>NC_136464.1:25125176-26325176 GCF_902686455.1 Sciurus vulgaris
GCACCTGGGTTCAATCCCTAATACCTAAATAAATAAATAAAATTTTAAAGTAAAAAGAATATATGACTATTTTGGCTATTAAACATTTTTGACTATTTTAAATACTTCCTATGAATGGACTCATGCAGTATTTGTCTGTCTGATTTATTTTACTTAGCATAAGGTTCTCATAGTCCATCTATGTTGTCACATATTGCAGAATCTCCTTTTTAAAGGTGGAACAGTATGTACCTACCACATTCTCTTGATTCATTCACCTATCGATGGATATTGGCATTAGACCAGTGTATGAGAGTGCTAAATCTCTCTGAGATCCTGATATGAGGCAACTAATAGAATTGTGTCCACTACCTACCATAAGAGAATTAACATGAGAAAATTCAATTTTAATTTTTTTAACTCAATTACTCTGAATTTTTTTTAAAAACTTGCTTTTTTTTCAAGGATATTAAGGAATCTTAAAAATTCACTTACAAAATAAACTTTCAAATTAAATCCCCCTGAGTTGTTATGCTTTTTAAAATGTCACTAGTTTTAAAGCATACAAATTAAACCAAAAAGGGAAGAAAATAGGTGAAGTCCAAGCTAATTTCAGACTAATTAGATCTACCATGTATCTAACTTGAGAGATTATAGAGGAAATAAGAGAAGGACAAATGTCATATAATTGTTAAAACCAGGATTGTATAGTTGCCAAAGCTGGATCAGTATCCAATAGAAGAATTACTTGAAAGTAATAGATGCCAACATCTTTGTTTCCTGTTTCTTGGTGCATAGCAATAGCTAGAACAGTATTTGGTTTGAGGATTTAAGTATGTAATCCCCTATAGAAACAAATGAATAGCCAGTTTTAACACGTGTGTGTGTGTGTGTGTGTGTGTGTGTGTGTGTGTGTTAAAATGTTCATGTGCTGACACAATACTGGATGCATTCACATTCCAGTCAATAATGAGTAAAACAGGAACCCCTGCCAAAAAATAATCAACATTTCTGAAAGTTTATATTATGAGAATAAAAGGTAGATCCTGGTCCTTTGTGCCTCAGAATACACATGCATTTTGGTAGCCTGGCATTTTGAGCCAACAATACATACTTGTCTCCCACCCCAAAGTTAAGTACACCTTTCAAGGAAAATCACGCTTGGATAGTTACATCATGTGGTAAAAATCTAGTACTTCACCAGTAAAAGTTTCCTGAGACTCAAAGCTAAAACTGATGCATGAACATAGTAGACCGCTATTGTATGCACTATCTGAAAGGTATTATCTCCTCCTCTGGAACCCCCCTCCCCACTATTATGGTAAAATAATTTCATTTTCCTTTAGAAAACTGTCTTAGTAAGTTAGATGTTTTCAACCTAGGGTTACAGAGGGAGGTACAAAACCATGACTTTGTGCCCCTGAATCCAGCTATGTCCTCCTACTCCTGGATTATCCATTACCTGAGTATAAGAAATGTTTTTTAATACAATTTTAATCTCTCTTACTTGCAATGAAAGAACTCTAACTAATGAAGCAAATATTACAGTGCTTTAGATAAACATTACTAAATAATGAATATTTTATATGTTCAAAATCACAATTTCATCCAAATGAAATGCAAGTCTTAGTGAAGTGTTAGCTAATCCAAAGTATTTTTTCTTTAGAAAGCATCTTATATCTTTTCAGGAAAAGAACTTTCTGCTTAACCAATTTCTCCTTAGATGGTTAAAATTACTTTACCAACCTAAACACATAGATGGAAAACTCCTTTAGAATGGTTATGTTTTAAATTTCCAGAGCCTTCTACATCACAGGTATCTAATAAATGTTCAAAAGATTCCCAAGGTCACTGGCAGGGAAGTTGTTCCAGTGGATACAGGGCATCAGAAAAACCAAGTGACCTATCCATTATGAACAATCCATCCGTCAAAAACTGGTAGCTTCAATAATGAGGCTTCGCAAAAGACCGAATTTTTTGGCACGGAGACATTTCCTTTTATGTTGACTAAAGCAATCTACCAGAGGTCGGACAGTTTACTCAGCGCTCTTTCCAGAAGGGTCAAGGTGTGAACCCCGTACTAGGACAATTACTACTTAGGGAGGCACCATAGAGCACCCATGAATAACAGCCAGACAAGAACGGAAAAGTCACTAGGATGAAACCGGAAAACCCGGGACCAGGAATCTGGAACCTACGAAAGCTAAACCACTGCTGCCAATGATCGCGGGTGATCTTACCCAAACGTGATCTTTGGCAAACCACTAACTTACTGCAGCCTCGGTTTCTCCAATTCTTTATAAAATGCTGGTTAATATGGAATGAGCTATTCTAAACTAGTGGATCCGTACCATTTTTCCCCCTTGAGGAAAGGTGTCTGTAACTTGCCATATCCCCCTCAAAAGGCTAAGAATAATTTGCCGTAAAACGGACAAAAAGATCTCCGAGGGCCCTCTGCAAAATTCCCAGCCCGGCCGCCCTCCGCAGTCGACTCCCTGGGGGTCCGGGAGTGCCCGGTGCCTCCCTTCTCACTCGATTCCTTTGGCCTTCAGGACCAGCCGGGTCCTCTGAGCAAACGGACAGAACCTCATGCTGTAGACGCGGATCAGGCCCTCCGGGACCGGCCCTGGGGGCGCGCTTCCTGCCGGGGAGAAGCAGAGGCGGTTACGGTCCGGGCATCAGGGACCTTCAGCCTCCCGCCGTCCCCGCCTGCCACGGAAAGATCCCACACCCCACCGCCCGGGCCCGTTCCCCATCCGCGCGGCTCGGCTCCCGGAACAGCACCCGACACGCGGCCCGGAGGCACCGAGATCACCCGCTCCTGGTGGCGGGCAGGCCTCACCCTTTGCCAGGCTCCTGGCTGATTCCCCCGACATCGCGGCGCAGCGCTAGACAAATTCTCCGCGCCTCCTGCTCTGGGGTTTGCAGGTGATTCAGGAAGTAGGTCGCTCCTCCCTCCCTGCACAAAGGTGCCTGGCACGGGCTGCTGCCAGCTCCGCCCGGACTGTATCCCCGGACCCCGCGCAGCCTGAACTCTAGAAGATAACGCACGCGCGCAGCGAGCCGAATAGGTGACCGCGACCGACACGTGCGATCTGTTTCCCACCCTCAGTAAAAAGAAAGCTGCAGCGCTGCAGGCCGAGCGTCTAGAGGGGCAATGAGGTCGAGACTGCCGATTGCGCCCCCATCCTGCCTCCTGGTTTTAAGAGATATTCTGTAAAACACCGAGGGGCTTGTTGTGCCAGTCTCCTGCTAGCCAAGATCTTCCGCCACCGGGAGATGCACAAAAGGATATCAAAATGCTCCGACCAAAAGTGGTCTCCTGTCTACCCTCTGCCCATGACCTTGACCTGGCCCAGACCTTCCTGACCCCAGACTAGGAAGGCTCTCCCAGGCGGTCTTCACGTGACCTGGCCTTGGGACTGGCTCTCGGTCTACTGGCTCTCTCCCGCATCTTAGCGCCCCCTAGGGTCCAAGGCTTCCTAGACTTCATGACCTGTGACAGGTCTTTTCATTTCCAAAGGCTTCTGTTCTCCAGACGCCCTGGCTTGCTGGAGGTTTCCCAGCCACCTGGCCAGCCTTTTCCTTTTTCTGCCAGTACCAGCTTGATACGACATCTGGGAGGACGGCTGCCTCTACTCTCACCCACAGGACACTTTAACCCGCAAGAAAGAATACAGATCGGGATATTATTCTCCTCCGAAGAATGGTGCTGCTTCCAAAAATCAATATTTGTATTTCGAAACCCTCACTAGGAAGGGTACAGGATCAGAGTTACTGAAGCCGACTGAGTGAATTTAGCCTTCTGGGTCTACAGTAAAACCGTTGGGCCAGAGGAAGAACTCAAACAGTCCCTTTAATTTAGGGGTCAGGAAAGATGGGTTCTGGGGCACTGTGATACACATAACGGGGGACGGGGAACTATTCAGTGATTTGCTTGCCTCGTTGTGAAAGCTGGTAAGTCCTGTGCTGGTGTGGAAAGGGATGTCAGTTTTCATTCTGCTTGGCGCTATCATGAGAGGGGCAGAGAGAGAGGTGATCAGCTTGCAGTCTTGAAGCTCCCTGCCTGTTTTGATCCAGGTTCCCTTCCTGTGGTAGTTTGCTAGGGTTAGAGTAACAGTACCAGCGTAACTTAACCAGCAGAAATAGGTCTCACGTCGCTAGAGGCTAGAAGCTCAAGACGAAGGTGTCCCCAGGGTGGCTTCCTTCAAGGACTAAGAAGATTTTGCTCTATGCCTCTCCCAGCTGCTGGTGGTTGGAAGCAATCTTTGTTGTCCCGAGTACAGAAGCATCGGCCCCTCTCTGTCTTCTTCCCCTTCACAAAGAATCCTCTGAGCTCATGTCCATCACATTTTTTCCTTCTTATCAGGACCTCAGTCACACTAAGTTGGGGTCACACTCCAGTATGACCTCATCTTAATTTAACCAAACACACCTGCTACAGTCCTTTTTCCAAATAAGGTCGCATTTGGAGATCTTGGGGATTTGGGGAACACAATTCAACCCATAGCAACCCCTTATTATCCCTGTGAAAACAGGCAAGTCACTGACTTGTGTATTTCAGTTCCCTCATGTAAAATGGGATGGTAAAACTTAGTGCCTCTTCTAGAGTTCAAGGAAGGGTTAAATTAGTTAATATATAGAAAGCATTTAAATATTACATGGCACAGAATAAGTGTTAAATAAATATTATCATTATTACATATTTAATTTCGAAAATAGGCAAAAATGAAACTAATTTAAAACATGGCCCTTGCTTAACTCTAAGCAAATAAAAATTTCAGGAGGACTTTTAACACGTTAATGACTTCATGCAAATAACATTATTAATTTAAACCTAGCTGGCAAAGCTTTAATTAGACAAACTAAAAATTTCACATCAAGGTATTATTTTAGAATTTTATTTAGAATGACCTGTTCCCTAATTAATGAGTAGCATAATGTCTTGTTATAATTATTTGAAAGATTTAACTCATCAATAAAGTAAAAGATTAATTCCTCAAAGAAATAAATTGGGAAGAAAGTATACTATTTCAGTAAATGCCTGTACTACAGTACTGCTAAGTGTTATAGTAGATTATTTCCAAGTCCTCTGTAGGCACGTGAATAATATGTGAACACCGGACGTATATCACTGTGAGCAACAGTTGAAATGGCTCAGTACTGCACAGTTTGCAGCAGTAATTCTCAATAATAAATCTGAGGAGACTAATATGAACTGATTCTGCTGGTTCAAAGGCCAAAAGCAATAGCCATAAGAAATCGTTTTCCACCTTCTAAATAGCATTCATTTGTCCTCATTGCTCCTATACATCCACTTGATACAATATTCTGTGATATTTCAGGAATGTAGCTTGAGCATGTTTATACTTTTAAATATAAAATATATTTATGTTAACAAGAGTAAGTTAGGAATATTGAAAATCACATTGTTTCGTTGCTATTGCTATTGCTATTTTAAGAAATAATATTTTCCAAAAAACCATTTTAAAGGGCACTTATCCTATAATAAGGTTTTTTTTTTTTTTTTAAGTTACCATTCAGTGACAGTCCAGAGCAGAGAGAAACGAAGAGATTCTATGAAAGATATTGGCTAAATGATTGAGTGAATGAATTATTAAGTCCCAGAGTCAGGTTCATGAAAAAAATTATAATCCTTAAAATAAGGATTATAGTAATACATGGTCCATAATTAAAGGAACTTGAATAGAAAAAAAAAGTGAGCCCTCTTGCTACATTATTAAATTAAATGCTCTTGTTGGCACAGAGGACAATGTTGGGTTTGGGGGTGCGAGGGAGGAGAAAGTGAAACGAAAACCTAGAACTCTGATCTGAAATTTTTTCAAAAGAGCTAGATTCTAGGCATGAACGAGTTGAAACAATACTTTATTTCACTTGATATTTTTCTTCTTATACTTGCACAAAAAGTAAGAGAGAACAAAAATCTATTTCTAAATAAACTTAAGAGTTCTTTTGTGATAAAAAATCATCTGCATTTAAAGGAGCTCTTTCAATAAGTGTCACATAAAAATTCTAGGATTCAGTTGTAATGTAATTGATATTATTATTTCCCACTTATCAGTTCATCTTAGATTTGATGAAATACAGAATGTCTCCCTCACCATTCTTTAAAAATACTTGCCAACTTTTTTAAAAGAAAAAAATGTGTTTTATCTAAGAACAAAATGCAAACACACACACATATGCATACAGGCACACACACCTAAATACCTGTGAGATGTATTGTGAAATTTCTGCTGTGTTCCTTCATTAAAAAAAAATTTCCTAGTCACAACATGGTAAACTAGTGTGTTCTGATGCATAACTGCTCTAGAGAACATACATGTTATCACACTTTGGTAACATGGATTACCAGTACTAATTAACAATTTAAGGGTGTTTTGTAATCTTAGAATTGGCCCATCATAGTACCCTATATACTCATTTTAAAATTTTAGCATAGCCTGTTACTCTGCATCCAGTCTGGACAAAGCAGCATTCAACCTGCATGTAAATCACCTCCCTTCCCAGGTCCCACAGCTGAGGGAAATGAGTTGCAACTATGTAACAGGGTCATCTAAATGTATGGCACATTTTATAAGTCTTTTCTAGATATAGTGTTTATTTGATCTTCACAACACCCCTGTGAGCATAACCAGGAAAACATTATTCAATTCACTTTACAGATAATGAAGCTAAGTGACCTTCCCAGTTATTGCATACTTAGCAAGAGTCAGAATAAGAACCGTGGCTTTTTCTCTAAACTTCATAACTTCTGAGAGTGTCATCTGAACTCAGATATGTTCACTGCTTCAGTCACACATTCTTGCTGTTGACTTAAGTTTTTGTCACAGAGTATAGCACAACACCTGATTCTTAATACCATGCCAGTTTCCTATCCATGAAAAGCCACCAGCATGTAATTTTTGGAGAAACAGTTTGTCTCCGGTCTAAAGGAACACAAGCAATATAAAAAGACTCTAAAGACCAAGGAAATTGATGGAATATCAGATTAAAAGGTATAAAATAGAACATAGTGATGAATTGTATAACTGTTGAGATTTGTCTTTTCTGAGATGTTAAGACAGAGGAAACCTGATGCTCTTGAAGACATTCTAAGTCTTGGATGAAATCATGCAATGTGGACTGAGGGATGACAGTGAACCAGGACCTTCAAATGCTTGTTTAGAGTTTAAATATGAACTGTCTCCAAAGACTTATGAGTTGAAGGTTTGGTCCCCAGGGCAACAAGGTTTAGAGATGGGGCAGAAAATGACTGGCTCATGAGGGCTCTAACGTAATCAACAGATTAATCCATTTGATGGATTAATAATTTGAATGGGCCAAGCATGGTGGCCCAAAAATCTGAGGCAGGAAGATTGCAAGTTCAAAGTCAGCCTCAGCAATTTAGTGAGACCATAAGCAACTCAGCGAGACCCTGTCTCAAAATATAAAAGGAGTGAGGATGTTGTTCAGTGGTTAAGTGCCGAGGACCAGCCCAAGCAGCAGAGTCCAGGGGTCCTTGATGGCCTGAAATATAAAAGCCCCGAGTGATTAGACGGCGCAGCGTCGGCGATGGACAGCAACCACACAGACTCAGGTCAATGTTAGGTTGCTGACAAGTTTATTGAATTCTTCTTACAGTTTATATACCCTTACACTTTTCACTAAAAATATTTATGACTTCATGTGAAGAAGAAAGTTCTTAGAAGTTTATCAATAGATAACAGAAGTTAGGTCTGCACAGTTAGCCAATTAGCGCCATCTGGCACATTCATCTTACTCGACATTTCCCCACAATGAACTATCCTTGACTCGAAACTTACAAAAGCAAGTTGATGTATACCACTTGTTTTTCTTTGAAGTTTAACTTCTATTTGATTTTTTACCGCTAAGATTAATTATAACTTCTAGTAATTTGTTATTAATTTTTCATGACTATAATTACATGTCTATGCTATGTTAAATCATATTATACTATTAAGAACCAAGTTATTATCTTCAAAGTAAAAAATCTTCATCTAAAAGAACTAAAACTTTTCTTTTGAACTAAATATAATGTATTTCTGTGGGAGGCTCATTACTTTGTAGAAGAAACCAGATGTAATAAATATGTTGATCACTGAAGCTAAGAGAATCACTTATACGTAACTAGATGTCTGGGAATCTTGTAAAAGTTAACAAAAACATCACAAGACATATTGTTTCAGAATGTCCACCATTCCCTATAGGAATATTAGTGCTTTGTGTAAACAAATGAACTTTATTTTACTGGAATTGAGTTGACTCATATGAACTGTTTGTGTTCCCATCATCCTTCAACCGAAGAACTTTATTAAACATGATTAATCCACGTAATATTGTGAGTTCTGGTGAAAAACAAAAAAGGAAGAGAGATTAACACTCTGAGGAAGGGGCTCCAGCTTTACTCAACTTACGACGAGTCCTTGCCAGCGTCTTCCAGGGAAAGCCTTAGCAGAGCCCAACTTACGACGAGTCCTTGCCAACATCTTCCAGAGGAAGTTTCCAACCTCTGGCATGGACTGTTATCCGCTAGGCACATTCCCTTGGCATGAGTTCTATACGCCAGGTGCCCCCGCAGTTAAGTGCCCCTGAGTTCAATCCCTGGTATAATGATAATAATAATAATAATAATAATAATAATAATAATAATAGTAATATATTTTTTAGGATGAATTATTGGGAAGGTGATGGAAACTGTAGGAGGTAGAACCTACTGGAGGAACTGTCACTTGGGGGCATGTCCTGGAAAGGTATTTCTTGTGTCCTGTCCCTTCCTTTCTTTCTGCTTCCTGGTTTCTAGAAGCTGAGCAGCTTTCCTCCACCACACCCTTCATCATCTTCTTTTTGTTTTGTTTTTTTTTTAACTCAAAAAGTATTGATCATTGAATTTAACAATAATTTAGCAAGATTATTCTGAAAATTTATAAGGAATTCCAGAGAGCCAAGAATATAGCCAAGACTTCATGCAAGATCAGAGACTTCCAACACACCCTTCTGTTGTGACCTTCTGCCTCCCCTCGGGCCTAGAGCAATGGAGCTGGCTGACCACAGACTGAGACCTCTGAAATCGTGACCAAAATAAATCTTCCCTTCTTTGAGTTGTTTTTCTCAGGTATTTGACACAGCTGACTAACACAGCTTGGTACTTGATGCTCTGTCAAAGTGCTATTTTAAGTATTACGTATGCCATGGTGCAAACTGATTTGTTTTTGTCTCTTAATGGTCTTTGGATGATGGATGAATTTCAATTAAGTCCAAGTTAGGGTCACAGATGTCAGTGTTCTGCAACTGGCTGGGATCCAAGTCAGTCAGAAAAGCCATGTCAGAAATCATGCTGCTCCACCCCACCCATCTCTGTTCCCTCTACAATTGCCTCCAGGAGTAATTTCCTGTCTTTCTGTAACTGTATTTTGTCATTCTTATAAGTTCCATTGTTTCCCTTAGGTCTTCCTCTTATTTGATATTTCACTAGGTACTAGTTTGTTGAACTTTACTGATGTAGTACCATCCGTAGAACCTGCAACGCGTGTCTGAGCCAGGGGGCCACACTTTAGAAGGCCCATGCCTTTGCACGACTGACCATGGACACTACCCCAGCATGACTGTAGCTCTAAACATCTGCTGCTGTGACTTCACGTTTGCCCTATATCCATGAAACAAGGTTTCCTTGCTTGAACGTTGTGGGATTTTGTGTGCTGAGCCCCTGTTGCTGTCACAAGTGGAGACTACTTAAGGAGTGGGAGAGTCTGAATGGCTAAAGTGTTTGAAAAAGAGAAAAGATAGATTCAAGCATTTGTCATTCCTTAGTTTCAGAGAGCATGAATCATCCATTCAGTGTTTCTTCTTGATAAACTAGGTATCACTTCCCAGCAGGATCAAGTGACCATTTTCTTGCCTTTCTGTGGTTCCAGTTTGTGGTTCCAAGGATTCTCATGGATTAGTGTGATACTGGCAGTGGCTGCACACGGAGGCTGAGGCATGGTTTGCAATATAGAACAAATTTCATTACTGCCACATTTATAAGTGTATGCATGTCTAAATCTAACATGTGAAGCTTGATGCCAATTCTTTCCTGATAATGAAATGAATGCAGACAGAAAATTTGAATTATAAATATTTTTGTTTATATAAAATATTTAACAAGATCTAAATTTTAAAAATTTTTGAGCTTTAAGCCATTTTGATTTACTTTCTATTCTTATAATCAGTCTTTGATTTTTAAATTCTAAGAACCAATTTTTTGAAGAGTAGGTACCAGGGATTGAACTCAAGAGCACTTGGTCACTAAGCCACATCCCCAGCCCTGTTTTTGTATTTTATTTAGAGACAGGGTCTCACTGAGTTGCTTAGCGCCTCACTTTTGCTGAGGCTGGCTTCCTCCTGCCTCAGCCACCCAAGCCACTGTGACTACAGGTATGCGCCACTGCACCTGGCATTATGAAGAAACAATCTAAAACAGTTGAGCAAATGGTTTTTAGGGCACCATTTATATTATTATTTTTTCTTGGTGAACTGGGAACAGAACCCAAGGGTGCTTTACCACTGAATTACATCCCCAGTCCTTTTTTATTTAAGACAGGGTCCCATTAAGTTGCCCTGGCTGTCCTTGAACTTGCTGTATGCCTGCCTGAATCTCCCAAGTCACCAGGATTACAGATGTACACTATTGCACCTGACACCATTTATATTCTTTCCTTGGAATTGGGGTGGGCCTGATGCTACAGTCCTCTCTTGTGAACTTTCTTAGTCCCTTCCATTAAAGCACTAAAACCATGTTTGATATACTGTTTGCTTCCCATGTTTCAACCAAGATAAAAGTGAGCAACCTCAGACAAGAAATGTCATGATAAGATTATGCTCCACAGAAACTATGAAAATATTTTAAAATATACTCTGAATCCATTAGATATAATGTACAAAATAATAACACTAAGTCATTCTTACTAAGTGACCTCAGATCTCCATAAGATTGTAACTTCTTCCAATATTATTTGTTGTAAAACTTCTGCAAATCATGAAAGATTTTCTATTCTTCCTCCTTTTCTGAAAAACACTCAATTCAAATTAAAGGCCTAATTCATTTTAAAATTTTTGAGTCTACACTTCTCCCAGAAAGAATTCTTGAAGACACTTAACACTACCTTGGTTAAAATCCACTTGAAAGTTGTGAGCTTTGGGGCAAAAATCTTAACTTTTCTGAGACTTGCTTTCACTACATGTACAGTAGGGCTAAAACAGTATGTGCTTTAGACAAAGGTAAGGTGTCAGTCACAGCATTACACAAGGAAGCGCAAGGAGGAGTCCAGGAGAGGACTAGGAGGCTGGCTAACGTTTGCCCAAGAGAGAGTGTCACTAGCAGAGGATGCCAATATCAGTACTCATAAGACCACATTCCTTTTCTTCCTACATCAATTTATAATTCTACAAATATGTAATGAAATGATGTCTATCCCTCCTCCCTGGACACCACCACTAAGGAAAGAAATTTATGTTTCCTTCCTAAGTAACTAGCACAATGCAAAAATGCATGGGAGATGCTCCATAAATAAAGGAGAGAAAGTGATGTAAGAGAAATGTGAAATTACCTTTGGATTGGGCAGAGGGGAAAGAGGGAAGGGAAGGGGGCTGAGGGTGGGAAAGACGATGGAACAAGATGGACATCACTACATGTATGATTGCACACATGGTGTGACTCTACGTCGTGTACAATCAGAGAAATGAAAAGTTGTACTCCATTATGTACACGAATGGAAATGCATTCTGCTGTCATGTATAACTAAACAGAACCAATTTTAAAAAAAGAAATGTGCAATTTGTCAAAGTAGAACCACTAGTATCGACCTTCACCAAAAAAATAAATAAATAAAAAATAAAGGCGACTGGGGTGGTGGTGAAGAAAGCATTCTTACTCACATGATTGCCAGATAACAACTAGCACAAAAAACTTAACCAAAGTCCAACTTTGCAAGAGGCCATCCCTTATGCAAAATGTACTACTACGAGGACATCTGCCCATCAACAGTCTGTTCAACCTCAGACCACACTGCTCTCGTTATTAATCATAAGAGTAAAGGATTATTGCTTCAAAATGTCGAATGCGACCCTCCTTATTTTTATCTTTAAGATTTCTCCTTGCCTCACCCTCTTTGAATATGCCTACGGTTCACTATGACATGTGTATTGCCATTGCCGTCCTCTGCTATTCTCAAACACATCTCATTTTCTTTGGAGCATTTCTCTCTTTGCTCTTTAAGTTGGCGGTGGCAAGACAGGAAAAGGAGAACAGAAAAAAAAAGGAGGAGGGGCAAGGAAAAGGAGAGGACAGGAGGAGAGGCAGAGAGAGGTAAGAGTGGAAGAGGGAAAGATGAGGAGAAGCAATGACAAGCTGCTGACCAATTCATCAGGTTACTTCCTGAAGCTGTCTACTTCCAGGAGGTAGCAGAGGGCACATTTGAAAGTGTTTTGCAGCAGCTAAGGGTTCGACACTCTGGATTTAGTCTAGACCTGGACTTAAGTCCCACCCAGCTTTTAGCCTTGGGCGAATGACTTCTCACTTTCCTTGTGGGTAATATGGGACTGATGGGGCCTATGAAGACTCAATGAAATGTTGCCTGTACGGCGCTCGAAACAAAGTTTGGCATGGTCAGCACTCAAAATAATAGCTGTTTTGGCGTTTATTAATATTGTTAATTATTTGCCCGGGATCGAACCACTTCAGCACCCTTTCCAAGGGGCCCGCCCTTCGCTTCGCTCGCCGCTCGCCCATTGGCAGAAACGCAGAAGCACTTCCACCAATCCGCTTGGCTCCATAGACAGCCCGGCAAAGGGCAGAGCCAATGGGCGCAGGGCGATGGTCTCCTGGATACGGGTGTAAACAGTGGAGGTTTCTCGGCCTCACAGCCCCCACAACAGAGTAACCGTTAAAAACTCCAGCCGAGTCCGGCGCTTGCTGCCCACCGCCGGGCTGAGACCCATGGCGCAAAACCGGGAGCGAGAGGAGACTTCCTACGCTGCCTCTGCCACCAGCAACGCGACGCTGTCGGTGAGGTGCGGCATCCACTGCCCTGGACCGAACTTAGTCTTGTGGAAACTCCTGACCTACGTGCCCTCCCTGCCTCTGCTCCCGGCGTTCTGTAGACACGTTCTCCCCGCTACTTCGCCTTCTTCTCCGCCACCCGCAGCCCTTCTCGCAGACTCACTCCTGTGTGACCTTTGGTGACCGCTCCTCCTCCCCCTAATTCAATGCCAGTCTCCTGGCGACTTCCCGCATCCCGCCTCCCCCACACCCGTCCCATTCTTCTGCGATTCCGACTCTTGCGCTCTTACACTGTGCTATGCACTACCCTTCATGTCTGCTTCGTTTCTTTGACTCAGTGTTCCCTGCAGTGACCTGGTTCCGCTGGCCTTTCAGACATATCCCCTGGCCCCACATCCCACCGACAGCCCCCATTCCGTTCTTGCAGTAGTTGGCGATTCCCCCTCCCCAATGACAACGTCAATTCCTGCTTTCTCTCATCCACTAACTTGGGATTGATTTTTCACTAATAACTGGTCTTGAAAAGCACAAAGCGTTGCATAGACGCAGGTGGTATTTCTTCCTCGCCTGCATTGTTACCTGCGCTCTGTTCCATACAGCATCCTCTGTCAGCCCTGCTGAATCTCCTATTCCTTGAGGAGAAACCAGCGTCCTTCACTTGCCTTCACTGCGTCTTACAGTGTATCTTAAATATTTAAATAAAAATAGAATCTCTCTTATCTCAGACTCTATCATATACCTACCATACACTCCTCACTTAAAAGTAAATTCCTTTTATGTTCTAACCTTTCATTTACATCGACTGCACTCTTTCTTGTTTTCTTCACTTATCTGTATTTTTAGGTCTAAATTGTGACTGCATATTCTTCATCTATGTAAAGAAGCAATTTTCCTAATTATCCTAAAACCACAAAGCATGCTGCACTACTCCCAAGTTTTTTTTAAAAGTTTGTTTTAGAATCGAATGATTATAAAAGAAGGGCTCAGGATGCACCTTGTTTTCTATTAGAATCAAGCTCTTTTTCCTCTGTGTTGTTTCCACATTTTCTCTTCCAAGTATAGAAGACCCCAGAAATTCCGAGATTTTCTTAGGCTCATTCAGAGAGGGTTTTTTTTTTTTTTTTTTTAAACTGAAAAATATTATCTATAAAAGATTCTTGAGAACTGTTCTCAAAGCTAGCAGATATGCATATTTCTTTTTTAATCTTGAAGATTATTAGATAGGAAGGGAATGAAAATAGATGCGTTTCAAAGATTTTGATAAGTTTTTGTTTGCTTTGTTAAAGAGAGGAAAATTATTTGAAATGTATTATATTGATGGTGACATATCTCTTCCCAAAGATGGGTGCAAGGATTCCCTAAGCAGGATGTTCATTTTATCAACGAAGACACCATTTGCTACCCTAGTGGGAATTATGTAATATTTATTAATATTGAAACCAAGAAAAAGACTGTACTCCAGTGTATTAATGGAATTGTGGGCGTCGTGGCAACTAACATTCCTTATGAAGTTGTGGCTTTTTCTGACCGGAAGCTAAAACCCAACATCTACATATACAACTTTCCTGGATTGACCAGAAGGACCAAATTAAAAGGTATCCTGGGGGACACTTCCTGTGTGCATAACTAAAGGATTTTTGTTATAATATGTGACCAAATCTAGTTCTCCTAAATGAAGGTAGTTGTATTTTGAAGTTTTTTGTTTTAAGTAGAAGAAACCAAACTGAACACTAAATGCTTAAGTGGGCTGAAACCTTGCTATTCAAAATGTGGTCTGCTTGCCATCAATATTGGTGCTACCCAGAAATCCATTTAAAACTGCAGAAACTGGCTCCCACCCAGACCTACCAAATCAGAACCTGCTTTTTTTTTTTTTTTTTTTTTTTTTTTTTTTTTTTTTTTTTTTGTGGTTCTGGGAATTTGAACCCAGGGCCTTGTGCTTGTGAGGCAAGCACTTTACCAACTGAGCTACATCCCCAGCCCCAGAACCTGCATTTTTAACAAGTCTTCCCAGGTGAATCACATGCACATGAATCTTTGAGAAGCACTGGGCTAGAAGACTGTCCTTTTTCAGAGCAATGATTTTTTTTCTTTCCTAATGATTTATTGAAAATTCAGGTGAATTGATGTTTATATAATTTATAAGGACAAGTCTCATTCATGAAATAGGAATAGAGGTAGTATCTAATATTAAGGTTGTGGCAATGATGAAACACACACACCCATACACACACACACACACACACACACACACACACACACAGTGTTCATCAATGTTACCTACTCTTTGACTTATTCTTGACTTATTCATGGATACAGTTGACCAAGACTGAACTGCTGCACATCTCCTGGATCCTCCACATAACAATTCTCACATTTAACATACCATGGTCAGGAAGTTCATGCTTAAGGCTGGTCTTAGTTCTGGAACCTTGTAAGTTGAATGAGTATTTGGGTACAATGATCCAAAGTCAATGTGGGGAAAAGAAAAGAGTATAATCTGAAAGAGGGTGGTGGCAAGGCAGAGGGTCTTAGTAGCATCTCAGTGCTGTCGTACTTAGAAGCGTGCTATTGGTACAGGGCTATAAAGGGATTAAGATGACTGCAGGCAAGATCTTGTGAAGCTAAGTATATGGTGAAAGAAACTCACAAAAAAGCATGTGGATTCTTCAACAATGATGTTCAGAAAGCAATATTTGAACAAAACTGTCAAGTCAGATACTTATGCTATGCTATATATTAAAGCATCTATCACATGAAAATGAGCATTCAGTATAAACAAATCCATTTGAAAAGCAGAAGAAAATATGGTAGAACACAAAATGATTTCAGAATGGGGGGAAAACTACACAAACACAATTAAAAATAAAAGATTTGGACTGGAGATATAACTCAGTTGGTAGAGTTCTTGCCTCGAAAGCACAAGTCCCTGGATTCAACCCCCCAGCACTGCAAAATAAATAAATAAATAAAAATTAAAAATAAAAAGTTGACATATTTAATTACATACAAATTTTAAAACTTTTTAAACATCAAAAATACCATGCAAAATTAAAAGACAACTGGCAGATGAAAATATTTGGAACAAATATGATCAAATATTTTCAGGGAATTTATGCAAAAAAAAAGGAACTTGCCTCCACAAAAGATTACAAATGACCAAAGGCATCAAAAAAAGTCCCATCTCGATATTCACTTTAAAAAGTGTAGTTTAAATCAAGGTACTATTTTTATGCCAATCAAGGTCACATTTTTTTAAAGAGTAAGATTGCTAGGCAGAGTGCAGTGAAATTGATGGCATTCTTGTTTGCCAAAAGTGGGAATATAAGCTGATAGAGTCTTTCTGGGAAATATTTATTTATGCTGTCTACAAGAAATAGAGTTCAATTTTAAGGAAATATAATAATCAGAAATATGGTAAAAGATTTGTGCAAAGGAGTTTAAAGCACTGGCATAATAGCCAAAGGTGGAAAACAACCCACATGCCCAGCATAACGGATATGGTTAAATAAGTTAAAACATCTGACGAGAGGGTTTTATCACAGCATTAAGAATTACATTTTTAAAGAAATATTAATAAAATGATAAAATGCTCACATAATATGAACAAAAAAAAAACAATAGAAATCAACCGTATGTATGACCCAAATTCCATTTTTAGAGTATTTATTATATATATGAGCCAAGATTATAGCTACAAAAACCAAAGCTACTTTTAAAGAACATGTATTTGTTTGTAGTTTATAAGTGAATATATAGAGGAAAATATCAGCAATTTTCCAAATTTGCTGGTAGGATCACAGAGAACATATTTTTCTCCTTAGGGTTTTTTTTTTTTCTTTTGGTATTTTCTTCAAAAATCATATCTTTCATTTAAAATATGCATACAATTAAAACTCTTCAATTATCAGAGGCAAATGCCTATATAGCAATCATTCTATTAAGGGCTCATCCACAGAAAAAAATATTTTTAGTTTCTCATTGGATGCTCCATAAGTCCATGTTGCTTTCTTTGTTGATTAGACTATGCTAAATAGGTTCAATTAATGGCAAAGTTACATTTTAGGATTGTATTATGGTCAGGTAAAATGAGAAGGACAAAAAAGTTGGAAATAGGATCATTAAAAATACATAGACTAAGCGATAGAGACATGAAAATAAAGGCAGACCAGAGCACAGGCAAAACTTGTACCTGCAAAACCACCTGAAGAAGAGTAGATAAAGCAGAGGAAATCAGAACCCCAATCCTGGGAAGCAGAGACAGACGCTGCCCTTTCCCAGCATCCCCAGGATGCACATTTTAAACACATTATTACTAAGACATTTTTAAAAATTAATTAAATTTTTTTCTAATTTCACTAAGTTGTTGAGGCTAGCCTTGAACTTGTGATCCTCCTGCCTCTGCCTCCCAAATTGCTGGGATTACAGGTGTGCACCACCATGCCCAGGTCTTTCAAAGTCAAGTAATATTTCTTTAACTTGATATACAAATCAGAAGAGAGATTTTTGTAGTTCCAAGAATTGGAAAATATAAGACTGAGGGGCTGAATATGGCCTCAGAACAGAACATGGAAATAAGCTAGAATTGTTACTACCCCTCAAGGTAAAATTTGAATAACTGGTGTAATTATAGTGTCTCGTGGATTGATGGGATACTTCATGGCTCTTGGGTTATTTCAGACCATGCTGGGACACTTTTGGTGCAGTATCCTCTGTTCTGCAGTGAAGTCTAGAGACAGTGACTTTTGGTCTTAATTCATTCTAATATCTTTTAAAAATTCATCTTAACTCTGCTCTTAGCTTTCTGTTCGCAATCTTAGAAGTCAGCCAGGGGATCTCTCACTCCAGTTGTTTAAATGCTTTAGAATTATGTGAGAATCGCTAGAAAAGGGAAACAGCTGTAAGACCATAGTTAATCCCAGCATGCCAACCAAATCCTTGTAATGGATTTTCTATTTTAGGCAACATTCTTCTGGACTACACTTTACTTGCCTTCAGTTACTGTGGTACCTACTTGGCTAGTTACTCCTCTCTTCCAGAATTTGAACTGGCCCTCTGGTAAGTTTCAGCATCCTGCAGAATTCCTTTCACTGGATTACATTTGAATCTTCTCCTTCTGGATTTTATCAGAGGAAATACACATGAGAATCTGAAACAAGGAAAAATGGAATAAATAAAAATCCTGATCGTGAGGTCTGATATATTTGTTATGTTTAGGCATCAAATTAGGCAGAGCAAAAACTATATGAGAATTAATTTAATGATTGACTTTCTCTTTTTATTAAGATGCTGCAATATTTCCTCTGTCAGGTAAAGAATATAAGTATGTGAAAGTATATTCTTATAAATGTGTATAGGTATATTCACCTTTTCTTAACATAAATGATACTGCTGAGCTGTTAGCGTGTTTTCAGCTAATGCTGAGTTTGAGATGGTCTCTGATTAGAGCTCCATTTGAAGTAATTGTGGAGACATTAGAACAATTACACGCTGGGAGAGTAGAACGAATCCTGCATTTGCCACCTTCAGAGAAATTGCCTGTGGATTAGACACACCTCTGGTCCATGCTGGCTCATCTCACATGGCCAACTTCATGGCTGCATTCACTCTTTCATCATAAACCATTCAGGGGGAAATTTGTCTTATTAAGGGAAAGGACAAAATGTTCCAGAAATGACTGAGGACACCCTTACTTATCAGCATTTCTTATACAAAAATATAAGAATCAAGATTCAGAGAGCTATGTGTATTTAGTTTATGTAGAGTTTTACAGAACAGTTTTATTGAGATATAATCAACGTATAACAAACTGCTCATATATAAAGCATACAATATTGATTACGTACACACCCATGAAGCTGTCACCATAATCAAGACAATAAATGTATCCATCACCACCCCCCAAATTTTCTTGTGCTCCTTAAGACCCTCCTTACTGGTTCTTGCAGTATATATCCTTATCCCTGTGTCTGCCTCGCCCCTAGGAAACCACTGAGGTGTTTCTATCACTCGAGATTATTTGCTTATTCTAGTATTTCCATACCAAGGCATCATATAGTATATATTCTATTCTGTCTGCCTTCTTTCATGCAGCATAGTTGCTTTGAAATTCACCCCTACTGCTGTGTATCAAACGCTGTTCCTTTCTAGTCCGTGGTATAGATGTCCCATACTTGATTTATCTTCATATTAACTTGCTGGGGCTGTTGTCAGAAAGTACAGCAAATTGAGTGACTTTACCAACAGAAATGTGTTTGCTTACAATTCAGGCCAGAAAGCACCTGGGGAGAGAAGACAAGGGCAAAGGTTCTGATAGTTCCAAAAGCAGAAGACTAACTTGTCTTTCACAAGTGCAACCTGTGAATGCTAAAAATAGCACTGAAATGGAATGAACAGGCCATTTAAAGTAACAGACTTGGGCCTGAATCCAGGCCCCACAGATTGCTAGCTGTGTGATCTTTGAGAGGCTGAGCTTCAATTTCCTCCTCTGTAAAATGGACATAATGATATATACTAAATATTTTCCAAGATTCACTGAGTATGCACAATATCTAACAAGTCCCATTACATGGTATTTATTTATTTAAGCCTGAGATTAAAAAGTCATCATCTTTAGGCTAATTCTGAACCAGAGTATGTTTTCTTTGTACCACAAAATATTTTATAAATTGGGAAATTTCAGAAAAAAATTTATCTATCTGGCTTCTCTTCAACACAGTCAACTCTGGACCTGTGTTCCCATAGGACAGTAGTCTCTATATGGGCTATTGTGTGTGGTTGCTCACTCTTTTAGAAGGTCTCAGTGGCTTCCACACATCAAACAGGGACCAGTAAATTATGGCCCATAAGCCAAGTATGGCTCTCCATTTGTTTTTACAAATAAAGTTTTATTGGAACATAGCCATGCTTATTTGCTTACATATTGTCTATGTGTGCTTTTGTTCTACAACACCAGAATTGTATTCTTACAGGAATCACATTTAGACTGCAAAACTTGAAATATTTACTGTCTGGTTCTTTATAGAAAGAGTTTGCAATGCCCTAACCTAGAAGTGCACATTCAAGACATTTTATTCATTTGCACTAACTTCCTGGGCCCTATGGGCAGTAGCATTTGCTCACTGGATTAGTTATCCAGTAAGTCTTTATCCCTTGATTTCTGCTGGGCATGAAATGTCTCCTGTCTTAGGCATCTTCCAGCATGGTGGGGAAGCCTGAGACTTCTGTAATAGGTGGTGGGGCGTTTTTGATAGACTGAGGTGGCACTGAGACTTAGGGCAGGCAGTGTCGCTCCCCCACACTTCCATTCCCCTTTATTTTTTGCACATCTCGATATTCATGAAAATGTCTATTTAGGAGTCTATGTTGGAGGAGAGCGACAAGAGAGCAGGGGTTAGGAGAGCAGAGGAGGACAGGGCAGATGCTGAAAGGAGACCAGAGATGACTCTCTGGTGAGGAGATTCTCCTTGAGGCTGGGCACCAGCACAGGCGAACGTGAGCAGAGCTGGCCAAAACAAGAGGGAGCTATAAGATGAACAGAGAGGCAGATGCACCCTGGTGACAGCAGGTTACCAAAATAAATACATAACATTTTATTGGAACAAAATCAGGCTTATGTTCTACCTCACTTTGACCCCTATCTGACACTCCTTGGAATGGAACTTTGTTATCACAGTATCCTGATTGCCATCCCCATGTAATAAAAGCAGGTGTGACTTTATAAGTTAAACTTTGGAACAGATATGACGCTTCGACTGGACCCTGATTTAACCCCTGGAAGGAACTACGTCCAAGGAGAATTCACCTTTACATTCTAATGTTTAAAGAGAGCACAGTGGACTCATGTATTATTTGTATAATAAAAAAAATGAGAATCTCAAAAAATACATTTCAAAGGAAGAAGAGAGTGACCTCATGCTGTAGTCACAGGCTGGGGGCCTGGGGGACATCTGGGGTCCACCAGCAAAGGCATAGGGCAGCCCACTGCTCTGCTCACCACCAGCTTCAGCAGAGAAGGAGATTTCACATGGGTCAGTCATCTATTCCCCACGAAAACCCCTGGGACACTCACACTGGTTGGTTCTCACTTTAAAGAAAGAGAGCTTCGGAGAGGTTAGACATGAAAGCCGATTTTTTCAAACAGATTGTGAGCATGCAGACAAGTTTCGTATTATTCCCTAATAACAGAACCAGCAGGAAGACGAAGGAAGCTGGTTCCTGTCGCAGTCCATTCAGACTGTTGTAACAAAATACCACAGACTGGATGGCTTATAAACCACAGACATCTATTTCTCCCAGTTCTGGGGAGTAGAAAGTCTGAGATCAACACACTGGCAGTTTCTGTGTCTGGTGAGGGCCTGCTTCCTGATTCATAGATGGTGCCTTCTCCCTGTGTCCTCTCCTGGTGGAAGGAATGAACTAGCTTTCTGGAATTTCTTTAATAAGGGTAACAATTGCTGGGCACAGTGGCGCATGCCTGTAATCCCAGAGGCTCCGGAGGCTAAGGCAGGAGGATCACAACTTCAAAGCCAGTCTCAGCAACTCGGTGAAGCCTTCTGCAACTTAGTGAGACCCTGTCTCAAATAGAAAAATAAGAAGGGCTGGGTATGTGAGTTAAGTGCCCTTGGGTTCAATCCCCGGTACCAAAAAAAAAAAAAAAAAAAAAAAAAAAAAGGCGGGGGAGTGTAATCCTCTTCAGGAAGGCTCTGTCTTCATGACCTCACCTCTCCCCAAACCAGCCCCCAGCAAGAAGGGTTAAATTTCCAGAGGTCTCTATAACACCTTGTTAATCTACCAGGCAATACAATCACAGCATCATATCTGTTCCAGAGTTAAACTCTAGCTTATAAGGTCAGGCCTGCCTTTATCACATGGGGGCCGATACTCAGGATACTAGGAGAACCAAGTTCCATTCCCAGGAGTGTCAGATAAGGGTCAAAGCAAGGTACAAAGTCTGTTCTATGTTCATGTTATGTTGGAAAATGCTTTCTGACACAAACTAAACCAACACGAACTTTTTCCCCCCAGTTTGATTTTTTTTTTTTATTATTTAAACAAATGGGATACACGTCGTTTCTCTGTTTGTACATGAAGTCAAGGCATACCATTTGTGTAATCATAAATTTACATAGGGCAATGTTGTTTGATTCATTCTGTTATTTTTTTCCCTCCCCCCCCACCCCTGCCACCCCTCTTTTCCCTCTATACAGTCCTTCCTTCCTCCACTCTTACCACCCTCCTTATCCCTAACCCTAACCCTAACCCTAACGCTAACCCCTCCTATCCCCCATTATATGACCTCATCCGCTTATCAGCGAGATCATTCATCCTTCAGTTTTTTGAGATTGGCTTATCTCACTTAGCATGATATTCTCCAATTTCATCCACTTGCCTGCAAATGTCATAATTTTATCATTCTTCATGGTGGAGTAATATTCATATATATATATATATATATGCCACAGTTTCTTTATCCATTCATCAACTGAAGGGCATCTAGGTTGGTTCCACAGTCTGGCTATTGTGAATTGAGAAGCTATGAACATTGATGTGGCTGTATCTCTGTAGTATGCTGATTTCAAGTCCTTTGGGTATAGGCCAAGGAGTGGGATAGCTGGGTCAAATGGAGGGTCCATTCCAAGTTTTCTAAGGAATCTCCACACTGCTTTCCAGAGGGGCTGCACTAATTTGCAGCCCCACCAGCAATGTATGAGTGTACCTTTTTCCCCATCCTCGTAAACACCTATTGTTGCTTGTGTTCTTGATAATCGCCATTCTAATTGGGGTGAGATGGAATCTTAGGGTAGTTTTGATTTGCATTTCTCTTATTACTAAAGATGTTGAACATTTTTTCATATATCTGTTGATTGCTTGTACATCTTCTTCTGTGAAGTGTCTGTTCATTTCCTTAGCCCATTTGTTGATTGGATTATTTGTATTCTTGGTGTAGAGTTTTTTGAGTTCTTTATAGATTCTGGAAATTAGCGCTCTATCTGAAGTATGAGTGGCAAAGATATTCTCCCTCTCTGTAGGCTCTCTCTTCCCATTACTGATGTTTTCCTTTGCTGAGAGAAAGCTATTTAGTTTGAATCTATCCCAGTTGTTGATTCTTGCTTTTATTTCTTGGGCTATGGGAGTCCTGTTAAGGAAGTCTGATCCTAAGCCAACAAGTTGAAGATTTGGACCTACTTTTTCTTCTGGTCTGATTTGGTCTGATTCCGAGGTCCTTGATCCATTTTGAGTTGAGTTTTGTGCAGGGTGAGATATAGGGGTTTAATTTCATTCTGTTGCATATGGTTTTCCAGTTTTCCCAGCACCATTTGTTGAAGAGGGTATCTTTTCTCCACTGCATATTTTTCGCACCTTTGTCTACTATGAGAAAATTGTATTTATTTGGGTTTGTGTCCATGTCCTCTATTCTGTACCATTGATCTACCTGTCTATTTTGGTACCAATACCATGCCGTTTTTGTTACTATTGCTTTGTAATAGAGTTGAAGATCTGGTATTGCGATACCCCCTGCTTCGCTCTTTCTACTGAGGATTACTTTAGCTATTCTGGGTTTTTTATTCTTCCAGATGAATTTCATAATTGCTTGCTCTATTTCTGTAAGGTACATCATTGGGATTTTAATTGGAATTGCATTGAATCTGTATAGCACTTTTGGTAGTATGGCCATTTTGACAATATTAATTCTGCCTATCCAAGAACATGGGAGATCTTTCCATCTTCTAAGGTGTTCTTTAATTTCTTTCTTTAGTGTTCTGTAGTTCTCATTGTAGCAGTCTTTCACCTCTTTTGTGAGATTGATTCCCAAGTATTTTATTTTTTTCGATGCTATTGTGAGTGGGGTAGTTTTCCTAATTTCTCTTTCTGAAGATTCATCACTTATGTATAAAAATGCATTGGATTTATGAGCATTGATCTTATAACCTGCTACTTTACTGAATTCACTTATGAGTTCTAAGTTTTCTGGTGGAATTTCCAGGTTCCTCTAAATATATAATCATGTCATCAGCGACCAGGGATAGTTTGAGTTCTTCTTTTCCAATTCGTATCCCTTTAATTTCTTTGGTTTGTCTAATTGCTCTGGCTAGAGTCTCAAGGTCAATGTTGAATAGAAGTGGTGAAAGAGGGCATCCCTGCCTTGTTCCAGTTTTTAGGGGGAATGCTTCCAGTTTTTCACCATTTAGAATGATATTGGCCATGGGCTTAGCGTAGATGGCCTTTACAACTTCAGGAATGTTCCCACTACCCCAATTTTTTCTAGTGTTTTGAACATGAAGGGATGCTGTATTTTATTGAATGCTTTTTCTGCATCTATTGAAATAATTATGTGATTCTTAACTTTAAGTCTGTTGATATGGTGAATGACATTTATTGATTTCTGGATGTTGAACCAACCTTGCATCTCTGGGATAAAACCCACTTGATCGTGGTGCACTATCTTTTTAATATATTTTTGTATGCGATTTGCTAAAATTTTGTAGAGAATTTTTGCGTCGATGTTCATTAAGGATATTGGTCTGAAATTTCCTTTCCTCAATGTGTCTCTGTCTGGTTTAGGTATCAGTGTGATATTGGCTTCATAGAATGAGTTTGGGAGGGTTCCCTCCTCTTCTATTTCATGGAATACTTTGAGGAGTATTGGAATGAGCTCTTCTTTAAAGGTTTTGTAGAACTCGGCTGAGAACCCATCTGGTCCCAGACTTTTCTTTGTTGGTAGGCTTTTGAAGACCTCTTCTATTTCAGTACTTGAAATTGATTTATTTAAGTTGTGTATGTCCTCCTCGTTCAGTTTAGGTAATTCATATGTCTCTAGAAACTTGTTGATGTCTTCGAGGTTTTCTGTTTTGTTGGAGTATAGATTTTCAAAATAGCTTCTAATTATGTTTTGTATTTCACTCGTGTCTGTTGTGATATTTCCTTGTTCATTCCGAATTTTAGTAATTTGAGTTTTCTCCCTCTTTCTCTTTGTTAGTGTGGCTAAGGGTTTATCAATTTTGTTTATTTTTTCAAAGAACCAACTATTTATTTTGTTAATTTTTCTGATTGTTTCTTTTGTTTCAATTTTGTTGATTTCGGCTCTGATTTTAACTATTCCCTGTCTTCTACTACTTTTTTTTTTTATAATGTATTTTTTTTTATTGTAAACAAATGGGATACATGTTGCTTCTCTGTTTGTACATGGCGTAAAGGCATACCATTTGTGTAATCATAAATTTACATAAAGTAATGTTGTTTGATTCATTCTGTTATTTTTTCCCTTCCCCCCCACCCTCCCACCCCTCTTTTCCCTCTATACAGTCCTTCCTTCCTCCATACTTGCCCCCCTCCCTAACCCTAACTCTAACCCTAACACTAACCCTTCCCTCCCCCCATTATGTGTCATCATCCACTTATTAGCGATATCATTCTTCCTTTGGCTTTTTGAGATTGGCTTATCTCACTTAGCATGATATTCTCCAATTTCATCCATTTGCCTGCAAATGCCATAATTGTCTTCTACTACTTTTGGTGTTGGTCTGCTCTTCTTTTTCTAGGGCTTTGAGCTGTCATGTTAAGTTGTTTATTTGTTGATTTCTACTTCTTTTGTTGAATGCGCTCCATGAAAAAATCTTTCTCTAAGTACTGCTTTCATAGTGTCCCAGAGATTTTGATATGATGTGTCTTTGTTCTTGTTTACTTCTAAGAATTTTTTTATTTCCCTCCTGATGTCTTCTGTTATCCATTCATCATATAACAGTGTATTATTTAATCTCCAGGTGTTGGAGAAGTTTCTGTTTTTTATTCTGTCATTTATTTCTAATTTCAATCCATTATGATCTGATACAGTACAAGGTAGTATCTCTATCTTCTTGTATTTGCTAACAGTAGCTTTGTGGCATAAAACAGGGACTATTTTAGAGAAGGATTCATGTGCTGCTGAAAAGAAAGTGTATTCGTTCTTTGTTGGATGGTATATTCTATATATGTCGGTTAAGTCTAAATTGTTGATTGTGTTATTGAGATCTATGGTTTCTTTATTCAATTTTTGTTTGGAAGATCTATCCAGTGGTGAGAGAGGTGTGTTAAAATCGCCTAATATTATTGTGTTGTGATCTATTTGATTTCTGGAATTGAGAAGGATTTGTTTGACGTACATGGATGAGCCAATGTTCGGGGCATAGATATTTATGATTGTTATGTCTTGCTGATTTATGCTTCCCTTAAGCAGTATGTAATGTCCTTCTTTATCCCTTCTGACTAGTTTTGGCTTGAAGTCCACATTATCTGAAATAAGGATGGATATTCCAGCTTTTTTGCTGTGTCCATGTGCCATGTGCATGGTATGTTTTTTCCCATCCTTTCACCTTTAGTCAATGGGTATCTCTTTCTATGAGATGAGTCTCTTGCAGGCAGCATATTGTTGGATTTTTCTTTTTAATCTAATCTGCCAGTCTATGTCTTTTGATTGATGAGTTCAGGTCATTAACATTCAGGGTTATTATTGTGATATGATTTGTATTCCCAGTCATTTGACTCATTTTTGTTTTTTGACATGATTTGGTTTCTTCTTTATTTGGCTATTCCTTTAGGCTAGTTCCTCCTGTTGTTGATTTGCATCATTGTTTTTCATCTCTTCCTCATGGAATATTTTGCTGAGAATATTCTGTAATGCCAGCTTTCTTTTTGTAAATTCCTTTAGCTTTTGTTTATCATGGAAGGATCTTATTTCATTGTCAAATCTGAAAATAAGTTTTGCTGGGTATAAGATTCTTGGTTGGCATCCATTTTCTTTCAGGGCTTAGTAAATGTTGTTCCAGGCCCTTCTAGCTTTTGGGGTCTGGATTGAAAAATCTGCTGATATTCTTATTGGTTTCCCCCTGAATGTAATTTGATTCTTTTCTCTTGCGGCCTTTAAAATTCTGTCTTTATTTTGTACGTTAGGTATTTTCATAATAATGTGCTTTGGTGTGGGTCTGTTGTAATTTTGTATATTTGGAGTCCTATAAGTCTCTTGTACTTGGTTTTCCATTTCATTCTTCAGATTTGGGAAATTTTCTGATATTATTTCATTGAATATATTGTTCATTCCTTTGGTTTATTTCTCTAAGCCTTCCTCAATCCCAATAATTCTTAAATTTGGCCTTTTCTTGATATCCCATAATTCTTGTAGATTCTGTTCATGATTTCTTACCATCTTTCTGTTTGGTCAATTTTGTTTTCAAGATTAAATATTTTGTCTTCAATGTCTGAGGTTCTGTCTTCCAGGTGTTCTATCCTATTGGTTATGCTTTCTATGGAGTTTTTAACTTGGTTTATTGTTTCCTTCATTTCAAGGATTTCTGTGTGGTTTTTTTTTTTTTTTTTCAGTATCTCTAACTCTTTATTGAAACGATCTCTTGCTTCCCATATTTGGTCTTTTAACTGTTGATTGGTGTGATCATTTAATGCCTGCATTTGCTCTTTCATCTCCTCATTTGCTTCCCTGATTGTTTTAATTATGTACATTCTGAACTCCCTTTCTGACATTTCTTCTGCTGTGCTGTCATTGGGTTTTGTTGATATAGTATCTAGGTTTGTTTGGGACATTTTGTTCCCTTGTTTTCTCATATTGGTCAGAGGACAATGAGACTCTGAGATATTGCAGATTTCCTCTATTGCCTTATAGTGTCCCTGTAGATTTCCAGTGTATCACCTCCCGGCCTTCAGTAGCCTGAAGGCTTAGAGGAACTTGATAATGCAGTGCTTCCGAAGAAAGCTGCCCCTAGCCCGCTACTGGTTCCAGGGCTTGGAGCTGGCTCTGTGTGGAAAGGCTCTCACTGGGCAGTCTGCTCCGAGAAGCTGGCTGTGAAAGGAGCCTGCCGCCGGAGGGAGCAGGGTGGCTTGGGGAAGTCCCTGGCTGCCCTGTCCTGGTCCCTGAAGCTGCCTGTAGGCCGGAGCTTGCCGCTGGCTCCAGGACTCAGAGCTGGTTCTGTGCAGAAAGGCTCTCACTGGGGGGCCTGCTCCGAAAAGCTGGCCATGTGGGAGGAGCCCACCACCGGAGGGAGCAGGGCTACCTGGGGAAGGAAGACTCTAGCTGCCCTGCCCTGCTCTGATAAGCCGCCCCTATCCGGGCCTGCCGCCCAGGCCGAGGTTCACCCAGTGGGGGGAGACTCACCCCGTGGCTCTATTTTAGTCCAAGTCTCTCAATGCCTCCCCTTCTTGAATCCTGGGTTCTGGAGCAACTGGAGATGCAGTCACCCTCTAGTCCGCCATCTTGGATTGCCCCAGTTTGATTTTTTAATGAGCTACTTGCTTAAATTTATACAGCTGGTGTTGAAACCTGGAGGGGTCTGAGCCTTTTCACAGCTCCCCGTGATCTTAGGTACCATGGGAGCGTGGAGAAGGGCCCCTCATTTACTCTGAGGATGGAGTGAGTGGTCAGGGAAGGTTCCTGGGAGGGGAGATGATGTTCAGGGCAATACCTGTCTTGGTTTTCCAGGCCTACCATAGCAAAGTACCACAGAGTAGGTGACTCAAACAACAGAAATCCATTGCCTCAAGTTGTAAAGACCAGAATTTCAAGATCAAAGTGTGAGCAGGGTCACTTCCCTCTGAGGGTTGTGAGAGAACCTGTTCCATGCCTCTCACCAACTTTTGCTGTGATTTTTGGCCACCTTTGGTGTCACCCAGCTTTCTTATTTTCACGTGGAATTCCCCCTATAT
Organism: Sciurus vulgaris; assembly: GCF_902686455.1. NCBI lineage: Eukaryota > Metazoa > Chordata > Mammalia > Rodentia > Sciuridae > Sciurus > Sciurus vulgaris. Next base: position 25,153,906 of record NC_136464.1, read on the forward strand.
GCGTGTGTATGTGGTGTGTGTCTGTCTGTCTGTCTGTCTGTCTCCTAGTGTCCCCTTTTTATAAGGACGCCAGTCATATTGTATAAGGGCCAGCCCTAATGGCCTCAGTTTAGCTGCATTACCTCTGTAAAGACCCTGTTTCTTAACAAGATCACATTCTGAAGAACTGGGGGTTAGGACAGCAATATATGAATGGGGGACAAAATATATGAATGGGGGACAAAATATATGAATGGGGGAAAAATTCAACTCAAAGTGACACCTAACAGTTGAATAGCAATCAACCTTGAGACGGGGAGAAGAAAGAGGATTCCAAGCAGAAGGTTCTAATTAAGAGGACATAATAGGGGAAATGAGTTTAGCCACAAGAGAGGCAGGTCTGGAGAGATGGTCTGCAACCAACCAGCTCATGAGCAGCCTTATGAATAGGTGACCATAGTTGGTTGTACCAATCTGGATACTTTCAAGATTGAAAGGGGATATTATCAATAATTAATACAGAGCAACAGACCTAAACTGGGTTTCTCCTGGCATTCTGGGAAGGGGATTCACCCTACATGCCAATGGGCACATCCTTTATCCTGAAAGCAGTGGGAAGCTGTTACAAGGTTTTAAGCAGGGGGGCCCCAGGACCATATCTGCATTTAAGAAGACTTCTTTCAGCCATATTTCAGAAGGTATATTGCAGGAAACAAAGCATAAACATCAGTCTGGAGGCTGTGTTGGTCCAGGAGAGAGATGAACATGGCATGAGCGAGGGAGGGAGATGGTGGGGATATTTGAGAGGCGTTTAGGCGTTAGCATCATAAGACCTGGTGATCGATTGAATATTGACTGTGGTGCTGAGGAAGAGGAATAGGTTGAGAGCTAAACCTAGAGTTGTGACTTGGGCAATCTGGGGACATTACTCTGAAAGATATTAGGAAGAAAGATACTGGGAAGAGAGAAGTTGAAAGAGACAGTGGGAAAATATCATTTGGGGGGCAAACGGAGTTGAAGGTGCATTCCATAAATAGATGAAGATGTCTATTTATGGATAGGCATTAGTCAAGGTTGGGGCTCATTTGCTGTAACAGAAACCTAAATCACATGCAGTCATCTGGGTATGAGCTGTGCATGGATAGTACTGGTGGCTCCTCAGTGCTGGTGACCAGTCTCCCACTATCTCATTGCTTTATCATTCCACCATCTCTAGTCTAAAATGGGAAGCCAGAGAGAAGAGGAAAAGATGAAAGGAAGGGCACAGACTTTCTGTTGCACACACCATTGCCACTTAAGCCCACTGGCCGCTTAGCCACAGCTCAAAGGGATGTTGGGAAACATGGTACTCACTGTGTGGGCAACCATGTGCCTAGCTAAAATCCAGGGGTTCTGTTACTTAGAGGAAGAAATGGAGAATAGATATTGGAGGACACAATGTGTTTATGCCATGAGATATCCAGAACTGGAGCACAGTAGATAAGGTTAGAGATCATTTTGGGAATTGTTGGAGCAAATTGCTCATCCAAATGCCACAAGTAGATAAGAACACCTAAAAAGAAAACTAGAAGAACACCCATAGAAGGGACTGAACAAGGAAGAGGAACCCCCTAGAAGATTCATAAGGAGCGGCCATAGAAGGAAGAGGAACACTGAGGGGGAAGGGTCCCAAAATATGCCTCCTCCTGGGTTCCACAGAAAGCAGAGCTGAAGCAAAACCCATAGGAGTCACAACTTCAGGGGGATGGTGGGCAAGGAGGAGAGCAAATATGAGGGGGAATTAATTTGCAGCCACTACTAGGTACCATGTGCAATTGATTGCTCTACTTGAAAGTGACCTTCATAGATGCTCTATGAAGTACTATAAATATAGACTGTCCCCAGGCAGTGCGTGAGTGAGGAAGGGGAGAAGAAGGGACAAGAATGTATTGGCTGACTCCTGTACCCCATTGATGCACAGCATGTTAATTCCTCTGTCCTTTCAGTTTTATTGTGACCTCCTACATCTCATGCCCAGATGTGCCGGTTGGGTAACAGAAAGTTAGTCAAAGCAGAATTGTCCACAGACTTGGACAACAACTGAGTCAGTTCAGCCAAACCAGAGAGGTCATCAAGTTGCCAGACACAGTTGATACTGAGAGGATATGAAGTCCCCCATATGAGGAATGTGACAGAGAGTCCAGAACGTTGTTGTGAGCAGTGTCAAATTCTACAGAGGTAGAGTTGGACAAAGATGTGCCTGAAGGATTTGGGATGAAGGTAGACATCTGTGAATCTTGAGTTGTGTCCAGGAAATGAGCAGTGAGGTTGGGGTGGGGATACAGACATCCGGGGATATGAGAGAGGCGGGCTGAGGGAGCAGAGTTTAGGACAAATCATTTAAGAAGTTAGACATGGATGACTGATATTGAAAGTAGCCTTTTTAAATGGTGGTACAGCTGAGTACCTAAGTGTTGATAGGAAGGAGTTGGGGGGCAGGGAGAATATGAAGATGCAGAAGAGTAGAAGTCATGGAAAAACAAATGTTATGAAGAAAGCAAGACCTGTAGGATTCAGCACAGGTGGTGAAATTGAGCTTTGGTAGGAGGAAAGACATGTCCTCCATTGTAAGAGGAGAAAAGGAGAGGAGATACAGCCCTAACAGGCGGTGGAACTGGACAGCATTCTCAGCTAATGATCTTTATTTTCTTTGTGGGAATCAAGACCATTTACTAAAACTGAGAAGGAGGTGGAGGAGTTAGGGGCTCTAGGAAAGAGAGTTTTCAAGTGCTTGCATGGGAAAGAGAACCAACCAGAGAAATGGCAGGAATGAAGACTGTACCAAGGGTGCATTGGGAGTGGTAATCACAGGTTCATGGTATTACTGACTGGCACGGCCCTGTACATTTGTTCCTGTGTCCCCAGCTGTTCAGGCTTTGGTTGTATCCATCCAGGGTTGACAGGTTCTGCCCAGTATCTGAGGCAGAAAGTCAAAGTCAAGGGAACCAAATATTCTAGTAAGAGAGTAGGTGGTGTGGTGGGCTTGAGAGGCAGTGAGAGCAGGACAGAGCTGAAAGACAAGTTCAGTAGCTACTCGTTCCTGTTTCCTAATCATAGCCCTGCTGGCTCCATGAGGGTATAGCTCACACTGATTTTTTTTTTTTTTTCTTTTCCATTTGTCTAGCAAAGAACTTGCTCATGTTAGGAGTTGAAGGTATTCTCTCAAATGCGCAAGTGAATGAATCAGTTTTAAAATGCTACCATTTTGATTTTAAAATCTCACTAAATGATCAATTGGCATTGATGAGTATGGTACACCCAAAAACATATGGGGTATTCATACACAGTGCTTAGTGAGTTTTGTTTTTCAGCCAATGTGATGATATATTCCATTTTCTGGATTTGGATGAGTTAAATGCAAATTGAATAAAGAGAATAAAACTGGCTCAATGTAGCATAAGACAGTGTGACATTTTAAATATATGTTTAGTTATTTTGTTTCTTAGAGGGATTCAATATAATGATAAGCATGCTTATAAATTTGATATCAATGTCATAATATTATAACACATGTTATATGTAAGTATAATGATTATAGTTTAGTTATATAAAATACATCATAAATTATGTCCTAATTTACATAAAATGGGTTACAATAATTAGGTATGTATTCTGAAGCCATGATTTAAACTAACTTTTCCTCAAATGTTATTTTCCTCTAAGGAACTGGGAATCCAATGTCATCTTGTGCAAGAAATCACAACCTGGTCTGGATGTGAGCCAGCTGTCTTTCAATCCCATGAACTGGCGCCAGCTCTGCTTATCAAGTCCAAGTACAGTGAATGTGTGGACCATAGAAAGAAGTAACCAGGAGCATTATATCAAAGCAAAGTAGGAGACATTGTTACTACACAACCACCAAGTGGCGGTCTTTGTTGCCTTCATGAAATATGGCTGGGTCAAATGGATAAATCAAGCGGCTTTAAACCCACACACGTACACACACACACATACACACACACACACAGAGCTTAAGTTATAACATCTTTCAACATATATCACTACCTTAGAGTGGTTGTTTGCAATTCAAAAGATTCTCTTTTTCATTTCCCAACAAATTTCTTTAAGTATTGAGTCCTCTGAGGGCTTTTTCCAACATGGTTTAATTAAGCAAAATTTTCTTCTTATTTTGAAATGCTATAGTTGTACACAAAGGACATTCGTGATGCCCTTGTAAAACATCAGAAGTAAGAAACTGTTAGAGGAAATATACAGATTACACATTACCCACACAGAAGTGGTTACATATAGTGGAGTCACTATATGTTTAAAAGAAATGGATCCAAGAGAAATTCTGGAACAAATTGTTGACCGTGGCAATAGTTGATGATAATGAATGTCATCAAAAAGGTCAACACTCAAAAGTGCCACCTAACTGACCACTTTCATCCTACTCCATGAAGTCAAAGACCATCATGTTTGACAGACATGACCTTGAAATTGTAATGTTTGAAAAATTGCCTTAAGTGAAATGTAAATCCAGAAACAACAACAACAAAAAAGCTTTCAAGCTAGAGAGCTCTAAGCAAAGTCCTTCTTTCTGCTCTCTATTCTACTTGTCTTAAGCCAAATCTATCTCTAGGCAGAGTAGACACACTGCAAGCTTTAACAAAGTGGTTGACAACTCTGTTGGATTTTTGTTAGGGCAGACAGTAGTTTATCACACCCCTGTCTTCCTTTGCGTCCCTGGAACATACTACTCTAGTTGTGAATGTTAACTTGTGTGATTTTTTTGACAAGCAAATAAGGTGAGGATTATTCTGATTCAGGTAGCAAGCAGGATTCAAAAACACAAAAGCCTCACATTTAAGTTGTAGGTACTTTATGCAGTCATTTCTCAAAATAATTTTTCATTCATAAAACATATTCAAGAAAGTTTTAAATTTAGTGCATGAGGCCAGGAATTCTTCAAACCCACCTTTATAACCATACTATGGATTAAAAGTAGAGATATGATAAATTTAAAAATGAATTTTTAGTATGAGAGGTTGCAAAGGTAGTTGAATACAGCCTTCACATATGTTTACTTTAACCCACAGGGTTTTTTATTTGTATTAGTTGCCAACACTTTACATTTGAGACATTTCTCATAAATATTCAGATTATGGTATACTCTTAAAATTTTGGAACCAAAGTTCACACATGTCAACCATCCTCTTGGCTGGAACTGAGTGGTATCTGCCACCTTCACAAGGGACACTTTCCTATTGGTTGTAGTTCCTCCCCTGCCAAGTCACACACTTACCCACCTGACCCCATTAGCATTAAAATTTGCAATTTTTGTTTTAGATTATTAACTTTGCTGCATTTTGATAATCCCTATGTGCTTAATTTATAACTGGCACCACTTGTCCTTTTATGACATGTTGTATATTTTAAGACATACCACTTGGCTTTTATCTTCTTGTGTGTTTTTATGTTGTAACACTCCCACCTCACTTACTGCTGATGAACAGTGGTTGCATCATTAAGATTAGTTTCTGTTCATCTGATCATTCTGATGTCTCTTTTTTTGAACAGGTCGGTAAAACTGCCTCTAGAAGATGGCACATCTGTTAATGAAACAGATGTGCTTTTCCCCCACTCGTTACCCAAGGATCCCATCTACGGACCTGTGCTGCCACTGTCGGCCATTGCCGGGCTAGTAGGTGAAGAGGCAGAAACTTTCAGGGTAATGACCTTGTTTGCCCAGCAGTGGGATGGCCTCCCTGGATTGCCCAACCGTGGTGTGAGGCATGTAGAATAGATAGGATCCCCCTGGGTTTTAAAACAGATTAGCCGTAGAGACAGACTCTGGGGTTTCTAGTTTGGATGACTGGGAGGATGGTGGCAGAGCAGGGACATACAGAAGCTGAGAGTCAGGGAAGGCATCCAGGTGGAGAGGTGGGGTGGGAGGTGGCCAGTAGACCTAGGGTCAGGAGACGCAGATGTGGGCATTATTTTCACAGACGGCCCATGAAAGAGCCAAGAGGGAGTGTGATGAACAAGCAGAGTCAGAGGGAAGAGAAAAAAGCCAGAGTGGAAGGGAACTGCCGGAAGTCAGGAGGAGAAAGAGGAGTCTGAGAAGGCTTGGTCCCCGAAGTGAAAGCAAACCCAGGAGAGAGGAACATAGAAAAGAGTGGAGAAAAGTTTCCAGAGGCAGAGGTTGTCCACACCAGCCCACCTGCTCATTCCATCAAGCTCCTTCTAGGCAGCCACGCTGTTGTAGGCAATGGGGATCACATGGTGACCAGCCAGGCGTAATTGTCAGGGGGTTTCTGTCCTTGTCAGAGAGATGGCACTAACAACCACAAAAGCAAAGACAGACATGAAATCATTGCACAATGTGATGATTATGGAAACAGGATAAGTGGGGATGGGATGGCAAGGAAGGGATTCCCATATGATGGTTGGGACAGACCTCTGGGAAGACCTTTAAACCAAGACTTGAAGCACAAGGAGGCAAGCAGAGTTAGTGTATTAGGCGGAGGGAACAGCATGTGCAATGGCCCTGGGGCAGAAGAGGATTTGGCATGTTTGAGGAACTGACAAAAGTCCCGTATGGTGAAAACATGAATGAGGACAGAGTGATAAATGAGGTGCACAGTGACGGTCAAGAGGGAGACAGGGCACAGACAAAAGTGGCCAAGACCTTTGGGCTGCAAGTAAGGAGCTTCACTGTTAGAATCCTCTGTATTATACTGATGCTTATTTTAAACTGTAAGCAGAGGATAAAGGAGGTGGAAGTTTCCAAATATTTTTGACTACTGCAGAGAGTTAAGCTCTAAATATTAAAAATAGCTCAGGGTGAGAATTAGTTCATTGGAAAAACCTCTCTGTCAAGTAAGAAAAAAGAATCATGCCTTTTGTGTTTCCTCTAATGAATGACAACGATTGGCTTTTTAAAATTAGGGAACTGACAAGTTCACCACACTTGGCCACTGGGAGGCAGCAAAGCAAAAATAAATAGATAAACCTCCGAAGTGTACAGGTTGTGTTTAGTATCTGGTGCCTAGGACCCCCCAGATTCCAACTGTCTCCAATGTGTTCTCTTTTCCTGCAGTGACTTTCTGCAGGGGTCCTCATCTTTCACAGTTTGCATCAACATGATGAATCCTATATAAAAATTTTAAATCCAGGCAATTGTCCTTGTTGTTTGGAAAAATGCTATGAACACCTCCTGTAAATACTTAAATATGGAGTTACCGTTTTTTAAAATGCTCATAATAAATAGACATCTTTTTCCCCCTAGGATTTTAGTGCATTTTAAACTTTTTTTGAAAGCAGCAATTTAATGTTACAGTTTGACATCTCTTAATCTTACAGAGAATAGTAATAAGGCCATATACCTCGCATTTGAGTTAGGAATTAATTTTTCCAGTAGTTTAGTTTTTCATTTTGTAGCTAAATAAGTGAGGAAAATGGGTCAATCATTAATTAATGGTTGTGCAGCAAGCAAAAGCACAAATAAAATAGATCTCAACTGTCTTGATTTCATTCCTTCCTTTGAAAGTCAGTTCTTATGACCTGGGTGCTAGTCACAGAAATCCATAATGACCTGATCTATACAGGAATCTTAAAACTGTCGGACTGTGAACTTCTACAAGATTGCAAAAATTAAATAATCCCATTATCTTTCTGGTTGTTAATGCTAGAAGTACACATCATAGGCCTGGAAATAGGCCCGAGTCACATTACACAACTTATTTAGGGCATTAGAAATGTATCCAATTGTAGTGTGGGGAAAATCTGAGGCAGAAAGTTGATCCAAGATAATGAATTTAATGTCAAGGATCCAGTTTCCTTTTTCCATCTACCCACCCCCACCTCAGAGATTTTTTTTTTTTTTTTTCTGTTTTGCAGAAGTAGTTAAATAGAAATCTTTTTCTTATAACTTTAGTATTCCAAAACATATTTTGGAAAAATACATTTCCTAACACAGTATTAAGTTGGACTCCAACTTTTTATATTTAGTCTTCAAGTGATGAAAATGTTTGGTTTATGATCCTAGAGGTCTGAAAAAGGAGGTTATGTTATTGACAAACATTTTTAAGCACAACTTATAGCTTTCCTTTTAAAACTCTCAGAACTTTCAGAATTGAAAATTATTACGTCTGCTCACATAATCCATATCACATTTATTTTTAAGTGACAACAAATAGACTTATTAATGGAAAAGTCATAAGACGACAAGTTCAGATTATCTCAAAGAAAGAAAAGCCACATCTAATACTAGTTTCACATATGAAGATTAGTCAATTTCAGTTTTAATCCTCACATTCTGCTTCATAGGACAGATTCATTGGCATTGAGAGAACCACATTGGTGGTGGGTGTTTCATTGTTGTTGTTTTAAGGATTTTGAGCCATTGACTTGCCAAATAAGTTTTGTTTCGTGGTTTATAATCGAAGGTTAGATGTCATCCAGCCAACTCAAGAAATTTTGAAATGATGGTGACTCAGTGCATAACTTTTTCCCCTTTGAGTCAAATCTCAGTCAGATTCCACAGAAAAGTCATTGACTGGCATCAGTTGAATCCTTTTTGATGACTCTTTTTTAAAAAAATTCACTGGGGATCACATGGTTACTGAAGCATTTATCTTCTAACTAGCCAAGGCTAAGAGGGCATGAAATAGTATAATCATATCATTAAAGTCACTATCCTCTCAAAAAAATTACCATGTCTGCCTGCTGCCGTAGACAGATTTCAAGGTCCATCTTGAACGATGATTTCTCTTGCCCCGACTTCTGCACTCACCAAGAAGAACCCATTGCCTTCTCATTGATGCTCCTTGAGCACCTCCCTACCATAACCTACCGTGTCTTCTGATTCTGTTCTGTCCACACTGCTTGTTCCATCAATCAGTGATTTTCCTCAGGACCTGGCACGATACCTGGTATATCACCAGTACCCAGTAAATATTTATTGAAATATCAATCTTGCTACAAATTTGTATCCCTCAGGAATCTTCTAGAAATAGTGAATTTGACAGTGCCACACTTGCCACTGTTTTGTGATGAGCACAATACAAAAGTGTTATCACCTAAGACAGGCATCAACAAACTCAGGCCTGCTTTTGTGGCCCAAGCTTAAGAAGGGTTTTTGCATTTTTTTCCCACATATTTTATTGGTGCATTATAGTTGTACATATTGATTGGATTTGTTTATTGCATTTTTTAAAGGTCAAGAGAAAGGAAAAAAGAAGATACGTGACACAGACCTATGTGGTCCACAAAGCCTAAAGTATTCACTCCTTCTTCCTTTCCAGAAAACATTTGGTTAGAACTTTGGTCCACTTTGTTTTCAGTCCCCAAAGTCAGCTTTTCTTCTAGGTACAACCCATAGATTTTGTGTATTTCCCTTTCCAGGAAATCAAATCACACAGGATGTCTCATGAACCAAATTAGAAAGGTCCTAGGCTCTTGTGTCCAGTAAGAAGGGCCACAGAATCAGACAGGGCCTCCTATTCTCCATGAAAGCCCACGGAGCAGAGGCTCCAAGCCAGTCTCTCACATTGACCACCTCCTGTAGAACCAGGAGAGCAGACTGCAGATGAAAGTCTTTCTCTCATATGGTGACTTTAGCTAGACAACGACTTTCTTAGATCCAAGGCCAAAAAAGTCCACAAAGAAACAGTTTAGAAGATGTTCCTCGAAACTTTCATGAGAATCCATGAGAATGACAGAGGTTCGAATGTGTCAGCAGAAACAACTCTTTTTTTTTTTTTTTAGTGAATTAAAAATGGAGAGAGAAATGGAGAGGGGAAGAAGTTCACTTAGCTCTTGGTAAACGGCAAGGCCAATGAGATTTATTGTATGAGCATAGTCATTGGTTCCTTTTTGGCAATCGTTTCCATGGGTGTTTCTCTGGCTCTTATCCATGATTCCCCTCCTTAACACAAGGTTTTTATTCTTTCCCTGAAGCCAAAAGACGATTTGTATCCTTTGCTTCACCCCACTATGCACTGCTGGACTCCATCAAGTGACCTGTATGTTGGCTGCGAAGAGGGTCATCTTTTATTGATTAATGGAGAAACCTTGAAGGTGACCGTGCTCCAAAAGACAGAAGACACAACACAATCGGGTGAGGAAACTGCTCGCTATGGAGTCCCAGAAGAGCAGCCCTGGCTGTTAGCTTTGCGTGCGCTGGAAGATAGAAGCTTTTCCCATTTTTCCCTTTCTTAGACATGTCTCCTCTTTTATCCTCTCGCTACTTTCAGGGTGCTGCAGACACTCCTCTCAGCCAGCCACTGTCTGTGGAGGGCTGCGATGTGCTTGGCATTCTGCTGCCTATTTGCACGTGTGTTTCATGTAATGCTCAAATAACATAAGAAGATGTGTTTTATGTCCCTGCACAGATGAGGTTAAGAAATGTGCTCAAATTCACATTAATCATGGGGCTGATATCTGAATCCAGGCAAGAAGACTTCAGTCCAAGGTCTTAGCTGCTGACCCACATCCTCACCCATGTCCATGCCCCTTCTGCTTAGACAGCTGATCATGCCCTTTCCTGTCCCCAACTCCTTTCAACGCCTTTCTCCATGGTGACCACCTCCTTTCCTTCCAACCACCATCATGAAAATCACCTTGTGTTGCTTGGTTAGAATTTCACAGAGAAACTTGGTATTCTCCCTCAGATCTAGTGTCCTTTCCTGGTCTCATCAGCTAAGGCCACGGTTGGGCCTGGGTCACAGGAGCCAGCATCTGCCCACTGAGGGCTGGGTGTAGACCCCATGAGGGGCAGGTTCCCCAAGCCTGGCTGAGGCAGTCTCTGTTCCAATGGCTCTTATCATCTCACACCTTGATTTATGGAGCAAACTCAGAACTGACGTCACTGACTTTATCTATCTGACCCCAACCAGGCAGCCCATTCCTGCCCAGCTGCCATTTTGAAGAACCATCTTCAGCACACGTCAAGGGTTGTGCTGCCTCAGTTTGAAACTCTCCTTGCTCTAACCCTAGCTGCTCCTTAGCATCATCCCCGCTCCTCCCCAGCATGAGTTTTCTCATCCAGCCACTGTTTCCTTCCACCATTTCAGATATACCTCCTAGCTATCCCCTCCTGGTGTTTCCTCTCTGAATCTCCCAGTGCCCCGCTCAGATACCACCCCTCCAGCACCTGCTCTGAGCCGCAATGTCCCTCGTCTACTCCCTCTTCCATCCCAACGGACTTCACGGGTACAGCCTTCCCACCCGCCCTTCCTTTCCTCCGCCTTCACCCTCCAGCCTTGTTCTGTTCTCTGCTCCAGCACCCAAAGGGCCATTCCAGTGGCTCCTGAAAGGGCAGCCTCTTCCTGCTTTGTCTTTCAAGCATCGGCTCTTCCCTCCTGAACCCTTTAAAGTTTTTCAGCTTCCGTTTGCTCTCTCCAAATTCTGTCAGCTGGCTGTTGTAGTTCCCTTGGTCTGGGATGCCAATCTCTTCTTTGTCTACTTGGTGAAACTTTCCTCCAGTGCGGAGCCCTCCCTAGCTTCTCACCAACCTTCAGGCACAATGAGGTGCCCTTGTCTGGGATTCCAGGCCTCAGTCCTTCCTGGTGCCTCATCCTGTGCTATTACAGTGACCCACATGCATGTCTCTCTTTCCCATTAGTCATCAACTCTCTGAGGTCATTGAGAAACTTCATTCTTTGACTCCAAAATGGAATCCCAGGTATCTCCACAGAGTTAATTGGCACCTATATGAGTTTTTAAAATGAATCACAAAACAATTTTTCTCATTTCCAAACTTCTATCTGACTTCCAATGTATTTCACACAATGTCAGACTTCATCATAAATAGTCTTATATCATTCATTATTTTCTTCCTGCCTATTTTTTTTTATCATTTTCATGGTTTATTGCAAGTAATGTTGGACACACGTTTATTGAGCCTCTACAATGTGGAAGACACTGAGCAAGGTGTCTTAGAGGTCATAGAGATGACAAAGAATCTCGTGATTTCCGTCCTCAAGGAATTTAGGTTTTATTGTAGAGGATAAGGGCAGTGAACAAATAATTATAGTCATGGAGACAAAGATTAAAATTATATCATTAAGAGAGAATGGGATCCAAGTGCCGTGGTAAGCCGTGCTGAAGGCTGCAGTGAACTGGCTCCTGAAGGTACTGTTCACAGAGCCAGCTATGGCTAGGTGGAACTTTTGGTCTGGTTTTCTCCATGGATAAGAAAACATAGGAAGATTGAAAAACATTAAGCATCCAGTTTGTCTGGTGCATTGAATGTTATAAAAGAGTTGTGCAGGATGAAGGGGCATCATGCCACAACTCAGTTCTCTTCTCCACTCAAGGCAGGAATAGTTAATGACAGTGGGGAGACATCAAAACACCCAGAATGGGGATGAACCTCAGTTGAAATTGTGTTTGTGAATATTAATTTAGCCACAGTTCAGGAAAGGAGGATCCTAGACGTGGGTCATAACCAGCAAGCACCAAGACCAGGCCAGGATTCATTAGACCTGGACTCCAGGGGCAGCTGAATTGGAAAGCAAAGTCTGCTGGGCAGTGAGTAGCCTGAAGGAAAGGGCAGTGTGCGTCTTAGCCTCTAGCAAAATGGCAGACCATAGCACACAATAAACAAATAATTGAATGGATGCCAACTTGAACCTTTGATTTTTGTAGTTGTCTACCTGAAAAGATAATGTGTTTTCGCTTTCCTAAAATGATAATATCTTATTTGTACAAGGACAATATTTTATTAGTAGCAAATGTTCTTATGGAACATTTTTTCCTTTTTACTTTCTTTTCACCCACTGTGCTTTATTTATTGACATAAATTTACATACACTAAAATGCACAAATCTTAAGTATCCATCTCCATAATAATGTAGTTTTGGCTTGTTTGGTTTTTTTCCCTCAGCCTGTTCAACCCTGACAGTGCTTTCCTAAGAAATAAAATGTATTTACTATATAATTCTATAACACTGATTACACAGATCTGAGGATAAAGACATTCAAAATCCCTTGTTTTATTTACTCAGTGATTGTCGCTGAGCAGCTTTTGTTAATTATTGTTACATTGTACTTTTAACTGTGTGTCGTCTACTTTACCTTGTTTTTTGTTTCCAAAAGATGAACCTCATCATATCAGCCCAGTCACCTTGGTGTATCAGAAGGACGGCGTGTTCGCTTCTGGAATTGTAATGTATTTTACTTTTCAAAATCAATTGCTTTCAAGAAAAAACACAATTTCCCTTTGCTGCCATTTACTTTTTTTTTTTTTTCCATTTACTATTAACAGCCATATTTGGGGATGTCAAGTTCTGCCAGATTATTAATTAATATTGTTCCCCTTTTGGATGCTATTACAAATTTTTATCATGAAGAATTTTAGTTATATCCCAAAGTAGAAAGAACAGTGTATTGAAGTGCCATAGAGCTATGGTACTCCAAAAAGCAAAATCAGTTAAAGAATTCACTGCCCTTCTCCCATGGCAAAAATACCTAATGTGTGTAGCCCAGTTTGATGCCCGTTTCTGCAATAATGTATTAGGTATCAGATATGGATCTGGAACATTTGCAGCTTAGACTTTGGGCATGACCACTTGCTTGCAAGGATCACTGTCACTGTTGAGGTTATGGTTAGGATCAATATTCTTGTGTCAGGCACAATGCTGAGCACTTCACTTGTATTTTCTTATTGGTCCACACAACTACCTTATCAGGTATACACTGTTGATGTCCTCAATCAGATGAGGGAACCAAGACTCTCAGAGAAAGTAACTCACCAGAAAATAAGTGGAGGACCAAGGCTTGAACACAGGGATATCAGACTCCACAGTCTATCTTCTCATTCATTAAACATACAGCTGGAGGCAAGAGGATCGTAAGCTAGAGGCCAACCTGGGCAATTTAGTGAGTCCCAGTCTCAAAGTAAAATAAAAATGTAGCTCAGTGATAGGGCACTTGGTTGGCATGTGTGAGGTCATGGGTTAGGTCCCCAATACTGCAACAACAAACAATTCAAGCCAAACCAAAACGAAGCAATGACAAACAAAGAAAAACCCCCAAAACCAACACAGCCCAGTAAGTATTTAACAGGGCCAGATCATGTGCCTCCATGCTATTGTGATCAGTGCTAAGGTTTGTAACTGACCTGTACTGAAATCTCAGGTCTACTTGTAGCTGTCCCTACTCCATCACATCTCTAGGACCCTGAGGGCAGCTGGGCAATGACATCATGGTGACAGGTGCAGATCCAACTGCAAGAAGCCATCTGGAGTTCATGCACTTAAGCTTAGCTTGTAATCCACCCCCGCAACCTGACAAGTGGACTGCCCACTCCTCTTCCCTATATTTAGTCTACATTTGTGTCCTTTGTGACTTTTGTCCTCTTCAAGGCCATTCTCTGTGTTTGTTTAGCTTACTTTACAGAAACAATGGCGGCTTTTGCTCTGGTGAGGGATGGAGAATGGCGATGGGCTTGGAGAACCTGGCATTTCTCCCCCGACACCCAAGTCTCAAGCATCCATGTCCAGCCATCCCACAAACACCTACTGTCAGTGACACCAGGGTCCAGTTTAGGAAATGAGCGATACATTTTCCCAAAGCCTCTTCACTATTGTAAAAAGAACTCAGATTGTTCTTAAGAGTAGTGAAATTAGCTCAAACCTGTTTACAGCCAGCCAACCGACCAACTCATTTTTACTGGACAGCTGCTATTTGCTAGCACTGTGCGAGGAACTGGAGAACAGGATATGAAGGAAATAAAAGGCTCATCCTCCTATCCCTGGGTCATTTATGGAGATAGGAAACACATAATAATGACCAAAGAAATACACCTAGGGTTGTGTCCTTTGAAATAAGGAAACTGCTGCACACACACCAGCAAACTGCCTCATCTGTCCCACCTCATATACAGTGAGGAACGTGGTGAGAAGACAGACACTAGACATGCAATAAAGGAGTGATCAATATGATCAGCAACCCCACTACTGGGCATATATCCAAAGAAATTGAAGTCAGTATGCTGAGGGGCTATCTACCCTCCTATGTTGCAATATTAGTCACAAATTGGCAAGACATGGAAACAGCCTGTGTCCAAGGGATGGCTGGAGTGGAGTAGCGTATGAACACAGTGAATCCTACTGGGCCTTAACAAAGTGAATGGGGTGAGTCTAGAGGACGCGCACAGAGACCAAGCGCCGTTTGATCTCATTTGTATGGTTATCTACCAAAGTCAAATTCTGACAAGTAGGGTGGTGATTACCAAGTACCTGAATCTGGTTGGAGAAGTGGGGGTGGGGCGGGGAAAAGTGCACAGTTGGAAGTGAGTTCTGCTGCTCTGTCGTGAACAAGATGACTGTAGTTAACGTACATTTCAAAATAACTAAAGGGGTTTGTGTTCTTAACCACATGGAAAGGAAAAATATTCTGATTTGATCATTATGCAATGTACATATTAAAACACATGGTACCCCATGAATATATACAGTTTATCAATTAAATAAAAATTTAAAAATTTAAAAGAGGAGTGATCAGCAAAAATTTCGGCAACTGAAAAATGTATCACAACAGAAATAAAATTAAATCCAGATCAAGGAACCTGGTTAAAAGTTGCCTAAATAAAGATGAAAGAACAGCGTGTTCCAGGTAATGTAAACACAGATGACCACCCCAAACAGTTGACGGTAATCCACAAGCTTTGTCTGATGAAGAAAGTGTTCTCTGCATTGAGCGAGACCGACTTTCTGAACTTATCTCATTGTGTTTGGTCTGTAGGAAGGCTCTGTGTACTCTTTCATTATTAAAGATTCAAGTTACAAAGTGGAGAATTTTCTTGAGACTGAAGGGCCTGTAGAACATTTGACGTTTTCTCCCAGTTACAAAATGTTGCTGATTCTAACAGAAAAGGTATGTTAGATGGCAATTTCTTGATATACAATTTTCAGACAATATTATTGTCATCGTTGTATGACAGGAATAAAAGAGTGAGAGTGTGCTCTACTAGTAGGGACTCTTACAGTTGCAAATGAAATAAGACCAATTTAAAAGGCCCAAATGAAAAAGAAATGTTCTTTTTTCCCCTTTTTTTTAAAGTTTGTTATTTTCAGGTATACATGACAGTAGACTGTATTTTGACATATTATATATACATATATATATATAACTTATTCTAATCACAATCCCATTTTTGCAGTTGTACATGAGTGGCGTTTCGCTGGTCGTGTATTCATATATGAACATAGGAAAGTTATGTCCAGTTCATTCTACTGTCTTTCGTATTCCCATCTCCCTTCCCTTCCCTTCATTCCCCTCTGTTTAATCCAATGAATTCTGTTCTTCCCTCTCCCCCCACTTATTGTGTGTTAGCATCTGCATATCAGGGAAAACATTCAGTCTTTGTTTTGGGGGGATTACCTTATTTCACTTAGCATGATAGTCTCCAGTCTCATCCACTTACCAGCAAATGCCATAATTTTATTCTTCTTTATGACTGAGTAATATTCCATTGTGTATACATACCATATTTTCTTTATCCATTCATCTGTTGAAGAACACCTAGGTTGGTTCCATAGTTCAGCTATTTTGAATTGAGCTGCTATAAAAATTGATGTGGCTACATCACTAGAGTATGCTGATTTTAAGTCTTTTGGGTATAAACCAAGGAGTGGAATAACTCGGTCAAATGGTGGTTCCATTTTAAGTAGAAATATTCATTTTTGTTCACATAACTGAAAGAGCAAAAAGTGGATCTGAATCCAGGGACTACCATTGGGTCTTGTTTCCTGAATGTCTTAACTCTTTCCCCTCTGCAGTTTTCATTGCTATGAAGACTCTCCCCTTGTGGTATTGAGTCTCCTGAGTTCCCAATTTGTATTTCTGCCCTCGTGCTGATTTTGGTAGAATGTTACCAGCTGGGAAAAAAATGCCCTAAAATATAGACTCATTGTGCCAACTTGAGTCTCCTGTCTACCCCTGGATCAGTCACTATTATCAGGGGGAATCTGAGCTCTGATTGGCCAGACCTAAGTCTCATATCTAGCCCTGGGCCCCAGGTAGAATCAAGCCATGAAAATTTGGTCTGAGATTGGGGACGTGGGTTGTTCTCTAAGGAAAACATGAGTTCTCTAAGGGAGGAAGGGAGCTGAATCAATGCAGAGTAAAAATAGATGACTGAATTATACTGTCAGGAGAACTCCTAATTAACAGGATGACCCTCAAAGGTCAGGATTAATATCCATTTATATTGCTAAGCAAAAATTTTAGTTACATTACAAATAAAGTTTAATAAACTTAAAATTAAGTATGGAAAGACTTCAGTTTCTGGTAATTACCAGAAGTCAAAACAGATGTTTTAAAAAATAAATTATAAACTTACAGTATCTATGGAGAAGAGAAGACTATTTTTAAAGTATCATAAAAGCAGAGAAAAAGATCCAAATAAAGTTTCTAAAACAGAAAAATACACTAATGAAGCAAAGATTATAAGTAATGGAGATTTGGATGTGGTTAAAAAGAGAATTATTGAACTGTAAAAAACATCAGAAGTTCTTTAGAATGTACCCTACAGAAACAAAAGGGAAGGAACTATAGAAGATGGGATAAGAGACATGAATAATACAGGGAAAAGATCTAACATATATTTGATTGGCATCCAGACAGAAGAGAGACTGAGACAGTGACAATACTTAAAGAGATATTGACTTGAAAATTTCCAGAACTGATTAGTAATGAATTTACAGATTACAGAGGACCAGTAAATCCCAAGCAAGATCCATAAAACAACACTCACATTTAAACTTTCCCAAGTGAAACTGTTGAAAAACAAGACAAAGAAAACTTTTCTAATTAGTCCAAGAGAAAAGACAGATTTCTTCAAAGGAATTCCTGTTAGACTAATAGCTGACTTCTCTATGTTAATAATGTAAGAAGAAATCATGGAATTTCTTCACTGTGGTTCAGGGGTTAGCAACTATAACCTGGATATATTAGTATTAGATATTAAACCATATAAAAACCATGTTCCAAGATAAATGACTTTGTTTTGAAATTTTAAAAAATTAGATTCACCGGAAATATATAAGCATTTAAAATACATATATTCCTAATTACGGCCTCAAATATATAAAACAAAACATGATAGAATGACAAGAAAAAACAAAGGCATGATATTAATGGCACATTTTAATATACTTCTCTCAGACACAATAGATTAAATAACATCCCCAACACAGCAGCCAACGTGAGCAAAGTCTTTCCTGGGCTGGGGTTGTGGCTCAGGGGCAGAGCGCTTGCCTGGCATGTGTGAGGCCCTGGGTTCCTTCCTCAGTACCACATAAAATAAAGTTTAAAGATCCATTGACAAATTTTAAAAAATAAGTTTTCTTTTTTTTTAAAAAAGGCCTTTCCTGGCGTGGACTCCACACCCCAGCCCTGGCCTTATCTCCCTCTACTCTTGTCTCTGTCACCCTGCTCCGGCCACCCGGGACCTTGGGCTGCTTCTTTGAGCACCCTGACCTCCTCCCCAGAGTCTTCGTACTGGCTGTTCCCTTTGTCTGGAGAGCTCTTCCCACAGGATCCTTTCCTCATTTCCTTCAAATCTTTTCTTTGACATTACCTTGTCACTAAAGCCTTTCTTAGATACTTGGTTTTACATTTTTACTCCCTTATTTTGTCTTGAAGTCTCCTCCTTCCCTGCTTTCTTCTTCTTTTTCTCTTCTTACAATTGTCTCTATTTAACTTGCAAGATTTGGAGAGACATGTGATTTATTGTCTGAATCCCATGAGGGCAGGGAATTTTGTCTCTCTTGTCCTCTGACATAGTCCCAGCATCCACTCACTATTTGTTGACAGAATACTGAAAGGTAAAATGAGCAAATACCTACCAAATTTTGAACTCTACAGGGTTGTATTTTTAGCTAAAGTAAACTTCAATCAGCTGAAACCAGATTTCTTGTGGCTGATTAAGTGACCACATTATATCATAGCTGCTGACAGAGATGCATACATTACAGATAGATTTTTCTATTTTTGAGAAATGAATTTGAGAGCTAAGAATGATGTCATAACCACCTCAGCCACACTTCCAGAATTTTTACAAAAGCTTGAATTTTAAATCCATGTCCTGCCCCTGCCCAGTTATGTTTAGCATGTGCTAGGATTTAGTTCATCTTAAAAACTTTTCGGTTTTTTCCAGCTTTTCTACATAAATACACATTATTTTTTGAAATCAGAGAAAGTGTTGTTTTATAAATTTAAAAAACAAATGCCTGAAATCAGAGAACTCTTATTATTTTAAATAGTGAAAATGTATTAGTCAATCAATAAACAAATTTAGCATCTAGAGTTTAAGTTTTTCAAGGTCCTTCCTGTGATTTTTCCATCACCTGTTCCTACATAGTGCTTTGTTCACAGTAGGCGTTTAATAAATACTTGTTGAACTACATGTGCCACAGTTGTAATACGTTTCTTTCTCTCTTTCATCAGGGATCTGTTTGTATCTACACTTTTGGTGAGAAGCCAACCATAGAAAAAGTCCTAGATGCTTGTGATGGGAAATTCCTGGCATTTGACTTTATCACACCTGGAACCAAATACTTCATGGTGAGGAATATCTTATTATGGCACAATAGGATTTAAAGATGTGATGTTTCCAGATTAAATTCCTATCCATATCTAAGTGAGTAACTTAGGAAGTTCATGTGCAAATAAGAGGCACAGGTATCTTTGAAGGTACTATAGAGAAGCCAAGTACTTCCATCATCAAATCTATTCTGCCCAGTGGACGTCATCATATTGTGACTCCATAATATTATCTTAGAAATCTTCCATCTTGCATTCACCACCCACAGTCTGCAAGCCAGGACTTTCAACACAGTCATTGCTAATTACTTGTTAGCACTCAGTAAACTGTTAGTATTTATCTCCTTCCAGAGTAACAAGCATTTATCTCCTTCCAGAGTGACATAGCAGCAACACCAGAGGATGAAGATTTAATACTGTTCATGCACACATCATGAATTCAGCTTATTTAGGGGAGAAAAGAAACCTGTACATTTGGAAACCGTGTACTTCTGGGCTGGAAATGTAGCTCAGTACCACAACACTTGACTAGCATGTATGAGGCCCTAGGTCCAATCTCCAGGACCTGCAGGAAAAAAAGAAAGAAAGAAACTATGTACTTCTTTCTCAGTGTCTCATTGTTTACCTTGTTGATCTTAAGAAACTTATTTCAGTTTTTATAGGATTTACCAATGTTCTAAAAAATAAAACCATACAAACCGTGCAAGGTGGGAAAGACAAAGAGAAAATCTTGGAAGAAGCTAGAGGGAGGAAAAAGGCACCTCACACACAGAGGAACCAGGATAAGAATCACATTGGACTTCTCTTCCAAAACCAAGCAAACAAGAGAATATTTTAAATATTGAAAAAAAAAAAAAAGAGAGAGAGAAAGAAAGAAACCTACTAACTTGGAAGTCTGTATCCAGTGAACTATCCTTCAAAAGTAAAGAAGAAATATTTTCTCAAACAGATGAAAATCCAGGAAATTTCTTGCCAGTAGACTTGCCTTGCAAGAAAGTTTAAAAGACATTCTTCAGAGACATGGATTTAGCAGGTTGAAAATCAAAATCAGTAGGGACATAGGGAAACTGAACCACATCATTAATCTACAGGACATAATTGGCATCTATAGAATGCTTCATCCAACAACAGCAGAATACATACTCCCCTCAAGCTCATATGGAACATTCATCTAGGTAGATCACATTCTGGGCCACAAAACCCACCTTAACAACTTTGAAAGAAAAATAAATCATACAAAGTATGTAGTTAGAACAGAATGGCATTAATGCAGAATTAATTAGAGGCTGGGATATACCTGTGGTAGAATGCTTGTCTAGAATGTGCAAGGCCCTGGGTTCAATCCCTAGTACTGTTTTAAAAAAAATAAAAGGTCAATAATAGAAACTCCCCCAAAGACTTGGAAATTAAACCACACAATTCTAAATATCAGATAGGTTAAAGAAAATGTCTCAAGAAAAATTTAAAAATTTTAAATGAAATGAAGTATAACTTACCAAGGTTTGGGGATGCAATGAAAGCAATACTTTGAGGGAAATTTAAAGCACTGGATACGTTTATTAGGGAAGAAAGAGCTACAACCAGTCATTGAAACTACAACCTTAGGAAACTAGGAAAAGAAGAGCAAATTAAATTCAAAGTAATTGGAAAAGAAAAAAATAAAAATTAGGGGAGAAATTAATGAAATTACAAATAGAATATCAACATAGAAAAATAAGCCCAAGATCTGGTTCTTTAAAAAGATTGATAAAATTGATAAATCTTAAGCCAGTATAATTAAGTAATTTTAATTAAATAAAAATTACTATACTCAGATATGAAAGAAAAGTCATCACAACAAAACCACCATAGATATTAAATGGATAATGAAGGAATATTATGAGTAACTCTATCCTCACAAATCTGATAATCTAGAAGAAATGAACCAATTCCTTGAAAGACAATCTGCCAAAACTCACAAAGAAATAGTTATTTAGAAAGGGCCTATAATCAAAGAAATTGAATAAATAATTAATAACTTTCCAAGATAGAAAGTACCAGGCCCAGGTGAACATTTGAGGAAGAAATAATACCAATCTTACAATTCTTTTTAGAAAATAGAAGCAGAAGGAATACTTCCTAAGTCTTTCTCTGAGGCATTACCATAATACTAAAACTATACAAGAACATTACAAGAAAACTGAACTATAGACCAATATCTCTCCTGGGCACATAAGGAAAAAAATATTAATGAAGTATTAGTAAATTGAGTGCAACAATATATATAAAGAATTTTACACCATGACCAAGTATAGTTTATTTCAGGTTTGTGAGGCTGATTCAACATTAAAAATCGTCGAATCCATCACATCCAGGCTAAACATGATAGCCTAAAGAAGAAAAATTACATTACTGTATCATTAGATGCAGAAAAAGCACTTGACAAAATCTATTTCCTATCTATGATAAACTCTCTCTGAAAATGAAGAACAGAGGGAAGCTCAGCTTGGTAAAGAATTCTTACAAAATACTTCCAGCTAACATCATACCTAATGGTGCAAATTCCCATTCAGCATTAAACTGGAAGTGTGATCTAATGCAATAAGAAAAAAAGACACAAAAGGTATACAAACTGGGAAGGAAGAAATAACACTGCCTTTGTTCTCAGCTGTCATGATTACCTTTGTAGAAAATCCTAAAGAATCAACAAAAACTTCCTAGAACTAAATGATTATACCAAGGTTTCGGGATACAAGTTTAACATGCAAAAAAAGATGTTAATAATAAAAAAATTGTATACGTGGAGGGGAACGCTGTTTTCTGTTCACTTTTTCTATAATCTCAACACTGCTCTAAAAAAATTAAGTCTATTAATTAAAAAAAAGAACAGTGTGTCGGTACCTATTTTCTAGGCTTATAATGAATAAGGCAATAATTCATTGAATTTCCAAGTAACTTTTAAATATATTACATGAAAAAAATCTTTATTTCACTCTTCTAATCCTAACTAGTTATTACATGTTACTTAAATTTTATTAGAAACATTTCTTCAGAAAAAAGGGTTGATGTTGAACTTGTAAAATAATTATGTAGAAGCTACATTAGTATGCTTTTTTTTTTTACTAACACTTCTCATTGTTATACTAGAAAGTGATCTAGAACATTCATCTGTAGAAAAGTCTTATTTCCCATTTAGTTTTCTTTTTCTTTCTTTTACAGACACTCACACGTTCAGGGGAAATTTGTGTTTGGTGCCTGGAGGATTGTACTTGTGAAAGCAAGATTTATCTGAATACCCCAGTAAGTGTACCTGATAGATTTTTTTTTTTTAAGTTGAATTGTAATCCAATCTACCTGTCCATATTCACATTTCAGTAGTCTGGGCAAACACTTACTGCTGAAGGCTTATTACAGAGTAATCCTTGTATATAAAGTATATGCCGCACCCCAGAGAGTGAAATACAGCCTGTTATTTCGTTGTACAGGAAAGGATAATTTTTTTTCTCGGGTAGCACTTGTTTCTGAAATCCTAGTGGTCTCTATCTCACTCGTGCCATGGCATCATTGCAGACCCGCAAGGGTCTCTTGCTATATAGGCTCTTTGGGAGGCAAGCTGAGGGGGTTCCACCAGTGAAAAGCTTTAGTGCCAGAGCAAGGGAGGAAGAGCAAGCTGGAGGGTCATTGCTTTTGCTCAGAAATGAAACAGCCCCTCAACCATAGCTAGTTAATCGGCCTGCTTTATAAGGAGATCAGTTAGAAATGAAGGAAAATTGCCACTCTAACCAGATAAAGCCAAAACTGAAAAGGAGGGGTTATAGACTCAGTTAACTATAAAGAACAAATCTTGTCTGGCCTCATGCGTGCCTCAGTCCAGTGGCTGGAATGATGTTACCCAAGGACCTGTTTCTCTGTCTCCACCATCTGCCTTTAGTTTCATCTTGGTTTCATTTAGTGGACTGCAAATACCACAGATTCCAACATTACATCTCATTGTCAGGGAAGAATTTTCTCCTTTCTACCTATAGTCTTGATGACATCCCTGAACTTATTAATATGGCGAAGGGGATGAGAAATGCTAATGGGCTTAAACTCAGCCCCAGAAATGGGAGTGAGATCCATTCCACTCAACCCTGAAAATAGGAAAGGGTGGTTTCTCAGTGCATATGCAAGAAGCTTTCCAGGAGGAGGATACAGTATTGCTGTAGAGCAAACACAACTGTCCACAGCACCTGCCTCACTGCGATACCACCACTCCTGCATGTTCATAGTGCACTTTGCATAAAATAATGTAAAAAAAGAAGACCAAGAAATAATTATAATGCTGGGACTTTTCTATTAGTTATCATCACTTGCTGTGTTAAGCAGTTCTAAATGAGCTATGGATCTTAGTAGGTCAGGAAGTCACAATCCTTCCCCTTTACAAAATTAAAATCTCAATTATAAAAGACTAAGCATCATACCTTAAGTTAGAATATTGCAAGATGCAGAGGACACATAATTCCACATCACAAATGAAACTCCCCCTCAAAAATAAAGAGGAAAAAATCTGACCTAAAAAAACCATAAAATTGGAGAAGACTTTTTAACCTGTGGGGCACATGCTAATCTGTATTCATTTCTAGAACCAGAAGAGATCTCACAAGTTCGCCTGATCACATCTCCACTTACAGATGAGAGGCACAAATGCTTAGCAACACCCCCAGGGCCCTATTTAACCTGGACTCACCCTGTTCCTCTTGACCAAGGAGGGACCCAGGCACTATCAGAAGGCCTCTGCCAACCTCAGTGAATGCCACACCAGGCCTGGGACATTCATGAGATCCAACCTGTGCTGGAGAGGGACACTGGGTTGTCCCTACTGGAGGACACCACTGCCCTACCGAGAATTGATCAGGATAGACTCGGTGCTGCTGGGGCCAGGTCTCCCTGCCTGTGACACCGAGTGCGCTCCTTGTGAACCTAGTGGAGTCAGGGAGCCCAGCTCAGCACCATAATGGCAACACACCTGGACACCAGCAGCCTCCTTGGCGACACCTGCAAGGGTACCTAAGACTCCTCTGGCTAGTGCTATGCTCTTTAGACTAGCCACTTTGGCCCTGAGGTGGAGGAGAATTTCAGGTGATTATTTTGGGAACACACACACACACAATCACATGAGCATTAAGAGGCTCCAGAAAAGTTTTCAGGTAAAAATAAGAACAATAAAAGCCCACTAGAATTTCACTCTAATGGGGCAGGACACCCGGTGAGCTTGTCACAGCTCTAGGACCCTAGGCGGTTGCTGCAGTCCTCGGCCTCTGTTTCCTATTCTGCAAAATGATTTCTTAAGTTCTTTTTCAGTTCTAATACTCCACTGTTTTATTCAAAACAATGTACAAAGCGTAATCATAGAGAAATTAAATATGTCTGAAATAGTTGATATTTAAAGATTCCTTAAATATTATAGGAGTAAAGTTATTCTCTTAGACATCATATTCTGTATAAATAATTTGATATAAAATCCGTTATGTCTTTCTTTGAGCTGAAATAGTTCTCTCCTTAAGTCTTCCTCCATCATACCAGCACCCCATGATCCACCATTACTCAGAGAACAAAATTGGGATTACCCTGGAGTGATCCACAAGAATCACAAACATTCTACAAAAACGGCCAGATGATAGAAATTATTTTAAATATCTTATTTTATTTTTCATTATTTGGGTCTAATTGTTTCACAATCATTTAGATAATGATTGACGTAATCATTTTATCATCATTTAGAGATAAAATGATGCTATGGCTTAAAGTTCCAGAAACCTCTTTATATTCTATCATTCTAATTTTAGGATAAAAATAAGATGTACAGAGGCTGGGGTTGTGGCCCAATGGTAGAGCTTACCTAGCGAGTGTGAGGCACTGGGTTCAATTCTCAGCACCGCATATAAATGAATGAATAAAATAAAGGTCTAGCAACACCTAAAATTAAAATTAAAAAGAAAAAAGATGTACAGATTGCTGTGACTGCTTACACAATTGGAGCGCTCAGGGGGCTTGAGTTGATCCTTTGAAATATGTACCACATCCCATACCGCACTTACCACTTTTTCATTCTGCAGGATTTTCAAAAAATCGTAGACATTTTTTGTTTTGCTTGTGAGTATTTGTGTTTTGCACATGCTCAGCATGGCTCCCCCACCAAGCTGCACCCGCAGCCCGGTAGACTTCCTGTCTGCAGGAGAGCAGGCTTCATTCCCGGGGTTTCTCTCCCACAGAGCACAGCCCTGGCTTGTTCCCCCTCCTCCCACTCCGCGGTTGTGGGGACCATGGATGGCTATGTGTACTTCCTGGATGTCCAAGAGGTGGACTCCCTCGGGGTGGTCCACAAGGCCTTCCTCTCCAAGTCTGCTGTGCAGCATCTCAGGTGAGCACCTTCTGCTTCTGGGCGCTTCTGTCAGGCCTGTCTGTTGGGGATTCCAGAAAGGCCATCACTACTTTGAGTCTTGAGTTTTGCATGTTTCATTTGTGTTGAACGTTAAAATCTTCACTTGGGTCAATGTTCAAAAAGTACAGAGAGGTGTGTAGCGGAAAGTCCCCCCTGCCCCTAGTTCTCTCCCTGGAGGCAGCCTGTTACCAACTTCCTGTGTCCCTTTCCAAAGGCATTTTATCCATAACTAAGTGCAAAGATAAGCGCATCTTTGCATTTGTGCAAATAATCATCAAATGCTCACAGTGTGCCAGGTACTTCTGTTGTAGCTGCTCCTCCCTCCATTTTACAGGTGAGGATGATGAGGCTTGAAGACTTTAAATAGGAAGCAGCCCAGGTTGGGATCAGAGGCCAAGGCCACAGGGCCTCAAGAGTTGCTGCTGCTGTTCTTAAAGGGAGCAAACTACACAGTGTTCTGGACCTTGTTTTATTTTTCACTTATTTTCACTACTTTCCAAATAGTCTATCTTAGAGAATGTTTTATGTCCACTTAAAGACTTTCCTCATTCTTCCTTATACCAGCATAGGATTCCATTATATGAACATTTCAACATTTAAATAACAGTATGTCGATAGACATTCGGGTTGTTTAAAATCTTTTAAAGCATTATTTTTAAGAAGACAGTGTAGATACCTGGTATTTGGACTTGAATGCTATTGTTATTATTGCCCTTTCTTTTTTAAATTTATCATAACAGTAAATATCACGAACTGACATTTGTGTCCTGCTTCACAGCTTATTGGAGTTCATTGAATGGGACCCAATGGGAGTCTGCTTGTCCCTGCTGGACGGATTAAGGAATTCAGCTCCAGAGAGGCAACAAGATTAGGGAATTCAGCTCCAGAGAGCTGAAGGTTTTGCAGGCAGCGTGGAGGAGCTGGTTTCTGCCCTCTGTCCTGTCACTACCAAGCTTCCAGCCCAGCCTGCTGTCACCCACTGACTGTCAAATCCCCACTCTGCCCTGCTCTTTGGTGCCATGCTAGTTTCCGCGTGCCTCTTCTTTCTCAGATCCACTTGTCTTAGTCTGATTTGTGTCTCTTCACTTCTAATTTGAGGGAGTATAGAAATGTTTCTTTATATTCCTCCTCCTCCTGCCAGGTGTCAGTCATGGGTAATGAAACGTCACGCCCAGCCCTAATTTGAGAATGGCTTACTCCCACTTGAAATATCAAGAAAACTCTACTGACTTATTTTATTCACTTACAATGACATAGTTGTCCACCTTTCCTGTGTCTTCCTGACTCTGTGGCACAGGTGTAGAGCACAATGGTTAGGTCTACTTGTGATCACTTGGCTTTCTCAAGGTCAGAGACTTATTAGCTATCACAAGCCATTGGTGACTGGTTTTGAGCATGTCTCCTTGGACACACGTCCATAAGCTTGTTTACAGTCTCTCTGGGGAAGCAAGTAGGATCTGATCATTAGATTTCTTCTTTTCTAGTTTTGACCAGAGAGGAATATTTCTGTTTGTTGGCTCATCAGAAGGAAACATCTTTATTATCAATGCCATCCCCTCAAGCTCATTTCAGATTCTCGGATTTGTAGGTATGACAGAATATGCATTAATTTAAAATGTCACTTTATTTCAAAGAATTTCAGGTTAAGAAAAAATGAAACTATAGCAAAATAATTATTTGTGGCATGTTTGTAAAAAGAGTAACATTTAAATAACAGTCAGTTAGGAGAATCCCACGTTATATGTAGAGGTATTTGGTGTGTTGGAGTAATCTGCTTAGTACATAGCTGATGCTAAAGAAATTTCTTGTATCCAGTATTGAATTAACTAATGAAATGGCTGAACATTTCTGATTATAAGAAATAAGAAGTAAGGGTAGTTGAGAAGTAAGGGTAAGAAGTAAGTAAGCTGAGAAGTAAGGGTAGTTTCTCCCTGAAGTATTTTTAAATGATATTTACTATTTATGTAAGAACTAATTCTTTTCTCTCTAGCTCTAAGTACCAAACATATGTATGTTTCCCCCAAAACATATTTATAAATTCATTCATGAATTTCTAAGAATTATCAAGTGCCTACTAGAAGCAAAATGCTAAATCCAGTCCTGCGAAGAATGAAAAGGTCAAGGAGACAATTTCGTGGGGGGAGAACAAAGCAGAGTTATGTTTAGACCCAGAGGCAGAGCAATTAGTTCTGCCAGTTGTGAGGGAAGGAGGTAAATGTGTGCACAGCTAGGGGGGTGCAGAAAATAAAGGGAGGTGCAGAAAATAAAGGGAGGGTTTTCCAAGGAAAAGTAGTGAGCTTGGAGGATTTCCATAGGTGTGGGATGGGACGTATTAGTATTACAGCTCAAGAGATTTAAAAAATAAAAAATTTAAATAAAGTCTGATGTAACAGGGAAACAGAAGAGTTTATTAGAAGATGACCATATGGCAATGAAGTCTAAGATGACAAAGGACTTTGAATATCATCCCAAGAGATCTGAAATTTGTTCTGTGCTCAATGAGATATCATCAGAAATTTCAAGATGGAACTGGCATGAGTTGGCTTGGTGTTTAGAGGCTGACTCAGGCACCCATGTGAAGAATATAGTAGAAAGAAAGAGAATGGAATAAGAGAGATGAGTAAGGAAGCTGTCATAGTAGTCAAGACAAGAGATGACAATACTCAATCATAATGGCAGCTGGTGTTTGTTGAGGGGTGCCTTGCTATGTGACAGCAAGTTTTCTAAGACCTTGGTGTGTGTTAACTCTGTTAGACAACTCTTGTGAGATAGATAACTGTTGGTAGTCCCTTTTTATAGATGAGTCAATTGAGGTGCAGCAAGGTTGTACTTGTTCAAGATCACACAGGTAGATAGTGGAAGATTCAGAACTCAAACTCAGGAAGTCCAACTTCAGACTATGTGCTCTTGTCTACAAGACACGAACCCATGCAGTATCTTGGAGGGAGAGAAGAGGAAACAGCTCTGAGTGATGGAATTTGATTATATGTGAAAAGGAGGTGTGTTAGCTTCCCATTCCTGTAACAAATACCTGAGATAAATCAGGTTATAAAGAGAAAATGTTTATTTGGGCTCACAGTTTTGGAGGTTTCAGTCCATAATCAGTTGGTCCCGTTGCTTTTGGGTCTGTAGTGAGGCAGTACATTTCAGCAAGAGCTCATGGTAGAGGAAGTTGCTCACCTTAGGTTGATTGAGAAGAAAAGAAAGAGAGAGAAAAGAATATTGATGTGTCCCAATATCCTCTTAAAGGGCATGCCACCAGCAACCAAACTTACCTCTTAAAGGTTCCACCAGATCTTCCCAATAGCTCCACAGGCTGGAAACCAAGACTTTACCCCACAGCCTTTGGGGAAAACAAATACAAACCATAGCAGGAGAGACCAGCATTGACTCCAAACTTTCTAACCTGGAAGGTGGAAATTTGTGATGTCATTAACTGAAGAAGAAAGGTTTTGAGGCAGAGGGATAGGATGAGCTAAACAACTCGGTAGGTTTGAAGCCAATAAGCTGTTCATTTGGGGACATTCAGCATCAGTTTGGAGATAGAGATACACAGTTCAAGGCTTAATTTTATAATTCTGTTCTTGAAAGCATGAGAAAGTTGATGAGATGGCTCAAGAAGACAGAGTAGAAGCAAATCTGAATGTTTACTGGGGCCAAACAGGCAACCTCGATTTGTCAACTAGATGGCACCAAGTGTGATAGATCCTGTGACCAACCTCAGAGTGGACACATCCTGCCTAAATATCCCATTTCTTAACATAGCTCCTTGACCAGTGTGTGGGCCGAGAAGCTGGAAATAGAACACTAGACTGTTCTGCATTGAAGGTGTGGACAGAGGAAGAGGAGGTAGTGGAGAAAACTGAGGACTGGAAGTCACACCCCTGCCCCACCAGAGACCTTGAGGAAGGAAGGCTGGGTGAAAGTACAGGCTGTGACCAGTGAGAGTGCAGTGAGGGTTGGGATGCTTGGCAAAGGATCCCTGGGAGACAAAGAGGTCAGGGAGGGACTAGAGGTAAGAAAATGGAGTGATGAAGTGACAAGACTATTTTAGGAAGTTTACCCAGGATGGAAGAATCAGGTACTTAACTGTTGAAGGGAACCAGAGTTGAAGGATGGTTCTTATCAGAAGACAGGGTGTCTTGAGGGCAGAACAGAAGGAACCATAGTGGTGGACAATAGACAAAAAGAGGTGAATGGGCTGGGTGGGCATGGTGGTGCCACTCAGGAGGCTGAGGCAGGAGGATTGCAGGTTCAAGTTCAGCCTAAGCAATGTATCAAGACCCTGTCTCAAATTGAAAAATAAAAAGGGCTGGGGGTGTAGCTCAGTGAAGAAGCACCACAAACAAACAAAAAAGAGGTGATGGATAGTGCAAGGTCCAGTAACGTTTGGAGGCATGGTCTCAAAATCACGGGGCCTGAGATTGATTCCTGCCTCATCAAGGAAATAAAGGGGGAGGATGGAAACAGTGAGAAGATATGAGATTCAGGATAAGAACCTTGAGGCTGAGTTTGTGTGTAAAGTCCTTGATCTTCCTGTTAGGGAAGAGGTAAGGTCACCTGTGCACCTGGGGAAGGAGCTGAGAATGGGGAAAGCTGTAGTAGCGCCCCTCCGAGAAGAGGAGGTAAGTGCGGAAGGACCCCACAGTGGGCTGCTGGCTCAGCACGCCTTGCTGAGGTCTGACCATCTGGATTTCTAGAGGAGCAAAGGCCCAGGCAGGGGTATTTCCACCACATCAGCACAGATGCAAAAAACACTGATGGCTGAGCTCAACCAGTATTAAGAGTGGGCAAACTGACTGGCATGACCATGCCACACAGGGTGCAGATGCATAGAGATGGTAGACTCTGGAAGCCACCCCAGATGGGAAAGAAACTAAACCAAGCTTGTTGGAAGCAGCTGATCCAGATATATTGAAGGACCTCCAAAAAGGAGACCCCAACTCTATCCCTTGGATCGACGGCCACCCCAATCAACCACAGGAGGCGTCACTTGATGCAAACCGCAAGAGGTGTTTATTCCAGCACGCTGGGACCCGACTGGTGACTCACGCAGGAGTCCAAGGGTGGAGTCCCTAGCAGAAAATCTTACAAGTTTATAAAGGCAGAAAACCACACATCGGGAGGGGTCGCACATGAAAGGAAGAAAAAGGGGAAAAAAAGAAAAAAATGGGGGAACAAAGCTGCCAGAAAATTCCAAAGGGGGTCTGAGTTGTCTGATAACATACAACATGTTTTACAATGTTTAACAACAGGGCGTAGATTCTGGTCAATAGTTTCTAGTAATCCTACTGTTTGAGCACTATCTAGTTATCTGGCTCAATTTACTCTTTTACTCTGTTTGGGGCTATTTCTTGGAACAGCTTTAGGGGCTTTTTTCCCATTAGTGGGAGGGTGACCTTAGGGAGTTAAGATAACTGGGAGGGTGACCTTAGGCAGTTAAGACAATGGGAGGGAGACCTTAGGGAGTTGAGATAAAACAGCTTAAAAAAATGTTCATTCTTTCAATATAATCAGGAAAGTTCCCCCATCAGTTCATCAAAAAATGTTCTTGACACTTACGTTGAAACATCACTGAATACACTGGTAAATAAATTTGGTTCTACAGATTGAATAAAGGCAAGTCTATAGTGATATCTTCATTGGGGTGGTAAGATGTTCTGACCACATGGGCATGGATTTCCATTTGCTTTCAGAGGTGAGCAAAGACATTCTACAAATATCCACAGTGTCTCTTTTGGATGTAGACGTGGTACAAGTAATGGTGCTTTCTCTACTTCCGGAAGCCGCAAAAAACAGGGTGGAATTATTTACTGTACCCCAAACACTACCAAAAGGTAAAGAAAACCCGACAACCCACCCATTCTGTCTTTGGTCCAGCTAAATTGCTGTCATAGTTGTTTTTTGGTCTTTTTTTTTTTTTTCCCTCCTAATGCTGTCATTTGTTTCTCTTAGCGTGTGAAGAGGTAAGATGGCTATCTTTTGTGCATCTTTCCAAAGCTAAACTGCTGTGACTACGGACAACCTGAAATGTGCATTTCCCTTAGGCCTTGTCACTCCCAAATCTGCTTTATTATCAAAGAAAAGAAAGAGGATCAGCTGACACTTAGTCATCTTGGGATGTCTCTTGTTTTGTAGCTCTAAACATACACAGTTAGATTCAGATTATTTACAGTGCAGTTACCTTCACTGACAAATTATATTATTTTTTAACAAAAAAAGTTTTACTTCATCTTTTCACAGTCCCAAGAGCATCTCCTACTATGAGTTTATATTAGTATAGCATTTTGAATAGTGTCTGAGATACACTAAATATTCCGTAAGGGCTTGAGAAATCAAAAAATATATATCCCTACAGAGATAGTCTATGCTTTTATATTGATATTCCTCCACTTTAAAAAATCAGATTTATTGATGCCTCACTGATAAATTACAAAGAAAACTTTCTGGGTGAAAAAGTATGAAAAAATAGACTTCCTTTATTTCAGATTAAAAATCTCCCTGGGTAGCAATTTTACAAATAAATGATCATAGAATATAAGAGAAAACCTCAAAGCATATTTATGTTTTAATTAAGAATCTCTAGACTACATACATTTATTTAAAAACTTTACCTATTTATTTATTTATTTCTTGGTGCTGGAGATTGAACCCAGGGTACTTTAACAGTGAGCTGCATCCTCAGCCCTTTTTATTGTTTAGTTTAAGAGAGGGTCTCGCTAAGTTAAAGAGGCTGGCCTCAAACTTGTGATCCTCCTGTCTCAACCTCCTGAGTCACTGGGATTACAGGAGTGCACCACCCTGCCTGGCTCCTATGTTTATTTGCAGATATGTCTTTAGGTTAATTGCTAAATTAACCAAGGCCAACAAAAGATAATTAACTCATCAGTCGTATTTTTAGTGTTAAAATTGTTTTAAAATCATTTTTATAACAAATAACCTCTGCATTTAAAACTTTCATTTTGCTTTTCGTAATTGTTCATAATGATAAAGACATAAAATCAATATTTGGTCCAAATGAGCTCTCTTCTTCTGCAAATCTTGTAGTTTCTGAAAGCTTCACTGATGAAAGAGGGAAGCTGAAAGAGGAACTGATCCACACGTACCGGTATGAGATGGAGCACACTCTGTCCTCCGCAGTCTTGGACTTTCAGAGTAACCAAATATATGGCTTTTGTAATCAAGCACCATACATCTGTAGCTATCTTCTTCCTGAAAAGGTACGCCAAAACTCCAGCACACTATCACTCGCCTAGTGATCAACCTGGGCATTGTGCTATTTAGACATGATCCTCTGGTCTGCTTTAATAGTACAGTTCAGTTAACAAGTGGCTTTCTTGTATTCATACAGTGCCCTTGAATTAGATAAGTCTTAGTGTTGCTTGCTACTCCACCATAAAATACCTGTGAGCAAGCTCACACTTATGCTGCATATGTCACACTTGCCGAGTAACCCAGGACAGATGACCCAGTATTGGGTTAGTCACTTAAAAAAAAAAAATCTAGCATTAGAAAATCTATTCCATAGATGCCAAGGGCAAGAGGAAGGTTAATTTTCAGTGGAGCTCTGTGCCTGAGCCATAACCAAAATTGTGCAAAATAACTAAACTACATTTCTAGCATCCCTTCATCCCTCTCTTTGAACATCTTCCATGTTGGGTCGCCAGCTGCTCTGCACACTGTCCCAGTGACCTTCTGCTTGCTGCCCCTTAGCCATTCAGTGTCCCACTGAGTGGGTCCCAAGAGTATCTCCCACCCTGCCTCTCTCGATTCTTCAGTCAAAGCCCTTCTCTCTCAGAGTAGCCAGCACTGGCCATAGAAATTGAGAGAAGAAAGAAATGGTTCATGGCAAAGGGGGTTCAAGAAAATGTCATGAGCAAAGAACAGGTCAGTTTTAGACATGGAGAAACAGAGTGAGCCATCTTGGAGTAGGTGCTGATACGGGGAGGTGGACGGGATGGTGGGATGGGTGGAGAAAGACATTTCAGAACAAAGAAGGACTGTGAAAGGCTTGGAGTGGGAACACACGAGATATACAGGGGAATGTCCACTCCCTTATGTTATTTATTTATTTACTTATTTATTTATACTAGGGATTGAACCCAGGTTAGCTTAACCACTGAACCACAATCCATATGCCCCCTTTTTGTATTTTATTTAGAGACAGGGTCTTGCTGAGTTGCTTAGTGCCTTGCTAAGTTGCTGAGGCTGGCTTTGAACATGCAATCCTCCTGCCTCAGCCTCCAGAGCCATTGGGATTACAGGTGTGCTCCAGCACGTCTGGCCTCAACTACCTTATTTTGACGTGCGTATAGGATGTTTGAAAATTATTGGCAAAAATAAAGATTAATTAAATTATTAAAAATAAAGATTGTCAGTGTAGGCCAAATCTTTAGTAGCAGACTACATATGAAGACTTTCCTTAGTTAGCAGAAACAAATTTCCATTTGCAAACAAAGAATGTAACACATGGTACAAACAGGGGTGCCTACTTTATCCAGTGCTAATTCATTTCCAGGGACAGCATTTGAGATTTAAATCTGAGCATGTATGCAAAATGCACATCTGCAAACCTGAATCTGCTGCTCACCTAATCTTTTCTATAATGTGGTCCTTTTCTTTGATTAGCAGGAACATACGGAAGTTTGTATTCTTAAGCCACACCAAAAAGTGCAAAGCAAGCATTATGGAACTGGAATGCTCTATCTATCTTCACATGGACTGTGGCTCATAACAATAGCTAAGTGTGGAATTCTGTGTATCCGAGATATTAATACTTTGGTAAGCTTCTTAAAAAACAAGTATGGGGTGTGAATATTGATTTTAGATAAAGTAACAAAAGCCCTTAGAAAACAAACCAGAACTTTTTCTTTTTGCTCATTGACAACTTTTTCCTATCCCTGATGGAATTAATGAGTTTATCTTTTTTTTTTTTTTTTCTAGTACCAAGGATTAAACCCAGAGGTGCTTAACCTCTAAGCCACATCCTCAGTACCCCCTCCCTCTTTTTTTAGATAGGGCCTCGCTAAATTCTGAAGCTAGCTTTGAACTTGTGATTCTCTTGCCTCAGCCTCCCAAGCCGCTGAGATTATAGGCATGCATCACTGCACCAGGTGACTTTGCCATCTTTACAGGTGTTTTGATGCACCCTGGTCTGAATCTCAAAGGGGGGAAATTCCCACCAGGAACAAGAGATCTGCAAATATGGAGCACTGGACTGGGCACTGCCTAACTCCCTAATTGGCTAGCTTTTGTCTTGGAAACTCACTGAGCCTCAAAGAAGTTCAGGTGATCAGCCAGGACAGTGGGGGAAGCCTTAAAGCTCTGCCCCCGGGGCACATAGGGGACTGTTTTAGAAATGGTGAATTAATCTCAAACAGGCTACCCCCTGGCTTCCTGCTGTCCCACTGTCCTTTCATGCTGGGATTGCAGAAGGGAGCAGGGACCCTGACTCAGTCCTCCACCATCACTTGCAGACTCAGTCACCACCACTAGCATTTCGGATTTCCATTGTCCTCAGATCTCTGAGAAAGTGAAAATAGTAGCCTCTCCCCAAAAGATGGGGGGGATCCTTTTCTGGGTTATTTATTTATTTATTTATTATTTATTATTTATTTAGCTACACTGTCAGCTAGTGAAAGAAGTTGTAATGTATGGTACACCTGATAATGGCATGACATGGCAAGGTGTCAGGATGTTCTGGGTGATTCTATTTACTGTCTCCACTGAGGTCATTTGTGGCAGCACTGTTTGGAAAACAGCTACCTCATTTCCATCAACAGAGGGTTAAGTAAATAAATCTAGGATGGTGCAAAATCAGTTCATAGATAAAATATAGAATATTATGCAGCTATGATGCAGAATGAGGAGATCTTTATATAAGAACATGTAAAGAATCCCAAGAAATATTGATCATTAAGGGGAAAAGCAAGGTGCACAATATACATATTATAATTTATATAAGAAAAATGTATAATTGCATAAAAATGTGTTTGCACAGGCATTTAAAAAACTCTGAAAGAATATCGATGTTACTTTTTACATTGATTGCCTTTGGAGGAGGTGTTGGGACACG
Organism: Sciurus vulgaris; assembly: GCF_902686455.1. NCBI lineage: Eukaryota > Metazoa > Chordata > Mammalia > Rodentia > Sciuridae > Sciurus > Sciurus vulgaris. Next base: position 25,189,896 of record NC_136464.1, read on the forward strand.
GGGACAGGAGGGAGATTTCATGGCACACACTTACAATTTTTGAATTTTGAACTGTTGCCTATTCAAGAAGTTCAATGAAAAAGGGATCATTCTTGAGAATCAGTGTGACACAGAAATCACGATTTTCAGTCAGGGAGCTTAAACGGTTGTCCCGTGTGCCACACTGGAGGGTTGTGTGTCTGTTGTTGTTTGGGGTGGTTTTGTTTGTTTGTTTTGCCACATTGGTTTAATAAGCATCCTCCAAGGGCCGTTGTCATCGAACACTCTTCCCTGGGCCTCTCACCCACTCTCAGGGGTGCTCAGCTGCTTTGCACAAGAATGGAACCTGCCTGATTCCTGAAGGCATCTGAATTTGCCCCCTCAGCTAGCTCAAGGCGCACCCCTGACTCCATAGCCTTCAGCAAGTCCCTTCACTTCCCAATGCTGGTTGCTGATCTGTGGTAATAATCCCTCTCCTCCATGATACTCAAGGTACTGGGGGAATGACTCAGTGCTAGTAAAATGGCTTTAAACTAGGAACTCGTTACGAGAGCTACTTCCATACCAACCGAAGTGCCACTAGCAAATAGAAGATTTACCCACAGGCAAAGTGCACGTGGTCCGTTAGGAAAGCCACGTGGTAGAAGTGCACTTATCATTTCTCCACTTTGTTCCAAAACTATCAAGGAGACGTTTGCTCGGTGTCGGAGCCATTCTCACCAGGCGCATGGGATCCAGTCCATAAGAATTTCAATGGACGGACAAGGCATCCTGGTGAATGGGAAAGATGACGGCACCCTGGTCTACCTGAAATGGAAGTGCGTACTGTATACAGTAAGCAACCCATTCGATGTGTGATATTTTAAAATGCGGATTTTATTATTAAGTCCTGCAAGGCCAGTATAACGGGATTGGGCTGCTATTGAAAAGATAGTGTGTTATGCTCACAGATTCCTAAAAGAGAGGGCTCCCCATGCTACGAAGCCACACAGAAAGCACCAGAGTGGACCAGGGGCTGAGGGAGTGGGGAGAGGAGGGCAAGAGCCATGGTTTCCAAGCAAGAAGCGGGCAGGCTTGGGACAGGCTAGTTTGAATAGTATCAGCTGGTGCTGGGGCCCAGGGGCTGCCCCTCGTGTCTGGGACTTGGCCCTGGGGCTATTAGAGAAGGGAATGATGACCCTGGGTGGGAAAGCCCCTGAGGAAGTGGCTGGCCATGGTGTGGTGTCCGTGTTTGAAAGGCGTGCTCCATGGTGGCTGTTACCGCCTCCAGGAATGAGGTGGCCTGGAAGAGGTGGCCTCCCACAAGGTAACCAAGGCCCCAGATTTCAAAGCATTAAAATGCAAGACATAAAAACAGCATAGTTAAACACACCAGAAAAAAAATTGGGGAGAAAAATAAAAATATGGGTGTGAGCAGTCCTGCCTTCCCTAAGATCTGCTGGGGTCACACAGGGAATAAACATACATTTACTTTGATGACTCTAAAAACTCCTGTTTATCCCCAGGAAACCTCACACATCTACTTTACTTATCTTGCTTAGATGATATTGAATTATATAGACTCAATTTGTTTATACTCAAGTTAAAATTCTAAATAAACAAATACTACCCCATTATCTGAATGAGGACCAGGGGCTAGAAATCATGAAGTTGACACAAAAAAGACAGCCTAGACTTTAAACGCTGCCTTGTTAGATCTGCTGATGGACAGCACTCATCAATGTGCATTGATCCTCTGTGATTAAAACTGTAAAAAAAAATAGCCTTTTTTGGCGACATTGTGAAATGTTTATTGCAGAAGTTTTGTATCATAACAATTTTGAAAGCCATTTATTTCAGAAACTCACTTGAAGACTGTGTCTTTATGACTATATTATACATGGAAACCTGAGTAAAACATAAACTTGTATCTTACTAAATGTTAAGTCCTTCCAGGCACAGTGACATATGCTTGTAATTCCAGTGGCTTGGGAGGGTGAGGCAGGCGAATCGCAGGTTCAAAGCCAACCACGGCAACTTAGAGAGACCCTGAGCAACTTAGTGAGACGCTGTTTCAAAATAAATATAAAAGGGACTGGGGCTGTGGCTCAGTGGTTAAGCACCCCTGGGTTCAATCCCTGGTACCAAAAAAAAGTCAAAACATATTCTTTATAGTCAGCGGGCAAATAGCACATCAGGCAAAGGAACATTCCTACTGTTCATAGAGGGAAGCTTCCACCTGTCAGTCATCACCTGAGCTCTGGTTCAGAACAGAGCTGGATTTGAAACCTCAGTCCAGGACTATCAAGCTTGTGACCTTAGGCATGTGACACCTCCTCAAAATCATCTATAACAATGTGACTTGAGGCAGGGTCTGAAGCTTCTGCAAGGTTTCTAGAAGCAGATGTTCTTGGGCCCATCCGAACTTTCTGAATCAACAGAGTTTGCAGATGCACCCAGTTGTGTGTTTTCACAAGCCCTCGGGGTGAAGCTGACTCGCTTGAAGTTTGAGATGTCCTGGTGTGCTGCAGAAGTGACCCTCCCTCCCGCCTCAGGACTGGGCTCTGAGGGCCCAGCGTGGTAACGCGGCCTTGTGTGTGGAGCCACACAGCGCCTGGTGCATTCTGGGGGCTCAGCGGGTACAGCGGCTCTTCTGTGCAGTGTCCAGGGCAGGCTCAAGGGCCATGTGGGGTGAGGGGGTGGGGACAACATGAGGAGAAGTCAAGAGGCTTTTGTCCTGGGGCCTGTTGAAAGGCCTCTCCTCTAAGGAGTAGAGTCCTACTTACTACAGGACACTGTGGAGAATTATCTATGCTTCTTTGTGTCAAGATGATTTGGTATCTAAAAATAATGCTGCTATCTATGAATTTTTAAAATTGTGATATTGTAGCCTGTGTTTTCTTTCTTCTTACTATAGGCGGTCTGGAGGAAACTTTGCCAATGAAAGTATTGATCATTTCCAGCATCTACTTACATTTCTGAGCAAGACCATAGCACAGGAGAATTATTATTTAAACTCACCAAGAGTTTCCATGGATTTGGGAAACGACTTTGAGCATTCAGTTGAGTTCCTATGAAGCATGCTTGCTTGTTTCTTTCTTTGTAAATCATGTAGAACTTTTCAATTTATAATTTTCTTTAAGCATGTATTTAATAACATTTCCCCTTATCCAAATATCCAATGATTTTTAAAATAGAATATAAGCTATATATGAGAGAAAATATTCAGTCTTTCTCAGAGTAGTCACAGATATTACCTCGCAGATCTCATTTAAACCTTAGTACAAGATCCAGGCTTGCCTGAAGAACAAAACACCTTTTACCACTGAGTGCTCGGTCAAAGCAGTCTCCAGATACTTTCATATCACATACATTATTTAGGAAGTGTCTGCTAGAGAACAACATTCATTTAGTCAGCCAACAAATGTTTATCATGCACCTACAAAGTGCTAGGCTGGGGGTGATATAGGCATGAACAAGAGAGAAAAAGTTTCTGATTTCACAGAGCTTACATTCCAGTTAGGGAATGGTGGTATGCAAGGGATGAATAAATGAACTAGAAAAAGTTAGGCCGTGACAAGTGCTACTCGGTGAATAAAAAGAGGTTGGTGTGATAGCACATGCCGGAACAGCCTCTCCGAGAAGACCTTTAAGCTGAGATCTGCATTGGAGGAGGGGCCAGCATGCAGAGAGCCAGGGGCTGGGGCACAGCAGACCTCTGTGCTGAGGAGCAGAGCTTGGCACTTGACGGGTGAGGATCTACAAAAGGTTCATGCCATTCAATTGAGCAAGGGAGAAAGTAGTAGGAAATGAGGTCCTTGGAGGGGACAAGACCAGGTGAGGAAGGTAGTGTGGTTTATTTTGCACATAGTGAGAATCTATTGAAGTGTTATAAGCAGAGGATTAACAAGACCACCTTTACGTTTTTTGAAATGATGACCTGACTCTGTGTGGAGAAGGTTTCCTGTAGGGGACAAGGATGGACTCAGTGAGATTGCTCAGGAGGCCATGGCAGAGGTCCAGGTAGCAGTGATAGCATGGAGGAGAGAAGAGATGGATTCCAGTCAGTTTCAGAAGTAGAGCTGATAGAACTCACCAAGGACTAGACTTAGAGGAAAAGAAAGGATCCAAGGATAACTAAGATTATTTCCTTTGAACGATTATGTAGAAAATGGTACCATTCATGGGGATGGGACAGACTGTGGGGAAGGAAACAGTTGTAGGGAGAAGGAAGGACCCTGAGAAGTCTGTTCAGTGTGTGAGTGAAGATGCCAAGCAGGCTGTGGGTAGATGACCTTGAGTTCTGGGGAGAGGCCAGGACTGGAGATGTCAAATTGAGAGTCAAGGGCAAGTGAATGAATTAAAAGCCATAAAACTAGGTCAAGGTCATGATGGCAAAATGAATGGAGAGAAGCACTAGGGACCAAGGAGGGAGCAGCTCCTAGAAAGTCAAGCCAGGTGAAGAGTGCAGGGAAGCAGAGGAGAATGAGGCGGTGGCCAGTGAGGTCACAGGAGAATCAGGAGGGATAACATTTTGCTACAAAGAGGAGCATGGAAATAGAGTGGTAATAAAAGGGGAACATGGTGGTCACTCAAGAGTAGTTTTCCTAAGATATTAGATTATCTTCGGATACTGTTGGGAAAGATCCAATGGAAAGGAGAAAAATGGATGCTACAGGGAGATGGGGGCGAGGAGTATGAAGATCTCCAGGAGGAGAAGAGGATCCTAAGCACAGATGGCAGAGCTTGAGAACACGTGGTCCACAGTAAGAGGAAGGAGGCAAGAGTAATGTGGTTAACCCTGTGACCTGGGTGACTACTTCTGCCTTCTCAACAACTTTCTCAGTCATTTGCAAAGTAGCAGTTAGACTCAAGCAAGGTGTCACAACAGTGTTGTCATTTCACATACACTTCATGTTTTTTGTCTTTCAAGTGTTATTATTTCTGTAAATAGGAAAGACTGGTAGGAATTCAGTGAATAAAATGTTGCATCTTAGTCGAGCAAATGTCTACTTTTTTAATGCAACAAATGCAAAGAGATTCGATGCAGTTCTATGAAGTAAGGTGGAAGGAGAAGAACTTGATGAGTTTTTAATAAAAGAAATGTCTATCTTCTTCTAAGATTGACTCGTCACAAGAGGAATTAGTCACCGCGGACAGTAAGAAGGAAATTCCTTGGTTACAACGGAAAAGCCAAGAGGTATTTATAAAATGTGGGACAGGTTTGAAATAATGCTCTGTGATGTGACAAGTAGACTAGGTTCCAATAGAAACCTGGTGGGAAGTTAGAAGACTTGGCAGGACATTGTATCACTGCAAGTGTAACTTTGCTGCGAGCCCATGGACCCCTGCATATAGCCCAGTCTTTTAGATTAAGTTCACGAGCTTTAGGAATTGTACCCAGGCATACAGGGAAGCCAAAGCAGAGAATGAACTGTAGCGCCCCATTTGGGTGGAAGTTTTGGGGGGTTGCCTACCTTGAAGCAATGGGGTGGACTAGCAACAGAGGTGATGTGGTGGCTTCTAGTGTCATGAAAGTGACACAGGCAGCATGGGCTGAGGGTGGCGCCTGTCTGAATTCAGCCTGCTTGTCCATTCTTGCTCACGTTCCCAAAGAGCCCATCACTGTTCCCTGCTCGGTTATTCACTATTTAATTTTTCACTGTTTAATTATTTTCTTTCCGTTGGCATCCACTTTGAGATGCTTCTGTAGTCCCCTCATAGCACAGTTAGATTTAAGCAAGGTGTCACCGTGGCATTAATTTCATGGATACATTTATTATTCGTCTGGTAGTGTTTTATTTCTGTTTCGAGAGAAGGGCCATCTACCTATCATCTCTCCCCGTAACGTTTCTCTTGCTTTGTTGAGTGATGTGCTTGCTCCATTTCAGGCCGTCGAAAAGGAAATTAAAATGTTTTCCCATAAAAGGAAAGAGATAAAAAGAGGAATCAAAGAACTCGCTAAAACTGTAAGTGTTGTGATTTCATACACTAATCCACTTGGCCTTTTGTCTAAGGTCACTTTTCAAATTTCATTTTGTCCAGCACAGGAGGAGGCCACCCCCTTTTCTCTCTGCCTGCAAACTGAGGGTTCTGAGGTACTTAGTTGAAATTTTGCCATATTAAACTTTATCTAAATAGTGTCTTCCCCAAATGCCCTGTTTCACATGATAGTTTCATACTTATTTTTAACAAAGTTATACATTTACATTTCTGTAGGTTAGATAACGAGTAACATAATCAAAAATATTTTAAAAGCAGCCTCTGCCCTGCTTTTCTCTACTCTGATTCCTGCACGTCCAAGGTAGCTGTTTTTAATTTTTTCCACTTTTTCTTTTGGCTCTTTACCTCCAGGTTTCTAAATGGTCATCTTAATACTGCTGTTTCTTTCTCTCTTTTTATTTTTTAGTTGTCATTGGATCTTTTATGTATGTATGTATGTATGTATGTATGTATGTATTTAATTATATGTGGTGCTGAGGATCACACCAGGGCCTCACACACTCCAGGCAAGCTTTCTACCACTGAGCCACAACTCCAGCCAATGCTGCTGTTTCTTGATATTTCAATTCTGAGGCTAACTATGAGCTTGCTGGTATAGAAGAAGGTGGATTCCATTACACACACACACACACACACACACACACACACACACACACACACACCATTAACAGATTAACCCAGCTCTGTATGCACACTATTACAGCTATGTAAATCTTCAAACATGAGCCATGCTATATATTCTGATTACTTGTCTATTTTTTCAACTGTTTTTAGAATTGCATTTTTTTTTTTAATTTGGTGAGGGGAGGATTTAGCCTATGCATCTATTACCTATTTAAACTCCCAACATGCTAAAAAAAAAAAACTCTTCTCAATACAAAAGCCTGAGGTAATCAATCAAATATCAGTGTGTTTTTATTTTTTCAACCTCCCTTCTACAGCTGTCCATCTTCCAGCTCCAGTCTAAACCCCTTGCTCTCGAGGCCAGGCACCTTCAAGGTCACCTCCCTGGGAAATGCTTTTATCTGCCTCCTAAGTTGGAAGCCCTATATCCTGGGTCTTGCACGTTTCTCTTTGTTTTCTCGGCATGCATCTTTCAGCAGCTTTCTCAGCAGGACCACTGAGATGCCCTAGGCTTGGGATGCCATTCAAATATAATCCAGCATGCATGATGGCTATTCCTAGAGATGCACAGTGTTTTGATGCAATTCTTGAAAAAGCATACAGGGGAGGAATAATTTTTGAGATTTGGTTTTCCTTAAAATGTCTTTATTCTGCTCTCATATTTCTTTAGTTTTTTGCGAAGGTGCACAATAATTTCCCCCTCAAAATTTTAAAGGCCTGCTCCATTGTCTTCTGACTTACAGTGTTTGCTTTAGAGAGTCTAGAGCCTTTTCGATTCCCAGTTCTTTGTAGGCAATCAGACTTTTATCTCTGAAAACTCACAGGGTCTTCTTTTTATCTCTGATGCTTGAAATTTCAAGGTTATGAATCTAAACATGTTTGATGGATCTTCTTAGCTTACGAGTGCAGATATATATGTGGGGGGGTCCTCTCTGCCACACCCCTCGTGGAGGAGAAAAGGGTTAACTGCCGGAGGAGGATGTTGTTGGTTTTTCTATTACTCAAAAAACTTATCTACTCAGTGAACACACAAGAGCCAATACTCTTTTCATATGAGGGGGTTGTTACGGGTCTGGCCATACCAGCTCTGGCCTCTTACAACAACAACTCGCCCAACTCTACTTTATTTATAACATACAGGTAAAGGGGGCAAGGACTGGGAGGAGCTTCTTCTGTGATGGACAGGATAGGGTGGAGTTAGCCGAGCCATCATCTTAGTGGGGCGGGGAATTTCAGAAGGAGACAGGGAACCATTCCCACGCGGCCACATGTTTCCCGGCAGTTCCTAGAAGTCAGGCCTCTCCATCCCATGGCCCAACCTAGTCTGATTCTGCTAAATAAGGACAGCTTCCCACATATATGAACAGTGATACCATTTCCACCATGCTCTGAACTCCCTAGAGGCTGGCCTTTGTGGCAGCGAGGATGCCCTTCCTTGGCATTTGGCTTCCACTTGGGAAGTGGCACGGAATGGCAACTGCAGTAGATTGGAGGGCGGGGACCCAGGTCAGGTTCATATTTCCAGTCCTCCCCTAAAGCTAATGGTCCCTCCAGGTTCCAGTCACTACTTCCAACCCTTGCCTTTCAGACAAGGCACAAGTGCTAGCCCAGGATGCTTTATTGTACCTTCCCGGTTTCCCCTATCCTGCCATGTCTGTTTTAGAAGTGCCTCTCTTCAGTTCTCCCATTTGAATGTATCCTCCAAGTCCTGCCAGTCTCCTGGGGTTTTTCCCCTTTCATGTGTTAGACATTGGTCAGTCATTTTAGTAGGAAAACTTTATCTTTCAGTACAAGGAAATGTTCTAAAATTATTGCTTTGGTAATTTCCTCCCCTTTATGTTCCTGGTTACTGATGAGGTCAGCTCCTTTACATGACTCTGAAGACTGTATTCTTCTCCTAGGAATCCTCTGTTCAAATGCCTTGCCCATTTTGCTATTGTGTTGTTGGCCTGCTTGTTCTTGATTTTAGGAATTTTTAAAATTTTATTTTAAATTTTTATTTATGATTATTAGGGTTAGCTAGGCCGTGGTAACTTAAAATGTATAATGGCATAGGAATGAGAAGTTTATTCCATCCTCACATAACAGTCCTGAATTGCTGTTCAGGTTGGCAGCTGCTCTGTTCCATGTAGTCAGTCAGACACCCAGTCTGCTGGGGACCCTGCCATCTTTAGCATGTGATTTCTAAGGCTGTCTTGCTTTATCTTAACCTGATCAGACAAAAAGGAAAAAGAGCATGAAGGTATACATGGGAAAATCTAGAGGTAGTCCTTATTATTAGGTTGAACTTCTTAAAATTGTTATTTTATGTACTTCAAACCACAAATATTTTCTGCAAAAATATGTAGTTCAACTTACAAAAATGTTTACCGTCTTGTCTCTTAACCTTTTATAATGTTCCTTTTATTAATACAAAGTTTAAAAATTATGGCATGGTCCAGGTGTATTGATCGCCTTCTATTCAGCTTTTATTTATGTGTCTGACTTGAAAAGCCTTCTAAAGCTTGGGCGTGGTGGTGCATGCCTATATTCCTACCTGCTTAGGAGGCTGATGCAGGAAGATGGTTTGAACCCAGGAGCTGGAGGTCAGCCTGGGCAGCATAGTAAGACCCTGTTTTAAAAGACAAAAAAGGCTTCCAAAGTCTCACTTATTTCCTTCTAATGCTCTTTTAGTTACTCCTGTGATTTATTTTTGCAGATGGTATAAGGTATGGATCTAACTTGATTTTTTTCAAGTAAATAGCCCATCTCCCCAAAGTTTTTAAATTGAACATGCCATCCTTTCACCACTGATTTCCAGGTGTACAGGATTATTTCTAGATTCTCTTTTTCATTTCTTCTTTCTTTCTTTCTTTCCTTCCCTCTATTTTTCTTCCCCTTTCTTTCTTTTGCAGTAATGGGGATTGAACCCAGGGGTACTCCACCTCTGTACTATATCCCCAGCTCTTTTTAATTTTTGATTTTGAGACAGGGTCTTGCTAAGTTGCCCAGGATGTCCTTGAACTTTCAATCCTCCTGCCTCAGCCTCCCCAGTTGCTGGGATCACAGGTGTGCACCACTATGCCCTGCTTATTTCTGGATTCTGGATTCTGAGATTGATTAATATTTTCCTGAATCAATACTAAAAGATTTTAATTAGTATAGTTCTATAATATGTTTTTATATCTTGAGAGTAATTCTCTTTTTGCTCTTATTTTTTAAAATGGCTTTTGAATGCATATTTATTTTTCCACTTGAATTTTAAAACAAGATTGTGATGAACTTGTTTAAATTTGGTGTTTTAGTTATTAGATAAATGAATTTTTAAGGATAAAATCTTAACACTTTAATAACCACAATAAACCTACAATGTGACTCTTTACTCAGTAGTACGTGTAGATAAACAGAACATCTCTTTTTTATTGATTGCCATCTAGAGACTAAGAAAACTATCTTTTTAAATTCTTGTCCTCATCCTTTCTTACTTCAAAATTCAGGTTCTGAATATGATGGAAGAAAATGATAAACTGGATGATATTGCAAAATTGGAGCAACAGGAGTTCGGCCTGGATCTTGAGGAACTGGAAAGGCTCCATGATGAAAGTGAAGAGGAGGTGGCCAAGGTAGGAGGACAGTTCATCGAAGTTCCATCAGGTTAGAATGGAAGACATACAGACTTGCTGCAGAGAAAGGCTCTTCCCCTGTTAGCGCACCTGAGCTCTGGGCTTTTGAAGAGATACCAGTCCTGGATTGGATGTGATGGAGAGCCAGAAGAGAAGAATGCCAGCAAATGGCACCTAAACACAGCTAGTTTTGCACGTGTTGTCAGGCAAAATACCCATCCCTGGGAGAGTTAGCAACATCTACCACTGAGGGATCCCAGTCTTAAAGAGACTAGGCTACTAGTTAGCCATCCCTGATCTCAGCAACAGGGAGAAGACCAAAGCCCAATAGCAATCATCTGAACATGGTCCCAAGGAGTGGAGTAGTTAATTAAATTGCCCAGCAGTGGGAGAGGAGGGCTTGAATAGGCAGGGGCTCTCACAGCCTCTGGCAACTGATAAGCCATTAAGTCAGTGGATCAGAATCAAAAAGAAATGAAATGCAAATTAAAGTCATTTGATGAGAAAATAAAAAAGTAAATAAAAATAAAAGAAATAATAAAAAGACATTTTGGAGAAAGGTACTAGGAATTGAACCCAGGGGTGCTCTACCTCTGAGCCACATCCCCATCTCGTTTTAGGTTTTATTTTGAGACAGAGTCTCGCTAGGTTGCCCAGACTGGACTTGAACTTGCCATCCTCCTGCCTCAGCCTCCCAAGTCGCTGGAATTATAGGCATGTGCTACTGCACCTGGCTAAAAGGACATTTTTAAGTCTGGGAAATACTATGCTTAGCTAGTTTGTTAATCAACCTGCTAACCAAGTGCAAAAAAAAGATCTGGAGAAGATTTTTAGGACTAAGGACTGCAGGGTTTCACCGTCAAACCAGGTCTTTTGGCAAATTCCATTAAATAGGGATACCTGATTACTTATAGGTTAAGTGATAGCACCAGATAAAATTAATCAAAGTAGCACATATGATTCTAAATGGGAAAATGTAAGTTATCTGATCCCCAGGAGCAGTGGGACCTTCTTTTTATTGGAAACATCAATAGTAAGGACAGTAAAGACTCCCAGAGGTCACTGACACTTCCAATGTGTGTCGGCAAGAATGAAGCTGGCTTTTAGATCTCTGGCAGTTTCACATAATAATCTGAATTTCAAACTCCTTTGATAAAAGGAAGACTTGGCACAGTGGCTTCGCCTCCCGGCTGTTCCAACCAGCCAGATCTGTGAGCACCTGCGCTCCAGCTCCCCTCAGTGAGGGGTCTGTCCCCTCAGCCCCTTGTGCTCATGGGTGTGACATGGCTGCCCTTGGACGCATTTGCGTTGCCACCCCAGTCTTTAGGGAAGGGACTGCGCCTACAGAGGTGCCTTCAGGAATCGTTCTCAGAGGCAGGGCTGTGTGCTCCAAGCGTTCACCTCAGGGCAGGGCGGCTCAAAAAGTGTTGGGAAAGACAATCAAACAGTCCCGCCTCAGACGCAGCCGTGACCAGGTAGTGGACTTACAGTAAGATTTTCTAAGAGGGCACTCTTTCATTTTTAACTTTCCCCTTCATCCATGTGCTGCAAGATAAGAAAGGATGCAGAGATGTACAATTTAGCTAAGAGCTACTTGACCGAGGTCATCAAAGAAGAATGCTGGAACGCCATGGCTGTGAAGGGCCGAGCACTTAAGGTAAAGGGCGCAATCCAGGTTCCAAACCTCGGCTGCCGAGCCTTTTCAAAGTCTCATGGCATAACAACAACTGAGTAAAGAGTACTACTACTGTACTACTGAGTAAAGAGTTTAACAACAACCCCACATGTAGCAAAGCATTTGAAGCATTGCCTGCCTCTACCTATGCTGACTTCCACCTGGGGGTGTCACGTTCTCTTAATGCCTCTTCCCTCTGCTCAGGCCCCATGTGCTTTCCAAGCCAGCACCTCTTAAGGCTGGCCTTGGCACCCCTTCCGTCTTTCCTCTGCGACACTCCCTGTCTCCATGTCTTACCATCTGTCTGTTCCGAAAGGCCGCCTCACTCATGGTCCACACAGGTCAAAAGGTGGGACATACGTATTGGTCACATCTACACCTCCGCCTGCCTCTGCATTTTCTAAGGGACTGTTTTATTTACCTCTATACAGGGGACCTGAAGTCTCAGTTTATGCCTGTGGCCCTAGAGTAGCTATTCACAGCACCTTCTCCACTTTCAAATACCTCACACGCACGCACTCATCACCCTACATTTACATGATTGAGTTTCTCTCTAGAACAAGGTTTCCCAAGAGTGGCATATTTGGGACTGGACCATTCCTGGTGGTAGGGATGTTTAGCAACATCCCCAGTCTCTGTCTACTGGACAAGGACATCCATGCCTCCAGGAATAAAAATTTAAAAAGGTCTCCAGACATTGCCAGGTGTGGGTGGCGGGAAGGCAGAGAGAATTGCTTCTAGTCGAGAACCCTTGTTCTAGAAATAAATCCTTCACCAACAGGGTTAGGTACAAAGTCTAACCCATACTAATGGCATGCATCTTTTTATTTTAAAGATTTCCATTGTTGATTTCACTCAAGGAGTAATATCCTATGAGTTAATATGAGTTAGGGAAAACACCCCACACCTCATCCCCAGATACCCCATGATTATACTCAAAATGAACTTATTTCCTCTCTCTTGTTTCCCAAGTGCTTTCACATCCCCTATGTGGTTGAGAACTTCCCGATGAAAGGGCGCCCAAGTGAAGAGCTGAAGGAATTGAAGAAAGTTTTGCAGCAAAAGAAGATTGAAGCAGAGTGTCTTAAAGTACAATTTTAAATATATATGTATTTATATAAGTGATGTGATTTATCCCAATAGATTTGAGCTGGGGTACAATTTAGGATAAGTTTATATATTGTGTACTTTTATATTTTTATTTCTAATTTATAGGATACATTCTTTTCTTTCTTTCCTTTTCTTTTTTTTTTTTTTAATACTAAGAATTAAACCCAGGGGTGTTTTACCACTGAGCTACAATCCCAGCTCTCTTTACTTTTTATTTTGAGACAGGGCCTCACTAAGTTGATTGGGACCTCACTAAATTGCTGAGGCTGGCTTTGAACTCATGATCCTCCTGCCTCAGCCTCCCAAGCCCCTGGGATTACAGGTGTGCACCACCACGTCCAGTTTACAGGATATATTCTAATAAACATAGGAGCCTATATACAGTAAATACAACACTGGCTAGCACCAGATATTGAGGACAGGCTTTTAAAAATGACATTTGGGGTTTTGTTCTTATCCTGCTCAGAAGTCTATATTCCCTTCTCACCCCCCTTTATCCCTAGGGATTGTGTTTTAAGATAACCAACAAAGATGAAGTAGAACCTATTTTGATGGAGATGTAGTTTCCCTAAAACAACCCCACTATTTTTTTTTTTTTTCTGAAAGCAATAATCTCTGTGAAACCAGTAAAAAACACTGGTCCTTTGTTATAGCATTGTTTTGGCCAGAACTTTGTATCTACTCTTTCTCTTAAACATAAATTAAGGTTTACATAAATCTTAACCTATACCTTCCAGTCCCATGTGAACAAGTTTGTTTATAAAATATGAAGAGAATATATATATTATTATATATTATATAATATATTATATATATTTATATATTATTTATATATTACATATTATATATATTTATATATAAATATAATTTTTAATGCTGAAGTACAAAGAAAGACTTGAAATGTTTACACGCAGGTAACATCCTGACACACAAATATAAATATTAGGTAGTGTCCAGGGTTATTTTTATTCTTTTGGTTTACCCACAGTTTATCAGTTTCTGAAGCTTTAATCTCTTCTATGGCAGTTTCAGGATCTATCATCTTGCCCCATCTTGAATAAAATTGTTGGCAAAATGATTTAACCTCTTAAGATGGTTGTTAAAATAATTAAATTGTCGCAAAAAATGTCCTTTGGAGAATTCTTCTTATTGTACAACTTCCACGTCATCTTTTTCTCTATTCAGCTCCGGAAGGACATTTCAGAGGTCCAGTCTGCAGTATCCTTGGTTAAAAAGCGTCATGAAGAGGATGATGAAGAAGAAGAAGATGAAGAAAAGATAAGCAGAGACTCCATGTTGCCCAATTACCTGCTTGGTAGTCTGAGTACTGATTTTGGGGTAGATACATCTTTGTTATCAAGCCAATTGGAACTTCATTCCAGAGAGGAGAAGATCAACCAAATTATATTACTAAAAGTGGGTGGCTTTTCTCTTTATCCTCAAAAATCTCTGAAACTCCCTATGAGATGTCTTTTCAAGTGCTCACATTGAAACCTAATGTCAATCAAATGATGTCTTCAAAGTGTATAAGAAACACACAGATGGCTAGGGTCCATGTCCACAGTCAGAACTTGCGTGCAAGAGTTACCACCATCCCTTCAAACTGGATTCTGTAATCCCACATTGTCTAAAGAACACTCTTCACTGGCTGACACCAAAAACCATTCTTCCGTTTAGATCTTTTTTTTTTTTTATTGTAAACAAATGGGATACATGTTGTTTCTCTGTTTGTACATGGCGTAAAGGCATACCATTTGTGTAATCATAAATTTACATAGAGTAATGTTGTTTGATTCATTCTGTTATTTTTTCCCTTCCCCCCCACCCCTCACACCCCTCTTTTCCCTCTATACAGTCCTTCCTTCCTCCATACATGCCCCCCTCCCTAACCCTAACTCTAACCCTAACACTAACCCTTCCCTCCCCCCATTATGTGTCATCATCCACTTATCAGCGAGATCATTCTTCCTTTGGCTTTTTGAGATTGGCTTATCTCACTTAGCATGATATTCTCCAATTTCATCCATTTGCCTGCAAATGCCATAATTTTATCATTCTTTATGGCTGAGTAATATTCCATTGTATATATATACCACAGTTTCTTTATCCACTCATCAATTGAAGGGCATCTAGGTTGGTTCCACAGTCTGGCTATTGTGAATTGAGCAGCTATGAACATTGATGTGGCTGTATCTCTGTAGTATGCTGATTTTAAGTCCTTTGGGTATAGGCCAAGGAGTGGGATAGCTGGGTCAAATGGAGGGTCCATTCCAAGTTTTCTAAGGAATCTCCACACTGCTTTCCAGAGTGGCTGCACTAATTTGCAGCCCCACCAGCAATGTATGAGTGTACCTTTCTCCCCACATCCTCACCAACACCTGTTGTTGTTCGTATTCTTGATAATCGCCATTCTAATTGGGGTGAGATGGAATCTTAGGGTGGTTTTGATTTGCATTTCTCTTATTACTAGAGATGTTGAATATTTCCATATGTTTGTTGATTGCTTGTAGATCTTCTTCTGTGAAGTGTCTATTCATTTCCTTAGCCCATTTGTCGACTGGATTATTTGAATTCTTGGAGTAGAGTTTTTTGAGTTCTTTATAGATTCTGGAGATTAGTGCTCTATCTGAAGTATGATTGGCAAAGATATTCTCCCACTCTGTAGGCTCTTTCTTCGCATTGCTGATAGTTTCCTTTGCTGAGAGGAAGCTTTTTAGTTTGAATCTATCCCAGTTATTGATTCTTGCTTTTATTCTTGTGCTATGGGAGTCCTGTTAAGGAAGTCTGGTCCTAAGCCAACATGCTGAAGATCTGGACCTACTTTTTCTTCTATAATCTGCAGGGTCTCTGGTCTGATTCCGAGGTCCTTAATCCATTTTGAGTTTAGTTTCGTGCATGGTGAGAGATATGGGTTTAGTTTCATTCTGTTGCATATGGATTTCCAATTCTCCCAGCACCATTTGTTGAAGAGGCTATCTTTTCTCCATTGCATATTTTTGGCACCTTTGTCTAGTATGAGAAAATTGTATTTATTTGGGTTTGTGTCCGTGTCCTCTATTCTGTACCATTGATCTACCTTTCTATTTTGGTACCAATACCATGCCGTTTTTGTTACTATTGCTTTGTAGTAGAGTTGAAGATCTGGTATTGCGATACCCCCTGTTTCACTCTTCCTGCTAAGGATTGCTTTAGCGATTCTGGGTTTCTTATTCTTCCAGATGAATTTCATAATTGCTTGCTCTATTTCTGTAAGGTACGTCATTGGGATTTTAATTGGAATTGCATTGAATTTGTATAGCACTTTAGGTAGTATGGCCATTTTGACAATATTAATTCTTCCTATCCAAGAACATGGAAGATCTTTCCATCTTCTAAGGTGTTCTTTAATTTCTTTCTTTAGTGTTGTATAGTTCTCATTGTAGCGGTCTTTCACCTCTTTTGTGAGATTGATTCCCAAGTATTTTTTTTTTTTTTCGAGGCTATTGTGAATGGGGTAGTTTTCCTAATTTCTCTTTCTGAAGATTCATCACTTATGTATAAAAATGCACTGGATTTATGAGCATTGATCTTGTAACCTGCTACTTTACTGAATTCACTTATGAGTTCTAAAAGTTTTCTGGTGGAATTTCCAGGTTCCTCTAAATATATAATCATGTCATCAGCGAACAGGGATAGTTTGAGTTCTTCTTTTCCAATTCGTATCCCTTTAATTTCTTTGGTTTGTCTAATTGCTCTGGCTAGAGTCTCAAGAACGATGTTGAATAGAAGTGGTGAAAGAGGGCATCCCTGCCTTGTTCCAGTTTTTAGGGGGAATGCTTTCAGTTTTTCACCATTTAGAATGATATTATCCACGGGCTTAGCATAAATGGCCTTTACAATGTTAAGGAATGTTCCCACTATCCCTATTTTTTCTAGTGTTTTGAGCATGAAGGGGTGCTGTATTTTATCAAATGCTTTTTCTGCATCTATTGAAATAATCATGTGATTCTTGACTTTAAGTCTATTGATATGGTGAATGACATTTATTGATTTCCTGATGTTGAACCAACCTTGCATCCCTGCCGTTTAGATCTTTAGTCAGTTCAAAGAAACTCTTGGATTCCATCTTCTCAGTAACTCAGGTATCAAGTAATATCTCCTTTAAAGGTTGAGACATGATTGCTTATCTATCTGCTTAACCTGGGGAAATATGATTTCTTCTTTAAGATTTTGGTACCTTCTGGGATTCTGGAAAAAGTACACCTTTGAAATTTTTAATTCCCTCTATCTCTAAGCCCCTTCTCTTTACTTTCCTCCAAATAAGTCAGTCTCATAACACATCTGTCAATGGAGAAGACCCTACTGAACATTTTTGAAAATGCAATGCCCGAGACTATAGATGGTTTGAAATTAATGTTAGCTATTCCTGTCCTTCAAAGTCCTTTAGCCATGTCGCAATTCAAGTTCTAGCTTCCTGCCATGTAACTCAGCTCTCGCTTCCTTTCCTTTTCTTCTTCTACTCCAATCTTTTATTTCTCAGAGAATAAGCCCTCCACTTATTCTCAGAACTGTTAAGTTACCTTTGTGATCCAGCTTCAGTGGACCCAAGCCCCAGACATCACCTTCTGAATGCTTTATTCCTACAAGGAGGTAAATTCAGCCCAAGAGAAACTCTGGTGCCAGGTGTTAAGATCATTTTTAAATAATTTAATGGCTTCATCTTCAATGACATAAATGTATAGACTAAACTCTGACAGTAACAGAAGTCACTTTGATTTGAGCCATTAGGAGTAGGAGCAACTCACTTAGACCCACTTTCTCTCTAGCTATGGACTGATCTGGCTGGCTAGCTCAGGTTCTCCTCTTGCCTGAGAATGACCTGACCCTATAGCTATAGGAAGAATATTGTGCATGGTGGTACTTCTCTGGAAGCTTCTCCAAACACCCTCTGTTGGCCATTCTATATCTTTCTATATCTCTCCCAATAAGGTTGGAAGAGATGCTTTCCAAGTTAAATCCTGTATGTTGGCTTTTAAATTTATGCAGGAAAGTAGAGAGAATTGCTTAATGAGCCTCAGAGTGTCCATCACGCACCTGAACATTTATCACCATACCTGCACATTGAAGGACAGCTTACATTTCAGAAAGTAGATTATGGGATATCAGTTATACGGTTGCCTTAATCCTTCCCATGGTTGGATGTCAATTATTGAATAAAGAAATGGCTTGATATAAATGGTATTCCAGGAAGATTCATTTTACCTTCTTAAAAGATAATTTCAGGGCTGAGGTTGTGGCTCAGCAGTAGTAGAGGGCTTGCCTGGCATTTGTGAGGCACTGGGTTCGATTCTCAGCACCACATGTGAATAAATGAATAAAATAAAGCTCTATCAACATCTAAAATTTAAAAAAAAAAAAAAAAAGATAATTTCAGGACTGACCTTGGAGGGAAAGTGTAAGTTAGGATCATGTTACCAGTAAAGATTTGAGATGTGATGTTTTTTTCAGTAACATATTGATATTTCAGGATATCATTTACAAGGTGAAAACTGCATTCAATAATGAGTTTGATGCTGCATATAAACAAAAAGAGTTTGAAATCACACGTGTGACAGAAAGAAATGTTAGAATTAGAGAAATTATCTCAGATCTGGAGTTGGAGGAAACAGTCTGGCAACCAGAATTTGAAGACTGTGAGAAGCCAGAGAGAACCCTTGTGGTGGAGGATCATGAGGTACGGCTGGCCCCAGCATCCCTTCCCTCTTTCTCAGATTTCCCCAGCTCCTATTTTTTCACCTTCCTGTTTACACTACAGCAAGCAACTGTATTAGACAGCATGCTCAGTACAGGTAATGATAGCAGGCGATACAGCTGTGGTAGTGAGAGGCTCCCCTGGAGTCCAGGGAAGATTTGGACACTGCGCCTAGGAAGCTCTAATCTTTACGGGGAGTCCAGGACCCACTTTTCCCATCGCCTAGTTTTCTTCCCTATGCATTTCAATCTCTTCTAGCAATTTCTACTTTGTATTTCCTCCACCCAGAGAGCAGCTGGTCTGAATTAGATTCTCTTGGTCCCAGTTCCGGGCTTGCCTGGGAAGAAGCCCCTTGGCCCAGTGATGACCCAGTGCCAGAACCGGGGGGTTGAGCCACTCTGTGGAAAGAGGCCAATGGAGTCATTGTCTCGGCCACCAAGACAGTATAGATGCCAGGGAAAGGGGACTTGTAGTCAGCCTTCTTCAAAGTTTTAGCACAGGCAGTTGCAAAAAGAATGCCTAAAGAAAACAAAATACAGCCAAATTTCATTTTTTTGAAAGAAAAAAAAATGCTAGAGAATGCTCAAAGAAAAACCTCATGTTCACATGAAACCAACTTCACTACTTTTGGGCAAAAGATAATACTGGTGTTTAGAAGTGACATTTTCACAGTCCCTGTTAGCTGCCAGGCCCCATTCTAAGTGCCCTAGGTAGACGAATTTATAATTCCACAACCACAGAAGGTAGGTGTTAACACTGCCTCTACTTCACAGAGGAGGAAAGTGAGGGACAGGAAGGTTAAGTAGCTCAGCCACAGTTTCCTGCTAATTAATAACAGACTGGACCCAAACCATTTGCTTCTGAGTTCATTGCCCTAACCTCTGCACTTGGTTAACTTCTGCAAGTCATTTTTCCCTGGACTCTTGCTATGTGACCTGGGATCTGGAGCTAGGTGACAACCAAGACCTCTTTCTGCCACTACTCAGGGTCCAGCTGGTGGCAATTCACTTGCACGTGTAGTAAACCCCCGTGCCTGCTTTTTCTTGAGCTCCAGTCATTCTATGTTCAGGAGCATGATCTACCTGCCAGTCAGATGTGACTTCCTGCTTTGCCTAATCCCCTGCAGTGGCTGCTCATGGCACTTGGGATACAGCCCCCGGCTCCTTCCTGACTGCCTCCCAGCCCCCGTCTTATCCAGCCGCTCTCCCTCTCTTCCAGCCATGCTTTACTTTACTGCCCATAGTACCTGGAATGCCCCAAGCTCTTGACCTCTTAGGGCCTCATCTTTCAGAATTTGACTCAGGTGACCCTTCTTTGACCTCCCTTCTCATCACCGCCCTTCACCAAGTATCAAATCTCCTCAGTGATGAGACAAGAATTGAGAGCTAATGGAAAAGTAAAGATCTAGTCTCTAATCCTCTCATCTTAGACCTTGTCTTCATCCCAAAACAGAAATTGAATGCAAAATCTGGATTGTCCCTTGAATTCCCCTAGTACCATTTAATTTCCTCCCAGTGTATAGAAGGAAAGTTTGGTTTGAATTTTGTAAGAATACCAGCAGGAAACTGTGTTTTCTCTTTTAGATTACAGCTCAAAAACATGTTTCTCCATGGCAAAAAGCCAAAGCAGAATTGATTTCACCCTATGAAACAGAGCGATGGCTTCATTCACAGGTATGCAGCTTTGTCCAAACAGTACCCAAGACCCTCTTCCCTTCAGGGATACCTGTATCCCATTGTAGAAGCACGTTAGGATATTTGCCTTGAACCCGAGGCCACTTGAACCTCATCTGGACTCCTCCCATTCTCTCTCCACACCACTGCCTCCCTTCCCTATCCTAAATGTGGTCATCCTAACACATGGTTGGAGGTGCCTCTGGGGTCGGAGCTGTGCCTCAGCTGCCCTCTCTGACCCTGGCTCTTTCCCAGGGTTTGGACGTCAGAGCCAGAGCCCTGATGGACATGATGGGAGGTGTTCTGGAAGTCAAGAAGGAAGACATTTTGAGAATGGTGAGATATCTCACTCTCCTTGTGAAAGGTACAGCAGGGTAGAAAGACACATTTCTCCATTTTTTGCCCTATATGAACTTGTTTGAAATTCTACAGCAACAAATATTAGACAACTTCCTAGTACCTTATGAACATACACAGTTGGCAAATAAGAAAAAAAATTGGCTTCTATTCTCACAAGAAGTGAATGAGCACCAAGAAACCATGGTGGTTTTGGTCTCTACCACTTCAACTCTAATACCCCAGGAAGCATCTTTGACATCTGGACTACAGGTGTAGGTCTTTGATAGATACCAGCACACACCTCCATCTGTCACCTAAGGGTCCAGACATGTCCCAAACTGCCCTCATTCCCCAAGTCACAGAACAACAGTCATAATGTTGTTTATATTCTTTAGTAAACGTGCGTCAGGCATTGTCCTCATCAACTTTTTGTTTTTTTGGTGGTCCTGGGGCTTAAACCCACAGGTGTTTTACCACTGAGCTACCTCCATAGCCCTTCTCATGTCTCAATTTAAGACAAGGTCCCAAATTGCCCAGACTGGCCTTGAACTTGCAGTCCTTCTGCCTCAAGCTCCTGAGTCTCTGGTATTGCAGGTGTGCACCACGAGACCTGGCCCTTGCCAACCCTCGAAGGCACTGTCCCCCCCGTCCCACCCCCCAGTGCTGGGGATCGAACCCAGGGTCTTGCACTTGCAAGGCAAGCACTCTACCGACTGAACTATCTCCCCAGCCCCCCTTTTTTTAACTGATTTTACCTCTGAGCTTTTACTATACTGTTGTATTTGTACTTGAGATGAAGCATGTGTGTTCCTTCCTATCGTCAGGTGATTCCTCAGCCTGCTTTTATGGCAAAGGCGGATGCATTGTGGACTGAAGAAGAAAGGAAACAATTCAAAGAATATGAGAAAAAAGTCAAGGAGTTAAATGAAGAAAGAGATAAGTATAGAAAGGTCAGAAGATCCAAAAATTAATGTAATCTACCATATCTAGAGTTCTGTTTCTACATCTTTTCAATTTTTTTATTTTCTCAATGTCTTTAGTGGCTTAAGAATGGCATCTCAGCTTAAATTCTCAAGAATTTAGAAGATTTAGAGAAGTAAATTTTGAATTTGATAAGTCCAAAGAGAACAATTTAAAACAGAAAGAATTTTGAGCAATGGTTTTTGAAAGTTCTCGTTGATTTCAGCATTTCCCACATTGCTACCATTTGTTTGTCCCCTTCATTCTCCAAACGTTTACCAGACACCCATTCTGGTCATGTGCAAGTCACTGTGAGGGATTGCTGTCTCCTGTCTGCAGCCATCTGAGTCGTGCTCATAAGGAAAGGATTTGAGAAAAGAATGGTGCAAATGGTGCAGCACGTAGTTTACTGTTCTAACTTGAAGTTTCTGCAATGCAGTGCAGCTACTTTTTATCTTCTTCCATCACAAAGAAACATCCCCACATTAAAATGCTTATAATCTAATAGAGATGAGAAAGACTCTGGTGTCTGCTCAGTTCCTTAACCCATTTATTGATTAGGCTATTTGGGTTTTTGGTATTAAGTTTTTTGAGTTATCTATATCCTGGATATTAATGCTCAATTTGAGGATGTGGGGGAAAAAGTACACTCATGCACTGCTGATGGGAATGCAAATTGGTACAACCATTATGGAAAGCGGTATGGAGATTTCTCAGAAAACTTGGAATGGAACCACCATTTGACCTGGCTATCCCACTCCTACATTTATACCCAAAGGACTTAAAATCAGCATATTACAGTGAGGCAACCACATTGTTTATAGCAGCTCAACTCACAAAAGCTAAACTGTGGAACCAACCTAGGTGCACTTCAACAGATGAATGGATTTTAAAAATGTGTGTGTGTGTATATATATATATATATATATATACACAAACACACACACACACAATGGACTATTACTCAGCTTTAAAGAAAAATAGAATTATGACATTTGCTGGTAAAAGGATAGACTGGAGAATATCATCCTAAGCAAAATAAACCAATCCCCAAAACACAAAAGTTGAATGTTTTCTCTGATATGTAGGGGCTAGGGAAGAATTGAGTTACTTTAGATTAGGTAGAGGGGAGTGAAGAGAAGGAAGGGGGTTTGAAGTCAGAAGGATAGTAGAATGAGACAGACATTATTACCTAGGCATATATGTAACTATATGTCCAGTGTGATTCTACATCATGTATAACTCGAAGAAAAGAGAAATTATGCTGCATTATATATGATGTATCAAAGTGCATTCTACTGTCATGTATAACTAATTAAAATAAATTTTAAGAAAGAATGCATAAAAAAGACGATGGTATGCAAGCAAGCTATGCTTCTGTGATGGAAGTAAAATTATACCATCATTCAAGACAGGACTGGTTTGTACCTTTTTTGAGGCTGCATCTTATGAACAATTCTTTGAGCCTTTTGTTAACCTATCTATATTTTTATTCACTGCAGTTCTGACTTGCATTTTAACCTAAGATAGTACTTACCTAAAAACCCAATTCCATAATTCTGAAAGAAGTAAAATTTTCAAGGAGTTAGGGAATACAGATGCCTATGGAATAAAAAATGTTGACTGGCTGCCTTCACTCCAGTTTATGTCATAAAACATAGCTTCCTGCCTGTCCTCTCATTTCCAAGTTCCTCCATCATATCCCTCTGGTGAAACCAAGGCCTTGATTAAATACGGTATTCTGCCTTCTCTGCACCTGTACATATGCAGTGGACAAAGAGAAAAATACTGACTGGTTTCACCCTCAGTTAATGACCGTAGGCTCAGTTGGGTCCTTAGAGCTGTTCAATGACGCTATTCTGTTTTCCCCCAACCTGGTACTCTCACACTGGAACGGGAATCCACGTCACCTGGGGACCCTGTTAAAAATGCAGAATCAGAGTCTGCGGTTGTCATCATGCTCTGAGGAAATGGAAGGACCCCGAGCTTGTGCACTGCCAGGTGGTGACACTACTGATGGCTGTGGGCCAGCCTTTGAACAGCAGGATCCTAGAGGACCATTTCACATCTGCTCCTTCATCTTCAGAATTCCAACACCTGAGCCCTCAATGCACTTGCACCTTACTTTCTATTTCACTGAGAGAAGAGAAGAAACCAGAAGAGATTGTCCTTGCTCTTCCACCATCACGTCTGCCACCAACCTGCACTGAATTCGTGGAGCCTCATGTCCTCCTATTTCCTAAGGGCTTGAGTCCACTCAGTATTGCTTTCTACTAGACTAGATTCCATCCCACCTCACCTGTTCAACGTCATCACTCATCAACTTGCCCCTCTTTCTTCTGGATCATTATATATTTTTTTCTCTACCTGATTTTTCCCATCAGCGTAGACACATGCTGTGATCTTATACCTCTTACAGGATGTACGTGTGACCATGCATCTCTCATTTCATTAAAAAAATACTCTCTTGAAGAGGGGGATACTAGAGTTCTGTATACTATTCTTGTGGCCTTCAGGTTAGACTGATTTTATTTCAAAAAAAAGTAAAAGAAAAAAAAAAACAATTCCCTTGACCCCACTTTCCCATCCATCCACCACTCAGTGTCTCTGCTTCCTCTTCATAGAAAAACTCAAAAACAAAACAAAACAAAATTCACAGTCACAAATTTCTGTCTTTTTTATTTATAAAAAAAATGATGTAAAATGTCAAACATATAAAAGTGGAGAGAACAGTATATGACCCCTTGTCCAGCTTCAGTAGTTAACTACTCATGACCAATCTTGGTTCATCTCACCTTCACCTTCTTGCCTAGCACTGGATTATTTTTTCAGTGATATAAAAATTGAATATAAAAATTATAATATAAAAAATAAAATTCAGAATAGCAGTCATCAGGAATACAAACAAAAATAAATGCTGGAGAGGATGTGGAGTAAAAGAAACACTTTTTCACGGTTGGAATTGTAAACTGGTATAACCACTACGAAAATCAGTATGGAGGTTCCTCAGAAGACTAGGCATGGAACCACTATAAGACCCAGCTATATCATTCCTCAGTATCTATTCTAAAAAAAATTACTATAGTGACACATACATGCAATATTTATAGAAGCACAATTCACAATAGCCAAACTATGGAACCAGCCTAGGTATCCATCAATGGATGAATGGCTAAGGAAAATGTGGTATATATACATAAGGGAGTTTTATTCAACCATAAAGAAAAATGAAATTATGTCATTTGCAGGAAAAAGGCTATACCTTGAGACCATTATGTTAGGTAAAGTAAGCCTAATTCAGAAGTTCAAGGGTCATGTGGAAGCTAGAGAGGAAAAAGAGGAAGAAACGTGGGGAAACAGGGATCTCATGAAAATCAAAAGGAGATCAGTAGAGGAAAGGGACAGGGGTGGGCAGTGGGGAGGAAGGGAGAATGGGCAGGGAAGTGATGTTGACCAAATTATATTGTTACATTTTGTGCATATACAAATATGTAACAAATTCCAACATTATGTACACCTGTGATGCACCAATAAAATAATGAAAAGGTATGCAGAAATTGGGGGGAAAAAAAGCAAGACTTATTTTTTTAGGGCCAAATCATGCACCTGGAAAAAATTACTATCCTATAAAGGATGTCAGAGTTTTCTGAAAAGATTTGCTGCATTTGCTTTACCAGGCCTACTTCTGGCTGTATCATTAGCTATCATTAGTAATTTTTATCCCTCCCCCTGCCACACACACACACACCAATGTGATCTTTTTAAAGCAAAAATCCCAGACACCCAGTATCTTAAACAGATCCAAGGGGAGAATCTCTGTTTGAAGGTGAACACCTCACAAGCTCTGCCTTCCTCCTGCCCCTCCCTTGCAGCGAAATGCAACATCTCCTCCTAACACTAACTTCACTACGGCCTTCCTTTCAGTCGTTAGAAACAGAATTGAAGAAACTTCAAAACGCAATTCAAGAGAGCACACAAAGCTTTGATGAACATTTGAAAAGACTCTTTGAAAGGAGAGTGAAGGCAGAGATGGTTGTCAACCAGGTAAATAAAAGCTTTGCTTCTGTGACTTGTTCTTTTAAGGAGCCTCCAGGGTCCTGGCTGGTGTTAGGATAATGACCAACACCCTTTCCTGGTGCAAAGGTCCCCCAAGCCTGAGTCCCTGGATCCCTCTTCAGCCTCCTGTTGCATCTCCTCCCTTTCACTTGGCACACTTCCTCTCCCCGTGCCTTGAGAAGTCCTTGCTTTGCCGGGAGGAAGGAGGCTTCTGCGAGGTGTGGGGGGAAATGGGAAATGACAGCTAAAGGTTTCTTCTTGCAGTGATGAAATGTTCTAAACTTGATTGTTTAGAACAACGGTAACACAACTCTGAATATACTAAAGACCACTCACTGACTCATATTCTATAAATGGTGAATTGTATGCTATGTGAATTATACCTCAGTAAAGTTGTCTTTTTGGAAAAAAAAAAAAAGTTACACCTAGTTTACAACTAGTTAGAACACCTAGTTGTACAAGATAATGAGGAGGGGCTGGGGAGATAGCTCAGTTGGTAGAGTGCTTGCCACGCAAGCACAAGGCCCTAGGTTCAAATGCCCAGCACCGCAAAAAAAAAAAAAAAAAAAAAAAAAAAAATAGATAATGAGGAAACTAACAGACTACTAGGTAATATCCAAAGGATTCAGGAGCCAACCACATACATCTCCTTTAAATGAGACCATTTAAGATTCAAAGATGATCATTGCAATTAATCAAAACCCATCAAATTAGTTCAAACTTATGATTTTGTGATATTTTTAAACAGAAAATGCCAGTTGATCATCTTCAGAGGATGACAACCAAATCTTGCGTAAAAACTAATTTATTTGGTCTTTCCTATATGAACTGTGCCCTCGGGTAATCAAACAGTAGACAAGTAGGAGCACCCTCTTTGAAAGTATTTCAATTAAAAAGTGAAAAAGGAAAGTAAAAACAGACTTACCATTTTGGAATTCATTGAATTTATGGACCTGGGCATTGAACACCTACAGCTATGATCATCACAGAAAGATGACCAGACATTGTGTCTCCTGATCAAAGAACACAGTACCCCTTATGGTCTTCCACAAGGATCAAAGCTAGGTCTCATCAGACCTCTGGATCCAGCTGCCAGTTTTCAGGAAGTACAAAGGATGAAGGACCAGGAGTATGCACTGGGTAAAACCTAGACGAGAAAGAACTACAAACTCCTAGTTACTACAGATGACTTGTGAGGAAATAAAGGGGCAGAGGGAACATGAAGATTATAAGAGATTTAGAAGGCAAGACAAAAAAAAAAATTAGTGGACAAGTTATACTGTAGTGCCTAAACACACCTGGGTAAAGCTGCAGAGAAGTTGTTACTATGAAAGTGAAGGCAGCGATTAGTATTGGGGTTGAGATTTTGATGCAGACACCTATAAGGAGCTTCTAGGTTGACAAAATTCCATTTCTGGAACTGAGTTGACCCTTATAATAATTCATTAAACCATGAGTTTACATTATGTATTTTTCTGTGTGTTTTACCTTATAATGAAATGATGAAACCAGTAAAATAACCAGTTATTGTAACAGCCTCTTTTTTAAAAAAGAATTCTCTTATGTATATGTCATGAACTTGTTTGAGTAGAGTCAAGTCTATGATCACCAGTAGTCTTTTCTCAGATAGGAGTATTGATCATAACCCCACCCCACACACACACCTTTTTATATATTTCTACAGGAGGAATTGAAAATAAGTAACCTGGTTTTTTCTCTACTGTTGGATGAGGAATTAACCTCCAGAGAAATATTCCTGAACAACTACCTTGTAAGGAAGCAGGAGGAGAAAGTAAGTACAGCACACGATCCCTGAGTGCCAGCCTTTCCTGACAGCCCTGTTCCTTGTTTAAAGAGAGCTCCCAGTCCTTCTCAACCACGTGCAGTCCTTGACCCCTTTCTAGGACTTTGCTCCAGGACCGGGTAAAAGTACCCATTCCAACCTGTTAATAAAGTTATGTGATTCAGCATCTGTAATCATTTAGTCAAAAGAACTGTGTAGCCTTCATATGAAGTGGTTTATAAAATGAGGCCACAGAGCTTCATGGTTGAAAGCACAACTTTTAGCCACTGGCTATGGGACTTGGAACAAGGCTAGAACCTTTTAACCTGCTGGCAAGCCATTCTTCAAGAAGTATTGTTCTCCCTGGACCATTTGGTGCTTGTTTTGTTTTCATTTTTGTTTATTTATTTATTTTCTATACTAGGAATTGAACCCAGGGCTTCACATATGCCAGGGGAGGGCTCTACCACTGAGTTATATCCCCAACCATTTAAAAACTTTTTTTTTTTTTTTTTTTTGTTTTGAGACTGAGCCTCACTAAGTTTCCCAGCCTGGCCTTGGCACTCTAAAATTTTACTAAACATGGAAGTGTATTGGGTTAGCTCATGGAATGAAAAACCATCATATTCCGAAAACTATCTAAATACGAGCAAAAATAGATATGGTTCATTGAAGACACATGGATACAAAATGCTTATTACATAATAAGTTTCAACAGATGTCAGTATTAACAATGGACTTTTGTGAATGCATGACTTATTGTATCATAAATATGTACTTGCTTTTTTGTAAGAGTCTATTAAACAGCAGATTCAAAGAACTTTCTAAATACATCCCTCCTTAGAACAACCCTGAATGATACTAGATTTCTTTCACAAAGAAAGGAGGCTGTCTCTGTGAGACTGGTAACAGGCCTCAGTCATCCAATGGTAGGTAACAGAGCAGGACTGGAGCTGTGGAAATAGATGGAGCCACCCAAATAAGAATAAGTGGAAACTATTTATTCCAAGCTTGGCATAGCAGAACGGTCACCCGTCACTTGCTTTTGTCTGCCAACTCTGGAAGGCAGGCAGGGAAACAGGAAAGCTGTAGGGTGGAAGCAGGGAGGGCACAGGCACACTGGCTGGATGTTGTTGGCACTGAGAAGCCACACTGATTTGGGGACCATATTTGGCCCTCTCTGGATGATCCTGACTTGGAAATAGGTACAAAAGTTAGAGCTGACAATTATTGACCAAGTCCTGACAGTTTGGGGCAATTGCTGCAAAGGTTATGGTTTAGTTTCCCAGCTACTGCAGAGGGTGTGGGGCAGAGTTCTATTTCTCCGTATGGTCTGGCCATTGTTCGTCTCTCAGAACCCAGGTCCGGGCAACTCTCAAGCCTTGCACTTTCCTCACCCACACTGCCCTGTCACTGACACTTACACAGTGCTGACTGTCCTTAGGAGCAGGTGACTGGAGGTTTGTTCTTTCCAAGTCTCCAGGGGTTTTACTTCCTTCTATACAAGTTTTCTGTGATGGATACTAGACAGACACCTTTACCTTGTACTAGAAAATTCTTTATTCATTCTCGAATCTCCTGCAATTTTCTTTATCCTGAAATCTCCAGTTCCAATTAACGACTCCTGCTGTTATTCTAGAACAAGACTTCAGAAGCCATTCGGAAATCTAGAGAAGACTTGGAAGCATTTAAGGAGCACTATGACAACTTAATGGCAGAAGACAAGGTGAGAGTCACTGTCTCACCCACTCAGCCATGGAGTTGAGTTGTTGCTCTTGGGATTGGGGAAAGGTTGGATGGTATATAACTTAATTTCCTTGTAGATTTATCTCCTACTATAATTACCAGTTATGAATGAACTTCATTTTATGCCATTGAACACTTCGGTAATCTGCATGTAAAACAAATTTTCGTAAACTTCTGTAGTCTAAGATTTCTCTTGTGCAAAAAAATAAAGAGATCATTGAACTACCAGGGTTTTTCAAACTTAAGTCCCCATTATCTAGTTATGAAATCAATTAGTAGGTCTCACCAGCAGTTTTGTAATACAAAAGAATAGGATAGGATAGCACAAAGAAGACAGAAGAGAGCAGAATGGAATGGAAGAGGATGGAATAGAGGCACTTGCATGTTTTGTGAGGAAATATTATTTTGGAAAACTTCTGTTATGTATGTTTTCTAAGACCTCTTATGTGAAATAAAATTTTTAGTACACTGAGGTGCTTCTTTTTCAAAACAAATCTTTGGAAAATATTTGCACCATGAATTATCATTCTCTACCAACTTTATAAACCAAATTTTCATGGGTTTTTAAAATCAAAGTGCTACAATCTGTATTTTAAAGAATATTGTTAACAAATAAAAGGTTTCTGAACAAAGTTGCAATCTTGCAATGATGTGTTTGTCCTTAGGTTCTCGATCGCAGCTTTAAAAAGGAATTTTCTGAAATTCCCAGTCATCAGGTGGATATACTCTACAAACTTTTTAAACGCCGACCAAGGTTTGTTTCTCCTTTGCTATTATGTTTCTGTAACTAAAAAGAAAGCCTTTAAATGAAGAGGAGAATTATAAGATTTTGCCTTTTATTTATCTCAATTAGATAGAAATTGTCAGTGTAACTTTTAGGGGAATATGTTCATCTTGATCATCATTTTTTAATTTTATGCCTACATGTTGAGAAAGAATCAAGTATAATGATGTGTGTGTGTGTGTGTGTGTGTGTGTGTGTGTGTGAGAAAGAGAGAGAGAGAGAGAGAGAGAGAGAGAGAGAGAGAGAGAGAGAGAGAGAGAGAGAGAGAGGAAAATGTGAAAGGTTGACTGATTTTTCTTGATAACACCAGGATTCACAAACAGAAGACACACTCAGAGGCAGCCAGTAATGTCCCTTTTGGAGAGCGACCAGGATCCGCCAAGTTGAATAAGGACACCTTTGCCCACTTAATGAAAGCCATGGATGAGCTGGATAATATTAACAACATGCCAGAAGGCTTGGACCCTTCCGTGTGGGAACATTTCTGTGCAACCAGACGAGCAAAAGTCGAAAATGAACATAAAGTATGTAATATCATTTTTATTTCATTTATTCCTAGTATAGTAATATCAACTATACAGTATCATTGAAAAAGCTAATGATTTAGGTTTTCCTGCCAGGGTAGTAGTTGGTGGTATTAATAAAAAAATATTAACTTTGATGCTATTGAGGGTCTCAGGCGGGTTTGTGTTTGTAGACCTACACTGTCCAAAATAGGATCACTAATGATGTGTGGTTATTGTGCCCTTGAAATAACTATGGCCAGTCCTAACTGAAATGTGCTGCAAGTGGAAGATACACACGGATTTAGAGGATTTAGTTTATGGGGAAAAAAAGAAAATGTCTCATTAATGTTTTTCATATAAGTTATAGGTTGAAATGATCACAGTTTGGATATATTGTGTTCAATAAAATATATTGACAAAATTAAGTTCATCCATTTCATTTTCCTTTTCATTAAGTGGCCAGCCACTATAAAATTCAAAATTAAATGTGGCTCACATTACATTTCTGTTGGACAACACTGTTACAGATGATCCTGTTTTGCAGAGACTAGTTATATTAAGCTCATCAGACCAACTTCATAGTTTTTCTAGAATAGAAAAAGTAAATGTAACAAAGAGCAAAATTTTGAAAGTGTGACTCTGGGGAGAGAATTCTTCCTCTTGCTACTTGCCCAGGGCTTCCTCCTCCCCTCCCTAGATTCCCACCTTAGAGCCACATGCATCAGGCTGGCCTATTTTTGTTTAAGTATCTACCATCTGACAATTTCATCTAAGGGAACAAATTTTTTAAAAAGCTAAAAGAAAATTCTAGTTGTTTGCATACTTGATTTTCAGCAAGAAGCCAATTCTGTACTCTTCAAAATTGTCATGGCATGTGCCCTGCTAGTTTTACACACCTTGCATTACATAATGGAAGGATTTAAATTCTTATTAATCTCTTAGAAAGATGGGCTTATTAAGGTTTGGTGATTTTTTTTTAATTAAGTTATACATGGACACAATATTTTATTTATTTATGTATGTATTTATTTATTATGTGGTGCTGAGGATCAAGCCCAGGGCCTCACACATGCCAGACAAGCACTCTACCATTGAGCCACAACCCCAGCCCAGGTTTGGGGATTTTTTTTTTTTTTTTTTTTTTTTTTTTTTTGCGGTACTAGGGAATTGAACCCAGGGCCTTGTGCTTGCAAGGCAAGCACTATCAACCGAGCTATCTCCCCAGCCCTGGGGATTTTTAAAACAAAATTAAAGAAATACATTTTCTGAAGTCCATGTTTGCTGTTGGGTTTCTTCAGGTGAAGCAGAAGGCAACTGGCTTAGTGGAAATGATGGCTTTTCTCCGGAAGAGAGTGGAGGATGATGAACAAGTGCAGCGCGAGATTGAAAAAGTGTTCCGTGAACTTGTCCTGTAATGCGAACCTCTCATTCAGGTTTACCTATTCAGAGTCTGAGCTGGCTCAGTCAGGTGGCAGTGTCCTTGGGGGAAATGCTTACTGGTTCTTCACATCTGTGCAAGCTCACCCATCTCAATCCCTTTCGATAGTGAATTTAGGTTGAAAATTTCTATATGAAATAGCACATTTTTTTCACATAAGACTTGTTTCTGGATGGAGTATGCCACGTGTTCCATTGCTTTTAATACAAAGAAGCAAATTTTAGTAAAATCTGGGTATTTCTCAAATCTGACCTTTCTACATAAAAATACAGTCTGTCTCTGCCAGTTGAGTGTGTGGGGGCTCAAGCCACACAAACTGTGTGAAACATTAAGCCCATGTCCAAGCAGTGTCCTCGTAGACACCTCCCAGGTACGTGTTCTTCAGGGACTGGATTTTTTTTACCAAGTGATTTGCATCCTCTTCAAGTCCCTGCTTCAAAAAGGCCATATTGACAATCTCATGGATAAAAACATCTCTGATGTGCCCAAGTTCATCATCATACATCATTTTCAGATCTAGACTACAGGGAGAGATACAAATTTTGCACAACTAGATTTCACAAGTAGCATAAGGATTAATTATATAGTTTCAGAAATCAATAAATAAGGTCAGCTTGAATAGACTCCACACTTGGTGCATCTCTATTCTCTTCATTTTTATTATTTATTTGTTTGTTTATTATTTTTGGCACTAGGAATTGAACCCAGAGACACTTTACCATTAAGTTCCATCCCCAGTCCTTTTTATTTTTTTATTTTGAGACAGGGTCTTGCGAAGTTGCTTAGGGCCTTGAAAAGTTGCTGAGTTTGGCCTCGAACTTGCAATTCTCCTGCCTCAGACCCCCAAGTCACTGGGATTTCAGATGTGCACCACCATGCCTCGCATTAACTTAATTTTTATTATAATCAAAATCTTGGGGCTGGAGTTGTAGCTCAGTGATAGAATGCTTGCCTCGCACTCATGAGGCACTGGATTAAATCCTCAGCACCACATAAAAATAAGTAAATAAAATAAAGGTATTGTGCCCATCTACAACTAAAAAAAAATCTTTTTAAAAAAAATCCTACAATCTTTTCTTAATCCTTAAGTAAAATTTGGT
The DNA here is from genome assembly GCF_902686455.1 of Sciurus vulgaris. Taxonomy (NCBI): domain Eukaryota; kingdom Metazoa; phylum Chordata; class Mammalia; order Rodentia; family Sciuridae; genus Sciurus; species Sciurus vulgaris. The sequence goes on from NC_136464.1 coordinate 25,222,984, forward strand.
GGATGCATTTCTGTCTATACTGTTCTCTGAGCAATACAATTATAATTCCAAATCAGTAGGATGGGGTATCACTGGGGGACTCTGGGAAGGCTAATCCCTTGGGAAAATATTCTTCACAGTAATCTCCAGGGTGCTTTCCTTTAGCTGATATATATTATATTATTATATATATTATTATATGAATATATATTATATTATTATTATATTATATAATCGGATAATAGGTGAAATTTGAAATATAAATGTATTATACCTACTTGGTTAAAGTCTTTTTCTATTTAGATTACAGGAAGAGAAAGTGAAATTCCAGTTGGATTTGACCATCCAAATTCTTCTTAAACAAGGACAAGTAGAATTAGAGAATTTTCAACTAATTCTGGAGTATTCTGATGCAATTCTCATAAATAAGACCATAATTGAAGACTTGAATTCTGTAATTCGGGTAATTATACTTTTTTTTAAAGAGAAAATTAAAAAACAACCTATTGCCTGATGTATCAAATATTTTGCATTATTCTCTCATTTCCATGATAAGTGATTTTAATTCTGTTAAATCCGTGGTTCCTAATGGTTGCTGCACATTAGAATCACCTGAAGAAGTTTTCAAATGTGCCCAGATCCCATCTTCAGGCATGAGTATTTTTTTTTTTGAAGTTCCACATATAATTCTTTTCTTAAATTTATTTTAATTAAAAATCATAAATTTACATAGGGCAATATTGTTTGATTCATTCCATTATTTTTTTCCCTCCCCCCCCCTCCACATATAATTCTAAGAAATGTGAAGTTTAGGACCATGGAATTAAATGTTCATTCCAATATGGCATGGTTTATTCATTGTTTATGTAATTTTCATTATATAGTCTTTGTAATTTATGTAGTGTTGGTAATAATGTCTCTGATTAGAGTTCTAATTTTAGATAATTGAGTTGTTTTTCTTATTCAAGCTAAAGTTTTGCCAATTCTGTTGATTTTTTTTTTTTTTTTTTTTTTTGAAGACCCAACTTTTGGTTTCACTGACTTTATTTTCTTATTTTCTTATATATTTCTGTTCTAATCTTCCTATGTCCTTCTCATGGCTTTGGGTTAGTTTGTTCTTTTTCTAATGCCATAGGTTATAAAGTTAGATTGCTGCTGCAAGGTGAAGATCAAATAATATGAAAAAGGAAAGTAAGGGCAGTGACTATAACCACATCCCACAAAAATAGATAACTGAATAAAAAGTAGACAGGAGAAGTGACTCTAAAGTAGTGTGTCTCAGCCTTGGCATGCTAGACATCTGGAGCCAGAGGGTTATTTGATGCAGAGGCGGCTCTGCATTTTGCACGATGATAAGCAGCATCCCTGGCCTCTACCCACTGGGTGCCTACAGCAACCCCTCCAGTTGTGTCAACCAGAAATATCTCCAGGAATAGCATAAAGCACATTGTCCCCTGATAAGGACATGTTTCACCCAGTTGAGAAACAACATTCTGGAGAAATGTTTGAACTTTAGATTTTGGAGCTGTTCATGTAATATCAGGGGTACGCCCTCGGGATAGGCAGCTAAAGCACAAGGGAGAAAAAGTCATTGAAAGTAAGGAACTGAGAGGCCAGTTTACAATCAGAAGATGAAAATAATAGAAAAGAGTCAGAGATGGTATGACCTTTGAATGGCTAGATTTGGGAAACAAGAGAGAAAAATGTAAAATCTTAACTGATAACATTCTTATATTAATTTGTCTTAGAAACACTATTGTTTCACTATTAGGAATCTTGGAATAATTTAAAATTTTCCTGAATTTGTCAGGCATGGTGGCACATATCTATAATCTCAATAATTTGGGAGGCTAAGGCAGGAAGATCACAAATTCAAAGCCAGTCTCAGCAAGTGAGATTCTAAGCAATTTAGTGAGATTGTATCTCAAAATGAAAAATGGAAAGGGCTGGGGATGTGGCTCAGTGGTTAACCACTCCTGGGTTCAATCCCTGGTACCAAAAAAAAAATTTTTTTTTTCCTGAATCCCACACAGGTGATTCAAAGTAAAAAAAAAAAAAACAGATACCACTATTCCTAACTGTTTTAACCACAATCTTTTATCCAAGGCATCAGATGGAAGGGCAGTGAGTAGTTTCAAATTCATGCAAGTTGGTAGATTAGCTGATGCCTAATCCTTGATATCTAAAGTAAATCAATTTTGTTATTAAATGTATCTGATAATCCCTTTTATTTAGTCACTGTCATGCTTCATAGTGATCAGATTTTGACTAAGAAGTAATTTTTTAAATATTTGCTACATTTAAAAAAAGAAGATAGAATTATCTCTGGGATCCAAGTGTTTTCTGAGAATAGCATTCAACTTCAAATATTCTGTAATTATGCATGCAGAATCATGTTATATGAATATCAAATACTTTTTCAAGACTCAAGGTCAAAAGAAAGTTGCTAGCATGATGGAAAGTAAAGAGGTACACAAAGGAATATATCAGATTGAGTGGGAACATAAGAAAATGGAGATGGAAATGGAAGATCTAAATCAGAAGGCCTGGGATATTCAGATGTTGTTCCTTTCAAGAGAACGTCAAAAGGCAAGTTCTCCCTTGCCCTCTACATAGTTTCAATTTTATCCACTAATGCATTTGTTCATTTAACTAACATTTAATAAGAAGCCTCCAGGGATGTTAAGTATATTCTGAGCCAGAAGTCTTTCCTAGGCGTCTATGAATATGTGGATGAGTTCTTTTTCTTCCAGTAGTTATGTCTGTTGTCCACACATCTTCATGACCAATTCAGTAGCACAGTTCTATCTTATGGTTCACTAAAGATTTCCTATTTGTCAAATCCAGTGCTCCTTTTTGCAGTCACTATCAGCCTTCGTTTTTTGTAGCTTTTGACCATCTTAATTACTCATTCCTTTGGCGTGTATCACCCCTATTTTCTACTTTTCTTCTAATATGTCAGACCATGATGCCTCTTTAGTTGGATTCTGTTCTGCATCTAAGTCTTAAATAAAGTCATTTTTAAGTGTGTGCCTTAGTTTGGGCGTGTTGACACATTCCTGTAATCCCAGAAATTTGGGAGGCTGGGACAGGAGGACCCCAAGTTCAAGGCCAGCCTGGGAAACTTAGCAAAATCCTGTCTCAAAAAATAAAAATGGAGATCAAACTCAGTGGTAGAGCAACCCTGGGTTCAATCCCCAGTGCCACAAAAACAGAGAAGGGGACCAGCAGCAAGTGGGAAGCAGTGAGAGGAGGAGGAGGAGAAAAAAAATCTGCCTTAGTGCTGTTTTTTCCCATGTCTGCTCTTTTGAGGATCCACCTCTATATTTCTAACATCAGTGATCACATCTAAAGTTTAAGCTCTCTGGATACTAATCCAATTCCATTCCAATCCAAGCCTCCATCCATGACCTCCCTCAAACTCCAGTTTATTCCCTCCTGACAGTTCCTCTCCTTGTTTCTGTTCTTTCCCACCACTTACTCAGGCTTAAGGCTTTTGACATCTTTCATTTCCATCTTTCCTGTGCTTTCCAATTCTTGCCAGCTTAGCTATTTATTCCCTCTTTCTCTATCCCCCTGCGTTTGCCTAGGATCAGTGGTCCATTTTCAATGGTTTAGACCATCTTAAAATCAGTCTCAAGTTGGTCTCTTTGATCTTGAGCATGTCTTTCTCTGTTATCTTTTTTATTTTTAAATGTATTTAATTTTCAGAGCATGATGGCACATGCCTGCAATTCCAGCAACTCAGGCTGAGGCAAGGGAATCACAACTTTGAGGTCAGCCTGGGCAACTTAATCAGACTTTCTCAAAATAAAAAAATAAAAAGGACTGGGGATGTAGCGCAATGGTAGAGCACTCCTGGATTCAATCTCCAGTGCTTCTAAGTAAATAAATTTATTTTAGTTTGTATACCACTTTTTTTTTTTTTTTTTTTTTTTTTGGTAGTTCTGGGTATTAAGCTTAACTTTTCAAACTCATTTTTCTACTGTTCCTCTTATTCATTAGTATTCTCAAACCAAATAGATTGCCATTTTTTTAAGGATTCTACTCTGTGCCTTTGCTCATATCAGTTCTTCTACCTGGAAAGTCTTCATTTTTTTTTTTTTTTTTCTTTTTGGTTAAACATACCAAATCTAACTGTTTTTCCATGCTTAGTCTAAATGTTACCTCCTTGTAAAGGCTCTCTTGATTTCCCAAGTGTGGAAAAATGCTGTCCCATTACAAACCACCTTTAAATTTGCATTAACAATTTGCACAACTTATGGCAGCTAATCATATCTCTGTTCTTTTTCTTGAAAGCTAGGTCATGCTATATATCTTTTTGTATTTCCCTCAGTATCTTTAACTAGAATACTGTTAATGTGGGACTCAAGTGAGACAATAAATGTTTGGTGAGTTGAATGAATGAATGAAAGAGAAAGTAAACTTTAGGCACCTGTGATAATTGGTATAGATGAATGTATTGATGGTTAAATGTAAGTAAATATTATGGTCCCAAAAACCAACTCAATCTAACTTAGATATTTGCTATGCAAAACAATAATTTTCAAAACTAAAAAAAGAAAATCTTTATAAGGCCTGAAATAGTGGCACACTCCTGTAATCCCAGCTACTGGGGAGGCTAAGGCAAGAGGATCTCAGGTTGAGACTAGCCTCAGCAACTTAGCAAGGCACTGTCTCAAAATAAAAGGGCCTGGGGGTGTGGCTCATTGGTAGAGGGCCTCTGAGTTCATTCTCTAGTACCATAATGGGGAAAAAAATGTTTATGAAGTTATCCATTGAAAGAAATAGAGAAAAAATATCCTAACGTGTATTGTGGGTTTTTTCTCTTAAAGTACCTAAGTGAGCCAAACTATGAGGGTCTGATTAATATTCAGATTGGAATAATGGAGCAAACCATTGCTGTTATAGATAAGGTAAGTCTCAATGATATATTGATCATTGTAATCTCAAGAATTGTAAATTATCTGAGCAAAGCAATCAGTGTTTCAATTACAAACTCAGACAGAACCTAACAAAACCTTGCTTATTTCCTGGTTTTCAAAGTAATTAGAAGTCCCTGAATAATAGTGTCTTTGCAACCATAACCAGTGGCAGAGACTGTGAAGCACTTTTTTAAAGATTAGAATTAACCTCAGGGGACATATGTGAACAGAAGTGGGTTTCCTATTTCACATTATGTTACAATTTTATGTATGATTAAGTATTGACAATTTTCCTTGGCACTGTAAAGCTTTGTCTTTTAGCTGGAAAAAAATGCTTAATTCTGATTATGTAGTAGATATAAGATTAAAACAAAGTAATTTCAAATATTATCTCATTTTTAAGAACATACAAAAAGTTATAAATTGTAGTATTAACATATTATTCCACCTTTAAACAAATAATTTGAGTCTCTACTATGGACAGACAGTATGCCAGGCACTGGGGATATGGTATGAAATGTTAATTTATTTTAAATATAGGAATGGTATCTTCATAAATTATTTTTTTTTCAAAATTGTTTTGTGGGGTTTGATGTGAAAAAAACTTTCAGACCCACAAAAAGAATGTTGAAAACTGCAAAAAACTACTCAAAAAGTTGGAGAAATTCAACAATCAAAAAGATGTAGCAAATTATACTCTAAGCTGCCATCTACGAGAAGAGTTGGTAGCTGTCTCAGAGAGAAAAGACATCTGCAATGCCATAGGTAAGCTTTTTTACTTTAATCAACGGTGGATTTCTTTAAAAGTCCACTTTCCCTGAAATCTTAATAGTTATAAAGCTACCAGCATTTCTTCCACATAATTGACTTTGTGTGCTGCTTCTATACTTGAAAGTGTTGCTAATAATCCAACTTATTCCTTCCTTCTTCACTTTGGGATAGGAACACAGCTAACTTTCGAAAAGATTGTCAAAGAACGATATAAAAACACGGTGCAACAACAGAAGTTGACAAATATTTCAAAACAACAAGCTGAACAGATTTCAGTACTACAGGCAGAAGTTGAAAGATTAAGAATGAAAACATTTCCTGCTCTTGTTCAAATGTAAAAGGCTAGCAGGAAACACAAAGCCAAATCAATTATTGCAAAACTCAGTTCATTTGGGTTAAATGATTTCTTTTTCTTTCATATTGAGAAAATTAAATGTGACCTCTTAGTTGCATGTTTTCAAGAGTAAATTGTTTTAGTCTTAATCAATATATAAATTTTGTCTTACATAAATAAATGTGTAAAACACCAGAAACTCTTTTTATTCAAGATTTTAAATCAAAGTATTCAAGTTTTATTCATTTAAAATTACTAGAATTTGAAGGTTTTTTCCCATTCTATTAATGAAAACAAGATAAATTGTTGACTTTTTCCAAGTCTTAACTCATTTGTAAATTATGACATATTTTGAAAATCTTTTTTATTATAACAGTGATCTAATTTGTGCTCTATCCAGTGAGCAATTAGTAAACAAGGAAAAAAAATGCTTTCTCCTTTCTGTGAAATAGTTTTATCATTTTACTCATGTAGATGATAATTACATAATGAAAACACTAACTGGCAGAAAACTTCTTCACCCTTCCACACCTGGTACACTGCTACATTCCAAGGTGATACCGCTGAGATCAGTAACCACAATCTCCAAATGATGTCACTGCTTCATTGTTCTGTAATTTATAAACTAAAGGTTAAGTTAAATCCACACTACCATTTCCAATATACACTGGTGCAGGTAAAGCCAGAGAGCTATTATAAAACCTTTCATTTAGGTTACATGCAGTGGTGATCACCTGTAACCAGCAACATGGGAGGCTGAGGCCGGAGGATCACAAATTTGAGGCCTGCCTGGGCAACTCAGCAAGACCATCTCAAAATAAAAAATTAAAAGTTCCGGGGATGTAGCCCAGTGGTAGACTGTCCCTGGGTTCAATCCCCAGCACTAAAAAAAAAAAAAAGAAAAAAAGAAAAAAGAAAAAAAAGAAAAAAACTTCCATAGAAAGCAACTAAGATTTAATTGATCACCCACATAGTGATTACTGCTGGATAGTGAGGGTGAGGTGAACAATAGGACCAACATCATTTTGGTGACTCTTCCTCCTTAGGACTGGAATGACTCCTGAAGTAGTCAGTTTGTCTGATTCATCATGAAAATGCCCATTAGTAACATTTCCTGTATCCCTGGTCCTTTAAAATTATCTGAGACAGGAATTGTGGGGAACAGAAAGACAGACCCAAGAGTGTGAAGGCAGCAAATACTTTTAACCTGGGATTGCCAGAAGTTGTCACATTGGTCTAGAAGTCCTAGATGTCTTAGACCTTTTTCTCTGTTAATATAAATAACATGTCACCTAAGTTGGCTGCCCAGATGCTCCATCTGCTAGTAGCCAGTGCCACAGATTACACTGGATAATGTTCTATTGATCCCTGTCCTTAACAAACCAAAGAGCCTTTGTCTCTTCTTTGTCATCAGCCTTGGTTTACTGTGGCACTGTTCCTTGCCTGGTGCCTCAGTTTTGAGGCATGAATGGAGGAGGATTAGCAGGAACTGTTTGCCCTCAAGCTATATTCCAGGAGAGGCCTTTTTTGACAGTAGATGCCTCCTAGCTTGACAATTTGGCAGGTGCTTTGGAAAGGCACACACCCCAACTCTTCTCTCAATACTGTTCATCGTAGACTCTTTTCAGCTTCTTCTGAACTAACAGCAATTCTTACCTATGTTATCAACTAGTGGTATCATTAATTGGGTCAAACATAAATGACCTTATGCACAGCAATTAAGAATATGGGGTCTGTTGAGGAACCACCTAGTACAGAGCTTGGTTTTGCCACTCGAGTTTTTAAAAAACCACTTGGTTTTTAATCTTAAATTTCCTCACCTTTAAAACTCAATGTTGAGGGGCTGGGGAGATAGCTCAGTTGGTAGAGTGCTTGCATTGCAAGCACAAGTCCCTGGGTTCGATCCCCAGCACCGCAAAAAAAAAAAAAAAAAAAAAAAATGTTGATAATACTCAATTGAATTAGTATACCTTTAAATTTGGCACAAAGCAAGTACTTTAAGTGTTTAGCCCTTTTTGATAAATATGTGGTATTCAGTTTTCAATAAATGTATCCCATTAACTGGAGGTAAAATTCAACCAAAATAATAAAGACTAACCATGAACATCCCTAGACCCCAAACCCTACTCCATAAGCCCCATTCATCCCTCATAATCCACCTCCTGTTTCTAAAGTACCCGTTGTGCTGTTGGGATCCTCAGCTGGGGTTAGGGGCCAATGCCTGGAAATTCCATTACCATTTCCCCAGTTCTCACAGAAACAGTCCCACTCATGCTATAGTTCCCACAAGCAGACATGCAATGGTTACTGCAGAGAATGTGCCTGTCAGCAGTGGGAAACTATAGCCTCCAAAATCTAACCACACAACTTACCTAACAATGTCAGTGCTACCACCAGGAACATGATTCCCCAGCCATATTTAGGTCCCCTGACTGAGCAGTAGTGATGGAAGCTGGTAGTAACCACTAGAATAGTACAGCTCCCCATGGGTGTCCATCTAGGAATCCCAGGGGAGGCTCATGTGAGGCCTGGGCCACTCCTCTTGGATTCACAAATGCCAATGGCAATGTCAGTGTCTAGAAGCAGGAATTTGTGTGTGGTGGTGATGGGGGATGGTATTGGATTGGCTGCAAGATCAGGGCCCTGGTTACCCCTGCTGTGCCAAACATTAAGGGCTTATTAGATCAAGGGAGGGACTAGGTTCAAAGTGAGATACAGTTGGGGGAGGGTTGTTTACCCAACTAGCAGCCAAATACTCTTTTTCAACTTAATAAAGTTGTGTTAGCCCCTAAAAACAGAAATTCAAAAAACCTTCCAGAATAACTGGCAATTAGAACCAGCAAACTACTAATATACAAAGATATCTTCATCTATCTCAATCCTTCTGTAAGCACACACCACCATTCAAGAATGTCAGCTCTGCAGCTTCCAAGTTTATATACAACAGCTCTAGCCACAAACAGGTGAGGTTTCTTTTCCTGAGCTCAATTCTAAATTCTGAGACTGGGCCACCTTGAGTCAAATCTACACATTCGGTCAGGATGATATGTACAATTGTATAACTTGGCAGCACAAATCCAACCCTGTGAAGGTGGGTTTCTGGCTAAGGCACTGTGAACTGAATGGACACTCCCAGTTCATTTTACGGATGAAACTAGAAAGATAGACGAATGTGAATCCAAGTGAACCAAATGTGAATCATGAACCCAATATACCTTGATGTGGGAAATGATATAGTTTCCTAAGAAACATAGTCATTTCACTAAATGAGGAATATGAGAAATTTCAAGAGACAAAACAACGTAATTTTGGACATAAAAAGTTTAATAACCCTATCAGATCAGCAGATGAAAAAATATGGCAAATGAATGGAAACAAGATTCATAAACCTAGAGAGGGAAAGGCACTTTTAAACCACCAACATGTAGAATGAATTGGACATAACTTTCCTATGTTCATATATGAATACACAACTAGTTTAACTCCACATCATGTTCAACTACAAGAATGGGATCTAATTACAATAAGTTATACTCCATATATGTATATGTCAAAATACACTGTACTGTCACGAATATCTAAAAAGAAAAAATTAAAAAACAAAAAACCACCCATCAACACTACCACCAGGAGCATCATGATTCCCCTGCCACATTTAGCTGCTACTGCCTGCCTTTCCACCCCCCACCCCCCACCCCCCAAAAGCAGTAGTGATTGATGGAGGCTGGCTGGTAGGCACTAGAATAACACAAGTCCTCAGGGGTTCCCATCTAGATGGAACTATTTTTTAACACTGAAAATAAAACTTTCTGCTACAAAAGCAACAGATATACTAAAACTGGGTTCCAGAACTATCCAAATTACTCTTAAATGATTTTATTTTTTAATGTCAAGTTTTCTTTACCAAATCTATCCAAAACACTAAATTTTAGAACTTAAAATTTATAAGTGCCCTAAACTGATGTCAAGACACCTTCTTCTAAGCCCTAATGTGCATATCCCCCCTTTAAAATGTGCAAGTATCTTGTCATTGAGTTGTCATTCTCAAAGATATTTCTCAAGAAAAAAATTATGAATTAAACACCTGTAAATTCTTCTTCACGTCTGTTATAATGCAGCAATTGATCATCCAGCCCATAGTGGTCTATCAATTGAGTAAGGCTTAGTTTCTTGTTCTCTTCTGACATAAGTGACTGAAGCTCATAAAGCAACAGCTGGCTACAGTTTCTCCACTTCGATATTAACAACTCTAACTGAGACAGGTTATTCTGAAACAGAAAGAAAAAAAAAAAAAATCAATGAATGTTAAGTCAATAACTAGATAATCATGCTATTTTAACTTATTTAATCAAAGTTGTTAACGTACATCTAAGTTTAAAGGCAATCATCCCAGGATGAATGGGACTTTTACCTAGCAAAGAGAAGAATGGTTTTAAGTAGAATGGTTTTACATTGTCACTTCCCTGGAGTTCTATGAATATTCAGGTTCTGGGCCAACCTTAGCCTCTGGGAAAAACCATATCATTAAACTATATGGAAAACCAATTAACAGCTTAAAAATAATCCACTTTTTATAGTAGTTACACTTTTAAACTATGACCTTATGATGTTGTTCCTTCCACTCAATTTTGCTGTGAGCCCAAAAGTTCAATAAATGACAATGTATCAAGTTAGAAATATTTTTTCATATGATATTTCATAAATAAGTCATGTTTAGAAAACTCCTAAACTTCCAAAGAGTAAATGATATGTTATTCCATCATTTATTCCACCTTTTTGGGGAGAAATGAATTATTACATATTCAGGAATTATCCAAGTAATAAGAGGCTACCTCCTTCCAAGAATCTGAGTTCTATTTAATTCAACCTATCTGGATTAAAACCTAAAATCTAATAGGTATTTGTTGTTTTCTTCAGATAAAATGCCTAAGGTATTTTAATTCCTTGGATGAGACCAGTATCATTACTAAAAATATTCTTTATTATACTGTGTCCATTTTTAGTTTTATTCATTGTCAGTAATCATTTCTGTTCCCATTACACGTACATCTAACATTTGATACTTCTAATATTGCTATAGGTGGCAAACTAGAGAGAAAATCTTCAACTGTGTATCAAGTGAAAACTAGGACATTTTTTAAAAAGAGTTTCAACTAGTATATACAGGCCTCTTTTTCTTCTATTATTTATTATGCTAAAATAAATTTACTTCCTATTTTTGAAATTACTTTTCTACAATTTATGCAAGAATTTAAGATTACACAATGGTTCTTAAATTCTCACCTTTGACCTATACATTTTGACTAGTTTTAGCCTCCGAAGAAGCTCTTCTTTGTCCTGAACCTGCTTCATCAATTCTGCTTTTTCTTCATTTAACTCTTGTTTAGGATTCTCAATCACAAAATCAAGTGACTCAGATTTACATGCACTGATATTCTTGGTATTTTTCGAATGTGCATTTTCTTCAGATTCACTGCCTTTGTTTTTAGAACTTTCTTGAGATTCCAAAGCGTTTTCTTCTTTTGAAGATGCTGGTTTCTCTGAAATAGTCTGGTCATTTTCTTCCTTCTCTACTTTAAGACGTTTTATCACACTGCAACAGGAATTAAATGACAATCTTGTTTTCTTTAATTTGTCTTTAAGTGTTGCACTCGTAGGCTGAAAAGAAAATAAGACATTAAAAATAAAAACATTAATCAAAAAAAAAAAAAAATTCCTAAATCAACCAGAAGTCTCACATTTCTATGGTAGGTACCCTGAGCTGGATTTCTGTGTCCATGTATCTAAAGCAAGCATCACAAAATATCTAATTTCCAGACACTCCATTAGTTTCACTTTCTTTTTACCTAGGAAGATCAACACCCTTCTAAAACAGTGTTGAGCCACTTATCCCAGTATGGGCTGGTAAAGCATTTGACCAGCCTGTGCAAAGCCCTGGGTTCAAACTCTAATAACACAAAAAAAGAAAAAAAAATTTTAAAACCTAGCATGGGCCTGACACTATTTCTGGTGCTTCAGGATTACTGACTGAGGAAAAGACCTAGTGCACCAAAGACCTTCATAATGGTAATATTGTGAAAATTCAAACTTCCTTGGTTTGGACTGTGATAACCTGACCTTAAACTAAATGAAATGGATACAGAATGAAAAATCTGTTAACCATCATGTTAATTACCACTCTTCAGTAGACTTAAAACAACTACTGCCAAAATACCAGAACCAATCCACTGAAAAAACCAAGATTATCGTACTTGTTTTGGTGAACTATCCGTATGGGGAGATGGTGGATCCACACAGGCCTGTGGAGTCGTAGGTTGGATCACAGACGAATCTGATGGACTTTGCACGGTGGAAGTGAGATCCTGATTCACTTCTAAAAAAGAAAAATTATAAAATGAGAATCAAATTAAGCATATCACTATAGTCTTCAACTTTTATCAAATATTTTTCACTAGTGTACAAAGCACCCTCAATCTAGCAACTATTAACTACACAGAGTTGTAATTCCATCTTGCTCCTTTTGCAGCAGCATCCCACAGAAACTACCTGTTTTTTTCAGGTATTTCGGAGACCCTCTTTGTTCTCCTCTCTCGAAATATCAACATCTGCATCACGGAGAAGAAAGGAGAGAACAACAACTATCTAGTCAGGGATTCCGAAATCCCATTATGAGGGCCTCCTAACTGAATGAGACACGGCCGGGATCACCACCGGTCAAGCACCCTGAACCCTGAGAGCTGGGACAGAACCAGGGACCCTCCACGCCGCGGCCTGACCCTGAAAAGGAGCCGGCTGAGCGGCTTCCTCCAACAAAGACGCACTTCAGCCGCGTCGACCCTGAGGGAGGCGTCCTCCCCGCGCTGCGGACAGCCCCCTACCCCTGCAGGCACGACCCCCGCCTAGGCAAGGCGGTTCCCCGCGACTGCGCAGCACACACCCGAGGCGCAGCTCCCAGGCGCCCCCCAGCCGCGGAGCGCGACACGTCCCTCCGCCATCCCCGCCCCCTTCGCCAGCGGGCAGAAAACGCGCGCCGTAAACCAACCCTGCCCCGGGGCGGGGCGGCGCGGGAGGCGGAGAGCAGCGCCATTGACCAAATTGACTGTCGCGAGCGCGGACGTGAGCCTCCACCAGGGGGCGAGGCGGGGCCACGCGGGAGGCGCCGAGACGCATGATTGGCAGGGTTGACGGGCGCGCGCGGCTCTGCCCCGCCCAGCGCCCGAGAACGGTGAGACCGCGCGCGCGGGCGCGAGCTCTGGGTGGCATCGGGGGCGGGCGGGCGATCCTGAGCGGGGCGCGCTCCCGTTCGCGGCTTCCCCAGCCTTCTTTTCCGTCAACCGCGCTCCCTACCTGCTTTCTTGTTTGTGTCCCCAGCACCGTCCTCCTGGCTCGGGTCAGGCTGGTCTCCGCGTTCACCACAGCACTGGCTTTCCTCAGACATGGCGGGACCGGAAGTGTACAGCGTACAAACGCTCCAAAGGCAGAGACCGCCAAAGAGCAGCGTTGGGTTCCAGCCCCTGGAGAACCAAACGCGCTAGAAATCGACCGAGGGGTCCCCGCACGTTCCTCTGAGCTAGTTCCTAGCCTTGATGCCCAAAATCCACCGGCCCCGTCACTACGCGGCCCACTCTGTCCACCTCAAAATCCCGACCCCTTAGAACGTGGCTTCACACTATTTAGCCAATCTGGGATAAAATGTGGACAAACGGAACTCGCTGTGGCGCAGGACCGGAAGCAGAATGATCCCTAAGGACGATTGGGTGGGTCCAGAAGGAGGATGCCTGAGGTGGATTCGGCCTTACAGAGCCCCCGGGGCAGCAGCACCCGTGGCCGGAAAACGCCGTTTCCGGTGTTGCGACGTTCTGTTGCCGCGCAACGACAAAGCGAACGAACCTGGGTGGAGCGCTGGGCTTAGGGAGAGGCGATTGAGTAACTTCTGAGTCACCGGGAAGTTGGGAATTTTCGGGGGCCAGTGTGTTCAGTCCTCTTAGCGTCCATTTTAAGCCTTGATACTCTACTTACGTCTGATAATAATAGCTCAGAAGTAGCCAGAAGGAATAACTGGAGCCCTGAGCGATCAGGCGTAAATAGAACCTGAAGACAACCTAGTGCACGGATTTGGAGCATAAATGGTGGAGTTGGACGGTCCAGGTCCTGGCTCCTCATTTTGTCTGCTTTGTTATGTAGTGTCTGTTTGCCTTATCGTCCTCATCTGTAAAATGGGATAATGGTATCTGCCTCCTAGAGATTGGGGAATTAAATGAGAATTCATGAGAGACAGCTAGGACGCTGCTACGGATCTGGGAGTGACCAGTAGTCAAGTTTATTCACCCTTCCCTGATTTAGAGCAATGCACCACACAAACTTGCATCCTTTTTCTTATCTCTCCCCCCCGCCAAACAACAGATAAAATTAAAAGATGCTGTGATTTATAAAGTCCCCACACAAACCAAAATAGCAGAAAACGTATAGGTATTCAATTCCAAAATTTTAAAGAAAATTATAAAAACCTCAAGGAGTTTACAAAGTCAAAAGAATTCATAATTTTGTAATACAGGTGTTATTCGCCTCACTAAACCACAGATCTCAATTTGTACATTTTTCTCCTTTATCCCCTGGCATGAGTTAATCTCATTGAATAAAGCAGAATGATTTGTCCTGACACTAGAAGCACAATGCAGACTCTGCATATTCTTTACACCTAGGGGCATAAGGGTGAGTTGTTTTTATGAGTCCTTAAAATCAGCTGCTCCCAAATCCTTTTATCATTACAACCTAGAGCTGTTTTTACTGGCTACATAAAGAAAAACAACATCTTGCCTTGCAAATGTTCCGACTTGTTTTTTTATATGAATTGGTATATTAAAACGAGATTGTTTGGCCAGAGTTTCAAAGAGCTTCAGAAAAAGTACTCAGAAAAACCTGAATTTCAGAAGTGTGCATTTGTTCACTCCATCTCTGACCTGTACATGTTAGGATTAAATGATTTCCCCTTTACTGAATCTGTATTACTCTTGCTACACACCAAATTGGAAATTCACCTTCCACTCTCCACTTAGTGTGAAATAAATGTTATATAGACACCCCCTGTAGTTCTCACATACCTTTAGATAAAGCCTCACAAATGTTTCCATGACTTTAGTGACCTGCAGTCTATTTGACTGTGAAGAGTTTGGCATATCTGATACAAAATGTTATATATTTTGTATGGAACTTTTCAAGTAGGGAAGCATACTGTCCAATTGAGCCAGAAAGCAAAGACTCCATACCATCCCATAGAGAACAATTTAAGCACTAGAATTAAAAGATAATTGTGATTAATAGCAACCTAAGTCAGACTTGCTGCATGTCTTTAAATTTCTTCAATACCGTAGGCTACCGTTGGCCCTTTTGTTATTCACCAGGGAGTGGTAAAATGTTCTTCCATTCTTGTCTATGATTACTGTTGGTGGGATGATGACATAGACCTAAAAATCTGTATGAGGTTATTTTATTATTCTTTTTTAATGACAAGAAAACAATAGTGAATAGTCTTCTCTTTCTCTCCTACCACCCCATGCATACACACATACAAATGTACTTTCTGTCCACATTTAAATTTTCATTTCAGTAGATTTCTGTTTTTTAATTTCTCAGTTTTAGCGTTAATTTTTAAATCTTAATCTCAGGATGTTCTAAATTCTATTTCACGGACTTCTATCAACAAAAAAAATTCTGTCTCGTAGACACAGCTGAACTCTGTAGGCATTTTTTAAGACAAAGATATAAGCACCTTTAAAACCAGAATTAAAATCCACTTGAGTGAGGAATTGTGTAAAATTCATATGATTAAGTTGATTTGTAATGTCCATTAGGACAAATTAAGCAAACTAAACTCAGATTAATAACAATCTGCTAAACTTTCTTAACTGACTTAATATTTGTTATGACATTTTATTTTTCTTGAAAATCATCTTCAAAAATTCTTCTGTAGTTTTATCCTGCTGTGAATTCCAGATGATCTTATAGACCTATGTATGGAATAGGGGTGTTTTAGTATGTCATGTCATAGACTCCCTTTAAGAATAATTGACAAACTATTTCTATTTCTTCCATTGTTACCTAAAAATCTCATCTGGAATTCCAAAAGTGTAATTATCTCACTTGCAGAAACTATTGAAGACTTAGTTACCAAAAGGTGACCTTTGTGAGTTAACTGATTAATTTTTTTAGCCAAGTCAAGCAAGAAAAGATTATATCTTCAAGATGAAGGAGCTCGAGATTTCGTTCTTAGGCAAGCCCCAGAGATTGCCTTGCTGAATAGGATGGTCACTTAGAACATGGACAAAGGGGGAGGGCCAATACTATTAGTGTGATTAAAAACCTTTTTATCACTAGGCAACCAGAACGTTTATCTACTAACTAATATTCAGAATAACATACAGAACAAAATCCTAAAGAGCTCACCTCACTTAAGTTCCTATCTTTTTATTCTACCAGATCTGGCACTTTGTCAAGTCCATTAGAGACTAGAGAAGCAAAAGGGTCTATGATCCACTGCTGTTACTGGGTGTGTTCACTTGGAGAAGAATAGAGTCATTCAGGTTAGATTAACAATAGTGAGAGAGAAGGTAGGCTGTGTGGGTGCCCGGTGGGGGGACAGTGGCATAAGCACATAGAGAAAAGCTAGTGGGCATAAAAGTATTGCTCAGGGCCACATCCTTCTCAGATCCTTTATTAACTCAGAAATGTCATCCTTGCATTCATTTGAAGAAAGAAAGGCATTAGATGTCAGCAAATCCTTAAGCAACAGAACTTGTCTTGTAATCATCCTTAACCACCTTGAAGTTTGATAACAACCCCCATGATAATTTCACAGTATTGAAGTCTGTTTGAAGTTCCGGTAAACACACCAACTCAGTATTCTACTCTCGTCTCTCATTACTGTTTCAGTCCTGAGGGTACAAAAGGTTTTTTTCTTGGTGGTTTTTTTTTTTTTTTTTTTCCTTTTCAGATGGGGGAGCAAGGTTTTCTGATAATGCCAGGAAAACAAGGGGTTAAGAGATCATTGTACCATGTTTTAGGATACTGTTGATCATTTCACTTCTATTCTTCCATGCCTTGATAGGCTTGGTTAAGTATAATAGTACTATATGCCATTTTAGCCTAACAAGAAATTTTCTGGTCTGATTCAGCTCTGAGAGCTAGATTGATCTGAACCCCTTTCCCATCACCCCACCAATCAGGAGAAAACACTAGTTTGCCACTGCCAAAGGCAATGTAAAATGTCTTACATTTCTACCATCAGATAGGATCTTGGAAAAGAAGGATAAAATACAACTCTGTGTACTCTGATACAGTCCTCCAAGATTTTACCCAACTAGTCAGACCTTGTCAACTCAAGATTAATACTGATGATACTTTTCCTTCAACAAAATAAACCTCTAACTCAAACTCTTTCAAATTCCTTCCTCCCCAATTTCTCCTTAGGTGCCAGTCTAGTATTAGCATACCACCTGTCAAGTACGCACATCATCTCAGTTGTTTCTAACCTTGTGTAAGTACCTAACTCTGAGTCACACTGTCCTTTTCTTAAGCCACTTTCAAGCTTGTTTTAACCTTTTTTTTTTTTTTAATCAAGAGAAGGATTACTTAGATGGTTCTCTCCCCGCCTCCCTTGGCACAGGGGAATAAAGGCCTAGTCTATCTCCATTGTGCTGTTTACTCTCTTCTTTATGCTCTGTCATGACTTGTGAATCTTTGCCCTTTCATGAATTCTGGATTTTGAAAATGGAGCCTCTATATTGCCGAATGCCTGCTGTGAGTAGAATTCACCAAGTTCAGGGACAACACCCACCGCAAAGATGGGCTTCTCAGGTTTCTGAAAAACTTGTCATCCAACAGACAACATCCCAGGATATGAAGGAATATAGGTTTGGGTTTTGGAGGGCAGACAACTAACGACGTCCGCATTTGTTAAGCAAATTCCTATGAAACTGTAAATTATAAGCTACTCACAGGTTTAAAAAAAAAAAAAGGCAAGCAGTACTACACTTGGCATTGTCTGACACGCCTTCATAAGCTGAACTCTGGGCCATTTAAATAGATTTTTTGAACTTGCACATACAAGTTTAAGATTTTTGTAAAGCTGCCAGATCTGTGCAACAGTAATTAGCATAAAGCTTGTGCAATTAAACTGCCCCAAAAGGAATGAGTTTGGATCTTTGGCAAGATGTTCCACTTCTCCTAAAAAGAAGAAGAAAAAAAAAAAAGCAGTTTAATCGGCTCATATTATTTCCACTCAGAGCTCTTTCACCCAGGATCTGAAGAGTTGTCAAGCTGCCTTTGTCTCCTTCCAGTTACTTGTCTGCAGGGATAGCAATTTATTTTCAGTCACTAGTTTTCAGAATGAATCAATTACTTTTAGTGACCAATACCACTTTGCCTATGAAATATTTCCTATTTTTATAGTTGGAAAGAATCGGTATCACTATTCCCCACCATCAGACAGCATTTTTCCTTCCTTAGAACAGGATTAAGTCCCCAAACCAAATGCAAGGAAGGAAATTCATTTAAGGAAAACAAATTCAGGGATATTAACTGTAGATATGGTGAGTCAGTATCTGACTAGACTTTGATGAGTGAAAAATGGCATGTTGTTACATGTATGAAAGACTACAAGTAAGAATTATGTGGACCAATGAGAGTACTTAGGAGGTTGATATTAACATTTGCATACTAATTAGCAGCTCTCAAGGCAAGCCTTACAACCCATCACCTTCCAGTCAGTAACTACTGGACTGAGACTTCAGAAAGCATCCCTGGACCACTGGGTCCACAACGGATGTTGGGCCTCATAAGCATTCAAATATTCAAACATTTTCTATCAACAATTATGTAGGAGAGGAGTGGGGAAGGTGTAGGAGGAGCGTGAAAGAGTGCAGGGGGAGAGGGGAGCAAGCTGTTTTTACTTCATGTTTCTTGCCCTTAAGCAGAACAACAATTCATGTTCTAAAACACTGTTTTTTCATAACAAATTACTGACTAGGCTTGTTTACTCCATACTACAAATTACTCTCAGATTTAACCTGAGTTTTGAAATATAAGCAGCAGACTAAACACCACAAATCCTGGGCACTTTTACTTTGAGCTCAATTCTGAGAGTAGTGATTTCTTCCTAAATGAGAAACACATGCTCCATGGTCTGAAGGCCTTTTGATAAATTAAAAGGGTTATGGAAGAACAAGATGCTGTGATTGATGAAGATGGAAACCTGTATGACTGACACATGTGCACTCTCTAAGGACTGTTGGATATGATGATAATCAGGTTCAGCTTGATTATACCTTGTAAATGTGAGAGGCCATGTTTTATAGTAGTTGAATATTTGAATGGGTAAAAGCTGTAAAGCCACAGACCTTACTGACTTGAGTTTTCTTTTGAATTCCAAACCTCATATTTGTTGATTTTTGTTGCTATTCAGTTTAAATTGAGGAATAAGGTGAAGTCCTTAGGGATTTTCATCTGACTACAAGTTGGTGTGTGTGTGTGTGTGTGTGTGTGTGTGTGTGTGTGTGTGTTGCTGGGGATTAAACTCAGGGCCTTGTGCTTACAAGGCAAGCACTCTGCCAACTGAGCTATATCCCCAGCCCCTGAATACAAGTTTTGATGGAAACTAATGCCACTCATGGATATTGAATCTTTTTTTTCCCTCTGATTTGCTCATTCTGATGGAAATGTGGCTGCATCAGAGATAGGAAGATCTGAGTTCTTTATTGACCCTGCCATTTACAACTCTAAGCTATGGAGCTTTGGCAGGTTTGACACAATTCTCTCAGTTTTCTCCTCTGTGAATTTGGACAAAGGAGAAATTCATCTCTGAATTTCTATAATTCCAGTTTGGGTTCATTTTGATACACCTTACATTACCAGTTTCCACTAGAGAGTTAAATGAAGTTACAGGTAAAATTTCCTATAGAAATAGCCATTATATAATACTATGGAAGATGTGTTAAGTGCTGTGAGTGGAAGAGTAAACACATTTTTTAGGAGTTTATAAATTGGACACCAGTATTTATCTCATAGATTCAATCAGGGTCAACCCTGGGGAAAATTGGCACATAAAGGATATTTTTTTTCTTTAATAACCCCTCTTTCCTCTTAGACCTCCCACATCATATGAGCCCACCCTCCCAGCCCAGGACTTCAGGCTAAGTCCCATCGACCACTTCTTGCATTGCCCAGCATACTTCTAGCTACTCTGCCTACTTTTACTGTCATCTTCTGGAACTCACACATTACCTTAACATTTGATGCGTGCAGTAGGTGCTCAATACATGTTTTGAATGAGGAATTTAAGAATGAATGGATTAATTATTTGATCGGTGGAATTACTGGTCAAGCCTATGCACTGACTATACCTGCCTTCAATCAAAAATATGTGACAAAAAGATAAACTAAATATGGCCAGCAAAAGGACTAATGAATTTGATGACATGGTGAATAGAGTGAGTTTGGAGGGAAGCAAATGGAAACCCTCCAGGTAAAATTCTGGGTGTTTGTTTGTTTGTTTGTTTGTTAAATCTCTTGTGTTGCTGGTGGAATATAAAACGGCACAGCTACCATGGAAAACAATATAGTGGTTTCTCAAAAAGTTAAGCATAGAATGACCATATTCCATTTCTAAGTACGTGTCTGAATGAATTTAAGCAGAATTAAACAGATATTTAAATATCCATGTTCATAGCAGCATTGTTCCCTATCATCAAAAGGTGGAAATGACCCAAAGTCCATCAGCAGATAAATGGATAAACAAAATCTACATATGGAATCTACCATGGAATTGAAATATTACTCAGTCTTATGAAGGAATGAAATTCTGACACATGCTGCAATACAGATGAACTTTTGAAAACATTAGGCTAAGTGAAATGAAGCAGACACAAAAGGATAAATACTATATGATTACCTGAGCTTCCTAGAGTTAAAGCAATTTATAGAAACAGAAAATGGAATGATGATCACTGGGTGCTTGAAGAGGTGGGGAGTAGAGAGTTATTGTTTTTAATGGGGACAAAGCTTCAATGTGAGATAATATAAAAGTCCTGGAGATGGATAGTGGTGATGGTTGCATAACAGTGAGAATGTACTTAATGTCACAGAACTATACATTTTAGAATGGTTAAAATGACAAATTTTATTTTGTGCATATTATCACAATTTAAAAAAAAAATCTCTTGCTGGGAGCAGTGGTCCTCCCAGTTACCTGGGAGGCTGAAGCAGGAGAAGCAAATGTTCAAGGCCAACTTATGCAAATTAGTGAGACCTTGTCTCAAAATAATTTTTTATTTTTTAAAGAGCTGGAGGGCTGGTTTGGGGTTATCGTTCAGCAGTAGAGCACTTGCCTGGCATGTGTGAGGCACTGGGTTTGATACTCAGCAACTCAAAAAAATAAATAAATAAATAAAGGTATTATGTCCATCTACAACTAAAAAAATATTAAAAAAAAAAAAAGCTGGAGGGCTAAGGATGTGGCTTAATGGTAGAGCTCTTGCCTAGCATATGTGAGGCCCTTGTTCAATTCTCAGCAACACACACACACACACACACACACACACACACACACACACACAGGACTGGGGATGTGCAAGGATCTAGGACACACACAGAGCCTCCAAGGAGAATATTTTCAATGTATCTGATACCAGGACTAAACTGCTTCTCTAAGGGAAAAAGTGTTCCTCCAACTTAATCTAAACCTTTCAGCTGTATGTCTTCTGATTGCTTATAATTGCTTCATATTATCCTGTCATTGGACCAAAGATGTCTGTTATCACCAGAGTAGAAATATACACCAAACATGAGCTTCCTTTCTGGATGATGTCACTGGCCATGTTTGGAAGAGGTGCCTCTTGTTCATGATGGGATGGGTTTTAACAGACTTGTTTTCCAGTCCTCTTATGAGAGGTAGCAAATCTGTGGTCTGTGCAGCCAGGAGTAGAGAGACGGGAGTCAGGTTCATGGAAACCAACCCATAACTTCAGCTTCAGGAGAACAAGTTAGATGAGGCAGTGTGAAGTAAATACATGTGGGGCAGCAACTAAGGATACTGAATATCATTCCACATTCCACATATGTACATGCATCAAAACATCATCTTGTACCCCATGAATATAAAAAAACTATTATTTGTCAATTAAGAAATGCAATCTAAAAAACTGACTTCATGAATTCTGCTAACTGTGCTCTATACCAACATTGAAAAAAGGCAGAGAATTGTAAATCCTTTCAAGAATGATGTGAGAAAGTAAATACATTTTATTTCTCTGAAAAACAGATTGTATTTTATCAGTCTCACTTATCCACTTTATTTGCCTAAATATGTCTTGCCTCTCACTTCTCTTCAACATCAGCTCAGGTCTGGCCTGCGTGCAGTAAGAGTCTCCTGGCTGGACTCCTGACTCCTGGACATGGACACCACTCCCTTCCATTCTGTGCCTTGCTACAGGCTGTCCTTCAAAGATCTTAAAATCTTCGCCTGAATACCAACCCAAACTTCTCACCACCTCACCAGCCTCTTCTTGTACCACTCCCAGCACCCACCCTGCCCTGCACACCAGCCTTTCAGCATTATGGACCGGAGTTCCCAGAACAGTGAGGCTCCTCTCCGAATCATTTCACCAGCGCCTTCTGCCTAGAAAACAGGTGTGTGCGTGCACATTCTCTTTTCCTGTCTCTCTCTCTCTCCACCCAATCCCTGCCACCCTGGCTAATTCCTACTCCTACCTCAGGACTAGGATCCAAGGTCAAAACCCCTACTTCCTCCCACTTGTTCCCCAGTGGCCCACACTCTCCTTCTATTCTCTCCCTCCCCCAAGTATTCTAGCTAGACTTAGGTATCATGCTACATATTTCACTATGAGCTAGTTGAGAACCAGTCTGTGTCTTTGGTCTGTTTCCCCATCACCCCAACAGAAGGCTTAACAGATTTGGGGGTTCAGGGGGAGATACAGTGTTAAGGGTAGAGGGAAAGTGCTAAGGAGTTCAGAGAAGGTGAGTCAAGGAAGGCTTCATAGAAAAATGTGGTATGTGAGTTCTATTTTATTATCTTCACAATAATCCTGATAAACCTTCCTCTTACTTTTCAATCAACATTTTTGTTTATAACTGGTAAAACTAACTCTGAAAATATATTCTACGGTTATATAAACCTGACTATAGAACACAGATCTGTCTTAGATGATACAGAAATAAACTTGTGATTGAGAAGTTTTTAAACACTTGCCTCAGGACTGACCGACGTACATGAAATATCATGGCTTGGGGTTTTCCACTCATGTTGGGTCATCCTTGACCATCTGCAGAGGTACACAGTCTACTATTGTCTTCTACCCTTGAAGCTTTGGAGCTCTGGTTTTTAGACAAACTTAAGCCTTCACGATGATATTCATGAAGAGCCCAACCCTTCCTCTTCAAACCCCTTAGAACTAGAGGAGCGTTTCCTTACAAATGTGGATTTAAAACACAAGCAAACAAAATCTTGGTCTCCCCACTCTTCTATTTTTTGTGGTCTAGTCCGTGAATAAAGGAGTACTTCCACACTTCCTGGAGTAACTGTACATGAGGGCGTCCCAAAGAGTGGGAATAAGAAGTGGGAACTCCAGAGGAAGTGTGTCCTGCTCTGGCCATGGGCTCCACCAGTCACTAAGAGGGAAGAACCAAGCTGGGCATGGTGGTGCATGACTGTAATCTCAGCAACTCAGGAGGCTGAGGCAGGAGGATGACAATTCAAAGCCAGACTCAGCAATTTGGCAAGACTCTATCTCAAAATTAAATTTTCTTAAAAGGGCTGGGGATTTAGCTCAGTGGTAAAGTGCCCCTAGATTCAATCCCCAGGACCCAAAAAAGTAGGGAGGTCAGGGGCAGGGGTGGGGGGCAGAGAACCAAGCTGTTCACAACTAGTGAGTAGGGAGCTACTCAAACTTTGGAAAACACAAGTGATTAATGCCTGACTCATCTTCCTCTCAGAAATCCTCAGAGGCTCAGAGTAACTTATCTATTGCTAAGTAAGAGTCTAGAACATGTCTAGTGTTGACAAGCACCTATGCTGTCACATCGCCTTGGGCAGCCCTCATCTCAGGGTAGGGCTCAGCACTACTTCTCTTCCATGTTCATCCTCGTGCATCATCCATGGTAATTCCGAGGTGCAGAAGGAAAGGAATGTGGGGATCTCCCTGTTCAGTCACAAACAGAAAGGCTCAGAGAACATGGTAAGAATCTGGGGACCCAAATCCAACTTTTCCAGGTGGTCTCACCCTGCTCAGAGTGTGGATGAAAATGTCATTTTGAGCCAAGTTCACATTCAAGGAGCTATCATAATCGTACATTTAATTCATATTTTTATTAATTGCTTGTTTTAATTCCTGTATTTATTGCTGCAAAGTGAATCTGATATGCTGACAAAAACAACTGACTTTATAAGAATTTTTGAAAGGTAGCTTTTAGTTTTAAACAAGGTTCTTCCTGGAAAAATTCCCTGAAAACTCTTATTTCTCGCTTAGCTACCAAGACATGATATTATTAAATAAGTCACAAATAGACTGGGGCTGTAGCTTAATAGCAGAGTCTGTTTAGCATGCACAAGACCCTGGATTCAATCCTTAGTACTGCATAAATAAATAAATAAATAAATAAATAAATAAGTAAATAAATAAATAAAAATAAACAAACCACAAACAAATTTTAAGTCAACCGAACTTCTTTCTGTACTGTATCAACTTTGAAGTTAAGGAATTATAATCATAACATTTTAGGGGAGGGGTACTGGAGATTGAACCCAAGAGTGCTCTACTACTGAGCTACATCCCCAGTCCTTTTTATTTTTAGGCAGGGTCTTGCTAAATTGTCAAGGCTGGCCTTGAATTTACGATCCTTCTGTCTTGGGTTCCCAAGTTTCTGGGACTGCAAGCATTACTGTATCTGGTTTAATCTTAACATATTTTACTCCTAAACAAACAAATAAACCAAATCTCAAAATGTATAAAACGAATAACTGAACCAATTTATTGCAGGAGTACAAAGCTGGTTTAGTATTACATGATCCATGTAAAAGAATAAAAAAGTTACACAATCAGTCAAATAGATGGTTAATGAACAGCATTGATAAGGTTTAACATTCTTTTGTGCATGCGCACGTGTGTGTGTGTGTGTGTGTGTGTGTGTGTGTGTGTTACTGTGGGCTGAACCCAGTGGTTCTTTACCATTGAGAGACATTCCCATTGTTTTTTTTTTTTTTTGTTTTTTGTTTTTTGTTTTTACTGAGACAGGGACTCACTAAATTGCTGTCTTATCTCAAACTTGAGATCTTTCTGCCTCAGCCTCCTAAATCACTGGAATTACAGACATGTGCCACCACACTTGATTCATTCATGCTTTTAGAAATAGCAGATTGTAGTTGGGAATGTAGGTCAGTGGTACAGTGATTGCCTAGCATGCCTAAGGCCCTGGGTTTGGCTCCCAGCACCACACACACACACACACACACACACACACACACACACACACACACATCAAAACATAAACCAAATTAGTAAATAAAAGAAACTTCTTTATTGATAAAAGAATTAATTTTTAAAAGCCTATGATAAAACTAGATGCAATAGCACAGGACTGTAATCCAAGCTACTCAGGAGACTGAGGCAATTTTAAGTTCAAAGTCAGCCTGGGAAAATTAATAAAACTGTATCTTAAATTTACAAAAATGAGCTGGGGATGTAGCCCAGTGGTAGACTGTTTGCTTAGCATGTACAAGGTCCTGGGTTCAATCCCTAATACCATAAAAAAAAAAAAAACTATGATAAATATAATGATGAATTATTGAAAATATTTCCTTTAAAATTAGGAATGATAAGGATGCCTTTATATTCATCATTGTATAAAGATCCAGTAGAGTGTCATAAGAAAAAGAAATAATATAAAGGGATTAGGAAGAAAACAATAAAACTCACCATTTGCAGAAGATATGATTAAGTATATAAAAAATCAAAGGAATCTACAAATGATTCAAATTAATATAAGTATAGCAAGTTTGCTTTATACAAAGCCAAGATAGGAAAAAAACTTTTAAATTTCTAACAGTAAATGAAATTTCAAAAGATACTATTTCCAATAGCATCAATGGTGTGAGCCTATAGTCCCAGTTACCCAGAAAGTTGAGACTGGAGGATCACATGAATCCAGGATTTCAAGGCCCACCTGGGCTACACAGTGAAATTAAAAACAAAAAAAAAAAAATTCAAATAAATAAGAAACATATAAAATGTCTCCACAGAAAACTATGGAATATACAAGGTAGGTATTGATGAAATATATAAGCATATGAACTACAAACACTAAGACATATAAACAACATGTTTATAAAGCATACAAACCATAAAATACATAAAATTATAAAATATTATTCTAAGAAATCCTAGACCTAAATAAATGGAGACATAGAAAGGACTCATGAATTAGGAGACTCTATAATTTAAAGTTGTCAGTTTCTCTAGAGTTGATATATGAATTTTGTGCAATTTCAATATAAAAAAATTCCTAACAAGCATGCACGTGTTTGTGTCTGTGTGTATGTGCGAGCGTGTGTGATTGACAGATTGATCTTGAAGTTTAACTGGAAATACAAAGGCCCAAAAAGTGTCAAGATGTCTTGAAAAAAAAAAGAACAATGAAGAGTAACTTGCACTCCTAGACATCGTGCCATCAAGGCAGTATAGAATTGAATCAAGGATAAATGAATACTAGTGGAACAAATGGGGTCCAGAAACACATCTATGCGCACATAGAAACTTCATTTATGATAATGGCAGCACTGTAAAAAAAATGGGGAAAATAATTACATTACCTTTTTAATAATGGAAGTATATTAACTGGATAATCATATAGAAAAAAAAATGAAACTTCATCCATTCCTTATACTATACACACACAAAAATATAAGCTTCAAGAGAGTTTAGATCCAAATTTTAAATGTTTTTTAATACCAAATGAAGAGATTTATAGAAAAGAGTATCTTCATGACCTAGGGGAATGGAAAGATTTCTTAAATAGGACATAAAATATACTGACCATTAAGGAAAAGACTAAGTGGATTATACTCAAATTAAGAATTTTGCTTATCAAAGGCATTTAATAAAGTCAAAATGGGTGTCATAGACTAGGAGAAGGTATTTACAACGTGTATAACTCACGAAGAAAATGAATAAGAAAGAGACAATCCCAATTTTAAAATGGTGAAGAGATTTGAATAGGTATTTCACAAAAGAGGATACCTAAATATTCAATAAATGCATGAAAAGATAAGAAACCTCATTAGGAATCAGGGAAATTTAATTCAAACTACAATGAGATACTACTACTGCACACCCACCAAAATGATGCAAGTGTTAGTGTGAATTAGAGCAATGGGGGGGAGGTCTCATAATGGGACCAACCACAGGGAGATCTGGCATTGCTTACTAAAGTCAAGTGCACGTACAGTCTCTTATCCAGCACATGTACCTGTCAGGATACTTTTGTCGGGATACAGGAATTTTGTGCACATCCTCAACAAAGACGTGTACAAAAACCTTTATAGTAGCATTTTTGGTCAGTCAACGTCTGAAAGAATTCAGATGACATCAATATGAGCTAAATAAAATAAAATGCACGCAGTGGAAAACTAGCAATAAAAATAAATAACACACAACATAAATGAACCTTATAAACACAGTATAGAATAAAAGGAGCCAGACACACAAGATTATACTCTAGGAAATTTTTTTTTTTTTGTAGACACAATACCTTTATTTTATTTTTTTATTTTTATGGGTGTAAGGATCGAACACAGTGCCTCATGCGTTTGAGGCAAGTGCTCTACCACCAAGCCACAATCCTAGCCCTATGATTCTGCTTCATTAATTTAAAAAACAGATAAAATAAATTTATGGTGTTAAAAGGTCCTGATTAATGGGATTTCTGAAGTTCTGGTAAAGCTTTCTTTCTTTCCCTAGGTGTTGTTTACATGGGTGTGTTCACTTTCTGATCTTTCATTGAGCTGAATATTTATGATTTGGACATCTGCATGTGTATTGCTCTTCTAAAAAAAGTAGGGAAAATGTTTCAAGATATGTTCTGTGGAGAGTGGTAAAGGTGACCCAGTTGCTATGGTGACATCAGCCCAAGAAAACTCTGTGCAAAGGCCAGAGTTATCAGTCAAAGCCTTGAGTTTAGACACAAACTTCAGAGATAGAGGATTCTGAGCAAAACAAAATGACCCTAATGTCACGCCAATCCTGCATCCTTCAGATTACTTGCTTTGCTGAAACTTTCCCACAAATAACCTTTTGATGAAACCTATATAGTAAAGGTGCTGAGATAGCTCTGGTGTCAGTCTTCCCCCATCAGGTGTTGACTGAACCACCTAGCCTACCTGTACTCTCTATGTGTATCTGTTATCTTTTCTTCCTCCCCGTCTCCCCTTGTCCAGTATCTACTTAATTAATGGCGGAACTGAGAGATGAGGGATCCGTGGCAGTATTCTTTTATTTATATTCAGGAATTTGGGGGCAGTAGCAAACTGTACACATTATATATGCTGCAACCTGCATGGCCAATAATTCAGAAAAATGGTGAGGGGTGATGGGGGATTAAGAAAGACACAAATATTTAGAAAGAAAGCTGGGATCAGGTGGGACACTGATATCTGATGGAGAAGCAGTGACACAGAGCTGGCCCTGCACATTTATTTTATAGGATCTCATAATTAGGAAGTTAAAGACTATAGAGGCATTTTTCTTTGTTCACTAGAAAGTTACAGCACTAGAAACATTTTAGTAGTTATTCCACTGTTGCAATGCTAGGAGCTTCCTGTGACACCCAGAAGTCCATTGTCCAAAGTTTCTATTATGGGGCAGACTTGGAGGTTACAACACTGGTGAAACATTGTAGTTATCTTGCTATGCTCAGAATCCTCTATCCCTGGAGCTGGTATCTGAGATCTAGGCCAAGACCATCACAGCTTCCATGCTTTGCATAAAGCCTTCATGAACAGGATATCACCATAGCAACTGGGTAATCTTAATCTGTACTTTTTGTACAGGAAGTTCCCAGCCTTTGCTTGTGCACCACAGCCATAAGATAAAGACCTTGATCCAGATCACCGCACTCCATATTTACGTAGTCTGCATAATATATATGTATTGAAATTATTTTCCTTTATAAAATTAAGACTGTAATTCTTAGACACTTATAAGTTTATAGAAAATTTGAAGAGAAAATACCATGAGTTTCCACATATGCCTTTGCCTGTAACACACACACACACACACACACACACACACACACACACACACAAACACATACACTATGGGTACCTTTCATCATTAGTGATACATGTATTTGATTTGGTAGGTCAATATCAACATATTATTTTTAACTAAAGTCTATAGTTTGCCTAAGGGTTCACTCTTTATGCTGCACGTAATATGGATTTGTACAGATGCATAGTGATATGTATTCTCCATTACAGTTGAATATTCCACTTAAATATAACATGGTATTTGGTTTCTTAACTCCATACAGTTTAGTGGTTATTCCATTTCAATGCTGTCCCATTGATTTTGTCTCCTTTGGAACCAGAACTATTTCCAAGGGAGGTTGCAAATTTCTTTTTAAGTCATTAGCATAAGTTAAGTAACATCTAAATAAAGATTTAGGCCCAAGTACTAAAATTTCAGGACTAGCTCACCTTCTACTTGTCCTCGGCAGTTGGAAGATGTGTTAAAATTCCAGTGAAAGATTTCTTTGTAATGCTTCGGGGAAGACCTGCCATGGGCCATTCTACCACAGCCCCCATGTAGAGGATCTCTGAGTCATGCTCTGAATCAACCTGAGGCTCGTGATGGGATGTGCCAATTCCTGCTCTGGAACAGTCATCTCAGAAGGTTCAGTACCCCTTACTGTGTGACCATGGACCACACTCAGCCTGGACAGGATGCACCCAGCACATTTGTCTTCTTCCTTCTTCTGTATTCCTCAGGGCAGCATCTCAGAAGTGACTAATGCCTCAACCAAAAAAGAAAGACAGCTGCACTCCTCTGTGCCCTATTCACAATGAAGCAGCAAGTGGTGGTGCTTTCTAGAAAATACTCAGGACTAAAGGGTGGTCCTGCATTTTAGTCTTAAAGTGGACTTTGTTACTGTGTAACTGGGAACACTAGATAAGCGATTACCCCACTTTTTAGTCATTGAAGAACAAGTATGGGAGTATTGATTACATGTTAGGAATATACTCAAATATATTTTTAAAACAACCAAAAAAATCACAGAGGCAGAATTCATAAATAGAATTGATGAAATCCAAAATCAGGAATACAATCAAAAGCAACACAGGAGTTGGGGGTATAGTTCAGTGGTAGGGTGCTTGAACAGCAAGCATGAGGTCCTAGATTAATCCCCAGCACCAAAACACACAGACACACACACACACCCCTCAAAGTTGTGACGAGATTTACCAACATTGTAAATCACACAATATTTAAATTACCACTAGCACAACCTCTTTATAATTGTCTGGCTTACAATGTTGGTAAACCCATCTCAAAACTTAGCTGCCTTTGATATTATTCTTGACTTTGAATCTCATCAGAGCATTGGAAAGGATTAGATTCATGCATACCCTAGGCTTCGTGAGTTTTTTTCTTCATGGAAATATTAAAGCAATAAGATTGTGGAGGAATATCTAGGATTCCAAGGAAATAAAACTATTGGCGGGTGCAGGGGTGCCTGTAATTCCAGCTACTTGGGAGGCTGACTCAGGAGGGTCATTCATGGTGTCAGCATGATTTGTAGGATGTCAGGACATCTGAAAATGAGCCATGTGATCATTCAATTTGCCATGTGGTAGGTGTCATTTGCTTTATTTAAAAAGAGGTGTTGAGCTAGTAGTCATAGTGATGCACTCTTGTAATTCCAGCAATCCGGGAGGCTGAGACAGAGGGATCACAAGTTCTAGGTCAACCTGCACAATTTAGTGACACCTTGTTTCAAAATAAAAATTTTACAAAGGGCTAGGGATGTATGCCAGGTGTGGTGACTCAGGCCTATAATCCCAGGGACTTAAAAGATTGAGACAGGGGGATGACAAGTTCGAGGCCAGCCTGGACAATTTACTGAGTCCTAAGCAATTTAGCAAGACACTGTCTCAAAATAAAAAGAATGAAAAGGGAAGTCTATGCTAGTAGAGTGCTTGCCTAGCATGGCAATCCTAGTACAAAAAAAAAAAAAAAAAGACACATGTGTATGTGTGTATGTGTGTGTGTGTATGTGTAGAGAGAGAGAAACAGAATGTATTGCTCTTACATAAAAATGATTTTTGGCTCAGAACTTCAATAGTTGTAGGACAATCCTTTGAATTGCTGTTGGACTGAACCTGAATCTATACTGTTACTAAAGTTCCTTGTGAGCACCATTCCCAAAGGCAACAGCTATGAATATGCTGTGCTTTCAATATTCATTTATATTTAAAACTTACAGAAAATAGAGTTTTTATAGAGTAAATAATTTATTCCATGAATACTTTTACTGTTTTATTTTAAAACTTGCCAAAAAAACATGCCTCAAGTCTCGGGGCCATGAGGGTAAGCAGCAAGAGATCGCCTGTGTGTTTGCACAGCCTGCTTCATATACTGATTGAGGGCGTTCTCACCAGGAAAAAAAAAAAAAAAAAAATCCTGGGGGATCCCAGACACCCAAGATGCATAAATTGATACTAAGCCAGGCGCAGTGGCACATGCCTGTAATTCCGGCAACTCGGAAGGCTGAGGCAGGAGGACCCCAAATTCCAGGCCAGTGTTGGCAGCTTAATAACACTCTGTCTCAAAATGAAAAATGCAAAGGTCTGGGGTACACTGAGCTTTAGCTCAGTGGTAAAGCTCCCCAGGTTCAATCCTCAGTACCAAAAAAACTAATTAAAACTTGATCGATGTATCAGAGTGCATTCTATTGCCATGCGTAACTAATTAAAACAAATTTTTAAATTAAATAAGTAAATAAACAAACAAAAATAAAGTAGATCGATGCTAAGCATGTGGGGACAACTGCCTTAAGGAATAGCAGGTGCCTTCACTGGTTAAAAAAAAGAAAATCACAGGCATCCTCTAAAGCCTCTTTTTGGAACAAGTGCTGAAAGCTAATTTTTCTGGAAAATATTCTTATCATAGATCTAAGCACCTTTCAAAACTACCTGGTGTCAGCATGGCTTTTCCAGTCCCTTACAAAGATGGAATAGTTCTTACAGCTTCCCCTGTGGGCTAGAATGTACCTCCCACAAAGAAAATCAAGGAGTGCCTGCATCTTGCCTTTACCTGAACATGTCTTGGGCTTACTGTCATGACATGTCATCACTCAAAGAGATTAGCGCATCAAACTTAAAATAAGCTGGCAACGGAAGCCCCCAAAGAAAACGTGCAGTAAGTTACAAGACTGCAAAACTCCCAGGACCAGCAGAGCAAGCAAGAGCTTGTTCCCTGACCTTCCTAAGGCAAAATAGGGACTCGTTCCCCATGGGAAAACAAATGAACCTCATCCCCAGATCTTCATTTCCGAGCCTTGTCTCTCAAGTACTCCGAGGTTCGGAATGGGGTGTGGCTCAGTGCTGGCACGCTTGCCTAGCATGCGTGCGGCTTTGCGTCCCTTTCCTAGCACCACAGAACTCAGAAACAAAGAGCAACCTGTGAGCTTAGGAAGCAGTTGATCACGCTTTTTATTTTTACCAATTGTTATACAGTCAGTCACACTCCACAGTGGGAACGAACCCAGCTGCTGATATTATCCACAGGAATGGCTAGGAAAATAAAGTAGAAAATGTGCCCATCCGCCCTTTCTCTCACCACATCCACAAAACATTTAGTCTAATCCAAATTGCTTGCAGTTAAGAAAACACTGGGAGGGAGTTGCTCTTTGGAGGGCTCTAGGTTCATCCTGCCCCTTCCAATTTGGGAAAAACTAACCTAAAATATTCGACCCTCTTTACTCCTCTTCCCAATTTCCTTCTCTTCTCTGTGGCCTTCATGATTTTCTTCTTTATTTCACTTTTTCCCCTTCATATTTCTTTCCTGTTCTTTCCTTCCTCCCTCCTCTCCTCACTCCACCTTCAAAGAATACTCACAGGGAGCCCAGTACAGACCAGGCCCTGCAGATACAGAGATAAATACATCAGCAGGGTCTCGGCCAATGGGAAGGGACAGACGGGGAGAGAGAGGTCACAGGTCTGGTTTTCAACATGTTGAGTTTGAAGTACCAGCAGGACATCCATGAAGGTAGACAGAGGTTGGGAATGTTAATCAGGAGCTCAGGAAAGAGGAAGTTTTATTGAATCTGGTATGTACTTTGCTTGGAATTGGAAATACACATAAAACCCAGTCCATTTCAAGCAAGAGTAAAGAGTTAGTGGCGGGGACATAAAGTATGAGGAGATATTAAGAAAAGTAGTCAGATCTGCCTTAAGTGGAGGAATGGGAAAAGTCAGCCCCTGGGCTTCACAGAGCAGACCTAGCAGGTGGTCTCTGCAGGCATTAAACGTGGAATTGAATCTCTGTCAATTCCAAGTTATTCCTCCAGTCTCACCCACGGAGTGGTAGCTTTCTGATTTGTGTTTTCTTTTCTCCAACTTAGAATTGATCTTCCAGTAGCAGAACAGTCTTCACCTCTTTATGAGATGGGGAATCCACAGCTACCCCGCCATCTCATTCTCATGAAGCTTAATACTCTACATATTCTGCAAAATAGCCATTGTTCTCTTTCATTTCTTCCCATATGTTTTGTGGTCCCAGAAACAAGGCCAGGCATGTTCTGGGATGACTGGGCAGACTTTAATAAAGCTGGAGTCCAGCGGACTGCAAGGATTTCCTGGGAATACACGTAGATCGTCACTGCAGTCTTCTATCCTATGAGATCTCATGAAATGAGCTTTCTGCTTCAGAAACACTTCCCAGTTTTTGCAATAAAATCCCCTGGACCATTAATTTATCAGCTATTGGAAATTCCTCCAACCCTGCTCTTCTTCATCTCCATTTGTTTGAGCATCAGAGAAAACTCAGGCCACCCATTTGCGACTCTCTTTCATCAGCCACCCATTTGAGACTCTCTCTTCTAACCTAAAATAGTCCTCATAGGCTGATTAAATAGGTTAAAATTTACACAAACAACTTGACTCTCCCAGTCCTTTCTCAGATGCCTGAGTTCACTAGAAAAGCCCAAAATGGAAACCCAAAGGTCACATACTTGTGTTTTTATTCCCTTGAAGGAAAAGTCCTCTTTTGTAAGACTTTCTCTATGGCAAGTTACCACTAAGAAAACAGGCAGCCTTGAGCATTGGTGGAATTCCCCACGGAGTAAAGCAACATGGTTGTGAGAAGCTTGGACATTTCTTCTCAGGGATAGCTGGGTTTATTCTCCCAGGTTTTCAATTTATATTTTGCTTCTAAAATTACCTTTTCAAACATTGTAATTTAAATTATGATAATGTATTATCAGTCACATCTTGAACCTTCTTTAGGACTCTTGCAAGTTAACATTGGATTATTATAAATACTTACACTGAAGTTAGTGTTGCTTCTTGTTTGTTCCAGGAGAGGAAAGGATTACCAGTCGGATGTTTTTACTTTTAGCCACTTAAAAATTTGACTCAGTGTGCTAGCTTAAGGCCGAAGAGGTGGAGGATTTGAGATCATCAGAAATGATAATATTTTCCTTTAAAGTTTAATACCTCATTTTAGGTAATCTTCCTGCTGTGGTTATTTCACCTGATATAGATGAGATGATATAATCTGATAAATGTAAAGTATGTGAAAAAAATCATAAAATGCATTTGATTTTTTGCTTCCCTTTGAAGTATATGGTGAGTTCAAGGAAATTTATGGTTTTGTAGTTCATCTGGCTTTTTATTGCTGCTAGTTAGGAAGCAATGCTCATTTCAGCTTTGTATATTCCATACACATGTAGAAAATTCTAATAAAAAAAAAAAAGCAATAGTACTAGGCACAGCGCCACATGCCTGTAATTCTAGCTACTCAGGAGACTGAGGCAGAAGGATAGCAAGTTAAAGAACAGCCTAGGCAACTTGGAAATACCTGACTCAAAACACAATAAAAAGGGCTGGGATATAGCTAAGCGGTAAAGTGCTTGCCTAGCATGTGTGAGGCCCTGGATTCAGTTCCCAGTACTGAAAAACAAACAAACAAACAATAGTGTGGGAATTTAAGAATACCCAAAGACTTACTCCATCATTCCTTTATTCTTGTCAGCATTAAAAATCATTCAAAATGCACCTGTGCACTAATGAAATTTCTTCTGTTTTGGCTTACCTGTTCTGGAATGCCCACTTTTAAACTAGGAAAGATGAAGTGGATTTTGCCTGTTATTAGGTGACTCTTTTCGAAAAGAAGTAGTCTGGCCCTTTTTATTACCGTTCGTGTGATGGAAATGATTGACAGTGGTAATATCCATCATAACCTCTAGGATCTCATTTGAGACTGTGCCATGGGTAGGTCTCTTCCCCCCACCCCCCGGTAGCAACATTAAATAGTAAGAAAATATTACATGTTCTACTTGTTGCAATATTTGAGATTTATCCTCTAGGAAAGAACATTACAAGTTAGGCTGATTCACTTTACAACCATGAATTTCATTTTTCCCCATAGAATGTAAATCATTAATGGTGTGGTGAGTGTTAATGAACTTTGGTCTTATACAGAAAATTGATCAAGAATTTTCAGAATATTTGGGAGAAGTGCACAGTATACGTCAAGCTGCTAGGGGTCTGCACAGCAATCTCTGTAGACTGAGAATATATTAACATTGCCATGGTCACGGTGGTTGCCTCCCCATTTTGTTCCCCAAACTGTTCATCTTCATCCATTGTCCTTGTCAGTAATGGATTTAGGAAGAAATGTGGCCAATGGTACGTGGAGAAAAGTCTGCCAAGGGACCTTTGAGAAAGGTTTATTGCTCAGAAGGAGACAAGGAAGAGACTGCTGTGCTCTCTCCTTTCTCAGGACATGATTAGGTCTGCTTGCGACGTGGTCTTGCTGAAGCACTGCAGCCACAAGGGAATCTCCACGGTGAGGGATTGGAAGCATCCCTGCTTCTCAGTGATAACATCGAGAGCTTGAATAAATAGCCATGGAGCCCCCGTACCTCTGCACTCTGTATGTGTGAGATAACAAACTTCCTTATCAATTAAGCCAGTTTGAATTGCTGTTTTCAGTTACTGAAGATGAAAGCATCCTCACTGATACGTAATAAGTAACCGTATTTTACAAATACATGCAGGTGTTATTGTAAAAGAATAAATATAAATCCTTATCCTCCATTAATTCCCTCTAATAACTTTGTGTTTGAGAAATGTATAAATAAGTGTTAAGGTAGAAGTTGCTGTTCCATATTTACGACAATACCATGCTGTTCTGATTACTATAGCTCTTCAGTATGTTCTTAAGTCCAGTAGTGTAATGCCTCTTGAATTGTTCCTTTTGCTCAAGATCACTTTGGCTATTGGGGTTTTTAATGGTTCCATATAAATTTGAGGATTTTTTTTGTATTTCTTTGAAGGATTTCATTGGAATTTTGATAGGTTTTGCATTGGATCTATAGCTTCACAGCATTGGGTAATGTGGGCATTATAACAATATTGATTATTTCAATCTATGAACACAGAATGTTTTTCTATTTTTGAGTCCTCTTTGACTTCTTCTTTTATATTTTAATTTTATTATTTGTTTTAATTAGTTAAACATGACAGAAGAATGCTTTTATGCATTTTGATAGATCATACATAAATGGAGTATAATTTCTCAATTTTCTGATAGTATATAATGTAGGATCACATTGGTCATACAGTCACATATGTGCATGAGGTAATAATGTCTGTTTCATTCTACTATCATTCCTATTCCCATACCCCTTTCCCTCCCTTCACTTCCCTCTACCTAATCTAAAGTAACTCTATACTTCCCCAGTACCTGCCCCCCTTATTGTGGTTTGTATCTCTGTGCCTTCCTCAATCCCAATAATTCTTAAATTTGGTCTTTTCATGATGTCCCATAGTTCTTGGACATTCTGTTTATGATTTCTTACCATATTCCTGTTTGGGCAACTTTATTTTCAAGATTAAATATTTTGTCTTCATTGTCTGAGGTTCTGTCTTCCAAGTGGTCTAGTCTTTTGGTGATGCTTTCCATTGAGTTTTTTATTTGGTTTATTGTATCCTTCATTTCAAGGATTTCCATTTGTTTTTGTTTTGTTTTGTTTTGTTTTGAGAATCTCTATCTCTTTGTTGAAATGATCTTTTGCTTCCTGCAGTTGCTCTTTCAGCTTAATGGTATTATCATTCATTGCCTGCATTTGCTCTCTTATCTCATCCTTTGCTTCATGAATCATCTTAATCATGTATAATCTGAAGTCCTTTTCTGACATTTCTTCTAACATACTGTCACTGGATTCTATTAATATAGAATCTAGATTTGTTTGGATCATTTTCTTCCCTTGTTTTTTCATGTTGTTCATGTATCTTCCCCTCTAGCAGTGCAGATCTGGGTATTGCAGATTTCCCCCTCTAGGCTTATAGTGGCCCTATAGATTTCTAAACCCTTTCTTTAAGGGGAGATCAATATTAGCAGTGCCCAATTCAGACACTATGCAATCCTAGACTAAATAGTCCCTATGAGGACAATAACAAAATTGTCATAATAAACAGAATGAGTTCAAATATTATTTTCGGTAAAACAAACAGATTTGCAATAAGGTCTGCGGTTTCAAATGGAGGACAAAGAGGATGCAGAGGGATGTAGAATGTGGCTGTTAATGGGATAAGAAAGGAATATACAGAAGTTCTAGATAATAGAAAGGGTGAGAGTGTAATCAAAAGAAATTGGATGTTAGCATGCAAAAAAGGGAGAAAGAGACTCTGAGAGAACAGGTAAACAAAAGTAAAAGAGAACAAGAAAAGTAAAGAAATAAAAACTTAAACTTTTTCAATAAGGAAAAAAAAAAAGAAAATCTACAGTTTAACAGTCATATAGTAATGAAACCTCCCAGAGTTCAGTGGCCTGATGTATGAGAGGTACCTGACAATGAGCTTCAAGCCTCCAGCAGGCATCTCAGGATGGGTTTTACCCCACCTAAAGGTTGGAGCTACAGCTTCCAGGATTATCCAAGATGGCCACTCTGGCTTCGAAATGTGTTGGCAAATGGGGAGCTGCAGCTCAGGGTGTGGCCGTGGTCAGCAGGAGGTCCTGGAGGCGGGATGCGGTTGGTCAGGCAGGGGTCCTGGAGGTCGGGTGTGTTTGGTGTAGTTGTGGGATCCTGGAGGCTGGATGCAACCAGTCGGTCTGGGGTCCCAGTGATAGGGCGCAGTCAGTTGGTCTGGGGGTCCTGGCAACAGGGTGCAGTCAGTCGATGTGAGGGCCCCAGAGGCAGGGAGTGATCGGTGGGGCTGAGGGATACTGGAGATGGGGCTCAGTCAGTCCGGCCAGGGGTCCTACGGGGCCTGGCTGTTGTCTCAAAATGGCGGCAGCCACGTGTAATCAAACCTGCTGGTACTGTGACAGAGATCTTCCAGGCAACAGCAGGCAGCTGGTGCTCCACTGGCGGTCGGTGATCAGTTTGCTGACTGTTGTTGGACGATCGAGAGGTGAACCTCGTGCGTTGGGTGATGGATAGGTGTAAGGCAGGCGATGGACAGGTGAGAGGCAGGCAAATGCGGATGATAGGTGCCTGACAGTGAGCAATCTGCACTCAAAAAAGGTGTCGATATGCTGGCAGACTGCAGGTGATCACAGCAGACAAATGGGGTAAACAGCAGGGGATTGATAAACAGCAAAAACTGCCTCACCAAGAAACAGATATCCTCTGCTTGAAACTGGAGTTACGGAGCCACAAGGAATGCAGCCTCCCTCTAGTCCGCCATCTTGGATCTCCCTTATTGTGAATTAGCATCCTCATATCAGAGAAAACATTTGGCCTTTGGTTTTTTGGATTTGGCTTATTTCACTTAGCATGATATTCTCCAACTCTATCCATTTGCCAGCAAATGCCATAACTTCATTCTTCTTTAAAGCTGAGTAATATTCCATACACACACACACACACACATATAGAGATAGATATATACCATATTTTCTTTATCTATTCACCTGTTGAAGGACAACTAGGTTGGTTCCATAGTTTAGCTTTTGTGAGTTGAGCTGCTATAAACATTGATATGGCTGTGTCACTGTGGTATACTCATTTTAAGTCCCAAAGGACTTAAAATGAAAGTACCTAGTAGTGAGATAGTTGGGTCAAATGGTGGTTCCATTCCAAGTTTTCTGAGGAATCTCCACACTGCTTTCCATAATGGTTGCACCAATTTGCATTCCCACCAGCAATGGAGTATAAAAATTTTTTCATCTATTTTTTGTACTGGGGATTGAACCCAGGGGCACTTAACCACTGAGCCACATCCCTTTTTATTTCTGATATAGAGACAGGGTCTCATTGAATTCCTTAGGGCCTTGCTAAATTGCTGAGACTGGTTTTGAATTTGTGATCCTCCTGCCTCAGCCTCCCGAGCTGCTGGGATTACAAGCATGCACCACCACATCCAGCTAAATTTTTTCATCTTATTACACTATTAAGTACCTCATTTTAAAAGTGAATATTTCTACACAATCATTTATATGAAAATTTAACACATTATTCATAATAGTTCAAAGTGGAAATATTTCAAATGTCCACCTACTGGTAAAAGAAAAAACAAATTGTGATATAGTAGTACAACAGATTAGTACTCAGCAAAATAAAAGTGTAATTACTGATACACACAGCAACATGAATGAGCCTCAGAAGCAGGAAGGTGCTGAGGGAAAGAAGCTGCATAAAGCACTCCAAGTAATTTTATGATTCTATTTATCTTAAATATCCAGATAAAGCAAATATTATGATACAGAAAGTAGACTCTTGGTTGCCTGAAAAGTGAATCAACTGAACATGTGCCCCTTTCAGGTGGAATCTTTACTAGCCCGAGCGTGAGTCACCTTTCTGCTTTTCCCTGATTCCATGTCATGATGTTAAGTGTTATGGTGGGGACTCCATCAGTCTGAGCCTCTTGGTGACTATCATGAGCAGTTTCCCACCATCCCACACTGAGCACACACTATTGTTAAATAAAGCCCCAGTGAGTGTGTGAGGGTGCTGCTAATTTTTAACAGGTATACATGCAAATATATACAAACACATGCAAATTTGTATACAAATGTCTGCAAATTTGTATACAAATGTGAGGTATTAATGACCGCGTTTTTCATTATAAACCCAGTTTTTTGTACCCTAAAAGAGTCTAATATTTGACATGGCAAAGGGCTGTTGTGTGCCAACAGATAATTCAGGCTTTGAAGATTCTGCAGATGAGAGGGACACATATCTGGCCACATAGTAATGATAGGAGAGTAAGTTTCACCTGCTTCCTTGATTTTTCCCAACCTCATGGTCTTGGATCAATGATAGAG
This sequence comes from Sciurus vulgaris, assembly GCF_902686455.1. Taxonomy (NCBI): domain Eukaryota; kingdom Metazoa; phylum Chordata; class Mammalia; order Rodentia; family Sciuridae; genus Sciurus; species Sciurus vulgaris. The sequence goes on from NC_136464.1 coordinate 25,263,549, forward strand.
ACAAAATCAGGAGATATTTCAAGCTTCTAAAAATAATTAAAAAGTCAAACAAACAAAGAATAAATACAAGTCCATTGTAAATGTTATTGGAAATCAAAGTAGCACCCCCCGCCCCCCCCCCGCTGGAGAATTGCTCAGTTTTTTCAACTAAATAATTTGAAATCCTAGGGGAAAAAAAGATTCTTTTCTCTAGGGAGACAGAACACAAGTGCTGGTTACCTGTGATAAAACACAGGGAAGTTTCCTGTCCCTTCAGTGAGTAAGAAGAATTTGGGTAAAACTTTTTAACAAAACTTCAAGTGTACATGAAATATTCATAAGGAAGACTTCATCTGGAATGCAAACAAATCTCAACAAATTTAAAGGAATTAAAAGCAAACTAAGTATATTCATTGACTATAATAAAATTAAACTAGAAATTAATAATAGATTATTTGGAAAGTCCCCCCCAAATACTTCAAAATTAAATAACACATCCATGTGTCAAAGAGGAAGTCACAGGGAATAGTACAAAAAATTTTGAATCAAATGAAAATAAAAACACAATGTATTAAAATTAAAATAAAAGCAATACTTGGAGATAAATTTGTAGCAGCAATGTTGTATTAGAAAAGAACAAACATCTCAAATCAATTATCTAAGTTCCCATCTTAAGAAGTGAAAAACAAAACAAACACCTAGAAGTGAAAGAATGGACATTTTTTTAAGCTGTTTTATCTCAACTCCCTGAGGTCTCCCTCCCAGTGATGGGAACAAAGCCCTTAAAGCTGTTCCAGGAAACAGCCCCAAACAGAGAGTAAACGAGTAAATTGAGCCAGATAGCCAGATAGTGCTCAGACAGTAAGATTACCAGAAACTATTGACCAGAATCTACGCCCTGTTGTAAAACATTGTGAAATATGTTGTATGTTATCAGCCAACTCAGACCCCCTTTGGAATTTCCCAGAGTCTTTGTTCCCCTTTTTTCTTTTTTTCCCCTTTTTTCCCTTTCATGTGCGACCCCTCCCGATGTGTGGTTTCTGCCTTTATAAACTTGTAAGATTTTCTGCTCGGGACTCGACTCCTTGACTCCTGCGTGAGTCACGAGTTGGGTCCCAGCGCGCTGGAATAAACACCTCTTGTGGTTTGCATCAAGTGACGCCTCCTGCGGTTGATTGGGGTGGCCATCGATCCGTGGGATAGAGTTGGGGTCTCCTTTTTGGGGGTCCTACAGACCCCCCAAGTCTGCTAACAAAATAATAAAGAGAAAAGCAGAAATCAATGAAATTGGGAACACAAAAATAATAAGGATCAATAGTAGTAATAATAAATAAACTTTGAAAAAATCATTAAAACTCTAGTCAGAGTGATTTTTAAAGGGAGACACAAAGTACAGACCCCAAGAATGAAAGACATAAATAAAAAGAGAGAATAAAAGATGTGACATCATCAGAGATTCAACAGATAGTATGAATACCTTTATATCTGTAAATTCCACAACTTAATTAAATGAACAGTTTCTTGAAAGGTATAAGCTATCGAACTTACGTAAGAAGAAATAGATAAGCTTGATAATTCTATAAATATTAAACAAATTATATTTGCTTGAAGTCTTAGGGAAAACATTCTCTTTTACTAAGGATAAAAGAAGATTCCTTTTTCTAGGGAAGAATATTTCAGGCTCAGGTAGCTTCCCTGAAAATTCTAGCAAACTTTAGGAAAGAAATAATATCAAGTCTACATAATTCTTCGAGGAAACAGAAGAAAAAAAAGTAATTCCCAGCTTATTTTATGAGACCATTATTATCACTGCCCAAAGACAAGCACTTTACAAGAAAGAAAATCTACAAATCAGTAGCCCTCATGAATAGGAACACAAAACTTTTCAACTAAATATTAGTAATTAAATTCAACTATATATAAAAAGAAAAATGTCATATCTAAGTGGAATCACTCCAAGGAATACAAGATTTGGTCTATATGGAGTTGTATCAATGAATAATGGCAAATGTTACCAGGGATTGAACCCAGGGGCACCGAGTCACATCCTCACACTGTTTTATTTTTTATTTTGAGACAGGGCCTCACTAAGTTGCTTAGAGCCTTGCTAAGTGGCTGAGGCTGGCCTCAAACTTGTGATCCTTCTACTTCAGCCTCCAGAGTTTCAGGGAGTGCACCACTGCACTGCAGTTTTGTGGCATTTTTAACTTGCCCTGTTCCCATGCCCTCCCAGCTCTAGAGTAGCCTCAAAAACCAATAGCCCATAATCATGGTGGAAACCAGCAGCCTGGCAGCCACTGGAGAGAGCAGAATGGGGTTGCCGCTCATTCAAAGCCTTATTTACAGAAAATTGTAATTTAACCTGCCTGGTGGTTCTTTGGAAGATCCCACTTGCAAGATTCTTTTTGAATTTATCATTATTATGATTTGCTGTACTGGGGATGGAACCCAGAGACTTGCCAAGAGCTCTACCACTGTGCCTCCTCCCCAGCGCTAAGCCTGTTCTTATTTAACCTGACTCAGAATTCCTTCCACGAGAAAGGCCTTTTCTCTGGGCCTTTTGTCAAAAAAAATTAGATGAAATTGTCTACATTACAGCGCCTGGGGCAATGAATAATAGTTGGAGCAAATGATAGGCTAAGCTAAAAGCTTAAAAGAAAAAAAGCTAGAAATAAGATGTCCATAGGTTGAAAAACCTCCAACCTATTTCTGGGAACCTAGAAGGCTATGTGCGTGAGAATGCATGCATACCCAGGGTCCCAGATATGCTCAGATCATCCTATAAGTCCCTCAGTTCTTTTGTATGGATGACTTTGAGGCTCTGTGAAAACAAGAAGTGAAGACTAATGGAGAGTTGTCAACCACCTCCCTGGCTGAGTGGTTACCCTGTCCACCATGCACATAGAATCCCCTGACAAAGACTGGGAGATTTATTGGTTCCAGGCATTTAAGGAAATCTCTGTCCAGTTCTTAGCTCACCACTAAGCCACCTGGACAGAGACTTTAGTGTTCACATACAGCAAAGAATACAAACTTGGCAGAGGTAATTCCAGAAATTAATGAGGCAGGGGAGAGCAGCAGCAAATATCAAGAACAGCAACCAGAGGGCAGGAAAAGAGTTTGCTTGTCAGAGTTGCCATATTCGTTATTTCAAATGTCGAGTTTCTGAAAACAACACGTAAGTATGAGACATGCAAAGAAACAAGAAAGTACCATTTGTACACAGGATTTTTTTAAAAGTAGGGGCAGACAGAGTAGCTTGGTCTTAGAGTGTGTTTACCACATGGAGGGCCCTGGGCTTGATCTTCAAGATCCGCCCCACAATAATAATAATAATTAATAATAATAATAATTAAGCCACTAGTCACTGTACCTGGCTAGAGTTTCTATTCATTACACCTAGAATCCCAATGACTAGGAAAGTGGAGGCAGGACGACTGTAAATTCAAGGCTAGTAACTTAATGAGGCCCTAAGCAACTTAGTGAGTCCCTGTCTCAATATAAAAAATAAAAAGGGTTTGGGGTGTCGCTGAATGGTAAAGTGCCCCTAGGTTCAATCCTCAGTACCAAAACAAGAAAGAAAAAACTCTGAGGAAGCCTGTACATTAAATTTATTAGTTAAGAATTTAAATCAACTCTTTCATATATTCGAAGAGCTAAGACAACAAATCTAAATAACTACTTACCTGCACTTCAACTTTACCTCCAAGACATTCAGTACTGTCTAATAGGAAGAAGGAGATGGAGGGACAGGAGAAGTCATTGATAAAGACAGCTGGGCACAATGCTACACACCTCTAATCCCAGTGACTTGGAAGGTTGAGGCAGGAGGATTGGAAGTTCAAGGTCAGCATCAGTAACTTTGTGAGACCCTGCCTCAAAACAAAATATTTTTAAAAAGAACTGGGGATGTAACTTGGTGGTAAAACATTTCTGGATTCAATTTTAAGAGATAGATAGATAGATTGATTGATTGATTGATTGATTGATTGATAGATGAAGATTGAGTACAGAAACTCACCAAAATGAAAATATCAATAAAGAGAAGTTATTAAAAGAAAAAAATTAATAAAATCATGTAACCATCATACCAAAAGCTAAAAAAGACAAATTATCTGATAATTTCAATAGATAACAGGAAACAAATTGACAATTACTATACATTTATGATTAGAAATAAAACCTGTCAAGCAGCCTAGCATGTGTGAGGCCCTGGGTTCAATCCCCAGTACCACCAAAAACAAAGGAAAAGAAAAAGAAAGAAAGACCACAATAAGATGCACTCCATACTTAGAATGGCTAAAATCAAACAAACTGACAATACCAAGAGCTGACAAGGATACAGAACACATAGAACCTTCGTACACTGCTTATCAGAATATAAAATGGTACTTTAGAAAGGAAAGTAAAATTTCTCTCTTGTCTTCTCAAGGTTCACTGAGATGAGTGACAATAGAGTAACAGAAGAAAAGATACAGAAATTTATTAAGGCACATACGAGTGAATCACAGAAATTAGTGACTAGCCACTAACTCAGTTAGATTCAGATGTTTATACACTCTCTTCATAGGGGGATGGGGGAACATAGGTAATTTTGAGGGACAGTAAAAGATTATTATTAACAAATGAACTTAGAGACATAAATTAACTCATAAAATGATTCTCTTTGGAATTTGAATGAGACCAAGGGACAGACGGTGTCTTGAGACAAAGTCCGTCCAGGTGTGGCTGCCTTCTCTCTTCGGTAAGACGTACTGGGATTTCCAGGTAAAGATGGAAGGGGACCGGGAGCTGGGTGGCATGTCTGGTAGGCTTCCTTCAGATGAGGGGATGTCAGAATTATGGTAAAGGTTCCCAGATGAGAGAGATGGGGTGGGTAGAGACCTTGATTCTCAGACTAGTTGTCCAGCTCAGCATGTCAAAGCACCATACTTTGGGGTATTGTTTTCTGTTCCCCAATAGTACAAACACTTTGGAAAACAGTTTAACAAATTCTTACGAACTTAAATATGTATTTACCTAGGCCATCATTCCACTCCCAAGAGAAATGGAAACTTGTGCTCCTACAAAAGCTGTATGTAAGTGCTTATAGCAACTTTACTTATAATCAACAAAAATGGGAAGTAATCCAAATGGACACATAAGAAATGTATACCATACAATGGAATGTTACACAGTAATGAAACAAGACACGTTAATGATGCACACAATATGGCCAAATCTCAACTACTAAGTGGACAAAGCCAGACTCATATACGTGCTTCCATCTATAAGACATTCTGGAAAAGGCAAAACTACGGATTGTTAGGGAGGTCTGAGCAGCTGCACGGGGGCAGGGCATCAGGTAGCCTGCGCGCCCAAAAGAACAACCAATCAGACGCCTGCAGACAAAACCTAGTGGTGTCTTGCAACCACTGGTCAATCAACAGAGTCCCCAGCCAACCCCAGGAACCCTCAAGCCTTCCCGCACCAATTCCGGACTACAAAGGCTCTGGCTGGCCGGGATTCTCCAGCCCTCCACCCTGCCTTTCACCCCAGAGGACTGGTGAATCTTGCCGGAGGGCCAAACCCCAATAAAGCCTAGTTTAGCCACTTTTGGTCTGACTCCTTTCTGGTCACCGGCATCTGAACTTACACTGATGTAGAAAACAGACCAGTAGTTGCCAGGGACTGGAGATGGCAGTGGACTAGAACTGAGCACGAGGGAATTTGGGGGTGTAACAAATAGTTCCATCTTGAATATAGTGGTGTTTGCACAACTATATACTCATTTGTCAAAACTCCCAGGGGCTGGGGGGTGTATCTCTGTGGTACAGCACTGGTTTAGCATGCATGAGGAACTGGGATCAATGCCCAGTACCAAAAACAAACAACAAAAAAACTCCCTGGAAAAAGAGGGTGAATTTTATTGAATGTAAATGATCTAATTTGCAGCTCACTCTGGTATGGTTAAAACATGGAGGTTCTCACAATTCAAGCAGGAAACCACTGGCATATCTTTAGTGCAGAAACTTGTAGCCCAGTGTTATAATCAGTGGAATGTAAGTCGATGAGTGTGTCAGGCCACGAGACCTAATGTTCAGTGTGAGTCTGTGTACTGGAGATATACCCCCGAGGAATATACTGGAACTACACACCAGATAATAGGGTGCGGCCTTCATGTTAATGAGGATAGTCTTTGTGTGAACATGCTTTGTGAAAACCAAGCCCATTCCCTGAATCATGGCCTACAGCACAAGGGAATGTTCTTCACCGGAGGCAGACCTTGCAGCTCTTTGGCCCCAGAGCCTTTTAGATCCAGTAATAAGTCCAGCTGTCAGGTGGCTTCCTGCTGTTTTGTTGAATTGTGTTTTCATGCTCCTCAAAAGGAATCAAACCTAACACAAATTTGAAATAACTGATCTACTTTTATAAAATAATGCATTTATGAGAGCTCAGCTTTTTCTGTAAGCAGTGTTGAAGTTTTCCTCTCCTTGATGCTTCCGACGTCCCTCCCCTGGCATTTATGAGTGAATCATGTGCAGATGACTTGCTGGCCCCAGTCCTTAGAGAGGCTCAACTCTGCTGGGGTGCAGGCCCACATTGTCAGGCATAAGGTTAGGAATGACCTCCCACCCCAACCGGAGGATTTTCATTTCTTCTAGAGGGAATCTTTTGTCTCCCAAGGGATACTTTTTCTTTTTATAAAAGTTGTCTTAGTCTGCTTTGCGCTGCTGTAACAGAATACCAGAAACTGGATAATTTATAAGGAAAAAGAATGAGTTTGTTTGGAGGCTGGGAAGTCCATGATTGAAGGACCAGCATCTGGTGAGGGTCTTCTTATTGAGTCATTACATGGCAGAATGTATCTCGTGGGCAAAAGAGAGAGGAGGGGGCCAAACTCACCCTTTCATAAGGGTTTCCTCTTTCCCCCAGGGACTGAACCAAGAAGTGTTTACCACTGAGCTATGATATCCCCAACCCCTACCCCTTTTTTAAAAATTTGAGACAGGTTCTCACTAAGTTGCCCAGGCTGGGCTCAAACTTGTGACCCTCCGACCTCTGCCTTCCGACCAGCTGGGATTAGAGGTGCGCACCGCCACACCCAGCCTCGACCTTCTCTAAGGAAGCAACTCCAACAATAAGCCTACTTCCATGTGATGAATCCACTCCTGATGGCAGAGCCCCCATCATTATCAGAGAGACCGAATCATCCCTTGCAGGTCCCACCTCCCACTCTTAATCCTCCATTCCTGGGGATTAAGGTCTAACACACAAACTTGCTAGAGAACATTCCAACCACAGCAAGGGATGAGCGAGCGCCAGGGCTCAAGCTTCATGTGTTTTCCGTGAGCACTGTTGTCTTTTGATAAAGTTCATTATAAATGCTAAGCAATTAGAAACAGACTCAGATAATTTAGTAGGGTAAGTGTTAGAAACAACATATGGTGGCACACACCTGAAATCCTAGTGACTCCAGAGGCTAAGGCAGAAGGATTGCCAGTCTGCAGCCAGATTCAGAGCAAGACCCTGCCCCAAAATGAAAAACAAGCGGGGCGTGGTGGTGCACGCCTGTAACCCCAGCAGCTCAGGAGGCTGAGACAGGAGGATTGCGAGTTTAAAGCCAGCTTCAGCAACTGAGTGAGGCACTTAGCAACTCAATGAGATCTTGTCTCTAAATAAAGTAGTTTTTAAAAGAGCTGGGGATGTGGCACAGTGGTTAAGTACCCCTGGGTTTAATCCCCAGTAGGTCCCCCCCCAGAAAAACCTTAATTCAATTCAAAATAAAAAACAAAAAGGACTGAGAACATAGCTCAGTGGTAGAGTGCCCGTGGGCTCAAGCCCCAGTACCCCAAGGAAAGAAAGGAAGGGAGGAAGGGGAGGGACAACGTATGGTGATTTTGATGAATTAGATGTCTCACCTCTAAGTGACATATTCTAAAATTGTTCTATTATCTTACAACCTAAATTCTTCTAGAAAGAAAATGGAACCATCTTTTAAAGTTTCCCACTTGTAATATGTCAGGGATTCAACACAAAACAGGGGCAGCGGGGAGTCTGGCTGTTTTGGGATCCTCCACTGGAATGAATCTTAACCCAAGGACTTTGGAGAAAGGCAACCTGGCAGGGAGGGGAAATTGCTGTGGTCGGTGGTTGACTTGGAAAAATCTCAGCAGCATCAGAGGCTGAGTCTCTCTCAGCCTAGCAGCCATCACTAAATGTCCCTGTCTCCAACCAGGCTCTCTGGTACGCCCTCCTCTGTTCCTTTTTTCTTTCTCGTCTTCCCCTCGCTGAAGAGCAGGCCCTTCCGCCTACTGCTCCAGTGTCTTCACAGTCTCACTGCCTGGTCTCTTGTGTTCTGCTCCACTCTCTATATTGTCGCCAGATCAACCCTTTTCCAGAACAGCTCTCTGTTCCTTCTCCAACCTTCAGTAAGTCCCCCCACCTTTGGGGTGACGTGAACACTCCTGGGTCTGGCCCTTCAGATTCCCCACGACTGGACTGGCGCATCCTATCTGCCAACCCGGCCCCATCTGCTCCTTGCTCACTGTGTGCCCAAGCCCTACTCCTTCCTGTGTCTGTGCCTCTCATGCTGAAACTTGTTCTTGAAATTCCAGCTCCACCCTTGGCTTCTCAAGATCACCCATCCTCTACGGCCTAACTCAAATGACGTTTATGGGAGTGAGTTTCCATAGTCTTTAACTCTCTTATATTTTATGGTTTTGCTTGATCTTGTAATTATTAGTAGACATATTCAATACATCCATATCCATATGGTAAATTCCTGGAAGTCGGGTTTTTACATCTCGATCTCAACAGTATCTACATGCCCAATGTCTTGCTCTGCTGTAGATGGGGGCTTACTCACTCAGTACATATGCTTCATTTTTGAATGGATAACTGAATGAATAGCACTGAAGTTAGAAATGTAAGCCAGCCAGCCAGGTGTTTTGCTAATGTAATAAAGGCAGCCAGGAACACACCAGAGGACAATCCAAAACAATGGAGATCTTAAGCCCACGTGTGAAGGGAAGGTGTTGGTACTATTTCTCAGCTACATCCTCCCAGAAGCCAAACTCCTCCCGGAACTGAGACATATGCCATTGTTATAGTTGTTTATAGGAACGTTCTTGTTATCCAGCAGCATATGCTGAACAAAGAAAGCCAGCCAGAATTAGGGTCTTCTAGTCATAGAACAATAGTAACAAAATATGGCAAATGATTATGTCATTATTTTTATTTTAATATGTGGGAAATTGTTTTTGTTTTTTTTAATGAGTCGCTTTACTGTCCAATAAAAGAGGTGAATCAACAATTGGAGGTTCTAGGATTCTCTCACAAAATACGAAATTATTTCCTCTCACCTCCCTCTTGGTGAACTTTATTTCTTATTGTATCTTGGGGATGGAGGGCAGATATGTCCCAAAGACAGGCTCCCTATATGAAAGTACCAAAGGACATCCTATCGCTGCCCTGTGAAGCTCTCTTATGGGAAGGTAGAAATTCATGTCCAGGACCCACCCTTTCAAGCCAAAGAAAGAAAACTTGTGCTTACAAAGATCACTGAGGCAGTGAGTAGTCTCTTGACAAAAGCCCGCACCCAGGTCACCAAGAACTGCCTGTACCCATGGGCTTTCAGAAACCCATCAGCCACTCATGAGTCCACCTGTACTCATACTGCTGGGTGGGCATAGAGAGGCTGGTCACTTGGTGCCCATCTCAGCCACACGTGAGCAGACATCCTTTCTCCCCAGCCTTCTTCAAAGTCAATAGATAATTTTAGAAAGATGACTATTTTTCCGGTTTCCTTTTAAGGTAATTTTACTTCTTAGTCAATCAAAAATTCATCAAATATGACTCAGTAACACAACTCCAAATGCAGTCAGGAAGCTAGAACACCTTTCCCGTGTCTTAGTCACTTCTATTTCCTAATATTCCCTTTATTTTAACAAGAATTTTATTGTTTTCTGGTTAATTTAAAATATTTAAAAGCTAATTCCCTTAGAACCAAGTATACAGTAAGAATTTAATATATGAATAGTGAACGAACATAAGGTTTCTTTCACCCTCTGTGCCAAGAAACTGGAGGAACTAGAATGTATTTGAATGTTTTTTTTATTTTCTTCTCCCCCAAAGTACCTAGTACAAGGCTCTGTATGATGTAAAGTATGTGTAAAGTACCTAGTACAAGGCTCTGTATGATGTAAAGTATGTGTAAGTAAATGTAGGCACCTGCACACACACATGCGCGCGCACACACACACACACACAGCGGGTCACTGGTTGTTGAGTTAGCTTAGAGACTCCTCAATCGATTAACTTCTGGGGTTATCTATTATGAATCTGACTTTTCCATAAATGTGGAGAATACCAATACTATTATAGGAACCCAAAGAGAGAGGAAAAGAAACCCATGCTAATCCTGATGACTGCTTAACATATTTGGGTTTATGTAGTTGTAGTTGAATAGTTGATTGTCCTAGTAAGCATATTTCTATCTAATCTTTTATTATCAGTAAATTACCAGCAACATAGGGCTGTTGACTGAAAACATCCCTCCGTTCAGATAATTTTAGACCTTATTAGGTTGCCATGTGCACTTATCCTGATCTGTTTTCATATTGCCCATTTTCTCTCTGTCCAAAGCCACAGGTGGACTTAAATTCCTATAAAGCACAGGCAGAGGGAAACAAGGGTTCGAGAGTCAAATGGAATATGGGCTCAGCTGCTTATGAGATAGAAGACCTTTGGCCTAGTTACTCACCCTCTTGGACCTTCACTTTTCTCAGCTATAAAATGAAGGTAATAAGAGTACACACCTTTTAGAGTTGCTGTAGGGATTATGTGAGATAATGTATATAAAATATCTGGCATATCATAGGCCTTAGAAAACATGACAGGTTCCCTTCTTCCCCAGGATTAACAATCCAAACACCCACACATACCCACAAAGACTGTCATTTTAAGAAAGAACCAAAGTCAATTTTTGCAAAGTACCAAAAACACTTCCCCACTGAGAAAACACTTCCGCACCGTGACCTGTGGGGCCCCAAGCGAGACAGTCCTGCCTGCCTCACCAGCTTCTCTTCTTCCCGGCCACCCTCCCTTCACACCAAGTCCTTGAACACGTTGGCTCATTCCTGTTCCTCTGCTCCCCGTACTTCCCACTCTGCAGAGCCTGCTCAGCTGCTCACCCCTGTCCAGGCTCTAGAATGCTCTAGATCCTCCCTTTATCTGTGTAATGTCTACTCAACCTTCGTCTATCAGTTTAAATGTCACTGATTTGGCAGGACCTTCCCTAACACCCTCCTCACAAGAATGCACCCTTTTGTGCATCTCATAATATTCTGGTCTCTTTCTATACAAGAGTTTCACGTTTTTTGTTTGTTTCTTTCATGGTGTTGGGGATCAAACCCAGGGCCTCAGCGTGCTCAGCAAGTAAGTGCTCTACCACTGAGCTACATCCCCAGCCCTTCACGTTCCTAATTATATAGTTTCACATATTTGTTTGTCACAGACTAAAGTGTGTCCCCCTCCACAAAATTCACATGTGAAGTCTCGACCCCAGTACCTCAGAACATGACTCTATTTGCAGATGGAGCCTTTAATAAAGTAATTAAGTTAAAATGAGGCCACTACAGTTGGCCCTAATCCAATCAGATTGGTGACCTTCTAAAAACAGATTGGGACATACACAGAGAGACACCAGGGATGTGTGTACACAGGGAAAGGCCACATGAGGATACAGCAAGAAGGTGGCCATCTGCAAGTCAAGGAGAAGGGTCTCAGGAGAAATCAAGCCTGAGGACACTGATCTTGGGCTTCCAGCCTTCAGGACTGAGAGAAAGTAAATTTCTGTTCTAGAAGCCACCTAGTTTGTGGCATTTTGTTATGGCAGAATGAGCTGACCGGTAGTTACTTCAGGTCTGTCTCCCTGTACTAAGTTATGATTTCCATAAGACAGAAAATTTGACTATATTTCACCACTTAACTTTCAGCACCTACTTCAATGTTTTTCTCCAAACAGGAGCCATTAACATTTTGTGTAATTTATGAACAAATGAACGAATGAATGAATGATGCAAGGGTATATCAATTTTATGCTAAAAGCTCTGTCTTCTGGATTTTTCTATGAGACTAACAGCAGACATACTGAATAAGTATTTATTTGAGGAAGGCAAGAACATCCCAGAAAGTTGCAACACCTAACTTTCTGAAAGGACTCTGAATGTGTGACTCCATACAGAATATGGGGAGCTTACGGGCAGAGCCCTGCAATTGGTTCCCAGTGGCCTGCTGCCCGTGCATGGGTGTGAGAGTCTGGCAGAGCACAGATGTGCAGCAGGGCTGTGCTGCAGGGGTCCCTCCTCTCCCCTCCAGAACCTTAGGGTGATGCCTCAGAATTGGAAATCCAGAGCTGATGTTGGGTCCTGTGGATGTGCTATGGCCCCAAAGGACCACCTGGGCAAATTCCAGTTCAGGGTCCACCTGTTACTAACACCAGGAATCTCAAGCTAGCACAGGAATCCCTGTGCTGTCTAGGTCTCTGTGCTACCAGGTTCCACCGGGTAGGAATTACCTAGGAAGCCGGGTGTTCATGAGAACGGTGAACACCCACCTCAGGACTAGTGCAAATTGGCCCTCTAGGGAAGCTAAAGGTTCTATGTTGGCGGTTGGAGTTATAGAGCATCTGGGGTCCACACATGACCATAGGTGTATGGAGGCTCTGTGGTCACCTGATCTGAAAGACAAGAGGATCCTTACTCCTTCCCAACAGCCTCTCCCTCCATGATTAGGTGACTAAATGCCTAATGTCCCATCCCCAACATGCCACTCTTTTAGGTTAGCACTACATACCTAGTTTCCTCTTTTTAAAAATGAACCTCTACCCCTCAATTGCTCAACCTTTTCAGTCATGAACATTTTTTTCTTTCTCTTGTTTTGTTTTGTTTCCTTCTTCTTCTTTTCTATCAGTGCTAGGGATGGAATCCAGGACCTTACACATGCTAAGCAAGTACTCTGTCACTAAGCTACATCCCCAGCTCTTTTTATTTTACTTTGAAACCGGTTCTTGCTAAATTGCCCAGGCTGGCCTTGAACTTGTAATCCTCTCGCCTCAGCCTCCCAAGTAGCTGGGATTACAGGCATATGCCTCCATGCCTGGCCATGAACATCTTCTTAGGCATTTGTTGACTATTTTCTCTGGATGGGCTTGACCTGGCTTGAGTCAGAATGGGAGGGGGAGGTCAAAGGTGTAGACAGGGGAAACAAATCTTGAATATAAATTCTTCACAGTTTTTCTAGGGCTCAGGCACTTTGAAAGCCCCCCCAAGTGCCTAGATACCGCTGGGACTCTAGTACCCCGTAGCACCAAGGAAGAGAGATACCAATTGAGGCAGCTCTCTGGCTACAGAAGCTAAGATGTCATGGAGGGCATTTCCTGTGGCTGGCCCTGTTCACTTTTTCCCATGAGTCTATAAATGGTTAATTACCTAAACGGGTAGGAGATACTTTCTGCCTCCTATAAAGTTTGATTCCTGGAGGCAGACTTTTTTTTTTTTTTTTTTTAATCCAGCAAGTGTCAGATAATTGGAAGGGTGGAGTAACGCAGTAAACCACGACACACCTTTGTCAGGACTTGTTTGGAAGCAAAGCGTTGAAAGAAACAAGGGGGAGAGAAGGAGAAGCGAACATTTTTGAAAGATCACTCAGCTTTAACACACCTTGGCTGGGTCTGGATAAAAAAAAAAGTGGGCATTGCAAATTTCTAGAGGAAAACATCAGGCGAAGAAAGAGAAGGGGGATTCAGACCAAGCTGTTTTCCAGTTCCTTCCAAATCACAAGCCAGGTAAGTAAGAGGAAGACTGATCTCTCTCCCTTTTTCTGAAATTTTGATTTAAGGTTTGCCATTTAGAAATTAAATATTTGTTGGAGAAAACATTTAGTTTGTTGGTTTCTAGAGTTCTGGGTGAAGCCATTAGTTGGTGGTAAATGATGACTTTGGTATATGAGTTCTGCTTAAGACAGGTCTTTGAAAGGAACAGCAAGCAAGATCCATAAGTGGACAGGAGCAGGCCAGCTAAAATATACTGGACTGTAGTGGCAAGATGTTTCTGTATTATTGTCAGTATTGTAAAGGGACGTGACAAGCTGTTTATTTAGAGTATGATAAGGGTTTGTAATCCCTTCTCTCTCAGCCTCAATTTCCTCTCCCGCCAGCAGGCTCTCCCCCTCCCTCTATCTCCCTACTCCTGCTAGAAGTACTGAAAAGCTCAGAGATAAAGTTGAAGTGCAGGGAGTGGGGGCTTCCTAGAAGCAGCCCCTGTGCTGCCAGGTTCCAATTAAGTTCCAGGGACTGGGAAAATATTGCTGTTTATCATGTTATAGAATTGCTGCTGCCCTGAGTCTAAAGTGAAATATTTGCAATGGTCTGGATGGAGGAAGAAAAATCAGAAAGAAAAATGTTTTCTGTGTACAGACTCTCACTGGCCAACTTGGCTCCCCTCCCCCCCAAATTACTTTGGGGTGAGAATTACCAATTTAGGTATCTAGCTGGACCACAGTAACTGCTAACTGACAAATTACCAGTTTGCTTTTTGAAGTGGAGGCAAACCCTCTGGCATGCTACTTCTTTTGAGAAACAGTTAACAGTGACTCTAACGACTGGACGTATGATGTCTGCGAAACGTGGTGAAAGTTGAAGAAGGTATCTGTTCAAAAAGCTGAATTGTTTCTTCTCACTTTTCTGTGTTCTCTCTTGGAACTAAGGCACAGATCTGAGGCAGAACTAACCTGAAACACACCTTCAGCTGCTGACAGAGGTCCTCGGAGAGTAGGGGGTCTGCTTTACCTTTGGACCCTGAAAACCCACACATGGGGCCTGGGGATATAGCTCAGTTGGTAGAGTGCCTGCCATGCATGCACAAGGCCCTGGGTTCAAGCCCCAGCACCGCAAAAAAAAACCCACACATGAATCTAATCAGAGCTTACCTGGGGCAGGTAAAGTTAACAGCCCGCTTCAGACTTGCCTAGAAACTCCTCTGATTGTTGAAACCGATCAGACTTAAGGACTAACCACATTCTCAGATTAGGACTGACCAAAAGAAGTCTGCCTTTGCAGAGTGCTGTTCACTTGCCTTATTAATGACAATGGCCACAATGGTAAACAAACAGCATAAGCGGGAAGCGGCTGTATCCCGCGTGGCCGGAGCCCTGGAAATCAGGGTGGCCTAGAACATACCAAGCGGCAAACGCATCTCTAGGCGTGGTAGAGACCAAGATGTCCACCTCAGGCCACAGGTTTTCCTGGCAGCCAAGCTGCTCGGCTCGTGTGTGTGATCAGATCACTAGTCAGTGGATGGTTTTCTCACAGTTCAGCACTTTTGCTGTTTTGTTCTATGATTTAAAGTATACAGAGATTGGAGTAATAGAAGTTATCAACATACTCGTGATTCCTTAGCAAAGTATAGGACGTTTGTTTCTTAAAAAAAAAAAAAAAATGAAAAGAAAAGAAATGAAGAGAAAGAAAGGAAGAAAGAAAGAAAACAACTTCAACTTCATTTCTTTTATCAAGGACAAATGTCTCAAGTGTCATTAGACTAAGATAAGGTCATGGTAATGACTTGCTATTGCTAACAGGGGTTGGCCCTGTGTATGTGTTAGACCACATCATTTTCTGAATAGTTTTAAGTGGATGCAGCATTGGTTAAATGAAGCGGGAAGAGAAAAACTCACAAAAGAAGAAAACAGATTTCAAATTATGTGTTCTTGCATAAGAAAAGGACATGGAAAGCTGGGTGTCATGTCACATGCCTGTAATCCCTGAGACTCAAGAGGCTGAGGCAGGAGGATTGCAAGTCCAAGGCCATCCTGGGTACCTTAGTGACATTCTGTCTCAAAATTTAAAATAATAATAATAATAATAATAATAAAAGGGCTGGGAGCCTGGCACAGTGGCACATGCCCGTAATCCCAGTGCCTCAGGAGGCTGAGGCAGGAGGATTGGGAGTTCAAAGCCAGCCTCAGCAAAAGAGAGAGACTAAGTAACTCAGTGAGATCCTGTCTCTAAATAAAACACAAAATGGGGCTGGGGATGTGGCTCAGTGGTCAAGTGCCTCAATCCCTGGTACAGCCCCCGCTCCCCAAAAAAAAATGTTTGGGGATATAACTCAGTGCTAAAGTACCCCAGGTTTCAATCTCCATTACTACAAAAAAAAAAAGAAAAAGAAAAAGAAAGAAAGGAAGAAAGAGAGAGAGAGAGAAAGGAGGGAGGAAGGGAGGGGGAGAGGGAGACATGGGATCATGGGATCAGTTTAACACTTTCAAAAAGCATTAGCTATGGAATAACCACAAAGCAGTGCCTTAGAACCAGGGTGAGCGTGTTCTCACTCATATGTGAAAGCTAAGTGAGTTGATCTAGAGCAAAGAATAGTGATTGAAAGAAGTTAGGAAGTCCTGGGAGGAAGCAGGGAGACTGAATGACAGGCACCACAATAGGGTCACACAGCAGGAATGCATCCTAGTGTCCACAGCACAGTGGGTGACTATCATCTGCTATGTAACTTAAGGAGGTAAAAAAGAGGAGTTTACAGGCTCCAAACACTTAAAAATGATAAGTGCTTTGAGGAGATAGAATGCTAATTACCCTGATTTGATTCTTACATGTGCACATGTATCAAAAAAAACCACACTAGAGACCATAAATATGTACCATTGTTATGTGTCTATTAAAAATTAATTTTCCTGAGTCTGGTGGCACATGCATGGAATCCCAGCTACCTGGCCTGCTAAGGCAGGAGAGTCACAAGTTGGAGGCCATGCTTGGCAACTTAGCAAGACCCTGTCTCAAAATAAACTAAAATAAAACACCCTTGGGTTCAATCCCCAGTACAGCAAAAAACAAATAAACAAATTAAAATTGAAATGAAATAAATGAATAAATTTAACAAAAGAATTATGGATGGAAGTTAGTCTAATTTTGAAATTGAAAACTTGAATGATCTGCTCATTCTTAGTGCCAGTGATACAACGTGCCAAACGTCCAAGGATTTAAAGCTTCTGCTATTTGACAGAGCTTCCATTAAGTGGTGCTTTTGGAAGACGCGTGCACAGGTGAGGCCTGCCATGAAGGGCAGGCTCGGACATGAACCTGGGCAAACCTCCCTTTTCCTTATGCTGCACTTTAAAAAATTACTAGCACTTCAAATGTTCTAAACAGAAGTCCTGTGAGAATATCATAGGTCCCATAGGATGATCCTAGTCCAGATTTGTGCCTCAACCCATCATTCTCTACTACATAACTCAGAGAGAGAGAGAGATTCCTCATATACTTGGTTTAGAGGAATCTATCTGTCAATAGTCTGGCAGAGAATTCTGTATGATCATGGGACACACAGCCATTTGTGACTTCAGACTGTGAGACAGGCACCTACCTGTAACCTACCTCAGCAGGCTCTATCCACAGGGTGCCTTCCACTGAGGAGTCCCAAGCCCTGAAGGGGCATCTGATTTCTTAACAGTCTGTCTGTTCATGACTTCTGAAAGTTAGGGAATCCTTGGTTTTGCCATTGGAATTTAGAGAATAGATGGAGGGCCTACAAAGGCCTGGGGTTGTTTGGGTTGTTTTTTGGTTTGGGCCTTTTTCTGCATATAGAAAGAACAAGCAGAATTTATCAGGTTAGCTCTCTGGAGGCTGAGCTCTTCCCTAGCAGAGCCATCATGCATCTGCCTTACTGGTTACCAGTGCAGATGAACCCAGCCCATACCCGTACATTTCACGGAAGTAAATTTCACTGAAGGATCAAAATTAAATAATAATTTGTTAAATGTTCCTATTATTGTAATAGTCCCTTTCAGGATAATATTTCCCATCGATTTAAGTGCCATCCTGGAGAGCTAGTCACATCCCAACTGGCAGCCAGGTATCGTTAAATGTTCAATCTCCCCAGATGCCTTCTAGTCCATGGCTAATGACCAGTTGGAGAGTCAGAGACAGGCTTCATAGTTCCCAAAGGCAATTCATGCTTAAGCTAAGGATTTAAAAGAGGGTGTCCACTTGCATCTAAGTTAGCATGAAATCACTAAGCAGGTGATAGTCACAATGCAGACAGTCACAGGCCAGATCTGGCCCTTAATGAGTCTAGACGCCCTTATTAAGCTGTTTATGGAGCCCTTTCTCTTAGCTCCAGGAAACATACCTATAAAGACATTCTGTGGCATCTTAGATTCAGCTAGAATGTTTTCCCTGCTGCTTCATTCCTTGCCTAGAGCTACATTTAAAAAGCACGGATGAGCAATAAGTTGGCACATCTGAACAGGCCCTGAAGCTAACTGTGCCAGTCTCTGTTCACTTCACCAGGGAGTTGACCAGCTGGTTTCATGTGGTCTTGGTTTTCAGCTGGGAAGTCCCTCAGGGACACATGATGACTTTCATGGGCCCTACCTTAGCTTTCATGGGCCTCTTACTCCACTAAAAGAAAAAAGAACTTTTTTTTTTTTCTTACTGGGGATTAAACCTGGGGTGCTCTCCTATTCAGCTACAGCCCATATTTTTATTTTTTATTTTGAGACAGGGTCTCACTAAGTTTCCCAGGCTAGCTTCAAATTTGTGATCCTCCTGCCTCAGTCTCCCAAGAATCTGGGTTTATAGGCATGTGAATTGTGCCCTGGTGAAAAAATAACTTTTAAAAATTATATTTTACAACTGTATTGCCATAGAGAAGAATAGAATCAAGGTTAGATTATATTCCATTTTCTTTTTGATTTAAAAAAAATTAAAACAGGGCTGGGGAGATAGCTCAATCGGTAGAGTGCTTGCCTTTCAAGCGCGAGATCCTGAGTTCGATCCCTGCAAAAAAAAAAAAAAAATTAAAACATTTTTGTAGATTCCACCCCCTCCCAGCCCCCACAAACATGTTGTGGCCCTAAGCACTGTGTCTACTGTGCCCAAAGTGATTAGGCAGAGTGTGAGTAGAGAGCTTCAAGCGAGGGGCATCTGGGTTTTCAATCCTGGAATCCTATCTGAACCACAGCCAGATATAAACCAGTAGGACAAGAAGGTTAGGGCAGGGGAAAGAACTACCAGTAAAGCCAGGTTTTGAATCCTTCTGGAACCTGGGACCAGAACCACAGCAAGAAGAGCCCAGTTGGGATGTGGGACCTATCTGTGCATTCCTGTGTTTAGGCCTTGAGCTCCCAGCCACAAGCTTCCCGTCATCCCTACCACATGCCATCCATGCTTAGGGACACAGCAGCCAAGATCTCAATCACTTTCCTTTTCAGGAAGAGAAAGAACAAAGGGAGCACATGGGATGCTGAAGAAGCATATTTATCTACCCACCCATCTCCACAGATCAGACAGATATTTTCTTCATCTGTTTTTCCTCCCCTGTCTGCATATAAACCTCTGAGAGCTGGTGTATTAGGAAGAGAAAATTCACCTCTGCAAAGGGTGCAGTTCCATGTACCTATGACAATTAATATGATTTTCATGCTGATTTAAGTCCATCAAGCACCATGCTCACATCCAAACTCTAAATCGTGCAGCATGATATATCCATGGAGCTCCTTAGAGAACATCAAACACTACGGGACACATCACACGAATTTGTTAATAGCACTGAGTGCCTCAAAAATTATCCTTCAGTTATTTACTACCTTGGCAGAGAACAGAGGTTTATGGTCAGATAAGGTCAGGGCACCAAGGCTGCCATGTAAGTTCTTTGATGCTCAGCAGAGGGCAGTCTGATCTACTAGATTCCAAAAACAAGATCCCAGTACAAAAATAGAATCCAAAGTGGAACTATTAAATTCAGTTAAAACTAATGGCAAGAAATCAGAATGACTCCTGTTTAAAAAAAAAATGCACACGGAAGAATTCCACTTTGAATCTAGAAATCAAGTTCTTGGCTCTCAACTTGACCAGCAGAGACCTATACTTGCTAAAAGCAATGGTAAGAAACATGGCTGTTCATGGTTTCTGGCTTTCCCAGCAGGTGGCTATGGTATGGATGTGACGAAGAAAAACAAACGAGATGGCACTGAAGTCACTGAAAGAAGTAAGAGCACATGAATGTTTTAAATTTATGATTGCTTCATTATAAAAGTTTTTAAAAATTGGAATAAAATAACTTATTCATAATTCCATCACAACCACTTTAGCACTTATAAACGTGCTCCTAAAGGAATTTTATTCCTTTCCTAAAGAGGGCTCTTGTTGAATTTTATTTTAACACACATATTCAAAATGGGTCCTGGCTTTTCTTCCAAGATGAAAATTGCCATTTCCACAGCTGGGAATGTGGCTCAATGGCAGAGCACTTTCCTAGCTTGTGTGAGGCCCTGCCTTCAAACCTCACTACTGCAAAAAGAAAAGAAAATTTCCATTTCCATGGATAGTTTTTGTGATAAGCAGTATTTTTAATGATTGTATAATAAATATTCTGAATAAATCCACTAATTTATTTAACCATTTCCTTGTTTAGAGATATAAGACAACAAAAATCCTAAAGTATAATATCCTAGTTATTTCAGGACTAAGTTGAAATAACACTGGTGTCATAGTTAAAATCTACACTAAGAATTGAGAATGGATACATCTTTTTTGTGAACTGCACAAATGATGAATTCAGAGACATTTCACCTGTCCCCCTATCAACTCTAAGCTAGGCAAGCTTTTCACTTATTCTGTGACTTTCATTTATTTCCAATAAAAAGTTTCTGGCTCCATAGACTCAGAACTTTAGGTTAGGAAATAATTTCTCTTGATTTGTCAAAGAATCCCAAAGTTCTGTACAATGAGAGGTTTAGTGAAAGCTTAAGAGCTATTCGTCAAATCAAACTGCCACTTTCCTCTGAAAAAGCATTCCCTTTAATGCTTTGAATGCTGTTTCTGCTATGTTCACTCATGGTCCTGGTAGGTCAACTGAACTAATCAGGAAAATGCAGCATGAGGAAGGACAGGGGCAATTGAGACAGTGCTGGCCGGAGCAGGTGCCAATGGCACAGCCTCCAGTGGCACAAAATGACCCTGCACCGTCTCCTTCCTCTCTTCTCCTTTCACACCTCTACCCTCATTCCTGTGTGCATGCACACGCACATACACACATATGCACATGCACATACACACATATGAACACACACATACACATATGTATGCACATGCATATTCAAACATGCACATGCACATACACGCATATGCACACGCACATACACATATGCACACACACACACGTAGTGACGTCTGCTTTTAAAGACCACACCCTTGAAATGCTTCCCACTTCATCAAGAGGCACATAGTGACATCAGCTAGGGTGTTGGTCCCAGCTGGTCTGGGGCACTTTGGAAGGAAGGGCAGGGAGACGGTGTGATTTGAAACGAGAGTACCTGGCCCTCCTTCCAAGTCAAAGCCAAGCCTGGACTGGATCTCACTGTCAATGAAGTGACCTTGACGCCTAGACAACTCGTTTCTCACATTAGTGCATAACTGCTCTGGGTTCCAAAGAGATATGAACTTATTTTCCAGGCACCTTGAAATGCATTGTTATTGCTCATATTTTCATGCACAGTGGATTCGATCACACACTTTAAGCCACAAATATGCAAATATCTATGTTGAACCTAATTTCATATGCTTAGCTCATGACAGATAACAGGCCATGTCAAAATACAGAGGTATTGGTACATTCGCTAAAACCTCTTCTTTGTCTTTTCCAGTTATCACAGAAACAGTAACTACAAGACTTACCTCCTTACCACCAAGTAAGTGACTATCTCATAGCTTTCTTCTCAGCAGGTCATGTGTGAAGTCCCCCCACCATGGTAACCTTGAACCTGGAAGTTCACTCTCCTTTGAGCAAATCCCAAATATCTAAGATATTTTTTTTTTCTTAACAGCTATATCGATGTTGATTTGTAAACCACAAAACTAACTAGTTGGAAATATGTGGTTCACCAGCTGTTGGTATATTAACAGAGTTGTGCAGCCATTGCCACCGTCTAACTTTAGAACATTTCTATCACTGTCTCCAATAAAAACCCTCACGACCATTAGCGGTCACTCCCCATTCTCCTCTTCTCTCCTGACTCTCAGAAACCACAAATCAACTTTCTCTCTCTACAGAGTTGCCTATTGTAGACAATAAAGTATCAGAAATCCCATCTACCCTGAGCATTCAGTAGATTGACACCTGTTGAGCTTCCATTTTACTCCACTATTTTTCCAGGAGCTCCTGATTCTGTAATAGAGTTAGGTCCCTAAGCTGCCCCTGCACTTCCCAGGAAGCCCAGCTGACTGGGATGGAGAGAGGCTGCCCATTAGCAGGGAGGCCAGAGCAAAGATGGGCTGCCAGATGGAACCCAGAGCTGCCATAAGTCCCTCCAGCACTTCTGGTGGCTGCTGTGTCTGGGCCTTGACCAGGCATTTGAAAAGAGCAAGCCCGACCCAGGGCCTGAGCTCAAGGAGCCTGTCATCACTCAGCTGCCTAGTCCAAATGAGAAACCCGCTATGCTCTACCCAGAAGGCTTTGCATTCACCTTAGAGGGGAATGCACTGCAGAGGCTGCTATCAAAACAAGCTGGAGCTCAGCAGCTTGCACCTTGTAGTGTAGGTGGGAGAGGGACTCAACCAGGAGGGTCCTGGAGAAGAACAAGGGAAAGTGTCCAGAGGGCAGGGATGCTGGCACCCTGACTCCACCCTGAAACTGTCATCTGCTTTTTGGTTCTGGCAGAAGGGGGAACCAGCAATGGCTATGCCAGAACAGGCTCTCTTGGTGGAGGTAGCCGACTGGAGAAACAAAGCCTGACCCATGGCAGCAGCGGCTACATAAACTCAAGTAAGTGCCTGCAGGCGGGAGGGCTGGGGCAAGACAGACTAGACGGAGAGGGAGCCACCAACAAAGCCCCACTAAGGAGGCGGGCAGATGGGGTCCTCAATCAGTCCATGAGAGGGACAATTACAACTACTTGTCATCCATCCCAAAGGTTCCAAAGAGTTATCTGAATTACACATGACCCAGGGAGGTGGCCACATTTAAATCTCAGCATTCAAAGCCCATTTAAAATGGATCCATTTTCATAAAGTTCCAGTGTGATTAAGTCTTGTTAGTTCAGAAGACTTTGTGGACAGGTGGCTGTTTCCCTACTGAATCCCTCCCTTCAGGCCACCTCTTTTAGGGAAGTGCACCACATCCAAGGTTTGCAATTTGAATTACCAACAACAAGAAGAGAAACTCCATTATTGGTTAGTGAGCGAAGAGAATCTGGCGACTTGTAATCCCACACTGTAGAAGATCCCACTGGGCGAGCATCCAACAGAGGCCTGTTGTTCCTGGCGAAACCCTCTTTCAAAGGAAAGCAAACAAGTCAGAGCAAGGCAAAATGAATCAAAAACAAGAGAGCGCACAACCCCCAAAGCCACTTGAGACACCATGTAGTGAAACTGCAAAGGAAAACCCAGATGGGCCAAGAGAAGCACCTGCCTACCTGTGGAGGGGCCCTGGGCCGTGGAGAACATTCAAAGCCATCCGGGCAGTGCTCCAGGATGAAACATCAGTCCTCGAGGAAAACCCTGCCTAGACCTTGCCATTTCTGTGCACTGTCATTAGGCACGTGAGGGAAAGGCAGTGGCAAGGATGGTGCCCTTCCGTTTCTGGGCAGCCTCCTCTCGCCTGTGGTCTCCGGGCGTCCCCTGCGCCTCCTGTGGGGTCCTGCCTTAGATGTGAGCTCCTGAGCGCTCTTGGCTAACGTCACTGGGTCTCCCCACTTGCAGGTGGCAGCATCCGCGGCAACGCCTCTACCTCCAGTTACAGGAGGGCACATTCACCTGCCTCCACTCTGCCCAACTCGCCAGGCTCCACCTTCGAAAGGAAAACCCACGTCTCCCGCCATGGAACCTACGAAGGTATCAGCCCACAAACTGCGGGAGAGAGCTGGCCTCTTCCCTGGGGCAGCCCGTGTCCTCAGCAGCTTCGTGTATGGGCCACCTGGCTTCCCCTGGGTCTGCACCCCGCCCCCACCTTTCTCCTACTGCTCCCTCCTTCGTTTCCTTTGGAGACCCCGTTACTTGAAACTTTCCCCCTATAGTCCCGCGTCCTGGTGCATTCATTGGTTTGCTCGGTCACTTTTTCAACTAGCACTTAATTGTGGGGTGCCTTCGTGAGTGTTCAGGTGAATCAGACATGGCTCTTGTCTTCAAGGAGTCTATATTCTGAGAGACAAGATGACAGATTAAATAACTCTGTGGTGCAAGTAGGAGGCAGTTATCATCTGCAGCTGAGGAAATCAGGAAAGGCTCTATGGAGAAGGTGATGATCTGAGTTGGACCACAGTCGGAGAGAGGGGGCAACCCAGGTGGAGGGAGTAGCAAGATAAGCACAGACAGGCAGAAACCTCCGAGGCTAACAGAGATAGTGGCAGTAGCATTTATAAGAAGAGAAATGGGGACCCGATTCAATGCTAGGATAAGATATTTAGACTTTATTCACACACAATGGGAAACCACAGAGGTTTTTATTTATTTATATCATTATTTTATTTGTTTGTTTGTTTGTTTGTTTGTTTTGGGTACTAGGGATTTGACCCAGGGTGCTTTACCACTGAGCCACATCCCCAGTCCTTTTTATTTTCTATTTTGAGACGGGGGTCTCACTAAGTTGCTAAGGGTTGGCCTCAAACTTGCCACCCTTCAGCCTCCCAAGTTGCTGAAATCCCAAGTGTGCACCGCTGCACCTGGCTCTGCAGAGGTTATAGTTTTTGAGCCTATCATATTTGAGGTCCAAGACTAGAATTCTGGAAGCAATGTTGCAGGAAGAATTGGCAAGGAAGGAATGAACACAGGTGACAGGTTAAAAAGGAAATCTACAATAGTCCCGAGGAGGGAAATGTGGGCTACGATTAGCTTGCTAATGGTGGGGGAAGGGGAGCAGGTGACACGTATGAGAGGTAGAGTCCACGGGTTTGGCAATTGATCAAACATAAAGAGAAATAGGAGGCAGGCAGCAATGTCTGGAAGGAGTCAAGCGCAAGTTGGGCCAAAGGTGGTGCCAACAATTGAGCAGGGAGCCCAGTGGAGGACCATACTTGGATGAATTTGGTTGCTTGGTCCTGCGGTTGAGCTGCTTGCCCAGCTCTCAGGGGAGGGCAGAAGCAGGCAGTGGGCCTGGGACCTGAGCTCAGGGAAGAAGCCAGGGCCAGACACCCAGTGGGAGGCGTTCACACAGAGGTGCTGGAGGAAGCTGGGGCACTGGAGGAGCCTGCCAAGGAAGGGCGTTTGAAAGCAGGAGGGAGCAAAGAAGGATGAAGCTGGAGGGAGAAGGCAAAAGAAGAACCAGAGGACTGAGAAAGAAGGAAGGGTCGCTGTCTCTGGCAGGAGCCGAGAACTTGCAGCAGCACTGAGGAAATGCTCAGTGCTCAGCTCGGGAGGAGTGCGGAAGAGGACAGCTGGGCTCCCTGACAAAGGCCACTGAGCCCTGGTTATCCACAGAAGCAGTTTCAGTGGGAAACCAGCAGCCAGGTGCCCTGGGTTTAATGGAGGAGAGAGGGACTAGGGATGGAGAAGGGACTGGGTATCCTCGTAAATGACAGAAGTGGGCTGACAGCCCACACCTGAGAAGCTGTCCCACTGGATGGGAGGATGAGAGCTGCTGGAGGGTGCCGGGAAGCCCAGCACCAGACAAGGTGACTTGCACAGCCCAGTGCCCCCGACCCAAGGCCTGAGCAGGGGCTTTTATGGTGCATTCATTATAACAGGGCCTGCATTTCTTCGCAAATTCAGAGAATTCTCTGGTGCTAAAGGGACATTTGCTTAATCAGAGACAGGTCACTTGCTCTAGCATTGATAAAGGGCAAACCCAGATAACAACACAATGGGGAAAAAAACACAGGAATGAAGGAAGGAAAGCCAGGCAGGTGGGCCTCCTGCTCTGCTCTGTTCTTACCCTGAACCTTCTGAGTAGATCAGTGACCAGAAGGTAGTGCTATGACCAGGTCCCTGAGGGTCCATGTTCTGAATCATGGGCCTGCTTCACGGGATCACGGGAAATGACTGCTGAAGGGTGTTGCACTCGCTCCTGGAACACCTCTGGCTACTGAGGTTCAGGAAGAAGTGGCTGGCACCACCCACTCTCTGGGAAGCCTTAAGTGACCAAGTGGCCACTTTTATCAAGTCTTTAATCCCCTCTCTAGGGAGCTCCAGTGGCAACTCTTCTCCGGAGTACCCCCGGAAGGAATTTGGTATGTTCTCTCCTTATTTTCCAAAAGAAATGTTCAAGTGGGCACTAAGAAAATGCCCAGGGACAGGCTGGTGAGCTAAATGGCTTCTTCTAAAGGAGTTGACCTCCACTGACCTGTTGTTCCCTTGTTCTTAATCCTGAAGCATCTTAAAAGAACTATCAGTCACATTACTTGCTGTCATAAGCATTTGCTCATGACACTTTAAAGTGGCAAGCCATTCATACAAGGTTCATGCTTGGACAGATACCCCCTAAGGCAAGCAGTAATTGTAGGGATTCTTCTTTCCATTGGAGGCACAGAGAACTACCAGCAGAGAGTAACTGGTCACCATGCACAATACCCACCATCCCAGTACCTCCATGACAGATTACTTCAAAGGGCCATATCACATGCCTGGTGACAACCTAGGATGCATCTTCACTTGGCCTTTAATCTTGGTCCATGTTTGTAGAATCTCACTGTGCACATGAATTAATGATATAACTATTGATTATACAGTGATTATGATTTTATTTATTTATTTGCATTGAGGAAACAAAGACAGGTTCTAGGAGCAACTTAAATAGACTATGTGGCAGCCTTTTAAAACACTTAATCAGTGCAAATAGATCATGTCCCCAGATGGACTACCTTAGCTAACAACAGCTAATAGCTGTTGGTAATTAACTTTAATTTTGTGTGTGTGTGTTGGTGGGTGGGGAATGAGTACTGGAGATGGAACCCAGGACCTCATGCATGCTAGGCAAGCGCTTTCCCACTAATCTACATCCCCAACCCTCATTCAGCGACTTCAGCACCCTCAATGTGCTGGGGAATCACAAAATGTTCTCTGCCCTTCAGTTATTGGTCCTCATTTATTAAGCATATACTATCCAGAAAAGCATTTAGGCACACAATGAATCTACCTTCATGTCAAAAGTTCTCTGCATGACATCTCTTACATATGCCTAAGATGACATTTCTCTGTTTCTCAGCATCATCTTCAACCAGAGGACGGAGCCAAACACGAGGTGAGTGCTATCCCTGGCTTCAGTTCATTTATTCAGCTAGCATTTTCTGAGAAGCTAATATGGGCCAGCCTGCAGCCCGGAAGGGTGAGGGTTTCTGCTGTCCAGTAATCACTGTAGGTTTTAGAATTCTCCCCCTGTGCCTGAGAGACCATGGAGAAAGGAGAGAAGCTTGGTCTGGCCATTGTGAAATGGACATGGGGGAGGGAATGGTCTATGCTGAGTGTAACAGAGCTTGCTTGCTTAGTCAGCAGTTTCTGGAGGCGGTCTCCAGGTGCCTGGGAGTGTGCAGTTGGCAGGTGGGGTGAGGAGAGAGATGTCCCCTTTTTAGCAGCACTCTTTTGGGGACACTTAGGTTCCCCAGTTCTGAGACTCAGAAATGTCATAGTAGTCCAAAGATTCACCCACTGCTCAGAGCTCAGCGTCAGGGGCTATGATTCTGGCTCCTTCCCTCACAGCCTCTCCGTCTCTTCTCTTGTTCAGAGAGTGAAATTCGAGTTCGACTGCAGAGTGCATCCCCATCTACCAGATGTAAGTGGTCACTATCTTGCTGCAAAGGATCCAGGAAGCCTTGACATTCAATCAGATGTGAATGAAGCATGACGTTGGCATTATGGCCTAGTGCTGTATATGTGTATGTGCACATGCCCTCAATCATAAAACATCTGGAAGGGCCTTCTGTTGGTTGGACCCTGAGCCAGGTGTTGGGGTTAAGTTGCTGAGTAAATCACGGTCCCTGCTGTTTAGTCATTCACAGAAATGGGGACATAGTAGACCCGCCTGTGGTTGGGAGCATGGAAGATGTTCCACATCAGCCCAGGAGACAGGAACAGGTGCCAGCAGCCAGAGAGGCCTTCCAGGGTTAAGTGTCCCTTAGGAAGACTGAAGGCTCAGAAGATGGAGCCAGGATGACACATACAACAAACATTTCAGGCTGCCAACACAGCGGGAGAGTTCAGGTTAGGGAAGGGTCCAAAGTCCACGGGCTTGACCTTCATCTCAAAGACCAGATACTCCCCACTCTCTGCATCTCCTGTCACCCTTGCTAGAGGGTATTTGACAACATTTTTAAATGAGCCCAACTTTTAGGGCAGGAGCCAAATACAAGGAGTAAGAGAAGGAAGAGCCAGATTGGTGGCTTAGGTCTCGGATCAGGGGTTGCCCACAGAGCTTGGCAGCTGGGGTCACAGGCACTGACTCCAGGCCTGATGCTTCCTCATGGGTTCTTGCAGGTGTGGGGATGTTGAGCTGAAAGGATGAAGCTTTCCAGGGGCAGGGAGGGAGGCTGGGCCCCAGCACCTACGGTCCCCTCCTGTGCACTGCCTTCTCGTGATGTCTCCCTTCTCTCCCATCTTCCACTTTGGGAGGAACTCTGAGGAGCTGGGGCCGTCTTGCTACATATAACATCACCCAGATGGACTTGAAATTAAATCACATATAAATGCAGCACAATGTTTTAAGAGTTATGAGCCACAAATTCCTTTTGACACTCCCAGACATACAAGGTCAGGACCTGACATCCGAGGCATCTTGAGCAGGGGAGGAGATTACTGTTTGTTTCAAAGGAAAAATCTATTAAGGTTAAAACAATCTAACTTAATCTAAGGTTCTCTAACTGCCTGATCCAAGATGACCACGTCCTCCAGCTACAGAGTCACCCCAAGTTGTCCAGTGAGGCCTAATTAGAAAATATCTCCCCAGGATGCTGAGCTTTTATGGGAGGCACTGTATTTATGAGGTTATTAATATTACAAAGCACCAGGTTAATAAGTGTTGTAAGTTGGGAAAATGCAAAAATTACAAAGCTAACCCAAGTATTAGTGTACGAAGCAGATGTCCTCAAAGCTCTCCCACTGCAACTGGACTCAGGAAAGAATCCTGGACCTGACTGGAAACTTTGGGGATTCTTGTCCAGGGACAGAATTGGATGATGTTAAGCGTTTGCTCAAGGGGAGCCGATCAGCAAGTGCCAGTCCCACCCGCAACTCCTCCAACACTCTTCCCATCCCCAAGAAAGGCACTGTGGAGACCAAAATGGTGACAGCGAGCTCCCAGTCAGGTAAGCAGGACAGCCCCAGGCTGCCATGGAGGGAGGGGGATAGGGTGGCAGGTTTACCCTGGCAGGGGAATTCCACTGTGCCCTGGAAGACCTTTCGGACTTTTCCAGAGACTTGCACTGAGCACCTGCTCTTCCAGCATGTGAACATGTGGGCTACCCCTTTCTTACCAGACTGGTCAACCATCCCACATGCACTCAGAAGCCCAGTTCTAAATCCTAGAGATTGTCCCTCAGCAGGTTTTGACCATCAAATGTGTTGACCAGGTTCCCCCAGTAAAATGAAGAGAATAGAGGAAAATTGCAGTGTTTTCATTCATTCTTTAATGACTATTTATTGTACACCTCCTCTACGCCAAGTGCCAGGCGGTGAGGAAAAGCACTGAACAAGAGAGACATCGCCACTGCCCTGGTGGAGATGAGGTTGCTTGGGGAAGTCAGAGAGGAAACCACAGGGTCCCAAAGTGCTTACCAAGGGCAAGGGAGATTCTTCAGGAGCAGGGAGACAAATAAGCAGGTCTATGGAGGGAGGCAAGGGAAGACACCAAGTCAGCTGTAACATGAAGCTTTCCTCTCATTTACTCCTGGGAAATCAAAGTCTGGAGATCCTAACCTTCCTCCAATTTTTCTGAAGGATCAAGCCTCAGGGTACTCTATCACCTGGCTGGCTAGCTCACTTTCAAAGAATGATCAGGCAGAACGGGCATCAAATTTGAAGAAACACGAAAGTCCTTCTCGGGGGCAAAGTGCCCTTGGGTCTGGTTTGCACACAGCAATATTTAAGGAACATTTAACCAGAGAAGTCCACCATCTAGCAGTGTGTCCTCAGACTTGAGGGCTCCCCTGCCAGACACACTGCACCTTTGTACACTTAGCTTTGGGGGCGGGGCTCATTTTTTCCTCCTAAGAGAATGGCCCCCTGCCATCTTGGAAGATGAAGGAGCCAGCAAAGTGTCTCATGGGTGCAGATAGCCCACCAGGAGATGGGGAGCAGAGTTTAGAAGGAGAAAGGAGTAGACCCCAAGGAAAAATTAATCTTCATATTTCACTAAGAGCTAGCAAGAATTTCTAATCTGAAAGGTCAAGTTTTTATGAACTCTGAGATTTCAGTCAAAAGTAAGATGGCTAACTGCACCAGGCTGCTCTGGACTGAGGGAATTCCATGGGACCTTCAGTGCTAAAACTAGGAAAGCCCCAGGAAGCAGAGCCAGCTAAGACCCCCAGCAGGGAAATATTGATTTGCCTCTCACTGGGCCATGTGTCTTTTGTGTTTCCAGTATCAGGGACCTACGACACGACAATCCTGGATGCCAACCTTCCCTCCCATATGTGGTCCTCCACTTTGCCTGCAGGGTCCTCCATGGGGACCTATCACAACAACATGACAACCCAGAGCTCATCTCTCCTCAACACCAACGCCTACTCAGCAGGATCAGGTGGGTGGCCGCTGCGCACACGGTTCTCATCCACAGAATCACAATTATCCCACCTCTACCCTGGAGCTGAATGCCTCCTCGGGTAGCTTGGTCATAGAAAACCTCCTGGAGAAGTTTCCTATAACCAAGTGTCTAGAAGATATTTCTTCTACTGAGTCCCCTGCAGAAAGGAATATATAGCACAAGATATCAGAAAAAATATATAAATAAGGAAAAAGGATATTGAAAATGAATTCAGGAGACTTAGCATCACTCCATGCAAATTGACTCTGGGATCCTGAACAAATCATTTAACTTCTTTGAGTTTCAGAGACCTTTCTGTAAGATAGGATCACTAACAAGAAAGACTTTGACTGAATCCACTGTCCCCTACTGACCCAGATCGCCTATTGGCTAGGACCCAACCACCACCACAGGCTAATGTTTAGTTCTCTGCTGGAAGGTGAGAGAACTGAACATTAAGTTTTTCCTAAAAAAACAAAAATGTACAAAAGTATAAAAACCCAATCCTGGCATTTCTGCTGGGGTATTCACAGTATCTAAGTCTCTGCCTCTGCTCTGGGTGGAACTTCCCTCTCACCCCTCTTTCCCTCTCCCCATTAGTCTTTGGAGTTCCAAATAACATGGCGTCCTGCTCTTCCACCCTGCAGCCTGGACTCAGCACCTGCTCCTCAGGTCAGTGTCACCGTCTCAAATCACCTTTTCCAGGCTCTTGACTTAATGTAAGAATGTTCTCTCCTGGTGAGGAAAGTAGAATGGTTTCTAGAGAGGATGTCCTTTCTGCCCATGAGCATGAAGGACTTTTCTCCATGCACTCAGTGACCCATAGCAGAGGCCACAGCTGCTTTTGGAAGCTCAGTTTTAGAACTCAGGATCCCAAGGGAAAGTTCTAAGGGAAGGGGGCCCAAGTCCATGTGGACATGCTTATTCTGTGCTGCTCCCTTTGTTTTCTGGGAGAGTTGGTGAAATGGAAATAAATGGACTAGTGAGTCATAGCTTTGGAAATTTTCAAGGTTGAAAGCATTGTTAATTTAGCAGGAACTTATTTTAGATCTTTTAAAAAATAGTGTAGTTCATTGGAGTAACCACACAGTGGTAAATAATGTTACTACTTAGTTTCCAATGCAAACATATGACAATTTTAAAGAAACATTTGTTTCCACATGTATCATAATAATCCACATGGTAATAAGATACTAGTCATACCTTTTTGAAAACAATCTGCCTTCTTCCTGTGATATTGCTGCTAATGAATATAATGACATAGTTCTTTACTTACTTGGCTGGTGTAGCAAATTTCTATTAACTCCAGTTGCCTTGAATCCCTCCAAAGTCAGAGCACCCCAGTTTTGTGTTTGCTTTTTTCTACCTTTGTATTTTGTTTTGCAAAGACCTGACTGAGCCAGGTCCCAAGGAATCGTGAGCTGATATTGGATCCATGATCCTGAGCCCCAAACGCTAGATAGGATGAAGGAACAGAAGCTAGGACCAGGGAGGAGTGGGCTTTTGGACACTGGCCTTGGAAGTCCTCTTGAGGGTGAGAGGAGTTTCATGGGTTCGAGTCAAGAAAAGAAAGAGCCGAAGGGAAACAAGGAGCCTTTCACATTCGTGTCTCTCAGTCCCACCGTGTCTGTACCCCATGTCCATATTTTCCCACACTGTGCACCAAGTCACCCCAGGGTGCTGCAGGGAACAGGGAACCCTGGGGATATTTTAGGATTTCCAGGAACACAGCAGCCCTGTGTGAACCACTAACTACTCAGCCAATGGAACTATTAGTAAAGTTTGCCCTGGGATGGGGAGGTGGGAACATTAAAAAAAAAAAAAAATCACTCTCGCTAAGAGGGACCCAAGAAAGTTTGAGAATCTGTCACCCGCAAAACTACTTGTCACGAAAGTGGTGTGGGGGTCCCAGGAGGCTGCCTGCAGCTGGGGACGTCCTCTGTGCCCTCTGTTCTGACCTGCTCTCCATCCCTCTCACAGTGTTTGGCATGCAGAACAATCTGGGCCCCAGTTCGTCTGCTCTGTCCCATGGCACAGCCACTGCCACCACTTCCACAGGTTTGTAGTAGCCGAGGTTTGGGGCTCAGAGGCTGGATCGTGACTCCTCTTTGAGGCTACAGTTCATAATATCCCTTCTTAAAAACTGAATTTGAAGAACCAAAGGGCCCCTGAAAAGCAACTGATCTTTCCCCCAAATGACCCCGCCCCCCAACATAGAGGTGTCAGTCTTGATCATTTCCTGGCACAGACATGACTTCAACACACAGGGGAGCCTACATGGCAGTGGTATCTCTGCCCTGTGACTTGTCACCTGAATACCCTGCATATCTTACAGCCCAGCTGGTCAGGTTGGTGTTCCCTCCAGCTCACTGCTCACTCCTTGGCAGTCCCCTGTCCCCACAAATCAATCAATTAGTTTAGTTTGTGGTGCACTCCCCAGGTTGCTGACTCTGTAAACCTTTGGAGTGGAGGGTAAGGACAAAAGAGATGTCTCAGTTCTTGCCTCTAATTTGCCTGCTGTTGACTTAAGGTGGAAAGTTCGGAACTCAGGAAAGGAAAAGGGGATCCTGTAACAACAGGAACTAAGAGATACATGGCACAAAGTAGGGATGCAGAAGGAAAAAGACATGTAAGAGGACAACCTGGAGGGGGTGGCCTTTAGAACACCCTAGAAGGATGAGGAAGATTATACCCGAGAACATTCCATCTAAACCCTCATTGCTTTCCATATGGTCAGAGAGGGTCAATTTCATCAGCTGCTTCTCCCTGGGGAGGCTGCCTCTCTGCCAGGGCTGATCAGGCTGCTCCAGAGTGGCAGGGCCACCCTCCTATGCTGGCTCAGCTCATCAGTGGTTCCTTTCTTGCAGCATATAGTGTGAAGAAAAACGTGCCCCAGAGCCCTGCCGTTGTGAGCACTGGTGTATCTACCACCTCTGCAGGTGAGAGCTGGTCCTCGCTGCCAGGGGTCCAGCTGGCACGTGGAGAGAACCACCCAGCTGTGACACACAGTGTATTACAGGAGAGGACAGAGTCTGAGGTCCACAAACACAACACCCCCTGCATGTTTCCATGAGTGCAGCTTCAAATTCAGAGATGAGCGTTCCTGCGTTTACCTGGGCCTTCCCGCCCCAGGAGCAGGAAGCTCCGTGCCCCTCAGCTGTTCAGGGTCTAGCACTTACACTTCAGCTACCACCTTTGCCCAGAAGCCCTTGGCCTTTTCCTGCTACATGTAACCATCATAAGACCCAGGAGCCCCTCGAAAGCTGCCAGCGTCCTCTGCTTCCTATAGAACCGCTGTCGACTTGGGCTCACTGTTGTGATCCTGGTGCATTTCCTTCCACTCAGCAGCCCAGAACTTCACACATGCTAGGTGAGCACTCTACCACTGAGCTGCATCCACAGCTCTTGTTTTGAGACAGGGTCTCCATAAGTTGCTGAATCTGACCTTAAACATGTGATCCTTTTGCCTCAGCCTCCTGAGTAGCTGGGATTATAGGTGTGCACCACCACACCTGGCTAACATTCTTTTAAAAAAAAAAAATTTTTTTTTACTGAGCACCTACTTGGTTTCAGACAGACACTATCCTAGGTGCTGGGAGAGGCAGTGAACAAGGCAGGATACTTCTGCCCTCACCAAACTGACAACTCTGGTGGAGTGAACAGATGACAATCACAAAGACAAAGTATACAAGATACCTGGAGCAAATGACACAGGTTTTAAGGAAATAATGAGTGATGTGGCAGAGAAGGGGGTGCATGTGTGAGGGGGGAATGCTTTAGAGGGGGTGATGAGGGAAAGCCTCCCCAAGACAGTAAGACAAACCTACCACGCTCATTGAGGGAGGACCTGCCTGACAAAGGGGACTGTATTTCCAGATGGCAAGGCAGCTGCATAGACCAGGTTCCCAGTACTTCTGTCGTTGACCCAACCTTCTGATGGCCAGGCCCAGCCAGTCAGGGAGGGGTGACTTGGCCCCAGAATGCTTCAGAGCACCAGTCAGTGAACACAGGAGGCCCTTACATGCACTTGCCAATCTCTTTCTTCTGGCTTCTTTCCTCCTCCCTCCTCCGACCATTTCTCTCATCTCCTTTCTCCTGACGCCTTTTCCTCCACAGCCTGTACCACCAATGTCCAGAGTGATGACCTCTTGCACAAGGACTGTAAGTTCCTGATCCTGGAGAAAGACAATGTGCCTGCCAAGAAAGAGATGGAGCTGCTGATCATGACCAAGGACAGTGGGAAGGTCTTCACTGCCTCCCCCGCCAGCATCGCTGCAAGTAAGCCAGGTGTCACCCGTGACTCAAGCTACAGAAGAAAGGCAAATGGTGTAGGAAATCTGTCCTAGCAAGGTGGTTTGAGACAATTGAATCATCCAACCAGAATCCCATTCTAATGAAAAATGCCTGCCTGAATAGAGCCTTTCAGGTCTGCCTTGAATGCCGATGAGCCAGGAAAACTCAGGCAGAGCTCCCAAAGGGGTCCTTGGGCCACTTTAACTCCCCACAAGCCCGGATGAGGGAAGTTAACCCTGGGCAAGCTGGGCTCTCTTCACCTCACTACCCTTGACCTCCCCAAGCAGCGAGGAGATATAGGACAGGCTGGGAGGGGTGGGAGAGAATATACCAGACTCTCATGGACTCTGCGCACAGCTTCTTTTTCAGAAGACACCCTGAAAAAAGAAAAGCAGGCTGCCTACGCTGCCGACACTTGCCTGAAAGCAGAAACTAATGGTAAGAACCAACCTGACCGTTGTTCCCCTTGACTTCCGTCAAGCCACGGTTGACCTTTTCTTAGTCTTCAGAGACCTTGATACTCAAAGAGGGTTCCAGGGACCAGCAGTTGGCAATGTCTGGGAGCATGTTAGAAATACAAATAAGACCTTGATACTCAAAGTGTGGATGTTAGAAATGCAAGTGAGACCTTGTTACTCAAAGTGTGGTCCGGGGACCAGTGATACCTGGGAGCATGTTAGAAATGCAAAATCAAGCTCCACCTCCCCGTACTGTGTAGGAAACTGCATATTAAGTAGTTCCCCAGGTAATGTGTATGGTAATATTGAAGAAAAGCCTTCCTCTGGCTTGTTTACGTGGATATTTTTTTCTCACCTTATTAGTCCTTCCATGATTTTCAAAAAACTGATAGAAAAATGCTTTGTAAAACACTGGTTATCTTCTTCTCCTTCCACCTTCTCCTACTCCCTTCCCAAATATCTAAACTCTTTCTTGGGTAACCACATTCTTCTCAAAGTCCTGTGGAATCTCTCCAAATCACTGATTTTAGGGAATTCCATAAAAAAAAAAATGGGAAAGTTAAGCCATAGACCATTTTTAAAGTAAATGCAAATTAAGTCAGTTACCATCCTGACAGGGGAGGAAACTAACCTGGCTAGAAGTCAGCAAGGTGAGTGATTCCTGACATTTTAGGGGTAGAGTTGGGCTGTGGAGTCAAAAGATCCTTTCCAGAATCTGATGAAAACTAAGGGCAAATTCTTAGAAAATTCCACACATGCTCACAAATACTCAAATAGCAACAGAGACTCACCAACCCTCCTCCAAGCCTGTCCTTGCTGGATTTCCCAGTTGCCACCACAGTTTAGCAACCTGTGCACCTTTGCGCAGAGTCCCTTAGCCAAGATACCAGAGTAGGGGCTGGGAGTGTAGCTCAGTGGTAAAGGACAAGCTTAACAGAGGTCCTAAGTTCAAGCCCCAGCACCAAAAAGAAAAAGGAAATCAGTCGCCTCCCATGAGCACATTTATTTTTTGAATAGACATTGATCTTCCAAAAAATGTGTTGAGGCTTAAGGATTTAAGGTTGAAAGAGAGTTAAAACACTATGCTTTCTTCCACCACTAAGCGCTTGGCCAAGTCACGTCTTCATCAATATAATTATTGCAAATATCAGCTTCCTGAGGACTGAGTTGCTGGATGTCCCTGCACAGTACTCTTCTGCAAGGTGCCTGGGGGGACAATTGACCTAACTATGTCCTGCTCAGAAACAACACAAAGGGCACCTTACGGGCTCCTCCAGTTTAAAAGCTCAGGTCTAAACTGGCGTTTGTCTTTTTAGGAGACGTGAAGACTATATCCACAAAGGGCAAGGGCACCTCTGCAGGTGAGTGAGAGCCGGGGGCCCTGTAGGGACAGGGTCCAAGGGCTAGTTATGCTCAGTGACACAGAAGCCCCTTGCCTGGCACCAGTGCACACTTGAGTCACCCAGCTCAGGCTCCCTCTAGGCACAGAAGGCAGCAGGGGAAGGTGGAGTGGGCAGGTGGCCTGGCAGTGGCCTCAGAAGGAACGTAGCCCAGGGGATGTTGCTTTGCAGACCCCACCACCCCTGGCTGGCAGCCACTATAGGACCTAAGGTCCGGGGTCTCCTACCATGGGTCTCATGACAGGGCTACTCTGGATCTCTCCAGAACCTCCCATGTGGGCCCAGGAGGATACTAAACCAACCACTCCTGCCTCCTACCCTTTCCTCATCTCCTCTCCCCATCAAGTCTTACCTCCCCATTTTAGATAACTACAAACCCTTAAAGATGTTTGTTGTTTAGGTTTCTGGACTGAATGTAACTCTAGGCACTGTAGGGATCACAGAGTGGGCTGTGTCCAGTGGTCATGGAGATGGGGGTGCTTTAGGTTCGGCCCTAAAAAGGTGCAGGAGGTCATGGCTTCGTGCTGCCTCTGCTGATTTCTTTGTGACCCTTGTCTCATCTCATTCAACAATCGTCTGATGAAGTAGGGGATCTTTTAACTCTATTCTATACAAAGGAAACAGAAAGGTTAGGTGACCTTGTGAGGGTCACACAGCTCTAGCCCCGGGTTTTCAGACTTCTCCTCACTAGCCACGGCCCTGTGTTCGAGTAGAGCTGCCCAGGAACTTTAAAGTCCCCACCCCAACTCAGGCCTGCAGGAAGTCACCAAAAGCTCAAGAATTTTGAGGGAAAAGAGCAGGAGCTGCCTACATTCACCTCACCTTCCCTATCTCTCCCACAGAACTCCACGGCTATGACCATGGCGGCGGTGGCGTTGGAGGCAAAGGCGGTGGCGGCGGGGGACTGTGGGGGGGCGCACCTGCCTGGTGCCCCTGCGGCTCCTGCTGCAGCTGGTGGAAATGGCTGCTGGGCCTGCTGCTCACCTGGCTGCTGCTCCTGGGGCTACTCTTCGGCCTCATTGCTCTGGGTATGTGCAAAGGCCTAGGGGCAGGATGCATGAAGGCAGGGGGACCCCCAAGTCTCGCCACCCTTTCAGGAGGACAGGCCGCGGAGAGTGGTCCTGAGTGTCAGGGCCACGAGGCCTGAGATCATGGGTGCAGACCCTGTATTCCTGCAGATGAGGAAACTGAGCTCCAGGAGGCGCCTGGCCAAGGTCACGTGC
The DNA here is from genome assembly GCF_902686455.1 of Sciurus vulgaris. Lineage (NCBI taxonomy): Eukaryota > Metazoa > Chordata > Mammalia > Rodentia > Sciuridae > Sciurus > Sciurus vulgaris. The sequence goes on from NC_136464.1 coordinate 25,301,612, forward strand.
CGCTGAGTGGGGAGCTGGGATTCTAAGGCAGCTCCGATCCCTCCGCCCTCCCTGTACCTGTGGCAGCCTGCTGTATGCATTTGGCTGCCCCCCAAAGTAAGGTCTCGTCTTTTCATGGCATTTCTGCTTGCCACCTTTTCCAAGCAGCTATCTCTGCGTCCCTGTCATCTCTCACTCCACCTCGCACAACAGAGGGCAAGCATTGGCACCCAGCTCAGATGACAGGCCAGGTTTCTATAAGAAAGAGCTCCGCACGAGGAGGCTCAGCAAGGTGCCGAGAGAGCCCTGGCTGATATGGCCCGTCTGTCCCTTCCAGCGGAGGAGGTGAGGAAGCTGAAAGCCCGCGTGGACGAGCTAGAGAGGACCAGAACCAGCGTGCTGTATTACGAGGACAAGATGGAAAGGAGCAACAAGGACCGCCTGCAGGGTGCCGCGCCCGACCTGGGCACGGGTGTGGGCAAAGCAGGGCTGGATGACTCCAGCCAGGAGGCACTCTGGCTGTTCGTGAGGAACAAGCTAATGATGGAGCAGGAAAACGGTGAGGGTGTGGTGGGTGCAGGGCCAGCCCCACTGAGCTGCTGGCTGCTTTGTGTCTGGGTGCCTGGGGGACCAGGCCATCGCTCAGCCGCCTCAGTCTCTCTCCTCCCACCTCTCCATATCCTCAAGAGGCAGGTGGTACCAGGACTAGGATCCCATCTTCCAGATGGGAACACTGAGTCCCGAAGGGGAGAATTGCCTGAGATCACTAAATCAGCCCAGTGTCAGTTCTGACTCCTCAGCTAGCCTTAGTTTCTTCCCGCCACTCGTGACTCCGTTTCGTGTGCATGTGAGGACACAATGTGACACTGACTCGGGATTCACTTTCTCTTGCAGGAAACCTCCGAGGAAATCCTGGCCCTAAAGGTACTGCCGTGGACCCAGCCTTTCCCTGCCTTCAGTCCCGAGGGCAGATTTTCTGGGTGGGTTATTTTGTCCTTTTTCCAAAGACGAGGATGAGGCGCTTACCCACCTTGTCGTTCTGTTGGGAGGGCTGAGAGCCAGCTTTAGAGTCGGAGGATCTTAGCATGGGAAGCGACCTACGCCTGTAGGAGAGCGCTGGCCGTGTACCAAGGGACACAGATGGAGACAGAGGGACAGATGGAGACTGCCATCCCTTCGCCTTGACATATGGCTTGCATATCGTCAGATGGCTGTGAAATGCCAGGGAGAGAATGGCCCTGGGTTCCTAGAGATCTCACAGCTCTCATGCCTTTCTGGTTTTAGGTGACATGGGAAGTCAAGGCCCTAAAGGTAAGTATCGCATGGACATTTTTACCTTTATTATTAGTGAGGGTCGATGGCTTAGAGCAATCAGCAGGGGTCAGAAAACCCGCTTCACAGGGAGAAAGTGGATGGACGATCCACGGGGATCACTGCACAGTGAGGCGGAGGGGGTTTCCGATCCAGCCCAGGACTGAGCAGTGTCCTTGACCCATCTGACGGGGCTGATAACTTCAGTACGTTCGGAAATGGCCCCACTCCCACAGCCTCAGCAGGGGTGGCTGGGGTCAGCCGTCTTCAGCCTGCAGCCGGGGTGCCGTCAAGGCTGAGGACCACCATTGGAGAACAGGACCACCCTTTTGTCCCTAGATCCGTCCTGCTTCCCAAGAGACCTCAGTGTGGGAATGGGGTTCCTCCACCTAGTGGCCGTCCACCTCTCTTCACCCCTTCATGACTCCCTGCCCACCCTCCCCGACACCCTGGCTCCCCAGCCCCCTTCCCTCGCGACCTGCGGGGGTCCACACCTCCCAACCCTGACGGGGATGGGTGGGCACTGGTGGTACCAGAGTCCCTCAACCTGCAATGACCAGGTTAAATGCTGGACTCCCAGTTACATTTGAACTGCAGATAAATGACAAATACTTTTTCACTCTAAGTATGTCCCATGGGACATAATTGCACTATAAAACCACATATGTTGTTTATCTGCAATTCAAGCATAACTAGACACCTGTGCTTACATTTCCGAACTTTGGCAACTCCACCTGAACCCCCTCCCCCCGCCCCAGTGGCCCCTTTCAGGTCCTCTGACTCACATTCTTTTACCTTTGTTTCTGCAGGAGATCGAGGTCTCCCTGGGACTCCAGGTGTGTAACCTACCGTGACCTCCCTCTGGTGCTGCTGGTGTTAGGGCTGCTGTCTCCCAGCTGCCTGCTTCCAAAGGAAACAGGGCTGAGGTCTTCTTGTGTATCCACAGGTATCCCTGGGCCCTTGGGCCACCCAGGTCCAGAAGGACCAAAGGGACAAAAAGGCAGTGTGGGTAAGAGCTTCTTTTTCTATTCATTATTTCCTAATTCATTCAGGAAACACTTATTAAGTGCCTACTGTGTACCAGGCCCAGTTTCAGGGAACATCAATAAACAGGAGAGAAGCCCCTGCTAATGTGGCCTTATATTTGGGCAGGGGTGGTGGTGGCAGCAGGGACGGTAAGCATGACAAGTGAAGGAGGCAGCAAGGTAGGCGGCCAGTGTGAAATGGGAAAGATGGAACCTGGGGATGCTGGGAGTCAGGGCTAAGGGTGAGTTAACTAGCAAGGTCAGGAAACGAAGACTTGAAGAGAAAGGGAGCCAGGCTGAAGATCTGGGGAAACATTTCAGGCTGGGGGATGGCCAAGGCCAGTCCCAAGGGCAAGTTCAAGGAGCAGTTCAGAGTTCAAGGAAGCTCAGGGGATGGTGAGGCGAGTGGGCCACGTGGGGCCTTAAGACCAGTGCAAGATGCCAGCCTTTCCCCAAGTGAGCTGAGAAGCCATGTGCAGGTTTGGGGCAGAGCTGGGACATAATATACTCACATTTTAAAGGGTCACCCTGGCTTCTGGGTTGAGCCAAGGCTGCGGGAGCTGGTGGGGATCAAGGGTCAGGGAAGAGGCTTCAGGCCAGGGTTCTGCCAGTGAGAGGCTGTCTGTGGAGCCCTTGGCAGCAGCACAGGACCCTAACTGAGACCCTGGCCATTCCTGTCTTTAGGAGATCCTGGCATGGAAGGACCCATGGGCCAGAGAGGGCGAGAGGGCCCCATGGGACCTCGTGGTGAACCAGGGCCTCCTGGGTTTGGAGAGAAAGGAGACAGAGGTAAGAGGCAAGTCCTGCACCAGGAGGCTTTAGGGTTTGGGTTTAGGAGTTTTGTTTGCTTGTTTGCAATGCTGGGGATAGAAACCAGGGCCTCCTGAGTGCCAGGCAAACGCACCACGACCGAGCCACACCCCAGCCCCATCCTTCCTTCTCTCCATCTGCATCCCTCCCTCCTTCCTTCAGCTGAGCGCTCTCCTTGAGCTGGGTCTGTGCCAGGCCCTGTGGAGACAGCAGACTAACCATGGGGCGTGAGCCAGAATAGGGGTCCAGGCCTGGCGCTGAGGAGCACCTGTGGTTCCTGGAACCCAAAGAGGTCTCAGTGAAATGTCCTTCCCAGAGCAGGGTGGAGAGAGGGGTGAGGCCAAGGTGGACAGCTGAGGGCAGGCTGGGCTTGTTGGACAGTGAGGTGGGGTTCAGGCAGAGGACAGGAAAGCCCCAGACACAGGCCCAGCAGGGCACTGGGAAGCTCTTGTGATTCGATCCTTAACCATGAAGCTGCAGTGATGGGAAAAACCAAGATGGACACTGGAAATCCTCTAATGCAAAAGACTAAGAAGGAAGATTTACTTTTAGTTTCACCTTCTCTTAAAAATGTTTCTCAAGCTGGGATTGTGGCTCAGTAGTCGAGCACTCACCTAGCATGTGTGAGGCACTGGGTTCGATCCTCAGTACCACATAAAAACAAATAAAATAAAGGTATTGTGGCCATCTACAAATTAAAAAAAAAAATATTTAAAAAAATGTTTCTCAACCAGGTAACCAATATTTTTGGGGGTGCCTCCCAGGCCCCAGAATTCATGTAAAATTAAAACTTGAGGGTAAAAACTAAAGTGGCCTCAAAGAGATGCCAAATGGATCCTGGCCCAACGGCAGGGAGGGAAGAGACACTGGATTCAGGGAGTGGCAGCACTGGGGGACTCTTTCAAAGTGCTTCTTCCTCCTTTTCTCCTCAGGACCTGCTGGGGAAGCTGGTCCTCAGGGCCCTCCTGGTGTCCCAGGTTCTGTGGGTCCAAAAGGTAAGTCAGGTGTCCAGGACAGGATCCAAGCCTGCCAGGGAGGAGCCACATCTAAGAGGGATCACAGAGAAGCAGGCCCAAGGGTGCCAGACAGAACTGGCCCACTGCCCAAGGCCAAATAAAGAAAGAGAAAACAAAGGAAGAAAAAAGAGAAGGAGTCCCTGCGGGTCATGATTAGACCTGTAATTTTAACCCTTTAATGGGGTTGGGGACACATTTTCATCTCTCCAGTGACTACATTGTGTGGTCCCTAAGCAGGTAGATGGATCATGCAGGAAATCAGAAGCCAATTTCCTCCACTGACTGGAGCCAAGATGCATCCATCAGAAGCAAAACAGGGAGACTGGGCTCCTTCTCACAATTTGATGCCTATCTGGCCACCTGCCCTCTGACCCCTCCCCAGCCCAAATGTCTTACTCAGGCCAGGAAGGAGCAAGGGTCTCTTGATACTCCCTAGCCCACCCAGCTGCAGCCTCCCCCTAAGGACATTGCACTGGGATCCCTCCTGTACCCTCTGACATGGGGCCCTGGCAAGAGCCACCCTGAAGAGGCAACACATACCCACACAGCCCTCCCCCGGAGAGGAGCTCCCTCCACCGCCACCTGCCCTTCACGGAGGAGTCAGGAGAACCTGCCTGTACTTGACTCTGTGCTGATTGTCTTGTCCTTCTTCTCAGGTTCCAGTGGCTCTCCTGGCCCCCATGGCCCCCCAGGTCAGTGTGCTTCTTCTTGTAAATAGGTGCTATTTGGGGGGCAAAAAGGGGGGTACATTAAAAGAAAAACTGAACATTTTTAAAATAAAGGAAGCAATTACAGGGGTAGGGATGGAGCTCAGTGGTAGAGCACTTGCCTAGCAAACTGAAGCCCAAGGTTCAATCCCAAGTACTGCAATCAATCAATCAATCAATCAATCAATCAATCAATAATAAATAAAAGCCTCCTGAAGACACAAAACTCAAGTCTAGGCATGCGTCTCCTGCAGCTGAGCTCAGGTGCCCTCGTGAGTCCTGTCCAGGTCTGTTCTGGGACCTGGCACAGGTCCAAGACTCCCCAGCAACTTTGGCAATCCTGCCTTCACCTGAGCCAGCGCCTACTCCCCACCCCCACCCCCGGGAGCCAAGAGCTCTTCCTGCTGTCCTGAGGATCTCAAGCTACAGCCAAAGTCTGTGCCTAGGTCCTGTGAGGTGTTGCTATGCCCAGGGCCTGGTGATCAGCAGGGACAAGAAACTTGGGCCAGTTTAGCAAGGACAAGGGAAGGAATCCATGGAAAGCAGCCCTTGACCCGACTTTAGGGTGTGTGGACCTGGGTGAGGTGCATGCATGTGACAGGCATGTGCACAAACACACAAGTGTATCCGTCCCTTCCAAAGATGGGACACTCATCCACCTGTGTGTCTTCCTCTGCTGGCAGGCTCCATAGGTCCCCAAGGGCTCCGAGGTGAAGTGGGACTCCCTGGTGTTAAAGGTGAGCTGGGGGAAGAGCTCGTCACCCTGGGTTCAAGAAGGAGGTCTGGGAGGACGGGGGGTGGGAGGTAGGGGTTGAATCTGATGGATGGGTGACACCCAGACTGTGTAGCTGACATAGGAAGAGTGGGGGCAGTGAGGTCAGCATGGAGAGGAGCTGACTCAGACAGACATTGGCCGTCCTTGGTTGTCCCTGCAAGGCCCTTTACACCATGGTGTCCATTTCTTTTTCAGGTGACAAAGGACCCATGGGACCCCCTGGACCCAAAGGTATGCTGTTCCCACTGCTGCTCGGTCACTACCATAGTCTTCTCTATTCCTGGGCACCCAGACGTGACCCCTGATGAAGGGTTTAGAACCCATTTGACTCCTGCACCTGAGACGGAGAAGGAACTGAAAGTGCACTCTTGTCCAGCCTCTTGGGGAAACTGAGGCACGAAGAGGGGAAACAAAGTGCCATCATCACAAGCTCATGTTTGCATAGTCCTTGGGGTAGTGAGGATGCCAGGCCTGAGGTGTCTGTCCTCTGGTCTGGTCCCTGTGCCCAGGGCACCCATGGGTGCTTCAGCAGGGGCTGGGAGTCTGTTTGTGGGTGGGACCTGACCCTACAAGAGATCAAACCTGTTCCTGCAGCTTCACCAGCACCATATTCTCCCCAGTATCCTGCTGGGGGGAGCTTACGATTGTAAGGAGAGCCCTCGGGTCCCTACGATTGGGGGAGATTGCTTTCCTTGCTCATAACAAATGACCTCCCCTGCCATGTTTTGTTTTAGGTGACCAGGGTGAGAAAGGACCTCGAGGCCTCACAGGTCAGTCCTACACAGGAATCTGCTTTAGTCCACTCATGACTTTAAGTCTATTGATCAGTGGAGGTGGGGAAAATTACAGAAGGAGAGAGAATGTCTGTCTCAAGACTTTCAAGGAACTTGCCTTCTAGAAAAAGTCAGAGAAAATAAAATAATGCCATGAATGTCAAACATACTTCAAAATGCACAGTCCAAACAATAGATATTTGGTGCAGAAAGGGGAGTTTCTACTTGTCTCTGACCCTTTGGGGGGATCAGCTGGGAAGATTAATAAGCAATTCCCAAAGCAGCAGAAAATGTACACTTCTGCACCCTCTCAGCCACTTACCACCCGCCACTTGGCATCATTAAAAAGGAAATTGATGGTCATGATAATTTGACCACAAAGGTTAGCTTTCTGTTTCCAAGGAAATTGGGCTCCTACTGAAGCTCCTTCAGGTCAAGTGTGGTTTCTGGGTCAACCGGTACCTACTGCCAGGGGAGCAGGTAGCCCTGGCCTTGGAATCAAAGCAGCCATTGCTTCCCACCTCCTCCATGTGGGGAGGGTGCAGGCCTGTTGGGGTGTGGGAGGAAGTGGGCATGTGCTACCATGTTCAAAGCACATGGTAGCTCGCCAGCCTCCAACCAGCTGGTCCTCTGTCCTATGCAGGCGAGCCTGGCATGAGAGGTTTGCCTGGAGCCGTGGGTGAGCCTGGAGCTAAAGGAGCAATGGGTAAGTGTCCCAGAGAGGGTCTGCCTGTTCCAGAGATCACTGTGGCCCTGTAGAGATTCTTCTAGAGCTGCCCCTCCAGCTCTTTCTCTTGCCCACCCCTGGGTGAGTCCCCCTTTTTAGGCCATTTCTGGGTCTGAGCATCCCTCCAGGGCTCAGCAAGCTGCAGGTCTCCGTGGGTTTCTCACTGCTCTGGGTTGGACGTGGCAGGGCATGGCCCCTCACCCTGGCTCCTGCCAGGGCTCCTTTGGGACTCACAGTGCTCTTCCCAGGATGAGCTTCACAGCCAGATCCAGGTTGCCACCCTTTGGCTGACCCCTGTTGCCTGACAGCTAGGGCATGAAAGTGACTGCGGACCTCCAGAGGACCAGGCCGGCTGAGAACCGTGGCATCTCAGAGGGCTGAAGCCCCCCTAGTGGGGATGTGGCACCTTCTGTTGTTCATTTCACCAACTGTTAGCAAGCACTGACTGTTAGCAGGACAAGTGAGACACTTCGCCCCCTGAAGGGGAGATAAAGCTTATGGGAAAGGACAGGGACCATGAAAGGTCCCAAATACTATGGTTACATAACAGAGGAGATTTCTTCCAACCAGGATGGAAGAGGTGGCATTTCAGATAGTCCTAAAAACTTAGGAAGATTTTCATCCTGACCAGCTTGGAAAACTGTCCATGCAGACGCAACCTCAGTAGAGACAGAGGGTAGAGGAACAGTCCAGAAGTACACCAATTCAGATGGAGGCTAGGATAGCACAGGAGACAAGAACTGGAGGACCTTGACTTCCAGGACCTCAAGTAAATGAGGGACAGAAGCCCCGGACCACTCTCAGCAGGCACATAGACAGTTGCTGGCTTAGAAGAGGGAAGGAGAAGGCTGGATCCAGAAGGGGTAACAAAGACAGGCTTCTGCTGCAGTTGACACCACAGGAAGGGTCTGGAGAGCTTCCACCTCGGAGACCTCATTCTCTAAGGCTGCTGGGGCAGGAGGGGAAAGAGTCACAGAAGTAGCTGCAGGAGTCACTGATGACCTTTGCTTTTCTGCTTGATCAGGTCCTGCTGGCCCCGATGGACATCAAGGCCCAAGAGGTTGGTTACTGATTTCCTGTCTTCACTCGCAACTGCCCCTGCCTCCATTCCCTGCTCTGCCCATGTCCCTGCATCAGTTCCCAGTTCCCTTTGTCATATGTCACATGCCTCTGGCATGTGGAAATGTGCCCTGTCTGGTTCTTGCTCCCCTCCTCCTTCCCACCCACCAGTCAGACAGTCAGAAAAACCCCAAGAGGCCCTGGCTCCGAGGCCCTGGTAGTCAGCCCTCAGGAAAACCTTTCCTCATTGCTCGTACTCTCTCCAGGTGAGCAAGGCATGACAGGGATGCCTGGAACCCGTGGCCTACCAGGACCTTCTGGAGACCCAGGAAAGCCAGGTAACAGGGCAGGAAGAGGGAGCCACACACTGCTTGCCTGTTTGCAGGCACACACTGTTTGCAGGTGGGGATGTGCACAGGTGTGTGGGCATCTGTGTAGGGGTGTCATGGGATCACGTGTTGGGTGTGTGTACAGGTGTGTGTCCCAGTGTACCCTGGTGGGCCTCATCCCCTTACCTCCAGAGCTCAGCAGGGAACTCACACAGCAGGTGGCACTATGCATGATAACCGCGAGGCCCTGGCCACTTGAAGCCACCCAGTGTGGCAATTGGGAAAGAGGGATTAACAGTGAAAGCAAGGAATTCTAGAAAAGGGCAAGGACACGTAAAATTGCACACTTGAATGTCAGCTCCATTGCTCCTTTGGGTCTTTCCCTTTCTGTCCTGCTTTCCTGGGGTCATACCTGGACCCTACCAGTCAGAGGAGAAAAGCCCTCATTAGAATCTCCACCAAGGGCTCACGCAAGAGCAGGATTCTCAAGGCAGCAGGAAGAACCGATCAAAAAGAACCAAGACCCAGGTGTGGTGGCTCACGCCTGTAATCCCCACAAGTCTTGAGGCTGAGGCAGGATGATTACAAGTTCAAAGTCAGCCTCATCAACTTAGCAAGACCCTGTCTCTAAATAAAATATAAAAAGGGTTGGGGATGTGGCTCAGTGGTTAAGGGCCCCTGGGTTCAATCCCTGGTACCAAAAAGAAGAGCCAAGAAAGTTGTGTGGTTATAGCAGGTGGCCCTTCATCAGGAGCCATGGAGGGCAAGGAAACCTGTGAGTCCTTGGCTAGTGCTCAGGTGTAGGGCTAAGGGAGGGAACCTGGGGCAGCATTTAGGGTCTGTAAGTGTGTGTTCTGGGTCCATGGCTCTCAGATTTCACAAGGTCTGTGGATCCAAACAGGTTCAGAACCAGGGCCTGATGAAGCACTGGGTTGCTTCACTGAAAAGCTGAAATAATGGCTCTCTATCCAATGCTGGGAGGGCCCTGGATGCCCCAGTGGGAGGCTTGTCCTACATCCACCAACCCCTGCACCGCTGTGTCCACCTGCCCTTGCGGGTGAGGGTCCTCCTCAAGGACAGCCCACAGCACTTGGACTCTCACCCTGCATCTTGTTTTCTGCAGGTCTCACAGGACCCCAGGGACCTCAGGGTAAGTCACAGGGTCAATCCCACCTCTTCCCAGGAGAGCCACTTTGGCCAGCGCTTTTCTCCAGTCACCTGAGCGTGTCCTCCCTTCACCCAACACCCAGCAAACATGGGGTCAGGTCCTTCCACAAGGAGACTTGAGAAGGAAAAATATGCACAGAACAGTCTAGAACCCCATGCTGGTAGCAATGAGCTTGGATGCGTGCTGCTGCTTCTGTCTGACGGGCCTGTCCCTTCCGGTGCAGGAATGCCCTGGACGAGGCCCCCAGCCTATGGGAGCTGCTGGCAGGAGCTCTGGGAGTCGACACAGGCTCAGTTTCCTCATTAGCATGGGGGAGGGGGTGCCTCCCTTGTTTCAAGTTCTCATTTTTGTTCATGTCCATCCTATAATTACCCATGTGGATTTGAGAAATCACCACCACACTCAACCCTTCATTTCCTAAAGGAAATTGGGCAAGGATTTCAAATGAAACCACATAGCAGGTTCCCATATGCTACCTGCGCAGCGACATCCTCAGATGCTCAAAAGCAGGCAGGTGCACTGCGCACAGCAGCCCAGCCCCAGCCCCAGCCTGCAGCAGGACGGGGGACTGTGGCTGCTTCGCAAGTGCCAGGAGCTCACAACTCAGCCAGACTGGACTCCCCCAGAGCAGAGCTCATGGACCTGTCCCACCTCAAGTCCAGCTGTCGCCCCAGAGAAGGACAGGCCTCAGGGCAAGAGGCTCCCTCAGGGGCTTCCTGGGCTAACGCTGAAGGGCTTCAGTCAGCAGCCAGTGTGACTATGCTGAGTGACAGTGCTTGGTACTGCCCCAGGCTGCCTGGAATATTGGGACCTTAATTATCCTAACTGACATGTTTTTAATCACCTCAGGACTTCCTGGGACCCCTGGCCGTCCAGGGACTAAAGGTAAGTGATTTTCCAAATGCCACGTGCTGTCTTTTCACTAGTCATTTTTGCAAAAGGGAGGCCCCTCTCTGGCCAGAGCCTGGACCAACAGTGGCATCTAGTGGCTCCAGCAAATGCTGAGAGGTGTGAGCCCAGCGATCCATGCTGAGCAACCAGGCCCTGGGTCCTCAGGTCTCTCTCACCCTCCACCTCCTCACCCCAAACCAAAGCCTCATGTCATGGCAGGAAGATCAGGAAGGGTGCTGCCCGCCCCAAAACTTCTAATCCCCTGATTTTCCTCTAAAATGCCCTATTTGTGCCTCCTCCCCCTCGCTTAGGCTTGGTCCCCAATAATGCGACTCTTCCCCAGGCTGGGAGCACACTGGTCTTGTCCTTCACACAGGCCTCAGTATGACTAGGTCCACCAGGTCCTCCTGAGAGGTGGCTCTGTGCAGGCCGAGGGGAGTGTTAGGGTGCTATTAAAAGGGAAAGGTCAAAGGACGAGATGGGAAATAATCCTCGGGGGTCTGGCTGGTAATGCCTACGCCCATGGGGACACTTCAGCTCTGCCCATAAGACCCCAGCGCTGAACAAGCCTAGAGATGCGCAGAGCTCCTTCCGTCCCTGTGACCCATCCTCCTGGACCCTGATGCTCCGGAGAGCCACTCTCACCCTCGATGAGACCCTGGGATCAACCGTTTACCATAGACTATTTCTGACAACTGACTGAGCCAAGGAGTTGTTTCAAGATAAATAAATATAATCCTAAAATAATGACAGCCAAGGGCGTCCCCCCCAAACAGACCTATCTCTGAGTCATAGATTTATTAGTAAATGAATGAAAATTATTTCGAGCACCTAAATGACCCTCCTGACCCTCCTCCAGGTGAACCCGGCGCTCCAGGCAAGATCGTGACTTCAGGTAGGCAGGTTTCAGAGGGCCCCTCCTCACGGTCTTTCTCTTTCCTTTGTGGCGCACCTGCCCTGGCTCTGCCTTTGTGTCCTCCAAGAAGCTCTGGTTGGGAAGCATGGTGCTTGGGCTGGGGTGTGGCAGTGAGGTCTTTGGGCCAGCAGCGAGGAAAGCGGGGACAACCATAGTGAAGAGAGGCAGAGGCGCCAGCCTGCCTGGCCCACAACCTGTATATACGCCAGAGCCTCAAAGCCAGAAATTGGGGCTCACTGTTCATGTGCCTTCTGTTTCCAGGCGGGTCATCAACAGTCACTGTCCCAGGCCCCCCAGGACCTCCTGGTGCCATGGGACCCCCAGGACCTCCAGGTACCCCAGGTCAGTCTGTTTTCTTGCTTTGCCCCAGTCAGTAGCACATTCGACTCCAGCCGTTTGCTTGCTCAAACCCTGAAACCAAGGGCAGGAATCTAGGAAAGAGAGGAAGGAGGGCTGAGAGAGGCAGACCCTGCATTACTGGTCAGGGAGGCAGATCAGCTATCCTGCCTTGCTGGCAAGGAGGCCACACAGTGTTTGAAGATGGGAAAGCTGAGGTTCAGAGCAGGTAAATGATGTGCCTAAGGTCACACAGCCAATAAGCAGCAGGCCAGAACATTCTGCCTCTAAAGTTTGAGACCAGTTAGAACTAGGCCCTTGAGCCCATAGTTCCTTCTTGGAAAATAATTTGAAAATAGGCATGAAGGGTAACACAATTGCTGGTGATCTATTAGCAGAAAATATTCCAAACCATCCAGTCCCATGGGATGGTTACGAAAACATGAAGACTTTTGAAGAAAGTTGTTGGGAGAGATTGGTCGCATTTAAGAGAGCTTGGATGTGCTCTGTGGTTGCAACAGTAGTTTTGAAAGATGCAGAAAAAAAATGATGGAACGAAATAAAATGTTCGGAAGCTAAAGAATGATGGATAGTTTTTTCTTTCCAAAATTCCCATTATCTTGTCACATGTTTTTAGTTGCTTAAAATATTTATGAAGGGCTAGGAATGTGGCTCAGTGGTAGAATATGTGCTTAGCATATGTGAGGCCCTGGCTTCACCCACCACCAGCAAAAATAAATAAATAAATACTCGAGAAGTACATGACACAACGGATGCAAGTGTGTACCAGCCTTCCCTCCTGATGAGCTCCAGTAGGAGGACAGTGGGGAAATGCGTAAGCCCCTAGCCACTGAAGAACGCCTGACTGCCCCAGGAGTCCTGGCACCTGTCAGGGAGGTTCTCTCCAGGCTGGCCTCAAATTCCTAATTGTTCGCAAAATAAACAAGCCACCCCCTCTGGGCCCTGGGCCACACCTGGTGAGGTTACACCTGGACCCGGTCACCTCCCCTTTCTTCAGCCCTTCCTGTGACCTACAGGTGTGATTTAGCCTTTTCTTCCCTGACCCCATTTCCAGGCCCTGCTGGCCCGGCCGGTCTCCCAGGACAGCAAGGTATGTCACACCCTGAAAGATCACAGACCGTGGCTGTCAGGGGACTGTCTTCCTAGGTGGGACTTGGGCCCCCGTACTTGAGATGAAAGGAGCGGAAGGTGGATGGGGCTCTTCCCCTTGGGCCTTGCGAAGCCTCAGCTGCAAGGGGAGCCACCCCCTCTCACCTCCTTCCATGTCTCTTACAGAGCCAGGGTCCTCAAAACAGGGGGATTAACACTCCTTGGCCCCCGGCAAAGGTTGAACTTGACTATTTTCTTAGGGCTCAGGTCTTTTATGGCTAGACCCTGATAATCATGCCACTGTCAAGAGATTTATCCAAATATCAAAAAACAGCCAGGTTTAGGAAAAGCTGGCCCAAGTCCTCCTGGGAAGTTTCGGCTACAGCAGAAAAAGTGTCCTCTGCCACCACACTGGCCCTGATAACCTGCACTTGGCCCTGCCGGCCCTTGGCTTGGTCCCACCTTGTACCTGGTCCTGTGCCCACTGCGGAGGGAAAGCAGTGGCCAGTCACTGCCAGCAGTGCCCACCTAACCCTGTCCTCCCCACAGGTCCACGAGGGGAGCCAGGACTTGCGGGTGAATCATTCAGCAGCACTGGCAGCTCCATCTCCGAGGTCCTCTCTGCTCGTGAGTGCCACCATTCTCTGGGGCAGGTGACGTCGGGGGTCAGGAGTGGGAGAGATGGCAGCTGCGCCAGTGAGTCATCCACGAGGGCCTGATGTGACGATGACCAGATCTTGTGCAATGCAGCGAGGGCTCAGAAGAACAGCAGGGCTTGTCTGGTGTGGGAGGCTCAGTCCCAGGGGATGCGCAGCTGTCAGAGACTCTGGGATCTGAGGAGGCCCAGGGTCAGGCCAGGCCTCGGGAGTGTGGCTGGCAGGAGTAGCACATCCCCCACTCGGAGAAGGCAGCAGCCAGGCTCTGTGATTCTCAGCCACAGGCCCAGGCTGGCAGGGCCCACTCCTGCAGCTCCCTGTCCACAAAGCCCTTTCCCGAGCCTAGGTGGAGCCACAGCTGGGCCTTCCAGCTGGGCAGCTGGCATGCCGAGCTATGATAGCACCCGACCTGGTCAGGCCCTCTTCGGGTGCTCGGGTTGTGTTGGGGACTTAGCATTCACTGGCACTTTATGCTAAGATGCCACTATAACGTAAGCCTCATGGACCCTGAATCACGGGCAGAAACTAAGGCTGAACGAGGCTGAGAACTTGCCGAGAGTCACCAGCCACACATGTGGGATCAGGCTTTGATCCCTGTTCTCTAGGGGAAGGCCAAGTGGCACCCAACTCCCTACACATCCTTCCTTGTCAGGAAGTCTGACTGCGGCCCAACCCTGCCCCTGAGCGCGAGGCGCCCTCAGCAGATGTGGTCCTGGAGGTCCTGTGCCAAGGCCACTCGGCCTGTCCTTGTAGCCTGAATGTAACCTGGCTGCCTGAGGCTGACCATGCTGGTGGGCAGAGAACAGCCTGGCCACTGCTTTCTCTCAATTCCGTTTTCTTCTCTCTACAGAAGGTCTTGATTTACGAGGTCCCCCAGGCCCACCTGGGCCACGTGGGCCACCAGGTGAGCATCTCAGGGATCTTGAAGGCTCTCAGGAAGCCCAGATCCTGCCCTCAGGGGAATCGGCCCCCAGAGCTCAGTGCTTCCTCTCACTCACTCTCTTCTGCAGGGCCTGCCATCCCAGGTCCACCAGGACCCCGAGGCCCACCAGGTGAGAGCGGGGCTCCCTGCAGGAGTGGCGAGGGGAGGTAACGGAAAAGGGGTGCCCTCCAGGCTGGTTCTTAGGAAAGGGCTCCCTGCCTCCCCACCTCCTCCTCCAGGCCCACCTCTTGGCACTAATGCATCTTGGGGCTCCTCCTTCTAGGGGAAGGCTTGCCAGGCCCACCAGGCCCACCAGGATCTTTCCTGGCTGACTCAGGTAATGTTGTGGCATTGAGTCGCACCTCCCACAGCCCTAGCCCCGGCATGGTCCATGGTCACAGCCTCATGACCTTCCTGACTTACTGGCCAGGTGTCCTCCTTCTGCCTCTCCATGGGGGTTGTGTCTGCATAATTTTCCTGCTTCTTGCTGCACATGGGGAGAATAAACAATGCCAACCAAACCAGACTGGTAGCTTGGCCCAAGGGAGCAGCAGGGGAGCTCCTGGAGTGGCTGGGGAGGCCTGGGTCTTGTCCCCAGGGATCCCAGGTCTGAAGAAGCAATGGGACACACGCACATGAAATAAACGCTAATGGTGTCGCATAGAAATTTATGGAAATAAACTCGGAGCAAAGATCAGGCCAGAATTTGTCCCATGTGGAAGATCCATCCATCCATCCATCCATTTATCCATCTATCCACCCATTCATCTTATCATTCATTCATTTTTATATGCAACCTCTCAACCATGCAAGCATACAAACACCCATCCTTAACTCCATCTGCCAAGTGTTGACTGAGCATCTGCACCATGCCAGGTGCTGTGCTGGGTGCTGCTTCCTCAGCACACCACTGTGTCTGCACTCAAACTGCTTCTTTCCTCTGCAGACAACTTCTTCTCTGGCCCTCCAGGCCCACCTGGCCCCCCAGGCCCTAAGGGAGACCAAGGTGAGAGCAGTATCCCAGGGAGCCCAGGAGCCAATATGAATCCCCTGCTTACCCACCTACTGGCTGGGAGAGTTGGAATGAGAGTTTTGAATTTCCCGGGAGGGAAATTTCCTCATCTTCCTGCCATGTCCCATTAGGGGCTCAGGAGCCTGCAGCATGGGGTGGGAGTGGGAAAAGGAGTCAGAATCTCTGTAAAGAAGTTCCTCCCCCCATCCCACTTTGACCTGGTGGAAGGAGAGGCCGAGGAGCCCCAGGTTCTGCATCTGCTGCACCACTGGAGCCCCATCAGCTTCTCCATGTTGGTAGGTGTCTCACAGCTCTCTGCTTCCTTCCCTCAGGTCCCCCAGGCCCCCGAGGACGTCAAGGTACAGTAGAGCTGGCATCAAACACAGCCAAGAATAGGGGCAGGGCGGCAAGAGCTTTGAGTTCATGGGAAGTGCATTTGGTGCACATGAGCCAGAGTACACCCGAGTGTCTCCGTGGGTGGCTGAGTATTTGCGTCTGTGCAGGCAGCACAGGACACAGGTACTGACTGTCCAAAGCGGGAGTTGACCTAGCAGTCAGGGATCTTGGGGGCCTCCAACATGGGGTGGGTGGGGAGGAGAGTGAACCTGACTGTCCCCTCTCAGAGAGTCCCTCAGGTGAGCAAGGCCTCTGGGCAAGCTCAGTCCCAGCTAAGTGCTATGCTCCGCCCTGCTGAAGCTATGCCCAGGGCCTCTCCCAACCTGGCTGACCATACTGTGTGTGTTCTTGGCTTTCAGATTCCAGTTCCCTTGGATTCAATCTGCAGGGACCACCAGGTCCACCTGGCCCACAGGGACCCAAAGGTGACAAATGTCATTGAGGGTGTAGCCAAGAAGGTGGTGAGGAGTGGCCCCCAGATGCCAGCATGGAAGGCAACAAGTGCTTATGGGTGCTGAAGACTTAGGAGAAAAGTGAGGCAGAAGAGAGGACAGGCTGGAGGGAGACAGGGACAAGGACGTGGAGAGATAGTCTCTGCCCAAATGGAGCTCCTGGCATCATTACAGAACCAAGACTAAGAGACACGTGCTATGTGTGGTTGGGCTTAAGCAGGGAAGGCTTCCTGGAGAAGGGGACATAAACAAGGCTTCACATCTGGATTGCAGGTGATCCCGGTGTCCCAGGGGCTCCTGGCATCCCCGGAGGTCCCTCTCGAGGTAAGAACAAAATGTGACCCAAGTCCCTCACCCCTCCTTCAAATGAGGCTGGTCACTCCAGTGAGGACATCGATCTTTTGTTCATTAACTTAGCCACGACTCAGAATTGATTCAGTGCCTCCTTGTGGGGGAGGGTCCAGACTACAAGCTGTGGGGTGGGAGGAAGGACCTGTGCATAGTCCAAGGTAACTAACAGTGCCAGGTGACAAATGGGCCCTGGACTTATGCACCTATAAGTCAGAGAGGAGGGAGACTGTGAGGTGGTGAATAGGTTGCTGAAGGAAAGCGGGAATTTGGCCGGAAATGGCTCCCATCTCTGTGCCCCTCAAAGAGGTGGCCCTTCTCTTGGCCACTGTTCTATTTCTCCCACTGAGAAAGCCCCTCCCTCCTCAGGGAGCCTGGGTCCAACTCAGGGGCCAAGAAACCAAGTCGGGATGCTCTCTCTTCCCTGCAGGCGGATCATCAAGCACCATGTACATGTCAGGCCCACCCGGACCACCAGGGCCCCCCGGGCCTCCCGGCTCCCTCAGCGGCTCTGGCCAGGAGATTCAGCAGTACATCTCTGAGTACATGCAGAGTGAGTGGCTGGCCACCTACGCCCTGGGGTCTGAGTAAGGCAGCAGTGGCCAAGGGACGTGGGGCAGGTTGTGTGTGAGGCCAGGAGCACCCATGGAGTCTGGCCTACAGTTCAGTGAGTGCCCCACACCTGTCCACACGCCAGCCTCATCTTCACCCCCCAGAGGTCCACGCGCACGCCCGGCACACTTACATGTGTGCACTCCTCCAGGTCCTGTGCATGGATGGCTGATGGGGTCATGTTGGTCCACAGCCCTCACAGACCACCTGACCCAGCATGGGCCTTGTTTTCTCTATCCACACCAACGGAGCCCAGGTTCCCTGCTGGCCCTGCTTTGGGTCATGTGCAGGTGGGATGGGCATTTCAGGTCTCCGTGGGGAGGACTGGCTTGACTTTACATCATTCCTTTGTTGGCAGGTGACAGCATTAGGTCTTATCTATCTGGAGTGCAGGGTCCCCCAGGCCCACCGGGTCCCCCAGGGCCTGTCATCACCATGACAGGAGAGACTTTCGACTACTCAGAGCTGGCAAGCCACGTCGTGAGCTACTTGCGGAGTAAGCCCGTCCCTACGTCCTGTCTCAGTCATCTTCCTCTCAGGGGTCCATTCCTGTCCCCCGAGTCTCATCTCTTACTCCTCTGTTTGCTTAGCTCTTGTGAGCATCTGACCAGTGTGGTCCTAATTGTAGACCCTTCCTGGCTGGCTCATGAAAAGGAACCCTTCATATTGGCAGTATCTGGAAGGAGTTAGACTAGACCTCATTATGAAAAACAAACTGCATTTCTTACCAAAATAATAATAACAATGATAACCACAATTTGGAGTTTTCTGCTGCTTTCTAAATGACTGCCATACCTCCGTTCACTCATTTCCCTCAGAGATAAATGACTGGTTGTCCAGGTAGTTCAGGTCTGGATACACAGGGTCTGCTTCAGGACCAGAGTAGGTCACCTGACATCTTCCTCCCACAGCTTCAGGGTACAGCATCAGCTCCTCCTCATCCTCCATCTCCTCTGAAGACATCCTGGCTGTGCTGCAGCGTGAGTCACCTGTGGGGGATGAGAGGGTGGGACCGTCCTTGCCCTCTCCTGACTTCACTGTCACACACACCTTTGTGAGGGTTGCAAACAGGAAGCAGTCCTTTGGAAAAAGGAGCTGCCAACTCACTGTGCCCCTCTGCTTGCTGAGACACAAATGACCTGGAGAGTGGGTGGTGAATCTCCCCTCTCCAGACAATGCCAGGCAAGTGGGCACGGGCCCCTTCAGGTCCCTGGAAGCTTGCTGACCCGACTCCCAACACACACACACTGTGTGGGCCGGACAGCCCAGAGCTCACAACTGTCACCAGGACCCAGACTGTGTCTCTGCAGACTGTGGCTGAGGGACCCTTGGCAGCGTGGGTCCACACTAACCTGCACATCCTCTCCTTTCCAGGTGAGGAAGTGCGACAGTACCTGCATCAGTACCTGACGGGCCCTCCAGGTCCTCCAGGGCCACCAGGAGCTGGTGGAGATGGGTCCCTCCTGTCTTTGGACTATGCAGAGCTGAGCAATCGCATCATCAGCTACCTGTCGAGTGAGTGCCCCGGCTCCCGGCCTGCCCTCTGCAGGCAGGGTGGTCAGGGAGGGCCTGAGATGAGAACAGGGTGTTGACCCTTGCTGAGATGGCCCAACTGACCCCTCCTGCCGGGCTGCAGCACCCCAGTAGGGGGAGCAGCCTTCAGAACTGTTCAAACCTGTAGTCGCAGAGCAGGTCAAAGAGCGTGGTGAGGGAAGCCAAGACGAGCGTGGACTTTGCACTGGGCATGTGTGCACAGCTCACACAGGTGCGCGTGCACACACATACACTCTCCCAAAACCCCAGAATGACACTATGGACAGCCTGCCTGTCCACTGTGCCTCCTCCTTTGATGGCATTGCACAGGAGTGTCTCCATATTAGTCCTCTCTCCTCTCTTCCTGCCGCCTCTTCCGCCCCTTCTTGGACCCCACATCTGTCCAGATTGCTGTGTGTCTGACATCCTCTCTGACAGGGCGTTTGCATTTGTCTTCCTCTGCCTGATCTGAGCCCATCACAACTTGGGACTTTGTTCCCCAGGTTCTGGGATCAGCATTGGGCTTCCTGGCCCCCCAGGGCCCCCTGGCCTCCCGGGAACTTCCTATGAGGAGCTCCTCTCCTTGCTCCGAGGTAAGGTCAAGCAGTGGCATCTGTCCATGTGGTTTGGGACAGAGGCACAGCCCTTGGTCCCAGCTGTGACTGCCTCCTCTTTGTGTCTCAGGGTCTGAATACAGAGGCATCGTTGGACCCCCGGGTCCCCCAGGGCCACCTGGGATCCCAGGCAATGCGTGGTCTAGCATCAGCATGGAGGACCTCTCTTCTTACTTGCACAGTAGGATGCTGGCAGCAGGGAGGGAAAGGGCAGAGGACTGCAGCCCGGCCTTGGGGCACCCATGGGTCTTAGCAAAGAAAAGTCACGGACAATCAGATCTATTCAGCAGTCACCAAGTCCTCCTGGAGCACATGCAGGGCAGGGTGCTGGGGCCCTTATGTGAGGGGCCCTCAGCCTTGGCAGTGGGAGAAGTAGAGGGAGAAGCTGGGATGGACAGAGTTCCCAATTCATGGGCCAGCCTGTGGTTAGGGCCAGCCCGGGGGGCTCCATTGCTCAGCAGTGAGGAGCTGGGAGGAGGGAACATGACTTGGGTTGAAGGAGACTCAGAGTTGGGGGTGGGAGGGCCAGGCAGGAGCAGCCATTCCCAGCTGGTGTCAGGGCAGGGGCCGCCCAGGCCGCCTGTTGTTCCCTCCTCCTGGCATCCAGGAGGCCCAGCCTCCTCTCCCCACCTTTCAGAAGGGCTCCACAGCAGGCCCTGAGGCCTGGCTGAGAATTCAGCTTTCTCCACAAAGTACCCTGACCTTTCCCTTCCTTTCCTCCCACTCAGCTGCTGGCTTGTCATTCGTCCCAGGCCCTCCAGGCCCTCCTGGGCCCCCAGGTCCTCGAGGGCCCCCAGGTGTCTCAGGAGCTCTGGCAACCTATGCTGCTGAGAACAGTGACAACTTCCGGAGTGAGCTGATTAGCTACCTCACGAGTATGTGCCCTAATGCGCGTATCCCCCACGCCCATTCCCCAGACCTTGCTTGTCCCTGTAAGTGGAGTGGCAGGTGGTTGAAGGAGCCTAGGAGGCAAACACCAGGGAGCCCCCAGGCAGGGAAAGCCCCTTTCTTTCCTTCCAGCGACCTCCTGCTGGTGTGCAAGGACCTTGAAGTTCACCTCAGGTCATTAAAGGGTGGTCAGACCCCAGGAGAGACCGTCTAGCTCCCAACTCGTTTAGTCCAAAAGCTGAGCTCCTGCTCAGGCAGCTTCCTTTCCCACAGGCCCTGATGTGCGCAGCTTCATCATTGGGCCCCCAGGCCCTCCTGGGCCACAGGGACCACCTGGAGACAGTCGCCTGGTGTCACGGGATAACTCCTACAGTTGGGGCCACAGTTCTTCCTCCAATCGGGGCACCTCCTACAGTTCTTCAACCAGTGTTGGAGGAACCAACGGAGGCTCCCTGGGTGAAGGTGGAGCCTTTGGCACAGGAGATGGGGGTCCCTACGGCACTGACATCAGCCGAGGTGGGGGCTACAGAGCGGCATCAGAAGGCGGCACGTATGGCAGCAATGGCGAATCGCTCCGAGCTGGCTTTGCTGGAGACCTGGATTACAATGAGCTGGCTGTTCTGGTGTCAGAGAGCTTGCAACGTAAGTAGGGACATGGGCCTCGGTGTGGAAGCTTGTGAGCATCTCAGCTAGGCCCCAGAGACCAGCGCTCCCATTTTTGAGCACTCAGGCGGTGAAGACAGGAATTCTGGAATCAAATGGGCAGGGACCGAAGACAGGAGGCCCCATCCTAATTTTCAGCCAGCTCGGTGTAAGGGCCCCCAGAAATGGAACCTAAGCCTTGGGGAGCAGAGCACACTGGGCTCTTGGTACTTTGCTTTCCCAACACCTAACCTGTCCTGGGTCCCAGGAAAGTCCTAAGGAGCATGACGGCTTTCTGCTGGGGCTGAGTGGAGGTGGACAGCTAAGAGGCCCTTTCTCCCTGAGGCTGATCAGCACAGACACAGTTGTGCAATCCAAAGGCCTTTGAGGAATGCCCACAGCAGGCAGAGACTGGTGCCAGTCACACAGGAGGATACAGAGGAAGTCTGCCTGGCTTGTCCCTTGGGATAGCTGCATTTAGCTTAACTGCTTTGGGACTTAAACAATCTGCGGGTGTTGCACTGACTGTGGCAAGTGATCCTGCACTGTGCTCTGGTGTTTCCAGGTCAGGGCCTGCTACAGGGAATGGCCTACACTGTCCAGGGCCCACCAGGGCAGCCTGGGCCCCAGGGACCCCCTGGCATCAGCAAGGTCTTCTCTGCCTACAGCAACGTAACTGAAGACCTCATGGACTTCTTCCGAAGTAAGGCCATCCCCGCTGCTTTCCCAGTACCCACCCTGTGGCAGTGTCTCACGTGGGTCTGCTCCACAGACACCAACTCATGAAAAACCTTGAGATACTGAAAATCAGATAAATTTTAAACTTCACTTCCTCTTCCAAATGCAGACTCCTTCGCTGTGCATCAGTATTACTTTGAACAAATCACCAGACCTCCCCAGCTTCTAAGCCAGTTTTTCCCCCCTTGCAGCTTATGGAGCCATTCCAGGACCCCCTGGGCAGAAGGGAGAGGTGGGCACCACAGGACCCAAAGGTAAGTGGTGGCAGGGAAACAGCCACCAGGAGCTGTGTAATGACAACCTCTTGCTGAGAAGCAGCCACCTTGCTGCCACGATGGGTACCTCTGCCAATTCTCAACACCCACCCCCCACAGGCCTGTGCACTCTGCATTAGTGTCACGCTTCCTTCTACACTTCTAGGTGACAGAGGCCCTGCTGGACCACGAGGCCTTCCTGGGCCACCTGGCCCTCAAGGGCACAAGGGGGAAAAAGGAGACAAAGGTAAATACTGGGGCTGATGTTCTGGAGTTTCTGGAGGGTGGGAGGTCTGTGCTCAACAGAGTGCCAGGGCAGCACCACCAAGAACACAACTGGCATAATAGGGAGGAAGAAAAGGAAGAACCAGTGCAGGGAGAAGAGGAGAGCGGAGCTGGTAATGAAATAGGGTCAATGATATAAATGAATTCAAAGTCTCACAAGAGAGTTCATCTTTGAACCATCTTTGCAGAAGTCAGTCACCATATTGCACAAGTTTAGGTCCCCATAAACCACAGATACTTTTTAACTTCCTTCTTACCTCCTAACTTTCAGGTGACCAAGTCTACATTGGGCGGAGGAAGAGAAGTATTGCCATCAAACCATGAGCTGGACTTGGCAGAGCAAACCCCTGGACCCATTCTTGAAATGCATATGGACCCCTATGTCCAATTCTCTCCAGAGGGTGAAAACTGGAGCCTGTCCATGTCCTCCTGACACAGTCACCTAGCAACCCTTTAGTCTGAACAAAAAAATTCAGGCAAAGATACACAACCTGCAACAACTTCACTGGTGGACTTTAAGAATAGCTGCAACATTTTAGGATGAGACTTACTTCCCTGCTGTCTAGATCCGAGCTCCTTGGCTTCTTTAACACTTAGTTCAAGCCCCTATCTAGGAAAGTCATTACATAAGCGTTGGCTTGCGAGTCTTGGAGCTTTCCCTAAAAATGAGCTCAGAAATGGAAGATAGGGATGGGGTGCCTTCCTGGAGGTGACACTTGGTGGGAGTGTCTTTTGGTTATTGTTGCAAAATTGTGCTATTATTAGCTCCTTTCTCCCATTTGAGAGGCAGAGAGTTGGCCAAGAAGAGACTTGCAATTGAAAAAATTAAGAAATCCACTTCCCCTGCGGGAGGTGACAGGGTTTCTAATGGTTATATGTGCATATATATGCAGGTCAGATCCCCACTTGCTTAGGGAGTTTGATTATAGCTATGAACTGCATCCACAGGCCCCTGCTAGGATGTACAGATGTTATACTCAACTAGACTGTAGCAAATAGGACAAGAGGGGCAATGGGCAAGGAGGGGCAAGAAGGAGAAGGCAGAAATAGAATACCTGAAGCTGGAGAAGGATGGCTTTCGCTCACAAACATCACCTCTGTTCTGCTCTTAGGAAATGGGATGGCGGGGGTGGGGTTGGTGCAGTTGGTTTTTAAGCACTTTTCACTGTCTAAAAACATTTGTATGTGGTCTATAAGATGAAAAATCATTTTAATGTAAAATTTTCAATTAAAAAGTTTTTTCTTTTTTAATATGTCTAATATGAACCATCTGAGCAAAGATTTTAAAAATATATTCTGGGTTAATTGGGTCTCACAGCTTATTATAAACACAAGCGAACAATACAAGTTGTACTTTGGGACACAGCTTTTGTCATTTTATTAAATTGAGCTCCTTTAAAGACAGGACTTCATCTATAACTATTAACTCAACCTGGCATATTATAAAGTACCTGAAAGTTTTCCTAAAGGATGGGTTACTTGAAATAAATACATATGCACCAAAGAGCAACATTATTTGCAATTAATGCAGTGATTTATCCTGATGCAAAGGAATTATGATTCCAGGCCAGAAATATATGCAAAATCAAAACACCTATTTAGGGAAGTTATACAAATATCAAACATCCCAAGAAAATGTACATAAAATCAGATAATCCAATCCAAAGAGACTGTACTTCTTGGCCAACTTGTTAATTTGTTACAAGCTGTGAATTCTGACTACTGGATAATAAAACATGGGGTTAAATTAAATCTACTTCTAAACCTCTCCTCTTCTAAAAGACTGAATTATTTTTTACAATAGCCTCCAAGTATTACATCCCCTGTAATAATGATTCTTATTTTATCAGACATAGGACCTTTTCTCTTATTACTAGACTTACTTTACTAAGACATCCAAAAGTCTTCATAGAATTCTATGTCCAAGTGAAATGTGCCCAAGTCCAAACATGGTACTTTCTCTGGACAAAACCCAGGAGGAGGAAGTGCAGACATGAGAAACGGCCTCCAGTGGACAGCAACAGCACTGAGCCTCCTCTGTTTTATTTTTTTAAAAAATCAAGATTGAGCTCAATAGTTCAATAATGTTCTTAGATTAGAAAATGACAAGCTGTGCCCCCCTGCAGCCAAACTGAAGACTTGCCGGGTGTCTACTGAATCTTGATGACTGTATGAGTGATGAATGACAGAAAGAGGTTATTTTAACAGATGTGAGGTCATATGATTTGTAATGCTCAGAAAAATAATCCATTCCAAGTGGGGGTAGGTAAAAATGTGTATATACATGTTGATGAAAATATTTTAAGCACCCCCCAAAAAGGGGTTTGCATGCTAAAGACACCCACCAGCAAGTTACCAGTAAAATTTATATTTGTGAACGTGTGCGCACGTGCGCGTGTGTGTACACATTGATGGCTAGGAACACTAATAAATCTGGAAGGTCAAAAGACCCAGAGGAGGGCAAACTTGAAAATATAACTAGGACCAAAGAAAGAAAAGTTGCAACATGTTCTTACACAGGACAATCTAGTTTCAAAGAACCTCAAAGCAAAAAATAAAAATTAAAAAAAAATTTAAAAAACTAAACAAACTGCTTCTCAAAATAGATTAAGAAATAACTTTATTTTTCATTTGTCAACCCCATGATTGATTGAAAAGACATGTTGATCCCAAATAGATAAGAGGCATAATCTAAAAATTCTTTCTGGAAATTCAGCTTGTGAACTTATTACACTGCAAAAGATCACAGAAAGAAAGCTGCAGCCAACATTTAAAATTGATAAAACACTCTATTCCAAGCCTTGCAGCAGAAATTCTAAAGCGTTATCAAAACCATGTCAGCCATAGTATAGAGGAACAATAGAGGCATTAACTGTTGCACCTTCAACATAAGAAAAGCATTTAAAATATCATCCCATTTCCTACAAAAGATCATTTCCCAGAAAAGAAGTGATTTACTTAATCAGAAGACATTTAGAACTGAACTCTCTTCTTTGCACTGGAGTTCTAGGTTCTGCTTTAGTCAACAATATCCCTAGCTAATAATTTAACCGAATTTGGCTTCTTAGAAGAGTCTTTGTCATGTGAGCAGTGTGGAATGGGAAAAAGTGTGTAGGTACAAAAGAACTGGAAGAATACAAAAAACAGTCACTTCTGAAACTTGCTGATGCTCAAGAAATCAGAGCCCCTCAAATAAAGAGGGTCTCATATGCCTGAGAGCTTTGTGCTTAAGGAAACACTACTTAGAGGTAGCTCTGGTTCTGGTTTATATTTAATTACAATTTGCTGTATCCTGTCATAGGAGGATTCCAATATTTTCAAAAAAGTAAAAGCACTCTAAATTTCCTTCTTACCCACCCGAGAGCTTCCCCATAGAAAGGGTAAGAAAAAGCTTAATGTGACTCCATCTAGAATAGCAGCTAATTCAGCAATCCATAGCCTATGGACTGACAGGACTAAGAAAAGCAGTCCAATGCCCCACACTGCAGGAGCTGGACCTGCAGAAGTGTGGAGGTGTGGTATGTCCACAGTGTGCATTGACGAGGGCGGGGGTGACTGTTCAGGATGCACTTGTGGAGAGTTGTTTTTATGCACTTCATAGCACATTCGACCTCAGGAACAAAACAAGTCAGAGATGGATTTGACTGTACTCTGATTTCAAAAGTCTGTGCCCCTCACCCACTCCTCTACACTTCATACAAGAAAGATGGATCACTAAAATCTATTTAAGGCCTTAACAGAAAGTGGGCAGGTATGGGTACAAGTATCATAACAAAACACTTTTGTAAAGATTTCTATAACCTGAAGAATTAAAATGAATGTTTCCTCTCTACATATGTATCACTGTATAGTCCTGCACCCACACAAAGATGGTCATGTATGAAAGGGAACTCAGTATGAGTCCAAAGAGCATGTTTAAGGGAGATGAAGAGCTGAGGATAAAGAAGAGCTGGAAAAACCCAGCTCTACTCTGAGCCTCTCTCTGGATTCAATACTATGAATGTCAAGGTGAAAGGAATAGAAAGACTCAAATATCCAGACCAAATGAGATCTGAAATTATTTAAGTGATACTGAAAAAATGCTCATTGCCTGAAGTATTTCTTTGTAAAAAGCCAATAAACTGAAAAATTTCAAAGGAGAAAAGTGGTATAAGAGCTTTTCTTCCCTCTCTCATTTCACAAAAATCATTAAATACACTGGGCAACATTATACCACTATTTTTATCATAACAATATAAACAACTTCCATCATCATCTTGAATATTACTTTATAAAGATATATTTTTAAAGGCTTTCAAAAGTTTTCAACCCAACTTGAGACTAAAGCATTAAGTTTTGTATACAGTAACACATTCATATGATAAGCGTATGAATTTACAACCATACATAATATATGTGTGTGTGTGTGTGTGTATATATATATATATATATATATATTTATATAAAAAAAACAAACTTGACCAGAAGTTAAGGCTACCTATGAAGTTTGTCCAAGTAAATTATGTCTGTCAAAACAATTATAAAATTAAAATTCCACATGCATTTTTAAATCATATAAACCACTGATAAAATAAAGTTCAGCATCCAAAGTTTTCAATTTAACTGCAAGAAAGTGCTACAGACATTTACATTTTCTTGATACGAATCAGTGTTCCCACAATGTTACATTTAAATGTTTCTCCAGCCTCAAAAGTAGTATAACTGAAAACTGAAATGTTTACAATTTGGTACCTAGCACTCTTAAAAGAGAATAGGTTGCAAATGGCAGGCAGAGAGCATCATTTACAAATGTGCTATCTCACGCACCAGAGGACAGTTCATAACACTGTTTGACCTGACACATGGTTGAAATCCTAGGCCTCAAAAGGGACCAAGAGTGCACATTTCATTAATAATTATACATACCAGCAACCACGATAGAGGGGCTTTTCCCACTCAAAGTAAATAATTTAAACATGGAAAAAAATAAAACCAAATGTAAGTAACCTCATTTCAAAACAACAAAGAGTAATTTCTGATGTGTGCCTAAATATTTAACACAAATCCTTTTTAAAAAATTATTCAGAACAAATTCTTTTAAAATTAATTTCAGAAAATATATTTATAAATACAACCCAGAGCCTATAGGCCTCTAAGTTTTAAAGAACAGAATTTGCTAAGATGTAGAGCTTTTAACCAGCTCATGTATCATTTTTGGAAATAAACTAGGACAACTAAATCTATATTTTTAATGTACTTTTATATTTCCAATTTGCATATTTAACAGCTACCTTTTTTCATCTTTCCATACTTTGTACAACATATATTTTAGGATAAAATTTCTATTAAATGGTAATAGGAGCAAGATTTTTTAAATAATAACATTCAGTGCTAAGGGTGTTTTGTCCCTGATGATCAAAAAGATTTTTTCAGTGATTGAAATTTAGTGTTTTAGGCACTATCTTAATAAAACTAGCACCTCAATTATTAGCTCCCACCTAAATAGGCAATTTATTCAAAGAACTTTTTAAGGTTTGTTTATGTTTGATGATGAAATATATTTATTTACTAAGTCAACAGCAAATTTTGAGTAACTTGTAGCTTTTTCATAAGAGCTGATTCGTCAAAAGAAAATTATTCCAACTCTCTACAATAGAGTTTCAACTATACAATGCAGGCATCACTGAGAAGATAGGTCAGGTAAAAAGGTATTTATTAATACTTGTGATGTAACAGTTTTATTAATAACTTTAAACATTATTTCTCTAACAGTTTTTCGGTAACAGTGTCTAAAGAATACAATATTTTAGGGATATACAAAATCACCTTAGGGAATTACTGCAAGATGCTACTTTGCCAACATGGCCTAGCATCTGTCTTAGTTCGTTTTCCCTTCATCTTTGCTTTAAAAAAGCAAGCAAACAACAACAACATAAACCACCTAGGAGGTGAGGCAGGTGATTGTCTTCATGAGCTATTTGATATAGACTGTGACAGAAGATGAAGAGAAAAGAGTGACATATTTAAAAAGCCAAACCCAACCACAGAATGCTTCCCATTGTTATGATCCAGTGGAATGCAAGCTAGGAATAGGATAGAACTTGGAAATCCGGCTCTGTGTTGATGGGTTAAGGCATTCTGACTCCCCAGTCATTTTAAAGAACACTTCCTGTTCCTGCAGTTTCCTGGCAAACTCTTCTTCCAGTGTCTTAAAAAGGAAGGGACAAAGAAATTATGTGTTGGTATCATATTGTACATAGAATTTACTCTGACAGCGAAGATAAAACTGCTTTCCCAAAACACTTTCTCTGTATACTAAGGAAGACATGACTGTTCAATAATTAAAAGATCATTAGCTTTGCACAGCCCCATGTTCAAGACTCAGGTCAGTCACATGAATGGAAACTTGGATTAATTACTTAACTTCTCTAAATTACTGAATCATTTCATTCCTCTGCTGTACAATATCACCTACCTTACTGATCTTATGTGAAGATTAGATGTGATAATGATGCACTTCACACATACTAAGCACTCTAATAGATAAAACCTATTACTAGCTATTATCTGTCTCTCTTATATGCACTTACCATTCCCTACTTTTTGTGTTATTAATGTGAATAATTTTCTTCCACAATGGATTACAAGCTGTTTAAAGGTAAGACTGATCTTTACATCCCCATAACAGAGCATAAACAATAAGTGTGTGATAAATGTCTGAATTCATTGTAACTTAATCCCAAATGTGATGATTATTAGTTTAGGACTTTGGGAAGTGACTATGCCATGAGGGTGGAGTCCTCTGTGGGAGTAAAGCCCTTACAAGGGGCTGGAGAGTTGAGAGGACACAACGAGAAGTCAGCACTCTGCAACCCGCAAGAGGGCCCCCACCATAACCTGACTCTGCTGGCACTCTGATCTTGGACTTCATAGTCTCCAGTCTATAGTATTTTGTTATAGCAACCTGAATGGACTAAGACAGGTATCAGTGACTGTGGACAAATGATTTAGAGACAAGTGCGATTACAGAAAAAATATGGAAGAATACGAGGTTTCTCAGAAGAGGTGAAACACAAGCTTGGTCACGAAGGAACAGTTAGAAGTTGATAGGCAGGACCAGGAAGGCATGCCAAACAGAAGAAGCTAAAACAATGACACAAAGTCAGGAAAACTGTGGAACCGGTGTGAGGAATGGTGATTCTACCATGCTGGAGCACGTACAAACAAAATGGTTAACTGGGACGGAAAGCTAGAAAGGCTGTGGCCCAAGTGTGATACTATGAAGGCTCCAAAATAAAAATGAGGCATTTATATTATACAATGATGGAACTGAAGATTTATTAACACCACTATGACAGTTTCAGAGATGTTTTTGAGGATACACTGATGATAGCATGCAAGTAGGAAGAAAGGGAAAGAACTAGATGGCACAGGGCCCATGAGGATACTACTAAACAATTTCAGCAAGCAATAACACAGCAAAGGAAAAGAGAAGAAATATTATTAAAACAGCCAAAATTAATTGGCATCTGATTGAACGTGGAGTATTACAGAAATGAAATCACTTCAGATTTCCAGTCTGAATGTCAATTAAGAGAAAGGAGTGTAGGAAATGCAGAAGAATGGTTGGAGCTACAGGGATGAGGGAAAGGTAAGATGTTAAGGAGGCAAAAGGATGCCAAGTTTGGTTTGATATCTGCTAAATACTTGTCTACTGACATTCTTTATTCAAGTTTGCCAGGTACGTACTAGTCACTTACAACATACCAGGAACTATTCTAGCAGCTGAGTATGTATTAGTGAATGAAGAGATGATTTCCCAGCTTTTAAGGAGCTTATATTATTCTGGAAGAAGACATAACAGACAAATTCATCTGGAGACGATAAATATTACAAACAAAAACCAAGAAAGAAGAAATACAGGATATTTGAGATGGTAAGACAGTGATCAAAAAAAGGACCCACTGATAAAATGATACTTGAATAGAGGCCTGAATGAAATGAGGAGAAACAACATCCAGATAAAAAATGGTAGCACGATGCTCAAACTGATAATAAAACCAATGAACAACAACATATTACTTTCTTAACTTTCTTAATAATCCAAATTAGGTAGATAGTATCAATCTCATTTTTCACATAAGGGAAACTAGACCTACAAATATTAAATGACAAAATTTATCAGTGTCAGTACTGAGATCTGAACTCGTACCTGTATGATTTTAAGAGCTCATCCTGCACAACTCTATTATTTTAGCTTTGGAACTGTCCTTAAATATGCAACAGCTGAGCCTATGACATACAATATCATCAAGGGAAAGAACAGAAATGGTAAAACTGGGACACATCTATGTTTTAGGAGATTGTAAGACAAAAGGTAACAAAGACCACCAAAAAATAGACAAAAATGTCACAAAGACCAGGTGAGAGAATTTTTTTAAATAACATTTTGATGAAAATAGATACAGTCAGAGAATTTAATTAGCAATTCACTCATGACCACTGTCAACAAGATCTATGAGGCAGAAGCCAGACTGCAAGGAGTTAAAAGTAAAACTGAAGACAAAGTACTTGTTACTGTTTGCTCTCCTAACCTCTGGAGTTCTGAACCAGCAGAATGTACTACTTTTTTCAAAAGACTTAACAACAAATAAAACTTAAAAACCACACTCTTAACTGATTTTATGAACCTTTGGCACATAGTAGGGGCTAAATATACATTTCCTTAATTGATCAGAAGAATGGAACAAAGGAGTGACTGACACATACAGCAAGCAGGAAGGCCAAAAGAAAATAAGTTTAAGTTTGAAGGCTAATGAAGAGATAAAGCTCACAGTAGGGTAACCAGAATTGAAATGGTTAGCTAGTGAGACCAAGGCCACCAAGTACAAACAAGAAAGGAAGGAGGAAGAAGGGAAGCCATTCCTATTTTCCTAGATTTTAAATTTACACAGGACACAAGGACCTTAGTCAACCTGAACCTGTTCACAGTGTCATTGCTCCTTTCTCCCTTTTCTCCCTCCCTAATGCCCCCACACAGACACCCCAGCCCCCACATCCTCCAATGACAGGAAATCACTTGAAATCCTCTGTACACATCACTTTTGTTCATTCTTTTTTCTCTAAGAAACTGTCCCATTTCACTCCAATCTGCCTATTCACCTTGCAGGCTCTTACTCTCCCTCCAAGACTCACGTGTCTTATAAGACACCTCATCTCCACAGCTTTCCCTGATTCTCCAGGAAGATTGAAGCACTCCTCTTTCTTTGCTTGTACATTCTGCTCCCTCCCTTGTACCTTGTACTTATCTCTTTCAGAATAATCCCACGAATTTAAATTTGCTTGTTACTGAAGTCTGAACCTTTTGGAAATAAGGACTATGTCTTTTCAGAAATCACCATCTCCTGTCCCTGACACTGTCCCTGACACATAGTAGGCAAAGAGCCAACAGCTGGGTGATGGATGAGTACAAACATAACATTTTAAGTAAAGCTTTTACAGTTACCTTTTTCCTAGGCCTCAGTTTCTCTCTCCATTCCTTTAATTCTTGGCTATGTTCTTCATCTAACTCTTTGAGTTTCTGAGTCTCATGCTCAACCAATAGGTGGCATTTTTCATTCTGAAAATAAAGTTTGGATTTAAAACATCGTAGATCAACCAAGTAATTTTTCACAAATACAATTGTCTCCCAAAATAATAAATTATTCATCATCAAGCTACTTAAGTTCAAATTTTCCTCTAAAAACCACTAGTCAAGAACTATGAAATAGTAGATATATTTTTATAAGTTTAGAAATTAAACTGGCTAACATAAAAAGAACTTAAACAGAACTTAAACAGAAAGAATTAGTTTGGTTCTTTGCTTTTCATTTTCACCAGCTGATACCAGGAAGTGAAATTGGGAACTATTTTATTTATTATAAGCAAATGTAGAGTATCCACACTGTTGATACTACTCTGAAACTTTAAACACTTGAGGTTATACATTAGCTGAGCTGCACACTTCAGGTGAGGTCCAACACCAGTCCTCTCTAAAGAAACCCTTTACATTTGTTATGAAGAAAATTCCCATATATTTAGCATTTTTTTTTTCAAAAACCTAGAAAAACATCATTTTTAAAAGGAAAAGAAATTTTAAATTCAGAATCTAACAACAAAATTAACCTCATTATTTTGAAAGATTCACATCTTCTTGCAAAATATACTAAAAACCATACTCAAAATTGCTTCTGAAAGATTCCATTTCTTAGGCTATAATTTAGCTTCATGGTCACATTAATCATGTTATATGAAATATAAACAAATACCTATGATACTAAACTGATCCTCATTTGGGTCTACACAGGAAATACAAACTTTCAACTCCAGCACTTTTATAAGTAATATGCAGTTTACTTTGGTTAGCTATTATTTTCTCTGTACCATCCACTTGACTGCTCCGTTCTGTTGTCACACTTCTGCATCTAAACTACAGTTGGGGGCTAGGAATGTAGCTCAGTGGCAGAGCACTTGCCGAGCATGCACCAAGCCCTGGGTTAAATCCCCATTACCACAATAAATAAATAAATAACCTGCAGTTGGTGCAATTCTCGGACATTGGCTTCACACTGCAACTGAAGATCCCGCATTTGATTTTCATGTTTTTGATGTTGAGCCATTCTCTCATTTTTCTGCCTCTTTTCTTCCTGTGCAGCAAACTACAAAGCAAAACAAAAGATAAATTACAATTAACAAGCAATATAATTTCTACATATTTTAGAGGTATAATTAAGAAATTTAACAAAACTCAAAATATAATAAACTAAAGCTATGAGAAATAATATGCTGTGACACAGAATTGGAGTCTACATGATGACTTGGGTAGGGGCAAAAGGGAAACAAATACTTCTGATTAAAAATCTTGATCCTAACTACTTAGTGACCTCATTTAATTTGTGTGAGACTTGTGACTGAAAGTATCATAGTGAAGACATGTTTTAACTTAAAAAGCTGTCCCAGTCATCTCATTCCCAGGACCAACTGTTGTGGGGCACGGGAAGGAGGGCTTCCCTACAGTCACCACCCTGGAAAGACTAGGATGGTATATACCATGTGCCTAGCTCCAGCTCTTAAAATGAACAATGACAATTCCAAAGTGGCACTAAATGTTTATAGCCAATTATGTGGCACTTCTAAAGGTTCAAATTTTCAAAACCTAAAAATGAAGAGAATAATTTGCTTATTTACCTGTTTAATTTTGTCTCGGTCCTGGTCTGGTGTGGCTGTTGAGTTAATTCTCAAACTCTTCTTAAACATGGCCATTCGAGTCTTGGCTTCACTACGCTGAATCTTGGGCAGCCGTGCTCTTTCTTGAGTCTGTCTGTTTTTCAATTCCTCAATAAGTCGTTGGTTGTAACGCTGCATTTGCTCTGTTTCCTAAAAATGTTTTAAACAGAATCCAATAGTGTAAAAATAACTTAATACTCAGTACCCACACATATGTTCAAAGATCTCACCTTTTTTTCCCATATGTACTATCTCCCTTGTTCTACAGTGACCAGCAATATACAGGCAAAAAATAACTTATAAATAAAGTCATTAGTGATAAGAGAGCATTATACTGAAACTCTTTTACTCAGTACAGGGAATTCACATTTTTACTTGAACCACAAGAGGAACCAAAACAGCTACCTCTGAGATCCAAGGAGATTACAACATAAGAGGTCATTAGACATCGTAATTAATTACCATCCTTGTACTTATAATCATGATCAAGTTACAATTAACTTCAACAAATCAGAATGAGAGAAAAGAAAAAATGCATTCTCTAAGAAATATAAGCTTCAAAACGAAAAAGCTTGGCAAACTTTAGAAAGAATAAAAAAAATTAAGAAATTTTCCTTTCATTAACCTTTTCATGGCGCTTCAGTAGCTGATGTCTCTGCATGAAATACTGATCTTTAAGTTGCTGTTTGAGCAGCTGGTGTTTTTCTTGTAAGTGCCGTTCTTCAAGCTCCCAAATCGCAGCTTCTCGAGCTAGAAAAAAGTAATTTTCAAAAAAGTCACTTTGCTCGTTTTACTAATGTACTTTGTTCATTTTAATATTTACATAGTGTTTATCTATACACTAATTCATACACACAAACGGACACTGTGAGCTGTAAATAAAATATTAACAATATGAACATAGCTAATATTCATTCTCACTTTTCATTGTTTTAATGTCCTATAAACTGAGAATATCCTACCACAAAAACTAAAAATTCATTCAGTTATCTTAAACAGAAATTAAACAAAAAAAAAACTAAGCTAAATTATGAGGGGAAATAAGTTCTTAAAATTCCATTCTATTATATAACCATTGAGTGTATCAATAATTATAAGGCATAAAAAATACACAAAATTTTTGAGATGTATCTGTAGCATCATCTGAACAGGAAAACATTTTAAGTATTTTTCTGGTTTTTTGTTTTTTTTTTTTAAATGGTGCTAGGAATGGAACTCAGGTCCTATTACATACTAAGCATACACTTTATACACCGAGCCTCAGCCCCTCGGTTAATTTTTAGTGTCTCTTTTTATCCCTGAGGTACTGAGGATTGAACATGAGAGCACTTTACACTGTTACACACCCAGTCCTTTTTTAAAATTCAATTTGAGACAGGGTCTCACCAAGTTGCCAAGGCTGGCCTGGATCTTGTGATCCTCAAGGCCCAGTTCTGGAGCTGCTGGGGTATAGGTATGCACCACCATGCCCTGAGTCAGACCTGTTTTAAGTATTTATATTCACTTCAACTTTCATAAAGGAATTCTATATCTTGTAGTATTCTTAATTTTAAAAGTTTTTTTCTCATTTACTGTAGAAAGATAGCTTTATCTTTCCCTTTATCACATTAGCAAAGGAGAACATTCAAATTTGTCCAAGGTGTATCTCTGCAATGTTTGTGAGATACCATTTTACGTAAACACACTTGCTAAAATTTCATATACCTCTCATGAGCTGCTGTTTGTTATTCAGGCACTCTCTCTCGATATTAGCCAACTCTGCCTTCTGCTGTTGGATGATCTTTTTCAAAGAGCCATCTAATTCTTGTTGTTGCTTCTGAACAAATTCTTGTTCCTATTAGACAGTTAAACATCAGTTAAGTTTCTACAGAACTAAATATCCATTTTTTATACAACTGTACATATTAGTAATTGACAAGATTTCCTTTTTGTCTTTCAGAGGTACTAGGAATAGAATCCAAGATCTTGAGCATCCTAGGTGAGCACTCCACCACTTCTGGAGAAGTTAACAAGGGAAGTTAACAAGATTTCTAAACCAAGTGTACAAAGTTAACTGGATTTTAAAATCACCAAAATTATATAGTACATATGTAGTATACATGTATTAGCCATTCAATTCAACTGTGAAAAAAATCAGAATATATAATATTCTAAATTCACTATTAAGGATGACACACACAAAAATGTTTATATTCCATTCATAATTAAAATGCCCTATTACACTAGCAGCTTTGGGTAAACAGTAAGTTTACAGCTTCTAAAACTGACTATTCCTTCTAATATGGAATGACAAGAATAATAATAAATAAAAAGTTTTTTTAGAAAGAAAGGTAATAAAAGAGCCGAAAAGTAAAGCAAATGTCAGAATTTTATTTTTCTAAGAAATAGAGTAAGTAAAAATACTATGCTACACAACAGAGGAATATAGTTTCTATTTTTCTATAACCTATTCCTAAAAAGAACAATAATTTCAAGACTTAATGAGAATGTGTGACTAGAGAAATATAAACTAGGACTAGAAACAGGCGTTACATATTATAAATATATAAACAAAATTCTTATAATTACAGGATTCTACCAATATGTTTGGGATTTACTAATTCATTCAACAAGTATTTGCTGAGTACATATGTCCAACCAAATTTATGCTTTAAAAAAAAAAATAAGGGCTGGGGAGATAGCTCAGTTGGTAGAGTGCTTGTGTTGCAAGCACAAGTCCCTGGATTCGATCCCCGGCACCTCAAAAAAAAAGAAAAAAAGTAAATTTGGATCTCCATCCCTCACTTGCCAATGATAGCAGCAGGTGATTAACTCAAAGGATATGCAGATCAGCTTAACTGTGGATTTAAGATTGAAGCAGTATTTTACCTATAATCCCTGCTCTTACATACGTAAGAGAAGATCAAACCCCCAAATCTATTTTGGAACCATTCACTGGGCTTGGACAGTCTAACAAAGTCTGTATCACTACTAACCTTGTCCTGAATGCATGTCTGGCAAGTTTCTCAAGATGTCTGCCTTACAATAATGTCTCTGGAGGTGATCAATTCAGGCTGTCCCATAATTTAAGTCATAAATGCTGCTGTTTCAGTATCATTTGTATTTTAGTATGAATTAAAATACACAGAAATGGAAAAAAAAGACTAATGGATTGCCTCTTTAAACTACAATTACCTGTTTGTCTATAGTTACCTAAATAACTTTATCATAGGCAAAGTTTTTCATTGAATACTTAAATTAAACAGGACTGCAGAAGTGTGCCCTGAGGCAGTTAATACTTAAAAGGTAAAGGGCTAAAATGGTTATATACAACCAGGTAGAACTAATGTTGTTCTGCTCCAAAAGTAAAATCTAGAATATGGGATTCTAATTTTATTAAACAGGTGCAAAATCTCCATGCTTTTAAGCAATTGTCACAAAGACAATTCAAGATTTGCTTTTTCCAGTCAGGCACGGTGGCACACACCTGTAATCTCAGCAGCTCAGGAAGGTTAAGCAGGAGGATGAAAAGTTCAAAGCTGGCCTCCACCACTTAGTGAGGCCTTAAGCAACTTATCAAGACTCTGTCCCGTCTCGAAATAAAAAATAAAAACTGGCTGGGGATGTAAAGCACCACTGAATTTAATCTTGGTCACCAAAAAAGAAAAGATTCTTTTTATCCTACAGTAAATATTTATAATAAAAATTAAATTGTTTCTCTAACTTCAATTACAGAATTTCCATATGCAACTTGTTTAATAAACTCATAACCTGCAGATATATTAAAGGGTTCCTTTTGCTTAACATTTTTAGTGTTGGTTTGCATAAAGGATTTTTTAAAAAAACACCTGCATGGACAGAAACAATAATCTAACTTACCTAGCATATACATATAAAACTTTAGACTCAAAGTCAAATGCAAAAGTGTAGAATGGGGTCAGTAAATGTGCAATTTCTCATCTATGCAATTTTGGGACATATTACTATAATATATTTATGTTTACACAAAGTAAGAGGTTAGGTTTGAAGAAAACCTTCACTAAGCATTCTGTAAATGCTGGCATTATGTTTTGGATGTGAGGCATCCCCCAAAATGTCACACGCGAGACAATGCAGGAAGGTTCAAAGGAGAAATGACTGGGTTGTAAGAGTTTTAACCCAATCAGTGAATTAATCTCTGATGGGATTAACTGAAGTGGTAGGGTGTGGCTGAAGGAGGTAGAAATTGGGGCGTGGCTATGAGGTATATATTTTGTATCTGAAGAGCAGAGTCTCTCTGCTTCTAGACACTGCTTCCCTCTGCTACACTCTTCCGCCATGATGTTCTGCCTCACCTTGAACCCTGAGGAATGGAGCCAGCTCTCTATAGAGTGAGACCTCTATAGAGAGTGAGCCCTCTATAGAGTGAGCACTCAAATTTTTCCTCCTTTAAAATTGTTCTGGTCAGATCATTTAGTCACAGCAGTGAAAAAGCTGACTAAAATAGCTGGGTACTATACTAGTTACAGAGTTATTAAAATTAAAAGAAGACAGTTTTGCCTTTAAGAAGCTTCCACTCTACTGGTCCCAATTACCACTAGTCTTGAACTGTCAGTCCCTTCCCTTAGTATCAAACTTTCAAAAGTTAAAAATTAAACCACAGAAAACTCAGAATTGGAGATAAAGAATCCAGAAACCATGCCCTACAATGAATAACAGGACTACAGAAGTATGCCCTAAAGCAGCTAAAAGATAAAGGGCAAAGAAGGGTGAAGACAAGCAGGTAGAAATAGTGTTGTGCTGTTCCAGGAGGTAAAATATGGATCACCAAATAAAAATTAAGGTAGGCAATTATAAATCCAATATATGGATGCAGTTCCTAACAATCAGTATTAGCAAAGAACCCAGGTGCCACAAAGCTGAATAAGCAAGCAGGGTCTGAACAATGATGTAGTCAGGTATAATGCATAAAGGATTTTTTTATGTTAAAGCTAAAAATTATCTGAAAATGTTCCTCATGTGCAAATTAATGTATTTCATCACCTCAAAAAAATGAAATTCTATATTATAATGCATTCATTAAAATTTCTAACCTCAAAATCCTACTACAATACATTCACAATGGCATCTACAATTAGAAATTACTCTTAAGAACTTTCTAAGAGAAATTTAAAATTTAGAAATGTTGCACAAATTACCTTTTAAAAAAGATGTTTAAATCACTAGAAATAACAAATAAAATACAACAAAATAACTGAAAACTATTAAGACCAAAAGTCATTTTTTACATAAATTATAAAATGAGTGCCCTTTAAAAGTACAAGTTTAAATTCTGTTAAGGAATTTTATAATTACTTAAATAATTATAAGCATTAAAACTACAACTTTAGGTTCTAGAAAACTATAAGAAAGGATTATGATATACTGGACTATTTTGTATAGAATTTGATCATTTTAACTCAGATTTGCCCCAAAATGGTAATGATCAGAAAAGTGATTATAATTCATAATTTCTTGTTTAAAAAAAATTTTGCTTACTCTTTTAGAAGACTGGAATAAAAATTGAACATCTGCCAACAATTTTAAAAAGTAAGTCTAATTTTGAGAGGGGGGAAAAGGAGGGGTTGAAATCAAGCTATATTCTCTCTACTCCAGTTTACAAACAAAAATTAAAATGTTAAATGAGCTAGTCTTCCCTATGGAAACTGTGAAAAAGAATATAGCCTGGAATTCCAGACATAATTTATAACTACAGTAACAAGAATAGCAACTCACTATTCATTAAGAATTTGAACAAATGAAAACTAGAGTTAAATGGAACTAAAATATGGCTTTTCTGACCATATCCATAATTTAAACATCTCCATAAACATATGCAATCAAAAGGTCACTTCACACAACAGTAAAAATATGATCACAGCATTCAATTTCTCACATGTGCAAAGCTTATAGAATACTATTGCAAAGATATTTTAGTTTTTTTAAAAAATGAAGATTTTAAATTAAAATTTGTGGTGGGAAATAGAAAAAAAGAACACTATATTTAAAGTGTTCTAGTTCCAGCTCTACCATTAATATCTTATGTGACTTTAGGCAGATCGCTCAGTCTTCTGTGACTAGATTTCTTCATCCCTATAATAGATATATTCCATTCCATATTTGGATGGTGGCAGTGAGAATCAGATGTGAAAACTCTCTGAAGAACACTACAATAAAGTTCATGTCAGGCTATTATTGTCATTACCGACATTATTATCTATCAATCTTCTAGATTTTAGGAAGTGAAGTCAACAATGAAAAGGCACATGTGAGTCAAAGAAAGAGCAGGTAAAACAAAAGGCATCTTCCCACAAGCACGCGGGACTTACGTCCTGCATTTGGGCGTTGAAGACTGCACAAGAGGACAACTGAAAAGACTGAATCATGACCTGAGCAACACCCTGTGGATAAGAATACAATGCACCTCCCAGGTGAGAATAAATCTGAATGACTTTTGTAAGTGGAATGAATAACTATACAAATGTTTAATTTCTTAGAGCTTAGATCAAGTCAATTAACAAAAGGGCCTCTTCCTTATCCCTTGAATAAAGTTTTTCGACTAGACCAGTGGTTTCCAAACTCTAGTGTGTTGCTCTTGTTTTTTTAAACCGGTAGAATTCCCTTTTCAAAAATTCATTCCAAAAACTCTACTTATAAAACAGATTTTAAAAGTGGTGCTACTTTAATTGAGGTAGAATCAGGGGCCCACAGACCCAACATTCCTTGACTTTTGAAGAGCTGTTGGCAGAACAGACTGAAAACCACTTGGCTAGGTGATCAAATATGTTCTAGCTCCACGACGATATGACTATATTTATGAGTTCTCCAAAAAGAAAAAGTTTAAAATAGACTCTGTAGAGTTATCAATCAAGTTTTAGAAACTTTATCTAGGAGTAAATACTTTTAAAATCTGTGAAATTCTAAACTCTTAAATTTACAGAAAAAATTTACTATTATTTTCAACCCACAAAATTCAAAGAAAAATCACCAGGAAAGACTTACTTAAGCATAGGATCACCTAATTCATTCTACTAAATTCTCCATTTCAACTCTAAAGTTTAATATATTACCTTTTAGAATTTAAAAAGTGTACATTATGTTATAAGGCAAAACTATATTGTTATTTATTTTCTGGTTTAAAATTCATATTAACCAAAAGTAGATATGTGGCCAGGCAAGAACTTAGTCTTCACTTTATTCACAAGAAATGGCTAATAACCACTGCACCAAGTGGATTAGAGTTTAGATGAGGTACAGAGTGAGTAGCCTAATTCAGAGGTAGTTTGATGTGGTGTGTGGAGGTGCAATGTGTGCAGCTAAGCTTTTCTGTATGAAAATATTGGCTCTACCACAAATCAGATGTATGATCTTGAGAGTCACTCAACCTTCCTATGTGTGGTTACCTCACTTCTAAAATCGGGGTAATGTATATTATGAGACTGAGTTCAAATGTTTAGAATTTAGAACAGTGCTTGGCACATAGTAAATGTGCCAAGCAACACCTTAAACTAGTAACCCCAACACCAGGCCAAGACGAAATCTTTCAATGCCTCATGGCGAACAAAAAAAAAAAAAAAAAAAAAGCAAACTAATTCTACTCAAATAAGTTAGCTGTATTAAAATCTTGATTCTGATTTTATTTTCTTATTTTTCTTAACATTATAATATTCTCTCCTCTGAAATGACAGTAACAAGTAAATGGCAATTTTAAAATATCCTTACCTGGCACAAAAAATATTAATGGAAATCCATGTCATGGCCCCAGCTAGTTTCTGTTGATTCTGTATCTTTTTATGGGTCTATAAAATCTAAGAGTTTGTGAGCCACATTTTGAATCACATCAAACCATGTTAAATGGATAATTCAAAGCAACAATTAATATGAAATCCATGTCTCTTCTTTGTTTTACTGACATATTCAAACTTAAAATTGAATTCATTTCTCTTTCCCTCCAGGCTGAACACAAATTTAAAGATTCCTGGTCTAAGAATCTTGTAAAGTCAAGTGAAATAACTCTGGAAAATTCTGTTAAAAATACTAATTTATTGGGCTGGGGATGTGGCTCAAGAGTACTAGCTTGGCATGTGTGAAGAAGCCCTGAGTTCAATCCCCAGCACTACAAAATAGAAAAAAAACAAAAACTAATTT
Source organism: Sciurus vulgaris (assembly GCF_902686455.1). Classification (NCBI taxonomy): domain Eukaryota; kingdom Metazoa; phylum Chordata; class Mammalia; order Rodentia; family Sciuridae; genus Sciurus; species Sciurus vulgaris. Next base: position 25,343,285 of record NC_136464.1, read on the forward strand.
ACCTATTTGTACAGAATGCACCCATCTTATGATAAAGCCTTATTATAACCTAGAATCAAGTTTATTTAACTCCATATAGGTAAAAATAGTCTATTTAATCACTGGATTCTGAATCAGAGAGAGAAACAACATAATATTTAAAATCTGAATTTAAAGTTGCTCATGTGGTCAAGCTTAGAAGTAATAACTGTTTGATCTACCATTTAACATTACCATTTTCCATTTTTCTTCTAACTTTGAGCTTTATAGAAATAATGGCCTTTTATTCCCATAAATAATGGCATTCTTTTCCTAAGCACAGTTCTTATATACTCACTCTCTATTTTTCTTTTCTAAAAGTCTGCTATCAAACATAGGCATTACTACTTAAAAATATAAGGTTCCATCATAATTGAAATTTGGATAATGGTGGAGTTTGCATATATTTGTTTCTTTCATCTTAAGTCAACCTTCTGAACATCCCACTTACTTTCGTATCAGCAATTTAAATGTCACCAATAGTGGGAACTTAGCACTATGAAAAGAAGATCTGGGAATCTATGAATGCAAAGAAGTATGACATAATAATTACAGTTGAAGTCTTCCCTTTCAACCATGGTTTACTGAGCTATGAGAAAATGCTGCTTTCTGTTTTTAGTAGCATTAAGCTGCTGCTGTTACCTGAGCATGCTGGCTTTGGGCAAGCTCCTCTTTCCTGCGTTTCATGAGCTCTTTTCTCAGCTCTTTGGGTGCTTTCTCCACTTCATTTATAACCTACAGTGTATAAGCATGCAGGAGGTGGGGAAATAATGCTTTCTCCACAGCAAGCATTTATGTGAGCAGACAAGCTATGAGAGTCAAATATTCAAGCTGTTAAAAAGTTCCTTTCAACATGCATTAGCATAAGTGTTAGTTTGGTGAAAAAGAATAAAAGGATAGAGCATGCTTAATCTCAGTGAAGAAAGGAACACTGTACCATATAAAGGTTTAATTAGTTGCTTAATTATCCCTATCTATCATTTTCTCAAAGACCCAAAGACAATCAGTGAAGAATTACTTGGAACACTAATGCTGAACTAAAGGTGATAAGCTCAACTGACCTTGAAAGATCATAAAATTACAACTGTATGTATCTACAGACATTGTTTGGAATACTGGACATAAGAAAAGTTAATGCCATTTATAAAAGTTCAAACTTTTATAACGGGGTTCATAATACCAAAGAAATAATTCTAAATGAAATTCACTTAATGAGACTGGAAAAAAGGAAACAAAAAGCAAGTCTTAGAATACACAAAGGAGAAATAAGCAGATACTGTTTTTTTTTTTTTCCATAAAATACACCATTTTATACATGGTGTGATAAAATGAACATATCTGATGACTTCAGGGAATTAAAATGACATTCTCCTTTGCTGACAATTTGTCAAGCTTGTCAACTTTAAAATCAGTAACATAAGTACTCTAAGTTTAATAAACTATGATTTATGATATTTTATCTTTGTATATTAATAATATACTTACATTATAAAATGAAGTATGTTTTAGAGTTCTTTCTTTAAAACATTTCAAAATTCTAGATGTGAATTCCACCTACCAATATAGATCTGTAATCTAACTATGAAAAGCAATCATGTATTTACAAGTAGAAGCACCAAAAGAAACCAGATTCCAAATCACCACATGCCATTGATGGTCCAAGAAAGAGACTGATTTTGATGTAACATAGTGTATTTAAAATTTCCCATCAGCAATCCCTCATGAAACCAAATCACCAATAAAAGGAAGAGATGCCCCAAATGCAAGAAGTTTAGCGATAAGGGAAAAATATATAATATAGTTATTTAAAATATGCAATTATGATCTCAAACATGTTCACCAGCTAAAGTTTTTCTACCTCAATAACAATAACTAAATGTTTATTTTTTTAGATAAGAAATCATACAGCACACTGTATTTATTAATGTTCAACTCTATCCCATCTTAAGCACATCCTTAAGCTTCCAAAGTATTATGTTTGAATTTCTTCATAATTTAAATGTTAAAAGTTAATGAAACTGAGTATTTAAGAGGTATAACAAAAGAGAAAGAGCAATCACTAGTTTGAGATTTTTTTTTGTTCTGATCCTAACAGAATTCATTATTATTTCCCTGGGGAAATAGATCATGAAAAGGTAAATCCGGGCTGGGGTTGTGGCTCAGTGGTAGAGCATTTGCCTAGCATGTGTGAGGCACTGGGTTCAATTCTCAGCACCACATACAAATAAATAAATAAATATAATAAATGTTCATCAGCAGCTTAAAAATATTTAAAAAAAAAAAAAGGTAAATCCTCTTCCTACTGAAGATACAGAATTAATCATAAAATTATCTCTGAAATTTACTCAGGACATAAAGGTCTTGTAGTTTTAATCTGAGGACAAACAGACAACAGTATATGAAAATACTCCTTACAAATTGATGACGATCTTTTATAATAAATAATGCTGCAAATAAATTCCACAACAATATGGAACCATTTCAGGAAAGATAGAAAAACTCATTCTAGTCAAATGACTTTACAGATACTTTGCACTTTTGATTCTTCAAAATATATCACCATTTGATGGAACTAGTAGATATTATTTTAAATTTCAAGTTATTCAGTTTTTTGGAACAATGTCTAATAAAATCAATAAAGTTAATCAAGAAAAACTGTGCTAAAACTATGATTAAAGATGACGAGCAAGTAATCAATAAATAATAACATGAATTATCACTGTCAGAGAAAACAACAAAGTAAATTTTCTTGAAAAAAAATTTCTAGGTAAAGCCTTAAATGTTGCATTAATAAAAGAAGAACAGTAGATTGGAATATGGACTTAGATTTCATTTGAAGACTTGGTTCAAGGTATAGCTAGACTCTTAGCAGCAGTTCGTGAAACTGATCAGTCACTAAAAACTCTTTAACTCTAGTTTTCTTGGCAGTAAAACGGGGATTATAGCTGACCTTACTGCTACCATCTTGCATCACTGTTGCAAAGACAGGCTTACAGAAAGAGAGTGCTATTTAATTCTCATGTTATTCCTGATTCCTTAGCCTTAAATTTACACTTTAAAAAAATTAGCTTTAATAATTAAAAACAGTAGTTACACTTACCTCCTTCTTTCGGTTCTTTAGCATATTCTGAAATTTGGACAGTTCTTTTTCTTGTTCTCCTTTAATGCGTTTGGCTTCATCTCGCAGGCGATTTGTGTGTTCCTGTTCTAGTCGTTCAATAGTCTGTTTCTGCTGCTTTTCTAGATTCTCAATTTCCTGGTCATATTGTCGCTTTTTACTCTGTAAAACAATGTACTACAAGATCATTTAATTCTATCACCCATACTAACTCTTTAATAATTACAGCAAAGATATTTACTAACAGCACATAACTAGTATTTAAATTTAGTAATGTGATATAACTTTTGCCATGATGAACAAAACAAATGACTAAAACAGTTTGTAAATTTTTTCAAAAAAATGAATAGCATTTTGTAACAAGTTAAATACTTTTACTTCTACTATACAGGTAGTAGAGTGTTCAAAATTTTTCGAGAATCCAGAAGGATATCCAGTTGTTATGAATTACTAAAGTAAACTAGAATAATACCAATATTCAATCAATACATTTTTTTTTATAAATCAAAGGGTTCATTTGAAGTCATTTTGATAACATCATTTGTCATTTTTATATCTACTTTTCTTCACTATGACTCTTAACATCCTATTCTACTGAAAGAAAATTTGGAATTATATATCTATTCTTTCAACAAAAGAGTCATGTAATACTTGAGTAATATGCAATTTTGGAAATAGGTATAGTTAAAATATTTGTAAAGGACATTTTCTTTTTAAAAGAAATTGAAAAGCAAAACATTTGGAAAACAGGATGTAAGCACTGTTTGTTCTATGAGGAAAAAAATCTCATTTTCTTAGGAATTTGTGTTTCAATTGTTGTTACACAGTAATCATCAATGCCACACTTCACACTAAACAAGCCTTACCACTTGAAATCACAACATAGCAAAAGGACTGTATTTAAAACTTGAATACTATTTCTAATGATTTTTTCTAAACTATATTAAACCAGATGTTCAATATAAAATTACTGAAATTTTGTATCACATTAGTAATACCTTTTCCAATTCCAGATACAAATAAAAACCAAAGGACTCAGTAACAATTATCCTTGACTAGTCAGCAATGTTTTCTTTAGCCACTATAACAGGGAAATGGAAGCTTAACTGTGGGAGCCAGTGAAGAAAGTGTACTTTTAAAGAGCTAATACTCTTTGAAGAAACTGCTCTAGAAGGGTTAAAATCTTGGATTCTACATTGAAAGATTGAACTGAATCACTGAAAAGTTATCTGGCAATAGATACATCCAAGAACTTTTAAACCATCTCCTGGCTGCATGATTCTAAGTTTTCAAGACAGATTTAAACTTGAAAAAAGACATCACATGATAAATCAGTGAGAAGAAGATGGACTGGGATTCTTTCAAGAAAAAAGGAGTTTTTAAAAGAAAGCATCCAGAACACTAAAGCAATAAAGGCCAGAGATACATCACAAGACAAATCTAATAATCAGAGAACAAATTCTAAAATCTCCTAGTGGGTTTTGTTTTATTAAAAACATTAAAATTTCATGAATAATATGGCACAAAAATCTGAGACTCTACCATCATTTCTTGCTCAAAGCGCCGGAAAATTTGTTCTCGTTGTTGCTGTAGTTTGCTATTGAGTTGCTGTTGGGCTCTTTGCTCTTCTTTCTGAAGAAATCTTAATTCTCGAAGTTCCTGACGTCTGACAAAAAGTAACAATAATAACATAGGAAGATAGAAAAAAATTACACCTATGAAGTAACATTTTAAAAACCCAATTTTTAAATGAAAAAGTAATAAAAGAATAATCCAGTGGGCTGGGGTTGTGGCTCAATGGTAGAGTGCTTGCTTGCCTAGCATGTGTGAAGCACTGGGTTCGATTCTCAGCACCACATATGAATAAATGAATAAAATAAAGGTCTATCAACATCTAAAATTTTTTTTTAAAAAGGAATAATATAAAACTATGTTGTCTACTCACCTGAGAAACCTCAATTCCTCAGTTTTGGAGTCACTGTCTGTAACTATCTTTGATGTTGTTACACTTACTTCTACACCATCGACAATAAATTTGCGTGTTTTCTTCAATGTTTTCTTTTGTCTTCTTGTTTCCTGAGTAAGAGTTTTACTTTAGTTAGGTTTTGTATAAGGAATACTAGAGGAAGAAAACATTTTTTTCTTTAAAAATAAAAACAGATACACAAGCTCTGACAACTACACATATGAAGTAAGCACATAAAGCATGGAGACTCCCCTCTAGAATCAGTTACACCCCTTAAACACTGACCCCCCACTTCATTTTACGATAAATTCACTTTTTTCTTAAAGTGAAATTGGGCATTTTGTTGTTGTACATACATAACTTCTATTACACTACATAATTAGGCACAGGTGATTGCTTTACATAAATGGATAATTAGTATAATTTACATGTTAACCACTTTTTCTTCATCTTCTCCATTTCTGTGGTTTCTGCCCCTTTTAGAAGTTTTCCTACTTCTTTAAAATATTTTTTTATTGATGGATCTTTATTTTTATTGATTTATATGTGGTGCTAAGAACTGAACCCAGTGCCTCACACATGCTAAGGGAGTGCTCTACCACTGAGCCACAACCTCAGTCTATGGTTTCTGCCTTTTTACTGACAAAACACTTTAAAATGAATGCCTAGGACTCATCCCTTAAAAACTCTAAATCTACAGGTCAGCTGGGAATGTTTTTTGAAAAGGCTCTCAGGTAAGTTTTACATACTGTCATGACAGGGGATCAAAATCTATTTAAGCAACAGTAATAATATCAACAGCACTCCTCCATCTACCAGAGCTGTATGTGTGCTTTTAGAATTACTAGAAAGACAGTGCCTCTACTGTACCCCAAAGTACCTGACCTGACTACTAGCTACTGCCTAACGACTCCTTATCAAGAACTGTTGATTGCTCAACAGGCACCCAAATTTTTTTATTTGTGAACAGAAGTAACAAATCTAAAACTCCTCCACTCACATTTTGGTAAACTAATGGATAAAGAACACACTTAGTTTCAATATGGAGACAGGTTAGAGTAGAGAAAGCAAAAGTGAAAACACTAAACTCAAAATGCATTTGAATTTTATAGTTTGCCTCCGGCACCTTTTGAACATCTTTCTGAAAACTCTCTTACCCTTTCATCCTCCAGGTACCCCCATCTTCATGCTCCTCTCCCTAGCCCTGGACTATACAGTAGCCTCCCCAGACACCCCCTAAAATCAAACACTTGGCATGTTCCAAAAAGCTTATCTGCCTCCCTTAACCTCCAACTTTCACATTTCTTCAGTTCCTGCTAAAGTACCTACATTATTATCTCCATATTTCTCATAGAAGCATTTGTATTTTTAAAAGAGGCTATTAGGTCAGTGAATGAATTTTGGATTGGTGGAATTTCAGTTGGCAAAACAAAGTAAACTGAAGAGGAAAAAAAAGACGACAATCCAGGCCACGTAACACTTTGGAGTAGACAAGTATGCAGATTAGTCATTCTGTGGAGTTCTGTCCCTAAGGTCAATTTTCCTAGGTGGCTTATGCTTGTCAATCTTCTCTTATTTATCAACCCAAAATCCCTAAAGTATTTTCCAAAGTATCTCTATTGGAATCCCACAGGATCCTTTGATACAAATAATGATTATCAGAACCCCTCCGATATAGCTCCCCTGGTAACACCTAAGCACACTAAAGATTTAAGAATTATGCTCTAAAAGCTCCAAATGTTCCTCCACCCCAAAAAATTAAAAAGTTTTCAGAATTTTTAAAAATCTCCAAGTGTTCTGGGTTTTAGTTTTTGTTTGTTTTCCCCACAATGGTTCTCATCAGGCAGTAGCAATGGCTATAAGAAAGCAAGAGAGATCATCTGTATGAGCCAATAGTAAGTAGAGGACTGTTTACATTCTAAATGTGCTTAAAAACAGATATCTCAGTTATTTCATACATTAGTCATCATTCCCCAAATTGCACCTAGATATGTGCAATAAAAGAATGTAAATCAAACTAAAGCAACTATATGCTGTTATCTACATTAGATGTACAAAAACAAGTAGGTTCTACCAAAAAACTAAAAGAATATACCCAAAATCTCTTTTCTTGGTTCTTTTTGACTGCCATAATAACCAAAAAAGAAATCAGAAGGTTAAATATAACACTGATTTAATGCTGTTTTATTTGCATAACATCGATAAACTCTAAAATTGCCAAACGACGAAGAAAAACCCAACAAAGGACCCACATGTACTTACTTGTAAAGATATTGACCCACTGTCTTTAGTTTTACTTAGGAAGCTAGAGATGGATAAATTCAAGTCAATGCTGCTATTATCAGCAGTGGAACCAGTGCCTGAATCAGTATCATTTTCTTTCTGATTCTCAGATTCTGGTAGCAGTATGTTTTCAGTTTTTGATAAAGCACCTATTTCTCCTTTATTTTCTTCAGAGTTGATATTAATACTGGGTATTGAAACAGGCTGAGGTTCACTGGGCTGTGAAGTTGCAGGAACTTGAGGTTCTATTTTAATTGGCACTTCACATGGAATTTCTTTCTTCTCTGTATCTATCTGAGCAGTGGCTTCCTGCGTTTCACTTCCTATAGCCTTTTTTTCAGTATCAATCACTGCACTTCTGACCTCTATTTCTTCAGTGCCACTTAACTCAGTAACTTCCTCAGCTTCATTTGTTCCTAGTTCTCCACTGGTCTCCAGCATGTCCTCTGAATGGGTGATTAGTTGTTCTTCACTTTTAACTTCTACAGATCTTTCATCTATCTTTTTAGTCTCAACTATTTCTTTAGTAGGAAGAACTTCCTTAGTACCACAAACCTCAGGATCTTCCATGGGCTTACTTATTAATTTTGGAGCTACTTCAACCACTTCTTTCCCATCATTAGTCTGAACATCCCCAATATTGTTTTCAACTGCCTTCTCAGCAACATCTATTGCCTCATTTGTCCCTACCACATTGCTTCTATCATTGATCGTATCTTTTTGAGTTATGTCACCTTTTTCCAATTTCTCTAGGGTATCTTCCTTTGTAAGCCCAACTTCATTGTCAACTGCCTGAATATCTGCCTCTTTTTCTCCAGTCTCCTGAGAAACTAAATCAACTGTCTGAATAGTAGAATCTCTCATTTCTTCAGATTTTATAAGTTTATTTTCAAGTGTCTGTTGCTTATCCTGATCCTTTTCTTCCTCAGGTTGCAAATTATGTTCATTACTTGTTTCTACAGTTATTGTTACATTATTCTCTTCTCCTTCATTGACTGAATTAATGCCCACAGTTTCATGGTCTTCTGTGTCAGGCAGATTTTCAAGCTTGAGTCTCTTCTCCTCTCTCCCATTCTCCTGGATTACTGTTGGTCTATCATGGTATTCAAACACAGCTTCTAAATGAGCATCATTTGTATCCTCATTAGTACCCTCCACAGCCTTTTCAGGTTCATCAGTGATGGGTTTTTCATTAAGAACTTTGCTGCTAAAATTATCCTCAGAAGAAATGCGTTCTGTTTTTTCTGAGACAGACTCCAAAATACAAGCATTTTGTGAAAGTTTATCTTCTTCTGAACTGGCAATACTAAGGTCAGAGGAGGCACGCTTACTTGCAGGTATTGGCTAAAAAAAAGATTTCATACATTTTTAATTAAAATAGGACTCAAGATGGTGATCAAAACAATGTTTATACATAACAATGGTTTAATATCTATATTCAAAAAATGTCTATATTCAATAGAAGTTACTGAAGTTATAAAAATAATTTAAGGAATTAACAGTTTTTAATAATAAATATGAGAAAAATAAAAAAGAAGTCATTATTAACTTCCCTTTTAAAATTAAAGATTTTGTACTGCCACCCGTAAGTTATTTCTTAAATATAGGTACACCTCCCCACCTCAAAGCCCAACTCTAGAAACTAACTAAGTTCCTTTCTATATACTGACCAGAGAATTTTCTGTTTCCTCATCATCATCTTCCTCTTTGCCATCTTCAACTTCTTCTGTTACTTCAGCCTTTGCCTCTGCTATCAATTCTCGGATTGGTTTGTTGGAATCAACAGTAACAAAGGGATGCTGTTGAGCATTAAAAAGAGCATATTCAATAACAACTGAAATACCTGCCTGTAAAGCAAGTTTCAAACACACAAAACACACACACGCTAACAGGGTAAAAATATAAAATATGGGTAGGAAAAACATAAACAACTTCAGAAAATATTACATTTAGAAAAGTAAGAAGGGGGCACTGGGGCTGTAGCTCAGTAACAGAGCACTTGCCTAGTATGTGTGAGGCACTGGGTTCGATCCTTAGCACCACATAAAAATAAACAAACAAAGGCATTCTGTCCATCTACAACTACAAATTTTAAAAAAAGAAAGAAGGGGAGGAGGTTGACCAAAAGAAAGGACTGCCTGCAACTGGATTTTTTTTCTTCCCCAAAGAATCTGAGTTAGGCCAGGCACTCAGCTATAATCCTAGCACCTGAGGAGGCCTAAGGTAGGAAGATCGAAAGTTCAAAGTTAGCCTCAGGAACTTAGCAAGACCCTATCTCAAAATAAAAATTAAAAAGGGCTGTGGATGAGGCTCAGTGGTTAAGTGCCCCTGGGTTCAACTCCTGGTACCAAAAAAAAAAAAATTAAAGTAATTTTTATCAAAAATGCTAAGGCCTGTTATAGCTGAGTATTAGAAACATATTCTTTTCTGTATACTTAAAATTTTCTTAATAAAATTTTTAAATTAAAATTTAAAGCAAGTTTCAAGTCAGTACAAGTCCATTCTTAAAAAAGCAATAGCTACATAAATTCTATCAAATCCTCAATAAAGCTGGGTGTGGTGGTACACACCTATGATCCCAGCTGAGATAAGAGAATCACAAGGTCAAAGTCAGCCTGAACAACTTAGTGATACTCTGTCTCAAAATAAAAAGGACTAGAGATGTACCACTGTGACAGAGCACTTGCCTAATGTGCACAAGGTCCAGGGTTCAAAAAAGCCTCAATAATAATAATAAAACTACAAAAAGCGTTTTAGTTCCATTCAAAGTATCTATAATTACCTATTTTGTTTTTTGAGATGATTCTAATATTCTTAAAAGTAAGAAAACATTTTATTTATCTTTGTATACTTAACAGTGCCTCTCATAGACTAAAACTTTCAAATGCAGGAGTAGCAAAATAATACTAGAATGCGTATATTGAGGGATATACTTGTTACATACAGCAAGGCAATTTTTTCCTGCTTTCCTCCCAACCCCCAGATAAATAGGTTGGCCTAATATAGTACAATGTAGGAGTTACACAATTCATTCTAACGGATTTGTTATTCTGTTTGTCTATCTATAATATTAATTATTTGACAAATTTCTATTTGAAATATTACAAGCAGGTCCTACTAACCAAAATTAAATTACCTGATCACTTAAATACCATTTCTTAAAAGCCAATATTTACTACTGAACACTTTCACAATAATTGGCAATAAAAATTAATTAGTTCAGAGTCCCTGTTCACGAGGAGCTTGCCTTCTAGTAATTAGAGAGATATAAATGGAAATAACTAACAAAAGGAAAAGAACATAATTAAACAGAATCAAAAAGCACAAGAGAAATGGATTATGAGCTGAATTCCTCTTAGTAAAGGCAGCATGTTTGTAAAAAGCAAATGTTGACTACTATACCATATATTTCAGCTTTCCACAGAGAAACTCAAGTGGAAAGAAGATGCAATAAATGAATCTGAAATTGTATTATTTTGAAAAGATGTTAAAACAATGACTTGCTATTATCATACTATCCCTATTTTACCTGCAGTAGTTGAGATGTAGTCCACCTGGCATCCACATTCTTTTCCAAGCATTTCTTTAGAAAATCCTTAAAATTTGAAGACCTTCAAAACAAAATTTTAACAATGACATTACTTTCTTGTTATTAAAATCAAACAAAATTCCTTAACAAACTATACTTGAGTTTAATGATGTATTTAATCTTATTCATTTACCATTAAGAAAACTAGCTCATGAGTATAAGATTTTATAAAACTTATTCTTCTGTAAATACATATTAGACATATATATAAGGAGGTACATAGTTGATCACTGAGTTACAGTCATATATTATAAGTATGCCAAAAATCTCAAAAATTATCCTATTATACTAAATTTTAAGAGTATATATCAACTACATATACACATTACTTTCTCACACCACAGAAAATACCCTTTTCATGCAGAACTCAACTCACTCAGATTTTCAAATACATGGGAAAAGTCAGATATAATTTTTTTTTGGTACTAGGATTGAACCTAGGGTGCTCAACTGCTGAGCCACATTCCCAGGCTTTTTTTTTATTTTTGATTTTGAGACTAAGTTGCTCAGGACCTTGCTAAGTTGCTGAGGCTGGCTTTGAACTTGTGATCCTCCTGCCTCAGCCTTTTGAGCTGCTGCTTGAATTACAGGTATGTGCCACCAAACCTAGCTGATATAATTTTTTATATGGTCATTAAGTCTTGAAAATATAACCAAAATCAATTTTCTGATTCATGTACTTTTTATACCATTCCCAAACTTAAATACCCTTGGAATATTATAAAAATGAAATGTTAAGTTATGCTTCCTAAAAAGCTTTGTTTAGAATAATTTACCATCGTGATGGCTGTGCTAATGTAGGAGGTTCAGATTTTGCTATTTTTAGCAGCACTCGCATTGGATTTAATTCATGATGAGGTGGTTCTATCTCAGCCATTTCTATTAAAGTGATACCCAGGGACCAAACATCAGCTTTGTAGTCATAGGGCCTGTCCTTCGACGTTTCACACATGACTACTTCAGGAGCCATCCTATGAAGACAGAGAATTTGAAAGTTAGGATGCTTAACTTAAGAACCATTATTGCAAACCACACACATGGTATAATGATTATTATCTGATATTATTACTGAATAATAACTGTTGACATAACTAATACTGTAAATTCATAAAAATACCTACCAATATGGTGTGCCAATAAAAGAATCCCTTCTTTGAATTGTCCTTGTGTTTTTAGCTGATACTCCAAAATCCGCTTGAAAAAAATAAGCATACATTAGCATTAATGATAGCTTTTAGGCATAGTTAACTATATTCAATGGGGCAGGGAAGGGGAACATTCCTAGAGTAAATAAGGGCATTCTTATTAAAGGGTAAATAAAATAGAAATAAATTTTAAAAACTCTAATCTTGACTACACAGTACAACTTTCCAAAAGCACTGCCAAAGTTTCCATCCTTAACACACTTAATACCACCATCTTCACACATCTTCAGATGATAGTAATTTCAAAATAGAAGAGTTCATGTACTTCAAAACAAACACCAACTAGTGCTACAGGATGCAATTAAATCAACATTTTTTCCTATGGTGTAAAAAATAGAAATCTACCAAAGGAGCCTAAAAGGATAGCATTATGATTTGCCAACTTCCTCATTTAAAAAAAAAAAAAAAAAAAAAAACTATATCAGAAAAAAACTGGAAACCTTGTGTTTTCTGACTTAAAATATAGAAAGCAGCAATATTACAGCTTTATCAGTTGTCAATTCCACCTTTTCATCTCAGAGCTCAGATAACTGCTAAAGAACCAATTCATTGTTTTGAAAACTAAATTTTAAAAAGGAATAAAGCATTTTTCCTATCTTTTCTATATGAACTATAGTTCTAAATAGCCAAATAGTTAAAGAGAACTGTCCTCTTATTAAAAAAATGACAGAATTCATTTTTCCACCCCAATCAAAGAAGAAATCTAGGGTATGAAGCATCTAAACATCAATAGCTGCTAACATCAGAAAAGAACAAAAGGCAAAACTTGGGTGTCTCTTGATGAAATAATGCAAAACCATCTATATGTTTTATCTAAAGGTAAGACTTGAGACTCATCAAGACTTTGGATTCAGTTACCAATTTGAAGGACATATAGAAAGGAAATTACTGAAATCATCATTAAAATGCAACCAGCAAAATGTAGTTGGAGGGAAATGCTATAGGTCAGACAGCCCAGGTCCCATGAATCAGTGTTTTCCACCTTGCTTTCATTATCATTCCATCATTCCACTTAAGGACTCTTTTAAGATAAATTTTCCTAATCTTCCCTGTCCCCATAACAATTTAATCCACACACACACTATATATACATGTATGTTCAGGTATTCTGGATCTTTGAGGGAATCACAAACCACTATACCCCATGTACATATATAACCATATGACCGGTGGGATTCTACATCATGTTTAACCAAAAGAATGAGAAATTATACTCCATTATATACAATGTATTAAAGTGCATTCTACTCTCATGTATAACTAATTAAAACAATATCTTTTTAAAAAATTAGGTAACAAACCACTATAATATCTAAGATACTTTGCCCCCCCCCCAATTAACCAATTATTGCTACCTTGATGGTGACATTATTGCCTCCATAAGAAGGCACACCATCATGTCAAGAAAGAGATGTAAGCCGAGTGCAGTGGTGCATGCCTATAATCCCAGCAGCTCAGGAAGCTGAGGTAGAAGGATCATGAGTTCAAAGCCTGCCTCAGCAACTTAGGGAGGCTCTAGGCAACTCAGAGAGACAATGTGTCTAAATAAAATACAAAAAGGGCTGGAGATGGGTCTTAGTGGTTAAGTTCCCCTGAGTTCAAACCCTAGTACCAAAAGAAAAACAAAGAAAGAGATATAGGAGATTCTGCAAATTAAAGGAGACTTAAAAAGAAAAATTTATATATGGGTAAGTTTAAACTTTAATGTCTAGAGATGGACAATGGTGACTGTGCCATTCAGAAATGCAAGGAAGTCATTGCTATAAAAGGACAAAGTATAGAGGGGGGAGGGACAGTGACTGAGATGGGCAAACAGAAGAACTTCTGGGATGTCTGACAAAGTTTAATGTTGTTTTACATAGATGATGATTTCAAAAACCTCTTGCCTACAAAGCTACAAAGTCACTAAGTTATATAGTTTTTTGTGTGGTTTTCTTTATCTGTATTTATGTCACAATAAAAAGGAAACAAATTAGTTATACTACCTGTATAGATGTCATGACAAAGTAAAATAGTTATAACCACTGGCATTAACATGGCTATTCCATGTATTTTGTCCTTTTCAAAATGTGCAAATTCAGACTCTGTCACTAGATTTTATTTTTACAATTTCATATCTTGAGTATACTTATAGTAGGCTGTATCTTCCATTTGAATTTATATAGATGAACTAATCCCCAATCTAAAATCTACATCTCATTCTTATAAAGTTCATCACTTATTCCTTCAGTGTAAAAAAACAAAATTAAAATACTGGTACTTACATTACTTTAGAGGTATCCTTTTCAAACCCAATGTTACTTTGTTAGTTTATCCAAGGTACCATATTAATAAAAGAGAGTATAAAACTAAACACGGAAAAAAGAAACCTGCTAGATTTAAGTTTTGGAAATAAAGATAAAACTGAGTTAGTGGTACTATACTATATAATATTATATTCTAAATGTAAAATGTTTACAGGTATTAAATCTATTCACAAAAACTTAAGGGAAAAAAATTAACCAGTCTTTTAAAAGTCTGCCCTTTTCAAAATAAAAAACCATTTTTTTCTTTCTTTTTTTAGAAGTGTTATATTAAAAGCCTATAGGAATTCTGGGAGCTAAAGTATATTTATCCAAGGAAGTATTTCAAAAAGGTAGTAAGGAGTAATTCTCCATATTTCACCTATATGAGTAGTAAATTAAAAAAAACATTAAGAAACATAACAGTGTAAATTTCAGAACACAAATTGTTTTATTTAAGTGAATAACTTACCCAATTTAATATCTCCATCTAAGGTAAAAAGAATGTTGCCAGCTTTTAGATCTCTATGGATGATTTTATTATCATGTAAGTAGTTCAATGCCTCTAAAGTCTGCTTACAAACTACTTGTATTTGGGATTCAGTTAATGGTCTCTCAAGTTCTACAGAAAGTAAAAAAAGAAAAAAATTTCTTTTTTATTTTAAAAATCTGCATTTTTATACAATGAAAACATACCAGTGAGCTATACACCTTCTGGTATATACCGTCACTGTGAACTTGTCAAAAATCATATAGAGTAAATTTATTTTACAAGAACTAAATATCTACAAAGATTACTTTCATGATATATTATACTCAGTATTTCATTTTAAAACTACAATTATCCAAGAATATAAAAATACAATTAATTTATTAATTTACTGAACTTCACTCAACAATTATATTACACATACATATATATAAGTGGTTGAAATCCTTTTATTCTTAAGTATAATTTAAGATGCAAACATAAAGAATAAAAAGGTATTTACCAAGCATCACAGCATCTACTGCTCCACCTGCACAAAATTCAATGAGGATCTGCATGCAAATAAAAAAGCATGTGTCTAAAACTACATTGAGTTTCAGAATTTATTCTTCAATTCAGCAAAAAAGGAATAGTTACCAAATAATCTGGGTTATAGAAACAATATATAAACAATATGCTAAACATGAAGATTTTCTTTGTCAAAAGAATTATAAGTTTTAAGTGATATACATTTAAGAAAACACATTATGAAAGCATGTGAGTTTTTGTTAATGACCATTTTTAGTGTACCTGCTTCTCTAAAATTACCAGGTACACAGTTTTTATTCTATTAAATGTCCACTTTTTTCATCATGCATGGAAAGATTTTATTACTCCCATGTTAAAGTAACTATTGTGGATTTAAGTAATCAAATACCTCCATTCTTTATTAAGAATAAATCATAAAAATATACATACAGGCTTCTCTCAGCTTAAGAAATAGAAAAATACATAAATGCAAAGAAGTCTCTACCTTTTTTCACTATGATACTTTATTTTTCCAGGTGTTTGCCAATTATAATTATTCACAATGTCATTATATTATGCCAAAAATAAGGCATAATATAATGATTAGAAGGTATATCATTATTCATCCTCTAGAGAGTAAACAGATTCATAAGTTTAAGTGATTTATCCAAGCTCCTAACTGGCAAGAGTAAGATCAAAAGATATAAGTCTTCTGCAGGACATGGTGGCGTATATGCATGTAATCCCAGAGACTCCCAAGGCTGAGACAGCAGGATCACAAGTTCAAAGCCAGCCTCAGCAACTCAGAGAGGCCCTAAGCCACAGTAAAACTCTATTTCAAAAATTTTTTAAAAGGGGGGGGGGGGCGGACCTGAGATGGGGGCTAGAATGTAGCTCAGTGTTTATTTAAGCACCCCTGGATTCAATCCACAGTTCCAAAAAAAATGTGTGGGCAGGCACGTGCACACGTTTGTCTTTGTGCTTGTGTGTGTGTGTGTAAAAGTCTTTTGATTTCCAGTCAAGTATTCTTTATGTTGCTTATTCTTCCCCCATAACACTTTGCTTCTTTCATCAAAGAGAAAAGTTAAAACTCCATTTTAAAAAGCTCTCTTGATTAAGCTGTTAGTATAGAACAAGTGACTGACTAGTTATCATAATGAATATTAACATTAACATTTTGCTTTTGTATCTGTGCCTATTTTCTTAAAAATGAACAAAATTTATACATACAACCTCAGCCACTATATAATGCACTGAAGTTGAGCCTGGTAATATATTAAGATATTTAACACAATAATTTTATACTTTACTATATAATTTGCAAAAACATGAGGATAAAAATTTATAAACAACTTCTAGGAAAACAAAGAAAACTTAAATTTTAAATAAATACTCAAACTACAAATAAGGACATCTAATTTCATACTTTGGAAAATTCAATATTCCTAACCAAGTTTTCTACCTGGATCCAATGTCAAACAATCAGGATGAAACTGGTATAATGGAAAACTTAAATCTGAATACCTGTTGAAGCTGAGGGTAATTATGTTGTAAATGACTTGTTCATGCACAGATCAATTCTCATTCATTACATTAGTAACAAAATAGAAGAGATACTACATAAAATAGATTTTTTACTCCCTCTTTAGGACAATTATCTCATGTTAGCTTTTCCACAGATCAACAGGAAATACTTACCCAAAGATTGTTTTCATAATAGAAAGCATCTAGAAGCTTGACTATGTTTGGGTGATCACAAGATGCTAATATATCAATTTCAACCATATAATCTTCAAGTTCTTCTTCAGATTTGGTGTCAATCACCTTTGCAGCTGCTAAAACATTGGTCTCTTTATTCTGTGCCTAAAAATGAAAGTACCAGAGTGTCACCCTTCAAATGCATACTTGTTAAAATTTATTTATTTTAGAGCAGTGTCAGGTTCACAGCAAAACTTAGTAGAAAACAGAATTCCTTTATACCCCTTGCTTCCTCCCAACCCACACAAAACCTCCCCCACTAGCAAGTCTGCACCAAGGTGATAAATGTGCTACAACTGATAAACCTACATTAACACATCATTATCACTTCAAGCCCATAGTTTACATTAGGGTTCACTCAGTGCTGCTCATTCTATTACTTTCAACAAATGTACAATTGGCATGTATAATGAAACAAAAAAGTTTTATTGTGTCCTAAAAATCCTCTGGTCATTCCCTTTCCCTTCCCCCGCCAACTTCTGGCAGTCACTGATCTTTTTATTGTCTTGTTAGCTTTGCCTTTGTCATATAGTTGGAATCTTTCAGTCTGTAGACCTTTCAGATTGACTTCTTTCACTTAGGATTATGTGAAGTTCCTCCAGGTCTTTTCATGGCTTGAAAGATCTTTTTTTTTTTTTAGTACTCAATTATATTCCAGTACAGCTCTACCAGTTTATTTGCCCATTCACCTGATAAGGGACATGTTGATTATTACCAAGTTTTGGCAAATATGAATAAAGTTGCTATAAACATGCATGTGCAGGTTACTGTGTGGACATAAGTTTTCAACTAATTTGGGTACATACCAAAGAGTGTTAAGTGTTGGATTCCATGGTTCGTTTAGTTTTGTAAGAAACTTACAAAGTGGCTATATCATTTTGCAGCAATGAATGAGAATTATGTTTGCTCCAAATCATCATCAGCATTTGGTATTCTATGGTTTCAATTTGTAATTCCCTAAGGATATATGATGTGGAGCATCTTTTCATAAGTTTATTAGCCATGTGTTTATCTTCTTTGGAGAGGTATGTGCCCAAATCTTTTGCCCATTTTTTTTAAATTGGGTTGCTCATTTCCTTATTGTTGAGGTTTTTTGTTTGTTTGTTTCCCCCTTTCTTTGTTTTGTTCTGTTCTGGTTTTCAGTGCTGGGGACTGAACCCAGGGTCTGGCACATGCGAGGCAAATGCTCTACCACTGAGCTTCACCCACAGTTCTTTTTTAAATTTTATTTTGAGACAGGATCTAGCCAGGGCTAGCCTCAAATTTGTGATACACCTGCCTCAGCCTCCACAGTAGTTGGGATCATAGGCATGCACCACTATGGTCAATTTACTGTTTTTGTCTGTTTGTTTGTTTGGTACTTAGGCATTTGAACCCAGGGCCAGGCATGCACTTTACCACTGAGTCACACTGCCAACCCCAATTTATTGTTGAGTTTGAAGAGTTCTTTGTATATTCTGAATAACATTCCCTTATCTCATATGTGCTTCAAAAAGGGTTTTCCCCCACATGTGGCTTATCTTCTCATTCACTTGACATACTATTTTTAAAAGATAAATAGTAACTAGTGCATAGTGCTAAGTGCTTTATATCCACAAGAGTTAGCGCTTTAAATAACCTGCTCTAGGGGAGATCCAAGATGGCGGACTAGAGGGTGACTGCATCTCCCGTCCCTCCAGAACTCAGGATTCAAGAAAGGGAGGCACTGAGAGACTCAGACCAACAAAGAGCCGTGGGGTGAGTCTCTCCCACTGGGTGAAGCTCGGCCAGGCGGCAGGCCTCTCGGTGCAGGGCAGGGCAGGGAGAGTCTTCCCCAAGCAACCCTGCTCTCTCCGGTGGCAGGCTCGATCCACAGCCAGCTCCTCAGAGCAGGCCCACACAGTGAGAGCTTTTCCGCACAGAGCCAACCCCAAGCCCTGAACCCAGCGGTGGGCCCCGGCCCACAGGCGGCTTCTGGAACCAAGAGAGGTCAGGGAGAGGCTTTTCCCGAGCAGCCTGGCTCCCTCAGGCAGGGGCAGGCCCTGTCTATAGCCAGCTTCTAGGAGCAGGACCGCCCAGTGAGAGGATTTCCATGCAGAACCAGCCCCAAGCCCTGGACCCAGTAGCGGGCTAGGGGCAGCTTTCTTCAGAAGCACTGCATTATCAAGTTCCCCTAAGACTTCAGGCTACTGAAGGCCGGGAGGTGATATACTGGAAATCAACAGGAACACTATAAGGCAATAGAGGAAATCTGCAATATCTCAGAGTTCCACTGATATCTGACCAATATGAGAAAACAAGGGAAGAAAATGTCCCAAACAAACCTAGATACTATATCAATAAAACTCAAGGACTGCACAGCAGAAGAAATGTCAGAAAGGGAGTTCAGAATGTACATAATTAAAACAATCAGAGAAGCAAACGAGAAGATGAAAGAGCAAATGCAGGCATTGAAGAAAGAGATGAAAGAGCAAATGAAGGCATTAAATGATCGTACCAATCAACAGTTAAAAGAGCAAATACAGGAAGCAAAAGATCATTTCAATAAAGAGTTAGAGATACTGGAAAAAAAAAAAAAAAACTGAAATCCTTGAAATGAAAGAAACAATAAACCAAGTTAAAAACTCCATAGAAAGCATAACCAATAGGATAGAACACCTGGAAGACAGAACCTCAGACACTGAAGATAAAATATTTTAATCTTGAAAACATTGACCAAACAGAGAAGATGGTAAGAAATCATGAATAGAATCTACAAGAATTGTGGGATATCATGAAAAGGCCAAATTTAAGAATTATTGGGATTGAGGAAGACTTAGAGAAACAAACCAAAGGAATGAACAATCTATTCAATGAAATAATATCAGAAAATTTTCCATATCTGAAGAATGAAATGGAAAACCAAGTTCAAGAGGCTTATAGGACTCCAAATATACAAAATTACAACAGACACACACCAAGGCACATTATTATGAAAATACCTAACATACAAAATAAAGACAGAATTTTAAAGTCCGCAAGAGAAAAGAATCAAATTACATTCAGGGGGAAACCAATAAGAATATCAGATTTTTCAATCCAGACCCTAAAAGCTAGAAGGGCCTGGAACAACATTTACCAAGTCCTGAAAGAAAACAGATGCCAACCAAGAATCTTATACCCAGCAAAACTTACTTTCAGATTTGACGATGAAATAAAATCCTTCCATGATAAACAAAAGCTAAAAGAATTTACAAAAAGAAAGCCGGCATTACAGAACATTCTCAGCAAAATATTCCATGAGGAAGAGATGAAAAACAACGATGCAAATCAGCAACGGGAGCAACTAGCCAAGGAATAGCCAAATAAAGGAGAAACCAAATCATGTCAAAAAACAAAAATGAGCCAAATGACTGGGAATACAAATCATATCACAATAATAACCCTGAATGTTAATGGCCTGAACTCATCAATCAAAAGACAGACTGGCAGATTAGATTAAAAAGAAAAATCCAACAATATGATGCCTGCAAGAGACTCATCTCATAGAAAGAGATACCCACAGACTAAAGGTGAAAGGATGGGAAAAAACATACCATGCACACGGACACAACAAAAAGCTGAAGTATTCATCCTTATTTCAGATAATGTGGACTTCAAGCCAAAACAAGTCAAAAGGGATAAAGAAGGACATTACATACTGCTTAAGGAAGCATAAATCAGCAAGACATAACAATCATAAATATCTATGCCCTGAACATTAGCTCATCCATGTACGTCAAACAAATCCTTCTCAATTCCAGAAATCAAATAGACCACAACACAATAATACTAGGCGATTTTAACTCACCTCTCTCACCACTGGATAGATCTTCCAAACAAAAATTGAATAAAGAAACCATAGATCTCAATAACAGAATCAACAATTTAGACTTAACCAACATATACAGAATATACCATCCAACAAAGAACGAACACACTTTCTTCTCGGCAGCACATGGATCCTTCTCTAAAATAGACCATATTTTATGCCACAAAGCTACTGTTAGCAAATACAAGAAGACAGAGATACTACCTTGTATTCTATCAGATCATAATGGATTGAAATTAGAAATAAATGACAGAATAAAAAACAGAAACTTCTCCGATACCTGGAGATTAAATAATACGTTATTATATGATGAATGGATAACAGAAGACATCAGGAGGAAAATAAAAAAATTCTTAGAAGTAAACGAGAACAAAGACACATCATATCAAAATCTCTGGGACACTATGAAAGCAGTACTTAGAGGAAGATTTATTTCATGGAGCGCATTCAACAAAAGAAGTAAAAATCAACAAATAAACGACTTAACACTACAGCTCAAAGCCCTACAAAAAGAAGAGCAGACCAACACCAAAAGTAGTAGAAGACAGGAAATAATTAAAATCAGAGCTGAAATCAACGACATTGAAACAAAAGAAACAATTGAAAAAATTAACAAAATAAAGAGTTGGTTCTTTCTTTGAAAAAATAAACAAAATTGATAAACCCTTAGCCACACTAACAGAGAAAGAGAGAGAAAACTCAAATTACTAAAATGCAGAATGAACAAGGAAATATCACTACAGACATGAGTGAAATACAAAACATAATTAGAAGCTATTTTGAAAATCTATACTCCAACAAAACAGAAAACCTCAAAGACATCAACTTCTAGAGACATATGAATTACCTAAACTGAACGAGGAGGACATACACAACTTAAATAAATCAATTTCAAGCAATGAAATAGAAGATGTCATCAAAAGCCTACCAACAAAGAAAAGTCCAGGACCAGATGGGTTCTCAGCCAAGTTCTACAAAACCTTTAAAGAAGAGCTCATTCCAATACTCCTCAAAGTATTCCATGAAATAGAAGAGGAGGGAACCCTCCCAAACTCATTCTATGAAACCAATATCACCCTGATACCTAAACCAGACAGAGACACACTGAGAAAAGAAAATTTCAGACCAATATCCTTAATGAACATCGATGCAAAAATTCTCTACAAAATTTTAGCAAATCGCATACAAATATATATTAAAAAGATAGTGTACCATGATCAAGTGGGTTTTATCCCAGGGATGCAAGGTTGGTTCAACATCCAGAAATCAATAAATGTCATTCACCATATCAATAGACTTAAAGTTAAGAATCACATGATTATTTCAATAGATGCAGAAAAAGCATTCGATAAAATACAGCATTCCTTCATGCTCAAAACACTAGAAAAAATAGGGATAGTGGGAACATTGCTTAACATTGTAAAGGCCATCTACACTAAGCCCATGGCCAATATCATTCTAAATGGTGAAAAACTGAAAGCATTCCCCCTAAAAACTGGAACAAGGCAGGGATGCCCTCTTTCACCACTTCAATTCAACATCGTCCTTGAAACTCTAGCCAGAGCAATTAGACAAACCAAAGAAATTAAAGGGATACGAATGAACTCAAACTATCCCTGTTCGCTGATGACATGATTATATATTTAGAGGAACCTGGATATACCACCAGAAAACTTTTAGAACTCATAAGTGAATTCAGTAAAGTAGCAGGTTACAAGATCAATGCTCATAAATCCAATGCATTTTTATACATAAGTGATGAATCTTCAGAAAGAGAAGTTAGGAAAACTACCCCATTCACAACAGCCTCGAAAAAAATAAAATACTTGGGAATCAATCTCACAAAAGAGGTGAAAGACCTCTACAATGAGAACTACAGAACACTAAAGAAAGAAAGAAAATCTTAGAAGATAGAAAGATCTCCCATATTCATGGATAGGAAGAATTAATATTGTCAAAATGGCCATACTACCAAAAGTGCTATACAGATTCAATGCAATTCCAATTAAAATCCCAATGATGTACCTTACAGAACCAGAGCAAGCAATTATGAAATTCAACTGGAAGAATAAGAAACCCAGAACAGCTAAAGCAATCCTTAGCAGGAAGAATGAAACGGGGGTTATCACAATACCAGAACTTCAACTATACTACAAAGCAATAGTAACAAAAATGGCATGGTATTGGCACCTAAATAGACGGTAGATCAATGGTACAGAATAGAGGACATGGACACGAACCCAAATAAATACAATTTTCTCATATTAGACAAAGGGGCCAAAAACATGCAACGAAGAAAAGATAGCCTCTTCAACAAATGGTGCTGGGAAAACTGGAAATCCATATGCAACAGAATGAAACTAAACCCGTATCTCTCACCCAGCACAAAAATCAACTCACAATGGATCAAGGAACTTGAAATCAGACCAGAGACCTTTCATCTTACAGAAGAAAAAGTAGGTCCAAATCTTCAACATGTCGGCCTAGGATCAGACTTCCTTAACAGGACTCCCATAGCACAAGAAATAAAAGCAAGAATCAACAACTGGGATAGATTCAAACTAAATAGCTTTCTCTCAGCAAAGGAAACCATCAGCAATGCAAAGAGAGAGCCTACAGAGTGGGATAATATCTTTGCCACTCATACTTCAGATAGAGCACTAATTTCCAGAATATATAAAGAACTCAAAAACCTCTACACAAAGGATACAAATAACCCAATCACAAACGGGCTAAAGATATCAACAGACACTTCACAGAAGATCTACAAGCAATCAACAAACATATAAAAAAATGTTCAACATCTCTAGTAATAAGAGAAATGCAAATCAAAACTACCCTAAGATTCCATCTCACCCCAATTAGAATGGTGATTATCAAGAACACAAGCAACAACAGGTGTTGGAGAGGATGTGGGGAAAAAGGTACACTCATACATTGCTGGTGGGGCTGCAAATTAGTGCAGCCACTCTGGAAAGCAGTGTGGAGATTCCTTAGAAAACTTGGAATGGAACCACCATTTGACCCAGCTATCCCACTCCTTGGCCTATACCCAAAGGACTTCAAATCAGCATACTACAGAGATACAGCCACATCCATGTTCATTGCTGCTCAATTCACCATAGCCAGATTGTGGAACCAACCTAGATGTCCTTCAATTGATGAATGGATAAAGAAACTGTGGTATATATATACAATGGAATATTACTCAGCCATAAAGAATGATAAAATTATGGCATTTGCAGGCAAATGGATGAAATTGGAGAACATCATGCTAAGTGAGATAAGCCAATCTCAAAAAACCAAAGGAAGAATGATCTCGCTGATAAGCGGATGATGACACATAATGGGGGGTGGGAGGGGTTAGTGTTAGGGTTAGGGTTAGGGTTAGGGTTAGGGAGGGTGGCAAGAATGGAAGAAGGAAGGACTGTATAGAGGGAAAAGAGGGCATTACCCTATGTAAATTTATGATTACACAAATGGTATGCCTTTACTCCATGTACAGATAAACAACATGTATCCCATTTGTTTACAATAAAAAAAAAAAAAAAAAAAAAAAAAAAACCTGCTCTAGCTCTAGTGGTCAGACTGCTAAGGGTTCAAATTATGGTTCTGCCACTTATTAGCATGTTGCTTGGGGCAATTTTAAAAAAAAAATACCTCTCTGTTTTAGTTTCCTCATCAGTGAAACTTACCTACACTTCACAAGTTTGTGAGAATTAAGACAATATATATTTACCAAGTTAAATATGTGCGTGTGTGTGTGTGTGTGTGTATTTTTTTTTCAATACAATGTTTGGCACATACAGTAAGAATTCAAAAGAATTAGTTGTAATTATTACTATTATTTAATTTTCACAATACCACGATGATACTTTATTATACCCATCTCAAAGAAGGATATAAATAAAGGTGGACAGGAAAAAAGGAGTGTGGAGCTTCCTCAGAAAGCTTGGAATGGACCCACCATTTGACCCAGCTATCCCACTGCTTGGCCTATACCCAAAGGACTTAAAATCAGCATACTACAGAGATACAGCCACATCAATGTTCATAGCTGCTCAATTCACAATAGCCAGATTGTAGAACCAGGTCATATAGCTAATATAAGGCAAAATCAGTTTTTATATCCAAGTCTGCTTCCAAAGCCCCCCTTTTTTTTTTTTTAACCTTAATCATTATCCTTAAAGAATACCCCAATATCCACTTTGTTCTAAGAATTACTTTGAGGTAAAAGCACTTGAAAAAAACAGATGCAAGAAGAGAATTCTTATGCAATTTTCCCATTCTCTTCCTGAAAAGAGATTATAAAAAAAAAAATACCCCTTGAGAACGGTGCCCTCTCTGTACCAGAATATTCTTCAGAGTCATAACACAGAACATTGTGTACAAATAGACCTTATTAAAACAATTCTTGTTTTCATTTAGTCTCTCCACATTATTTACTTACTTTTCTATAACTCTCTTTGTTCAGCCTAATACAAAAGCATGTAGGTTTTGCCTTTTCTTTGCCACATATAACTTACATTAATTTGTAGCTTTTCTCCTGTTAATCTATGCCAATTTAATTCTGAGGTCCAGAGGGCAGAGGTAAATTTTTTGCCTCCCCTACACCCTTTCCAGTATTCCTGTATTTCCATCAATTTGGTCATTTTTCTTTGCTCTTAGTAGTTTAGCTTTTCTATTTTCTTTCGTTGGTTAAATAACTTCTCACCAAATGAAAAGTTTCAAATATGTGGTGTATAAGCTGAGATTATTTTTTAAAGTTGGGAACATATCTTAAAATACTAATTAGGTTGTTTTATAAGACATTTCAGTATTATATGTTATCATTACTTCAACAAAACTGCATTATTACCTTAAAAAAAATTAAACTTTTAAAAGTTAATAACAAATGTTTCAATACATAAATATGCAAATCTCACTTTTAAGAACTTAGATATAATTTCATAAAATAAAAATATGCATACATAAAAATATGATCAAAGCAATAATGCTAGAAAAATTGAAATCAGTCTAAATGTCCATTAACAGGAACCTCCTTAAATCATGTAGTACAGTTCTACAACGGAAAATTACTCAGTCTTTAATCAATTAACTGATCAATTAATATTTCTTAAGATGGAATAGTAACCACAACACATCAATGACTAAGAGGAAACAACATGAAAGGCATGCAATTTCCCTAAATATTACACATCAATTTTCACATATGGATGGCTACATAGGAAATAGCTGGAGATATGTCATGGGTAAGGATGGTAGAGTTTCTACACTTATGACTTTCTGTATTTCTCATACTATTTTCATTTTTTAATGGACTTGCATTCTTTTTAGAAAATTCAGAAGTAATAAAGTACTAAAAAAAAAGCATATAAGAAATTTCTGAGAGCTTTATTATCTAAACTTGGAGATGATAAAAAATAAATAAAGCAGGTATCAGCTTGCATATGGACTTTGACTAAGTACATTATTGCTAAATCTTACTACCTCTTTTGGGAGAAAAGAGAGGTAAAGAGAATTCTAAAGTTTGGGGTTCAGGGAATATCCTTCAGATAAAAAAAACAACTTCCTTACCACTCTAAAAGAACATTCTAATCTGCTATGTCATCAAATCTAGAATGTCTTTTTAAATGAGCTATTATTTCCTAGTCCACTAAGGGGAAAAAAACCTGGTAATTAAACTATGACAAATTCATCATTTAGAATTTCTATTAAACTTTTTGAAAGGGTTATTTTGGACATATTTAAAAACAAGCTGTTATAGAATAACTATTACCTTAAAAGCTAAATAATTCTCCCTATTCAAGTTTGACTCTTCTGAATAACTTTCTTTTTTTCCCAGCTATCTAATGTCTGTGTTTTCCCACACAATATTGTCCTCTGGTCAATAAAAGCTATAGTGATGTGGCTTTCTTAAGAGCATTATACCAGTGTCTCCAGGGTTTTCTAGGAAGCCACTGAATCCTACTTCATAGGTTATAATGCTGATACTTTCTTGATCTTACCACAGGCACTGAAAGAAGATTTCTAGAGAACAACCGGACTCACATTGTCTCTTCAAGATTCTCAAATAGTTCACTGATTAAAATATTAAGTGTCTGCAACAGAATGGAATACATGTAAGTTCACAATACACAGGCTGACTGCTGCATCATGATCGCTAAGAACAATTACAAATGGTATGTCCAAGAACAATTATAAATGGTATCAAATGGAAAAAGACATTTCCAACTTTCCCAATTTCAGAAATGTTTAAAAAAAAAAAACCAAAAACCTGTTGTAACTGGTGAAATAGAGCATTGAGTTTGTCTCCCTAAGAAAGGTATTTAGAATTGAGTCAATAATTAGAACTCACCCTCCCCTGAGGCAGATGGAATAAACCAGTTAGAGATGAGCCCTTCTCTTTACCATTTTAATTTAATTTTGGAAGAAAGAAACCAGAGGGACCCTGTCCTTGGAGAATACTATAAAATACAGGCCCTAGCAGGAGACCAAGAATATTGGAAGTGGAGCTGCAAGTCATCCTGCTTCTGCATGCTTCTACAGATGTCCTGATAGACTGTAAAGATGTGTTTTTTACTTGCAAATGGAGGAGGAGGAAGGGAAAAAGGCAACTAACGTTAGATAATCTCTAAAGTTCTAGTAACAGATTCTTTATTCTACTGCCCTGAATATCGACAATAAATCGACAATGGTATTATCTGGTTTAATATGTTATAAATAAAAGTTATATTAGGAAGTACAGTGCCTTTAGGAGCTACAGATATAGCTCAGCAAAACATGTTTAGCATTTTGAGATGTCCTGAGTTCAATCCCCAGGGAGGGAGAGAGGAAGGCAGGGAGGAAAGAAAGGAAGGAAGAAAGGAAGGAAGGAAGGGAGAAAGGAAGGGACGGAGGGAGGGAGGAAGAAAAACAGTGCCTCTTAAGTTACTGCTTAAATTTGATTACTCATAAGAATGTGGTTGTAAAGACATTAAAAAACATCAAAACTGAAATAAACACTGCTAGTATGCAACACTAGTCTTTAAACAAATATAAACAGGGATTAAAAATTATTTTAAGTCTCATCTATGTAATATCTGAAGACATGAAAATGCTTCACATAAAAGTTTTTTTACGGTTTTGTTTCTTTGGCTTTTTTTATATTGTTCTGAGGACAGAACCCAGGGTCTTGTATATGCTAAGCACATGCTCTACCACTGAGCTACAAAGAAAGATTTAATGAAGTAAGCCAGGTTCAGAGGCACACACCTGTAATCCCAGGGACTTGGGAGACTGAGGCAAAAGAATCACACATTCAAAGCCAGACTCAGCAATTTAGCGATGTCCTAAGCAACTTAGCCAGACCCTGTCTCTAAATAAAATATAAAAAGGGCTGGGAGGCTCAGTAGGTAAGTGCCCCTGGATTCCATCCCTGGTAGCAAAAAAAACAAAAAGAAAAAATTTAATTAAATAACTAAAGATTAATAAAAGAATAACAAATTCCAGATAGTAATTTAAAAAATATAATTTCTGTTACTAAAAGATTTGTAAGAACAGTCATGAACATTCAGAGTCACTGTTTTCACTTTTGTGACTCATCAGTACAGCCTGGCCACTTTATATAAATAAAAAGGGGACTGCAGGAAAGCATAACTTATCTAAATTTTCTGTACTGGTTTTATGTTCTGAAAAAAGTAGGGTGAAAATTACACCACTTTATATTACTCTTGCTTCAACGGTGATTGTGTCCTAGGTGATGAGTAATTTTTAAATCCTCACATATTTTCTTTCCAGAGTTCTACATTTTCTAAGACTATGTAAAATTTTGTAATGAGAATATATTTTGATAAATTCTCAGCTGGACCCAGGCATTGTGGTGGCACATGCTTATAATCCTAGCAACTCAGGAGGCCAAAGCAGGAGGACTGCAAGTTAGCCTTGGCAACTTGGCAAGACCGTGTTTCAAAAATATAAAATAAAAGGGGCTGGGGATGGAGCTCAGTGGTAGAAAACCTGGATTCCATTCCCAATACCAAAAAGTAAATAATAATAATTATTATTATTGTTATTATTATTATTCTCAGAAATTAAAAGAACAGCAAAGGAAACAGATGATTTCAGTCCCAAAGAAGTTATTAGTCAATCTAAAGGGAAAGTCAAAAAAAATATAGAATAAATACAAAAGGAACCTTAAAAAAAGACAAGGAATAAAGGATTCAATCACTTCAATAATCACTGGGGTTGATTCTGTTAATCTGGATGATTTGATCTCAAGGTTGAGAACTAAAAGGTATCCTTTTCCCACTACCAAAATAAGAGGTAAAACCCTAATAGTCCAGTGTATGAGGACAATGAACCATAACAAAATAAACAATCCAAACTGCAGTTCATGATCATTTACTATATTCATGGCAATGCTCAGAACTGTGAAAAAGAAAAAGACAAAACACCTTAGTGAGCTTGGTGTGGTAGGCCCACACCTGTAATCCCAGCGGCCTAGGAGGCTGAGGCAGGAAGATCTCAAGTTCAAAGTCAGACTCTGCAATTTAGTGAAGCCCTAAGCAACTCTCTGTCGCTAAACAAAATACAAAAAGAGCTGGGGATGTGGCTCAGTGGTTAAGTGCCCTGGGTTCAATTCCAGTACCAAAAGAAAACACACTAGTGAAATCTGTAGCAGGAAAGAAATGCGATATAAAAATATACTGAAGCATAGTCAACTGTTGATCTGCTAAAATCAATTCATTCTTTTTTTTGAATTTTTAAAATTTGTTCTTTTGTTATACATGACAGAATGTATTTTGACATATCATACATACATGGAGTATAACTTCCCATTCTTGTACATGATGTGGAGTTACACTGGTCATGTATTCATATAAGATAGGAAAAGTGATATCCAATTCACTCCGTCTTTCCCATTCCCATGCCCCCTCCCTACCCCCCCATCCAATTCCGTGAACCTCTGATATCATCCGCAAATCAGAGAGAACATTCCACCTTTGGTTTTGGGGGATTGTCTTATTTCACTTAGTACAAAAGTCTCCAGTTCCATCCATTTACTGGCAAATGCTATAATTTCATTCTTCCTCATGGCTGAGTAATATTTCATTGTGTATATGTACCACTAGATTCATTCTTTCAACAAATATTAAATGCCTTCTATGTCAGGCACTGTTTCAGCTGCTAATTATGGAAAATGAACAGTTGATAGGAAAATAAATAAATAAAACAGTATACAGTGATTAGTGCTTTGGAAAAAATTAAGATAATAAGAAAAATGAGGAAATGGGGAAATGGGAGCATAAAGGGAAGAGATTTCAATGTAAATAGGAAAGTTAGGACCTAAACGAGGAAATAAATGAGTATATAAATATCAATAAAATTCAATGATTATTTTAATGCTTTTGAACATTAAATTTAAGACCAGTATTTTTAAAACAATAGGGTATGAAGTATGAAGTATGAAGTATGAAGTCCTTTCTTCCTCCTACTCTCTGTAGCCTCTCTCTAGTGCCCCCTATTTGTGAAACTTAAAAGAAATCAGCTGACAAGGCAAAAATGTAATCTGCAGACTTAGAACCAGGATCACAAAGCAGAAAACAGAAGAGTATGTTTGTAGCTGAAAGACAATAGTTTAATAACTAGCATAATCTTTCTAAAATCTATGAGGATTGCAGGTGGGAGAACTAAGACACAGAGTAGTACTATGTATTTGGATAATAAGAAATTTCCAAAGTTCCAAAGACTCAAGCAACAAGAAGGATGATAGCATAAAGAAAACAACAAATACTTTAAGACTGTTGATAATGTTGTTACCTGTTTTAAATTACACACCAATTCTGGTGATCTTTTCATAGTCTTGGTAAGATTTTGATGGAACAAGTGTCAACATTAAATAAGAATAAAATTATTCATCAGGGCTGGTAGCTCAATGGTGGAGCACTTACCTAATAAATACAAAGTCCTAGGTTCAATCCCCAGACCATGCGGAAAAAAAAAAAAAAAAAATTCATCGTCACTGTTTTAGTCAGCTGTTTTGCTGCTGTGAACTAAAAGATCTGACCAGAACAATTGTAGAGGAGGAAAAGTTTATTTGAGGGCTCAGTTTCAGAGGCCTTAAGTCTACAGAAGGCCAGTTGCATTCCTCCAGCCTCGAGGTGAGGCAGAACATCATGGCAGAGGGAAGCAGTTCACATGGTGATCAGAAAGCAGAGAGAGAGGCTCCACTTGTCAAATATAAAACATATACCCCAAAGCCACACCCCAATTCCCACCTCCTCCAGCCACACCCTGCTACTTCAGTAATCACTCAGTTATCCCTATCAGGGGATTAAATCATTGACTAGGTTAAGATTCTTACAACCCAATCAATTTTCCTCTGAACCTTCCTGCATTGTCTCACACATGAGCTTTTGGAGGACACCTCACATCCAAACCATAACAATCACTTAAGACATATAGTTAATTATCGGTGGCAGTTATGTTCTATAAAGTACTATAAACATTCATAAATCATAGGGAAAATACATACATATAATATGCATGGGTACATCTGGAGGGGTGTACACACACATATATACACAGCTCACATAGATTATAATCTTAAGTCCTAAAAATGGTTTGTTTCAGTAGATTCTTTCTTTTACAAGAGAGAAATGAAGTTCAGGAGTAACATGACTGACCTAATGCCATCTCAATATATATGCCAGAGTTGGGATTCAAACCTCATCCAACTGGCCCCAGAGCTAGAGGTTCTTGCACTATACTACATGGTCCCAGACTATCTAGCATAATCTTTCTAAAATCTATGAGGATTGCAGGTGGGAGAACTAAGACACAGAGTAGTACTATGTAGATCACACAGATTTCCCACTTACTTCAAGGACTTGCTGACTCAATAGGATGAATTTGCTGAAAGAAGCACAACTGATAGATAACCTAAGAAAATTTACCTGGATTAAAATAATTGAAAAAAGATGAAAAACTGAGAACACAAAAGATGAGAATTTTTTTAGATATTTAAAAATAAGACAAAGATGTACCACTTTTAGAAATTAATTCAAGAAAAATCATGGTTTTTAAGTATAAGGAAACCAATACCATTTATAATAGCATTGAATAAAATACTTCTGAATTAACCAAGATGAAAAACAATAAAAACAAGACATTGCTAAAAGAAATAAAATATTGGTGTGGGGCTCTAGCTACACACCGCTGTAGGGCACTTGTCTCGCACACACTGAGGCACTGGGCTCGATCCTCAACACCACATAAAAAAATAAAGATTTCACTCTCCCCTCCAAAATACTTTTTTAAAAAAAGAAAATATTTTAAAAAACATCCCATGTTGCTAAAATTTGCTAAAATATTGCTACAATTTCAATAACTACCCAAAGCAACCTATAAATTCAATATAAACCCTATCAAAATTCCAATGATATATTTTTGTAGCAAAAGCTGTCCTAAAATTCATATGGAATCTCGAGTAACCCCAAATAGTGAAAATAATCTTAAGAAGAGCAAAGCTCAAGGAATCAAACTTACCATAAAGTTGCAATAATCAAAACAGTATAGTACTGGCAACAAAAACAGAAATACTGAAGGGAACAGAGAGCCAAGAAAGAAATCCTGGCATATATGGTCATGATTTTTGACAAGGGTGTGATCATCCACAGGGGAAAGGAGTCTCTTCAACAACTCATGCCAGGAAAACTGGTACACACATGGGAAAAAATGAAGTTGGACTCTAATGTCACATATGAAACTTAATTCAAAATAGAGCAAAAGCCTAAACATAAAACCTAAAACTATAAAACTCTTAGAAGAAATCATAAGACAAAGTTCTGGCTTTGGAAATAATTTCTTCACTATGACACAGGCAATAAAATAAAAAAGACAGGGGACTTCATGAAAGTTTTTAAATTTTGTACAGCAAAAGAGAATATCAATGTAAAAAAGTAATCTACAGAATGAGAGAAAATATTTAAAATCTGATACCTGATAAGAATAATATCTAGAATACAGAGAATTCCTCAAACTCAACAACAAAAAGTCAACCCAATTTGAAAATAGGCCAAGGACTTGAACATTTCTCCAAAAGAAGATGTACAAGTGGCCAATAAGCACATGAAAAGATGCTAGCCATCAGAAAAATGCAAGTCAAAACTATAAGATCATAAGAATGACTAATATCACCAAAAACATAAAATAACAAGTGTTGGCAAGGATGTGGAGAAATTGTAACTGTTATGCACAATTATTAAGAATATCAAATGGTATATACAGTACTCTGTAAAACAGTACAGTAGTTTCTCAAAAAATTAAAAACAATATCTGATCCAACAATTCCACTTCCGGGTATATGCCCTAAAGAACTGAAAGCAGGGTTTCCATGTAGATAGCTAAAATGTGGAGTCAACCAATGGTCAACAAGTGAATAATAAGCAAAATGTGGCACATGTACATAATGGAATAGTACTCAGTCTTTTTTTTATTGTAAACAAATGGGATACATGTTGTTTCTCTGTTTGTACATGGAGTCAAGGCACACCATTTGTGTAATCATAAATTTACATAGGGTAATGTTGTTTGATTCATTCTGTTAAAAAATATGGAAAGCTTCATGAATTTGCGTGTCATCCTTGCGCAGGGGCCATGCTAATCTTCTCTGTATCTTCCAATTTTAGTATATGTGCTGCTGAAGCGAGCACAGTACTCAGTCTTAAAAAAGAAGAAAATCCTGACAGGCTTCAACCCAGATGAACCTTAGGGACATTATGCTAAGTGAAGCAAACCAGTAACAAAATGATAAATACTATTTGATTTCACTCATATGCAGTAATCAGAGTAATCAAATTGAGTCAGAAAGTAGATTGGTGGTAGTCAGGGGGTAAAGGGAGGGAGGAATGGGGCATTATCTTTCAATGGGAGTTTCAGATTTTCAAAATAAGAAAAATCACAGAAGTGGATGGTGGTGATGGTTGTATAACATTATGACTGTTTTTAATACGAATGAAAAGTACATTTAAAAAGAATCCAGATGGTAATTATTCTGGGTTTAATCCACAGCACTGCAAAAAAAATTTTTTTTCTTAAGATGATAAGTTATATGTATTTTACCACAACAAATAAACAGAAAAAATAACTTTTTTAAAAAGTTGGGCTGAGGAGCTGAGGTTGTGGCTCAGTGGCAGAGCACTTGCCTTGAATGTGTGCAGCACTGGGTTCAAGTCTCAGCACCACATATAAATAAATGAATAAAATAAAGGTCCATCAACAACTCAAAGAAAAAATTTTTTAATAAAAAAAAAGTTGGGCTGGGGTTGTGGTGGTAGAGCACTTGCCTAGCACATGTGAGGCACTGGGTTCAATCCTCAAAACCACATAAATAAATAAAATAAAGGGAAAAAAGTTAATACATCTGTACTTTTCTAGATTAATTTCAGAGTAAGCACTGATAAATAATCATTTCTTCTGCCCTAATAGTTCTCTTTCTAAGAAAAAAATTTTCTACCTTTTTTTAATTGGTGCATTATAGTTGTACATAATAATGGGATTTCTAAGAGTTTATCCTAAAGAAATAATAAAATATCACAGAAAAAGGCCATATGCAAATAAACATCTGATAAAAGATGAAGGCAATGCAAAGCAGAAAAAAAACAAGGATGGCCTTTACAGAAAATGGCATTGGGACAAATGGCTATCTACATAGAAAAATGAAAATTGGATGCCTATCTCACACTATAAACAAAAATCAACACCAATTTAATTACAGACCTAGTATAGATGCCAACACTATAAAGCTTTATATACAGAAGAACAACTTCATACCCTTGGGTATGAAAGAATTTCTCAAGACAAAAAGCATTAATCATGTGGAAAATAGTTAACAAATTGGACCACATCAAAACATAAAATGTCTATACAAAAATAAAAGATACTATACATACAGACAGTGAGAGGAAAAACCACAATCAAGAGAAAATGTGCACATCATATAAATAACAAAGGATTAATATTCAGAATTTATAAAGATTCCCATAAATCAGAAAGATAAAAAGAAAACTCAAAAGACTTTAACAAGTATTTCAGAGAAGAGGAAATCCAAATAGCCAAAAAACATGAAAAGAAGCCCAACCTTATTAGTAATCAGGAAGATATTACTTCACATCCATCAGGGTAGAGACTAGGAAACAGAGGCAAGCAAATCTAAAGATTCTATTAAGATAATTTAAAGAACCAAAATTGATATGGTATATTAGTTTCTTAGCCATTCTTTATGAAATTTTGGCAGGATATCCTGAAAAAAGAATGTGTAAAATTACTTTGTCATTGAATACTAATAAGCACAAGGTCCTGGGTTCAATCCCCAGCACCAAAAAAAAAAAAAAAAAGAGTACATGTATGATTACATTTATATCAAGCCCAAAAAGAATCTCAGTGGTTTGTGTAAGAGATAACCACAGTTTTGACTAGTACAGTGATAGTGAAACAAGAAGGAATGGTAGACAGAATTAAGTTAATTCTAGATTTAGATTGAGTTTGATTGCATTTGGTGGGTAAGGCAGCAGGAGGCGTTAAAAATGACTACTGGTCTCTGGCCTATACAGCTGGTAGATGGAGATGGTAATCCCTAAATAGAAACACAGAACAAATTGGGGGCTGACCCTATGAACTGAATTAGTTCATGTTCTGGACTTGTTTAAGGTCTCTGTGAGACAACCAAGTAGAAATTTCCAATTGACCACTGGATGTGTGAATCTAAAGTTCAAAAGAA
Organism: Sciurus vulgaris; assembly: GCF_902686455.1. Taxonomy (NCBI): domain Eukaryota; kingdom Metazoa; phylum Chordata; class Mammalia; order Rodentia; family Sciuridae; genus Sciurus; species Sciurus vulgaris. The sequence goes on from NC_136464.1 coordinate 25,379,091, forward strand.
AGGTCTTAAGATAGAGACATAAATTATATTTAGATGGTAATTAAAGTCATGGGAAAAGATGGGTTCTCATTAAAAAAAAAAAAAAAAAAAAAAACAGCCCTGTAGAATACAACACTTAAGAAAGAAGACAAGCTAACAAAGAAGTCTGAGTAGACAAAGAAGTATAAGAAAAATCAAAAGTACAGAGTCCTAAAAGTCAAAAGATGAGCTTTTTAAAGAACAGTCAAGTGTCTCAAATTTCCTAAGAAGTCAAGTAAGATAGTAAGCAGTGACTGATTTTGGAAACATAGAGAATCTTAAGACCATGAAGAGAGCTTTTAACTGGGGGTTGGGAGGGGCAGAAACTGTCAAATAAATGACATAGGAAAATGTCACAGAACTGAAGTTTTGAAGCTGAAAGGACTTACCAAGAATCCAGCAAATTGAAAAGGGATGGGGGGAGATATACATTAAATCACATCACCACGAACAAGGAATAAAAAGGAAATCTTAAAAGCCATCAAGAGAAAAAGATCACAAAGAATCAGGAAATAAAATGACATCATATTTTCAATAGCAACACTGGAAGCAAGAAGGCAAAGAATGGAACAAAGTCTTATAAATTCTAAGAAAAACATATTTTGAACTAGAATTTTATACATCAAGTATGGCATTATAAGAAAGACATATTCAGACAGCAAGGCCCTTAAAAATATACTTTCCATGGATCCTTCCTCAGAAGGCTACTAAAGATTAAAGGTTGCACACAACAAAAACAAGAAACTCTAATAGGAATAACAAAGATACCCTTGAAGTAGTTTGTACTCCCAAGATTTCCAGGGAAAAAAATTATAACCTATTTTTGAGAGAGACTAAAAAGACCTAAACAGTGACAAAACATACGCACAGATGGGAAGATTCAAATCACAGAAATGTTAATTTTCCCAAATTTGACTTATAAATTCAATAAAATCCCTTCCCCCACCAAAAAAAATTTTAAAACACACACAACAGGTTTTTTTGTGAAACATAATCAAGCTAATTCTAAAATGTATACTGAAGTGCTAAGAACCAAGAATATACTACACATTGTTGAAGAATAAGAACAAGAGGAAGTCTTACTATATCAAGAGATTTATTTTAATGCTTTCCTAATTAAGATAGTTGGATAGTGGCACAGGAATACACAATAGTTTGACAAAGAGAATAAAAATTGCAGGAATAGACAAATTTACATAATAGGATACAGCATAGTAATAACGAGAATAACCCCCACCCCATCCCCACCCATTATTGATTCTGGGATAACTGTGTGTGCGCATGGGATAAAAAATAAAATTGGATCCATAACCCACACCATAAACAAAAATCTATTCTAGGTAAACTGTAAACCTATTTGATAAAGGCAGAATCAAAAAGTGTTTGAACCAAAGGCCAAATATTCTCTCTGATATGTGAATGCTAACACACAATAAGATAGCAGAAGGGAAGAACAGAAGGTCATTGGATTAGACAAAGGGGAATGAAGGGATGGGGGGGAATGGGAATAGAAAAGAGAGTAGAATGAATCGGACATAACTTTCCTCTGTTCGTATATGAATACACAATCAGTGTAATTCAACATCATGTACAACCACAAGAATGGTGAGTTATACTCCATGCATGTATAAATATCAAGAATACACTCAAGAAAACAGACCATATGTTATGCCTTAGGAAATGCAAAAAAATAGAGATACTGCCTTGTGTTCTATCAGATCATAATGGACTGAGAGTAGAAATCAATGACAAAATAAAAAACAGAAATTACTCCAACACCTGGAGACTAAATAATATGCTATTGAATGAAACGTGGATAACAGAAAACATCAGAGAGGAGATAAAAAATTCTTAGAGGTCAATGAGAACGATAATACAACATATCAAAATCTCTGGGACACTATGAAAGCGGTACTAAGAGGAAAATTCATTGCACGGAGCGCATTCCGGAAAAGAATGAAAAGTCAACAACTAAATGACCTAACATTACAGCTCAAAGCCCTAGAAAAAGAAGAACAGAATAACAGCAAAAGTAGTAGAAGACAGGAAATAATTAAAATCAGAGCTGAAATCAATGAAATTGAAACAAAAGAAACAATTCAAAAAATTGACAAAACAAAAAGTTGGTTCTTTGAGAAAGTAAACAAAATAGACAAACCCTTAGCCACACTAACAAAGAGAAGGAGAGAGAAAATTCAAATTACTAAAATTCGTGATGAAAAAGGAAATATCACGACAGACACCACTGAGATACAGAACATAATGAGAAGCTGCTTTGAAAATCTGTATTCCAACAAAATAGAAACTACCGAAGACATTGACAAATTTCTAGAGATATGTGCTCCTCCCAAACTGAACCAGGAGGACATACACAATTTAAACAGATCAATATCAAGCAATGAAATAGAAGAAGCCATTAAAAACCTACCATCCAAGAAAAGCCCAGGACCAGACGGATTCTCAGCCGAGTTCTACAAGACCTTCAAAGAAGAACTCATTCTAATACTTCTTAAAGTATTCCAGGAAATAGAAAAGGAGAGGAACCTACCAAACTCACTCTATGAAGCTAATATCACCCCCATACCCAAACCAGGAAAAGACACATCAAGGAAAGAAAATTTTAGACCAATATCCTTGATGAATATAGATGCAAAGATCCTTAACAAAATATTGGCAAATCGTATCCAAAAACATATCAAGAAAATTGTGCACCATGATCAAGTGGGGTTCATCCCTGGAATGCAAGGATGGTTTAACATCCGTAAATCAATAAATGTAATCCATCATATCAATAGACTTAAGGATAAGAATCATATGGTTATTTCAATTGACACAGAAAAAGCATTCAACAAAATACAACACCCCTCAATGCTCAAAACACTGGAAAAAAACAGGGAGTGTAGGAACATACCTGAACATTGTAAACTCTACTTATGCTAAGCCCATGGCCAACATCATTCTTAATGGAGAAAAACTGAAACCATTCCCTTTAAAAACAGGAACAAGACAGGGATGTCCTCTTTCACCACTTCTATTCAACATTGTCCTCGAAACTCTAGCCAGAGCAATTAGGCAGACTAAAGAAATTAAAGGAATACGAATAGGAAAAGAGGAACTTAAGCTGTCACTATTTGCTGATGACATGATTCTATATTTAGAGGATCCAAAAACCTCTTCCAGAAAACTTCTAGACCTCGTCAATGAATTCAGCAAAACAGCAGGCTATAAAATCAACACACATAAATCTAAAGCATTTTTATACGCAAGCGACGAAACAGCTGAAAGGGAAATGAGGAAAACAACTCCATTTGCAATAGCCTCAAAAAAAAATAAAATACTTGGGAATCAATCTAACCAAAGAGGTAAAAGATCTCTACAATGAAAACTTCAAAACACTGAAGAAAGAAATTGAGGAAGACCTTAGAAGATGGAAAGATCTCCCATGTTCTTGGATAGGCAGAATTAATACTGTCAAAATGGCCATACTACCAAAAGTGCTATACAGATTCAATGCAATTCCAATTAAAATCCCAATGATGTACCTTACAGAACCAGAGCAAGCAATCATGAAATTCATCTGGAAGAATAAGAAACCCAGAATAGCTAAAGCAATCCTTAGCAGGAAGAATGAAATAGGGGGTATCACAATACCAGAACTTCAACTATACTACAAAGCAATAGTAACAAAAACGGCATGGTATTGGCACCTAAACAGGCAGGTAGATCAATGGTACAGAATAGAGGACACAGACACAAACTCAAATAAATACAATTTTCTCATACTAGACAAAGAGGTCAAAAATATGCAATGGAGGGCTGGAGATACAGCTCAGTTGGTAGAGTGCTTGCCTTGCAAGCACAAGGCCCTGGGTTCAATCCCCAGCACCACAAAAAAAAAAAAAAAAAAAAAAAAAAAAATATGCAATGGAGAAAAGATAGCCTCTTCAACAAATGGTGCTGGGAAAACTGGAAATCCATATGCAACAGAATGAAACTAAACCCCTATCTCACACCCTGCACAAAAATCAACTCACAATGGATCAAGGACCTTGAAATCAGACCAGAGACCTTTCATCTTACAGAAGAAAAAGTAGGTCCAAATCTTCAACATGTCGGCCTAGGATCAGACTTCCTTAACAGGACTCCCATAGCACAAGAAATAAAAGCAAGAATCAATAACTGGGATAGATTCAAACTAAATAGCTTTCTCTCAGCAAAGGAAACCATTAGCAATGGGAAGAGAGAGCCTACAGAGTGGGAGAATATCTTTGCCACTCATACTTCAGATAGAGCACTAATTTCCAGAATATATAAAGAACTCAAAAACCTCTACACAAAGGATACAAATAACCCAATCACAAACGGGCTAAAGATATCAACAGACACTTCACAGAAGATCTACAAGCAATCAACAAACATATAAAAAAATGTTCAACATCTCTAGTAATAAGAGAAATGCAAATCAAAACTACCCTAAGATTCCATCTCACCCCAATCAGAATGGCGATTATCAAGAACACAAGCAACAATAGGTGTTGGAGAGGATGTGGGGAAAAAGGTACTCTCATACATTGCTGGTGGGGCTGCAAATTAGTGCAGCCACTCTGGAAAGCAGTGTGGAGATTCCTTAGAAAACTTGGAATGGAACCACCATTTGACCCAGCTATCCCACTCCTTGGCCTATACCCAAAGGACTTCAAATCAGCATACTACAGAGATACAGCCACATCCATGTTCATTGCTGCTCAATTCACCATAGCCAGATTGTGGAACCAACCTAGATGTCCTTCAATTGATGAATGGATAAAGAAACTGTGGTATATATATACAATGGAATATTACTCAGCTAAAAAGAATAATAAAATTATGGCATTTGCAGGCAAATGGATGAAATTGGAGAATATGCTAAGTGAGATAAGCCAATCTTAAAAAACCAAAGGAAGAATGATCTCGCTGATAAGTGGATGATGACACATAATGGGGGGTGGGAGTGTGGCAAGAATGGAGGAAGGAGGGACTGTATAGAGGGAAAAGAGAGGTGGGAGGGTGGGGGGGGAAGGAAAAAAATAACAATGAATCAAATATCATTACCCTATGTAAATGTATGATTATGCAAATGGTATGCTGTTACTCCATGTACAAACAGAAATAACATGTATCCCATTTGTTTACAATAAAAATAAATTTTAAAAAAATAATTAAAAAAGAAAAAAAGAATACACTCTACAATCATGTATATCTGAAAAGAAAAAAATTTTAAAAAGGCTTTTTAAGATGAACTAGGAAATTATCTTCATGACCTTGGGTTAGGAAACAATACCTTAAATGTAACATAAAAAGCACTGGCTACAAAGGAAAAAACTGACAAATAGGATTACATTAAAATCAACACTTCCATTAATAGAAGACACTATAATGAGAATGAGAACAAGTTACAGAATGAGAATATGTTTGCCATAACCATAACCTGCAAATGGTCAATACTCAAAATATACATATACATGTGAGCATATACACACAAACAAAAAAAAGTCTCAATAGGAAAATGAAAAACAGAACACAAAGAATACCAAACTACCAATAAACATACAAAAAGAATTACTTATTCATAATCAGAGAAAGGTAAATATAAACACACCATTGGATTGTCAAAACCAAAAATTCTGACAACACTAAACATTGGCAAGAATGCAGAGCAAGGACATTTTGTATACTACCAGAGGGAATGTCAACTGGCATAATTAATTTGGCATCATCTAGTAAAATTAAAGCTACACTGCTCTATAAGCCAACAATTCCACTCCTGGATTATGCCTTAGTGAAGCTCAAGCACTACGTGCACCATTGTGTGTAACAGTCAAAAACTGAAAACAACTAATATGCCCATTAACAATATAATGATAAATAATTGATGATATAATGGGACACTATGCAACAATGAAAAGGAACTAACCATAGCTCTAGATGATAATAAAGATGAATGTAACAAATGTTAATGTTGATTCTGAGACAAGACACAAACAAATACACTCAATATGATCCCATTCTTATAAAATTCAAGTGCAAACAAAACTAAATTTATAATGTTTAGGGGTAGGCACCTAGATGGTAAGCAAAAAAGGGAAGCAAATAAATGAACAACTTAAAGATAAGATAGTGGTTTCCTTTAGGAAGAAGGGATCAGATACAGAAAGGAGTCAGGAGGGAATCTGTAGTGTTGGCAGAATTCCTTGACCCTGTTATCATTAGTATAAAGTCACATGATTATTTGCTAAATGCACAAATGTTTCTATACTTTTAAATACAAAGAATAAATGTTTAACCAGCCACAGTGGCACACTCCTGTAATTGCAATGACCTGAAAGGATGATGCAGGAGGATGGCAAGTTCAAGGCCAGCCTCAACAACTTGGTAAGGCCCTAAGCAACTTAGTGAGGCTGCATCTTAAAATAAAAAATAAAAATGTCTGTGGACGTGGCCCAGTGGCAAAGCGCCTCTGGGTTCAATCCCTGATGCAAAAAAAATGAATGAATTAATTAAATGTTTCACTATTTTTTAAAGGCATACATCTATCATTTATCATAAGAAGAAACACTTTCATCCAGCACACAATCAGATGTTCAGCTTCAATTGGTTTCACAAATAAAACAGCTTTTTAGAAATGCAATTCAGTACAGAATTTTGTTATTCCTTTTTTTACTGCTTAATAAAACAAAAATCCAAAGTACTGTGAAGAATGTTATATACCTTCATTTTATGTCAACAACATTTTAAAAAGAGAAAATAGTTGGATATGGTGACCCACATCTGTAATTCCAGCGGCTCAGGAGGTTGAGGCAGGGAGATAGCAAGTCCCGAGCCAGCCTCAGCCACTTTCTAAAATATAAATACGAGACAGGGATTCGGCTCAGTGGTTAAACACCCCTGTGTTAAATCCCCAGTACCAGAGAAAAAATATATTTAAAATAATGAAGATTTTTAAAGCCAGGAAGTAACTTTATTAGAGTTATATAAAGCTGGACTAAGTGGAAGAAGTATAACTATATAATAGAAAGATGCTTCAAATAAACTAAACACACAACATGATTTCCAAGTTACAATTTAATTTTTGTAAGTTACCTATTTCTGTAAGCGAGTAATAGCTAGAAAAAAATAATAATAGCTAGAATCAGGTTTAGAAATCATTTTCTAATGCATTCTACCACAGACAATATTAAGGTTTGAAAGCTTTTTCCCCCAACTGGAAAATTTACAATTTCCCTCATACAAATTTACAATTTCTAGGAAATCTTAAAAAAACAAAAACTTTTAGGAAAAAGGGGCCAAAATGGTCTGATAAGTTAAGTTTAAATTAAAAAAAAAAAAATTCACATGCTGGCTCCTGAGAAGCATAAAGTTGTAAAATTAAGAAAAAAAAAATACAAAGGACCCAATGCTCTTCAAGTATTGTACTAAAACATAACCATCAAGTCCACAGAAATTACCCTCAGCACAGTTTCATAGTTTGAGCTACTTGGATTAAATTTTTCAACTGATGTCTCACTATAAGAAAAGACATTAACTTTGCTTAAAGTCACTAAACAGTGAAACCACACAATCTGTCTGTGCCATAGGAATCCAAGAAAATGATTTACAGTCTTCTTAGTCTATTTTCCTGTCCTATCCGGTTATGTTGATTCTGTGAGTTCTAAATGTAGTTAACAGTAACTTGTACCATTTATTGAACCCTTCCTATCGTTCTTCTGATCCTCACATAACTGAGTAGTAGGCTTTACTGATAAGGAAAGTCAGGTACAGAAAAGTAATCTGCCCAAGGTCATAGACTGCTATTAAGCAGGGGAACCGAGAAATATTCCCCTCCATAGTCCATGCTCTTAATACTATTCTGTTTATAGTGAATGAAACATATTTACACCATGAAAACTACCCATGATCACCTACCACCTTCTCACTACAAGATTCCAGATGCTTGAAGATTTATTTTTGTCTTTCCTAGTTAATGCACTCACAGAGTATTAACAGAAGGGATCTAAAATAAAAAACACTTAGGAAAATCTTTGATTTTACAGCTAAGAATATGGAAGTCCAGAGAAGTTAAATGTTTTGTCCAAGACCACAAAGCTGGCTTGGGATGGTCAGCACTAAAACATTACTCTTAACTACCAGAAGTAACCTTCCCACAACACCCAAAGTCCTTCCTGCCATGCATATTATACCCTAAGCTCTTGCTGTAACCATACTCTACCCTCCATACAAATACTGAAGTTTCCTTTGCCAACTTTCAATAGCATTCACATGTAAGTTACATATTCTTTCAACAAATACAAAGAGAAAAGCATGTGCTAAGGCAATGGATGGACCCAAATGTATAACTTCGGCCCCTAATTTTATTATAGAAACCTAAACATATTAACTATAATTTGTGACAAGTGCTATAGTAGCCATGTTTTGAAAGCACACAGAAAGGAGTGAATATTCAGGCTGGGTAAAGAGTGAGGACTGAAGTTCTAACAAGATGCACTTAAGGAGGGCAAAGGCAAAAGTCTAACAGTGCTTAGCAAGTAAGAAAAAGGCTATCATTTTTACCAATAGGTAGTAAAGTTAAAAACACTATAAATTACAGGGTCAGAAGACATGAGTTTAAGTCCAAGCTGTGACTCCTGTGACTGAACAATTTCTAAATATCAGGATCCTCACCATAAAATGTGAACACTACTACTGACCTGCCTACCTTCCAGGATTTGTATGAGGGCTAAATTATGTGAAAGCGCCTAAAAACCGCAAAGTTCTGTGTAAGCCTAAGTTATTTACTGTTTTCATTTCTAGGCAACCTGGTGGGTCCTTCCCCTAAACTGTGTCTCATAAAAACCTCACCCTTCAGGATGAAAATATTCCTATGACATCATTCATATGCTCCTTAGGAGAGTGTAAACAGTTCACATTAATGCCTTCAGGTTGAAATGTCAAACCCACTGAAATAAACATGTGTATGTGTAGTTTTTTTAAATTTTTCAAGGGCTGGTATTAAGTCAATACTTATTATATTTATAAAAACTAGCACCAGATGCAGATTTTCTTCTGGAAATTTTCTACCAGAAACTCTATTCCATTGTACAGTATGTGGTCCAAGCGGCTAACTCAAGAACTGACTGCTAGTGGCAATCACTTAGCTCTGATCCCAAGAGACCGGTTATGTATTAGCAATATACGCTTATCAAATATATGCCCTGGTCTCCAAAAAGGACACCGTTTTAGTACAGGAAGCATGCAAACGCAGTTGGCACACTAACATACACTGAAAAGTGTAATGAGTTTCCAATTTTAAAATACGTGAGGGCCCAACCCGACCTCTCCCATAAATTAAAGAGCATTCATTTCAAGTTTGACAGAGCAGACTGAACAACCCTGCAACCTCAGCAATCACTCTAAAACTACACTCAGGCCCCATTGTGTTCAGCCCTACTGTTTAAGCTGCTCCTTGGATGATAAGCTAAACAAAGTTCCAACGCACAATTACAAAGTCAAAAGACAGGGCAAGAGACAGGAAAGGGACAGGGAGAGCGAGAAGTCCTCGTGCCACTCCGGGCTAGTGGCTGTTTTATCTCCCAAGTGCAACTTCCCGTTTTCTCCCTCTTACCTTGTACACTTTCCCAAAGGCTCCGTCGCCCAGTTCGCCTATAATTTCCCAAAACTCCTCGGGGTTCAGGTCCCTCTTCACATGTTCGTACTGCTTCTTCTTCTTCTCGCTCCCCAACTTGAAGATCTTACGGAAATTGAAGAAGGACATTTTTCCTCCCAACAGAGTTCCTTGCACTTAAGGACTAGAAACAACAATAAAAGGCAAAGTTTCTCCTCCCTGCTCTCCCGCGCGAGCCCGGCGGGCGGCGGCGGGCGCGGGGTCTCGGGCTGCTGGGGCCGGGCGCTCCCAAGAAGGCGGGGCGGGACTCGGCTCCGGCCCGCCGTGGGGGGGCGCGGGCGGCCGCTCCGCTGAGCCCGGCCGCGAGCCGCGCGGGTCGTCGCCTCTTCCCCGCCGGCCCTCGGGGGCTGCACCTGCCCGGACGCTCGTCCCCACCGCCCCGGCCCGACGGGTCGGAGCGGTCCGGACGCCCGCGGCCGCGGCGACTGAGGCCCGTGTCACGGCGAGTCTCCAGGGGCGGCGGCCACTCCGAGCCAGGGAAGCGGCCGGCGCCTCCGAGGCGGGCAGTCGACAGGCCGAGCTCTCCCGCCCGGGGCCGGAGTCTCCTCCACAGCCGTCCGCTCCTGCGGCGCGAGGCCCGCGCGTCCCCTCAGCTCTGGGGCACAGCCGCCGCCTCGCTCCCGCTGGAGCCCACACAGCCTCGTCCTGGAGCGCGCGCCGACGCCGACGCCGACTCTGCAGCGCGCCCGCGCGCTCCTCGGCCGCGCGCTCGCGAGAGGGGCGTCCCCTCTGGCCCCGCGCACGCGCGTTGGGTCCCGCAGGCGGCGGCCCCAGCGGCTTGCAGGCTTCTGGCGCGGGTTGCGTGGTGGTTGCTTAAGCCCTTCATCCCTGACCCTTCCCGGGCAAGCCCCAAATCCAAATCAGCCCCCGATTTAATGGAGCAGCCCCTGTGGCACGACCCGGTTGATTGTGCTACAATTTGCTGCCTCCACTCAGGATCTGGGGGAAATTGTAAAGCGTGAAAGCTGAGCTGCCCAGGTTGCGTCCGAAAGTTGACTTTCTCACTCTTCACATAGGTCGCAAAATACAGTAAGAGGGGCAGGCATGTAGTGGCTGAGTCTTGGCTCTGGAACCAGGGATCCGTGACCTTGGGCAGGTAACCTCTCCTTGCCTGTTTCCTCATTGTGAAGCGAAGATCCTAATTGTCCCTACCTGAAGGTTGTGGCGAGGAAACCCATGACACAATGGATGTAACCCTTTGCCCGGTGCCTGCACCAGCAAATGCTTAGTTCTTAGTTTCAGTGTGCAAGTAAGACAGACATAGACAAAAATTGTGGAGCGCAATTCTAGAGTGATGACCGCGACACTCCCTGGAAGGTGACCTAACCTCCCAGCCACCTCCACAGCCATAAACCTGGTGCCGCCTTTGGTGACTCCACCTGAACCAAGGCCCTTGCTTCCTGATCTGCTGGGGCTGTGTGGGTGTTGACTGGAACCTGTCTGATGGTGACTGCCTTCCCCTCCTCCACCTGATGGGAGCTCTTTCAGGGCAGTGACCAGTCATTCATCACGGTATCCTGGCATGGAATAGGAAGGCAAGCCGGGCGAATGAAGAGTGGAGGTATCTGAAGCAAGGCCATGCTGCTGTTTCCATAATGCCATACTCCACCCCGACCATTTTGCCCTCCAGCCCTGAAATATTGACACAAAATTTCCTCCTCTTGATAGGCTTAAGATGATTGGGTTTCTCAAGATCCTTCTATGTTTTAAGCACTTTTATTGAAGTATAACTTCAATAAAATATAAACTACATCTTTAAAGTGTGCGCTTTTATATATTTTGACAAAGACGGCCCATGAAAAATACCATGATCTATTTTTAATTAGTATCATTTATGGAGAAAATGAGGAAGTGCACAAAGAATAAAATAAAAAGTAGTAAAATTTCACCAACTAAACATAACCATTGATAAGATTTTCTTATATTTCCAAACACTATTTTTTGATCGTGCATTTTTTTTTTTTTTACATGAACAAGATTATATATACTTCCTATAAAGTTTTGCATCCAGCACTTTTCAGATTCTGGTACAATTAATCATTGTCCTTGTCAATCATAAGATATTTTGATTATTTACTATTTTTCTATTTTAAATAAAACATTGATGGGGTGGGAGGGAGGCAAGGATGGATTGTACAGAGGAAAGAGGGGTGGGAGGGGTGGCGGGGAGGGAAAAATAACAGATTGAGACAAATATCGTTACCCTATGTACATGTATGATTACACAAATGGTATGACTCTACTTCATGTACAATCAGAGAAATACGTTTTACCTCATTTGTTTACAATGAATCAAAATAAATAATTTTTTTAAAATGCATTGCTCCCAAATTAATGCATAGAATATACAGATGCCTTTAAAATCAAAATCCCAACAAGAGTTTTCAAGACACATAGAAAACTGATGCTAGAATTGGAGCCAAGACCATTATGGATAGATTAGCATTGGCAGTTACCAACATTTTTTAGAATTTAAATATTTTAAAGAAAATGTTCCGTTATATTGAAATTTAACCAGCATAAAATATTTTTATTTTTAGTTGTTCTCTGGATTTTAACAAACCATGTATGTTGTATGACTACTATGAAAAATAAGATATAAAAGCATTTGATTACCCTAAAAATAAAAAATAAATAAAACATTGATAAATATCTTTGTACACAAATCCTTTTTTGCATATTTTATTTTTTTTCCCCAGTATAAATCACCAGCAATGGATTTGGGCCCAAGGGTATATGCCTGTTTCTCTTTTTCTTTCTTCCTTCCTTCCGTCTGGTCTTCCTTTCTTCCTCCTTCCTTTTTGTTATTTTTCTTTTCAAAATAAGAAAGCTTTTACTGTTTTCTCAAATTAAAAGAAAATATTTTTATCCTTGTTAAAAATAAATCAAGGGCTGGGGAGATAGCTCAGTGGGTAGAGTGCTTGCCTTGTAAGCACAAGGCCCTGGGTTTGATCCCCAGCACCCCCCAAAAAAAATATAATAATAATACTAATTCAAATGTAGGAATTATAATCTAAAAAGCTGTGATTCTCATCTCCTGCCTTCCTTGGACTCAAATTCACTCCTGATTTAACCACTGTTATGAGTTAAGTCAGTGATGATAGACATATGTTCATGACATAGACTTTTTTTTTTTCCATACCAGAGATTGAACCCAGGGGCACTTAACCACTGAGTCACATCCCCAACCCTTTTTATATTTTATGTAGAGACAGGGTCTCACTGAGCTCCTTAGGGCGTTGCTAAATTGGTGAGGCTGACTTTGAACCCACAATCCTCCTGCCTCAGCTTCCGGAGCTGCTGGAATTGCAGGCATAGAGCCACCCTGCCCCACTCGTAAATAAACTTTTGTTACAGTTTCAAGGATTTTTTTCTTATCTCCAAACTCATAAGGGTGTATACATTAAATATGAACAGCTTTTGAACATAATCATACTTCAAAAAGTGCTTTTTAGTTTGGTGCACTGGCGCATACCTATAATCCCAGCAACCGAGGGAGACAGGAGGATTGCGAGTTCAAAGCAAAGCAATTCAGTGAGACCCTGTCTCTAAGTAAAATATAAAAAAGGACTGGGGATGTGGCTCAGTGGTCAAGTGCCACTGAGTTCAATCCCAGGAACCAAAAAAAAAAAAAAAGTGGTTTTAAAAAAAAAAAAACACTAGCAAAGTTCAGAAACCTTTAATAATATAAATATTCTAATAGTTTTTTCATATATTATGAAAAAAAGAAATAAACCTCTTATAAAAGCTTTTTTTCCAAATTAGTAATAAACATGGCCAAAAATTTTTTTTAAAAAACCTTAAACCTATGAACATGAGAGAATTTGGGGAGTTAATAAAAAAGGTTCTAAAACTGCATTGAAAGATGGTTGCATAACTGCGTAAATTTACTAAAAATAATCATTGGATTTTATACTCATAATTGGTGACTTTCATAGTATGTAAATTATACATCTCTAAAACTTTTTAAGTTAGGATTACTTTCTAGGCACATAATTTTTATATTTTTTTAAAATGCAAAAACGGTATCATCCTGTATAGAACATTAACATCTTTCTGTGCCAGAACAAATTAGTCTGTCTAATCCTTTTCAGTAGCTACATATTTTCGGTGTCTTGTCATATTATAATTTATGTAAGTATTTCTTCATGGGCAGGTATTTAGGTGATTTCCAGTTTTTTGTCATTATAAACACTACCACAATGAGCATGCATATACAAGTATCTTTGTGTATTTGTCTGTGTTTCCTTAAGGTACAATTCAAGAAGTGGAATTGTCAAGTTGAAGACTATATTAATTTTTTTTTACCTTGATTGCCAAATTGTCCTCTAAAAGAATTAACTGTACCATTTTTGTACTCCTATCAACACTGTATTCTCATACATTGCCAAGAACAACACACCCTCAATAGTACCACCTTTTTTATATTTGTTTATCTGATGGCCCCAAAATAGCCTCTTACTTTAATTTAGAATTCTCATCAGGCGTTAGTGATGTAACACCTTTTCATATGTGTATTGGCCACCTTTACTTCTTATTTTCTGAACTGTGTCCTCATATCAGTGAAGAATGTCAAATGATGTTGACATCCTATTAATGAGGTGTTTTGGTTTTGGTTTTGGTTTTTGCCGGGTCCACTCCTATTCTCTAGCCACAGAACTCTGACAAGATCTACCAGAAGTAATATCCATGATTTGGTATACTGGAATTTCCTAGATCCTATTAACTGCTTTGTAATTTTCTTTTCCATATTTCTTCCAAGGCTTGGGTCTCATTGCCTGTGACTTTTTTGGGGAAACATGGTCAACCAAAATTCCTTCTTTACTGTCTCTTTTCAACTGATGTCACATGTTTTGTTCCTGAGGGAATCAAGGATTTTCCTTTCTGCCTAAAAACAGGATTGTTTCTACTCTGGTGCCAAGAATCGTAGTCAGACCTCCTTGACGGTAGTCTCTTGCCTACTTTATTATTTAGGAACTTCATGCATAATTCCAGTGTTTTATTTCAAAATTTTCCGTAGGGATTCTTATCTGTTTACTGAACTCTAGTATACCCTTCCACACTCTCCCTTAGGTATAGGAGAGGATAACTGATGATCTGAAAGTAACCTTAAAGGGCTAAATATTTAGAATTTATCATACACATTTTAATAACGAGTTTTTATTTGTTCTACCATACATATCACAGAGGTTAAATAACTAATCATAGATCTAGTAAGTGCAAGTGCCAGGACTTCAGATCAGATTTTCTGAATCTAAAACTAGACATTTAAAAAAACGAAGAAGCACCTGTAACCCCTTTTCAACTTTTAAAAGTCCTTTTAACTTTTAAGACTTAATTAAAATGTCCACATTCTGATGAAGTTTTTTTCCCCAGATTTCCTATACTGACAAATTCAAAATAACTGCATCAATTATTTTTACCAGTCCTCTGCGTATCTATAAAAGCACACAGTTCATTTTACTCTATATTCCAATTTGCATGTCTCACCACAACACCCCAGGCACATACACAAACAAAGTGTGGATTTCAAGCTCTTTGAGGACAGGAAGCATATGGTTTACTCTTTATGCTTAATTGGTGCTTGAGAATGCAGAGGCAGCTGGCTTATGATATTAAATGATATTTCTAAGGGAAACATTTCCTCAGCTGATTAAAATATTAACAAATTCTTTGGCTGGGGTCATAGCTCAGTGGTAAGAGCTCTTGCCTACCATGTGTGAGGCCCTGGGTTTGATTCTCAGCACCACATATAAATTAAAAAAAAAAAAAAAGCAAAATAAAGATCCATCAACAACTAAAAGAAATTTTAAAAAGCAAGTCTTAACACATTCTTATTGTAAAAGATGGCTGGATTTTATTTTCTGTTCAAAGCTAAACATAATCAAGGAAATCTTTCCTGATTCTCTCAACGGAATGAAACAAGCCTTACTTATAGTTAAATAGGGAGCTTGAAAAGTTCTTTTACTCACACAAGACCTAGTCAGGGAAACAGAAGCTCCAGCATTCATCTCTCTTTGAGAATAAGCCAGTATTTATTTTATTCACTGAATATTTTATTTAATGAAATCCTACATGGAAATCCAACTTACAAAATAGATGAAACTAAATCTCTTGTGAAGAGGGTCTCTAGAACTCTGCCATCTCTAAGGGACCCCTTAGGCACTACCAGAGAACTTTCAGGACACAGAACACAATGAGGCCTTGAAAACTTTATTGAAATGAATGGTAACTCACCCTTTACTACTTTATTACTTACTACACATCAATTATCCCTGCAGTAAGATAAAGCATTGGCAGCATTCAATCCCTGCCTGTTGACATAATGTAAAGGATAAAATTTGATAGCTACAATGTCAAGAAAAGATCTAGTAAAAATCAGGATAAGACAGACATAATAGGGCAGCCATCCCGAGTGCCACTGGACATTCAAAAGATAATGATCAGGGGCACTGCAGTGGCGTAGGCCTGTAATCCCAGTGGTTCAGGAGGCTGAGGCAGGAAGATCAAGGGTTCAAAGCCAGCCTCAACAACAGTGAGTTGCTAAGCAAGTCAGTGAGACCCTGTCTCTAAATAAAATACAAAATAGGGCTGGGGATGTGGCTCAGTGGTTGAGTGTCCCTGAGTTCAATTCCTAGCACTCCCCCCCCAAAAATGAGATCAAGTCCCATATACATTGGTGAAATGATGATGGAATTAAATAATAATACATTTTCACCATGAAGTTACAGTCACAGAAATTATTTAATAAAACTGAATGAGATGTCATTTAAATAGATTTAGATTTTCCTAGTAATGGCCATGATATCTAAATGTTTGTATTATTCATAAATCATAGTTTGGCTTCCCTGAACTTTTAGACCTTTAAAAATAAGTTTTGGGCTGGGGTTGTGGCTCAGTGGTAGAGTGCTTGGTGCTTGCCTAGCACATGTGAGGCCCTGGGTTCATTCCTCAGCACCACATCCAGCTACAACTAAAAAAAAAAAAGGAAAAATTTAAAGAAGGACCATGTATTCATGTACACCATTTTTAATTCCATTTACCTTGAAAAGTTTACGACATTCTCACTAAACAGGTAGGTGAGGGAAGTACTATCCTCACAGTTTACCTGTTAATTAACTTGCTCTTATAACAAAAAGAATGAATATCACTTAAATTAGAATTTAGTTTGTAGCCAGTGCTTTACTACATGCCAGGCACTGTGCTAAATGGTTTACACGCAGCAACCCTACAAGGCAGGTACTATGCTAATCCCTATGTAAAAGAGGAGAAAACTGAAATAGAGAGTTAAACACTATGCTTATAGCATCACAAATTGTAATGGCAGATATGAACTTGAATCCAGATCTTGGTAAACCCAACTCCCTAGATTTAGCAACTCCACCAAGATTGTCTCCTTAGCCTCACTGAGCTTTTCTAATTGCTATCTTGAGGATTGTTGCCACCTAATGTCTTTCTCCTCCCTTTCATAACTTTAAAACATTCTAGGGGCTGAAGGTTTCCTCATTGGTAGTGCACTTGCCTCACATGGTTGAGACCCTAGCTCGATTCTCAGGCCTACCAAAAAAGAAAACCATATTCTACTCAACTATCTCCATCTTGTTAGCAGCCCAGTATGTATGTGTGTGAGCATGTATATGTGGTTACTTATGTATATGTGTTTATATTTGAATATGTGTGTGTGTGTTAGCATATGAATGTGTTTATATATTGTATGAACGTGTGTATATGTGTGTATATTCCTGTGTACATGTGTTTGAGTCAGCTTTTTCACTCCTGTGACCAAAAGACCTGACATGAACAATTTTAGAGGAGGTAAAGTTTATTTAGTGCAGTTGGGAAGCAGACAGAGTGAGCTTTACTCACCAGAGATAAAATATAAATCCCAAAGGCCCCCAGTGACCTACCTTCTCCAATGACACCCTATATGCCTATAGTCACCAACCAGTTAATCCATATTAGTGGATTAATGCAATGATTAGGTTAAAGCTTTCATAAGCCAATCATTTAACCTCTGAATTTTCTTTTTTTCTTTTTCTTTTCTTTTCTTTCTTCTTTTTTTTTTTTTTTTTTTTTTTGGTGCCAGGGATTGAACTCAGGGACATTCAACCACTGAGCCACATCCCCAGCCCTATTTTGTATTTTATTTAGAGATTTAGAGACAGGGTCTCACTGACTTGCTTAGCACCTCACCATTGCTGAGGCTGGCTTTCAACTCTTGATCCTCCTGCCTCAGTCTCCCAAGGGGCTGGGATTACAGGCATGTGCCACCATATCTGGCTAAACCATGAACTTTTGGGGGACAGCTCATATCTAAACCCTAACACCATGTGTGGGGGGTGTGTATATGTTTCTCCCTTTTATTCTAAATGTACCTTGAGGACAGGGGCTGGGCTATGCTCATCCTTGTAGCCCCTGAATCTAGCCCAAAGTCTTCCTATTCCATAATTTTTTTTTCCTATTCCATAAATTTTTGTTAAATAAATGTATGAAAATGAAAAAAGTTTATACCCACTAAAAGAAATTACAAGTTATTTTCTTTCTCCTTCCTAATTTAGTTGTTGGTTCTTTAAATGTCAGGTAAAAGTAGCAAATGTCCTTGATGTACATGTACTCTGTGGCATAAACACATATTTCTATCCTTGTGGAGTTATATTTTTAGAAATAATTTTTTCAGGTATTTTAAGAAAGTAACCTGCAATTATGAAAATTATTCTCCTAAAATAGAATTGAGTGCCATCCAGAAAATTAAAAGCCAGATTTGTGATCATTTTTCCCTATTTTAAAAGCAAAAAAAAAGTAAACAAATCACCTGATTTAAGATCTTTTTTGTTTCAGAAAAAGTATCTAAAAATATCCTCCCTTCTAATTCAACTCTCTTTCTGCGTCATGCAGTTGGTTATTACACACACACTCCCACCTCTCCTCATTCCTAGTTACTTTCCTAAAATGAATCATAAGCATTTGACAGTATAATAGAAGGTTCAACATGTTCAAATCTTGGGAAATTAGAAAATAAAAACTATATAGACATACCTCTTCTGTAAATTCCAATTTAAAAATCTAGACAACATAACATCCTCTAAACTTTAAGTACTTGAATGCTCATTATTGAATTTATTTCATTTAAAAGATACCAGGTGGGAGTAATTTAGTGGCACATCATCTGGCAACCAGCCACTTGGAGTTGATTAAAAAAAATTTTTGAGCTCAGTGGTAGAGCATTTGCCTAGCATTCCTAAGGCCCTGGGTTCCATCCCCAGCACCACAATAAACAACAAAAAACCTGGACATGGTGGTGTGTACTTGTAATCCCTGCTACTTAAATTTAGAGTCAGCCTGGGCACTGGACAACATAGCAAGACTGTTTCAAAAGGAAAAAAAATAAGATATTAATGAATTGAACTTAATCAAAATTTAAAATTTTTCCTCTTTAAGAAAAAAAAAAAGAAAAGAAAAAGTATTGGAAATGGGAATGTAGCTAAGTGGTAGAATGTTTGACATGCCTGAAGCCCTGGGTTCTATCCCTAGTGCAAAAAAAAATTAAAAGAGAAAGCATTTGCAAAACACGTATCCAATGAAGAGCATGAACCTTACAACTCAAAGAAGACTTATAGACCAGTGAACCTAACCTCATCTGCAAAGGACCCAAAGAAGGGGAAAGTCTGTGGTCAAAATCAAATGGCAATACTGGAACGAGTGGAACCAACACTGGAACCAAAACTGGGTGTCCTAAACTGCCCTGGGGGTGCCCCTTCCAAACCAACCAACCTAATTTTTAAAAATGGCAAGATATTTGGACACACATTTCACCAGGAATATACAGAGGTATATAACTATATGAAAATATGCTCATCATCATTAGCCAAAAGGGGAATGCAAGTTAAAATCATAATGAGATACCATTCCCCACCCACCGAAATGGCCAAAATTAAAACTATTCTGCCCACCACCTATTAGAAAAGATGTGGAACAACTCTTACATGCTACTGGTAGGAAGGTAATATTGTGCAACTACTTTGAAAGTCAGTTAGGCAATTTCCTAAAAAGTTAAACATATATTGCACACGATCCAACCATTACACTCTTATGTATAGACTCAAGAGAAAAGGATATATATGGCATACAAAGATTTTCCCATAAATGTTCACAGCAGCTTTTTTGACCTACCTCTATTCCAAGACCATTCTAGCATATGACCACTTAAAAGAAAATATCAATTTTGGTTTTGAAAGTAAGTTTCAATGATATTTTTAAATCCATTATTATAACCTGGCATTTCATTGAGAGAAATTAAAGACAATCCAAGTAAATGGAGAAATATACCATGCCCATGGATTAGAAGACTCAATATTGTTAATACCAGGTATAATGGCCAAAACTGAATACAACACAAATATCCATCAACAGGTAGATGGATAAAGAAATTATGAAAAAAAATCTTATACAAAGTAATACTGCTTACTTATACAAAGTAATACTACTTAGCAATTAAAAGGAATGGGATACATGCAGCAATATGGATGAATTTCAAAAGAATTATCCTGAGTGAAAGAAGCCAGACAAAAAGGAATATATTCCATTTATACAGTAAATGGAAACAAAAATATGAAACTAAACTATAGTGACAAAAAGCAAATTAATGGTTGTCTGGAGATGGCAGAAGGAGGAGGGAGAGATGATACAGAAGCAAATGGAAACTTGAGGGTTGTTAATAAATATGTTCATTATTTGATTATGGTGATGAATTCATAAGTGTCAAGACTTGTTAAACTGTATGTTTAAAATCTGTGCAATTTATTGTGTCAATTATAGCTCTATGAAAGTGAAAAGGACATTTTAATGATGGTATCTAATCAACTAATAAATATAAGCAATTATTATGTCCTTGTATCTTATTTAAAGACAACTCACAGGTTTGTAATAATAATAAAAATAGTAAACTCAGACTCATAACATGCTGCAATTAACATTAAGCTTATACTCAGGGCCCCTAAGCAAAAAGTTAAGAAATAGTCCTTCGCTTGTCATTTTGTTAAGTGAAATTTCATTTTTACAGGACAGAAAGATAATAGCATGATGGGGTAGGGTGTCTGACCTGAGTGGGCAATAGTAGCACTCCCAGCATCACCGTTGATAACTACCATCCTTTGAAATGGACAAATAAAACAGACAGTTTTTCTTGAAGTTAGGTAAAATACTATGTAAACACAAGTTGGAGAGACGTCTCCCAGTCTCGATTCCAAACCAACAATGAGCTCTATGCCCCTCCAACATACAATTTTGAACCACCACTGGGGGTGGCCTTCCTCATTTTGTAATCCTTTCTATAATTTTAAAGCCACCTCGGTGGTTTTTACACCTTTGATTAGCACGATAATTACACTGATTTATAGACATTTTGCTTCTCATTGCTGTTCACTCAGTTTCACAAAATGTGGATTCAGGTGGAATCCTGCAAGTTTTTTACTTCCATTAAACCCCTTCTCTTCACTCAGGAGACCATGCTAATTCCATTCTTCATCTTAGTCTTTCAAATGTTTGCCAGTTCACATAACAACAAGGATTAGGGAATTATTAAGGGATAAAGACTGCTTTGAAGCCAAGTATTACTGCCATCCAGCACCAGAACCAATCCTGCTAAACCAACAGACTCAGAAGTGCTTGTTCACTTTCCTTTGTCTCCCCTTCAAGTCAGAGGGTTTAGTTCCCTAGGGCAGGCTCTGTTCCATTATTCTTTGATAGTGTCCAGATTCTCCAGATAAACTCATTTACAATGTGGTGCACTCCTATAAATCAGGCCAACTGAGTTATTTTCAAATTGCTCACCCCTTTATTGAGCTGGCAAAATAAGCTAGCTCAATTATGAATATAAAAGTACTGTAAAGTGGTGTGCTCCTTTGAGTTTAGTAAGACATCGTTTTTATTAAAGAATGAGGGTTTCTGTGCAGTAGTGTTACTTATTTGTGTGCTACCCAGAGGGAACAATTCAGTATCCCCTTAATTTTCAAAAGCACATAGCAAATTAACCAGATTTAAAACCTCTTTGTAGGAGTTTTTAAGAAGGAATAGAGGCAGGTTGAAAACTAGAAAAAGAACAGTGATGTATCTGATATAGAAGACATTTTGTCTTTTTACAATCAGCTTGATCTAAGAAGTTAAGCCTTCAGGAAGATTAGTAATTAAATTATATTGGTTGGTATTTTAATATGGGAAGCCAGAGTCAAGAGCCAAGGGTCAAAAATCAGAGCTGTTCTTAGTTGTATCAACTATCTTTGAAAGAGTGAACTGGGTTGGGGATATAGTGGTAGAACATTTGCCTAGTGTGCTTGAGGCCCTGGGTTCCATTCCCAGCAGGAAGGAGGAAAGGAAGGAAGGAAGGGAGGGAGGGAAGGAGGAAGGGAGGAAAAGGAATAAACTTAAGGACTTTATTGACAAATTTAAATTGCAATTAGTGGGCTGAGGGTGTAGCTCAGTGGTAGAGTACTTACCTAGCATTGCACAAGGCCCTGGGTTTATTCCCCAAAGCTGCATATAAACAAACAAACAAACAAATATTGGCCTTCAGAAAGTGTTCCTGCTACAAAAAGCAGTGTTAAAATATGCCACCCAGTCCTGACATCAGGTCTCTCCAGAATTTTCCAACTCCATAAAATCTTTGGAGATCTCATCAGGGTTAGCTGAGACCTTGTTGAGAATGTTTCTCAGTCCAACTTCTCCCTGCCCCCTTCTGCTTCCTCCCCTTCTCTTCCACCAGAGTTGAATCCAAGAATACCCTCCAAAGGATAAACTTTGAGAATACTCCTCTGTCCCAGAGCAGTCTTCCTCAAAAGGTTTTGTTTTCACCTTGTTCTAAAAAAAAAATTAAACAATAAAATGAGTATATAGTGAGAGGTTAAAACCCCAAACCCCTAAAACCATTTACCAGAAGAAATCACTATTGCTTATATGTCCTTCCAGGAATGTCCTGTAAATAAATCTGCAACTATAAATACACATAGCCATATTACTTATGTGCATAAATGAGTGTATAATATGTAAGCTGTTGCACCACTTGATCAGTTCTGTTTATTCTATGTATCTTTTCATATCTATACATATAGGTAATTCCATAGCAGTTTCATATTACTCCACTGTGCAGTTATAGCAGATAGCCTTTGAATTTTTGTAGATAACATTTGAAAAAAAGAGATGTTATGAGTAACATCCTTAAATATTATCTTTGCTGTTGTGTGTAGTATATCTACAGGATAAACTCACAGAAGTAGAATTCCTAATTCAAATGCTTTTTTTTTTTTTTTTTTTTTTTTTTTTTTTGCGGTGCTGGGGATCAAACCCAGGGCCCTGTGCTTGCAAGGCAAGCACTTTACCAACTGAGCTATTTCCCCAAGACTGCATTTTTGTTCATTGTACACAAATGGAGTACAACTTTTCATTTTTGTGGTTGTACACAGTGTGAATTCACACCATTCATGTAATCATACACGTACATGGGGGTAATAATGTCTATCTCAGTTCACTTTTTTCCTTCCCCCAACCCCTCCCACCTAATTTCCATCTACACAATCCAAAGTTCCTCCATTCTTCTCTTACCACCCACTGTGAGAATTTTAAATTAAAAATATATATATTGCCAAATTACTTTCCACAAAAGCAGCACCAATTTAAGTTGCAAACATTCCCCAATCAATGCAAGAGAACACCTCTTTATTTGCACCTCACCAGCTGTTGACATAACAAAACTTAATTTTCAGGGACCCTGAGAATCTATAACTGAAAATCTTTGTGGGAATTTCTAAAAGGTCTGGGGGAATTAAATAAAAAACTCTCTTCTCTCCTAACCTCTGCAACCTTCTAGGCCATGGCAGAACATGGGATCTGGCATTCAAAATTCCATTTCCACTCAATTTGTCCCCTTGACTGATCACCATGGCACAGAGCTCAAACCAAACAACCATATATGGCAGCCTTGGAGTCTCTTTGTTTTACATTGCTTTTCTTTAATTATAAGTCAGTCTGAGTATCCTTTAGTATTTTATTGAACTTTTTTTTTCTTTATGGAGAGGTGTTCTGAGTAGTCCAAAACCTATTGAGGGAATACTTTCATGATCTGTGCCTTATCCTACTAGAAGAAGTGAATGGTAAATGTTAATAGAGTTTGGTACTTTACTTGCTGTATTGAAACAAATTCTCTTTTCTTTTATTATTATTATTATCATTATTATTATTATTATCATCATCATTATCATTCATTTTTGACATGGGGTCTCACTGCGTTACCTAGGCTGGTCTTGAATTCCTGGACTCAAGCCATACTCCCACTTAAACCTGTAGCTGGGACTATGGACATGCACCAGCTATCTGTCTTCTATACTGTGATTCCAAATAACACTCAAAATGAAAAGAAAGTTTCCACTGTTCTTTGAAAATGTGGAAATTTCTCAAATCCATAAAAGAGAAATCCTGACTTTCCAGACCTTCCATAGTTTGGCCTTAACCTACTTTTCCAGACTTCTGTCATACTTAACCACAAACTTGTTTCTATCATCCTGTTCACCATGGTGACTTATTTGCCACCTGCACACTAGATTATTAATGCCTTAAAAGTGGGCCCCATGTCATTTATATCTCAGTATTTTCAGAGCTGGCAGAGTGGTAAATGTTTACTGAGTCAATAAACAAATTGGTAAATGAAACTTCTGCTTCAATTAAACTGGTGTCCAAGACGCCTCTCTCAGATGTGACCTGTGTCCATCTCCTACCCTTTGCTCATGAAGATTCCCTTGTCTGGACAATCCCTTCCCCATCTCACTTTCACCAAACTCTAAATTCAATCTTTAATATTAAAATCAAATCACATGTTTCCTATTAAGACAACCCCGGCTGCCCTACTTGAAAGACCTCTCAACCTCTCTACACTTATATTGTTTATGTGTTATCTGTACACTCACTTTGCTCTGTAGCATGCAATGTCTGAATATTTTACCTCCCTGTCTTAAAGAGCAATCACTGGGTCTTAAGTTCTTTTCTCCTTCACTGCTTACTCCAGTCTCATATGTCATATGTGCTCAGTAGACATTTAAGGAATAGATCAACAATCAGAGAATGAATGTCTGCTCTTTTGATATCCAGCCAGAGTAACACCAGAAAACAGGGATCATACAACAATAAAGTGAGAGTAAAACATAGTTTCTCAAGTTTCAAACACTAAATCCCCGGAAATAAGCACTGTCGCTTCAGGGGTAGTTGGTTAGTGGACCCTCAATTCCATACATATCAAGTAACAACCATCTAGATTTACAACAGAGTAAGTTTAAGTCCAGGTCATAAAGCACAGAGATGAACCATCCATCTATGGAGAGAAATCCCTTCTTTCTTCAGCTCCCGTGAAGTAAATAAGCTGTCTGGGGGGCATTTGTATCTGCAAAGAACTGTTTCCAATATCTAAGCTTGCATGGCAAACCATCCCAAAACATGGTCATTTAAAATACTGATATTATGGTAGGTGTGTTGACAATACACTCCTCTTTTTTGGTCTCATGTGGAGTCATTTATGTGACTGTGGTCATCTGCTTACCTGCCTACGACAGGATGATATCATTCACATGTTTGGCAGTGGGTGCTGGCTGGTCTCCTCACCTAGACGAAACATGGATTCAGCATGGCATGGAGCTGATCTGGATGCTGAGGCATTAGCCGCTGCCAAAGTCTAGATTCCAAAATTCACACAATATCATTTCTGTCACATTCTATCAGACAAAGCAAGTCACAAAGCCAACCCAGACTCAAGAAATGGGCAAATTAGACTCAATTTATTGATGAATGGAGCAGCAGCATCATATTGCAAAGGGGTGTGGAGAAGGGAGATGGGGGCCACTGGGGACCATAACCTGTCACAGGCAGCTCCATATGTTTCCTTAATACTGGGCCACTGTCCACACTCTGTGTCACTCCAGGGAGTGAGAACCACCTGGGTACTTTTGTTGAAAGAAACTTACTTCTGTGTTTTCTTATAAAAGAAAAATAATATG
The DNA here is from genome assembly GCF_902686455.1 of Sciurus vulgaris. NCBI lineage: Eukaryota > Metazoa > Chordata > Mammalia > Rodentia > Sciuridae > Sciurus > Sciurus vulgaris. The sequence goes on from NC_136464.1 coordinate 25,404,837, forward strand.
AACTCATGGAAGAAAATTTAGAAACACTGTCAAAACAAAAGAAAGAAAATTACACCCACCTATAATCCCAATACCCCAAAATAACCAATAGGATTTAGGTATATTTCCATCAAAACTTTGTTCTAAAATATTGGCTATTGGACTGGGAATGTAACTCAGTGACAGAGCTCTTGCTTAGCACACTCAAGGCCCTAGGTTTGATCCCTAACACCACAAGTAGTAATAACAATAATTTAAAAATAAAATATTGGTGATAATAGATAGTTCACAAGACTTGTCACTTTCTTCCAGGTGTTGTACTGTATACAATTATCTCATTTAATACCACAATCTTATGAGATAGGTCTTATTATTGTCATCATTTTCTTTATGGAAAAGGAAATTGAGGCTTAGAGACCTTAACTTTCTTAATGTAATATGTATATGTGTGCATCTTATTCTGTTTTATGACTACCTTTTATATAATATTATATCATTCACATTTCCTTATTTGATTGCTTCTGAACAGCTGAATCAAAATTGAAAATCAACAATGACTCTACAATATTTGGGATTTTCTGGGTCCTGGCCGTGTTTACCTCTTGAGCCTGTCAGGTGGTTACAGATTAGAACAAAATAATGATGCATGCTTTTCTCTGCAAAGTACTAGCTTTGACATTTTAATCTTTTATAAGAGCCTCAAGGATTGATTTTGGCAAAGTGGGTTGGTGGAGAATACAGCATCTGATTTTTTTGACTGTTCTGACACATTTCCTAAAAACCCAGCAGTATAAGCACAATGTTCCAGCATATCCACCTCCAAGGAGCCAGAGCTGCGATGACAGGCATCAACAACCACAGTGAAATCCGAATTTTGGGGGGCATAAGGTGTCTGAGGTTCAATATCAGATTCTACTTTTTGTTGACTATCTAGTTCTCAAAAAATGAACACATCCTTCCAGTGACATAGGCCTTACATTTCTATCTTTAATCAAAATGTTCATATTCTAAGGCAAAAATTGGCAGAATTTTGGGACAAGTGGGAGGGGAGTGGCAGCTGGAAATGTTTGGGAAGAGAAACGCAGCAAGGTCCCTTTTTGCATGAAATCATAGATTAAGACCATGAAAAGATGTGAAAATAGCTAATGTAATAGGAGAAGCAACAGCAGTGCTCAAAATAAAATAAGGCACTTCACAATTACTTTGTAAGCTTAATGTTTATTTGTTCTTGCTTATGATTCACCTCAATTTCTAGCTGTCAGAAAAAAAAAAGATTCAGCAGGCTTTGCTGGAAAGATTTTTAGAAATAAAGCCCTTTAATCCCCTTATTGAAACAGTACTCACAGTTCTCATTTCCATTCAGTCATACAATAAGAAAGATAAACAAAGCGCTTTACTAATAAAAAGGAAACATTTGTATAGGCCTGGTATTGTTTCTTACTTAGATATCATTCTGTTTTCAACTTATGAAGACATATACAAGAAGAATAATTCCATTGGGTTGAACCTTCCCATGTACTGATGATTATGCAGTCCTGTGGTAGGCCATGGATACTTACGTTTAGAAATAAGAAACCCTTGATTCCTAAATGTCTCTTTTGTAACAACACCATATGCCTAGTCAGATGGAGATTAAATGCTATTAAATTTAACCAAGCCAGTAGAAAATTGGTAAATAAGTTATTTTTCATATGCTAATTACAATAGATCAGAAATGGCTGCCTAGAGTGTGGAGATTCCTTAGAAAACTTGGAATGGACCCACCATTTGACCCAGCTATCCCACTCCTTGGCCTATACCCAAAGGACTTAAAATCAGCATACTACAGAGATACAGCCACATCAATGTTCATAGCTGCTCAATTCACAATAGCCAGACTGTGGAACCAACCTAGATGTCCTTCAATTGATGAATGGATAAAGAAACTGTGGCATATATATATATATATATATATATATATATATATATATATATATATAATGGAATATTACTCAGCTATAAAGAATAACAAAATTATGGCATTTGCAGGCAAATGGATGAAATTGGAGAATATCATGCTAAGTGACACATAATGGGGGGTGGGAGGGGGGCAAGAATGGAGGAAGAAGGGACTGTATAGTGGGAAAAGAGGGGTGGGAGGGGATGGGGGGAAGGAAAAAATAAGAGAATGATTCAAACATCATTATCCTATGTAAATGTATGATTACGCAAATGGTATGCTGTTACTCCATGTACAAACAGAAAAAACATGTATCCCATTTGTTTACAATAAAAATAAATTAAAAAAAAAAAAGAAAAGAAATAGCTGCCTAGAACACTAAGTTGAAATGGATTCCAAGGCCAACAGGCCAAGCTCAGAAATAGAATTCTTAGATAATACAGTGATTTTTTGGCCTCTGACAGCCATGACAGTATGCATGCCTCAGTGTTCATCCCTGTCAAGATGTAAGTGAATAGTACTTTATACGAACAATAATTTCTGTTCACAATCATCCCACACATATTCATTGAGTACCATGTTCCAGAAAATGTTCTAGGTATTGGAGACATAACAGAGAACAAATATTCATTCTCTGCACCCACACATGGACTGATATTTGAATACAGTAAGCTCTTTCCATGTATAACATGTCATTTAAACTTCATAATGGTCTAGCAAAATAAGAAAAACACATGGTGATATCTACATATTTCAGATGAGGAGATTGAAGCGCAAAAAGTTGAATATACTTTCTTAGCTTAAATACATTCTCAAAAACAGAGCAAAACCAACCAATCAACCATCAAACAGACAAAATATTTAAAAGCATTTTCATTACAATCAAGAATAAGATTCACCCCTTTCATTTATTAATAAGAAAAGTAAGAATTGGAAAGGAAGAACAAAACCTGTTCTTATTAAAGAATACAGGTTCTTTGCAAATTCCAAGGATTCTATAGAATACTTCATATGAGAGTCCAACAAGATTTCTGAGTACAAAATCAACATATGAAATCAATATCATTTGTCTACATCATCAATATTAAGTAAAAAATATAATGGCAAAAGTATCTCATTTTCAACCATGGTAACAACAGACTGTAAAAGCAATTTTGACAGAAATCTTAGTTATTTGTAGAATTTGATGAGCTCAAGCTAAAATTCATACTGAAGTACAAATATAAGGTCAACAATAGATAAAAAAATGAAGATTAAATGGAGGAATACTCACACTACCAGATGTTAAAATTTATAACAATGAAGAAAGCAAGGAACAGACAAATAAACCAATGAAACAAACTATAGAGACTATAATCAGATTCCTACATAAATGGAAACTTGATATTGGCAAAGTTGTATTGCCAACAATGGAAAAGATGGACAAATACCAATTTTTCTTGAGAAACTGGCTAGTTTTACAGAGGAAGAAAAAAGGCCCTTATATTACAACACACACACACACACACACACACACACACACGTACATACTATTACAAATGGATTAAATATTTTTAAATGAAAGGCAAGTCTTTAAAACTTTCAAAAGGAAATAGAAGAAAGCATTTTTATGAACTTGATGTAGGAAAACTCTTACACAAAGCATAAGAAAAAAATTGATAAATTTAAAGTTCTATACATCCAAGATACTTTAAGCAAAGTGAAAAAGTAAGCTATAGATTTGGAGAAAGTATTTACAGTAAATGTAATTAATAAAAGATTGGTTTCCATGTATACGAAGTATTCCAACAAAACACTCGAATAGGCCTGGGGACGTAGTTCAGTGGTAAAGTGCATGATAAAGGTCCTGGGTTCAATTCTTAGCACTGAAAGAAACAAAAACACTAAGGTAGTGAACCCCTGCCACCATCATGGGTGAAAAAGACAAGCAGACACTTACAGAACAACTCAAATGACACATTTGAAAAGGTGCTCAGCACCACTCATAATCAATTAAAAAGACAAATTAAAACAATAACTGCAAACCACCAAACTGGCAGAAAAGTTTTGAAAGATGACAAAACTCAGTGCTGAGGAAGTGGAGCAAGGGAGAGTCTCAAACACAGATCCCTACAGTCATTCAGGGACACAGGCTGGTAAGTGTCTTCTGATCCTGCCATTTTGAAACATGTCTTCCAGGGTCTCTGCAGTTGGGAAAGCAAACTCAAAGAAGTCACTCATTCTTTTATACTTACCCTGGAAATAACATATGCCACATCTGCTTACAGTCCATTGGCAGAACTTGTATCATGGTACCAATCTAACCACAAGAGACAGAAATGCAGGTTCTTTGTGTGTCTGAGAAGAGGAAAATGAAACAGAAATTAATGAAAATATGGTATTCTTTCTGCCACTTTTGACGAAATATTAAAATTGTATAAAGTTGGGTGGTAGATGTTGATTTTTATTAGTCTTATAATTATTCTGTATGTTTACATTCTTCATAATTTTTATAGAAGGGGGAAATGAAGAGAGAATAAATGATCTATCCTGGGTTACAGATCTAATAAGTGAGAAATAAAACTACAACTGGCTCTATAATCTCACTTATTTCAAGAGTCAAATCCAGTAACAGAATGCAGATTATTGAACATTAAGGAACTTATTGAATTCCTAATATATTCCTGTCATTGAGGAGGGAACAATTCAATGGTAAAAGAAACAGGCACATAAGTGGATTGTCACAATACAATGGAACATGAAAATACTTAGGTACAAAATACTGCTGACCATTATAATCTGGTAACATAAAACACTGGAAACTTCTTCATGATGGTCCTGATTCCCAGAGAGTTTTTAAAAGTGTATTAGCAGTACAGGAGGTCAAGTCAGCTTGGATTGTGAGAGCTGAACTTCTGTGGAGAGTTATTTCAGGAAATGCCTGAAGTTAAACTTTGTCATGAACTCCACCTGAGTCATACTCAGCCTGGACAGGCTGGTTGGGGAGGAGCTGCTAAAACAATACAATCTTCTTTGACCTCATGACTTGGAGTTTCTTTGCTCTCCTACGCTGAAGCACAGTAGAGAGAACCAAGTTCCCCAGGGAGCAGAGAATTGCTTCACCGGCTATTATTGTGCCTCACTGATAGGGAGCACCTAAGCTGACAATTCTCAGTGTTTGTCAGATTAGTAGAGGGCAAAGACTAAAAGGACCTAGAACATTTTTTAGACTGTCCTCTGGACCAAGAATACAACTGCTTCTGATAATTTATCACCTGATAGTCTCAATGTAATTTTTAAAAATTACCCTAATATACACTGCTGTTTTTCAAAGGGGTTCCATAATCTAGTTCATTCATTCATTCAGTACAAATTTTTGAGTTGGGGTTATTATGATTTGCAAAAAAGACAGTTTCTAAACTTATGAGTTTATGTTCCAATTGAGAATAAAGACATTAATCAAATAAGCACACAACTAAATAAATATCTTGTATATGGATAAGCCTCATGAAGAATAAAATATGTTGTGAAAGTGAACAGAAGAAGCTATGAGGGATTCTGATTTAGAAGGGAAGGATTAGGAATGCTGGTCTAGCTGGTAGTGGCTTGAACTAGGAAAGTGGTAGAGAGAAGACTGGATGTTATGATATCTTTTGGAAACAAAATTAATAGAACTTGATGATTCATAGATATGTGGATAGAAGGAGATAGAATGTTTAGATGATTCTCGGACCTGAATCCTCAATATAAATATTTCCATTATATTGTTTGAAAAAAAAATCATCTATAAAAAATAATGCTGGGCTGGGGATATAGATCAGTTGGTAGAGGGCTTGCCTCGCATGCACAAGGCCCTGGGATCAATCCCCAGCACTGCAAAAAATAAATAAATAAATAAACAATAATAATGCTTATCTGTGTGTTGCATATGCATGGGTGTTTGATTCCTAGACATGATTATTTCCTTACCTGACCAAGGAATCATTGGCAAGCTGTCCACCTGTAGCCCTGATGTTTTCCAGGCCATTGTTTTTTTTGTTGTTGTTGTTTGTTGGTTTGTTTTTTACCCTGTAGGCAGGATGTTGTAAAATCCAGATATCCAAGGCTCTCAACCAGCAACTACTCTCTAGAGTTAAAGTCTCCCAAAGGTAATTTTCAATTTAAATGTATTATATCAAAGTTACAGGTACATTAACATGATAAGAATTTCACAAGGACATAAGAATACACAGTGAAAAGTGGGACTCTTTCTACTTCAGCATCCAGCTGTTTATCTGCTGGATGTCACAGTCATAAATTAAGTGTTCTTCAAGAGATAATTTTTGCATATGCAAATAAATGTTTTGTAAACAGATGGAAAGATACTGTATACTGTGCTTTACATCTTGCATATTTATGTATCTGAAAGATCTTTCGATATCTTGGCACAGAATTTAATATGATTAATATGATTTATTTACCCTGCCCTTTATTGATGGACATTTATATTTTTCTTAATCGTAGGCCATTACAAATAATGCCGCAATAAATAATGTTGACATAATTCATTTTACACATAGAAAAGCATCTCTACAGGGCACATTTCTATATGTGAAAGGCAGAACCAAAGGGCACAGGCACTTATAATTTTGATAGCTCTTGTCATAATTTAAAAGGATACTCCAATTTACGCTTCCACTTGCAATGTGTTAACATTTTTGCTTTCCCACATCCTCACCCACACATTATGTCATCAAACTCTTTGATTTTTGCCAATCTGAGAAGTGCAAATATTATTGAATAATTCTAACTTGCATTTTTCTTACATTGAAATTGACTTTTCCTATAGATATAACAGTCGTTAAGTTTACCTTTTCTGTGAACTTTGCCTACTTGCTATTTGAGGTGAAAGAAATACTTCAAAATTACAATTAGTAAAATGTCTTCTTTGATCACCTATGAATAATGATAGATTGTCAAGTCTGGTTGCACTTTCTTTTGAATATGAAAAAGAAAATATTAATTTTTATGAAGTCACTAACCAATTTGTAGACTTTAAGTCATGAAATATTATGCATTACTGAGATAAGCTAAGTCATATCCCCTCTTTTTCTCAAAAGGAATAAGTTATTCATTCATTCACAACTTGGATAAATCTTAAAAGCATAATATTACTAAGTAAAAAAACCAGAATGATAAAGCCATGAAAATTCTATATTCTGGAAAAGGCAAGACTCATGGAGACAGAAAACAGATCAGTCAGTTATTGCCAGGGGAGAGGAGTGTTCATCAGGAAGAACATGGGGGAATTTTAGGTCTATGAAATTATTCTGTATGTAGTGGTGAATACAATTCTATCCATGGTCAAAACCTAGAGAACTTTATAAAACAGGGAACTTTAAGGCATGCAAAGTGTTAAAACAATAAGCCAGGACATTGGGGATCCCAGGATGGAATGCAGAAGATGATAAAAGAATTGAAAAATATTACAAATGTGTCACATATATGGGGGAAAACAGCACTGACTATCTTTGGAAATGACTAGAAACTGTAAGCCTGAAGACAAAAGGAACTGTACCTACTCTCATTGATAAGGATACGTGTTAATGGATACAAGCTAATGATTCTGAAACTACTGTAAATATATGCTGAGATTGAACAAATAAGAAAATGGCTCAGTGGTAGAGTGCTTGCCTCACATGAGTTCGATTCTCAGCACCACCTAAAAAAAATCAAAAAGATATTGTGTTCATCTACCACTGAAAATATTTTTAAAAAATGGTTAGTGGATGGTGGAAGCCAGGCTTCTCACTGTCAGTGGCTAGAGGTAAGCAAGGGGAAGAGGCTTGAATGAGGTATGTACTCCTGGATTAGAAGGGGAGACATATGTGAAATCATGATTAGGTTAATATTGATGGATAGATATAGAAATAATTATAGGTGAGTGTGTATATGTATGTTAGTATACATACACATAATATTTCTTAGCCCTAGCTATTGAAGGAGTCTAGAAGCAAAATCTATAAGCAGCCTAGTACCCAGATCTTGTTTCTAATACCATCCTCCAATAAAAAGAACCAGAGATCTCTGGAGGAAATGGCCCGTTCTGGAAACTGGCCGCAGAATATACAAGAGGAGCTTGGAATATCCCATAGTGCCAGAAGGTAAGGAAGTACTCAAAAAATAAAACAATCAGGATATAACAAAAGAACCCAGGTTTCCAATGGCCAAAGCTGGACAAACTGTTGCAAAAAAAAAAAAAAAAAGTATGTTTATAATCTAAAATAGAAAATAAATCTGCCATACTGATATAAGTAAATGATTGAATAAATAAATGGGCAAGAAGAGTATGTCTGCCATACAGAAGACCTCCAAATAATTTGTGTAGATGTTCTCCCCTCAGGGAAGTGGAAACTAACTCCCTGCTCCAAAAGTATAGGCTACACTCAGTGATCTGCTTTCAAAGAGCACAGTGTGGAAAGGATCGGAAAAGTAACTTTACAAAGAAAGAAATGGTCTTCTCCAGGTGATCAAAATTAACATCATCAGTGGTAAGTAATACTGACAGCATGTACCTTTGGCAGGATGTACACTTGATTTTCATGGGCCTCTTCCCCACGGAAAGACCAGACTAATCATGAGAAACATCAGAAGAATCCAGACCGAGAGACATTCTGTCTGGCGAGCATTTCTCAAAGCTATCAAGGTTATCTAAAACGAGGAAAATCCAAGAAACTCACAGCCCAAAAGAACCTAAGGATATGTGACAACTAAATATAACGTGGAACTCTGAAGAAGATAACTAAACAGAAAGAGCATATCAGTAACACCCATACAACTATGGAGCTCAGGGTGGGCATGCTAGTACAGGCCAATAATCTGAGCAACTCCTGCTGAGGCAGGAGGACCACAAGTTCGAGGCCAGCCCCAGCAACTTTAGTGAGACCCTGCCTCAAAATAAATTAAAAAGGTCTAGAGATGAGCTATAGCTCAGTGGTAAAACACATAACACTATTCAAAAATAAAAAAGTATAAAAAATAAGATTGGTAGGTGACTAGAAGAATACATAGATGGAGAGCTTTGTAATGAAGTAAATATAATAAAATATTACCAGTAAGATCAAGGTGCTAGCAATACAAGCATTTGACAAATTTTTCTAATTTTGCTGTATGTTTGAAAATAAGCATAATAAAATGTTGGGGGAAGCATATTCATGTAACTAAAGTATTAATCATGTTAATTTTTTCTTTTTTGTACTGTGATCTTTCTTTTTTATTATTTACTTATGGACATGATTACACACACACACACACACACACACACACACACACACATACACGCAGCTCAAAACAACAAAAAATAATTCTGTGCCTTTTCTCTTCTGGATTTTATTTTATTTTTTTCTCTACTTTTCATGATTACAACTGAAAATTATTTTGACATAAGGAAGGTTGTTTAAAAACTATACCCTCTGGATATCCCATAAATAGATACTTCACTACAGAGTTCATTTAAGTGTGCGTTATCTAGGGTGTCTTGGGGACAGGCTGAGATGTTTCTCTGGTCTCTCTAGAGCACTGAGAGGCCAAAGAGCAGCAGCTGCCGGAGCCACTTGGAGGCTGGTGACCTGGGTAGTGGCTTTATCACCTTTGTGACAATGAGGAACATGCTATCAGCACCAGCACAGGACTCTGCAGGAGCCACAAGTCCTTTGGGCCTAGGCACTGGCAACCTTGGCAGCAGGTGGACTCCAGGGAATTGGAGCAGGACAGGAGGAGGGCCATGGTGATGCCACATGGTATCTGGGGGAAAGCCGAGGGAACATGGTCTTATATTGGGGTCCCAGTTGTACATCCCCATTCTAGGCTAATCAGCAAACATGGTGGAGTGGAGCATCCACAGTTACCTTTATACTCTCTGTGCAAATTGTTTGAGGGCAACTATAAAAGAGCATCACCATCTTGCCTTTTACTTTTTTTCTAATTTTTAACAACTCCTCATCTTCTTAATTTGATATGCAACCCTGTTGTCAGATAGGGCCTCCCTGCTCATTCCATCTTTGGCTCCATTTCTCTGGTTTTCTGGGTTTACACTCCACATTAACATCTTGGTTTCACAGCATGTGTTCTGGATGTGAAACTCCAGCACCTCTCACACCCACTCATGGAAAAGGTTCTTCTTTGCCAAGGACTTGAGGGGCCCAATGGAGGAGTTAATGTGGTAGTACAAGCAACCTCGATTGCTTAGGTCTAGCAAAGTTAGAAAGGCCCAAGTGGCAGGGTGGCTCTTACTGCATCCTGGATGTACTTCAAAGCCTAGCCAAAGCCGGAAGTCTCCCCAGTTACCAGGAAAAGAGCCACAACAGTATTCCTGAGTGGAAAATGTTGTTTCAGAACCCCACCAAGTACTGTTAATTCCTTCTCAGTAGCAGAGGCCCAAAAATTGCAACTATTTCTCTTTTATTTGGGAAGGAATTTCCTAGGATAGCCCAGTCTACATACTCATGTAGCATTTCTGATGGTGGCAGAGCCGCCACCCTCTGAAGCACAAACATCTTATCGAGGCCCCCAACACACTTGCATATCTTGCTTACCTATTATGCTTAACATGCATCATTGATATCGTAGACCAATTTTGGTTATATTATCTATAACTCCCAAGAGCTATTCTAGTAGCATAACAGCACCATGACCTGAGGTCCTTGGCAAGGTGAACTCCTACACCAAAAGAATGCTGTCTTATCATTAAATTATTCCTTATCCAATTTTATTTCCTACTCCCCTTGATTATGCAAAATTAGGATTCATATATACATATGCTCCTCAATTTACAATGGACTTACTCTGAATAAACCCATTGTAAGTTGAAAGTTTGTAAGTCGAAGCATTTAATATAACCTGCCAAATTTCATTGCTTAGCAACACAGTATAATACAGAGCAAATGTTGTTCACTCATGATTGTGTATGTCTGTGGCTCCCTACTACTGCCCAGCAGTGTGAGAGAATATCATAACACATATCACTAGCCCAAGAAAAGATCACAATTCAAAATTCAAAGTACAGCTTCTATTTGTAAGGTCAGATGAGGGTGACCAGAAAGGAGTCAGACCAAAAGTAGCTGAAAAAGGCTTTATTAGAGTTTGGCCATCAGGCAAGATTCACCAGTCCTTCAGGGTGAAAGGCCAAGGTGGAGGACTGGAGAATCCTCACGTGGCTCTGGCTGGCTGGGGCCTTTATAGTCCAGAATTGGTGGGGGAAGGCTTGAGGGTTTAGTGGCCCACTGGGGTTGGCTGGGGACTCCCTTGATTGGTTGCAAGACTCCACTAGTATTTATCTACTGGCGTCTGATTGGTTGCTCTTTGGCGCGTGGACTGCCTGATGCCTGCCCCGACTCAGCTGCTCAGACCTCCCTAACATTCCGGCCTTTTTGATGATATAGGGCGCTGAAGTCCATCTGGCTACTTCCTGCTTATTAGGGGGGATCGTGGGAAGGCTCAGATGTGAGTTCGGTGGGGAGGCAGCTGTAAGGGTGCAAGAGCATTTGGTTGTATGTTACTCTGGTGACCTTGCTCATGTGTTTCCGGATGAACCTGAGAAGATAGGGAGCAATCATTAGTAGGAATCCTATCACTAATGTGGGAGTAAGGATAGGGGTCAGCCAGGTGACAAGAGTGGAATTTAGTCATCCTGGCCAGGGGTCATTTGATTGTTGTTGCTTCAGCCTTTCACTCAGACATCTGAGAGTTTCAATATCTCTTCTATCAGAATGGTTTCACTGATGTAGTAACAACATTCTTCTCTTAGGCAAAGGATGTTCCCCCTTTGTCTGCCATCAGGAGATCTAGTGCTCCACAGTTCTGCGAGGAAACATAGGCAATTGCTCAGACCTCCCTAACACTATTGAATGCATAGCTCTTCCTCACCATCATTGAAGAGTCCTAAATGAAACCATCCTAACTTAGGGACTGAATTTACTCTTTTGGCTTCTGCCAACACATGTTGTGTAGGTCCAATAGCTCCTTCCAGGACAGTCTTTTTCTCCTTTAGCAAGCCATCGCTTATGTTGTAACTGAACCCTAGTTATTGGTTTGAAAGTAGATGGAGTTAAGGGAGAGTTAAGATCTTGTAGAAGGAGATGTTTTCTTGCAAGGCAAAAATCTCTGTATTGACTTAAAAAGTAGAGAATGCCAAGGAATACTTTACTACAATACCTGAAAAGTAGGCCCCTTTTGCAGGCCCAGAGGGGTTAGAGGAAACCTGCAGAGTCAAGATTTGAAAAACATTGGTCCTAGCTGGGCATGGTGGTACATACCTGTAATTCCAGCGACTAGGAAGGCTGAGGCAGGAGGATTGCAAGTTCAAGGCCAGCCTCAGCAATTTAATGAGGTCCTAAGCAACTTAGTGAGAGCCTGTTTTAAAATAAAAAAATAAAAAAGGACAGAGGATGTAGCTCAGTGGTACTGCACCTCTGGGTTCAATCCTTAGTACCAAAATAAATAAATAAACAAACAAATATTGGTCCATGAGTTTTCTCATCCCAGGTCTCAGAATCTCATTCTCCCCAGTTGGGTCTGTGACTTTGACATGGCCTATTTGATGGGATCAAGAATATCATCTTGCCAGGCATGGTGACACACGCCTATAATCCCAGCAGCTTGGGAGGCTGAGGCAGAAGGATCACAAATTCAAAGCCAGCCTCAGCAATAGTGAGGTGCTAAGCAATTCAGTGAGACTCTGTCTCTAAATAAAATACAAAATAGGACTGGGAATGTGGCTCAGTGGTTGAGTGCCCCTGAGTTCAATCCCTGGTACCAAAAAAGAAAAAGGAATTTCATCTTTACTGAAGTCTGCCATGTTAACATTTAAGTTCTGGGTCTTAAGTCCAGGAGGCCTGGACTCTGTAGGAGAATCTCTCAGCTCAGAAGGTCTTCTGGATGTTGCATTCAGCCTTATATCAGTGATTAACCATGCTCAGTCTTCATGATCTCTCTATAATATGCTGATTGTAGCCAGTAACAGCAATCCCATTCCACTGTCCTCAAATGGCTACTTCCCTGAACCTCTACAGGCCCCAGGCACTGCAGCCTCCAGCGCCTTCCATTCCAGCAGTGTCCCATCCACACGTTGTAGGTCAGGTTCCTCTGGACCCTGAGACCCTGAGATTGTCTGGAGGGGAATGTTGGTGTATGTTTCAAGAGCTGCCGTAGTGAGGGAGGGAGGGAGACATCAGGGGGTAGAAGAGAGTTGGAATTGCAGGGCAGTTGTAACAGAGGCCTCAGCAGGTCCCACCATGGGTTCTAGAGCCAGGAGTGCATTGAATTGGGGCTCGGGCTGCAGTCGGTTACTTCCCCAAGATGGGCCATAGATTTAGGTGAGGTACTTCGCTGGGGAAAGTCTCAAGTATGAACTGGGCAAATGAGTACATTGGCCCTGAATGGAGACCTGAACAATATCTCATGACATCTATCAAGGGTAAGGTGACTAGGAACAACCCAGACTGGGCACTAGCCTGGGACACAGGACTATCAGGGCTAAACTGGAACAGTCCTAAACACTGACATTTGGTCATTCCAGAAGCACTGGCCTTAAAATACTAAAGGATGCTGTGAATTTTATCAATTATTTTTCTACAACAATGAATCTATATTAGTAGACTATAGATCAATAGTTAAGATGCTGGGCCATTGGATGGATAGTAAGGAACGATTCACTAAAAAAAGCCTTCTGGAATGTCTGTGACTAAATTCGACTTCAGTGAGTCATTAAGCAGGAATAATAACACCTCTTAAGTCAGGTCCCTAATGTACAAAAAGTAGAAGTTGCTCAAACAAAGAAAAGAAGATCAAATCAGAAATATCCTAGATATCAGAGTGGCTCTAGGGATAGCATCATAATCACCTGGGAAACTTACTGCAAACACTGTGTCCCCAGCACAGTGCTAATTTGGCAACTCTAGAGAGGGGTAAGGGCCCAGGGGAGCTGCATTTTTCACAGTGTCCTTGGAGGATTCTGACATAGTGACTACAGCACTCTACCAATTGAGCTATATCCCTACCAGTCCTTCCACCCACTTTCAATAGTAGGGATTGAACCCAGCGGTACTTTGCCTCTGAGCTACATTCCCAGTACCTCCCCACCTCTTTTTGAGACAGGGTCTCCTTCAGTTGCCCAGACTGGCCTCCAACTGAGATCCTCCTGGATGAGCCTCCAGTGTAGCTGGGCTTATAGACATATGTCACCATGCCCAGATATCTTTCATCCACTTTCCTTTAACCCATAAATTAATCACTTGCTGTGTTTTTAAGTTTCTATCAAGTCAGGTTGCCAGATAAAATACAGGACACCCCATTAAATTTGCATTTCAGATCATCAACAAATAACTTTAGTATGTCTCATGAGAATATAACAATAATAATAATATAAACATAGAATATAATGTCTATATAATAGTATAATACAATGTTATACATACAATCACATACTGAGTAACAATATTTCAGTCAACTCCTACCACATAATGATGGTGGTCCCATAAGATCATATCACCTAGAGACATTGGAGCTGTTTCAATTTTTGTGAGTTCACTCCGTGATATTCACACAAAAAGCCAATCACCTAGTGATATATTTCTCAGAATGTGTCCCTGTTGTTAGGCAACGCATGATCATAATATTGTTAGGAATTTCGTGGTTAAATAAAATAGGCATTAAATATTATAAATGATAGTATAATAAAATATAAGTTGTGGATAATAAAAAAGTGTTTGTTGTTCATTTAAAACTCAAATTTAACTGAGCATTTTTATTTGCTAAATCTGCCAACCCTACAATAAAGGGTATTTTCAAGCATACCAAAGCTGAAAGGATAATAGAATAGACTCACATGTAACCATTCCTCTGTCTGGACATTTATCAGCATTTTGCTCCAGTTATTTTTTTGTTTAATTTTTGTGCCTATTATCTCTCATTATGTGAGGATATAGAAAAAATTATGTCCTTAAGCCACTGATTGTGAAGCTGGGGGGCAAGCTTCACATTCTTGACATTAACTAGCAAAGAATAAGCACTAAAGTGTGTGATGCTGACTGTCAGTGCTACAGGCATTTGGGAAAGAGGCATCAGCCAGTATTGCCTGACGTGGTCTTGGATGAAGGTGCCCAGAGCTGAGATTGTGTTAGATTTGTAAAATCTGTGTTAATGAAGGCAAGATGAGTGAGCAGACTTTGGGGATAGGGTAGCAGCAGAGCTAGTTGTATTCACCCTGCTCTGGCTCTGTAGTCTCTCTCCATTTGGTGGCATTCATCCTCCATTGCTCGCACTTAATCATCTGGGGACCAGAGCAGCTGTTACCCATCAGGCTAATATGGATCAAGAACTACTGCAAATTACATCATCAGAGCAGATTAACTCTTGAACTTGTCAGCATAATAGCCTTTCGATCTTCTCCGGGTGATTTGTTAATTAACCTCTGAAATGTGCTGTCTTTGACATCATTGGGGAGTTAAATTTTTCTTTGATTGGAAGTCGCCCTCGGGAGGATTATAGATTGATAAGAAAAACCAGATTCTATTCAGTTGGCCAACTCTATGCTAAGGTATATGAACTGGCATGCCTATTTGGGCCTTCAGGAACATGTCAAAAAAATAAAGAAAAATATATGAAGATGTTCTGTCTCTTGCCTTGAATCACATTAAGGTTGAAAATGACCTACTTCCTATGCATGAGACAGGAACACAAAATATGGGTTCTTCCCCAGCTAATGAATTCACTTTTTAATTCTCCTCAACCTCAAGTGCAACTTCAAATACTAAGGAAGCAAACTGAAAAAGTAGTTTACTGAAATAAAAGATAGATTCAGGTCAAGTAGCATTAAATGACCGGGACTCACGTAAGTCCCCTTCATGCTCTTTTGTGCTTTACCCAACAGAGGTGGCCACTATCTTGATTTCCAACAGCACAGAACAATTTTGCCTGGTTTATACATTATATAAATAAAATCATACATATGTAATTTCTTATGTGTCTGGCTTCTTTCGTTCAGCATTACATTTGTGAGATCTATGGATGCTTCAAAGTAACTTTTGCTATTAAGTAACATATACCCAAAATTTTAAAATTGCAAAACATAGCATATTTTAAATTATTTTTAAAATTATATGTATGGCCAGGTATGATGGTGCATACCTGTAATCCCAGAGACTCAGGAAGCTAAGACAGGAGGATCAAAAGTTCAAAACCAACCTCAGCAACTTAACAAGGCACCATGCAACTCAGCGAGACCCTGTCTCTAAATAAAATACAAAAAAGGTCTGGGGTTGTGGCTCAGTGGTTAAGTGCCCTTAGATTCAATACCTGATGCAAAAAAAAAAAAAAAAAAAATGTATGTCTGTACAAACTTCATTTGGTCAAGACTATAAACTTTTATGAAAGTCTTGCCTAAAAAGAAAAGTTTTCATTTCTTCTTGACTTTTATTAATCTTTTTATCATGGTCTATTATTATGATTAATAATGATTAATCCAATTTCTCCAAAACTTAATCCTTACCTAACTCCAAATACCTTGCAAACTCTGTAGCATCTTTATGATAAGATAAATATAAGGATAAGACGCAGGGATTTTCCAGCTGGTGAACTCACACATTTTCCTCACGATGAAGTCACTCTCTCTGCTCTCCTGGATGAACCTCAGCCTGCTCCCTCCTGCACCCTTCATCTTTGCAAAGGTCAACATTCTAATCTCTGGCTCCTGTGGATCAAATCAGATCAGTTGGGTGGGAAAGAGGAGTTACTTGGTTGACATGTTAGGACACAAGTGTGTCTCTCACACTCAGTTATCTCTCACTATCATTTCTGATTCCTCTCTTTCTGAAAGGTGCTCTAGTGAATTACACCCCAGTTCACACGTTGCCTTCCATTGACATAGGAATGAGGCAGGATGTGCTGTAACTGTTTTCTCCAACCAGGCAACTTCTGACCTTGTTCTACCCTTCAGATCTTTATTCCTTATTATGAGCCACCTCATCCCCCCTCGTCCAGTGAATCTGCTGTTAACTAAAAGCCCAACTATCAGGAACTTCCAACCATGACTGTTTAAGAAGATCACAAATCATCCACCAAAAATGCACCTGGAAAGTTGGACAAAAGTTAATCAGAACAACTACTTTGTCACTCTGAAAATAGACAGAGCCAAGGCACACAATGATCTGAAAAGCAGATATGCTTGAAAAATGACTGAACTTCAGGTAGGAACAGTAGGGATCTGAACCATCCTGGACTGGGGCTGCTCCCATTTCCCTTGCTTGCTGCTCCCAGGTTGGTCAATATAAATGCTTTATTGGAGCAGGGCAAACTGAGTACCAGCAGCTTCTCTGTTACAGTCCAAGGGGCTCATTCCATTTGGGGCACTCATATTTGAAAGGACAGAAGAGCACCAGAATGATAATTATGTGGGCTACTGTAAAAGAATTCATATGGTTTGGGAATGAGATATGCCCTCAAAAGTTCATGTGACAATGCAGGTATATGCAGAGGTGAAATTATTAGATTATAACAGTTGCAACCTAACTAGTAGAATAATCTATTTGATGGATTAATAATTTGAAAGGATTACTGGGTGGTAACTGTAGACTGGTAGTGCATGGTTGGAGGAAATGAGTCACTGGGAGCATACCCTTGGGGATTATATCTTATCCTAGGTTCCTCTTTCTCTTCATGCTCTCTGCTTCCTGACTGCTTTGAACTGAGCAGCTTTCCTTCACCACGCCCTTCTACCATGATGCTGTGCTTCATCTCAGGCCCAGAGCAATCAAGCCTGTTGACCTTGGACTGAACCTCTGAAATTGTGGACCCCAAATTTTCCTCTTCTAAGTTGTTCTCATTAGGCATTTTGGCCGCAGTGACAAAAAGCTGACTGACACAAGAATCTATAGCAATTTTTCTTCTCACCTATTGTTTTAACTTCTTTCAAAGGTATGAGATCAAACAAAGCAATAATGCTAACATTGTATTATTTGGTTTATAATATATATGAATGTGATATATGTGGCAGTAATAGCACAAAGAAGGAGGGAGGGAAGCAAAATTAAGTAAGATAGAATAATCTGAAATTCATTGTAGTAAGTTAAGATGCATATTAAACTCCTTAGACTAAATCCCCCCAAATAAAATTTTTTTTTTAAATTAAGAGAGTAATTTAAATACAAAATGAAGTAGTTCAGGAGGAATGAAAAATACTGTTTTTTAAAATTTTTTGAAAAATACTGTTGACATGTAGAAAACAAATATAAAAATGGCAAACATTAATCTGACTACATCAAAAATTACATTAAGTATGAATAGCCTAAATACCCCAATCAAAAGGCAGAGATTATTAGGCTACATAAAAAGGGAAGATTCTACTACAGGTATACTCCAGTGATAATGCAAGTTCCAGACTACCACAATAAAGCAAATATCAAAATAGAGTTACATAAAATGTTTTGATTTCCCAGTGTATAAAAAAAGTCATGTTCATATGATACTTTAGTCTATTAAATATACAACAGCATTATGTCTAAAAAAATGTGCATATTTTAATTTAAAATACTTTTTTTTTGTACTGGATATTGAACCCAGGAGTACTTAACCACATCCCCAGCCCCTTTTAGTTTTATTTAGAGACAGGTTCTCATTAAGTTGCTTAGGACTTTGATAAGTTGCTAAGGCTGGTTTTGAACTTGCAATCCTTCTGCCTCAGCCTCCTGAGCTGCTGGAATTACAGTTGTGCACCACCACACCCAGCTAATTAAAAATATCTTCAGTTTGTAAAATTTACAATGCCTTCAAAGCACAGTAAAGGGTAATAAATCTATGTATGTCTATATATGTCATCTATAAGAGGCTTAGATTCAGACACAAATAGATTGAAATTAAAAGGATGGAAAAAGATATATCATACAAACAGTAGCCGTTAGAGAACTGGAGTAATTATAACAATATCAGGAAAAATAGACCTTAAGACAAGAAATATTCATAATGCTAACAGTCAAAACTTCAGGAAGAGACAACAATTAAAAACATGTGTGAACTTAACAGCTAAGCTCAAAATACATGAAGTGAAACTGACAGGTACCTTAGGGATAACTTGGGTGAAGAAGGAGAGGGCAAAGTTATTGTCTGCTGATCACTTCAACTCAGGTCTCCCACCCTATGCTGCCCAATTAAACGGCATTCATCATGACACACTGTGACCATGTGTTTATTTGTTGGCTCCTCCAGAGCCTCTTTCCTTCCATATGACCAGTACATAGCACTTTTTTCTGCATTTCCAGCACATATAGAAGAGTCATTTTTTTGTAACTAGTAAGTGAGTGGCATCCCAGTCAGAAAAGGAGAAGTAAAAGACAACCTAGCATATTCTAGTTACTGTAAGTTGTTCCAAATATCTTCATTTGTGTTTCCCAAACTAACTTCCTTGAAACGTTAGTTTGTTGCTCAAACCTTTTTCCACTCTGTTTCTGTCTTAGATATTCAAATATGCATTACTGTGTTTAAATTTATTTATTGGATTAATTTAAAATTTTTTATCTGTTCTTCTTAGTTATACATGACAGTAGAATGTATTTTGACATATTATATATAGATGGAGTATAACACCCCATTTTTGTGGTTGAAAATGATGTGGAGTTATACTGGTTGTGTATTCATATATGAACATAGGAAAAGTTACATCCAATTCATTCTACTGTCTTTCCCCACTTGTTGGATTTAAATCCAAACTTATTCAGCCAGACTTTCTTCAATATCTTAAAGAAGGACTCCTGGGAGATGCTGGCTTGGAATGTCAAGTAGCTATAGGGGTAGTGGAAAATGAGCCTGGAAATGTACATTTTGACCAGGCCAAGAGGAACCTGGTATAAGATGCTAAGGAATTTGAACTTTACTCTGCCTTCTACATAAAGCCATCAGATTTTAGACAAGGGAGTAACACTGTCCAATTTGCATTTCATAAAGATCATCCTGGCAGAGGTGTAGATGATGAACTGGAGGGAGGCCAGGTTGAGGTAGAGGAACTAGTTGCAAAGTCATTGTCAGCAATCCAGGTAGTAATTGTGAAAGTCTGACTAAGACTATAGCAGCAGGAATGGGGAGGAGGGGCTAAAGGAGAGAATATATTTAGAAAGCAGAATTGACAGGTTCATGACTATTTGCATCTCAGGGTGATAGAGAGCAGTGTGTCCTTGAAACCTTCCAGTTTTCTGACCTTGACAATTGGCAGGTGATGGTGCTGTTCATCCTGACAGGGAAGAGAAGGGTAAAACGGGGGAAGAGGTCTAGTTTGGAGACCCAGGGGAGTCCAGTTAGAAATTCAGATGCAGGGTTCAGGAAGAACTCTGGGCTAAATGTGAAAAGTTGAGAGTCACTGGAATATTGCTTCAGTTGAAGACATGGGATTGAATGGGGCATTCAGAGAGAAGGCACAGGGTGAGGCGGGAGGAAAATGAGCAGAGGTGGGATCCTTGGAACTTCAACCTGTAAGAGATAAATGAACAGGAAGAAGGAAGAAAGAGAGGGAAGGAAGAAGCAGAAAGGATACCAGAAAGGATGCTCTCAGGAAGCCAAGGTGGGGTAGGGAGAGAATATGATCCACTCAACATTAAATGCTAGAAAAACAACAACAAAAAAAAAGATCAGAAATAATAAGGAGAATATGGATCACATTTGATAATTTGAAAGTAATTATGAACTTGGGAGAACAATTTCAGTGAAAAGGTGGATTAGGGCGAGGCTGAAGGTGAGTCAGATTATGGCGGGTTGAATTGGAGAACCACCACAAGGAAATGTGGGTGGGGAACGCCTAGACTCTTCCCAGGTGCTTAGCTTTGAAAAGGAGGGCAGGAAAATAAGCCAGAGGAAGTACTTAAAGGGTGGAGACTTCAGAGGGCTGGGGATATAGCTCAGTTGGTAGAGTGCTATTTGTTTTAAGTTGGATGACACTTTAAAAGAGCAGGAGAGCTTATTTATGTGCCAAGGGGGAGAAACATTACGGGATTTTGAGCAAGATTGTTAAGGGGATCTTAACCTGTAGATCAGGGCCACTACAAGAGGCCCCAAAATATTTTCTTATCCTAGTTCCTTCAACTGGTGAACATCCCTGAGACACAATTTTTAGGACAGATTCAGTAAATGGGTAGAGAACACTTCTTACATATTTCTGTACTCCCATCACTCTATATCAGAGGTGGAAGGTATCCTGACAATTTTTTAATTCATTAAATCATTCCTCTGATCAATAATCAACACCACTCCATTGTTTTTAGAGAATAAAAGTAGCAGCTCACTCAAGCCCTTCCAAATCTAGCTTAAATCCTGGGCTCCTATGACTTCCACTGCGGCTCCCTCTCCAGTCAGGTTGCCATGTTGGCTTGCCCACACATAGGCCTGGCTCATCCTGCTGCCTTTGCACTGTTTCTGCCCCACCATAATATTATCCCATTTATACAGACAGAGAGACTGAGAATGAAATTCCAACCTGCTGTGGCCTAACAGGGCTTTTAGATTTGCCTTCTGCCTGTCTCTTCAATTATATGGACAGCCAGTCTCCCCCACACTCTCTCCTATTCCTTGAACAAGGAAGTACTTTTCTACTTCCAGACATTTGCCTGACTTTACCTGCTGAATGGAATGCTCCTTCATTATCACTTTTTGAGCCTGGCTACTTTATATCCTGCAGGTCTCAGCCTGAATGTCACTTCATCTCAACTGATGTAGACCCCACACCCCATTAGGAGCAAGCCTAATACACTTCTTACTTTCTTCAAAGCACTGAGAACAGTCTGTATTTATTTTATTTATTTATTTGTTCACTGCCCTTCCTTTTCCCCCCATCAAAATGTGAGTTCCAGGAGGGCTGGAAACCCCCCACCTGGTCTTGCCTCCTGATCTCCACTTCTGGTTGATGGTACTTGACCAGGGCTTTAAGACTATGGTTAATGAATAAATGGATGAACAGCTCTGCCAGCTTTTCAAAACCCAGCTTAAATTGCAGCTCCATAGTGAAAACAAATAATAGATGGTATATGTTGCCAGGCCCGGTGGCACATGCCTGTAATCCCAGCTGCTCAGGCAGCTGAGGCAGGAGGATCCTGCCAGCCTGAAAGCCAGCCTGCGCAACTTCACGGGGCCCTAAGCAACTCAGCAAGTCCCTGTCGCTACAGAAAATAAAAAGAAAAAAAGGGCAGGGGATGAGGCTCAGTGAGTAAGCAACCCTGGGTTCAATCACCAGTACCCCAGTACCAAAAAAAAAAAAAAGATGGTATATGTTGAGCACTTGCTTGCTTTATTCCAACATACACAATACTATATCATTTTATTTAATAAGACCCTCTCCATTTATCTCCCAAAACTCATAAAATAATTATAAGCCAGGCAACACACTCAGTGTTAAGTCACAAGTTAGCCTCTTGGCTTTGTTACTTAACATACCACACACATTACTCTTTTTGTCTCAGTGACATAATTAGTGATTCCCCATAATCCCATAGTCCAGTGCCAAAGCACACAGAGAGCTCAAGGTATGCTGCTACTGAAGGTCCCTCCAGGGAGATAATATAATAAGAATGTCAAGTTGTCTTTATTACATCAAAGATAAACACAGCCAGACGTTATTTAAAGCAATAAAAACTGATTTTATTTAGTATCTACAGACAGTAGGGTAAAGAACTGAGTTCATTCAGACTTCTAGAGAAATGGGCCTTTTGTTAAAGAGAAAATGAGGGAGTAGGGGGAGATGAACAGTAAGGGCTTGACAAGAGGCAGGGAATTGAAAAATTTATTACCAAAAGCAGAAAGAAGGGGTGGTCCATGTGAAATCCATCTAGGTTTGCTACGCACCCATGGAAGTTGGGTTCCTACCCTCCCACAGGCACGGGGAGATAGGGAACTTATCTTCAAGTGTGGGCTGGAACGAGCTGTAATTCTTTTGCCAGCCTTGGGTTTTCTCAGGCAGGCATTTTAAGAGGGACTAGAATGTGTCCTCGAGTTGTTAGTGTTTGTTCAGATCTTTGTAGGCCAAGGTGGAGGCCTAGTTCAAAAGAGGGCTCAAAGGATTCTGATTAAAGTTTGGTTAAAGAGAGAATATTTGTCAATTGTAAACTTTGAACAAAAAAATTGAATCCAACTTTCAAGTGGACTAATTCCATTCTACCTGTAAAGATGTCAAAAATATTTACAAGATAATTTAAGCTTTGAGATTGAGATACGCAGTTCAACTCCCACATCTTCCAGAATTTGCTAAAATCTTAATGTTCTAGAAAGGATTGTCTATTCTGTCAAAAATGACTATAAAACAAGTTATTTCCCACCACACTAAGAACCCATAAGAAAGGATTCCTAGTATTAAGTGTTAGCTGTTGGGTTTGGAAATGTCTGTTTTGCAGTGTATGGAGTTTCAAGCAGAAGCCCTTGAGTGTTGATAAAGATCTCAGGACCACCTTCACACAAAGTACAGGCAGTAGCTTCAGAAAGCTGGAATCTACAGTGTTGGAGACTGAAGGGACAAGGATCCTCCCAGACTCCTCTAGATGTTTCTGCAACCTGGAAATTCTCTTCCACCCGCACTGTAGGTTTCAGTTATAACCTGCTGCTTCAGAAGCCCACTGGACTCAAAGGAGTCCTCCCTTAATTATAAAAGATGACACGGGGCAGTCCGCTGTGTTTAAACAACCTGGGTATGGCCCTGCCCAAGGCTTAGAGTCTCCAAGGACTCTTATCTCTAGCACTCTACCCCTGAGAGCCATGAGAGTCATTTCTGAAATCATCTCAGGCTCTGAGTACACCTAAGAGTGATTTTCTTCTTGGGTTCCACCCTGGAGCAGATGCGTGCATTCAGGAAAATGTCACCCAACCTGTCTCTTCCCACCTGACAGGTGAGCTGGGAATTCCTGTCCTACTGGGTGTGTTTCTTTGGGGAGAGTGTCCTTTCTATGAGAGAGGGTGTTTTCTCTTAATTTGATCTTAAACTCCACAGGCCCAACTGTTCATTGCAGTAGAACCTGGGTCATGCTGTATTTTACCAAAGCCTCTATTTGCAGCTTAGTCAGTGCCAGGGAGGTAATTGAATGCCATGGTTCTAATGACACATTTTCCATTCCAGTTACTTGAAGTTCCTTTTCTGATAAATAGTTTAGCAATTATCTCTTTGGTCACTACCTGCCCCCTTGGGGACTGGTCTGCTGGGTCGAGCTGTCCATTCATGCCATGTTACAGAGTCCCTGTAAATTGGGAAGAACTCTTGCCATCTCTAGTCATGTTATGATGTAGCTTCATTACTTATGAAAGTGGAACGTGGCTATCTTTTCTCACTTTAAATTAGCAAGAGGACAAGTTACCAACAGGCTGGCATCAAATGCCAGCTTTTCAAAGTTCTTAAATGTACAACATTCCAGACTGTAGACTAGGTAGGAGGAAAGGAGACAAAATGTACCTTCATGATCTTCCAGGGCTGTTTTCAGCAGAGGAGGCCTGGTATTCACTCAAGGGCTCAAATTTAGATACTGACATTATCTCCAAGTGAGACCGTTGGTCCCAAAGTGTACGAGAGAGAGAGAGAGAGAGAGAGAGAGAGAGAGAGAGAGAGAGAGAGAGAGAGAGAGAGAGAGAGAGGGGGAGAGAATATCAAGTGTCAGCTGTGAATGAACCTTTAAAATATGCCATAATGTCGTTGGGGATGTAACTCATAGTAGGGCACTTGCCTCGTATGCATGAGGCCCTAGATTCAAACCCCAGTACCGCAAGCTAACAAAGAAGCCACGCGCAATCCTGCTTCTTGGCACTGCTTTACTTTGTTGTTCGTTTACTCTAACGGGAACCAAAAAAAAGCCTGATCCTTACAAAATCTCTTGGAGATTCTGATTCAGGGTCGCGCCAGCAGCGGGCGGTGGGGTGAAGAGTGATTTGAAAAGGCCGGTTTGGACTACAAGAAATTCGGGAACCACTCGAAAGCCTCGGCGATTTGCTCCCCGCCCCCGGCAGGAGGCCGGGCGGTGGGAGGGGCTTGAGGTCTGCCTGGGGCAGCCGACGTCACAGCTCCGCCCCCGCCTGGAGGAGGGCGTGGGGCGGGGCCGCAGCGAGCGGGGCGGGGCCGTGGCGGCACGGGGCGGGGCCGCGGCGGCACTGGGCTGCAGGAAGGAAGTGCGCAGACCGGCTGACTAGGTTCGCCCTAGCAGGAGACTGTGTCTGCCTCTGCCGGAACTCCAGGAGCGACCTCTGCCAACCGCTCCTGCGGCGGGCGGGGACTGTGGCCGCTTGCGGTTCCGATCACCGGAAGGGCCAGGCCTCAGCGCTGCTGGGAGCTGCTTGTGGCCAAGCGGGTGCGGCCGGAGTGACCGCGAATGGGTCCATGTTTTTGTTTCCTCCTTTCTTTTCTTATTTCATCCCGAACAGCGAAAGGTTCAGAGGCAAAGCGACAGATACGTGTAACTACTGAGTCCCAACACGTGCGTGGTCCCAAGGGCTCCGGTTGTTCGCTGGGATCCACCATTAAAGCGGTTTCAGGATACGCCTGTGTGTGTGGGGTTCTCCCCAAAGTGAAAAGTAGTTGTTTAGCCCTTTCCAAGTTGGTACTTTGGGAAAGGGTTCTCACAGAGGAATGCATCTTTCCACAGCCGTTGGCATAGAGTTTGACAGCACCCCGCACCCCTCCCAGAGTTCTGAATGCCTCCTGGGAGCAGCTTCCAGGCCAAGCCAATTTCGCCTACATTAAATGCCCTGCATCCTGATATTTCTGTCTCATAGATCCTTGACTCAGTGAGACAGTCTTTCAGATTTAGCTGAATGCCACAGCCGGGCCTCGATGCAGTCTGAGTCCAACAAGTGTGAAGAGGAGACGCCATCCCTTTTGTGGGGTTTGGATCCTGTATTTCTAGCCTTTGCAAAACTCTACATCAGGGATATCCTGGGCATGAAGGAATCCCGCCAAGTGCCAGGTATGTGACTGGTCAGCCAGATGGGTCCATGTGTTGCGTCCGCATCCTCTTTCCCCAAATCTGCAGAAAGCAAGGGCTTAGGCGCTTTAAAGAGAACCTCCCTTTTGAACATGATCTTGTCTGGACCTTGGAATGAGTCAAAGCAGTCTTAATTTAAAAAAAAAAATAGATGGCTTGGGGGAGTTACCTTTGTACTAAGGAAGCTTTTTGCCTATGTTTAAAGTCTTTCATATTTAAAAATGCTCTTTCTTTGGGTCTGCTCTGGGTGGAAAGATCACCCAACCAGGCATTCCTAGGCCTCACCTTCTGTAAAGCTTAGATTTCTTTGTGAAAATGGGCATTAACCATGAATTGGTCTTGTGGGGGTTTGCTTTGTTTTGAATTAATCAATATAAACTCCATGGGGGAAGGACATCATCTGTATTGTTCACTTATATAATCACAGTGCCTTAAGCAGTACCTTGCATGTAGGGGCAATTGAAACAACAAATTGCACATATAAAGATAAATAAAAATTGTTAGGCTAGGGGCTGTGGTACATTCTTGGAATACCAGCAACTTGGGAGGGTGAGGCAGAAGGATTGCAAGTTCAAGGTCAGCCTAGGCAATTTAGTGAGCCCCTGGCACAAAATAAGGCCCAGCACTGGGTTCAATCTTCAGTACCACAAAATAAAGTAAAATTTGGTAGAGTAATGGCTACTACAGATAGGTTTATCATACCTAAAAGTACAGCAAATAGAGTTTGGGGTAGATTTGAGTAACTGGAGTAGCTGTGGATGCATGTTCACATTTACTGTGCTATATTGTAACAGTGGTTCATTTTATCATAGCCCTTGCTGCTTTGCCACTGCAACTTATTTTTATTTTTTAAATTTTATTATTATTTTAATCATTTATTTATTTTTAAGTGGTGCTGAGGATCGAAACCAGTGCCTCACACGTGCTAGGCAAGTTCTCTATCACTGAACCACAACCCCAGCCACCAACTTATTTTTAAAATAGACACATTTCTTTCTCTTGCTTTCTCCCTGCTCCTCCCTAATCTCTCCCACTTCCTAATCTCAGGGGAAACTGGATTACCTTTCTTCCCCATTTTAGGCAGATTTTTTCTGTCCTTGAGTACACACCCACCATAGGAATGGAGGTAATCCAGACTTGGGGGATGGTACCAAAAGATCTCAGAATTGACTATCTCCCAAATTAACAAGAAAACTACAAATCCAACAGAGAACACGTGGAATATAGACTTTGAATCTCCTCTTTAAAAGTTCCTGCTGATGGGCAGAATCATAGCCTTTGGGACAGGAATCCCTTTCTCCTTTGCTAGTAAAACAATAAATCTTCTTTTTCCTTTTTCTCAAAACCGTGGATCGGCATCAGGAACAATGACCAAGCTTTCAGCAGCAATATGAGAAATTCCGTTATACTCTTTTTGCTATTTTGATTGAAGCTTTCCAATCAAGGGCTTTTTGAGTTAGCAAGCTGTGTGCCAGAAGTGGTCAGTGATCTTGAGAGTCCACAAGTTTAAGTAGATGAACTTTTATGTGATTCCAGTTACAAATATCTGAATGGCCTTAATACTGAAGCCTTTTGTACAAATATCTGAATGGCTTTAATATTGAAGCCTTTTGTACAAATTTTTCATCACACCTTTATTTCCTGATTATTGTTGGACATGGTCTGGTTTTATTCCTTGGAAGATATCCAGGCTCCCCTGTAGTGTTCCACTTTCCAGAACAATCTAGTATTCTTTGTAACTCATCTCTAAAGGAAGAAATTCACTCACACCAAATGCCAGCCTTGCTTAATAGATCTGTGAGTGAGCAAGCAAGTATCAGGGATATTGTAGAGGCTTCACTTATCCTGTGGACAAAGAACATTATGATGTATTAAAAACAAACCAAGAACTGGAGATATAGTTCAGTTGGTAGAGTGCTTGCCTCGCATGTACAAGACTCTTGGTTCAATCCCCAGCACTACCCAAACAAAACAAAACAAAACAAAACAAAAAAAAACCAGACCAATAAAATATTAGTACTGATCTTTGCTCTATTGTTGGTAAGAGTGTTTTTGTTTTGTTTTTGTGGTGCTGGTACCAGAAAAAAAAAAAAAAGGAAAAGAAAGAAAGAACTTGAGACTTCATAAAGTTTAGAAATGTTTCAACAGCAGAGAATATCTTAAACAAAATAACTAAAGTTAACCAAAAAATGACAAAACATGAATCAAATGTGTTCTGTAATAAAGAATGTGGCTGACCTTTATCCTTGATCCTGAGAGGTGACCTTTATATCCTTGGACTTGCCAGAGTGATTGTCTTTGTTATTGATGGTAGCCCCTTGGACCACACCTGTTTATGTTAATAAGATGCTTTATACCGGGCTTATAGTTTCAGGATGGGGGCTGTCCAAATCCAAAAGAGCATCCTTACTACTAGAGGTTTGGGGTTTGGAGTCAGGTCCATCAGCCTGACCCCTTGGAGGTCAAGTTCAGTCATATGTCTGATGAATCAATCATGCCTGCTATTATGAAACCCCAGTAAAAATTCTGGATGCTTGAGGCTTGGCTGAGCTTTCTTGGTTAGTGATCTTGTATTGATGTGTCAGAGGATGATGTGTACCGGGGATGCAGAAGTTTCACATTTGGACCTCCTCATCCTTGCCCTTTGCCATCTCTTCCTTTAGCTGGTGCTGATTCGTATTCCTTATTATGAAACTGTACTCCTAAGTGGAACACCTTTCTGAGTTCTAGCAAATTACCAAACCTAAGGGATTAATGGGGATCCCTAGATTTATAGCCAGTTGGCCAGAAGTGCAGGTGGCCAGAGGATCCCCACAAAACTTGGGGCTAGTTCCTGAAGTGAGGTCAGTCTTATAGGTGATTGTGTCCTAAACCTGTGAAATTTAACCTGGCTGGGGATTTAGTGTTAGAATTGCATTGCGTAATGATTGCAAAATATCCTCTCCTTAAATCTGTGAATTTAGGGTTGAACCTATAAAAATATTGTGAAGTTTTACTATGGTGGTGGTAATGTGTAGGTTTGGGGGAGTTTCAGCATTTTTTTTTAAACCGATCAATTAATTTAAAATAACATCTCATAACATGTGAAAATGGTCTTTGTTTTAAATGTCTCTGTAATGTCAAACTTCAATGATTGGATAAATAACACCTTTGTTTTTCCTCTTGCTCTTACATCACACACAACACCAAAGATTTCTCAGACCCCGAAAGATGTGAGGTTTTTCTCTCCATCAGAAAGCAAGCAGTAGGTTCTGCCATGGAACCAGCTGGGCATCCTCTAGTCCAATTAAGTTTTGATATTATCTACTGGGAGATAGTGTCAGATCCCACAGGTTCAGGATTCTGTCCCTGGTACAACTTCTGATGCCATTTGCAAGCCTTGGGTTGTTTTTACCTGTTCTTCTGACCAACTGCTATAAATTAGGGTTCCCACAACCTCTTCTTCAGGTTCAACTAATTTGCTTGAACAGCTCATAGAACTCAGGGAAACACTTATTTTTATTTACTGGGTTATTGTGAAGAACATTACAAAGGATAGAGATGAAGAAATGCATAATCAAGTTAGGAGAGAAGTCACACTAAGCTTCCATGCCTTCTCCAGATCTGCTGCCCTGCAGGAATCTCCACATGTTCAGCTGCCTAGAAGCTCTCAAAACCTCTTCTTATGGCATTTTATTGGAGACTTTGTTGCACAGGCATTATGGAAGCATGGAACTGGAGAAATATGATTGGACAATAAGGATAGGCTGAAATGCTAAGACACTGGGTGGGGAGATCCAGCAAGGCCTCTCTGTTCAGATTTTTCTTGGCCTCTCTATTCAGTGTTCTTGCCTCTGGGGTGTGGGGCAGGACCCCTTTGAAATGAGGAGGTTCTTAAGTCCCACTATTGGACAGAGTAGGTCAGAGAATTCCTTTTGGCCAGCTAAAGCAAGGGAAAATTAGAACCGATGCCCCATAGATGCCCAGGGATAGTTGTATTTATAAGAATTATATTAAATGAATCTATATTTCAAAAATATTTTCTTAGTCATTTTATTGCTGTCAAATTTCAATAAGAGTGATTATACATCAATAAAATAGATTCATCAAAAATACTTTTTAAAATAAATAATAGGCAAGTAACTTGCTGTGGTCATGGGTGTTCAGGTTTACTGTTTGAATCTGAGTCACATCTACTGGTGACCCCAGGTCCCTGTGTCCTCACAGCTTGACCTTCTTCCTGTCAGGGGCGTGAGGCTCCAGGGATCCCCACAGAGGTTCTCGCACCCTCTGTGGGCTATATATGGAACAGCAGGAGCAAGGGGGCCCTTGGAAAAGGCTGGGGCATGAACTTGGTGTCAGCTAGCATTTGTCTGCTGTGATTATTTTCTTAGCCCGTTGGGTTTTCTCACTTGAGAGGGCTGTCATCCGGTCCCTTGAGCTCTCTTCTCACTGGAGAACTCTTGCTCTGATGGAAGGAAGTGGTTCTCTAATTATTTTTCTGCATCTTCAGCCCTCTTCTTGTAGAGGCTGAGCATCTCTATTTGTGTGGTTCATGTTTCCGCATACTTTGAAACATTTCTTCTGACTTTCTAAGCGGTGTATTTCCTCCTCAGTGAATTTTCTCAAAGTTTTAAATGCAAACCATTTGTTATTTTCCTCTACAGTTGTTGTCTATTGTTCTGTGATGCTTTTATGACTTTTTTTTTTGCATCAGTCCTTGGGGACACATTTTTTGTTGCATCCTCAAGTGACTATCTCTTCTCAAAGGCAAGTAGTTGTCAGTTCATGAAGTAAAAGTTTATGGGGCCCACATCTGTCCTTTTTCAAAGAACTCTACCGTGTCCTTAAGAAAAGAACTGTTTAGATTTTTATCAAGCGTTACCAGATACAGAGTTTGTAACATCAGAGGAGAGGCAACTTGGGGACATCTTTGGTTCGTGTCACTAGTCCAGGCATCTCACCATCTTTTCCATACACTTTAACGTAGGCAGAGCACCTCTCCCCCATCTTAAAGGTCTTAAAATTTCATGGGTTTTCTATCAACCCAAATATTTAAGACCTTAAAGGTCTTAAAATGTCATGGATTTTCTATCAACCCAAATATTTCTGAATGGGGTTACTCTCCTTTGGGGGTGACTCAGGCTCCACCTTGTGTGACTGCCATTTTCAGCTCATGGCCTCCAAGGCTGTCCTGGGGATGCTCTCCCATCCACCAAGTCATTTTTGGAAGTTTCCCTTTGCCGAGAGAAGGGCCTGCTTTGAGCTAAATTTACCGTGTTTTACTTTGGACAAATATCCCATTCTCTTAGTGTCTCCAGCAGGCTAAGGCTCAGGGTTTCCTTGTCTATACCTGGGACTCTACCATAGTGACTCATCTCTAGTCATCCTAAAGGGGAACAAGGGAACCACCAGCAGAATCCAGTCTGGGTTCAGGCCGCAGGTCCCACATCTGATGGGACCCACACAGCTCAGTGGTAAGGGGAGGTGGCCAGATGCCTGAAGTGACCATGGTTTCTTTGTTTACATTTCACATATTTATTTTAAAAGGAAACGACCAAAACTGGGTTCAGTGGCACACACCTATATTCCCAATGATTTGGGAGGCTAAGGCAGGACTATCACAAGCTCAGGAGCAGCCTGGGCAATTCAGCAAGGCCTTAAGCAACTTAGCAAGACCCTGTCTCAAAGTAAATAAAACTGGCTGGGATATAGGTCAGTTTAAAGTGCCCCTGGATTCAATCCCCAGTTTAAAAAAATAATAAAATAAAATAACAGAAATGGCCATTTGAAAATTTATAACCTGTTTCTGAAAGTAAACAATTAGCTATCAGGAAAAGAGGCCAGAGAGGATGTCAGTCAGGACCCTTTAGTGCAGGTGGCTTAAGCTGCAATGGAGAACTCAGGTAAGGGTATGAGGGGTCCAGAAAGAGGTGCCGCAGAAGCCAGGAGCTCTGCAACCTCAGATCAGAATCAGGGACTGAGCTCGGGTCCCTCTGTCTCTTTTGTCCCCAGGTCTGCAAAAGGCTGTGGGTGTCAGTGGGTGGGTTCCCCAGTCAGGTATCTCCTCTGGCAGAAACTTGACTGACAGATCTCTAGTCTAGGTTTTGAAAACAGAGTTTTAGAATTAGAATCTGCTGGCCCCAAAGGGTAGTGTTTTATAACCTATGTGTCATCTCCTTTTTTTTCTCAAAAGAAAAAAACAGTACTCAGGCCAGTTCACAGAAATGATGACTGGTTTCTTAGAAAAGTACTGGTTTAACAAAGCCCAGAAGCCTTTCTCATGGTTTCCTTTCTCTTTCTCAAAATGCAGTCCTGTGTGGGTCGTCAGATGAGGGTTGTTTGTAGGCCCTTGTGAACCTCCTTCACAGAGGTACATTTCCTAGTCACCAGCAAATTCACCGAATCTAGTTTGGCAACACCAGTTCTTTCTGCACTACTGCAAACTTTTTTTTTTTTTTTTAATAATGTATTTTTTTTATTGTAAACAAATGGGATACATATTGTTTCTCTGTTTGTACATGGCGTAAAGGCATACCATTTGTGTAATCATAAATTTACATACAGTAATGTTGTTTGATTCATTCCGTTATTTTTTCCCTTCCCCCCACCCCTCCCACCCCACTACTGCAAACTTTTTAAAGCCAAACTTTGTGCCTCTGACCCCTGAGGAAAAGACCTCTAAGTTCCCTGTAACTTGTCATTTGTCAAGGGCTAGTTCTTAAGATTGGAATTTCAGCAAATAGCATGCCACTGTTTTTTGATATCCCTGCACCCTCCCCCAACAGACATGCAGTGAAGCAGAAAGTGTAATCATATAGTTTATGAACTTTGCTTCTTTTTTAATTTTAGGTATATTTTTGTACAATGGGCATCCAATAAAACAGGTAGATATCCTGGGAACTGTCGTCGGAGTGAGAGAAAGAGATGCTTTCTACAGATATGGAGGTAAGAACACTGCTGTCGGAAATCGAGCTCATGTAGAAGGTCCTCACTTAGCTAAAAGTTGAGTTTTAAGCAGCCCCAGCCTTCCAGAGCTGCTGGGAGCCAGTTCGCAAAGCCCATCCCTCTGTTGGGAGCCTCTGGAAGCCCCACATGTAGACTTGAGTGAATAATGAGACAGAGGTCAGGAATGATACTGATGAATACTGTGAGGGGACTGAGCCAGGAGGTAGGAGAAAATAACATAGAGCAGTCTAGGATCACTGACTGACAGGGAGGACACCGATACCTGCAGGCAGAGCTAGAAATAACGAAGGACAGTGATAAAAATACAGATAAAGATATAGATTTTTTTTTTTTTTTTTTTTTTTTTTTTTTTTTTTTGAGTACCCAAAATTGAACCCAGGAACACTTAACCACTGAACCACAACCTGGCCTTTTTTTTGTTTTTGGTACTGGGGATTAAACTCAGGGGCATTCAACCACCTATCCACATCCCCAGCCCTTTTTTGTATTTTATTTAGGGACAGGGTCTTACTGAGTTGCTTAGCACCTCACTTTTGCTAAGGCTGGCTTTGATCTTGTGATCCTCCTGCCTCAGCCTCCCGAGCCACTGGGATTATGGGTGTGTACCACCAGGCCCAGCTTTTTAAAATTATTTTAAGATAGGGTCTCATGAAGGTGCTGAGGCTGGCTTTCAATTTGTAAGTCTCATGCCTCAGCCTCCCAAGTTGCTGGAATTATAGGCATGTGCTACCGTGCTTGGTCAATATTTGTTTATAGTGAGACCTTAAAAAGAAAAGACCAGATTAATGTAAAAGTAGACCTTTAAGAAGACAGAGAGGTGTGAAAATAATTTCAAAAGATTTATATCCATAACAGTTAAAAACAAAAAAATCTTTTGGTACTCAAAGGGGTAAACATCCACTATCAGAAAAGCTCCTTTAAGGAGCTGGGGAGATAGCTCAGTTGGTAGAGTGCTTGCCTTGCAAGTATAAGGTCCTGAGTTCAGTCCCCAGCACCGCCAAAAAAAAAAAAAAAAAAAAAAGAAAAGCTCCTTTAACTCACAATGATGAAACAACCACTATGGAAATCAGTATGGAGGTTCCTCAAAAGACTAGGAATGAAACTACCACATGACCCAGCTATACCACTCCTGGGTGTTTATTCTAAAGATTTAAAGTCATTCTATAGTGATACACGCATACCCATGTTTATAGCAGCACAATTCACAATGGTCAAACTATGGAACGAGCCTAAGTGTCTGTCAATGGATGAATTAAAGAAGAAAATGTGGTATATATTCACAATGGAATCTTATTCAGCCATAAAGAAGAATGAAATTATGACATTTGCAGGAAAATGAATCAAATTTGTTTATGTTTATTATGTTAAGTGAAATAAGCCAAACTCAGAAAGTCAAAGGTCGAATGTTTTTTCTCATGTGGAAGTTAGGAAAAAGGAAAGAAAGATGGCGGTGTTGGGGGGATGTCTCATGAAAATCAAAGGAAGATCAACAGAGCCAGGGAAAGGGACCAGAGGGAGGAAGGAGGGGAGAGAAAGTGGAAACACTGGGGAATGATACTGGCCAAATTATATTGTTATTTTGTATGCATGTATGAATATGTAACAATGAATCCTACCCTTACGTACAAATATAGTAAACCAATAAAAAATTAGGAAAAAAAAACTAAATAAAGGATTTCTATATTGTGGCTACCAGAGAATTACTAGAATGTGATTTTAGAGTAGTGGGTCTTGATTTTTTTGAGTTTTATATGAGCATTATAATACATTGCCTTGTGCAACTTCAGGATTCTCTGTAGTTGAGATATTTGTTGGGAAGTTTGACTTGAATTCCAAATCTTTGTTGTGATTGACATTATCACTTTTTATGGTATTGTCTTGGATTTGCATTCTTGCTCTACTTCGGGAATGATAGAAGGCAGTCAAACTTTGTAATCAAGAACATTTATTGATAATTTATAGATACAGTATCATTGCATTTCCTCAACATTTGCTCGTTTTCCTGAAGACAGTTGTCTCATGCATATTCAAATTGCACATGAGAGATGAAATTTTGCTTGTCTTCTGCTTTTTTCCCAGCAATATATAAATTTTTAAATCAGCAGTAGATCATTTTGTCAAGCATACCCATACGGAACCTGTTCTGTTTCATTTTATCGAAGGCACTGGTCCTGTTTTTCTCCAAGACAACTGGACAAACATTTTCTAAGTTCCTACAGTCCACTCAGCTGTGGCTGCAGCACAATAAAGTGCTTCCTCTCTTGATACCAATGAGGAAATAATAGTGTCTTTCAGTTTACAAAGCACCTTCATTCCTCATTTCATGTTACTCTCCCTGTAATCTTTTGAAATAAAAAGGACAGCTTTTATTTCTTTTTTGTAATGAGAAAACTAAGACTCAGTAACTTGTTCAGGGCTCTACTGATGGGTTTGTGGATCCAGTCTACTGTGCACTGACCCGTGTGCTCTGCGGTTTGCATGTAAGTTGGATTGATTCTCTCTCTCTTCCTCTTCTTCCTCCAGCCTCCTGCCCCTTAATGGGCTGGATTTGGTTTTTAATTTTCTATTTTTTTAGATCAAATAAGTGAGACTGTGAGGACTACAGTGCCGACCTCAGAACCAGGCCAGAATGAGGCCCTGGACCTAAAGGGTTTTCACTTATCCACTTTTTCCATTTTGAAAAAATTGAGGTGATACGTTTGGCTCTTCCCAAGAAGCCTTTCTCCCAGAGTGGGTGTCATGAGCACACCACACATCTGCAGGCCGCGGGAAAATGGCCAGCATCAGGATGTGGAAGCACTCAGGCGCAGAAATGCTTTTGCAACTTTAATTCTTTTTTTTTTTTTTTTTTTTTTTTTTTTTTTATGGGTTTTGTTTTGTTTTGTTTTGTTTTGTTTGGCAACTTTAAATCTTGTGTGGCTCGTTCAAGTGGAGTGCTGATTCTCTCCCTTCTGTCCTCAGGCCCAGTTTGGCTCTTGGGCCAACTGCCAGGCAGCCACTCCCTGCTGTCCTGGGGCTTGCTTTCCCTGACTCACAGCAGGCCAGGCCTGTGCTGGGGGTATTTCTGCCCACCCTGACTCATTCTGGCCACCCAGTGGTGTTACCAGCTGGGGAGGGCACTGTGCCACACTGCCAGGATGCTCCTCCCAGGGCATTCAGCAGCAGACCTTGGGGACTGTGGCAAAGGCTCTGCTAAGAGAGGTCACAAGCCAGGGTAGGGAGGGTTTGGTATCAGTGCTTGTGCGCAGAGCACCAGGCAGCCACTCGAGCTCAGACTGAAATCTTGGGAGCTCAAGGCAAGACCGCAAGACCGGAATGATGTCATGTGTACTAGAATAATACTCATCTGCCAATTCTTTGACTTTTCGTTATAGATCAAGATTTTTCAGTGGACCAGAAAGGTGGTGTGCCTATATAGGTGTCATACTTTTTTTTTTTTCAACTCAAAATGTCTTTCTTGATTTTTTTTTTTTGCTTCTTTTCAATATTTACTCATTATAAAATAGTTTAAAATGAGAAAATTTTAATGAAGTACATAAAAATTATGTAAAACTCTAAAAAGTAGACAAAATGATGTTTTAATGAACATCTTCTCTGACATTCCTACAGTGTTGCTAATGTTAAAGAAATCTAGAAATGCCTTTTTTCCTTAGCACTATTATATGCATGTCTTTCTCTTCTTAATGTTTTTTTTTTTTTGGTGGTGGTGCTGGGGATTGAACCCAGGGCCTTGTGCATGCTCGGCAAGCACTCTACCAACTGAGCTATATCCCTAGCCCCTTCTTAATGTTTTTGAAATTAGAATTATAATCAACGTATATATTGAATGTGGAATTCCTTCCCCATACTCCCAAAGGTGCTGCTCTTAGCATTTAATGTCATAAAAAATAATTTCTGTTAAAATATACTATTTAATGTTTTACTTAAAGTTTTAATAAGATTTATAGGACATAAGATTTCTGTTTGACAGGGAAGTATATATATTTTTTGATAGCAGTGTACATAGATTTCTCATAACTTTTTATTCTCATACATGGTGTTATTGTAATTTATTTAGCCAATTGCCTATTTATAAACATTTAGTTATTTCAGTTTTCAGTACTGCAAACCATACTACAGTGAACAGCCTTATACAAGATGCATATATCTGTGTATTTGTTCTTTTTATCTCCTCAGTTTAATTTATTGGAAGTAATTGCCAAATCAAAGGCAATTTATACATATAACTAGGGAATTTAGCAAACTGACATATACTTATTGGCCATTTTTATATTTTCTATAAATTTCATGTCTTTTTTTCTTTGCTACTTTTTCCTCTTTTTCTTATTGATTTATTTGAGCTCTTTACATATAAAGCACCAACCCTGTTATTTTGAAAATTGCTATCCATTACTGGCTTTTAGGTCGGCAAATAAATCAGACTATTTTTTCAAATGAGTTCTAATTTTCAGATTCTGCTTTAAAAAGTCTCTCCTACCCAGCTTTAAACTCCAGGTTGAAAGTGTTCACCCATATCTTTTTCTCATCTTAAGTTAACCTATTTCCTATTTAACAAAATGAAACCCATCTGAGAAGTATTTACAGCTTATTTCAACAGAGATTTAAACTAGCAATAAAACATTTTTGCTTTATTTGTATTTCTTCTATATTACATACATTTTTCCAACAAAGTACTTGATGGTTTTTTTTAAAAACTTATGAGGCCCACTGAGCCCATACTTAGCAACCTCTCTTCTGAGTTTGTCAAAAATTAGATAAAGAAAAATTATCTATCTTCCCAAGCAAACATGTTCAGATTTCTCTGCAGTTAAAAATCCAAATGCCATGGGAACTGTCTTGACTTTTTCCCCCGACAGTCAGGAATTAAATAAGTCAGACCAATATTGATTTTGTGACCAAGATATAATTATTTTCTTTTACAAAAATAAGAGTCTGCCCTTCTGGGATGTGCTTGGCTTTCCTTATAACCCCTTTTGCAAAGAGAAGCCCAGGCCAAGGGACACGGTATGCTTTGTTTTGGAAGTCAAGTGAAAGAGAAGTGGTGACAGAGGCACTACCCTGCATGCCCCTGACCACAGACCGTGCTATGCCGTCTGCCTGCAGCAGGACAAAAGGGCTGATGTGTGTGGGCAGTGATTGAGAGTCATGCACGTGACTTCCTGCAGATGCCACTTTTAGCAGAGAGGTGTAGACGAGACACAGCGCCCTCGAGGTAGAATAAGCAAAATGTTGTATGCGTCCTGTTGGGTTGTGTATTACTGTGACATGCACAGGCAAGCAGTTCATGCTGGTGTATGGCAAGAGACTGTTTCTAAAGATAGAGGGAGAGTTTGATAAGGGCTCTGCCCTGTAGGCTATTGAAAAATGTCATCTTTCAGTATGGCTGAATGCTGTAATGACATGTGCATTCACCAGCCATGCCCTAATCACTCCTCTGCCCTTTTATGCTTCTCTCGCAGTGGATGATAGCACCGGAGTAATAAACTGTATCTGCTGGAAAAAGTCAAGCAGTCCCGAATCTTCACCAGGTAATTTTATTTGTCATGTTCCCTTGCTTTTCAGCTAACTAGTGGATTTTATTCAAAATAACTCATAGGAAAATGGCTGTAGGGTTAAATTTTCACATTTATCCTCCAGTGAATCACAGTGATGGACTTGAAGCACTGTAGCCAGAGTTTTTGCTGCTCTAAAAACCGGCACCTTGGGCAGGGGTGTGCCTTCTCTTTCTCCCATCTTTTTGTTGCTCACTTCCTTCTAAGTGCACAGGAATACAAAGAGGTTCCTGAGGGATTCAGCACTTTGTGTTCAGCCTAGTAGCTATTATGTAAGTCAAGACAAAGTTTTAAAGCCCTCTGCTCTTATGTGGTTGCCTCTCACTTCTACTGTACCATGATCTAGATTTTTTGAAATCGCTAATACAATCAAACAAATGCCAGGCAGAAATTTTTATTGTTAAGATGGGATTCCTTTGTAAGTTAGCCACAAAATAATATAAACTGCAAAAAAAAAAGATTTTTTTAAATTGTGTATTGAATACATTGACTATAACTGAAACAATATTTTCTCTGCTGGGAAACCCCAGAGCCTTGTGCGTGCTAAGCAAACACTCTGCCACTAAGCTACACCCCAAGTCCTCTGGGATAATATTTTTTTCAGTATCAGGGATTAAACCCAGGAACGCTTAACCACTGAGCCACATTCCCAGCCCATTTTTATATTTTATTTAAAGACAGAGTGTCTCTGAGTTGCTCAGGACCTCTCACTTTTTTGCTGAGGCAAAAAAACTCGAGATCCTCGAGTCGAATTCGAGATCCTCCTGCCTCAGCCGCCTGAGCCACTGGTATTACAGGCGTGCACCACTGCACCCAGCTCCCTCTGGGATAATTTTTAAAATTAAATTAATAATAGGTAAACTGCATCATGCCTTACTGGTGATCATTTTTGGCTCTAGAGAAGGTTCAGAAACTGGCCCCTTGTTTTTCCTGTTTTACAACATGATTCTGCGTGGTGCCCTACGGCTGTTCAGTTCAACACTGCATGCTCTGATACCTAGCATCTAGTGTCTGTCTACCTAGCATCTTGTGTTGCACATGTCAGATGCTTACAGTGGTTTCTTCTTTCTCCTTGCCATTAGGGTCAAATCTCAACTTCCTGCTTTCACTCTTCTGAGCAGTGGCCTGCTCAGTTGCTTAGTTTTCTGTTGTATTTGCTTTTAGAATTTGGCCATCAGTTTCACATAACTTTGGCCTTTCCATTCCTAATTTGGAACATCTAAATCAGTGGCAGCTCTGCAAATAAATTTAAGGTGGATAACAGGTTTTTGTGCAGATTATTTCTTAGATAAAAAAATAAACCAATAATACAATCAAATATCTGGATTTTCATATATGTCTAGGGTATTTTCTTAAGTTTGTTTTGTACTGTTACTACAGGATATCTGAAACTGGGTAATTTTTTTTTTAAAACAATATTCCATATTCTGGAAGTTGGGAAGTCTAAGATTTGGGTGCTGAAAGTTTTTGATGTCTGGTAAGGGCCAGTCTGCACTTTGAGGTGGCACCTTGAGTGTTGGGTCCTCCATGGGAAAGGAGCACTGTTCCTCCCATGGCAGAGGAGCGGAAGAGAGAACCCTTTTGACAGTGTCATTAATCCAGTCCCGCTACCCTCGGAATCTAACCCCTCTCAGGTCCCCTCCAACATGGTTGTATTGCTGCTATGGTTTGGATCAATGTTCCCCAAAGACCAATATTTAAAAGCCTAATCCTGGTGCTGTGGACCTTAAGTGGTAAGGCCAATGGGAGGGCTTTAAGCCATTGGGGGCATGCCCTCAAAGGGACTGTGGCACCAGATGTCTTCCTCACTTTGCTTCCTGACTCAATACATGACTGCTGACTTGGACACACACTGCTGCCATGATGTGCTGCTCACCAAAAACCAGTGAGGCTGCCTGATCTTGCACTCGAAACTCCAGAACCATGAGCCAAAATAAACCTCTTTACTTCATAAGTAGTCTGCGTCAGGTATTTCATCAGAGTGATGGGAAGCTGACTAATATAATTGGAGATTAAGTTTCTAACATGAATTTGGGAGGGGTCAAAAACATTCAAATCATAGCAGTATTAATATCATTTAAAATTAACTCTTTCTAACAAATGGCATCATCAGGAATATTATATAATTCTTAGTAATTTGTAGATCAATAAAATGGCTATATAATACTAAGAATATTAAGAGAAAGATTTTTTAAATATCTGTGAGTAGCTGAATTGAGGGTAGTCTTAATTTGAAATTGCTTTGCAAATATAGAGGATTACAGTATCAGGAGAAACCCTAAAAATGATTCTTATTGTGTTACACATGAAATGATGTTTTTAAATTGATCCCAACTTGCCCGTTCTCTCCTTTTAATTTAATTGCCCAAAGTTTAAAAGCTTTCCATTGGAAAGTGGCCAATAAAGACATTTTTTAAAACAAAATTTAGTCTGAGTCAAAATTAGTCACGTTCCAGTTAATTAAAGTATAAGAATATAATGTTAACTCCCATAAATGTCACATTGAATGTGCTTTGCTTATGAGCAAAGTTAAGAAAGCTTGGCCCTTAGTATTAGAATGATAAAGGGGATTTATGGTTCAGGATGGAATAGACTTTTCAAATGAAATTCAGGCTCCAGCCATCTCATCACACTCATTAAATTACACGCTGGAGCCTTCTTTGGGCAGTTTGGCTCACCCTTGCAATGAGAGCTGGGCCTCTTTTTCTCAGACCAACCATCAGCCTAATAATTTCAGTGGTGCTATATGAAGTCTTTCTGTATTAATGTCACCTGTAATGTCTGCATAATGGCAATGAAGTTTATAAATACCCTTAAAACTCAGCCCAAGAAGAGGAGGGCCTGGGGATAGAAAAATGGGTGGAGCAGCCTTTTGGTAAGTTATTCTTGGATGTTTTCTAAAGGGAAACCTAGTAAGCTGAGCAACATTAATTACCAAGTGTGTCTAGTCTCCTAGGAGTTGGTTACTACATGTGCAAGGTCTCCCCTACTCCCTGTTCCCATTTCCCTGGATGGAGCAAATATGTCAAAATTAATGCCTCTGCTTGTTACAAAATCATAGTTTTAAAATTGTGTTATGTCAAAATGCAGAAAATTTGATTAAGAGACTAAGAGAGATTCACTCCATTTTAGAAACGCCATTAGAATATAAACCCGAAATAATGACAGCAGAAAATAAATCAGCATTTAGCAGATGTTGTCTCAGGAAGATAACAATATTTAAAAAGAGTTCACTTTGATTGTTATCTTCTGGCTTACACAGAATAACCCAAAGAAGACAGTGTAATTTATCCCAATAAACGCATTAAGCTCTCATAAGTCCCCGGCTGCTATCATGAATGACAAGAGGGATGTTCTTGCAAAT
Organism: Sciurus vulgaris; assembly: GCF_902686455.1. Lineage (NCBI taxonomy): Eukaryota > Metazoa > Chordata > Mammalia > Rodentia > Sciuridae > Sciurus > Sciurus vulgaris. The sequence goes on from NC_136464.1 coordinate 25,446,558, forward strand.
CAAGATCTTTTCAAGGTGTTATGCAATAGAATGAAATTCCCTAAACATAAAAAGGAAAACAATGGAGTGAGGAGAGTGTGTGTACTAAGCATCACTGATAATCCTTCCCTCAGATTTCACAGGAACTAACAAAGTTGAAGAAATGAAGGGCAGATCTATAAAGAAACACAGAGAGGAGATAATCTCACATAAAAACATGTAGCCACTCTTGTGATTTAAAAGCAAAATAAAACTTTATGGAGTCATGTGCTGGTTAAGGCAGTAGAGACCCCAGTGACTGAAGCTGGTGCGGGAGCTATGCACATGTATGTGCATGTGCATTGCTGGTGACATCTTGTCAAGGTAGAGTGACTGGGCTACTTTTTTTCTGGCAAACATTCTGACAATATGCCATGAACTGTAAATTTGTTCGTACACTTTTTATCCAGTAATCCTGAATGAAAGACCCCAATGAAGACAATTTGTCTAGTGATCTGAATTATTTGTTATCACAACCACACATTAATTATTTCTGATGGATCTGGCATTGTGTTAAGGGTTAAATAAGACCATACATAACACGTTGATATATGAGGTATTTTACTATTATCCCCAGTTCATAATCGAAGAAACAGAGATGTGTAAGTGGAGAAGAAATAAAGACAGTGAGGTTAAGCCTCCTGCCCAAGGTCACACAGCTAACAAGAGGTAAATTAAGATTCAAGTCAGGTCTTTCTGACTCCAGGATTCAAATGCTGACCACTAAGCTATACTGCCTCCATCAATACTAGAGTTAAAAAATAAAAATGAGGGTCTGGGGATGTAGGTCAGTGGTAGATTGCTTGCCTATTGTCCATGAGGCCCTGAGTTTAATCCACTCTCCACAAAAATAAATAAATAAGGAAGATTTTTAAAGAGAGGGGCTATTTAGTGAGACTAGTTAAATAACCTGGAATATCAGCAAGATAATGCTATATTGTTAATTAAAATGCTGGGTTGTATAGATTGTGTGGATACATGAGTATTTGGAATTATGGTAGACAGAAAAACAGAACATAGAATCTTCTACACCAACCAACTCTGTCTATGGAAAATGTGAGAACCTCTTGGGACAGCAACAGAGAATAAAAGGATCAGTAAGAAGACTGCAACAGTGACTGACTGAGTTCATGCTGCAGCTTCGTTTGGGCAAAATTTGCTTGATCTCTTGTGTGACTCAGTTTCTCCTTTTCTGAAATAGGAATAATATGTAGGAGTAGTCATAAGGATTGGATGTGCTAATACATTGTAAAGGTTTTAAAGTAGCACCTGTCTACCCAAACATCCATGGCTGTTCTTTTTACTTATCTAACATAGTTTGGAAATAAAATTGAATGGCAGAGATTATTTAGGATTTATATATATATATATATTGTTTTTATACAAATATATATTTGTGGGGGTCACTGGGCCTTGAACCCAGGGGCACTAAACTCCTGAACCACATCCCCAGCCCTTTTTAATATTTTACTTAAAGACAAGGTCTTGCTAAGTTGCTTAGGGCCTCACTAAATTGCTGAGGCTGTCTTTGAACTTTCAGTTCTCCTGCCTCAGCCTCCTGAGCTGCTGGAATTACAGGCATGCGCTGCGTCCCGCCAGTAGGGTATATTCTTAAATGGATGAGAGTGAGTGAGTGGGGTGTGTAAGAGAATGAGTGAGAGGTGAGAGGTCAGGATAGAGCACCGAGGTGGGACAGGTGTCTGCAGGGTTATTAAGAGTTGTTGCCCCTAGAGTCACACTCAGGACTGGGTAGAGCCTGGCTCTGCTGGCATTGCAGAGGTGGGAAAGAAGGCCTTGGGACTGCACTGGAGCTTGCCCACTTGGCCTGTCCAGACTCTGTGCCCTTCTCTCTGCTTTTGAATAATTACAGCTATACCTTATATATATATCTTATATCTCCACCATTCAATAGAGAATTTCAAAAAGGTTACAAGGAATTCCTGTGGTGTTGCAGTTAATCAGAATGAGAATAAATGTGCTGTGTTGGACTTTCTCTGCAGTGTGGTAGAGTAATGGCAGTAAACCTCTCTCTCTCTCCTGCCAGCCCTCAGGACTGCAGCTGCTCCAAGTGCAGTAAGTGAGCTGAGTCTGACCTCACGGCTTAAGAAACTTCAAGAGGCCATTGAGCAGAGAACCAAGGTAGAACTTGGGGACATTATCCAAATCAGAGGCTACATCCGCACATACAGAGAAGAGCGAGAAATTCATGCCACTACTTATTGTAAGCACAAGAGTTTTTGACAAATTGGTTGCTGTTTTGGGAGTGAGTCCAGTAGACTCTTGTTTAGCTAAAAGTCCAACTTTCAAAAAGTTTAGAAGATTTCACTCTAATGGGGGAAATTATATTGTGTAGCATGCTTTATTTAGAAAAGCAGCTCTTCAAAACTTTATTTTGAAGAGAGTTAATAATAAGAAGATTAGGAAAGAATAAATTACTGATTATATATAGTTGGCAAGTTTATTTCAACAACATAGTAGTTTCCAAAGAACTTCGAAATTCCAGGTGTCAATCCATTAGGGCAGAGTTCATATCTTCAAAATGATGGAAATTTCCTAAACACCATCAAGTCCATTAACTTTTTTTTTTTTTGGTTTGGGGATTGAACACAGAGGTGAGCTACATCCCCAACCCTTTCCATTTTCTATTTTGAGACAGGTTCTTGCTAAGTTGCTAAGTCCCTTACTGAGTTTGAAGCTGGCTTCAAATTTGTGATCCTCCTGCTTCAACCTCCCAAATTGCTGGGAGTGCACACATGTGCCACTATGCCTGGCCAAGTCTATTAACTTTAAATGAAAACAGCTAATTAGAGATAGGACAGTTCTGCATCATCTCCCCTGGCTGATCTTCAGCTGGAAATCTCAAGGACAGCCCCTGTTGTCCACCAGAGTCTTAGATGAATCAATACACCAATGGTCTTTCCTAGCTCCTTCCTCTCCCTGCCCTCACCCATGACAAGGCATTGCCTTTGCCCTTGCAGGAAGGCCGGAAGTGCTTCTAGACTGCTGCCCTGGTAGTAGCTTGGACATTGGAAAAAACTGATCTCAGTGTAATTTCTGTGACATTTTTTTCCTGGTCTTATTAGACAAAGTGGATGATCCAGTGTGGAAAATTCAAATTGCAAGGATGCTTGAGCTACCCACTATCTATCGGAGAGTTTATGACCAGCCCTTCCACAGCCCAGCTCTTGAGGAAGGAGCAGCAGCAGGGTAAGTTATGTCTAATCACTGCCGAACATGTGTCGGAGCGTGCAGCTGAGTGGCAGGAGCCAGAGGCTGGGGTCCGCCTGGGCCAGCCTGAAGCTTCCACTTGAACACTGGAGCTCTCACCTCCATTTGCCTCCATTTCCTCATCTGCAGAGGGAAGTCAGGAAAATATACATATAATCGGGATCATTGCAAGAGTAGAGGGAGGAGCACAGAAAAAATATTTGAAGAAATAATGGCTAAAATTGTTCCAAGCTCTGGAAAACTATAAACTCACAGATCCAAGAAGCTCAACAAAACCCCAGAGCAAGAAACTTGAAAGCTGTTCCAAAGCACATCACAAAGTGTAGCACCGTAGTACATCATAACCAAACCCACAGAACCTACGCCAGTGTTTTCAACCAGGGATGATTTTATTCCTTTAGGGAGGCGACAAAACAAAACCAACCCCAGGAGGAATGAGAGTATATGGATATTTGCTAGTATATGGACAACCAGGAGAAGATACAGGCTGGGACGGAATGGGAGGAGAGAAAGGGGGACTGTTACTATGTCCCCTTTATTTTTATTTTTTTGTGATACCGGGGATTTGAACCCACAGTCTCGTGCATGTTAGACAAGCACTTTTTTACCACTGTGCTGTGCTCAGCCCTCCTTTAATTCTTTTAACCTATCAGGAAACTATAGTTTCTGAAAAGTGCAAACTCTAGACCTGTATAGAAAAGAAAGTAGGAATTGTCTCCTCAGTCCCATTCCCCAGAGGTTGCCACTGTTCCTGGCTGCTGTTTCCTCTTACTCTTTTCTTCCTGTTTGTGCACAAGCATGAATGCCACCTATATATTTTGTAGGTTGTCCTTTGCTTTTTGTTTTTTTTGTTTGAAGAAATGGACCATACATCTTCTGCAGCTTGACTTTTTTCTTAGTCTATCATGAATGTCTTTTTTAATTCTCAGAATCTTTTTTTGTGGTACTGGGGAGAGAACCCAGGGCCTTATACATGCTAGGCAGCTGCTCCACCACTGAGCCACACACCCAGCCCTGGTTCTCATTATTTTAAACAGCCACACAGTATTCACTGTATGTACCTCTTATGTCAAAAACAAGTCTCAATATAATGTTGCATCTTCTACCTAATTTTCTGTCTTATGCACACTCAAAGGAACAAAGGTGATGGTTTTCTTCAGGGCTTTTTACAAACTTTCCCCTGGTAGCAATCCAGAAGCCCAAGACCTCACCAGTCTCACGTGTTTGCTGAGTGAAAAAATCAAAGAATTCCTCGTGGAGAAGAGAGTGCAAACCTTTTACCAGCAGGAACTGGAGATGGTGGCATCCTTGCTGACTCTTGCCAATCAGCCTGTTATTCACAGCACCTGCTCCGACCAAGTGAGTGCCGCGTGCCCATGTGAGAAAGCTGGGCCTCTGCCCCGGGTCTGCAGCTGAAGGGTGTGGGCGAACACGACTGTGGTGTTGAGACTCACAGGGCAAACCCAGGGGCAGAGGTCACCCTTCCAGCACATGCCGTTTCTATTCCGGAAAGGTCACTGACCACTAAGAATTTGAAATGAGGCTGGACCTGCCCTTTCCTCCTTTTACTTACTCTCATTACCCTTAATCTTTGAGTAGAAAAAAATAATAATAGGCTCATGTCATAGCACCTAGTTGTTAGTACCCACGGAGATGGGTATTTCATCTCAGGAGAAGAAGCCAAATGAGGAAGGAGGAGATGAGAGGAGGTCATTATCTTCCACCCAGAATTACTTATTGATTAGCAAGATGGCTCTTGAACTTGAACCAGGGTTTTTTGTCGTGTCACAATAAGGTTGATCTGACCTGTTTTAGGAGTTTAAATAAAGACCAAGTTGTATTCAGTTTGGTTCATAAGTAAAAATTTCAGGGAATGTTCAAGTAGTGTTTTTGTTGCTCTTGGAGAGATTTGTCCCTGTTTTTTTTTTGTTTTTGTTTTGTTTTGTTTTAACCTTGAGTGTCACAGGTGAACTTGGTTGTTTGGTGTTTCTTTGTTTGAATTATTGGAGACTGATTTTAGACTTTTCCTTCCATTACTATTCTTAGGTTTGCTGCCGTTGTGACATGACTCATATTTATTTACTTTTAAATAAATGATGTCAGCTTAAATATCACCTTCTTGTTCCCCCAGCCGTCTGCCTGCTCTGACCGCCACTTGTCCCACCCTGTTACATTTGTATCTATGACATCACTGCATTTGTTTGCCCTCCACAGAACTAAATACTTCCTCCCTTTTAATGTTTTTCATTTTGATTTTTACCCTAGCATTGCATGGGGGCTTTCTACCCAGGACCTGGAACAGGGCTGGATGGAGCAGGTTCTCAGTGATTATTTGTTGATCAAATGAATGAATGGTTGTTAAAAAGTCAAGTGGTCTCAGAAGGTGGTAAAGTAAATGTAGATTTCTTCCCATCCTTCCTCTCACCCTGTCCCTGTCTCCAGAGACAAGCCCCATTGCCAGTCTCCTGTGTGTCCTCCTGGATATGGTTGATGCACATATAAACTGTAGGTGGTCGTGCTGTAGGTAGGTCATTCATTTGGCACCATGCTGTCTTGCCCTATCAGAGACCTTGGTTTTCACTGATGGTTCTTGCAGATCCTTTCCTAGTACTACATCCTGATTTGCCCCTGTGTAATAATCTTGTTACCTCTGCCAAAAGATTGGTTCCAATCTCCTCCCTTCTGGACAGTTCAGATGTTTTCCAGTCTTCTCTCATTGCTAATAGGGCTGCTGAGAACACACTTGTGCTCAGTAACCAAAGCTGTTCTTCATGGTGGAATAGAAACCAGGTCACCATCCTGACCTCCTAGGCATGACTGTTACCTCTCAATTTTGTTCGTGCACCTAATTACTTCCTCTTGCCAACAGGCTTGTGTGCCCAGTGACCCAGGATTTCATACAGGGAGATGAGGGATATCATTTCAGAAAGCACCCAGGTGGGGTGGGTCATGCCTGGGTGCTTTGTTCTTTGCCAAGGTTGCTTCTGAAGAGATGCAGCTTTCCAGCTGTCTCCTGACAGCAAGATTGACCTTCTTCCCGTTTAATCATTCAGAAGAGGCTCAAAGCCAAATTGACCTCCTAGGATTTTTAATGATTATCAGCATATTTGCAAGGAAACTTTTAAGACTCAGCAAAGTCCACATTCTTCACATGAAGCCAGCTCTTTGTGATAGCTGTAATTAAGTACAGAGACTTAAGCACTCTTTGAGGACTGAAGACTCCTCCATTCAAAATGATCTATGGGGAAGTTTTGGTGTGATATTGTTCTGAAAAAGCTTAGAGCAGAAAATCGTGCTTGCCCAATGCCATATGTTTGAAATGGAATGACTGTGGCATTGTATTTGTTTTGTCTTTGGAAACAATTTTTTTCCATCAATTATGAATTAGTCCATCACATTGCTCTGGTTGGGAAGGTCAGTGTCATTAAATTGAATTCCATCTAATAGATCCCCAGGAGACTAAAGATGCTCACAGTGATGGTGAAACCCGAGAGCTGTGGCACTTCCTGTTATACAGACAATAGCTTAACAAAAAGTTGTGTGGTGGTGCCCTAGATGAGAGGTGGGAGAGTGGCTAGAGCATTTCCCCCTTTCTGTTTTTTCCTTTGTGTCCCTTAACAAACCAGAAACGTGATAAGCAGACCTTCTAAACCATTTTTCCCCACGGTGCTGGGAATTGAACCCAGGACCTCTGTGGACTAGGCAAGGGCTCTACCACTGAGCTGCATCCTCACCTACCCCCACCCCCACCCCCACCTTTTTTTTCTTTTTAAGCTAAGTTCACTAAATTTCCCAGGCTAAGTCTGAACTTGGATCCCTCTGCCTCAGCCCCAAGTGATTGGGATTACATGTGTGCGGCACCATGTCTGGCAAAACCATTGTATCTTTGACAGCCAGATGAACACCGAGTTGGTTTGAGAGTGAAGAGAAGCTAGTTCCTGGCCAGAGCCTAAGGCTCAGCACATGCAGCCAGCCAGTGTTTGAGTCTGGAAGCCATTTCCATTTCCTGAATCAGATAAGTCTGTCATTGCTCTTTCAAAAAATGACAAGAAAGACACAGATCCCCATCCAGAAGAATTGCTGGCTTTTAGAAGGGATGAGTAGAGGCTGATGTCTTCAAACCAGTCCGGAAAAAATGCCCTGGGGTCAGCTGCGGCAAAGGGTTTTTGGAAAGGAAGCTTCACATATTGTTTATATTTACTGAGAGCCATTTCATTTGAGTTCTCCTGCTTCACAGCTGAAACTCTGCTTTTAATGTCCCAGGCCTCCAAAGCTCTCTTTCTGCCAGTTGGTCTTGCGGAAGGAAAGAGCCAGTGTGTATACAAAGACCGGCCAACAGCTCGAGTAGCTTCCTGGTCTTCCACTCCATATCACCGAATTAAACAAAGCACAGCTGAAGTATGGAGCAGTTATCAAGCATGATCCTGCCAGAGCAAACCTCCAGCCCTCCTGAAATACCACCCTGCTTGGCTGGTACATGCCTGGATCTTGACTCAGCAGATTAAAAACCTGTTGGGCAAATTCACAAACCAGTTGGTCTGGGGAGTTGTTTTTAGGTGCCCGAAGGTGGGACTTACTTCTTTTCTTCTTCTTTTTTGTTTTCCCTGTCTATACAGTTCAAGAACGACACCCCTTCCAAGGCAATTCATAGTATATTTAAGAATGCTATTCAGCTGCTACAGGAAAAAGGACTCGTTTTCCAGAAAGGCGGTGCTTTTGATAACCTGTACCATGTAAGAGACCCACAATTTTAATGTTTTCCTTCATAGTTTCAATTATGAATAACTGCTTATTGTTCTTTTAAAAATCACGAAGAAGGTACATTAAGTCAGGAATAAACGTTGACCCTTACCTTTCCCTGAGCTACCTCTTGTAACCATGTATCCTTCATCTGTACGTTTACAGATGCATGAATACTCCTGTAGCCTCTTTGCTTTACAAAAAAAAAAAAAAAAAAAAGGTAATCATCTTTTAAATCAGGAACTCTCACCCTCAACCTGAGTGGGCTCAGTGACTGCCATGGGCACTAGCCTGTGCATGGTGGGATGCACCCCTGACCTCCCCTCAGTAGTCGCCAGTGACACCTCCCCCATTGTGACAACCAAAAATGCCCCCAGACGTTGCCAAAAGAGCACATCACAGGCACCTGTCCACATTATTGGGAATCCACCTCATTCTTTCTACACCCTTATGATATTCCATGCTTGCATACTTGACCTAAATTTTTTTAGCCATACCTTTGTGAGGGACTTTTATGGTGTTTCCAACTTTTGCTGTCACAGAGAGTGCTGCTGTGGTCCTTTCTGCCCAGCTGTCTCTGTGATCTCATGTCAGTATTTTTGTACAAATGACTCCTGAAGGAAGAGTTTCAGGAGCGGAGGACATGAGCTTTTAAGCTTCCGGGTGACACAATCCCATTGACCTCCCTAAAGACTATGCCAGTTGACCTCTCAGGAGTACATGAATGGCTGCTTCCTGGCCTCCTTCCTGATACAAAAGTTCTCCTCTTGCTGCATGCCTTTAGTGTTGGAGGAGTCCAGCTGAAAACGGGCCTCCTGAGGGCCACCAATGTCAGTCGGCATAGATGTGGCTTGTGAAAAGTTAGTCTGCTAGAGAGAGATCGGTGTCACTACTTATGGGTCAAATTGCTGAGGGGAAGGTTTCCTCAGTAGCACATTTTCTGATGTTGATTTACTCTAAAGATTCCCCATTTCAGAGGGTTTTAAAAATCAAGACCAGTTTTTAATGCTGCTTGAACATCTGGTAGAGCCGATCTTGTGGAAAGCGGGGTGCGGCCCCCCCCCATCCTGGGATGGGAAGGCACCTGGGAGTTGGCTGGAGGTGGTCGCGCAAGGCAGGCAGCTCAGCTCAGCTCCAGCCTCCTCTGGGACACATGTTCCTGGGGCTCTGGGGCTGGTCTCTGTCAGGATCTGTGGAGAGCAGCCCTTCCTGGGGAGCAGCAGAGCCACAGGCCACCGCCCAGGCCGAGGTGTTGCCTGGCTGGGGCACTTCCTCCTATGAATCACTGTGAGTTGGAATGGGGTGATGGAGCAAGAACAGGTCCCCTGTCCCCTTCTCAGACTTCGCCCCTCCCCTTCCACTCATTGTGTGTGGGTAGGCTTCCTTTCTCCCAGACCCAGCCTAAGGGAAACGGTCATCACCATCATGTCAGTACTTCTTGTCCAGTGCAGCCCAGCTCTAGCTGCTCTCACCCGTGACCATATTTAGCCATCACAATCACCTTGGGAGCCGAGGGGCCTAAGTCAGGACACACAGGCATTGTGGGTTCTCTGTGGTGGAAACTTACAGCGCTGCACACTTTTCCTCCATTCTTCCCCTTTTTTTTTGGTCTCATCTTCTCTATCTCCCTCTTTCCCCATCTTTTCTTCCTCGTCCATTGTCCTTTTCTCCATCTTTTTGTTGTTGTAATTGGGGTTGCTGTTGAACGTGAAAGTGAGGCCCCATTTGGTTGCTGCTCCCCTCCTACCTGGATGGGTGTAAAGAAGCATGCTGATGTCTGCATTAGAGAGCAGACAGGTGTTGGTGGATAGGCTAGATTTGCTCTTTGGATTGTTTTTCCTGCCAGTTGCTTTCTTTAATTTTCCCCTGTGTTTAAGAGAAGGAAGAAAACTAAAGAAATACAAGTCAGGACCCAGAAGAAGGAGTCCTGGGTGCAGCTCAGAGGCTCTGATCATGGTGCCCCCCTCAAAAATATAACAAATAAGAGAGATGCTGTGAATGTAAGTGTTCAATTAGAAAGCAGCCCCTTAAAAATACAGAACTCCTGTTTTTCTTTCCATCATGACCCCAGTGAACCAACTCTCAGGGCGTGAGGAACAGCACTAGCACTGGTTTGACAGTAGGCCAGGTACGTACCAAAGGTCCCATTGTCAGTGTAGGAAAGCCGATGGGTGTGGAATCGTTAGAAACATCTCACGTACTAATTTGGGAGTGTAGATGTCACAGCTGCTGTGTTATCAAAGAACATTTTTTCCTAAACCATTTTTCCTATTTAGGTAACTAGAGAAGACAAAGATCTGCACAGAAAGATCCACCGGATCATTCAGGAAGACTGCCAGAAACCCAATCGTAAGTGGCATGATGTGCAAGTGACATGCTGGTACACTGAAAGGGGCTACTCCCTCCCAGAGGGCACTGGACAGAGTGTCAGGAGGTTGGGACTGTTCCCAGCAGTGGCTTTGACAGGTGATGGTCAAGGCACCCACCTTCTCTGAACCTTCTCTGAACCTCTCATGTGACTACTGGGCTAGCTCAGTAGTTCAGACCTTAGCTGCACTTAGGTTTCAATCTTGGAGCTCTTTTAAAGGCACAGTGCCTGGTCCCACCCCTGGGGATTCTCATTCTGTAGGGGAAGAGTTGGGGGCTCGACAGGTAAGCTGCTCAGGTGATTTTGCTATAGTGAGGTAAGCCAGGACGCCAGGACTTTGTGATGTCGCTCAGGTTCTCACATGCCCTCTGAGCAGCATTATTTCTTGTTCCATTCTTCCCCCTTGTCCTTGAATATAAACCTGACATTTCCCTCACTCCTAACATCAAGCCTTTCAGTGTTGGGGGGAATGGTTCTAGACTCTACAGTTTTTGAATGATGTTTTTCAGTCATCCTAGAAACTAAGTTTGCAAAAGAAATGGCTTAGAGAATGGTTTTAGTGGAGTTAGGTCATCCCCTAGTGGTTAGACTCTCAAACTGTAACTAGACTGACAACAAACATGACCTTTTCCACACTGGTTAGAGAAGAAAGCACTAGTACTCTTTAAATCCTGTACAAAGTGGTCAGTCTTCAAAGTATCTTTTCAAAGTTCACTTGTGCAAACATATGCTAATAATGAGTGTTGACCTAGTTCAACACATGATGCTAGAAGGGAAGTAGAAAAGTTCGTAACTGACCCAAGGTCCCCAGTCCTGCCTCCTTGTTCCCCATAGAAGTCCACTTCCAGGCCTTTCATCCCAGACACCCCTGGGGCCTGGACCCGCTCCAGGCTGACTCAGCGGGTGGAGTAGGGCCAGGTCTTCCGCCCTGGTGTTTAGGACCTGATGAGGTCAGAGCCCAGAGTGGTGTGACAACAGGTCTTAAAATAAACTCAAAGCAATCTGTGTTCTTAATGCATCTGTGAGGGAATGTCAGGGAATGCTGTTCATTCTTTCAAAACAATAACAACAGGCATCCTTTTGTTGAGAAGAAGCTTGTTTCTCACTCCTAGGGAGCATTTGAGAGCAGTGTCCTTGGGATTCCTCAGCCAGAATGGGAGGGAGGTTCTCCGAAGAGTCTTTCCTGCATTAGGAACAGAATGAGTTAAAGCCTGAGGCCTGGGGAAGCAAAGGAAAGAAATTCACTCTTCATTCCTTAAAAGGACCTAATGTCCCAGGTGACCTTGAGGGACCTGCCTCTGAGCATGTGCGGCAAGGTGAACAGGCTATGCTACCCAGTCTGTACCTGGGAGCCTCTAAAAGCCACAGGCCAGTCATCTGGCACTAATAAACTCCCAGGAGGTAAATTCCAGAGCCCTGGTAACAAAGCCAGTGAGAGACGGTCTGTGACTATCTCGTATCTGCTGCAGTCCCTCTTCTTCATAATGCCATCACCTATGGCACTAGAAATTATTCTGAATAATAGTGTATGCATGACATTAAAAATCAGGCAGTGCAAAAATACACTCAGGAATCAGAGGTCCCTCCCAGCAGGGAGCCCTGGCCTCTGCTTTTCCCTCTGCAAAGGCACAGTTACTAATTCTTCTATATCCTAGAGATATTAGGTGCACCTACAAACTTACTTGTATTTTTTAAAATTTATGTTTATTGTAAACAAATGGGATACATCTTGTTTCTCTGTACATGAAGTAGAGGCGTACCATTTATGTAATCATACATTTGCCTAGGGTGATAGTTTTTGAACTTACTTGTATAGTTGATCCTTTTTTAAAAACACAAATAAAGGTTAGCCTACAATATATCGCCCCACACCTTGTATTTTACTTCTAACATTGGCTTCTAGGGGTCCTTTGTCAACAGCAGAGCACATGTGAGAGTGCCACAGTTTTAACCACTGGGCAGTATTCCATCATGCATCCAGAGAGATATTCAATCGTTTATGTCACCGTTCCTCCTGGGCCTTAGTTCATTTCTGACCTCCACATACAATAAGACATGGGGGTTTTCCTCATCAGGAACTCTTTAGTCACTGCTGGTTGCTTCAGCAAAGGCTAAGTCTGTACTAAGGAAAGGACCACGCAGCAAGCCTCTTTTAGGTCCCCGAGCTCTGATAGGGGTTTGTCTAAAGATGAGCAGTGTATCCCAGCAGCTTGGGAGGCTGAGGCAGGAGGATTGCAAGTTTCAGGCCAGCCTCAGTCACTTAGCAAGCTCTAAGCAACTTAGCAAGACCCTGTTTCAAAATAAAAGATAAAAAGGGCTGGGGAAATGGGTTAGTGGTTAAGCACTGCTGGGTTCAATCCCTGTACCAAAAAAATAAAAATAAAAAAAAGATGAGTAGTGTGGTGTCGTAAGAGCCGGGCTCTGGAGCCTCCACACCTGGGTTTGAGCCCCTGCTCTGGCACTTTGTGCCTGTCACCTTGGGTGAGCCTGGGCCTCTGGCTCCTTGTATTCAGAATAGGATAGTATGGTGCCTAGTGGTGGCTTGTTAAGAGAAGTCAGTGAATGGTGTTTTAAAGCTGTTACAGGAGTACTCCACATAGTAGGGTACAGATGGTTAGAGAAAAAGGAGGTTCTATTTCCTAATGGCACGGGTGATAGCTGTGACTCTGGCCTGTAGTCCCAAAGGTTCACTTTTGCTCACTCTCACGCACTCCTGCTCTGTTTCATATTGATCTGGAAGGAAGCAGCATCAGATGGAATCTGTGCATGGATTTTGCTCTATTATTGGTGAGCTGAAAGCTTTTTAAAATGTAGATTCCAGTTTTAAGTGTGAGCACTACAGGGTTGGGGTGCAGCTTGGTGGTAGAGCTCTTGCCTAGCATGCAGAGGCCCTGGGGTCAATCCCAGTACTGCAGGGGAGAAAAGGTGTGAGGACAACTAATGACAGATTGTCCAAGTAGAATTCTACATTGAAGATGTATATTTTATCACCAACTTTTTATTCTGAAAATATTCCAGCCTATAGAAAATTAAACAACTAGTATGATAACCCCCCCCCAAAAACCTTCAGCTTGTGTTCTTAAGCCTAAGGACATTCTCCTTGGTGCTAACCATATCAGTTTCACACCTGGGAAGCTGACATTTGGTGGGTTGTGGAACAGCAGCATTCTTTCCTCACAGCTCATCTGCGTCTAGCTTAGATTCATTCTTTGCCTAAGACACTCTGTGACGCTCCTCACATTGAAGAGATTTTTAAAGTTATTACAGGGCTGGGGAGATAGCTCAGCTGGTAGAGTGCTTGCCTTGCAAGCACAAGGCCCTGAGTTCGATCCCCAGTACCGCAAAAATAAATAAATAAATAAATAAATAAAGTTATTACAGTCATTTAAAAAGACTATTAAAGCTATTTTGTGACCTTTTGTAGTTAGTAGATGAGTTGAGTCTTTAGTATGTCAGCTGCTTTTGGTTTCTGGTAGAGGTATAGTCCAAATGAAACTTCATGCAAAGTCCTTGGAAGAAACCAGATGTGGAGGCATGGGCCTATAATCCCAACTGCTCAGGAGGCTCAGGCAGGAGGATCTCAAGTTCACGGCCAACCGGGACAACTTAGCCAGACCCTCAGGAACTTAGCAAGACCCTTCTCAAAATAATAAGGGATAGGGATGCAGTTCAGTGGCAGAGCACTTGCCTAGCACACATGAGATCCTGGAATTGATCTCCAACCTTGCAGAAGTAAATCAATAGATAAAAGGAGTTCAGTGCCCCCAAGACAGGGAAGCCTCTCAGAAAAGCCTTCTGTGTCTGAGGATTGTCCCATGCAGGGCTGTCTGCTGTTGTACTAGCCCCTGGGGAACTGCTTGCTGGCTTTTACTACTCATCCTGGTTTCCTATAATATCTCATATAAAGTAGAGTCTAAGGCATGATCCCCACATTACTGGAGGGTCACTTTGGGAGCAGCTCACCAGCCCACCTCCCAACAAAACCACCTTCTGAAGAAATGACTTAAGGCCTACAGCTATCAGCATCATTGCCCAGAGCCCGCACATGCCTGGAAATCAACTCAACCCTGAACCTGGGCCTCAGAATTAAGGGGAAAAGCTGAGTGGTGCTGAAACTCCTGGCTCCGGCTCTCTGCTGCACGGCCGGTGTGCTGAATCCTCCACCCTCCATCGGCAATGCATCCAACATCTTTGCAATCAGCTCTGTGAGCCTTTGCTTCTGGGAAAGTTCTGAAGCTTCCTTACTCTGGGGCGGGCTATCATCTTAGATCACTGAATGATGAGGAATCGTGGTTGCTCCCTAGCTAAGAGGCACTGACCACAGGTCTCCTTTCACCACCACACCACCCTGTGAAGTAGGTGGTTGTATTCTTGTGAGCCACTTTACCCCACTCGACATGCAGGACTTGCATTCAGGTCTGCTGGGCTCCAGGGTCAGCTCTCCATCAGCCACACTATACTTGTTCCTCCCTGCTCAGTGCTACACACCCCATAGGTGTCCAATCTGGAGAATGTTGAAGAAACTACCTGAAACCCTGGAGAGCAGTAAACCAGTGGGGAGGAGCAAGGAGTACACACAGCCACTAGAGGTCGCAATTTAGCACATCTTTAGCCCAGGACTATCCTCTGAACCTTGGAACTGGCAAGAACTTCAGAGGTGGTCAGTGTCTTGTCCTCCAGCCCCAGATGAGAAAAATGAAGCTTGAGGTGCTGTGTCTTTCCCCAGGCTACAAGGGTGCACCAAATGTCAAGCCATGCTTTCCCAATACCACAATACCTCCAAGCACTTTCCTGGAGCCTAAAGCATTTTGTCATCTGAAAACAACATAGTGGTGGGACAGCTGGTGTATGCCAGGGACTGGGCGTGTGTGGCCCTGCTGGGGTGCTTCAGAGTATGAAAACTGAGGAGGATTTACTTTTAGTGATGAAGTTTGACTTGACTCAGAAATAAATTTTATGGCATGATCCAATACTTACATAATTCTAATGCATAAGATATATATATATATAATACATATATATATGAAATACGTCACAAAATAATACTTGTCATAATTATAATGCAGTCCATTCTGTAATTTGCTATTATAGCCTATTTTAGTCTGCTTGCTACCTATATATTTTAAAAGAATGTTAATCAGAATCCATGAAAATTGATTTCATGATTCCCTAGCCATCAGACCCTCAGCAGGAATACCATTGCTCTAAATCATTGGTTTCAATGAGAAAAGAGGTCACTAATGCTCAGCTTTTGTCATTGCATACCATATGGTCTTAGTTTTGGATACAGGGTAAGAAATTACTAGAATACAACTGCCACAGACAAGACTTATTGGAAGCAGTACCGGGAGCCATGAGAACAGGCCAGAGGTAGGAATCCTCTCCATGGAAGCCCCACCAAATCAGGATTTCAGGGAAAGACCAGCTCTGCTGTGACTCTCAAGAGCACTCCCACCTGGGAAACCAGAGGCTTAGCGCTGAGTACTTGAACTTAGGCAAATAAAGAAAAACGTTTACCAAGCACCAAAACCCACTAGGTCATGGGTATAAAATTACTCACTGGGAATCCTTGAATGCTGAAGGGCAGAGGCCCTAAACAATGGATCCGTTTGCTGTGATGACTAAGGAGCCTGAGAACAGGTTTTTTGTTTTGTTCTTACGCTCATTTAGACTGGTGCATTTCGGACTTTAGTGTGCTTAAGAATCATTTTGGGATCTTGTCAAAATGCAGGGACCAGTTCAGGAGGTGAGGTGTGGAGAGGGAGAGGACAAGAGGGCCTGACGGTCCTGGGGAAGCTTACCACTGCTTTCTGCCTGCAGACATGGAGAAGGGCTGCCACTTCCAGCACATCTTGGCCTGTGTGCACCTGAGCCTTCACCCAGGCCTGAGTGAGGCCGTGCTGCGGCAAGTGCTAGAGCTGCTGGAGGACCAGAGTGATATCGTCAGCACAATGGACCACTACTACATGGCGTTCTGAGCAGAGGCCCTCGGAGTGACGGGGAGCAGAAAGACAAGGCTGCATTCACCCTAGGTTCCAATTGTGAACATCCTGTGGGACTTATGTCTGGAAAGTTACCTCATAATAAACTATAAAGTATGGTCACTTGGGGAATGAGATGTAGCTACCTCCTATGTGCTATGACCTTGGGGTACAGTGACTTTGATCTCAGCCACTACAGGCAAGAAACGCCTTCTTATTGACTTCCTGTCTGGACAGGTCATGGATCAAGGAGCAGAATGGGGAGAAAACAGTATTGTCACCTTCATTTGTGTGTTTGTGGCTTGAGGCCTGTCCTGGTAAAGGGACATCACAGGGTCAAAGGAACTACACTACAAGAACTGAGGAGCTGATGTCTGGATCACACAGTTCTAAGCTTGGCAAGCCCTCAGGCTATTAGCTCCATCAGTGTGGCCTCTCCCAGTGGGTAAAAACTAGGCAGGGGAGTGGTTCTTCCTGGATGAGTGCCCCCCACCTGTTTTCTGAGGCTCCAGCACCAACGGCAGGGCCTGAGGTTTGCTGCTGTTTACCAGCTCCTGCAGAGATGTGAGTAAACAGGGGGTCCAAGGTGTGGCTCTGTGTTCAGCACTTATTTCCCTTCTGAATTAAAAGGTGTCTCAGAACATTTCCCTGCACTCCCAGTGTTGCAGGACTAAACACATGGTCCCTAGGTTCCTTTGCAAGGGACAGAGCTATCAATCAGTAGCCTGGCAGGGGGTAGATGTGATCTTCAAGGTTGCTGCTGAGTATTTGGGATGTGCTGACACCATCAAGACAGAGACTCTCAGTATGTGCCCAGACAGGTGATGGAGTCATGCTTCTGCTCAGAATGACAAGGTAAAGAAAAACCATCTGAGGTATGTAGTAAGCTTGTTCTAACAGAAAATGACAAATCAGCCAGCAAAAATAAAGCGTGAAAACAGATTCGGAGTTAATTACAGTTATTTTGCAGAAGGCACATCTGCCTTCATCTGCTGTGTTGGCTCTTGACGTGGTAGAGTCTTGATGGCTTGGCTGGAGATC
Organism: Sciurus vulgaris; assembly: GCF_902686455.1. NCBI lineage: Eukaryota > Metazoa > Chordata > Mammalia > Rodentia > Sciuridae > Sciurus > Sciurus vulgaris. The sequence continues at coordinate 25,463,934 of NC_136464.1, forward strand.
CTGCAGGCCTGGAGAGCCACCCTGCCCTCCGTGAACATGGAGTGGTTTCTACCCTCACAAGGCAGCTTCAGTTGGATGTGTCAGGCAGAGAGCTAGTACTGGCAGATCACTTCCTGGCTTGGACCTTTCCAGCTTGACCCAAACCTCTGCTGACTTCTTATAGTGTTGTACAGACAACTGTCCTGTGTCAACCCTATGCTCAGAAGGGTCTCTGAAGAGGGCCTGCCTGGAATGAACTCCCAGCAGTTCTTCCTCGGTTAGTGGCATTTCCTTATTGAATGCATCTTTGATTAGTGGAGCTTTCCAGGAGACAGTATGGAATCAGAACAGAAAAAGGGCATATGCTGGCACAGAGCAACCGAGTTTCATCTCCAGGACATAACCACACGGTGTGGGAGGATGCACATCGTGTGTATTCTAGAGTTCTGTGATTAGGGGAAAGAGTTATAGAATAAAGGTTAATTATGATCCATGTATATACAATGAAATATTACGCAGCCACTGAAATGTTGGAACAAATGGATACTCTTACTACAGTGTACTACCCATAGTAGATCTAGTGAGAAGGAAATCCAGTTACAGATCTGTTTGTATAGTATAACACCCTTGATGTAAAGTTCCCTGTATGTATTACATCTACACAGTATATTTCTGCACGCGTGTTGCTTGTAGCTCTGGCACACGTACACATAGACATTTAGTTGATCACTCCCTCCTCCTAGAAGTACTTGCTATGCTTGGTTTTCAGGACATCACACTCCCTGACTTCACCTTCTCAGTGTCCTTTGCTCAGGTCTCTGTCTCCCTGAGGATAGAGGGCCAGTCCCAGACCTCATTTCAGTTTGGCTTATACCTTTGGGGATCTCAGTCACCTTTGTGGGGCACACTTTCTCAATGCTACTCACTTCCTCCATTCACATCCAAATTCAGCCTTTCCTCATCCTTAGACTTCTGTATCCAGCCTCCTACTGACATCTGCACTCAGGTGGCTGAGACATCCCAAGCTTAATCACACAGCCAGGCTCCCAGCTGACCTGACTTCCAACCTGACCCTTGTGCAGTTTTCCTAGTTGCCCAGGCCAAGTCCATTGCCTTCTTCCTTTCTCTCACATCCCACATTCAATCTGCTGCAAATCATCTTGTCTCTACCTTCAAAATGTTTCTGGACTCTGAAGGCTTCTCTTCCACCCCTGCCTCCTGAGAGTGTCGCAGCTGCCCCTCACTACCCTCCCTACCCTCCCTGCTTCTGCCCTTGTCCCTCTTCTTTGCGTCCTCAGTGCAGCAGCCCTGGTCCTGTGACGCCCTCACTCCCCATGACTTTTGATCTCTCCAGGTAGGAACCTGAGGCGTACCAGTGATTGGGAAGGCTCTGCCCATCTGTCCTCTCCTGCTGAGCCCCTCGCTGCTCTGCTCAGCTGCTAGACCTGGCTGCTCTCACACCCCAGGTGCGTTCTTGCCTTAGGGCCTTGGCATTTGACATTCCGTCTGCCTAGAATGTTCTTTGCCCAGATAACCATGTGATGTGCCTCCCTCTCCCTTCTTTCAGGTCTTTGCTGGAGTGCCACCTTGCAGTGAGGCCTGCCCTCAGCCCTCTTTACTGATTGTAGCCAACTCGTACTTCCTTCCCAGCTTTATTTTTTCCCACAGTACTTGTGGATGTCTCACACACTGCAGATGTTTCTTACCTGCCCAGTTTATGGTCCGTCTCTCTGGTAGAAAGAACGCTGCATGAAGACAAGATTCTCTTTTTTTGCTTCCCTCTGTCGCTAGCACTGAAAGCAGTGCCTCTGGCACATCTTGAAGCAATCCCACTTCCAGCTGCCAGTGTCTGCCTCTCCTGGGGGCTTTCTCCAGAGCCTAGAAGGCTGTTTCTATTGAAGAGTGCAGAACTAACATTCCCTGGGTGCAGCCTCCACTATAAATATCCCAGCCCCCTTGCCCTTCAGGTGAGAGGTCCCCAGGCACATGTTCTACACTGTCTCCCAGAGTTTCGCTGCAGGATTAAGTAACATGCACCCACAGTAGCTGCCAATTTGATACCCACCAACCTGACCCTGCCTATCTTACTTCCCTCTCCCAATTCCTGTTTAGTACGCCTCTCGGATGAATGCTTTCTAGAATTCTTTGCCTCAGGGTCAGCTTTTGTATGAGCATACATTAACACCATGCCCACTGATTCATTTGGGAAATGCATGAATAATTATATACACCAAAAGAGAGATTACTAGAAATGTTTTCCAAAGTAATACACCTATGACCTTTGAAAAATGAGATGTCAGGTGCTTTTGAACTACCAGTCTAGAGCCAGGTATGGTGGCTCATGTCTGCAATTCTAGCTATTGGGAAGCTAAGACAGGAGGATCTCAAGTTCAAGGCCAGCCTGGGCACTAGCAAGACCCCATCTCCAACAATAATAGTAATAATAAAAGAGTACAATTATCCTATGTAAATGTATGATTACACAAATAGTATGCCTCTACTTCATATACAACCAGGGAAACAAGTTGTACCCCGTTTGTTTACAATAAAAAAAAAAGAGTATTGACCAAATTGTATTGTTATATCATGGGCATACATGAATATGTAACACATCCCACTATCATGTATAATTACAATGCACCAATAAAAATATGGAAAAAATAATAACCAGCTACCTGACTATACTTGGTATTTTTAAAATTAGCTGATGTCATCTCTGCAAAAATAATAAAGCTCTTTCCACTCCCCAACTCACTCACACAACCTAAGTCATGAGTAAGCCAAGAATGAGATGGGCCTCTTCCACAGCAACAGAAGAGCTGAGAAGATGCAGGAAGTGGTCACTGCCTGCATGGGGGAGGCCAGTAGAGGGTTCCCCTGAAAAGGTGAGATGCTGAGCAAACCTCCAGCTCTCTGTGTTCATGTGTTTTGGGAGGTGTGGACTCACATATAATTGATGTAGGCAAGAAGACAAATTGACTACTGTCTGGTCAAGGTTTTGTTTGAAGATCTATGATTATCCCCATCTGGTAAGCCAGTAGGATTCCTCATCCCTATAAGACACTTCTTTGTAATTATTTTCCCCTCTGATGGTGTGCCAGGACACTGGCCGAGAGAAAGCCAAGTGGAGAGAGGTCCATTCAGTGACGAGGAACCTAAGACTCAGTGCCGAGGATTGAAACCAAGAGAACTTGTAATTTTTTGTTGGCGAAAACATCTACACTTTCTTACTAATGTGGTTTCTTTTCCGCAAGTGACTTCTACAGCAACTGCCCCAAAGAAAAGTCTCATTGTTTCTGTACTAAATTTACGTGAAGCCTAACAGCAAACTCAAGACTGAAGCAGCTCACAGGAGCTGCCAATGGCAGGTGCTAGGGATAGAGCGGGGCCATCTTGAGGGGCGAGGGCGTCTGAGGACAAAACTTTGTGACTGAGCTCTTGATCATGTGGTGTTCCACTGGTGGAGGGGCTCAGTGTGAGTCCCCACTCCTACGTCAGTGGGCTTTTCTATAATCCAGAATCGTTTTTTAGATTCAACCCATTTTGATTGAACTTTAACAATCAATTACCAGTTAATCTCTCCTGCATTTATTAATAAACACAACCAGGTAAGTCATAGCACAGCACGAGGTTCCATGTTCACAAGAAGTCAAAATCAAACCCCAAATTCCTGAAGAGGCTCAGGTCCCTCCCTGTATTTCAAAGTAAAATGATAGGTTTTCATTTTGGAACATAAAGAGAAATTTTTGAAGACCACATAATAGTTTTAGGGTTTTTTTTATTTTTGTTTTTGGTTTTGGGTGTTGTTTTATTTGGTTTTAGATAGAGACAGTAAAATGATGTCTCATTAATTCAGACTGATTTGGTAAGAGGTCTGTGAAAGTAGAAAGTCTGAGTTGGAAGTAGTGCTATTTTATTACTGTAGGTCTCCCCTGTGGTCCTTATTAAATCTGAGTTATAGAGGAGGGAGGTTTCTGCTCTTAGGGAACCTGTTTTAGTAAAAGAATTACTTTAATTATGTATCATTTATTATCATTTGATGATACATTATTTATCGTCTGATATTTATATGATTTAAAAGTACTTAAAAGAGGCTAGGCATGGTGGCACATGCCTGTAATCCCAGCAGCTTGAGGCTGAGGCAGGAGGATCACACGTTCAAAGCCAGCCTCAGCAACTTAGTGAGGCCCTAAGCAACTTAATGAGACCCTGCCTCAAAATTAAGAAATAAAAAGGGCTGGAGATGTGGCTCAGTGGTTAAGCATCCCTGGTACCAAAAACAAAACGATAACAGAAGAGGTGGGATATCCACACTGTAGCATATTATTCAACCATGGGAAGGAATGAGGTTGTGATACAGAGAGCACGAGCAGATGGAAGCTGTGTGGTCATTTTGTGCATGAAGAACCTTGGAGACATGCTAATTGCAAAAAGCTAGACATAAGGCCATATACTATATGATTCCATTTATATGAAAAGTCCAGGAAATGGGAGAATCTTTCGAGATAAAAAAAAAAAAAATAGATGAGTGGTTTCCAGGCATAAGGAGGGAGGGGATTCAGTGGTAGAGTTGCTTTTTGGGTGATGGAAATGTCTTGGAATCAGTGGTGACATTTGTGCCAACTAAATACACTCAAAACCACTGAACCATAGGCTAACTTGGGATTCCTCACATCATCGTGGCTGGAATTCCAGGGCAGGCATCCCAAGAGAGCACAAGGAGACTTGCCCAGCGTGTACAAAGCCCTGGGTTCAATCCCACAAACAAAAAGGAAAGGGCTGGCTGTGCAAAATAATCACCCTGCATTCATATGGCTGTTTAAGTGCCGTATGTGCCTTATCCACTCGAGTGTCACTCAACCCATGAGAGAACGCCAGCCAGATGGAGGGCGCACGGCCATTCTGTGCATAGCCTGAAGCCACGCAGTGTCACTTTCACAGTGTTGTAATTGTCAAGCCTGTCACAAAATCTCAACCAGATTCAAGAGTGGCAGTAAATTCTACTTTCTGATACAGAGTAACAAGGATCTTGAAGGACACAGAATAGGGAAATTCTGGCCATTTTGGAAAATAGAGTCCTTCAACTTTTATGTACAGACGGCTTCATTCTTTAAAGAAATATACATTTTTTAATACTGGAAATTTCCAAGAAAGGAAGAGATGATCAACTACTTCCTAGGTTCTATGTATTTTTCATACACTGTGTGTGTGTGTCTATATATGTATTATTAGAAAAATAACCATGTTACTATTTTGTGTATCCTAGGGAAAAAAGTGTCAGTATTTTATATGCACCTACCACATCTTGGAAGTTTTCCCCATTTTATGTGCAAGATTAACCACATTCTTTTAAATGGTGACATAATTCTATCATATGGCTGTCCCAAAGTGTATTTAACTAGACTCCTGTTGAGAAACATTAATTGCTTTCTGGTTTGTTGCTATTGCAACCAGTTCTGCAGGAAACATCCCCATATATTTTTCTTTTCTTGGCTTACATTTGAGAGTATATTTTGTATGGTAAAATTCAAGCAATGGAACTGCCTGAAGAAAAGATGTGAGCTTTAAATTTTTGAATAGCTGGACATAGTGGTACACACCAGTAATCCCAGCTGCTTGGGAAGCTGAGGCAGGAGGATCGCACGTTCTAGGCCAGCCTGGGCAACTTAGAGAGACCGTATCTCAAAAATTAAAAGGGCTGGGGATGTAACTTAGTGATAGAGCACACCTAGGCTCAATCTCCATTGAAAATTACCTATTGAAAAGACTGATCCAATGAGCATGTTGTTGATGATTGATGAGTTTACTCTTTGCCCACAAACTCACCCACACTGTATTACCAATATTTTTCATCACTGCCCAACCAGGTAAAAAACAATTTCTGATTTTGCTTGTCCATTTCTTTAGTGTGAGTACTATTGAGCCTGCGTTCATCTTGAGAACCTTTAGACAGATGGGGCTGGACCTGGGACAGTAGCCCTTGCTTCCAGGAGGGACTGAGGATGGCCAGTCATGTCTTGATAGTGGCATTGGCTCTAGAACAGACTGAGAGCCCAGCTGCTATGGATAATGCACAGCTGGAATAAACATCCTGAAGAACTCAACCCTCAAAGTTTCCAACTTGCTACTTCAAGCACCTGATCACAAACCCACCCAAACATCAATGCATTATGACAATGATCTTTTTAGAAACAATCACCATATTATCCACTCAGACTTCTCAGACCAGACACCATTCAATGCTGGCTCAGTGATATTGTCCCCTGTCAGTTAAATGTGAAAATCCAAGAATGTTTTTAAGGAAGTGCTAATTAAGGGGAGGAGATAACTTTCCTTATAGAAATGGCTTGATGCCGCCTCCGTTTGAATCAAGATGGCCTAATTATCCCAGCAGGCCCTTGCTTTTGTTTTCATCGATGACAGGGTTTAGTGCAGTTAATTGGGTCATTGGGCAGCACCTATTTTGATAATCTTGGCTGGAAATTGCTCCCTTGGGTTGAAGGGTCTTCATTTTTCACCCTGGGGACAGTGAATGGAGGAAATGAGGCAGGGATGAGGACAGAATGTCCTTCCATTTTTTAGCTCTACTTTCCTGCAAAGCCACATGTGGTGTTAAGTGTTACATAAGCTGTCCTATGCAGCTCAAGCAATATGTGACAAGTGCTGCTTTTGTGCTGCACTGAAATTTGTAGATAATTAGTTTATCCTAATAAACTAGGTGGCAGGATAATGTATTGGGCTATTAGCATAGGTTTTGTTTTTCCTGTATTTTATTTCTTCTTTCTTAGTAGGAAGCCAGCCTTGCCTCAGGGAGGTTTGGTTTGAATTGGGACATTTTTGTGCAAAGTGCCAGGCAGATGTTTTCTGGAAGCCAGGAGTCTGGGGAGGGATTGGTTGGAGATTAGTGGACCCCAGGTCCTGCAGACTGGAATGTGCTCCCTGGCAGTCTTGTGGCAGGTGGCAGGATGACAGGACTTCTGTGGAGAGGCTTTGTGGTGTCTTTCAGAGGACAGACTCTCAACCTAGGATTCCCAACTTCAGCCAAAAGCCCCAGGCGGAAGCTTAGGAGGGAAGCAGCCACAAGCCTCCTTCCTTGAAGGGATGCAGATGTGTAAGCAGGAACGCTGGGATGTCAGCAGGAGCCTTGGTCTCTGGAGAAGAGTGGCCCTGCCCATATTTTCTGGGTTGCATGTAACCTGGGTTTTCACAGATCCCCAGAGGGAGGACCTGCCTCATCCTGCTACCACCAATATAATTTTCCTGCCAGCCCAGAAGATAGGAGCTCACTCTAGAGGTAACTTGAAGTGAAATAAAGAAGGAATACAGCAAATCTCGTCCACCTGAGTTTGGGAAGAAAGGATTCATACAGCACAATAGTCAGAACGAATCAAGGTAAATCTTAGAACAAGGTCATTCCCACCCACTTGCATTCCAGGATACTCTGTTGAGTGGGAGAAGGGATGATATCACAGTGTGGTTCCAGGGACATTACTTATGACCCTCCCATGGGATTGTGTTGGTAACAAAAAAACCACTTGTCCTGTGTCACTGCGGAAACCACTGCCTCAGAGGATGGAGGAGAGAGAAGGGCTGAGAACTTGTCATGTTTCCTCAGTGGCGTCCACCTTCTCTTGATTGGGAGAATCTCACCATGGCCCTTGGCCATGCAGATCAGCAGGGAAGGTATCCAGTGAATATGGGTCCTGGCTGAGCTGGAACAGAAGATGCAGGCAAGTGAGTAAATAGAACAAACTCAGTAGATTCCAAAATGCCTGAGCAATGAGTCTCCTCCCAATGTGAAGAAGCCTGAAGTCTCTACTCAGTGGAGCAATCAGCCCTGCCCAGCCCAGCCCTGCCCAGCCCAGTCCAGCGCCTCTGGTAGAGTCAGCATCTCTGCCTAGGCCTGTGGTTCTCTCACGTCCGGGCTTGTCTTGCCCTGGTATAGGGCAAGAAATAGAAACTGCGCCCCTGAAATGACAGCTGGCTGAGGAATGCAGGTCTCAGCACTCTGCTGGAGGTCAGGCCATCAGCATGAGCAGACTGAGATGAAGGTGAGCTGCTGCTTCTGTCCATTTGCTGTGGACCTGGTGACCAGGGGAAATGAGAGGTGGGCAGGCACTGAACCTGCAGACGAATGATGAGTCTGGTGTGTTTCCACAAGACTCAAGACTCAACTATCCCCATGTTCCCTCTGACACTAGCTACATCCCACACAGTCCACCTGGAAGTCTGTGACAGACTCAGCATTAGGCATAGCATTGGTGCTTAATAAATAGTGGCCTCTTATGGGGAATTGGGGGCCAAGGAGTCAATGAGAGACATTGTAATGTTTTGCAGTATTTTTAATGTGTAAAATGTAATAACTCAAAAAACAAAAATAGGGGGATTCACATAAGAATCCAGATTTCTGGCTTTTCCTAATAATGGAAAAGCCCTGGCAACTCTGGGAACACTTATTCTGGTAATAGAGGCGGGAGGGCTAGCATTTGACTTTAAGCTGAGAGCTGGCATCAGATTTACTGTTTGGAAAGAATAATTCTGTCCGGAGAGCCGGGGAGCATTACAGAAGAGCAAGCTCGGGGGTAAGTAGTCCAGAGAGCCAGTGTCTGCTGCAGCAATCCAGGGAGGGCCTCAGCTGGGACCGTGGCAGGGAGACAGGCCAGAGGCATGATGCAATAGAACTGAGAAGCGGGTCACCATTTGGAGGAGAATAAAAAAGGCCAGTTTACCTCTAGGTTCTGACGACAGACCACAGGAAGTGTGCAGGACTTTCACAGGAAGGGAACAGAGAAATGATTCAGGAGATCTCTAGTGATAGCACAAATGCTGCAAGAATAAACCCCCCAAAATGCAAGAAAAAGCCCTCATAAAAAATGGACTCTGGGGTGACTGGCTCCTCTCCCCCATTCCAGGCACCAAAAGTCCCAGTGATTTGCCAGAGAAAAAGGTGTCTTTGGAGAACACAACATGGGAGAACTGGAATTTCAGATGGAGAAACTTAATGCTTGTGACTTAAAAGACCTAAAGAATTGCCAACTGAAAAGTAGCTGATATCCTGTTCCTCTAGGGAACGAATTTTCTTGGGTCCGTGACCATCCTTTACAGCTTTATTAGTCATGTCTGAAGCCCTTTTTTTGGTTGTGAGGCCACTGGCAGGGTTCTGCTCTGGAGGATCACCTTGGGCAGCAAGCCCCACAGGACAACCCAGGGGATCAACAAGCCAGGCTGCTGAGCAACACTATCGCAAGGCTTGAGGCAGATGTGAACCCCCTCAGCTTCTTTTCCACTGAGTTTGTTTTAGCAATTTGGGTCCTTTCACTTAGGATAGAAACAGGTTCCTTGGAGGCAGGAAGAAAATTTTGACTTTCTCTGCTCTTCTGAAGAGGCCTTGACAATGTTTGATCCTATCAGCTACTTGAATCAGAGTCGAAAATATTTTCCCTGAGGTTTGGTGACCAGGTATCAGATTAGTAACCCCATGGCTTCAGACTTAATCCATGATGTGAGAAAGATACTCAAAGTAAAAGTGTTGATTACTTAACAATAGCTAATGATTATTGAATAGTTATGCTGAATCATTTAAGCAAATTTAAATCTTCATGTCAAAACCCTAATAGGTGGATACTCTTGTCAGTCCCATTTTACAGATGAGAAAATTGATAGAGACCAGCTTGCCTAAGGACATGCGGTTTGTAAGTGGAAAACCAAGCTCCTACCCAGTGACTTTGACCTCTAGGATTTGTTTTTGGGGTCAGAGAAGCCATTCTCTGGTGGCTCTAAACTGGGAACCCAACACAGAGTGCCTTTAAATTTGGGTTGATACATAAACTTTTCTTCCTTTCTCTCTCTCTCTCTCTCTCTCTCTCTTTTTTTGGTACCAGGAATTGAACCCAGTGCTTTCCTACTGAACCACATCCCCAGCCCTTTTTTATATTTTATTTAGAGACAGGGTCTCACTGAGTTGCTTTAGGACCTCGCTAAGTTGCCGAAGCTGGGTTTGAACTCGCGGATCCTTCTGACTTAGCCTCCTGAGCCGCTAGGGTTATAGGCTTGCGCCACCGTGCCTGGCCATAAATTTTCCTGACCACAGCTGAGCTGCCCTGAGAACACCGCTTCTGGTGGGGAATGTCCTATGGAACACTGGGCTGAGTGGGTGGGGTGACATCACGACACACCCAGGGCACAGAGGGACCAGGTGTTCACTGAAGATGGAGGAGACCTGGGCCAGGGCAACAGTTGTTCCTCCCTGAACAGCATCATAGTCCAGAGGGAGCCAAGGGGATGATTCAGTGACCTCCCAAGGGTTGGTTTGGGCGCATGCTTTCAGGCCTTGTTTCTTTTTTGATTATGAGATATCTCAGACGTACAGAAAACAACAAAGTGGAACTTAGGTAGGAACCACAGGTAGGAACCAGATGTTAATACTTCCCTCATGAGGCCCACGGAGCTCTCTCTAAAGAAGCATAATGTTGGACATACCAGTAAGGCCGACCCACTTCTTCCCCGCTTCTGGCGCCACAGTAACTACTATCATTTATATCATTCCTGTGAAGATTCTTTTAAAAATTAAAAATTGTGGCGTAACTTTCTAGTAGTAAAATGTATGAATCTTACTTGTATGATGTGACAGGTTTTATGTATGTGAACACTCAAAACAAGATGTGAAACATGTCCAGCAACTCAGAGGGCTCCTTTGCTCATGACATTGCAAAATTAAGTGAAGGGGCTGGGGTTGTGGCTCAGTGATAACGTACTTGCCTCAAATGCATGGGGCACTGGGTTCAATCCTCAGCACCACATAAATAAAATAATGATATTGTGTCCATCTATAAAACAAAATTAAATTAATCGAATGGAGTTGCCAATATTTTAAAGTTTAGATATCCAGAGATTTAATGTAAAAATCTAAATTTCTGGCTTCTCTTGAATTTTGGGGCTATCTGGCCACATGAAGCTCACTTTCTAAGAGCATGGGGACAGGGTAGCAGTCACCCACGGTAGACACCTGTCATTATCTTCTTGTTATTGCCCATGTACTCCACTCATTTACAGAAGAGGAAAGTGCTGCCATGCTTGTAATTTTAAAAAGTGAAGAAGAAGCGGGCACAGTGGCGCACGCCTGTAATCCCAGCGGCTCGGGAGGCTGAGGCAGAAGGATCACACGCAAGTTCAAAGTCAGCCTCAGCAATGGCGAGGTGCTAAGCAACTCAGTGAGACCCTGTCTCTAAATAAAATACAAGATAAAGCTGGGGATGTGGCTCAGTGGTCAAGTGCCCCTGAGTTCAAGTCCAGGTACCAAAAAAAAAAAAAAAAAAAAGAACAACTGCCATGGGTATATTAAGGAAGGCAGAGTTTGAAAAAACAGTTTTTCTCCCCATCTGCTATGAAGCTGCTGACAATACCATAAAATACAAAGGATCCAGAATCTGTATGTCTTCACTACTCAAACTGGGGTCCTTGGACCAGCAGAATCAGCAGCATCTAGGCCTTGTTAGAAATACAAAATCTCAGTTCCCTCCCCAAACATATGTATTTGCTAGGGCTGCCATAACAAACTACCTCATACTGGCTGGTTTAAACAACAGAAATTTTCTCAAAATTCTAGAAGCTTAAGTCCCAGATCAAGGTGGTAGCAAGAGCTCTCTCGTTGGCTTCTAATTGGCTATCTTCTCCCTGTGTCTTCATGTGGTCTTTCTTCTGTGTTCACCTGTGTCCTCATCTCTCCTCTTCCACATCCTCCTCCTTTTTTTTGAGACAGGGTCTCACTGTGTTGCCCAAGCTGATCTACAGGGCTGTACCACTGCCCAGCTTCCATTTTCTCTTCTTGTAAAGACATCAATTATATTGGATTAAGGCCACATCCTATGACCTTATTTAATTTTAATTACCACTTTGAAGACCTTCTTTCCAAATACAGTCATATTCTGAGCTACAGGGGCTAGGATTTCAACATGAATCTTGAGGGATCGGTTTGGCTCATAACATACTAAATCAGGATTTGTATTTGAAGAATATCTCTAGGGAACTTGGGTATGTCTTTAAGTTGAGAAGAGATGCCAGTTCTGCTCCCTGGTGGATGGAGCACCAGTGGGAGTGAATGGGGGCCCCTAGGGAAGGAGAAACCCTTGTGTTTTCGATGCCTTTTCTTTCCATTCCGCAGGGAAGAAACACTTTGGGACTTGGTTTCGATTCCTCTTGCATGGGAGTCCCAGTAAGAGGGGGGAATGTGAGCAGGTGAGGGTACAGGTAAGGAGGGATGAACCAAGCTGCTAGCATGATCTGGCCCCAGGAGAGCCTCCTGAATGCAAATTGGAATGCTGGAAATATGGCTGCTCTTTGCAAAGAGGCCATTTTCACCTGTCACCACCTGCAGGCATCCTCTCTCAAGGTACAGAGCAAGTCTCTGGGATTTCCTGCAACAAGAACTAGAAGACATCACACTGCATTCCTCCCCACCCTGCACAAGCTCATTTACCACTCTTATCATGGTCTGATGCTATGGTGACAGTTACCATAGAAATACTCCTATGCATGGTTGAAACTAATCCCTACCCATGCTGTCCATCATGTGGCTTAGACTAAAGATTTTCAAGCTGTGTCCCATAAAGCTACAAGGCACTTGTAGGTTTCACAGACATTTGATTCAAATATCAATCTAAAATATTTTTATTTTATTTTATTTTTTGGTTGTGCTGGGGACTGAACCCAGGGCCTTGTGCATGCTAGGCAAGCACTCTACTAAATGAGCTACATTCCCAGCCCTTTAATTTATTGTTTAAATGACAAAGAATGTAGATAATCATAAAAAAAAAAAAAAAAAAAACAGGCCCAGCATGGTGGTGCACACCTGTAATCCCAGCAACTCCAGAGGCAGGAGGATCCCAAGTTTGAGGCTAGCCTGGGCAACTTATCAAAACCCTGTCTAAAAAGTGTGGAGTTCAGTAGTAGAACATTCCAGGTTCAATCCTCAGAGTAGAAGGCTAGTAGTAGAAGGCTAACCCCTCCTACAAATAGTAATTCTGATCTCTGGGCAAAACCAAAAAGAAACACCTGTTTGATGCTACTAAAGAGAAACCAAACACTAAAGGAAGGGGAGTGGATCCTTTGAAAGAAGGGGTCACTCCAGGTGACATACACACTGGTATGGCTTTTCCCCTTAGGCAATCATTCTGGACTTTAATGCATGTTAGAATCTTTGGAGTTTGTTAAAAGATAGATTTGGGGTTTCAACCCGGGATTCTGATTCACTGTGCCTATGACTTGACTTTACATTTCTAACAAGTTTGCAGGTGATGCGGATGTTGCTGAACCATGATCACACTTTGAAAACCACAGCTCAAACAGGGCAGGAGTCATTGAGGGACTGGAACTGGAGCAGAAAACCACAGCGTACTGGCCTGACAGTTCAGAGGAGTTGGCATCTGAAGTGGCCAGAAGTTGAGCAGAAACTTGGGGAAGAAAGTCCCAGGGCCAGAAGCTCCCAAATATTAGTATACATTCTCCTCAAATCCTTGGTGGACCCCAGAACTGTACATGTGCAGGAGATGACAAGGAGTCCGATAAACATTCAACAGCTGACAGTTGCAAGAGGTGAGCATAGGCCATGCACGGCGGTGCACACACACCTGTAATCTCAGCAGCTCGGGAGGCTGAGGCAGGAGGATCGTAAATTCAAAGCCAGCCTCAATAATTTAGCAAGGCCCTGAGCCACTTAGTGAGACTCTGTCTCAAAATAAAAAATAAGAAGGACTGTGGATGTAGCTCAGTGGTAAAGGTCCCTGGGCTCAAACCCTAGCACCAAAAAAGAAAAAGAAAAAAGTAAAGAAAAAGAGGTGAGCAGAGATTTCAGCAGTTGCCCATCACAAAGATGAGAAGGCTTGGAGCTGGAAGTCTCGCCAAGTTTGAAGGGTTTGGCAAGCAATGGAGCTTTTTATCGAAACCATGAAAGGACCACACCCTAACAGACTATGTCCCTTATTAAAATGTTCACCTTAATACTAAAGGTAAAACTCAAATAGGCCCGTCCCAACAAAACCTAAAACAAGCCTTAACAAAACTGATGAGTCCATCAGTAACTTAACTGCCCACAGCCAAGAATTTACTCTCTAACTGAGTATATGACACACACCTATAATCCCAGCAGCTTGGGAGGCCAGAGGATCACAAGTTCATAGCCAGGCCCTGAGTAACTTATCGAGACTCTGTCTCAAAACAAAAAGGGCTGAGGATGTGGCTCAGTGGTTAATCGCCCTGGGTTTAATCCCTGATGTAATAATAATAATGATAATAATAATAATAATAATAATAACAACAATAATATGTTCTCTAGAGGAAAATAATAGTCCGGTTTCTACAATGTATCATTCACCATGTTCACTATACAAAAATCACTAGATACTTGAGGAAAAAGAAAAACGTGGCCCATAATCAAGCCCAGGTGTCTGAATGGGCAGATAAGGACTTTATAATATCTTCAATAAATACATTAAATCATCTTTGGAAAGATGTGCACATATTGGGTGAAGAGACATTTAGGAGAGACTTACAAATTACAAAAATAAACTAAATAGAAATCCAAGAACTAAAAAACATAATATCTGAAGAGTGAATCTCCTGCTTCCCATCCTCCCTCTCAATCCCACTTTCCACCCCCAAGCTGAACATCATAGTAGGAGTCGCTGGTGGTAATGAGAAAGTTCTTACTCTAACTAGCTTATGCTGGGATGCTAAGGTGTAGGAAAGACTCCAGAAGCAAACTTCAGGAGAAATAGAGTGGGATCTTCTGCACGAAGTTCTGCCTTATCTCAGGCCCAGAGCAATGGAGCAGGCAGACCATGGACTGAACCTCTGAAACCATGAGCCAAGATAAAACCTTTCCTCCTCTAAGTGTTCTTGTCAGTTAACCTTTTCTAACTGTGGGCTGCCCACTAAGCAGACACATGTCACTGATTTGGATGCAAGTAATTCTACAGGGACATGTGCTGATGAAGCATGTTGAGGGCGTGGAGAAGTTAGACAGGAAAGGGAGGAGCCAGTGAGGGTGTGCTCAGGTGCTGGCCCAATCCCACTGGGACCCTCTGAGCAACTGTGTAGAGCAAATCTCAGAAGTGTCCTACCAAGGGACAAGGAAGTTGGGAAACATACCCACCAATTCCAGCCCCTCAGTGGTTGTGAGTTGCTCCTAGGTACACAAGCAGACTTCTACAATCAGAGACACCTCTCATAGAGAGAGAGACACACACATACACATGTTCCTGAGGCTGGAGGCAGCCATTATGAAGGGAAGCTAATTCCACTGAAGCTACAGGTCTCTGGGGTGGACCTAAGGGGAGTGGGCAGGGCACTGACTATGCCCGATACACATCTGTCAATCTCTTCACATCCACAGGGTCCTGCTGTACATTATTCTATAAAAAATAAATTTTCAAAACCAAATAGGCTGAACTATGTTAAAACTCAAGCAATAAGTGGGCTGGACTTGTAGCTCAGTGGTGGAGTGCTTGCCTAGCATGTGTGAGGCACTGGGTTCAATTCTCAGCACCACATATAAATACATAAATAGATAGATAAATCAAACTCAAGCAATTATCCCCACAGGCAAATGTGTCATCATTCCAAATGGGAGCACATTAGTGACCATAGGCGATGCACTCCTCATCCTTCCCTAGTCCTGCAAGAACTAGTTTATAGTCCTACTCCTCGTTAAGGCACTATCCCGCCATTAGCTCTTAGATACAAGTGCCTGAAGAGTCACTGTATGTTAATGTAGTATTTTTTTCAAGTGGACTTAAACAGCTTCCCTTAATTAAAAATGACTTCCACTGGTGAAAAGTGGGACTTTAAGGAGAAACTTTGCTGGTGTGGTTGTGCATGCCTATACTCCCAGTATCTTGGGAGGCTGAGATGGGAGGATGGCAGATTTGAGACCAGCCTGGGAAACTTAGTGTCTCAAAATAAAAATAAAGCGGGGGTACTGAGGTAGACAGCTTGCTTAGCATGTACAAGGCCCCAGGTTCAATCCCAGTATTGCAAAACAATAAAAGAAGAAAATTTAATGAAATTTATAAGTTTGATCAAGACCAAGATATCAAATATCCTACCACTGACCAAATCTTCAAAGTATCAGCCTCACTGGCATTAGATTATGAAGCAGTGTGCCAAAAATACACCTGCAAAGACAAGAGAGGAAGATACTTAATTGTTTTGGGGGATCACCTTTTATGGCAATAAAAATTATCCAAGTCCTCAATATGTTTTGGGTAGCAAATTTTGCAAATTAGTTTTGTAAAACCTGCCAAGAGGCAATGCCATTTTGAGACTAAATACAATGGAGCATGAAAACAAGGCTTTCCTTCCCCATCCAGGGAAGAACAGCTTAATGTTTTGAAAAGACATATGCAAAGAAACCTGGCGATGAACAGGCACTGTCAGTGCTGCACATAAATAACACATTGCACACGAAGGAGAACCCACTATTGAGGAAACACTTAGGAGGCCTCAAGCTATTATGAATGGGACCTATTAGTCACGAGGCAACAGGAACATTGACTGAGCAGTCTGCTGCAAAAAGAGCCACAAGAACCACGATCTACTAATTCAGCCCAGAGAGGAATTTGCAAATGCACAAATCTCACTAGAAATGCAGGTTCCCGAGGGTGGGGTTCTGGTCTACCTCATTCACAGAGTAGCTACTCATTAGCTGTTGAACCAGTAAATGAACACAACTTGCTTAATATTTGAACCCAAGTTGCTTTATGTTTGAAGATCAAAGTTATTTCAATCTTTGCCATCTGACAGGACCAGAGAATAGGTGGTGCTTATTTTAGTAAATAATAACGATGATGGTTACTATTTCCTGGGGATTTACCATGTGTCTCAACTGTGTGGATCATTTTACATGATTATCTCATGTTCACGTGTCAATGACACCATAAGATATGCATTATTATCTCAATTTTATAGACAAGAAATGGAAGTTTCTTGGGTTTGTGTGAAGGTGACACGAAGAATAATAGTAGGGCAGGAATCCAAACCAGACACTGGGAACCCAGAGCCCACACCTCTCCCCACCACCCTCCTCTGCCACGTGGATATTCAGAAAAGGTATTAGGAGGAAGTTGTTTTTTAGACAACTTGAAACCTTGGCAAAAATATAGTGGTGATTTTCAAATGGTGAGAAAACAATGACAAGGGATAAAAGGGAGCAGTGACTTCTATTAAGTTGTACCTGTTCCAGGCAAGGTCAAGCTGCATCATAGGACACACATCAAGAATTAGTCGTTAAAATTATAATCCCAGCAGTTTAGGAGGCTGAGGCTGGAGGATTCCAAGTTTGAGTCCTGCCTCAGCAACTTAGAGAGGCCCTAAGCAATTTAGCAAGACCCTGTCTCAAAGTAAAAAATAAAAGGGCTGAGGACTTAGTTCAGTGGTTAAGCGCCTCTGGGTTCAATCCCCAGCACGGGGTGGGGGAGGGGGGGCGTAAAAAAGAAAAAAAAAATTAGCCATATGAGTGGGATCAGGTGGCACACACCTATAATCCCATTGACTTGGGAGGCTGAGACAAGAGGATTGTAAATTTCAAAGCCAGCCTCAGCAACAGAGTGAGACCCTCAGCAATTTAACAAGACCCTGTTGCAAAATAAAAAATAAAAAAAAGAGCTGGGGATTCAGCTCAGTGGTAAAGTGCCCCTGGGTTCAATTTCCAGTACCCAAAAGAAAAAAAAAAATGACCATATGAAGAAGATAGCATCTTAAAATGTGTTGGATATAGCATTTCAATGATGATGAGGTGCAGTCTTCACAATGCAGATTTTTTATTGTTCTAGGGCTTTTGTTATAATAGGGGCTGCGAGATCCAGAATTAACTTCTAACTTTTCAGGCCAGCCAAAATATTAGCATGATCATTTCAAGTGAGAAAAGAAATTACTGCAAGAAGGTTCTCTCTATCAAAAAGGTTTCAAAAACCTTTTGATTGACTAAGTACTTCATTTAAATGAGCTCAATTTAAATTGAATGCTCCAGCTGAAATTTTCACTAACATTGCATTGCAGTATTGGAATTTTATTGTATTTACAACTTAAAGTGTTGGTAAAAAATAAAAATGAGGTCTTGACTCTAAATTCAAAAAATAATTATTTGGATTTGAAATTTTGTAAGAAATCTGATACATTAAGGCTCTAAGATACCTGATTTTTTAAATGACATCCTTGAACATCTCATAAGGTTTTAAAGCACATCTGAAAGGTTTGCTCAACAATAAGGATTAAAAATAGTATTTCATTGGGCATTGACACCATTTCACATGGAATTGATTTAAGAATGTGAGCAGTTGTTAGATATTATTAGTAATGTCACTTTGAGAGAGATAACTCTCATTACTACTCTTTCAAGTTTATGGAACAGTTTCATTGAAGAATGTCAGAAGTCTGCAAAGCAAGTTGTTTATAGGCTTATTATTTGCAAAGGCTTCTTCATGGGAGTGGAGTTACTTGATGCTGTGCACCTATTATAAAACATGAAAATAGATTGCTGGCACTAATAGAACACTGAAACTGAAGTCCATAACCTCCAACTTGTGATTTCTATGCTTTCTGAGCCCATTCATTGTCGCCACTGATTGATTTTATATTTTCATTTATAATGAAGTATTTAAAAATCATGAATATTTTAAACACTTCACAGTACAGGAAGCAATATATAAAGACAAGTTCTTTTTTTTTTCCAAATGTTTATTTTATCAGATTGTTTAAACATTAAATTTATCCTCATTTGCAACTCCAAACCGTTATCTGAAGTCTACTGGTGTGTGTGCGTGTGTGTGTGTTTACTTTTATTGGTTATTTGTCTTCTAAATTCTTTGGCACAATTTTTGGGGGGCGTTCAGACTGCCACAACACAAGTCAGGAGAGAGCTTTTCTTTTGTGCTGCCAATTTCAAGCATTTAAATTTTGGTTTGGGTTGTGGCTTTTTTGTTATTGAAGCCTGCATTCTTTATCTGTAACAATTGTGCTTTTATCTTTCTATATCCTTTAACTCCAGAGTTTCATTTTTCTCCCCCTTCCCCCCCTACTTCTACAGTCACAGTTGAACCATATTATTAGGAAAGGCACCTTGATGAAAAGATCAGGATAGGAGCTCTGATCATTCATCAGTGTTTTCCCTAAAATAATTTTTAAAAAACCCAACAAAACAAAACCTAAAGAGCATGAAAGACAAGTTCTTACCAACCACTTATAGCAAATATTGACAGATTACTGCATTGAAGTCCTTCTCTTTTTTTTTTTGTACTAGGAATTGAACCCAGAGAAGCTTAACCACTGAGCCATATCCCCAGCCCTTTTTATTTTTTATCTGGAGACAGAGTCTTACTAAGAAGCACGGGCCTTGCTAAGTTGCTGAGGCTGGTGAACTCCAGATCCTCCTGCCTTAGCCTCCCAAGTCGTTGGAATTACAGGTGTGCTCCATCACGCCTGGCTTTGCATTCCTTTTTAAAGGGCACATAATACTACAACTTCAGAGTTTTCCACTTCCTCTCTCTCACCAGGGTAACCACTGCCTAAAAATTGGTTAGTATTCTTCCCATCCAACTTAATTTTATTGCAGATATATATATATATATATATATATATATAGGTTTATATATCTATATCTATATCTATATAGATATAGATAAATATATCTATATATAGGCATATATATATAGATATATCCCTAAATATATGTATAGTACATACAATATTTTTGTGTTTGACATTTGCATAAAGGGTAACTGTACATATCCTTCTGCACCTTCTTTGGTTTTACTCACTAGTTACAGAGATTCATCCAGGCTGATTGGTTTAGCTTAACTTCAGTCACTCTTCTCTTTTTTGTTAAGGTGCAACATGCACACAGTGAATGCATGACTCCTGTGCACACCTCAGAATCTCCACTTAGATGGAGAGGGGGACATTTCCAGTGCCCTGGTCTTTGTGTCCCCTCCTCATTCATACCTCTCAGAGGCAATCATCTTCTGACCTCTAGCACCACACATTAATTTTTTCTTGTTTCAAACTTTATGTAACAGGAATTATTCAGAACTATGCTAGAGGTGCCTGCTTCCACACGTGAGTCTTTATGTACTCTTTGAGTCTGTATTATCATTATCATTATTGCTTAATACTGTATCTGTGAGCTTCATCCATGGCACTGCCTGTAGCAAGGACTCCTCCTTATCATTGGCACACAGTATCCTGTTGTATGAATACGACATTATTCATGGATCCATTCAGCATTGATGGATATTAGGGTAGTTTTTGGAGTGAGATTATTATAAATAATGCTCCTATAAATGCTTCTGCTTATTTCTGTGGATATGCACTAACTCTTTTGGATCTGTTCTGAGGAGTGAACTTGCTGGGTCATAGATAGCATAGACACCCTGTAGAGGAATGAGTCATCTCAGCAGAGATCATATGGCCCTCAAAATACAAAAATATTTACAGTCCTACCCTGACACTTATGCTACTGGTACTGGTATTACATCTACTTATGTTATTAACCACATAGTTCAATGTTCTAATTTTTGCTTTTAAGTTGTCCTGTATCTTTTAAAGAAACAAAGAGAAGGAAAATTGTATAGTGTCTTTTGTACTTAAGTCTTCATTCAGGGACCCTGAACCTAATTACATCCCAGTGGAGGTCAGGCCTTCACAGGCTCCATAAGCAGATCCTGGAGCATGGGGAAGCACAGCTGGCCCTCTGCTACTCGTGGGTTTGGCATCCACAAATTCAACCAACTGCAGATGGGAAATATTCAGGGAAAACAATTGTGTCTGCATTAAACATGTACAAACTTTTATTTCCTGGTCATCATTACCTCAACAATACAGTGTAACAACTATTTAATAACAGTTATATTGTATTAGGCATTATAAGTGCCCTACAGATGATTTAAATTATAAGGGAGGATTGTATAGTCTGTATGTAAACATGAAGCCACTTTATGTAAGGGCCCAAGCATCTGAGTTGGGTCCTGGAACCAGGGCCCTGCAGCCAGGAAGGCACAACTGCATTCCTCTGATCTGTGCAAATGTGGAGGGGGGCAGGGGTACTCAGCTCTTCCTGCTAGCACAGGTCAGCATCTCAGGATATTGGAGATCATGGTCATCCCTCTCCTTTCTGTGACCCTAGGACAAGTCCTCATTTCTTTTTTCTTTTTCAATTTTTAAATTTTATTTGTTCTAATTAGTTGTACGTGACAGTAGAATGCACTTATATATTTTGATAGATCATACATAAATAGAGTGTACTCTCTCATTTTTCTGATTATACATATTACAGGATCACATTGGTCAAGCATGTCTCCAACCTCTCTGTTAACTCTTCCTCCCACCCCCACAGTAGCTCTGCTGAACTTCTCTCAGCTTCCACAGGCACAGGCTCCCTGTCTTCACACATTCTTCTGGAGCAGTGATCATCAGAGCTGAATCAAGGTAGGTCAGCCACCTGGAGTACTAATCCACAGGCAGGTAAAAACATCACTGCAATAAATAAACGAAACATGCTAGCAGGTGGCTGCTTCCACACATGTGCCTTCATGTAACTGCTGAAAAATACACTGGTGCTTCAGAGATTTGGGAAAAGATTAGGAGAAACTTTTTTCCTTACAGAAGCTAAAAGAAAGTAACTGATTCTTTTTTGAGGTAAAAGATCTCTACAATGAAAACTACAAAACATTGAAGAAAGAAATTGAGGAAGATCTTAGAAGATGGAAAGATCTCCCATGTTCTTGGATAGGCAGAATTAATATTGTCAAAATGGCCATACTACCAAAAGTGCTATACAGATTCAATGCAATTCCAATTAAAATCCCAATGATGTACCTTACAGAACCAGAGCACGCAATCATGAAATTCATCTGGAAGAATAAGAAACCCAGAATAGCTAAAGCAATCCTTAGCAGGAAGAGTGAAGCAGGAGGTATCGCAATACCAGAACTTCAACTATACTACAAAGCAATAGTAACAAAAATGGCATGGTATTGGCACCAAAATAGACAGGTAGATCAACGGTACAGAATAAAGGAAACGGACACAAACTCAAATAAATACAATTTTCTCATATTAGACAAAGGGGCCAAAAATATGCAATGGAGAAAAGATAGCCTCTTCAACAAATGGTGCTGGGAAAACTGGAAATCCATATGCAACAGAATGAACTAAACCCCTATCTCTCACCCTGCACAAAACTCAACTCACAACGGATCAAGGACCTTGAAATCAGACCAGAGACCCTGCATCTTATAGAAGAAAAAGTAGGTCCAAATCTTCAACTTGTTGGCTTAGGATCAGACTTCCTTAACAGGACTCCCATAGCACAAGAAATAAAAGCAAGAATCAACAACTGGGATAGATTTAAACTAAATAGCTTTCTCTCAGCAAAGGAAACTATCAGCAATGTGAAGAGAGAGCCTACAGAGTGGGAGAAAATCTTTGCCACTCATACTTCAGATAGAGCACTAATTTCCAGAATCTATAAAGAACTCAAAAAACTCCACACCAAGAATACAAATAACCCAATCAACAAATGGGCTAAGGATACGAACAGACGCTTCACAGAAGAAGATCTACAAGCAATCAACAAACATATGAAAAAATGTTCAACATATCTAGTAATAAGAGAAATGCAAATCAAAACTACACTAAGATTCCATCTCACCCCAATTAGAATGTCGATCATCAAGAATACAAGCAACAGTAGGTGTTGGAGAGAATGTGGGGAAAAAGGTACACTCATACATTGCTGGTGGGGCTGCAAATTAGTGCAGCCACTCTAGAAAGCAGTGTGGAGATTCCTTAGAAAACTTGGAATGGACCCACCATTTGACCCAGTTATCCCACTCCTCGGCCTATACCCAGAGGACTTAAAATCAGCATACTACAGAGATACAGCCACATCAATGTTCATAGCTGCTCAATTCACAATAGCCAGACTGTGGAACCAACCTAGATGTCCTTCAATTGATGAATGGATAAAGAAACTGTGGTATATATATATACAATGGAATATTACTCAGCTATAAAGAATAATAAAATTATGGCATTTGCAGGCAAATGGATGAAATTGGAGAATATCATGGTAAGTGAGATAAGCCAATCTCAAAATCCAAAAGAGGAATGATCTCACTAATAAGCGGATGATGACACATAATGGGGGGTGAGAGGGGGACAAGAATGGAGGAAGGAGGGACTGTATAGAGGGAAAAGAGGGATGGGAGGGGTGGGGGGAAGGAAAAAATAAGGGAATGATTCAAACATCATTACCCTATGTAAATGTATGATTATGCAAATGGTATGCTGTTACTCCATGTACAAACAGAAACAACATGTATCCCATTTGTTTACAATAAAAATAAATAAAAAAAAAAAAAGTGACTCTTTTTTCTAAGGCTGGGGGTGTGGCTCAATGGTAGTGTGCTTGTCTAGCATGCATAAGGCTCTGGGTTTGATCCCCAGTACCTCAATAAGTAAATAAATATTTTTTAAAAATTGTAAAAGGGCAATGAGAGCAAGAATTAGAATTCTAAGAGTTAGACTTCAGTTGAAAAGGCTTTTTCTTTATTTTTTTACAAGAGCAGATATTTCATTAATTGCTACATCATAGTATTGTTAAGTTGGGAAAGTCAGCATTTAGCAACACTTTTATCAGACAAAATAATATAGTATGATATGGCCATGAGAATATTGTGGTAAAATGATGGGAAAATATATTTGTTTAGAAAAAAAGATCTGTATACTTTATCGTTAGGAAACATCTGAGAATGTAGAGGGTTTAAAATTTTTTTCTATGTGAGAGAGTTTTGGTAAATCACATTTTCCGAGGAATTTAAACATTTCTTCAAAGCTTCCAAACTGATTAGCATGAATTGGTCCATATTATCATTGTGCTGTCATTTCAGTCTGTAGCATCTATTGTTACTTTTTTCATTTATTGCTGTTTATTTGTGCCTTCTCTCTCAGAAATTTCTCATCAAAGAACTTTTCGTCTTCTTTTTCTGCATTTTATCCCTCTCATAATATGCAGCAGATTTTATATTTTGGGGTATATTTCAATGTCCTGTCATATTAAGATATATGCTTAGCTCCTTTCCCCCACTAATGTAAATATTATCAGGTCCTGCCTCTGCCAGCCCAGATTACTTTTTAAAATTTAAAAAAAATTTTTTTATACACATATATAGGGTAATAATATCTGTCTCATTCTACTGTCCTTCCCAACCCCACTGCCCCTCCCCTTCCTTCACTCCCTTCTGCACAATCCAAATTTCCTTCAGTCTTCCCTACCCACCCACTACTATGGATCAGCATTCGCTTATCAGAGAAAACATTCAGCCTTTGTTTTTTTGCAATTGGTTTGTTTCACTTAGCATGATATTCTCTAGTTCCATCCATTTACCTGCAAATGCCATAATTTAATTCAAGCTGAGTAATATTCCATTGTGTATATGTACCACATTTTCTTTATCCATTCATCTGTTGAAGGGCATCTAGGCTGGTTCCATAGATTAGCTATTGTGACTTTGAGCTACTATAAACACTGTGTGACTGTGTCACTACAATATGCTGGTTTTAAAGTCCTTTGGGTATAAATCAAGGAGTGGGATAATTGGGTCAAATGGTGGTTCCCTTTCAATTTTCTAAGGAATCTCCATACTGGTTTGTTGAGGGCCGTCTTGGACAAGATGGGCCTGGCAGTGAGCCAAAGGGCACTGGCTACCAAAATAAGGAAGTACCCAAAAAGGTTGCTTGCTTACTAGTTCCTTGGAGACTTATGACGTGTTAACGCCAGGCTCTAGGATTGGCTATCTAATATCATGCTGCGCGTGGACAGCTCGTGAGTCATATAGTGATATGCTGACATTCCTCTACATGCTCTCCTGCGTGAGAGAAAGCTTTGCTATAATTGGCTGATAAGCTAGGAGCCTGGGGGAGGAGAGAGGGAGAGGGTAGGAGAAGGGAGATAGTGGCAGAACAGAGGAGGCAGAAAAACAGGGAGGACGCAATAAATCTTGTCAACTAAAGATTGGGGGTATCTCCTTTCTCCGCGCCGGTTCCGCGGGACGGAACACTGGTTTGCAGAGTGGGTGCATCAATCTGTAGTCCCACTAGCAATGTATGAGTGTGCCTTTTTCCCCATATCTTCACCAACACCTATTGTTGCTTGTATTCTTGATAATTGCCATTCTAACTGGAGTGAGATGAAATCTTAAGAGTAGTTTTGATTTGCATTTCTCTAGTTGCAAGAGATGATGAACATTTTTTCATCAAGTTTGTTGATTGATTGTATTTCTTCTTCTGTGAAGTATCTGTTCAGTTCCTTAGCCCATTTATTGATTGGGTTATTTGGTTTTTTTGTGTTAAATTTTTTGAGTTCTTTATATATCTTGGAGATTTGTGCTCCATCTGAGGAGCGGTGGTAAAGATTTTTTTCCCATCCTGTAGACTCTCTCTTCAAATTGTTGATTGTTTCCTTTGCTGAGAAGAAGCCTTTTGGTTTGAATCTATTCCATTTATTGATTCTTAATTTTACTTCTCGCATTTTAGGAGTCTTGTTAAGGAAGTCAGGTCCTAAGCTAACAGGATGAAGATTTGGGTCTACTTTTTCTTCTATTAGGCATAGGGTCTCTGTTCTAGTACCTAAGTCTTTGATCCACTTTGAGTTGATTTTTGTGCCAGGTGAGACATAGAATTTTAACTTCATTTTGTTACATATGGATTTCCAGTTTCCCAGCACCATTTGTTGAATAGGCTATCTTTCCTCAATGTATATTTTTGCTACCTTTGTCTAGTATGAGATAACTGTATTTATGTGGGTTTATCTCTGTGTCTTCTATTTTGTACCATTGGTCTTCATGTCTATTTTGGTGCCAATTCCATGCCATATTCTGGGTCTCTTATTTTTACAAATGAATTTCATGATTGCTTTTTCTAGGTCCATGAAGAATGTCATTGGGATTTTAATAGGAATTACATCGAATCTGTATAACACTTTTGGTAATATGACCATTTTGACAATATTACTTCTGCCTATCTAAGAGCATGGGAGTCTTTCCATCTTCTAAGATCTTCTTCAGTTTCTTTATTTAGTGTTCTGTAGTTTTCATTGCAGAGGTCTTTCACCTCTTTTGTTAGATTGATTCCCAAGTATTTTATTTTGTTGAGGCTATTGTGAATGGGGTAGTTGTCCTAATTTCTCTTGCAGTGGATTTGCCACTTATGTATAGAAATGCATTTGACTTATTGGTATTAATTTTATATCCTGTTATTTTGCTGAATTCATTTATGAGTTCTAGAAGTTTTCTGGTGGAATTTTTTGGATCTTCTAAATATAGAATCATGTCTTCAGCAAATAGTGATAGTTTGAGTTCATCGTTTCCTATTCATATCCTTTTAATTTCTTTCATCTGTCTGATTGCTCTGGCTAGAGTTTCAAGGATTATGTTGAATAGAAGTGGTGAAAGAGGGCATCCCTGTCTTGTTCCAGTTTTTAGAGGGAATGCTTTCAGTTTTCCTCTATTTAGAATGATGTTGGCCATGGGCTTAGCATAGATAGTTTTTACAGTGTTGAGGTATGTTCCTACTATCCCTAGTTTTTCTAGTGTTTTGAACATGAAAAGGTGGTATATTTTGTCAAATGCTTTTTCTGTGTCTATTGAGATAATCATGTGATTCTTGTCTTTAAGTCTATTCTATTGATGTGATGAATTATGTTTACTGATTTCCATATGTTGAACCAACCTTGCACCCCTGGGATGAACCCCACCTGATTGTGTTGCACTATATTTTATGTATGTGATTTGCCAGAATTTTATTGAAAATGTTTGTGTCTATGTTCATCAGGGATATTGGTCTTAAGTTTTCTTTCCTTGATGTGTCTTTGTCTGGTTTTAGTATCAGGTTGATACTAGCCTCATGGAATGAGTTTAGAAGGGTTCCCTCCTTTTCTATTTAAAGGAATAATTTGAGGAGTACTGGTGTTAATTCTTATTTGAAGGTCTTGTAGAACTTGGCTGAGAATTCATCTGGTCCTGGGCTTTTCTTGGTTGGTAGGCTTTTGATGGTGTCTTCTATTTCATTGTTTAAAGTTGATTGGTTTAAATTGTGTATGTCCTCCTGCATCAGTTTGGGTAGATCATATGTCTCTAGAAATTTGTGGATGTCTTTGAGTTTGAAAAGGTTTTTTTCAATAATTCACTTTCTGTTCTATTTAAGAGTCACTCATTCATTTAATGCATGTTCAATGAAAACTTATTCTGTGTCACACATCGTTCTCAGCACTGGGAATGTGCCATGGTGAGCAACACAGGCCAGCACTCCTGTACTTTACTTATAGAGTTTGTCTTCTAATATTTTAGTTGTATCATGAATTAATAATTAGATATCATCTACATGGTCTCTTGGCTTTCCGTTAGTGAGGTCTTTCTATCTTGTTTCTAAAGGTCTGAGTAGTGCTTATCCTCCTCCTGTTAGGCAACATAGACCAATGGCCAAGAGTCTTGGCCTGAAAGAGTGGGATTTTCCAAGGGTCACCTAGCACAAGTGGTCCAGTTCCACCCTTCAGTGGATATAGAGAAAGAGGTGCATCCTTAACAGGAAATTTATTTCTTCCTGCCTTAATTAAGTAAATGCCGAACAAATATTTCAATAATAGTGATTTGAAGGGGCCCAAGTGTCTTGGTTTTCCCTTACTTAATTCATTGTCACCTAGACTGTGATTTCCACAAAGGAGAGATGTTCTGGTTTGTGACTCGATTCCTGTTTGTGGAACAAATGATGGTAATGCTTACTGAGCACAATTCCTGGCACAGCACACAAGAGGCTTAGGAAACAACAAAATCCCCTCTGGCAAGCCCCTCATATCTCCAGGGAACACTTGTGCAGTGTGTGTGTGCAGGATGCTTTGCACTTTTAGAGTGAGCTGGCCCATCAGCTCTGATCCCTGCCAGTAGATGACCCTTCAAGTTGGCAGGGCAAGGCTACAAGGTCAGGGTGTGGGATTGCACAGCCTAGCACTATTTACTGGGAAGCAATTATTTGTCTTAAGAACATTCAAATCTACTAAACACAGGTTATACCAATAAAAGGGTATTTTACAAAAATCAGATAACATTAAATAGCTTAACTATATTTTCTGGGGACATCAATGACATTAAGAGTTAAATGTTGTGTTTACATTCATGATAACTTGGACAATGTTAAACTTCCCAAATAAAGGCCTTGTCCTCTCCAGCTTTTGTTAGGCCTTGTTAGGGAACAATTTCTCAGTTCTTCCACCTCCTGGTGAAAGATTATGGACTTCCGTCATCTTCATGATATTCATTGACACGTTCCAGATACTGCAACATTTGTGTTAATCTAATTTCAGTACTCATGTCTTTTTGTTTTTCTCTCATAGAAGCACCCACCCCCAGATGACTTTACAACCTGATCTTCCCCAGCCAGACTTCTACCGTGGACCCCTCAATTGACCCAATTTTTAAAAAGAGAACTCCAAACTTCTTGCCCCTTGCTGCCCCCTTCCAGCTGGAAGCAGCCAGAGCAGTCATCACCCCCTTTCCTTACAGCAGTAAGGATTCCTAAAACAAAAGTGGGGAATGAAGCCAGAATTGGGGACAGGCAGTTAGTGTAGAAATAGGTGATTGGGTCAAGTCAAGGAAATGGAGGCCATGAAAGCCATCTGCCTCTGGAAGTTGGAGACTGCCCCTGGGAGAATGGAATGTCAAAGACCTCCAGAGCCTATTGATTACCAAATTTACCTGCTCTTATCAAGGACTACAGGCCAGAAGCTGCTAATTAATGCCCCCTGGGCCCTTGCCTGGCTGAATCACTTTGGCCCTCCCCCTGCACATCTCCCCTGCAAAACCAGGCCTAGTCACATAGGCAGGAAGGAGAGATAAGGGGGGAGAAAACTGGAGAACAAAAGAGACCTTAACCTATAAAAGATGTAGGGTGCACTCACTTCTTGGGACTTTAGAACAACAGCCAAAGCCCCCTTCTCCCTCTGGGGAGGAATCTGTATTATTACCTTTGACTAAAACCTGCTTAATATGCCAAAAAAAAAAAAAAAAAAAAGAACATTCAAATCAATTAATATGCCTCCAAAGAAATTAACTCTTCAAAACACTGATCTCTCCCCAATACAAAGAATAAATAAGAACTCCAGAAATGTAGCAAACATCTGATTTCCATGAAAGTACAAAGAAAAGACTAAAGCAGAATCCTGTAAGACTTTGAAGCTACATCCATATAAGCTATTTTTACCTACAGTAAGCATGTAACATTATTCAGGTATGAAAAACCACAAAATAAAAGAAGGTTCAGAAAACACCGTGATCAGTTCACGTAATAAATGCCTGACTTTGGATGTGAAAAAGAGGTACAAGTCTCAGAAAATTTATTTCTTCCACCCTTTATTAAATAAATGCTGACTGGGCTGGGGCTGTAGTTCAGAGGTAGAACACTTGCTTTGCTTGTAGGAGGCCCTGGGTTTCATCCTCAGCACTGCAAGGACGAGGAGAAATTGGAACACTTTTGCATGGTTGGACAAAATAAATTAATAATGCTGAACAAATATTTAAAGCATAGAGATTTGAAGGGGCCCAAATGTCTTGGTTTTCCCATGTATAATTCATTGTCACCCAGACTCTGATTTCCACAAGGGATCAAGGTTACTTTTTGAGACTACATTTCCATTTGTGTTGTGCGCACTCACTACTGGCACAGCGTATAATAGTGGCTTAATAAACAACTGCTGACATTACATTGTCGTTACTGTTATTATCGTCATCATTATTATAGCTAGAGGGAAATTTGATATGGGCTAGATCAATCACCTAATTTTACAGACTAAAAAAAAAGTTAGAAAATGGAAGAGCACCACATCCCTCCAGTTATCCAGGGCAAGGACTACAATTGTCCCTAGCTCCTCTGTTTCCCTCATCCCTGGCAAACAATATCACCAAACAGGCTGTCACCAGACAGGGATCCAAGGAAGCCCTCCACTGGGTAGTAGGACCTCAACTCAGTAAGTTCTTCACTTAAGCTGCTGAAAAGAATTTCATGATGCATCTAACGCAAGGCACAAGCAGATTTCTTTAAGGACAACGAAGGTATTCACCTCCCAAAGGCAGGGTGTGGGCACCCCTCACCTCTCAGAGAAGACAAATGACGCATCCAGGCTGAGCTCTCGGATTATGTATATGATTTTCTTGGAAGAAAGGTGTAGGCTCTCAGGCAAGCTTCTTTGGAAATCTAATTCCATGACAATCATTTGATATTTGGGTTTCAGTATGTTTCTTTATGGTTAAGCAGTCTAGCCATAAATCAGCTGTGGGCACCTTGTATAATTCTTTGAATCTGGTGACATTCAAATGGATTATGTTTTTGTTTTAGTTGATCTGGTGCAAGCATATGCAGGAGGTTTTGTTCATTTAACTAAAGGGATAAGTATGGCTGTTCATGCTCACAGATCTGGGTCTCCACCTACTAAGGGTCTCTTTCCCTCTCTCCCTGAGAGCCCACCTATCTCACAGCCCCTCTGCCTCTACAGTTCACCTGCACCCCATCTCAACATCACCATCCTAGTCCAAGCTGTCTTCACCCCTCGAATACTACTTCGAAACTTCTGTCCTCCTCCCCTGCCAGGCCCTTCCACTGACTATAGTGAACTTTCCCAAATGCAACTTTAAAAAACCAAACCCTCTTTTATTATTACAGAAGGACTAGAACACTGTTGGAATATCTTTACAATTTTAGATAAATTAATTTTTAACATTTAAAACTTTCTATTCCCATCAGCAGAGGTTAATACTTTAGTACATGTTTGCCCCACTTGGATAACATTCATCACAATTATATCTGCATCTATTTTTATGACTTTTTAAAACCATGCTTAGGAGTACATGGTGATGCTGTAATCCCAGTGACTCAGGAGGCTAAGGCAGGAGGATTGCAAGTTCAAGGCCAGCCTGGTCAGCTTAATGTGACCCTGTCTCAAAATAAAAATCAAAAGAACTAGGCATGTAGTTCAATGGCACAGTACCCCTGAGTTCAATCCCCAGTGCCATAGACAAACAAAAAAAAAGAATGTTTATCTCCTCCAAAGACTATGTAAAACTCTGTAAGGACAAAGGCCTTGTCTGATTCCAACTGTAGCCCCTACTCCTAGCAGAGCAGGTGACACATGTTGGTAGCTTAACAAATACTTGTTTAGTAGATAAATAAGTGAACGAAGTCCTTGAAAAAGAAAACAATAATTTATATAATAATATATGTATATACATACACACATATGTACATTATATATATATATTTGTTTGCTTGCTTGCTTGCTTGCTTTTGGTACCAGGGCTTGAACTCAGTGTGCATAACCACTGAGCCACATCCCCAGCCCTTTTTAAAAATACTTTATTTATAGACAGAGTTTCACTAAGTTGCTTAGGGCCTCACTAAGTTGCTGACGCTGGTTTTGAACTTGTAATCCTCCTGCCTCAGCCTCCCAAGCTGCTGGGATTACAGGTGTGCACCACCACACCCAGCTTAGCAGCTATATTTTGATGTATGCAGCCTGCCTATAACAGCCCTTTTTCTTAGAATTAATTCCCTAACCAGATAAGTTGGCTTATGCTTACATTTGTAATACATGACTCCACCCCACAATAACTAGTTCAATGGGGATGACACTTGAGCCCACCTGTGCCAATCAGATTATTTTTTTTTTTTCCCTAGCAAACTAGAAACTAGGCTCCAGAGGCAGCCAGGGAATCTTAGGTATATCTGGACTGAGTGTTTGGTGGACACTTGGGCAGTGGCATCAGGTGCAGAAAAGCAGAAAAAATAAGAAGAATAAAACACAATACTAAACAGAGATAAGAGATGAAGAATATTATTGCTTGTGTTCTCAAAGATTTGCTACTTCTAGGTTCTACTGAAGTCTGAATGTCTGTAGATTCCACAAGGAACTACTATATATTGAAAATAAAGGCCAGCTTTTATTTCCTTTTTTTTTTTTTTTTGGCTAACTCAGCTCACTGTCTAGTACTTATAAACTAAAGAGTCTTAACTCTTAACATGGACTCTGCATGTATTAGGAGAGAAAAATTAATCCAGTTCATAATAATTCAAATCCCAGCAGATTCACCCACATGGGAAAATCCAGCCTTCTGACAGCTGCCTGCTCTCACCTCTCGAGTTAAGAAATGAACCAACTGTGGGATACCTTTTGCTTTATACAGAAAGGGCAGGGCTTGAGTTGGAGCCAGGCTTGACCTTGAGAGTCTACATCTTTCACCTGAAAGAGTCATAGATTCAAATAGGACAAAGAACAGTAATTTCTATGACATTTCTGAATAGAGAACTGGAAAAAAAGAAGGGGCAGGGTCGGGTCAAACCAAAACTAGACTTATATTTTTGGTTATTTAAGCCTCTGGCTATTTTAAAATAAACTGCCTTTGAATTCCCCCAAGGGATTTTCTTTTTCCTGTTCTTTTTGTCATCCAGTGGCCAACCCAGGGTTTGCTGGCTTCTGGAACATCTAGGGGATTTTGAAAAAGAAAATGTGTGTTGGTTTATGGTTAAAATGGAGCTATATAGACTGTTATTTCATACCAAGATGATGCTGGGAAACCCCTACCAGAGAGAAATATCCTCCAGGTGTCTTCAGGAGCTAAGATGAGATGATATGAAACCATCCACACTAGTTTCTGAAGGTCTTAAGACATAGTGCACTAGTCTGGGGACCAGATGTCTGGGCAGGATTATGGGTGCAGCCTGGAGAATAGAAGAATATTTTTTTCATCTGTGAATCCAGTTGTGTCCTTGGCCAGTTACAAGATTTCCTTCTGGTAGTCTAGGGGCATGGTCATTTGCTAAGGCTGGAATCTCAAGTGGTTCTATCACAAAACTGTCACATAAGGACCCTCACCAGAATGAAGGCTAAGATGAGAGACTGAGACCCTCAACAGCATTTTGTAAAGAAGTATATGGAGATTTCACTGTGTTGGGCATCAGAGAAAAGTCGGCAAGCAGGAGGGGTTTATTGTGGCTGGAATTAGCAAATAGTAGGCTGAGCCCATTGGGTGGTTCTAGGGCCCAATCCTGGGCCCATTTCAGCAACCAAGAGAAGCCTGACTAGCAATTTCCTTCCTGGGAAGTTGGCCTCAGAGGGGACCATCTTCAAGGTATGTCCCAAACATAAGTCAACATATTACTGCCAAATTCGAGAAAGAGAGGAGGGGAAGAAGAAAAAGAAAGAGGAGGAAAAGGAGGGGAAACAGAGAGGCGGATGAACCCAGACTTACTTATGCTTTCTGTAAAATGTCAGGTTTTTCATGCTAGGCCCTCCTGTTTGTCCCTACCAGGGTGTAGCCAGGGTCTAGGGGGATGCTGCCTGGGCCGGCTGCTGGAGTTAACCACTTTGGCCAGGAGAGGGCCCCAAATTTCACTCAAATTTGAACATCTCTGAGTAATAATCAAGTTAGACTTCACTTTACAAAAGTTATCCACCATGGTAGAGCATGGAAGGGCCCAGAAAGATCACCAGAGACCCAGAGAGAGGAATTCACTTCAAGGTCACAAGACTGAACTGTGGCTGAGCCAGGACTAGAACCCAGGTTAGATAAGCCCTGCTCTGAGATTTTATTTTCCAACTCTTCTTAGGCATTACTTAGAGGAAGCCACCTCTACAAATACCTGCTGAGATCCCAAGAATTTTAAAATGCAACCATTTGGTGAGCGTCTGGTACATATAAAACCCTGTGATGTGTGTGGTGCGTGTGGCAGGTGGCAGGTGGCAGAAGTGGTTTATGGGATGGGGGTGGAGAGGGTTGTGTCAAAGTCTAAGTTCATAGTCCTTAAGGCTCTCACAGACTTCTTATTGGCTAAGAAGATACAACCTAAGCTCATGAAAATTAAATAACACTACAAGATTTCAATATATCAGAGTGCTAATGTTGACTTGTAACCAATTGAATGATGAGCAATTGCCATAAAATTTCTTTTCTTTCCTTTTTTTTTTTTTTTTTGGCAGTACTTAGGATTGAGCCCAGGGGAACTTTACCACTGAGCCACATCCTCAGTCCTTTACTCTTTTTTTGTTTTGAGACAGGGCCTTACTAAGTTACTTAGGCCTTGCTAAAGTGCTGAGTCTGGCCTCAAACTTGTGATTCTTCTGCTTCAGTTCCCGAGTTGCTGGGACTACAGGTGTGACCACCAGGCCTGACAATTGCCATAAAAGGAAGAAGAAATTATTAGACTGTGCCTTTGCTTAGTGCTCAACAGTTTTCAGCACTTTCCTATATGTTGTCTTTGGAGTAGCCACAAATATCATCCATGGGAGAGGAGGTGGGGTAGGCTATGCATATAGGGAGCTGGTGGAATTTGCACATGCACAGAAGACCATGGAAACATCCATGGCCCGTACCCTGGAGGACCATCCAGTATTCCTGGGGGACAGGGATCCAGGCAATTTGTGATTCATGTGAAAGGAGAGTCGGAACTGAGGGACAATTCTTGGTTGCATGCCAGGATTCAAGAGCATGCAACCTTCTGAATCTGCAGGTGGTAGTACATGTGCTAAGAGTGCTTTTTAAATGAACTCTTCTTGCCTGTGAATAGGCACATAGCATGGTGGAGGGAAAAGCTGGTGGGTTTGGGCCCACCTGTGTGGCATCCAGCAACTTGCTTAGATTCTCTTGGTCTCAGTTTTATCCTCCATAAATTAGAGGAATGAATAACCTCTCTGATTTCTTCCAGCTGGAAAATTCATAGATTCTAAGCATTCTATAATTGCTTGTTTGTGAAAAATCTGATTTTCAGCTATTGGTTTTCATCATTATCTTGGGTCCTTTTTTCCTTTATTTATCCCAAACTTTTTTTTTTTTTTTCAGTTTTACAATTGTGTTTTGTCATTTGAACTCAACCCATATCCTTGAATTGGAGTTATCCCCAACTCATTCATAGATAGACGTAGCCAAATAGGAGTTTAGCTGATCCCCACCAGCACTGGCTCTTGGAGCCATTGTCTCCAACAGAAGCCACCTGTGTGCCTAATAGGCACTAAGCACATAGGGGGTACTTAATAATGCACTGGCCCTATCTCTAATGTGACTTTAGCCAATTTCCATTATTCAGGGAAGCACCAGGCACCTGGGAAGCCCTCTGTAAACATATGTTGAATGGAAAGGAATTCCTAAGGTACTGGTGGGAAAGAAATCTGCATGAGGTTGACATGTCCCTAGGGAGGGGATGCCTGCATCATTTCATACACAAATACCTTTCCTCCCACAGGCATAAATCATCTCTGTTCTCCAGAGCTCTTGGTACCATGGGGTTGGAATTGAGGGGTGGCACTCAGTTACTCCCTCCAATGGACATCATTCAGGAGCTTGGGGGAAGTTGGAAGTGTGTTGAGGTGGTGCTTAAAGAACTGAATTTAAGCTGGGTGCAGTGGTGCATTCCTGTAACCCCAGCAGATGGGGAGGCTGAGGCAGGAGAATTGCGAGTTCAAGGACAGCCTCGACAACTTAGTGAGCCTCTAAGCAACTTAGCAAGACCCTGTCTCAAAATAAAAAAACGAAAAGTGCTGGGGATGTGGTTCAGTGTTTAAGCACCCCTGGGTTCAATCCTTGATACCAAAAACACAACAAAGAAGCAAACAAACTGAATTTAAGAGATGTCAGGT
This sequence comes from Sciurus vulgaris, assembly GCF_902686455.1. Lineage (NCBI taxonomy): Eukaryota > Metazoa > Chordata > Mammalia > Rodentia > Sciuridae > Sciurus > Sciurus vulgaris. Next base: position 25,499,632 of record NC_136464.1, read on the forward strand.
TGTCTGAAGTTTTTAAGTGGGAAAAAGGTCAACACCAGGTAGGTGAACACTGTGTTGCCAGGGCGGTGGGGGAGCATGGGACCCTCTCTCCACAGACTTCCTGTGCTTGGTGTCATATTCAGTGTGGATTGGAAGAGGAGGGTGAGCCAGAGAGCACCTGTGTCCTCTTGCCTGAGCCCACTGCTCTGATTCCCAAGGGGACCCATGATGAGCTGAGCCCTCTCCTCTTCTTTCCCTGCAACAGACAAGCACCAGCTCCCCTCCCCAGGGGTCTGTTAGAGTATTAGAATGCTTTCCCTCTCGGGCTACTAGTGCTATTAAAGAAATCCTTTTAACTGAACTCACTGACTTCCTTGACTCATCACCAGAGAAGACCGGGAGCTGGTTTGGAATCTCAATACTAAGGGCCTATTTCTCCCACCCCTTCAGGAACAAACCCTTGCTTGAGAGAGGGACCCTACTCTCCCTGTTTCCCCATCAGCTGAACTTCCCTGCCAGGTCACCTTCTCCCAGGATTCTTGCTCCAGTACTCACAAGCATTTTCTACTATCTCGGACAGGATGCCTAGCATTTCTTTTTTTGGCATTGGAATTGGCAAGTGGCTGCCCTTGTCTGATGTGAAGTCTTCAGTCCATCAAGTGTGAATCCCTAGGCTCTTCTGTACTTCCTTCTCATGTGCCACCATTTGGTGTGGTTGCACCCTTCCCCAAAATGGCTGGAGCATAGTGGGGTACTCTGCTCCAGGCAAATGTGGGAATGCAGTCTTAGATTGGTACAAGGGTTCTGACAGTGCAAAGAAGAAAATAGGATCACAGTCACAGAACTTTATTGTGATTGTGAAATAATTGAATTAGTTGTGAAAGCTCTTCCCCTTTAAATGTTTGAAAGTAGAATGGGAAAAAATGTTGAAATAGACAGGGGAAAAGCTAAAATCAAATTAAATAAAATTGTGCTCCAAGTCCAGAGATGGACAAGTGGCTTGGAAAGTTGATTTTCCAGAGCAGAGGGAGGGTGGTGAGAAAGTCAGAGCCTGGAGCTAATGAAGAGCTGGCCCCCGACCCAGTGGATTTTCCCACCATTGTATGTTCCCCTCCCTGGTAGCTAGCCCGGGGAGGGTCCCAGGGGAACCCTGGGCTTAAGGCAGCCTTGTTATGTAGTCTGTAACCTTGTCTTTGGTAAATGATGTCACAGGTTAGTTACACAAGCCCAGATCGATGAAGGACTCATGCAGCGGATCCATCGATCCCATTTCCGGGGAGAATTCACCCTTTGTGACCCAAAAGGGGAGGGGGCAGGTGTTTCATCCAAAGAGGCTCTGGTTGAAGGGCTTAATGCAGGTCCTTTCCATTCCCTTCTCTTTCTGGGGCCCTGGGCAGTAACAGCCGGGTAATAAACTACTTTTCATTGAAGAGATATCTGGAACAGGAGAGGTAGGGGGACTTAAAGGTGGCGACAAGAAGGCACAAATCCTTTCCGAGACAGAAAGCCAGGATGGGGGCGCGCTGGGTTCACTTTCCCCAAGCCTCCGCCCTCCAAAGCCACCCCTAGTTTTTGTGCCCAGCGGGCTAGCCCAGGGCAGCACCAGGCCGCGGGCTGCGCTCTGGGCTCGGGTGGGGGCGCGCCGACCCGCCCCTGCCACTCGGGCCGGCTGCAGCCCCCTCCCCGTCGTTCCGAGCCCCTCCCCCGGCCGGAGCCCCTCCCCGCGCGCTTCCCCTCTCCCCTCCCCTCCCTTCCCTTCCCTGCGCTGCCTGCAGGGCCCTGCCTCCGCCTCCTGCGCCCACAACCTCCGCCTGCGCCGAGCCCCCCGGAGCCAGAGCGCCGCGAAGGGGCGCCGCCGGCCCCTCCCCGGCGCGCTGACAGCAGGCTCTGGTCCCCCGCCCCGTGCCCTCGCTGGCGGGACACACCCCCGGCCCTCCTCTGCTCGCCAGTTCCCGCCGGACCCACCGGGCGGCGGAGAGAGCAGGCGGGCGAGCCGGAGCCGGGCGGCTGCAGCGGCGGCGCGGGAGGGAAGGGGCGCGAGGCGGGCCCACCGGGAGCCTCCCGGGGCGCAGGGAGCCCGCGTGTCCTCCGGGACCGTCGCCTGCCCCGGGGCCGTGCCTGTGGGTGCCGGAAGCCCCGGCAGCGATCGGCGCGCCGGGCCGGGGTGGCGGGTGGCGGCGGGGACTCGGGCAGCAGGAGTCGGAGTCGGGATGAGAAGGTGACGCCGCCGGGGGGCGCCACTCGCTTTGTGGGGAAGATGCTCGCCTACTGCGTGCAAGATGCCACCGTGGTGGACGTGGAGAAGCGGAGGAACCCCTCCAAGCACTATGTGAGTACTGTCCCCATAGACCCCAGCGGGGGACTGGCTAGGGCCGGGGGTGTCCCCTAACTCCCCCTTGCTAGTAAGTCCCGGAGCTGCGTGCCCTCAGGGCAGCCCGTGGCTCTGGAGTTTCTTTGCAGGGCTGTGATCTTCAGGGAAACCTTTCCTGTCCTTTCTCCCCTCCCCTCTCTCCGGTTTCTTTTTTTGGCATTGGAATTGGCAAGTGGCTGCCCTTGTCTGTTACAACGGTGAAGTCATCTGTCCGCCTGAGCTTTGATGGATGGTATGGGGGGGGGGGTGGGTTTCGTCAGCCCCTGGCTGAGCGACTCCGTTGGGAAAGAGCATCTTCCCGGCGCTCCCTGGGGGCTCGGGTCGCTCATGCTCGCTCGGCCGGGAGACGCTTTCAGAAGCTTGCCCGGGGACCCACGCCTCGCGCTCTGCAGCCCACGTTTGCTGTCTTTGCCTGCCTAGGCCTGGGTCTGGGGGCAGAGGGAAGCCCCACGTCACTGCCCCCTCCACTCTTAACGCTGAGCTTTTATTTCCTTCTTAAAGCCATTGTGTCCCGCGGTGTGAGGAGAATTGTGGCTTTTCCTTTTATCCCTCCTCTGGACGTGACCCTTAACCGGGGTCATTTCCTCTTAAGTGATGCTCCATCTCCAGACACGAGAAGGCAAATGTTGGCTGTGGTCTCCAAGGAACGGCCAACAGCCCCTCCCCCTTCCTTTCCCAAACTTAATGAGAAGGGGCTGAGGTTGACTGGCCGGGCTCCAGGGTCTGCGTGACAGTCCCTTTTTCATCTCATCCAGTCCTGTCTTCCCATCCTTTACACCTTAGGAAGTAAACAGGGTCTTTGACGTCTGAAGATGCCTCTCTTAGCACCATGCTCCTGTACTGGAGAGAAAAGAGACCCACAACCCAGTTTCCAAAGCACAGAGGACATGGGGACAGCAGGGACTGCATCTTATTTGCAAATTAAGCATTTAAAGGAGCATTTAGAATGCTCAAAGCATTAATTTTAACAATTAAAACAGGCTGTTGGTTGCTGCCCCAGATTGCACATTGATCTCTGAAGCGCCTGTTATTTCGCTGCTGGAAGGGAACTGGGGTTTGTGGTACTGTCAGCCGCAGGCTACTCTTTCTCTTGGATCACCAGAAGCTCTGAAGAGGGGGTTCTTCACAGTGAGAAAGTGGGGCTGGGCTCAGGTTGGGGAGGAGGGTAGTGTGATCAGGCAGGGAAGTAGAAGCCTATGGGGGACATCTCCTGACACATGATCAGCGAGTCAATCCATTTGTGTCATCTGCCTCTGCAAGCTTCTTCCACTGCACCACAAGAAAACTTTTGGAGGGCTTGATCACCAGGTGGTCACCCTGCTCTAAGGACAGATGCCCACTTTGCACATATGAGGATTTAGAATCAAGCCACTTTTCCTAACCTCTTTTCCCAAGTTTGGCAGGCTAAGTTTGGGGTTCTGTTTTCTAGTCCTTAGTTGAGACTGGCACTACTTTCAACAGATGGCACTCTGCTCAAAGACTCATGCAGGTGCTTTTCCAGCTCTGGATTTTAGATATTTTAAACCTTGCCTTTTAGCTGTGACCAACAATGTCCAAGATTACAAATGCAAAACCTGTTGGCAACAAACCAGGAGTGTTTCCAGCAGAACCAGGGGCCTGCTGAAGTTAGGAGGTCTTATTCAAAGCCTGGCTTGACCACTAACTAACTGTACAAACTTAGGCAAGTTCTTTAAACCTCTGTGGGCCTCAGTTTCCTCATTTTAAAAGTGAGGATAATAATAGTATGCACTTCAGAGGGCTGTTGGGAAAATTAAATGAGATCATCCATGTAAAGCAGTTAGCCCAGTTCCTGGCACATAACAAGCACTCATTAAATGGTAACTGACTGTTGGTGAGATTCTGACTAAGAAAGTATTTTTGAAAAGCAGCTATTAATGGTCTGGCAAAAAGGAAGAAAGTCTTTGGGTTTTAAGATTGATAATAACGTGTGCTGTATGGAAAACACAAAAGAAGTCCTGTCCAGTTCTCTTGCAATGATCATTTCCTCCCTGTTTATAGACAAAGTATTTCCTGGGACATCTCCGCTTCCCATGTAAGAAGCGATGACATAGCGTTTGGGACAGGGAGTGATGTCATTGAGCAATACAGATTTCCGAACTGAGGTTCTGGAAAACAATAAAAGGAGAAAGTGTTGTATGTTGTGGGATTGTGGAGCTGGCAGGGATCAAGGACTCGTCTGGCAGATGAGGAAACTGAGACCCGGATGGAGTAATATGCATCACAGCCGTTTCAGCCTCTGAGTCTAACTGGCCTTTTGCTTGTGGTATGGGTTTTGTTCATCAGTGGTACCGCAAGTCTGGTTGAAGTTGACTAGAAAGACAAATATCTGGTGGTGGAGAGATTCCTACACATTTGGGGATAAGGCATAAAATAAGGTGTCCAATAGTAGGAAGGAGGGGGTAACAGGGGCTGGAGAGCCAATTGAGGAGGCTGTGGACTCTGAAACTTGGAATCCTCTCCTCTCTTGGTCCTTGGGCAGTGGATGTGACACACAAGGTCAAGTGTTCTGGGTAAGGTACTCTAGTGTGGTTAGCTGGCAGAATGTGCTGCACCCAAGTTGTGTGTGTTCTAGAAATCTCTACACTGGAACAGCATGCCTCCTTCCAGCCTCCCCTCCACCTATGGTGAATGCTGAGTCTGTGGTTTGGTAAATTGCAGAGCAGAGAGGTTTTATGGGATGTGCACATTAGCCAGAGCTTGCTGATGAGAGAGGCCTGGGGCCCAAGCAGGAGGAGCTCAGCTGGCTCCCAAGCTCCAGGAACACATGCAAAGGTTCCCTCAGGACATCCAGCCAGGGGCGTGCTCATCTCCATGAGGAGGAAGAGCTGCCTGGGGTCCTGTGCTTCGGGTCTGTTTATGCAAGTCAGGCCAATGGTCTCCTTCAGTTTGCACGGTGCCGCCAGCCCTTGGCTTCCTTCCTCTCTGCCAGCCCCTGCTTGGGGTGGGACTGGGAAGGGTGAGCAGCTGCTGCTTAGGTCAGGCTCCTGGCAGGGAGCTGGGCCCCTTTCCTAGCTTTCATGAGCTGCCCACAAGAGACTGTAGGAAAACTGGCCACCACTTGTCCTTAAAAGGGTCCTGATGATGCTGGATGCAAACTGCAAATTAGTCCATTTGAAAGTTTTCTGATTGGGATTGAGTTCAGGTTCACGGAATTCTTATGCTCCCATGCATGTAGGTAAATGTCGAGCTGTAGGAGAAGCTCATTTATCTAAAGCAAATGATATATTATGTCTGTTTGGATTTGGACCATCATTTTCTTTCCTGAGTGTTTATTTCAGACAAATACCAATCACGTACATATGTTCTGATCTTCCACAGGACTCCTTAGGGAAGTAGTAGGAAGTAGTAGCCAGTGTTAACAGCTGCCATCCACAATGCCTAACACTTGACATGCATGTTCTCATGGAATTCCTACAGTTCATCCAATGTACTCCTGTGTGGGGGACGTTCTTTGATTTCTTTTTATAGATGGGTTAACAGGCTAAGAAAGGTTAACCAGATTGCATGGGGTCTCGCAGCACCAGGCAGATCTTGGTAAATGCTTATCAGTTTACCTCCAAAGGAGTAGAGATTCTAAGATGGGCTCTTCTCCTCTGTTGGAATATAAGTCGGGAGGCCAGGCTCAGGCCTGTACAAGGTAGGGGTGGTCTCTGAAGGCTGCCTCACTGTGCAGGGCGTCCACCAGGAGGTGTGGAGGTGAGTTGGATGGGCAATGAGGGGAGGTCCCTGGGGGTCGGGAGGAGTAGAGCAAATCCAGGATGGTGTCTGTCCTCAGTGATGTGCAGAGTGAGGAATGAAGGGTGGACTCTGTAGAGATAATACATTCTCCCTGTGTTTAGATCATCACAGATTTTGGTTTTGGTCCTGGGAGCTACATTTTTAGGAATTGGCCCCAAACTCATTCATTTCTCTGCTCTTCATTTTTGTTTTCTAAGCCCTTAGTCTGTGGCTCCAGCCCACAAGGAGTGAGGATGTGCAGCTGCAGTCTGGAAAGGCCTTCTCCAGGGCCAGTTCCATTATGGAAGGAATGGCGTTGATGGGCTGATAGGGGTTGAAATCCTGCCTCTGGCTCTTCCTAGCTGTGCAACCTTGAACCAGTCACTCTGGGGCTCTGTTTCCTCACCTGTAACCTTAAAGGGCTTTGGGGAAGTTGTCCTGACATAAATTGGGGGAAAGCTTCTGCACAGAACCTGGCCCCCATCATGGACGCTCACTTCATACTGGTATTCATCTGGTGCTCCTCATCACCAAAGCACTGAAGTATGTCTGGGGCCTTCTAGGTGAAGCTGAGAGCAAAGGCAAGACTGGGCAGAAAGGAAGGCCCAGCTGTTCATAGTCTGATGTGAAATTGGGCTACTTGCCCCATGGAAAACACCCAGTACTCGAGAAACAGATAAACACGGGACAGCTGTTCAGACCTGGAGGGGATCCTGAACTGAGCTTGGAACCTACCGATGGCTTCCTGATAAGCTGAGAAGGGAAGGAACATGGGCTAGGAGAAAGGAGGAGGGTGCTCCAGGTAAGGGCAAGGCCAGTGCAACACAGGGGTGAGCACTCTTGCCTGCTCCCCATCTGTGTGTGTGTGTGTGTGTGTGTCTGTCTGTCTGTCTGTGTGTGTCTCTCTCTCTGTCTCTCTCACATGCACACACACACACACACAGGAACGGGAATTGTTTCTTTGGAGAGGGAAGTGATTGAGGGGTGATTCACAGGGCTGACGAGGCTCCTTGCTCATGGAACAACCAACCACATCCTTCAAGACGGTTGGAACAGGGAGCACAGCCAGCCGTTTATCCTGGCCTTGTTCAGAGCTGAGTGAGGGTTTTCTGGGGGGCAAATTGGGGTTGGGATCACCGTGTGTGGTGGCAGGCAGAGGGAAAGGAAAGGGAAAAATAAACCTTTTTGATGTCAGAGGAGACTTTTTCCAGCTCCAGAAATATAAGCACCAGCTGCTACATTTTCCAAAGAGATATTCCGGGGCCAGCTGAGTTAATGGGCAGTGGAGGCCAAATTAGGGAGCATTGGGGGGACTTCTGACATGGGTTTGCACAGCAGTTCCCTGGAAATTACCTTCTAATTTCCTCAGCCTGAGTCACTGACCAGACTATTTCTTGGCCAGAAAAAGTCCAACAGGCAACTCTGTTCTCTTTTGCCTCCTAATTAAACAAAATAAAACAAATAATAGTTATACATACAGTAGTCACACTTACTCCTCTTGAGTTCTGAGAATCCAGGAAAGGGATAATGGATTGGGACCAAGACCCAACAGACAGGAAGGACAAGGGGCGTGTGTGTGGGAAATGAGGTGGAGATTCTGGCTTTGGAAATAAGTCCTGAGCTAGGGCCAGAGGTGTTCTCTGCCATGACAATTGCCAAAAATAATGGACGCTCCCAGTAGGATGGTCAGTGGTACAACAGGCCAATTCCCAGAGTTGCTTCCGCTGCTGCCTGCAGGGGAAGCAGTTGCAGGCAGGCAGGTGAATGGGATGTGAGGCTGGCCCAGATGACCTCCAGGCAAATCACTACATCAACAGTGGGGACTGAGCCCCTGAGGCAGGCACCGAACTGACCAGAGCCCAGTCAGAATGGGAAGAACTAACATGAGTCCCCCAGGGTGCCAGGCACCGAGGAAGATGCCATTAGAGGGCATTTTATGTGAGCTTGACTCTGTAGTAGACAATGCCAGCCCACAGGTTTGGGAATCTGAGACCAGGGTCTATCCTAGCCAGCACGTCCTGAGAGCACAAGAAGTGCCTCAGGGGTGCTGTGTTAACCTTGAACACTGCCTGTGGTATCCCTGGCTGGAATTCTGTCTCCTCCACTTACTGTCTCAGTTTTCTCATCTGTAAAATATGTGGGAGATAGGACCTAGTTCACAGGCATAAGTTGCTCCATGTGAGGAGCTTAGAATGGCACCTGGCGCATCCAAAGTGCAGCCTGAACATTTGCCACATGAATTATTAAGTCCCTAAGCTGCTCAGAGGACAGAGTGCTCCTGGTGAACTGGAGTTTTCAGGGAAGGAAGACTGATTGAAGACAGGCTTCATGATGGGAGTAATCCTACTTTCAAGAGTAGGATTGAGATGGGAAAATCAGGAAAAGGGATTCCCCAAAAAAGGAAAAGGGAAAATGCTGAGGTGGGATGGGTAAGGAAAATCCAGGCAGAATCTAAGATGAATGTGGGGGAGAAGGATGAGGAGAAAGGTCAGGGCCAGATCCTGAGGGCCTAGAATGGCGACTGAGAGTTCAGTCTATTGAGTAGACCTATGGGAACTTCTGTTTTCTCCCCAGGACTGGGGGTGCAGTGTCAATGGCTTGTTGGTGCCAGGTCCTTGGGTGGGCTCCAGACGGACTCTAGGGTTGCTCTTGCTGCTGTGGCTGGAACAGGGCTAGGTGAGGACTGGAGCCTTTTCTAGTCCTGCTTTGGGTACTCTTGACTTGGCCAGATCCCAGTCCCTCCTGTTTATAGCTCTTATTTCTAGGGGTCAGGCTGCCCCATAAAAGTTGATTACACCGGGCTCTTGGGGAGGGTGGGCTGTGGAGGAGAAGGGGGAGCAGCTGGGAGAGAGGTGTTCTGCTGTGGGTCTGGACAGCACAGGGCCCTTGCTGGCTGGCCTGAGGCGGCAGTAGTTCACGGGGAGTAATTTCCATCCACTGTGCCTACTGGCAAGAGAGAGGCAGAGTCTATCCTTAGAGGCCTGGGGGCTAGCACCAAACAGCTTGCTGGGACCCAGGTGTCCTCGGAAACATTCACGCTAAGGTTGCCTCAACTTCAAGAGCTTTCTGAACTCATTTTAAATATTTTAAATACAATGCTTCAAACTACCTCTTTATTAATTTGACCCCCACCACTCCTAGATATTCTAGCAAGTCTTGTTCTTTAGGGGAAATGTCATAAGAAAAAGAACAGTTAATGTCCTGAAATGGTTTCTAACGTGCTAAGAGTTGTCTGTGGATATTCTCAAAACAGCCCCTACAGCACCGAGTGCCCGCTAACATCCACATCATACAGAGGAGGACATCCCGGCTCAGGAGCCCAAGTGAATAGCTAATCCCCACGCAGCCCATGAGTTGCACTGTGGAGGAGCTGTGGGCTCCAAAACCTGCCATGTCCCCAGAGACCCTGAGGTCCCTTAATGACGTGGTATGAACCTGGGGAGACTGGGCCCCCCGAGGAGTTTAACCTGAGGCCTCGCTGGTTGGTTTCTCCGGCCATGAGGTCTTCCGCACCTCATTTTTCCCTTTCTAGAAGCCTATTTGCCCATCTAGCAAAGGCCTTGACTGCCTCCTCTCCAGCCTGCCTTGCAGGAGCCCTGAAGACTGCTTGGAAAGTACTGAGCTCGGAGAAAATCACTTGGGGGACTCCCCGAGCCCCCAGGCTAGTTTCTTAATCCCAAGGGGTAGAGGATGCTTTAGGAAAAGAGCTCTTCCAGACTCCCAGGAAATCTCAGCAAGGCACACCTGCCCAGCCTTTTCCTGAGAAGGTATAGCCAGGCTGACCCGAAGACACCTCAGACTCTCAGTGAAGACCTTTCTAGAATACCGCCTCTGGGAAGGACACTTTGCTTCTTTCCAAACCTGTCATTTTGGGGAATGGGAAGAGATACACCCATCTCTCCTCCTTACCTGAGGGGAGGAAGCAACACCCAGGCGGCTGAGTTAACAAAGAGGAAACAGCTGTGCTTTCTGCCTGCCACCCTGAGGCTGTCTCTGACCCTTTGCTGTCATTTCCCTCTTGCTGGTGAGGAAGCCACCCTCCCCAGCCTGGGCGGAGGCACAAGTGGAATGGGGCAGAATCCCTTCCCCCGAGAGTGTCAACACAGCATAAATTATGCAGCAGGGAGCAGTGTCAGGGGCCATCTAATCTGTCCATGGGATCCTGGGAGTGTGAACTTCAGACCTGGGGGCTCTTGATCGCTCTTACCAGATCTGACCACAATTCCAAGGAACAAGGGTTGGGGTTGCTGCCCGATGCTGTTGGTGAGCCTGCTGGGTGCACCAGGTGGGGTGTGGGCTCAAGAGGCTATGGGCTGGTTCGCTCTTGCGCCCATCACTGAGTGGTGCCTGGTAGGGAGAGAGCTCTTGATTTTCTTCTCTCACGGAACACTACCACTTGGTAATAGTCGAAGGAGAACTTGACCTGTTTTATCTCACCCCCTCATCATGCAGCCACCACACATTTGTGCCAGGCCCTGCCAGCCCTCTCAATTATAATCTCTGGCCCCAACACAGACCTGGAGGGGCTGCTTTTTAAACCCCATTTGACTGGGAGCCTGCAATTCAGGAAGACAAGGTTGCTTGTCAGTCAAGTGAATGAATGTTTGTTTGGGAGTGTTTGCCCTCCCCCAGCTGTGTGTGTGTCTCCTGCTGTCATTGTGCCTCACACACTCCAGGGCTGCCCCAGGGGTCTCATGGGACTCTGCCACCCAACATCCTGTTCTCCTATGGAATGGTGCTCCCCTTTCCCTTTGGGAATCCTGCCTTGCCACTTTTGTCCACCCTGAGTGTATGGGGACTGTTCCTGTCATTTGAAGTGGCTGCTTTATAAACTTTCATGGTAGGCCCGATTCTGATCCAGCTTTCTTCTGTTTCCTGATGGCCCAGACCCAAAATGCTATTTTAAGGGACTTGCCTGTGTGGGAGAATTTCTCTTTGTGACAACAGAGGAGGAGGCCTAGCTGCCTGGCATGGTGCTGGCTGGAAGACTCTCAGAGGGAAACTCCTGCATTCTGCCTTCGGGGCCGGAAGGGATTCATTGAGCTCTCAGCACAGTGCCTGGCACCCAGGAGGGACATAAGTACTTGTTGATGAGGACCAGGTTCCTGGAGGTGGCCGCCAGGGATTTCTGCTGGCCTACGCCCCAGGGGGTTGGCAAACTGCTCCTTCTCTCGCCGAGTCAAGGTCTGTCCTAGAACGATGTCTGAGCTTCGGTTTCAAGCGGGATTCGTTATTTAGTCATTGCTCGTGGGAAACCTGAGAAGAGCAGTCTCATTTTCCCTGTGATTTCTGAACTGAACAAGGCGGTCCCCATGGTGGGGAGGTGGGGGTTTGAGTCATCGGAGCCCCTTCTAGGTGAGGCACTGGGTGAGGTTGTCTCATTTGACCCAGGGTAGACCCTGGTCATCATCGGTGTCTTATAGATGAGGAAATGAACTCAGGCACCACATTTTGCCCTTGGCATTTACTGGTGGTAAATGGCAGGAGCCAGGGTTTGAGCCCAGATCTCTGCAGCAACACCTGAGCTGTTTCTACTGGGTTCCCCAGAGGTTTGATGGCTTGCCCCTGGGAAGTTGGGTTGCAGGGTGGGAGTCCTTGCTTTCTCCCTGCCCAGGCTGGAGACATCTGCATGTGTCAGGGCTAGCTGCCTTTCTCATATTTCCTCCTCTGCCTCAGACTTTGGGCTTTTGGGCTGTTCCATGCTCCCAAGGGTGTCCTCAGCCTGCTTTGTGCCTCTGGAGGTGGGGGACTGGAACACTAGCGCTGCCTTGGGCTCAGAAGAAAGAGAAAGGGGAGTGTGGTACAGTGGGTTTCCCAGGGCTGTCCAGATGCCTTTCCTGACAGCTCCCTGGAGGCCAGGGGCTTAGGGAGCTGATCACATGGGTCCCAGATAAAGCATGCAGGATCTGGATTAAACCCCAGGTCACCTGCTCGCTCTGACCTCCTCTGAGCCCCTCTGTCCTCTGGGCCTGCAGCTGCTGGTTGAGATAAGGTAACAACTTGCTACTGAGAATAAGCCCATTTTGAGGTCTGGCCTCTGTTTCGGGTTCAAATTTTTCTTCTTCAAGTCTTGTCCAGGGCCACTTTCAAGGGCCTGGACCTTCAGAGGGCCCAGCTGCAGGGGCTCTGTGTCCTCTCCCTATGGGTGGTAGATAGTACAGCTCTGTGGTTGGGAGCAGGGGGCAGTTTAATTTGGCACTTCCAGATGATGCACTTTCAGCCTCAAGCAAACACCAGGCTCTGGAAACTAGAATACACCTCTGGGGAGAGACTGAATTCTAGTAGTTATAAGTTGAGGGCAGGAGGATAAGGTACAGGGCTGTGAGGGCCTCTGCCCATTGGCCCAGGCTCTGACACTGGTTATGAATCTCAGCCCTGCCTCTCACTTGTTTCACTTGGTCAAGATTCTTTACCTCCATGGATCTGTTTCCTAATCTGTAAAATGGGAATATTAATACCTACCTCATATGGTTGTGACTCTGTGTAGTGCTTGGCATTTAATAACTGTTCAATAAATGGCAGCTGTTGTTATTACTTTCATTATCATCCATGATTTTAGTCCATTTCTTCCACCTTCTGGATGCTTCCCTGACTTCTTATCCTAAAATATTTCCTGTCTGTGCATTTTAAAAATGATTATTGTTTTACTTCTCATTTAACACCAAGAACGGCCTTGAGTTGCTCAGCTTTTGGCAAGCTGTTACTTACTCATATTCATTCATTCATTCATTCATTCATCCATCCCTACTCAGTGTTCCCAGGCACTGAGAACACAGCAGGATGGATAAAAACCCTGCCCTTTTGGAGTTTACATCCTGATGGGAGAAGGGGAATAATATACAGGCAAACAAAATGAGGGGAATGTTGTGTGTTAGATGGGGGACACGTACTGTGGAGAGCACCAAGGGAGGGGGAGGGATAGAAGGAGGGCTGGCAATTTGGAGGATGCTGTGCTATTTTATAGAGGGTGTTCAAGGACAGCCCCACTCTGTGGGTGACTTTGAATAAGACTTGAGGGAGGCAAGAAAGTGAGGCTTGAGCTATTTGGGGAAAGCAATTGAGGAGGGAGGGAACAGTAAGTGCTAAGGCCCTGTGGTAGAGTCACTTCTGGCCTTTCTAGGAAAGACAAGAAAGCCACAGTGGACTGAGTGAGGGAAGAGCAGCAGGCAGTGGGGGCACACAGGGAAAGGGGTTCAACTTGAGCCTCGTATCTCCTCCCAGCCTTGGGCAGCATGCTCTGCTCAGGGATGGGGCCTTCTAGTGACTTGCTGAAGATGGAAGCTAGCCAAACACTGATAGAGAAGTTACTTGGGGACTTTTTGGGGTTTGAGCCTGACCCCCTAGGAGGGACCCTCTGGGGAGATGTGGTCACGATCAGCAGTGGTGGGGACAGGAACTCCAGGGTCCCAGACAGTGTGCACGCACTGGGAGTTTTGGTGGCAAAGCAGTCTTGTACCCACCATGTGTGAGGCGCTGTGCTGGAAGCCAAGAGCTGGAGGTGGGGAGCCTTGTCAGGGCAGCGTCTTGCGTCTTCCATACCCTTCGCAGGCTGGCAGAGCCTCTGCGCCAGGTAGTCCTCGATCAGTGTGTTACACCTGGGGCCAAGGCCCCATTTTATTAAGGCCCCTTCCTCCCACCCTGCTCCTGTTTTCACCACAGCTTCTAACTTACGGTTGTGGAAATTGGTTGGCAGAAACTCAGATCACATATTTCTATCAACATAATATTGTAAATGGTGCCAAGAGTCTCAGGTCAGGCCACCAAGACTCTTCTCTTCCTCAGAGTCCATACCCAGGGTCTTCAGCTCACCTGCATTATGGGCTAACCTGGGAACCTAAATGCTATGCGAACTGATCCAGGAACACAGTCTTACAGTGTCCCAGTGAGAAGGAAACCCCAAGGCCGAGTCATCAGAACAGTGGCAGCACTATTAATGTGACAGGCACGTTCTTCAGAAGAACCCTATGAGAGAAGCACCAGGGTGCTCCTGGCTTTGCTGATGAGAAAACAAGGGCATAGAGAGATTAATTTATCAACGGTCACCAGCCCAGAAGAGGCCGAGCTGGGGCTCAGAGCCAGGCAGGCGGACTCCAAAGTCCTTTGGGAAAACTTGCTCCTGTCCTCCCAGGGAATCCAACCAGCCAGATTGCTGCAGTCCAGGTGGGCCTCCTGTAGGCCTTGCCTGCGACCCCCATCATTAGATGTCCTGCACTCGGAAGAGAGGAGTTAACCAATGTCAGAGTGAGGGAACAACAGCTGCGGGAGGCCCACAGAAGCAGTCTCTCTTCCCCAGACAGGAAAAACCATTTGCTCCTGGAACCCGACACTGCAGGGGTGGGTTTGCTCTGGGAAGTTGTCTCCCTGGGCCATTTGCAAGTCCAGCAAGGGAGCTGGGGAGGGGCTGGGTGGAGGACACTGTGTTTGTTGGTGAAGGCCAGATTAGGGTGTCTGGCAAGATAGTTTTTGACACCTAGACCATTCAGGTCTCAGCAGAGCCCAGCAGGTGGCTGGGCATTGATTTAGCAGGAATCTGTGGCCTCCCCACCCTGCCCTGCTCAGCCCATTGTTGGACGGAGGTGAGTGCTACCCAGTCCTTCCCTTCTTACCTGGCCCCAAAATACACAGCAGCTGTCCTTGGCTCCCTGTCTGCTGGTCCCAGGCTCTTATTGGCCCTTTCTCTTTTGGGTTCCGTGGCACCAGGCCTTGGGACCCATTGGCTCTGTGCTGTGGAGCCTGCCTTGTGGGCCAGCTAGTGTGCCCTGACTTGCCCTCTCCCTGGCCTGTTGCCTCCCTTCTGGCACTGTCCCCTCCTGTCCCAGAGTGAAGCAAGTGTGAGTGGTACCGCTGAACTCAGCTGGGCTCCTAGCTCTGCCTCTTACCTAGCTGGTGGCCTTAGGCAGGTAGCTCAGCTTCAATCCCATTTTCTTCTCTGAAAAAGCAGCTCATGCAACTCTATTGCAGGGTGTTATGAGAACTAAGCACAGTGCCCTCAAGGCAGCCAGGCAGTCGTTGAGGGCAGAACACCTGACTTGAGATCCAACTCTGCCACTCAGAAGCTGAGGGGCCTTCAGAGAGGTGGAAGTTCTGTGCACCTCAGTTTCCTCATCTGCAGAATGGGATAATCAAAGCATCTCCATGCTGGTGGTGAGGATTAAATGGGCTGATGTGTATAAAACACTCAAAACATGCCAGGCCTGCGTCAGAGCCCAGGGATAGGACTGCGTGCTCTTCCCAGGAGTCTGTTCCTTTAAGACAGGTGGGTGGGCTTGCTGTTTTGCCATCCCAAAGAACCAACCTTGCCTGTGCATAGCCAAGAGCCTCCAGGATTACTGTCTGCTAACCTGGCCTTGGACCTGGGCTGCTCTGCTCTTTTGCTTGGCCTTGTTTTGGCCCTGTGGTCAGAAATTCCACCTAAGAGGTGAGAGGTGGTGGGAAGTGCTTATGAGGTAGGGTGGAGGCACGGGAAAGGAGGCTGGGCTCTCTTCTCCGTGGTTCTTCTGGTAGACTGTAAGAAGTGGGAAGATGGTGGGCATGCCTGAGGTCTTCAGCCGTGAGCGACTGCCCCACAGTGCCCAGCAGTTATCGGTGGGAGGTCAGGGCGGAGTGTTCTTCCGGAGGGTCTCATCCAGGAGCCAGCGCACCAGGCTTCCCCCCCGCTCCGTCCTATGGGAAGTTCCTGCTCTCTGGCCTTCCCTTGCGTTTGCCCTCTCTTTTGGAAAGCTTGTGCTGGGACCCCCCCTCTCCCCCTTAGAGCATCCAAATGGTAAAGTCATCATTCTCAAAAGGAAAAACAAAATGGCATTTGGCTCCAGTTGTATTGGGTCATGGTGCCTGGTGCCACTGTGGGCACGCCAGTTCCCTGGTAAAGAGACCCTCACTCAGGACCAAGGATTTGCACTCTTCCGGAACCTGGTCCTTGAAGTCAGGTGACTGGGCATGCTATTTTGCCTCTGTGGCCTTTGTCAGTTCTTGTTCAACGAGAGAAGGCAATGGCGGTCCCGTCCCACCATTTGGCCATGTGGCCTACTCACGGAAGGTGAAGAGAATGTGGCTGTGCCCCAGAGAGGAAGGCATCCGCAGACCAGAGCCGGGGCTTCAGACCCAGACTGCCTGAGTTCACAAGTCAGCTCTACCTTTTCTTGCCGTGTGGCCTTGAGCAAGCGACTCACCCGCTCGGTACTTCATTCCCCTCTTCTGTAAAATGGGGATGTCATCATGGGGAGCATTGCCTGGCTGAGGAGAGGAGAGCACTTCGAGGCTGGTGCCCTGCGCATGCTGTTAGCGGAGCTCACACAGCAGGGGAGTCTGCTTTCCAGAACTTTGAGAGCGCTGCGTGGTGCCTGTGGCAGAGGCATCTTGGATGGAGCCTGCGGCATCTTCTAGAGAGAGGCCGTAGGAAGGTCACACCAGCAGGCAAGTAAAGGCTTCCCAGCCGTTTCTTAGCTGGTGTTCCATAAGCCAGTCACTTAACCCTCCCAGCCGTTTCCTCAGCTGGCCCTGGCCACATCCCTGCCTCCGGGGGCGTTGCTGTGGGAGTCAGGGACAGCATGAAGCAGCCAGTGGGCTCTTCCCTCCATGTGACCAGACAGCCACAGGGCTTGGCAAGGGGAGCCGGAGGATGGTCAGTGGGCTGCAGCCTAGAATCACCTTCCTCTGTACGTTTCTGCTGGGAGCAGCCCCTGGTGTCCACGGCTGCAGGTCCACAGGTCCAGAAGGCGATGGCGTCTGCTGGTGCCCACAGCGCCCCAGTTTGCTCACATGATCCACGCTTCCTCCAGGTGACCCTGCCAGGAAGCAAAACAGGTCTCCTGCCTGTCTCATGGATGAGGAAGGGTTCTGAGAAGGCCCATGGCTCCTGGAGTTGCCCGTGGGCTCTGTTGATGCCCTTCCCCTTGTGCCCCGGGGTCCCGAGTCTACCTGCAGTGGTGTCCAGCACCTGATGGTCCCCATCCTCCGGCTTTTGACCCCTCCTCTCCCTTCCTCACCTCTCTGTTTAAGGGCCCTTTCCAGTTTTCTGGCACAAATGAAGCTTGCTCTGCTCAAGCAGGGGAACCTGAGAGAGGCCGGGGGAGGTCGGGTGAGTTGGGGGCCGCCTACAAGCAGCACAGGATGGGAGTTAGCAGCCTGCACCCAGCGCTGCCTGCAGGTCTGCTTCAGGAAGAACCTGGTAGGAGCAACTTTTAGCTAGCAAGTGATGGAGAGAGAATGAAGCTGCTGTGACCCCCGGGCCCCAGGCCATGCTGTCCTTCTGGAGGTTCATATACAGGAAGAAAACCTTTTTTGATGCTGGTCTTTTTGTTGTAATAGAAGGGCAGTTGTTGTAATGAGTCAGTGTACGGGTGGAGGATACTTGATAAACACAGCAGCTCCTAGAGGCTCATGGGAGAGGAGGTTTAGTCAATACAGGCATGACGGACAGAAGCTGGGCCTGGGAACGTGGAATCTGACCTTATGTAGACTTGCCCCAGAAAGAAAGAAATGAGCAAGGGACTCAGGGACACTAGAAATCTCATGTCTTCATCCATCACAGGTCAGGCTGGGAGGAGCAGCGTTAATCAGGGCCTGGAGCTCAGGGCTGCTGGCCTGCATGCTCAGGGGCACAGAGACATAGATGAGAAGACACTGTGTGTGTTAGTCGTAAAACCTCCGTCCATAAAATCTGGCTAGTTGGCAGGGAGTTAGACGTTGTAAACATTAAAGCTTCTTGTGACAATGTTTGAAGTTGTGAAGAAACTGGGTGTCCTTAAGGTAGTGAAAACATCTTTAAGAAAATAAAGAAAAGTGTGTGTGTGTGTGTGTGTAATAAATGCTATTGGGTCAAGGTCTGCCAGACCTGTTCTAAGGCCATCCTTATAGTCAGGCTAGAGGGTTCAAGGATACCAGATGGTATATAAAAGGATCTCATGGAGCCTCACGTGTGTGCATATAACTGCCCTTGATCTTCCTCTTCTGTGCTACGCAGGTTTACTTAGACCTCATGACGCTCCCCTGGTATGGATCTGGAAACAGAATCAGAGAGGTTCAGTCAGAAACTCAAGGTGATACAGCTCATAGGTGGTAGGACAGGGATTGAACCATCCAGGAACAGGGCTGGGTGGCAAAGATCTGTCAGTGTCATCTGCTAAGTGATTTAGCCTCGAATAAGGGCATGGGCAGAGAAGGAAACCTCCTGAGTCTGGATTCCTGGAAGGCGTGGAGAGGGTGGGATGGCTCATCAGCATGAGTTCTTGTCAGACCAGACAGTGGCTGCTCTGGTCCAGGAGAACTCATGTCAGAGCAGAGGGACATCCCGTGGAAGCCGCAGCCCCAGATGTAGCTCTGCCTGGGGCGCTTGGGATTTGCTCCTGTCCTGAGGCTCAGATACTCTGGTTCCCAGAGCTGCTGAGAGAGGACCCCCTGGTACCCAGCCGGCTGGGCGACTCCAGACAACTCCATGGAAGCAGACAGTTCCTGCCAGCGTCCCCAAGAACCTTAAAGGGACACCTCTACCCCACCTGTGGGGGGGCAGTGGTGACCTTGACATTAGCAAAGGCCAGCTTTGGAAAACAGGACTCATACTCAGGCAGCATGAATTTCCAAAAGTCATCCTCTAATAAGGTCCCAGGTACTATTAATGTAAGTGCTCACTGCATACAGTACGGACCTGGTATTTGCTTGTCTGATACTGGCTTGGATTAGGATGTGGTGATATTGTGCTGTCCTTCCAAGAGGCAGGGCTTCTGGAGCAAGAGTCTCCACCAGCAGTGAGACTTGGGGCACATTACCTAATCTCCCTACGCCTCAGTTTGCCCTCTGTAAAATGGGGCTAACGAAGTAGCACAAGCTCATCTAGATGGTGTCTGCATAGAAGCAATATGTTTCTTGGTGAAAACACAGGAAAGAGTGGACACTGTCACCCTCACTGAGCTGCCCCAGTGATGACAGCTGCTAGCCTCCACCTTTGGGAACAGCTTTAATGGGACATGATTCCCATACTGCACAATTGACCCACGTGAAGTACCCAGTCCCAAGGTTTTTAGTATCCAGAGTAGAGTTGTGCATCTGCCACTGTAATGATCAACTTTAGAATATTTTCATTATACCCCAAATCCTGTGTCCTTTAGCTGTCACCTCCACTCCTCCCCCACTAGTCCCCAGTCCCTGGCAGCCACTCTCTGTCTCTGGAGTGGCCTGTCCTGGACATTTCATGTAAAGGAAGTCATCCACACTATGTGGTCTCTGTGATTGGCTTTTTTCACTAGCATGTCCTGTTTATGTAGCACAGCCCTTTCTGTGGCTTATAGCGTGAGCTAGATGGGTTCTCTGGGCACACACCCTCATCGTGGCTCTGGCAGGGTGGGCCAGTGGTCCTGGGTGCAGGTTCCATGGAGCACACTCCTCCATAATCATATAGTGCATGGATTTCCCCCACCCCAGGACCTTGAAGCTGGCTAAGGCTGGGTCTTTCAGGAAGCCTTGATCTGGCCTGTGCTTTATTCCCAGTGCTTCCTCTGGCCTGGTCAGAGACCTGGGGGAGGGGTGGAAATACACAAAGCCTTTACTGATCTGTCCCCCAGGGACTTTCTTTCCGGGAGGGGGTGGGGAGAGAGACAGAAAAGCATCTTTATTTGTTTTTAATATTGATGAACTTCCCAGCCCCCTTCCAAGTTCTGGTGAAAGTTGCTGCCATCCTAGTCAGGCGATCTTCCTCGGAGACACGGGGTCATGGGACGTCTCTCTTGGGGCAGCTGATGGGGAAGTCACCAAGGGCTTTGGAGTTCTCCGCTTGTGGAGTTGATCTGTGTGTGTTTTTCCTCTTGTTAGAGCTGGGCCAGTGCAAAACTGGTGCAGCCGTGAGGCGGCATCAGGCGGCAAGTAACCAAATCCCAGCAGAACTAGCTTCAGCATATAGGGAGGATCATCTCGCTTTTGAGGCTGTCCCAGAGCACATAGCATGGAATATAACCTAAAAAAAACTACCCCTTTATTAATGGACATTTGGATCGTTTCCAACTTCCTTCCCCCACCCTGAGAACAAGACTGCCCTAAACGTTTATCCATATGTATCTTTGGGAACTTAGGCTCCTGTTTTTGTAGGATAAATTAATGAATGGCATTGATGAAAAGAGAGTTTGGAATCCATGTCAAGTAGGTCA
This sequence comes from Sciurus vulgaris, assembly GCF_902686455.1. Lineage (NCBI taxonomy): Eukaryota > Metazoa > Chordata > Mammalia > Rodentia > Sciuridae > Sciurus > Sciurus vulgaris. The sequence continues at coordinate 25,519,855 of NC_136464.1, forward strand.
GGCCATATTCCATCAATTCTACTTTACCATCTTTATCTAAATCCATAAAATGGGAAGTGAGATTTGTGCTAGAACTCTGGATCCTTGAGGTCTGTGGAAGCAATTCAGGAACACGGTATTATTTTGCATTTTCTTCCCATTTGTGACTGGACAGCAGGTGAAAATAATGTTCAAAGGCAAAAGATGCAACATAAAGGAATTCCTGGTTAACCTCAGATATTTGGAATTTTCTCTACTCTTGATTGCTCTAGTCAGCAGCTCTGTTCAAGAGATTATGTGATCCCCTATTGGAAAGCAAAGGATAAAAAGTCTAGTATATTCAGTGTTGGAGAGAATATGGCGAGGAGAGAACATTTATTCTGCTGGTAGAAGTTTACATAGTTCCACCATTGTGGGAAATAATTTGGCAATATCTTCCTGGGAAAGTGTGTCTGTCTTGTGGCCTAGTGGTTTCACTTCTGGAGAAATGCCTGCCATGTGCACATGAGAAGAAACCTGCAAGGATTTTTACTACTCCAATTTCATTAAAAAGTGAGAGATTGGTCTGTCAATCAGGATGAGATGAATGATAGCATGAGTCCTAACAGACCCCCAATTTCCTTTTGGCTCACACTCCATTTCTGTTGGAGTCGACAGAGGCCTCTGCTCTTGTAGGCGTTCAAGGATGGAAACTGGCAAAGGTACCAGAGAGCTCCATGGTCCCTGGAGCAGAGGAGAAACAGCAGTGTCTGGCAGGGCTAATTTTTCTTTTGTTCCTGGAATACTATTCAGTTGTACAAAGGAAGGAAAGCTGGTTCATGCTACAACATGGATGAACTTTGAAAGCATGCTAAGTGAAAGAAGTTGGTCCCATATTATATGATTCTGTTAACATGAAATGTCCAGAACAAGTAAATCCTTAGAAACAGAAAGTAGATTAGTGGTTTCCATGGCCTGGAGGTATAGGAGGATGAGGTCAATTGCTAACTGGTAGGTGGTTTGTTTTTGTGGGTGATGGAAATGTTCTGAATTAGACAGCATTGCCATAGCAGTTGTATAACTCTGGGAATGTACTAAAAATACCGAATTGTATATTTTAAAATAGTGAAATTAAGGGTATATGAGTTATACCTCAGTTTTTAAAAATAAAAAGTGTGCTTTTGTCTGCAATGGACACATTTCATTGGTCAGAGAAATCATACACACTGCATTTCAAGGTGCTGAGGAAGCACAGTCCTACCATGTACCTGGCAGGACATGGAGAACTGAAACAGTCATCGACTGTCACCTGGGACAGGACAAATGCTCATGAGAACAAGGATAGGTAAATAAGGTCTGGCATAGTCACGTGGTAGAATTCTGTACACTTAACGTGAATAAGATTTACAAGTGTCAACATGGAAAGTCCCCACAAAAATTGGGTGAAAAATGCAGGAAGTAGAATATTATCTATTTTATTACTTATGTAAATTTTATGTATGCAAATATTATACCATATGTGTAAATTTTAAATATTCACAAAACATTATTTATAGTTTTGTATGTTTTTACTGAAAGTATAAAAACGAGCAGAATACATATGAAAAAATTCTGTGGCAGGGGCTGCTCTGGGTGGGAAGGAAGAAATAGAACTGGGCAGGGCAGAGGGGATTTGAACTGTATCCATAATATTTCAATTTCTTCAGTTTAAGAACATAATAAAATTTTCACATTCATTTATTTTGAGTATATAGTACAGAAGAATTTTTAATATAACATAATAGTTTTATATTCATTTGTTCACTCATTTTTCAATCAGTCAAGGTTCATTGGACGCCTACCATGTGCCAGGCATTGTTTTAAGGTAGAGGATATATCAATGCACACAACAAACAAAAATCCCTGCCTATAGAGAGCGTGAACACCAGGAAAACAAAAAACAACCCCCCTCCCCAATTTGAAGTAAAAAATAACAATAGAGTTCCAAAATTAAAAAGTAAAATAATAAAAATTAAAAAACAGAAAGAAAGCTCAGGATTGGGTGCCTGGGTTCACTGGTACAGAAGTCTGCCCCAAACCTGAATTTGAAAAGGCAGAAAAGACAGGGGTGTCTGAAGGTAGGTTCAATTTAAAGACAGAATTTGGCTGTGACCCTTGAAATAGGAAAAAGTGGTGATTAGATGCAAATGAGAAAGGCCATCCTGGGAAATCATTTCCTCCTGTAGCGTCCACTCTGCTTCCGGCTTTCAGTCCTGGACCCCATTTCACCAGTGGCTTCCAGATCTGCTTGGGAAGCTGGTGAAGCAGTGCTTCCTTAGGGCCTACGGGTTCCAGCTCTGGAGACCCACGTGGTATTCAATGGGCCTGGCCTCAGTAGAACCCAGAGTTCACCATTTGTTCAAAGCTCCCAGGGGACTTGAAGGTCCCTGGGGACCACATGCTAGAGCTACTCTCCAGGACCTTCTTCTGCCCCTACTCACATGCTCATTAGCTCTCAGTTTCCATTCCACACCCCTCTCCCTGTCACCCTACTTCTGAATCACCTGGCAGCCTAGTCAGCCTGGTCAGAATGACCAGAATGTCACCTTGCAGCCACCCTGCTTCTCTGCATCCTTACCCAAGCTATTTCCACTGCCTGGAGCGTGCCCTTCACCTGCTGGAATCCTTTAAGGCACAGCTCAGATGTCTCCTTAACAGGGCTTCCAGGTTTCTCTGAGGCACGTGGCTCTTCCGTGCCTATCTTGTAGTCCTAACTTGTTTACTAGGGAAGAGGGTGTGTGAGGCATTGTATAAAACAGGTGTGAGGAGAGGGTAGCCTGGCTCCTGCCCTTGAGCTCCAGGCTACTAGGCACAAAGCTCCCCTAGGACAAGGGCTTTGCTGGACCTTGAGTGGAACACTTGTCAATATTTGCTGATCCTGCCTTGTTTGGGGACCTTTCACACTGAAAGCACAGGTCATGTGCGACCTCAGGTGCTGCTAGCTAAATTAATCCTATTTTTCAGTTCATTGCATATTATCACTAGTGCAAAGCCCTCATCCTGTTATTTTCCCCCATTAGCCCTAATTCTTACTCCTGTCCCCTTCTCCCTTAGGCATCCACTGTCATTTATTTAATCAAAGCCTGTGTATCCTCAGAAAAGAGGTGGTGCTGTTCACATGTGTCTGGCTGTAATCTACCTAGATGGTATCGTGCTATCAGTTTTGTTTGGTAAACCCCGCTTTTATCAATATGATGTATAGAAGCCCTATTTGCATTGTACGTGTCTAGATTATTGCTTCCACTGTTGCGTAGCATTTCATACCTACACCCACCCACCACATTTTACTGATCACTTCCCTCTTGATAATGCCGAGGTTGCCTCTACTGCAAACACTACTGTGGCAAACACCCACGCACACTGCAGCCCTTACAAACTCTACAGGTACTTCTCCCATTTGTGTACCTAGCAGCGGGATTGCTGTAGTGCAGGCCATACACAGACTTAGTTTAAGTAAACCTGCCATATTGGTTTTCGGAATGGCTGTACCAGTGTATTCACTTTCTGCAGCAGTTCCCACCTCTCTATGTCTTCACCAGCATTTGGCACTCCTGGAAGACCTTGCAGGCTATTGGCATTCCTCCCACCAACCAAACCAACCTGCACCGGAAGACAGAGTGAATTTTAATCTCTTTGTATCATTCCTTCCTGGCCTGCCCCCCAACCTGGAATGAAAATTCTTTTTATAATTTTCTACCCAGTTCTTACTAATGCGACCAGAAACCTAAAACCTTCCTCCATTATCTTAAGAACTCAGCCAGCTTTTCAAAACTAAACCTTCTTTGTTTTTTCACTCATCTGAAACAAACCCCTGGTATCTTGTTTTCTCCCCCTTGCTCAGTGGGTAAAGTCTCGCTGTCCATTTTTGTGGATTGCCCCATGAAAGCCCCCCTGCCCAGAGGTGCTGCTTCACCTGCATTTGCCCATGGTTGAGTGGGGCTCCAGACCCCCGCTTGGATGTCACTCCAATCACATAAGACTGGTTTGGGATTTAACTCTGTTTAAATTGTGGCTCTGTTTGCAGACGGAAATAAATTGCGCTTATTTGTTGGGGATAATTATAGGAAAAGGACGCCTACTTAATCCCACTCAACTTTTGGCTTGAGCCATTCTCCTGATAATTAGTCATGACTGTTCTGCGACATCCTATGCTGCTGGAATGGACTGTTGGTGAAGTCTTATCTTTTTCGCCTTTGTTTTTGCTTTGCCTTGTTCCAGTGAGGCTTAAACATGGCTTTAGGTCCTGTGTTATGTACATATTATGTGTTTGTCTGATTTCTCCAATTACCTTCTGAGCTATGGGCAGGCAGCATTAAGGTCTTTCTTCTCCTGGGACCTGCCCCCCTCAGCCCCCATCTGCCTTGCTCCACAGAGCTTTTCACTTAGCAGGTGCTCAGTAAATACTTGGTGGGCGGTTGACACAGGATTACATGTTAATCCATCATCTTCAAAGGCTAAAACCAGACTATTTAAAAAAAACAAACAAAATCCTTCCTTTAAAAAGTGGCATTACCTCCTCAACCTCACAAATGTTCATTTTAGTCTCATTTATTGCTTTTTGGGGGTAGGGGGTCTTAGGGAGTGACTAGGAGAGTCCCCTTAACTTAGGAGAGGCATCATAAATTACACTCTTAGGAGTGGAAGCCTGTGTGTGTCCTAGAAGTGGGTCAGGAGCACACACTGGATGGCTCTTCGGCCTGCCCACCCCCTGTCTGCGGGACTGGCCTCCCTTAGCAGTGTGTGGTATCCTACTGACCGCTCTTAAATAAACAGTCCCTTGAAAACACAACATGAGAAAAGTGCTGTCTATGTATTGTATCAGGAGAGCTAAATATTGTACAAAAGGCAAAATATTTCCACTGTGTTAAGAAAATAAGAACCCGGCAGCATGGAACTTCCCACTCAGTGGGCAAAAGATGTGGTGGAGACTTCAAAAGGCAGAAGGGCTACAAAGCAGCATGAGCGGCAACGGGTGACTGGTCCATTAAAGAATAAAGTGTGTGTGCGTTTGTGTGTGTATGTGTGTGTGTGTGTGTCCCATAGGCAGAAGTTGCAATTTTTTTTTTTCACCTCTCACCTGGGAAGTGAATCAAGGCACCCATGTATTATCTCAGCTCCCCCAAGCAATCCTCCACCTGTGATTCAGGCTGGTTAGGAGGAGGGACAGGAAGTACAGATCAGAAGTGTTCTTTGTTCTCCCAAGACTCAAAGCAGAGTCACAGGGAGAGACTCTCAACCTGATCTGAAATGAAGATGGACATTTGGCCACAGAGCTGCTGGCTCTAGCAGAGGCCCTGCCCATGGGATCCAGGCAGCATCTGAGCCAGGAGAGTCCCTGACTCTGCAAGTGGAAGATCTGAGCAATGAGACTCTTCTGGCTTCTGCCGCCCACCTCCCACTGCCAGGTTGAGCTTTTGAGGGCAGCCTAACTTTAATTGGAAAGAGACCCAAGAATCATCTTGCTTTTATTAAAAGTTAGGCTGGGTTATCTCAGGGTCGCCCCCAGGGAGGGCGATGCTTCAAAGCTGACCAGGTTCTGAGCTGCTGGCCTTCTGCTTTAATGGGCTGGGGGAAGCTCGTTTGAGGAGTGGCTATAAAATCACTCGCCAGACTTGAAACATGAGAACATTGTCCGTGAATCATCGGGAAGAACTACCAGGTGTGGAGAGTGGACTCTGTTCTGATTTGTGACCTGGCCCCGGCTTGCTGACTCCAGCTCCTTAGCACGAGCATCCCCCTCCGGCCAGCTCTCACTGGGTATGCATCAGCTCTGTTACCCGAGATGCGGAAGCAGAGAACCATAGCATCTCATTGTGAAGACTTCCTCTCTCACCCCCAAAAGATGCGCCATTGCCCCTGCATGCCCTGCCAGCCCCACAGGGATGGTAATTGTGTCTTCAGCATGAACGGAGCTGCAGTTCTGCACCAGGAATCATGCAAAGCTGGACACCTGTGCCTTCACTAAGCCTCCCATCAGCCTCTCTCAGGGCAGGACTGTTACTATGCACTGTTCTTATTCCCATTTTATAGACGGGAAGCAGAGACTCTGGCCCGTGGTCGTATATGTGGTATGTGGCAAAGCTGGAATGCAAACCTAGGCCCTGGGACTTTTCTGTATCGCACTCGCTCTGGCTCTGTCTCTCTCGGGACTGGGCAAGATGGCCAAAATACAGCCCTGCCCTCCAAAACCTCCCTGTTTAATTGTAGAGAGAACACCTCCTCCCAAGAACAGATAATTCTCTCCACGTGGTAGAATTATCTGGAACCACAAAGTCCAAGGGAATTCTAGGGAGGAGCTGGCAAGAACTCATGGTGCATTGAGCATACCATCTACCAGTCTGAGCTATGTCCCTTGTATCCATGACCTCTGAATTCTCACAGCACCCTATGAAATTTAATTTATAAATACAGGACCAAGGCTCAGAGAAGTTCTGTAGCTTGCCCGACACCACACAGCTCATGAGTGATAGACTGGGTCCTGGGCTTATATGCTTTCCTAATTGCAAAGCACATTCTTTTGGTCTGAGACTGTGATGGAGACTGTTTTATTGAATTGTCAGGGAGGGAAGGCCTTGAAGGGTGGATAGAAGAGAGAAGGGAGATAGGAAGGAGGGTGAACATTTCAGGCCAAGGGAAGAGAAAAAGGATGGGGCCAGCCCTCCCACAATGGCTCAGTCCTTATAGCCATCACAAGTACATCAGCTCAAGGTTACAACTGATGACATCTTTTGGCTGTTGAGCGCCAAGTTTCCTTGGCTCCCTGAAGGTGACGTCTCCATCCTACCCCTCCTCCACCCTAGCTCCCTGGGTAACTGATTAGACATGGTTATGTGCAATGGGTGTGGCCATATCAAGACGACAGATTAGCCAGGGGATATTAATGTGTGGAAGGAACTGGATTCACTCCTTGATCACTGCCCTCTACTCCTCTTTACCTTTTGCCCACTCTGAAAAAGGCTCTTCATGTGTCCTAGAGCCCCCTCCAAGCAGCGTCTCCTAATTACCTCATGGCAACCTTGCTAACCTTTGCCAACCTTGTGAAAAGCATGCTCACGTACAGTGTCTTATCTGATCTTCATCCAAGAAGCATTTATGAAGTGCCTGCTGTGTGCCAGGCATTGTGCCAGACACTACAGACCTCTGGGTGAACCAATACAGAGGGAGCTTACAGACTGTCTGGGCCAACAGGCACTAACCAAAGCATCACAGAAGTGCATGTGCAGCCATGAACTGAGATCAGGAATTAACTAGGAAAGTACAGGATGCTCTGAACATGAACGGAGGCAGCTCTGCAAACTTGGAAGGAAGGGTATGTGTTCTGAGCCGAAGGAATGACGTTTGGCAGAGGCCCAGTGGTGGGAAAGAGGGAGGTATTTTAGGATCTATGAAGTCAGCTTCTTATTACTGTTGTCATACCCATTTTATGGGTAGTTAAGGTAGAGCCTAGGCATGCCCCTTTCTCTTGAACTTAGGACTTGCCTTTTCAGGAAACCCAAAGTGTGCTCTGGGTAACGTGAGGAATTGTGTTCACTAGGGAACAACGATTCTAGCATCAGGAGCCAGTTGCACTCTGATCTGGGGCTCCTCTGTTTCCCAAGGCCCGCCATGGTCATAGTCAGCCTGAAGCTGTCTGATTGTACACAGGAGCTGCAAAGCATGCTGGGACTCTGGGATGGGTTCTGGGCTCAGACCAGAGAATAGATGTAAGAAGATGAGCTTCTTTAAGCAAAGCTGAGAATGGCACAGTGGAAAGAACAGGCGTGGTGTCCAGCGGACCTGAATGTGCGTCCAACTTTACACACCTATGACCTTAGGCAAGCCCCAGAACTTCTCAGAGCCCAGGTGTCCTCACTTGCAAAATGGGGGTGATAATACTAGTGATATGCCTTCATGCCTGAAGTGCTCAGCTGAAACCTAACACATAAGCATATATATATTTTTTTTTGGTATGGGGATTGAACCCAGGGCCACTGTACCACTGATTTACATTCCCACATCCCAGCTCTCTTTTTTTATTTTTTTATTTTGAGACAGGTTCTTGCTATGCCGCCCAGGCTGGCCTTGAACTTGTGATCTTCCTGCCTCAGTCTCACAAGTAGCTGAGATTATAAGTGTGCACCACTACCCAGCCTGACAATTCTTTTATATAGTGAGTTCCTTTATGGTTTGAAAAACAGTTTGTTATGTAAGACCATGTTTTACGCAGGAGCATCCCTGTTCTCAGCTTCAAACAGAACTAAACTATGTCAATGGTGACCCGAGGGACTATCTCTAGGATTCTGTTCTTTGTCTCTGACCCATAATGTTTGAAAATGACTGGGATGGGATTTTCATGTCATCCCACTTACATTTATAGGTCACACCAGGAAGAAAGGGCGGGGGGAGCTCTAGCTTTAGATAATAGGCCAACTTTCTACCTTGAAGAGAAGCTTGGAATTAAATAGGTGTAAATGCAGTGGGTTTTGAATGAATAAATTGAAAAGGAAATTTTTAAAAATCCTTCTATCTCAGCATCACAGAATAAAATAGCCATGTCTTTCCTGTGTCTTCCAAAATTTAGACACTCTATCCATTAATAGTAACTCCTCATTTTCTTGCCCCCAACCCAACATCTACCCTTGAGCAGCTTCTCAGTAAAGAGTACTGTCCTGAAAAGATATGTCCTGGGTCCTGACCCATAAAGTCAGTGGCCCGAGTGCAGGCAGCATAAGGTTTGGGAGCAGTTGTGTGCAGAGCCGGGTTTGGTTCGCCTGGGAGCTCAGCAGATGCCAGAAGCAAGCGTAGCTCTCCAGGTCCTGGGAGTACAGTCACAGACGCTGGGGGCTTAGAGTGCATTTGTGGAAGTTCAGGTTTAGACACACAAACACTGAGCCAGGGTCAGGGACTTTTCAGGTTCCTTTCTGATCCCCAGAGCCTGATTCTCTTATCCTCTTTTGGTCAACTCTGGCCCTTTCTGACATTAGAAACTCGGGGGACCTGGCTCTTGCTTCCTGGACTCCTAGCTCAAGACTTCTGATTGTCAGTAAGGGGAAGGATGTCAGGGCCTAGGGGTGGGGACAGGTGCCTAGTTGTCCCCCACACTAGCTGCCTATTTTCAGGCTTTCTGAGTGTTTGCTTGATACCCACGCCTCCTTTTGAACTCACAGTCTCAGAGCCTGTGGTGACAGAGCGAAGCTCAGACCCCAGCCTCTGACCCCAAATCCTCTTCTCCTCCACTTGCCCTCCCCTGGCCTCTGAGCTCTGGCCCACAGTAGCAGTCCTTCAAATAAACCTCCCAGCCACAGAAAAGCCCAGAGAAGAAAGTGTCAAAAGCAGAAAGGACGCTGACAGTCATTTCCCAGCTCTGTCCTTTCCCTTGTCTTCCCATTTTAAAGATAAGGACACTGGCCCAAAGGATGAAGTGAGTAACTGATGGAACACACTCCATCCCTGGCCTGTCTCCTCTTGGGTCCACTGGCCTCTACTCTGTCCTCTGGAGGTTTCTGCAGAGGGGAGGACATCTGATCCTGGAGAGCCAATGCATATGAAGTCACTGGGGAAGGGCATACAAGGAACATGCCACTTCAAGTTTTCAAAATAGCCCTGCTGGCCCTGGAGCTTCCTCTTGGGGGCCAGGGAGTGGCTACTAGCTGGCAGGCACAGCTTCAGGAGCACCCAGCAGGTGTGGGGTGTGGGTGCTGAGATGTCTCTTTCCATCACTCTGCAGGAGTGAGTGGGGCCTGGCAAGCCCACTGGCCTGGTCTCGCTGTCCCCACTGAGGCCAGCCCCTGTCCATCCCCCTCCTTCCCTGAGCTCAGCTACCTCTGAGGGCTCCTCCCTGTCTCTCCCTCCCTGGGCTCACCAAGCCCCCTCAGCTTTCTAAGAGACATTGAGTCATAGCATGAGACTTTGCCAGATGGTGGGAAAGGACACAGGATTTGGAATCAGGCTCCCTGGGATTAGAATCCAAGCACTGCTACATTCTGGCCCTGTGACTATGGGTAAGTCACATACCCACTTGGAACTTCAGCATCTTCTGTTGGATGGAGATACTACTTATAAGCATTAACAGCATTTGTGTATGGATCTTGTGAGCTGGGTTATATAGGGCTGTCTCCAGCAGAGAGTCTAGCAAGTGGAACTTACTAGGGTAAGTTTGTCCCTTCTTTGTAGTGCTCTGTGACTTGGCTGATCAGGACAATGCTCCCAACCCTGAAAGCGCAATAGTTAAAGCCAGATCTGACACTGGTGGTGTTATGGGTTGAAGCTCCGTGCTGAGTCAGGAATGTCACCTTAGAAAAAACCAGAACTGCCTTGAAGTGTATAGTATGCAGAAGGGATTGATCCTGCACCTGGCCGTTCTCCCTCTGCCCTTGGAGTAATGTCCCTATTAGCCAGCCTGGACTATCTAGCTTTGGAAATAATTGCCAAGTATTTTTCTGAGGATTCCCAGAGCAACTTGATGGATACTGCCCCAGATGCCTTTGAACATATAACCAGGCACACTTTTGTGAGTTTATTCCGCAAGATAGATTCCTGGCTGGGGAATTGCTGGGTCAAAGAGTCTGCATTTTTCATTTTGATGTATGTTGGCAAATGGCCTTCCTGAAAGACTCCACCACCTTCCCACAAAGCATGAGATGGATCTATTTCTTTGTAACTTCATCAGCACTGGGTTTTACCAAACTTAGTCTTTGCCATTCAGATAGAAATATTTTGCATTTCTGGCTTGGCTTTCTTCAGTCACACAAGGTTGAGCATCTTTTTGTGTTTGGATCTTAAATGGAATGCCTGTTTATATTATTGGCTCATTAAAAAATTTTTTTTCAAGTAGTTTAGCTCATTACCTTCCATTAGAGGACTATTCCCTGGGAAGAGGAGTGTTGGTGTTCTCCAAGGGTGCTTGCTGCTGTGGACATCAGTTTCCTTTGGGACTGTGAACTGGATGTAAGTTTCTTTGCTCCCCTGGCTGGCCAAGCTTCCTGGGCCTGTCCCTTGTTAAGAGACATCAGAGAATTGCTCCCCCTTGATTTCAGAGCGAACTGATGGAGATTGTGAAGGTGGAGACTAAGTCTTCCCTGGTGCTGCCGTCAGTGCAAGAATTTCCAGGAAAACCAGGAAATAAAAAGAAGGAACTGCCATACTTTTTTTTTTTTTTTTTAATTTGTGGTACTTGGGACTGAACCCAAGGCCTGGCACAGGCAAGCGTCCCACCCGTGAGCTGCATCTCCAGCCCCGTTGAGTGTTCCTGGTAGGCACACTCTAAACACTTTGCATACGTTATCCCATTTACTTCCCCACTTAAACCATCCGAAGCATGTCTTTGTTACTCTCGTTTTATGGAGGGAGAAATGAAGGTGCAAAGAGATTTCTTTGCAAATGACCAGATTGGTCATTTGTCCAAGATCCTATTTGCTAAATAGGAAGCAAAGCTAGGATTTCATATGGGAATCTGATGCCACACTTTGGGCTTCTCCCCAGCCCTGACCCCTTGGCTGAAGCTGTGGAGAGGCTCCACTTAGTGGTGTTCTGGTGTTCTGGCCGAGTGCCCCAGCCCCCAGCTGGCATCTCTGCAGCCAGGGCTGGGAGGGGCGGGCCCTTATTTGGGGCTCAGTGTGCGGCCTGGGAGGGCTGGAATCTATAGCTCAGGCCTTCGCCTGCGTGGGCCTGGGTGTGAGCGAGTGTGGGGAAGGGGCTGGCTCCCTAGGGGTGGGCTGTGGCCAAGTGAAACAGGCTGAGGTCAGAGGGAGGGGGCCGCCCTCCCCTAGGGAGCGCTTGGATGACGTGACTTTGAGGGGGCGCTGGCGGGAGGAGGGCTGGCCATTTCCCTGCTCACCTCTAAGCCTCTGCCTGATGAGGAATCAGAACGGGCTGGGCGGGAGGCCCGCCAGATGCAGCGCCTGGCAGGCTTCCCTGGCTGACCCGTGCAGGGCTCTCCTCCAGCTGGCTTGACAGGTCCCTCTTCCCCCTCCCTGAAGGGACCTAGGAGCAAATGACGTCCTGGAGTTGGCTGTGGCAGAGAGGAGGGTCCCCTCTGGCCCCATAGCAGGAAGGGGCAGGGAGATGCAAGTCGGGGACTCAAAGACGTGACTGGTGTTCCCTCTCCTCCTTCCCCTGCTCTGTATTTTGAGCCAAGTTTGGGGCAGGGAGTGGGGATTTAAAGGTTTACCTCAGAGCCAGTGCCGGAGAGGGAACTGAGCGTAACTCAGAGCCTCTGACTTCTAGCACTTTGTTCTGTCTTTTCCCCAAAGTCGCCAATACTCTGCCTTGATGCCCTCCAGGTCCTCGTCATTGGCTGTCCAGAATTAGCAGGTGAAATACCTTGTGCTCTGCCAGGCACTGGGGTCCCCCAGCCCTGCTCCTACTCCAAGGTCTGTTGCAGCCATTCGATTGAATCCTGACCCATCCATCTGGACCCCCAGAAGCCTTTGGAGTGGAATTTCTCCATTTCCAAACATCCTCTCCTGGGCCCCCCTTCCTTCTTTGGGGATCCCACCCATTCTACTGCCTACATTCTCTCATTACCAAACCTGACCTCACCAGTGTGCCAGGGGCTCCCTGTCTCTTCCTCCCATGGGCTCAGATGTCCCCACACCTGTTCTTGCCTCCTCTCCACTTCTGAACCATTGTTCCCTCATGCCTCAGAGCCAGTACGGGTCACCTCCTGCCTGGCTGCCTTGGGCTTCAGGTTGCAGCCCCCCTAGCTGCCCCTGGCCTTCACACCCTTCAGGCCCTGTTCGTGCCCTCTCTCCCACCCCAGTGCTCCCCTGCCTTGGGGTTCTCTTCCACCTAGGGCACCTGCTGCCACTACAGGTTACCTCACTTCCAGTACCACCTGGGAGCATTCTGCTATGGTTTGATCATGAGTTGCCTCCAAAACTCATGTTGAAATCTGGTTGCCACTGAGGTGGTGTTGGGACATGGCGATTGGTCATTAAGAAGCGCCAATGCCTGTCTGTTGGGAGTGGGTGAGTTATGGAGAAGGTGGGTTGTAATAAAGCAAAGCTGCCCCTCCTGTTTTTCTTCATGTACCTGCTTGCTTTCCACTTTCCCACCATGTTATGATGGATTCCAAAAGCTGCTGCCATGCTCTTGGATTTCCCAGCCTCCAGAGCCCTGAGCCAGTGTAAACTTCTTTCCTTTATAAATTACTCTGTCTCAGGTATTCTCTTATAGCAACAGAAACTGGACTGAGATACCTTCTCAGCTTGCTGCCTCTCACTTGGGTTCCCTAGAACTGTGTGCAGCTCTCCATCTGAACTCACAGGACATTATCCATCATGCCAGTTTCTCACCAGCTAGGAGCTCCGCACTCACTCCCCCGCAGGACCAGGACTGCATTGTATTTTATAAACTTTGTGTTGCCAGGCTTTGGTGTAGAACCCAGCACGTGGTAAACACTCAATACTTCTTTATGGACTGAACTGGACTTTATCAGACAAGCAATTGTGGCTTTACTGAGAATCTATTTACCATACTCTCAATGTCATTAGATACTGTAGGACAAACAAGGGAAGTCGGGATAAAATACTATTTTCAAGGGCCTCATAACCAGTTGAGGACAGTTCTGGGAATAGACTGGGGGAATGGACATACATGACATTGGCAGTGGAGCCTCCAGTGCTGAAGTGCGTGTTTGTGGTGCCAGGGGCCTATAGGGCTTTAAAAAGTGGGGAGGAGACCGTAGGCAGAGAGGGGCCCTGTAGTCCTGGGCTGGAGCAAAGGGCAAAGATTTCACCTCGTCGTAGGATCTTCCAGTATTGGAACAGGGTTAGTGGATTTTAAGGGCAGTTCCCTATCCTGGAAGCCAAACGGCAGCTGATAGCATTCCAGTTTTGCTGCTTGATTGGGAAACTTTTACTGCACGCCAGAGTCTGCGGGCCAGCAAACTCTCCAGGCAAAGAGCAGGTTGTTTCAGGCATCGGTTCCGTTAGTTACAGTGGCAGAAGACCTGGCCTCTTCCTTGCTGAACCTGGGAAACGAGGCTCGTTCTCTTGAAGTCGGGTTTCCTCCTTCATCTGCCAGGCACAGCTACTGAGTACCAGTGTTGGTGACCAGAGACCAGGGATTGCAGAGGTCCTGCACAGGTTTCCTCCAAGCCTGAGGGTGTGCATGACCCCTGCTCGCACAAGCACACTGTGTAACAGACGAGGGCAGAAGGAGCACCCAGGGCTGAGGCGACCAGGGTGGCGTTTAGGACACTGTGGGTCTTGATTGGAACTTGGAGGCATTAGGTTGAGAGGATATAGAAATGGAGCCAAGAACCCCTGAACCAAGAGTGACAGCTCTTGCCTTCTAATTTTTAATAATAATGCGTATATCAAGCAATTCGCGCCTTTGAAGTATGCAATTCACCAGCTTTTAGTATAGGCACAGAGTTACGTAGCCATCACCACAGTCAATTTTGGAACGTTTTTATCTTCTAGAAAAGAAATCCCAGTAGTGGTCCCTTCTGTTTCCCCCAAGCCTCCACTGCATCCCTACTTCTTGCCCTATGCCACCATTTCCCGTTTTCTGTCCATAGATTGGCCTGTCTGGATGATTCATATGCAGATGATTCCTGACTTATGATAGTCTGACTTACAATTTTTTTGACTTTACCATGGTACAAAAGCACACGCACACACACACACATATCACAATTTCAGAGAGCTATCTGTGTGTTCTAGATATAAGTCCTTATTAATACAAGGCCATCAGTCTAACATGGTGTCTCCCTTGCAGCTGGTGTCTGCCAATGCACTCCATTTAGTTGGGCCCTCAGCAATGACCCATGTGTTTTTTGTTGGCCTAGTGTACGCTCCAAAACAAGGGACACTGGCTGACCCACTGCCTGGATTGCAAGCACCTAGCACTGACCCTTACCTGGTTCACAGACTCTTCAGTACAGGCAAGAAATTTCTTTCAAAGGAGCTGTGTTCCCAGTGGATTTTGCTAAAAACTTTTTAAGTGTTTCTGGTCTGATGGAGTTGGAAGTTGGAGACTAAGTGGGAAGGGGTCTTCCAGCAACATCCTCTGTCCCAGCAATCCCAGCATTACTGCCCCTTCTACCTTGGCAACTCTGCTGGTTAGAAGGTTCTTCTTGACAGTAGACAAAGTCCTGCTTGGCTATAACTTGCATGCATTATCCGGCACTTTCCTTTACCTCCAGCCGGATTCGAATCTCACATTTTGATCATCCTTTAAATATTTGAAACCATGTGTCTCTTAAATACCTTCTCTGGTCTGAGCACCCCTAGTTCTTTCAGCTGTTCCTCCTGAGCCAGGAAAGGCCCAACTCTGACCCCTGGGTCGCTAGCATAGACCACCATGTGGGGGTGGGCACAGGATGCCAAATAAAGCTCAGGCACAGCCACACCCAGAACTAATGCACCTGGCTCCCTGTTTTCTTTTCCCAGCTGATGAATTCCACACCTGGAAGCAGGATTTTGAGTAGATGCTCTGAATACAAACTCTCTAGGTGATTTTTAATAGAAAAAGATTCTACTGTGATATTGCTTTCCGTTTCAAGAGATATGTTCGTTTGTTTAGCCAGACCAGCGATGTTTAGGGCTTTGGTTGGACTTAGTGATTCTCCATGTTCAACACCGGTGGACCCACCTGGGGAGCTCTTAAAAATACCAAAGCCCACCCCACCGTCCAAGGCTTTGATTTAAATGGAGTGCGCAGGTCCTGGGCAGGAGTATTTTTAAAGCACCCCAGGTGACTATAATGTGCAGCCAGGGTTGCAGACCTTGGCTTCTAGAGCTCAGCACTGAACCTGAAATTCCCTACAACCCCACAAGAATGAGCAAGTGCTGGAAGTTCACATAGCATCCAGCAGCTGGCAGGAGCCAGAGGCCAGGCCAGGAGGACACAATTGTTTTCTAAAATAGGAATCCTGTGTTACATTATGAAAGCCATACATGTCGGAATGAAGTGACGAAGAAGTGTACAAAGTAGAAAACAGAACTGTTCTGTTTCTCCTTCTCTCTATTTCTCTTCCCCCAAACAACCACCATTACCCGTCCGTTGTATTTTTTTCTTTTTTCATGTGCACCTACATACATGCGTACGCCCTGCGCACATACGCCCTAAGTACATGTATTTTGTTGGATACTGTTTTGTAACCTGGTTTTTACGTTCTCCTTTCTCAGTATTCTGTGGACATTTTTCATAACCGTTAAGAAAGGTCCAACTTATCCTTAGCAGGTGGAGGAAGCTTACTTTTTATATAACTTTTCATAATTAAGTGGGAGGCAAAAAATAAAATCAATGTACATTCAATCTTCCTTATTTGTTGTTGCAGTGACATCTTTATATATATACACAACACACACGTACTTTCACACACTTGGACGAGTAAATTCTTCAAGGTCCAGTTGCGAAGTCAAAAAAATACGTTTGGGGATAGAGATTGCCAAATTGCTCTCCAAAAAGATCGTTCCAGTCTGTCCCAGGCAACAGTTTCCTAACGAGGGCTTTTTGCCTAGTGTCAGAAGTTGAGGTTTGCTGAGCGCAGCAGAGAGGAAGGTGTGAGTGTGCCGGCTGGTGGGGAGGCAGCGCCGGGTCGCTTCCCCTGCGGGCATGTGTGGAGGAGCCGCTGGCCTCTGGCCTTCCCCGGCTGCTGTGTTGCCCAGGGAAGAGGAAACCAAGCTGTGTGTGGTGACCTTTGCCTTGCTCTCAGGGTGTGACGACAGAGTGGGGCACGTTTGCAGGATGTGTGTCCCGAGGGCAGCAGGCCAGGGTCAGACCTTGATTTGGGGGTGTGTGGAACAAGAATCCCCCGATCTAACTCTCCTAGATCCAAGCGCTTTGACTGCCCAGGACGCCATTCTCTGGATGGTTCCGGAGAGGATACATTTGTTTAAAGTTTCCAGGACTCTAGCTCCTCCTCCTGTCAATGTGCATCTAGGGTCCCCGCCTCTCCCCACTTCCATGAGGGTGAGCCTCATTCTCCCAGCCTGGGCACACTTCCTCCTTCTCTGGGCACTTGGGCATCACCCAAGAGGGCCGTTGCCCATTGCTGGCCTCTCCATTGGAGCACCTGCTGGTTCAAGGTGAAGCGTGATAAGCTGGCTTAGGACTAGAGGGTGGTGGCAGGGTTGGAGGAAGGAAGGTACAAAGGTCAACCACATGTCCTCAGGCACTCTGGAGACTGTCCCAGTGGGCCCATGCCCAGAACTCTAAAATCCCAAAGGGGATTTCTTTCCAGGCCCCATATTAATTGGTACCCTTAGAATCTTCTAAGGGAAGAGAATAAAATTCTTAGAAGGCAGAAGACTGCCAGTGCTTCAGTCAGGGTTTTCACCACTGTGGCCAAATTGTTCTCTGACAAGAACAGTTTTAGAGAAGGAAAAGTTTATTTGGGGCTCATGGTTGCCAATGTCTCAGTCGACAGATGGTTGGCTCCATTGCTTTGGGCCTTAGGTGAGGCAGAAAACATCATGGTGGAAGAGTGTGGTGGAGGAAAGCAACTCAGGCCATGACAGGAAGCAGAGAGCAAGATGTACTCAACAAGGGCAAAATATAAACTCTAAAGGGGTACACCCAGTGGCACTCCGCTCCAGTCACTGTACGCCTGCTGGCCTGTAGTTACCACCCAATTCATCCCTGCAAGGGGATTAATGTACTGATTAGGTTAAAACTCTCACAACTTACTGATTTCACCTCTAAACTTTCTTCCATTGTCTCACACGTGAGCTTTCTGGGGACACCTAGTATCTAAACCATAACATCCAGGCGCTTGGAAGGGGAAGAATGGGAAGAGGGAGTCACTATCAGGCAGCCCCAGGCACTGGACTTGGCCTTTGCTTGTGTTCCTGTCACTCTTTATAATAAGGCAGGAATCGTGGATGTGGAATAAAGGCTCAGAGAGGGTACTGACTTTTCGTGGAACTGACCTGAGGGTTCCAAACCACGCAAAATAAAACTCTGGTCTCCACACAGGACTCCCTGCCCACTTGCCTTGCCGGCCATCTCAGTACTGACTGGTACAATACCCACACAAGAAGTAGCAAGTCGGCAGAGGAGCAGATTGAACCACAAGTGTAGTCTGGTCTGTTAAAGAAGCTGAAGTGGTCCAGCTATGGAGGGACTGTCCATGTTTAGTCACAGGAGAGACTAGTAGTCATCTCTTTGTTCCTGACGAATCCACTTGTTTGCACCCATAAGAAAAAGGTCTGAGGAACGGCTCCTTACGTGGGTTTTCTGGGAATGCTGAGATAGGGCTCTGACAGCTGATCTTTTCTTTGAGGTCTCGGTAGGGTTTGTGAGTCCTGGGTGCTTACACACTCACTTCCCCTCAGGAAACATGGAAAAAAGAAAATGAAAAAAAAAAAAAAAAAAAAAGACCTCCGACCCCAGAGGGGCCAGCCACACCACGTCCATCCTTTCAGCGGACGCTTCTGGGGACGGTCATTGTTTTCCTGGTCCTGGGCTGTAGAGTTATTTTTTGCTCTCCTACTTTCCCAGACTGGGCTTATTATTAGTAGTGGTTCTACCACCACTGTGTGAGCATGTGTGCACACACGTGTGTTCATGTGCCCCGTGTTCACCTCCTTCTCCCCTCCTATTTCCGCTCATGGGTCATGATTCGAGGCTCATGGCAAATGCGAAGAAGTCAGCTGCCTCCCTCCTCCTTCCCGCTGTGTAAATGGCTAACATTTCATTGTGCCCAGTCCTGTCTGAGCACTCCACGCACAGCCTCACATTTAATGGGGAGTGCCATTATAAATGCCATATTGTAGCTAAGGAAATCCCGGCTCAGAGAGGCTAAGACATTCATCCAAGCCCACACAGTAGGGAAGTGTTAGGTCTGAAATTAAAATCCAACAAGTGCTTTCAAAGCCACTTTCCTCTGTTCCCTCCCAAAGCTCACTCTTTGGCACCACTCTGTTCCCTGCTTGATTCCTCAGCGTGAGGGATGCTGCCTCGGCTGAGCTGTAGGGGCCTGAAGGCTGGGACTTTGCTGTACTTTCTATTCAGCTTAGCACAAAACCAGGTACCAGGTAAGCACTCCCTCGGTATTTGCTGACTGCTTTGCTCTTTCACTTCTTTAGGGAACCTTAAGTGGGCCAAGTGTCATGGTGGGCATTAGAACCAGGATCTGTCTTCAGAGAGCTTCCAGGGTTAACTCACTGAATCACCATGACCACCCCCAAAGTGAGGAACCAACCGTTACCTATTGTGCGGAGTCACTGTGTGGGGTCCTCCAGACCTTGCCTGCCTACCCAGTATCCCCCAAGTCTAGTAAGGAGCCCAGGCTCATTGTCCCCGCACACAAAGGCAGGCACTGAGTGTGATGCGTTCCCAAGTGACATTCTATACGGTCTAGGAGTCTGCAGACTGTCCCCTCCTGAGTCCCTTTTAAAAGCCCCTTCCTTTTCATCCCAGCAATGGCCCTGGTGGCCGGGTCTGCAGTGGCACTCTTGTTTTGGCGTGGGTGGGTGGATGCGGGTTCTGGGAGGAGCCTTTTCCTGGCACACACCCCGCCGCTGCTGTCGCATGTGCTTCGGCTGCGTTCACTCTCACTGCTCCATGGCAGCCTGGGTCTGGCGGACTGAGGACTTGAGAGGGTCTGCCACCTGGTCACTAACCCTGTAGTCAGCCTGTATTTGTGTGTGTTGGAATGGATGTCAACCCCCCCCCCCAAGTCCAGGCTTCTAAGTGGCGGTTGTTCCCCAAATCTGCACCCTTCCCTTCCTCCCTTCCCCCAGGATCAAGCCCCCACCCAGAGGAGGAGTTGGAATTTTAATAGGGCCACACCCTGAGGTGCTCAGTGTTCCCAGGCTGAGCTCAAAAACTTCAGCCAAGTGGCCACAGGCTGTTGAATTTGCTTTTGCTGGCCAGGCTTCCGACTGGCAAAGACCCTTGCACCTGGTCAGATATGTTTGTATTCTACCCCTTGACCTCTGGCGGCTTGCCTCTGGATTGGAGAGCAGTCTCAAGGGTGTCACCGCCACCTCTTTGTTGCTTCAGACTCTGTAGGTTTTCTTGTGTTAGTTGTCATTATCGCAATGTGCCCAGGGGGCTGGCAGGCCATGAGAAGGGAAGACGCTTTCTGCTGAGAGGGTCACCTGGGAGGGAGATGGACTCACCCATGTTAAGTAGAGACCAGTCCAGCACTGTCAGATGCGGGTCATTCCGCACCAACAATTAGCAAACGAGGGCAGACATAATAATTGGCTAATCACGAACACAGACCGTGAGCACTGCAGGAGACAGACACAGACTTGCGAGGCTACTGGAGGCCCAGGTCAGATGTTGGCACCCCGCGGGGCTCTGTCTCTGGATGTGGCCGGTGATATAACACCCATGAGGCTCAGCAGGCACAGCAGGGAGGAGACAGGGCATTGGCCCTGTTTGGTGTAGTTGCTTGCCATGCTGGGTGGTCTGAATCTAGAGGACCAGCCTAGCTGGGATTATTGCCACTCTTGCCCCAACCCGTGATAAGACCTTAGCACATGGAGCAGCGTGAACCGAGGAGCGGAGTTTATTAGCACCTTAGATGGGCCGGCATCAATTTCTTGGGGAAGAACTGGGCATGATGAATTTCAGCAGGAGGCCACAGCAATGACCATGCCCCCAGATGCAAACTCCCTTCTACCGGCTGCTGGATTGTTTGTTCGGACTTCTGGGGCCATGGTCTCTAGCAGTTAATCCCAAATGTTAGGCATCTCTCCATCCACACACTCCAGAAGACTTGGGGGAGCCGAGGAGCTGATCCTAAGGAGATCCTGGGACCTCAAGGACCCTAGAAAGCAGCGACAGCCCACCCAGCAGAACAAGGTGCCCCTTCTCTGCATGAATACAGCCCCAAGGTGGGGTGCACAGTTTGGGAACTAGAGTACAGGTTGGATTTTCCCTCTGTTTCTCCCCTTGACCAGCAACCTTTGGGCAGTGAGCAACTTGTCCAACTGTATGCTATGGCCCTACTCCTAGCCAGCTGATCCCAGCCCATCATGATGAGAGCAGGTAAAGGAAGCAGGTCATTGAGTTTCCATTTGGCCAAGGGCAGGGTCAGCTGGCCAGGGTCCAGGGAAAATAAGATCTTCCTCAGTAAATGGAACCACAGTGTCATGGAGATGTACAGTGGCCACCACCACTCCTAGCTCTTGTCTCTCTCTGTACTTAGCAAATGGGGCAACAGGTACTTACCAGAACTTTCTGATTAAGCACCGGCAGGTCCTAGGCCTTCTAGGAATGGTTGGGCCATCTACTTCGGGTATTAACTGGTCACAGCCCAGTTCCCATCATGGGCCTCCATGCCTCCACAGAACCCAGCTGGGCCTCATTCTCTGTGCTCTAGGGTTGAGCTTCAGGTCTGATCTGCATCCACGTCGTGATCTTGTTGAAAGGGGCATGGTTAACAGAGGACAAGTTTGGAAGGCTTGGACTTGGCTGGGCCCCTGAGCTGGGGGGACAGAAAGCAGCCCCGTGTGGCCGTGCGGGGGCCAGCTGAGAGCTGACGCTTGTGCCCGCAGTGCAGATTCTCCTCCTCCACCCAGGTGAGCCGGCAGGGGACTGTGATCATCTGGCTGCCTACGCCTGGGCTGACCCAGGGGAAACTGCACACAGTGGCTGGTCTCTAGTGAGGCTTCATAGCCATCCACCATCTGCCTGAAATGGCCGGAGACAGGGAAATAGAATCCATGCATTTTAAAATCCAGAAGGAAGGGAAACTCCACCCGGGAAACATAACCCCAAGTACTGTGCTTGGAAGCAGGATGTTTAATTGCCAAACCTTTCTTGAGACCCAGCTGCTGGGTAATGTTATCTTGGCTGCTCATGAGACCAGAGGGGGTTTATCTGGGCCCCTGACGGTAAACAGAGCTGGCTTTCTCGGGTGACCTCCGCCCTGTCCCCCTTTCCAACACCTGCTCTTTCTCTGCAGTTTATCTCTAAAGTTTCCAGCGCCAGCGGGGGAGACTTAAGAAACTCTGGTGTCAGGGTAGGGCCGCTAGGAATAGGCCAGGCTGGAATTTTGTGTCCCATCACTCATCTGGAGGGATAATCTAGGATGTCCAAGGTTTGGAAGAAAGTAGACAGGCCGATGAGAGGACAAGGCCTGGAGACTGTCCTCGTATCTTGGGCTTATCTCTAGAGAGGACTCTGACCATTTCCTCAACGCAGGATTTAGACTGTCCACGGGAGGAGGCTGGGGGGCCTCTGGTGTATCCCAGAAGCTTGAGAGAAACTGGGAATCTATTCTCTGCCACCATGTCATGTTCATGCCACCTGGGACATAGGAAAGACATCAGCAGGAACCGTTCTTTGCCAAACAAGGGAAGAAGTTTGGTTCTTTTTTGTTGTTGTTTTGGTTTGGTTTTTGTGGGGGGGTGGAGTATAGTCCTGTCCTGGCTGAGTGACCATGACTGACAAGGGACATAGGGACAGCTCTCTGTCACCCCTTTCCTCTGACTATTTCTCCAGAGCATGCATTTTTGGCGTGGGCTCAGGTCAAGAGTGAAACAGAGATGGTTCCTTTGAGTTTTCAACTATTTTATTTTTTTTTTTTTTTTTTTTTTTGTTGGTGCTAGGGATTTGAACACAGGCTCTTGCGCATGCTAGGCAAGCACTCTACAAAGTGAGCTATATCTTCAGCACCTCAACTATTTTAAAGAGCGAAAGACAAAGGGCTTTTCCGAAGGGGGTATGTTTAGTGACATGCAGGCTGGTCCCTGGCTTGGAATTGGGAGGTCTGGGTCCCCATCCCAGCTTTGCCACTAAGAAAATGAGCACCCTACCGTGATAATTTCACATGTGTCAGGCCTGGCAGCCCCAGAGGTGGTGACCACTGTGTAGAGGAGCCTGAGGGTCTGGGAGGCTGGGCTGAGGTCTCACAGCCTCTCATGAGGTGGTGGGAGTGGAACCCAGCTGTGGCTGTCTCTGGAATTCGCTCCTTACTTGACCATCCCCTTTGGCAAGTCACCGCCCTGGACGCTGGGTTCCTCATCTGCCAAAGAAGAGGCCATTGAGCATGCGTGAGGCCCTGGGTTTGAACCTCAGTACTGCACGCACGCACGCGTGCACACACACAGAGGCCTCCCAGATCCCAGCTGCCAGGGACTGCAGCCTGTGATTAGTTCTCTCTGGGAGGTGAAAGGAAGCCCCTAATTGCTCCACAGGGTGGAGGGTGGGTGTTAAGCCCCAGTTAAGCCCTCCTCTGGGCTCCGCTTGGTTGGCCCAGGAGAAAAGCTGCTGTCTAAGGTCCTGCAGGGGCTTTCAAGCGCTTTCTCTAGGCTGGCAAGGCCACTGGAGCCTCCTTACTTCACCAGGTGACACCTGGCAGGTGCACAGAGCTGCTCCCTGCCTGGAGACCTGTGGGAAGGGGATGTGCAGATGGCAGTGGGGCCAGGGGAGAGATGGAGCTGGAGGTCAGCTGCGGGAATGGGTGGGTTCCGACCTCTGGCAATCCCAGCGCCTCCTGCCTCCTCGCCAAAGCCTGTCATGCACAAGTTTCCTCTTGGATCTGGTCTCCTGGCATTCCTGTCTGGGCCCCAGTGCCATCTCCTCTTGGTCTTGAGCCCTCAGGTTGCCTGTACTACACCACCATGTTCCTCTTGGCCACTCCCTGAGCGTGTGCTGGCCTACACTTTTCAGGTTACCTGAAGCTTTATTTTATTTCATTTTCTTTTTCTTTTAATTTTTTACAGACTGCATTTTGATTCATTGTACACAAATGGGTTACATCATTTCGTTTCTGTGGTTGTGCACGATGTAGATTCATGCCATTCGTGTAATCATACATGCACATAGGGTAATGATGTCTGTCTCATTCCACCATTTTTCATACCCCCTCCCTCTCATTTTCTTCTACATAATCTAAAGTTCCCCCTTTCTTCTCTCACTCCCCACCTCCCCACCCCCATTATATATCATTCTCCACTTATCGGGGAAAACATTTGGCCTTTGGTTTTTGGGGATTGGCTTATTTCATTTAGCATGATATTCTCCAATTCCATCCATTTATTTGCAAATGTCATATTCTTCTTTTTTATAGCTGAGTAATATTCCATTGTGTATATATACCACAATTTCTTTATCCATTCATCTGTCGAAGGGCATCTAGGTTGGTTCCATAATCTAGCTATTGTGAACTGAGCTGCTATAAACATTGATGTGGCTGTATCACTGTAGTATGCTGATTTTAAGTCCTTTGGGTATAAACCCAGGAGTGGGATAACTGAGTCAAAAGGTGGGTCCATTCCAAGTTTTCTGAGGATTCTCCACATTTCTTTCCAGAGTGGCTGCACCAATTTGCAACTCCACCAGCAATGTAAAAGTGTGCCTTTTTCCCCACATCCACACCAACATCTATTATTATTTGTGTTCTTGATAATAGCCACTCTAATTAGAGTAAGATGAAATCTTAGGGTTGTTTTAACTCGCATTTCTGTAATTACTAGAGATGTTGAACACTTTTTCATATATTTATTAATCACTTATATGTCTTTTTCTGTAAAGTGTCTGTCCAGTTCCTTGGCCCATTTATTGACTGGGTTCTTTGTATTTTTGGTGTAAAGTTTTGTAAGTTCTTTATAAATTTTGGAGATAAGTGCTCTATCTGAAGTGCATGTGGAAAAGATTTTCTCCCACTCTGTAGGCTCTCTCTTCACATTCTTGATTGTATCCTTTGCTGAGAAAAAGCTTTTTAGTTTGAATCCATCCTATTTATTGATTCTTGCTTTGATTTCTTGTGCTTTGGGAGTCTTGTTGAGGAAGTCTGATCCTAAGCCAACATGATGAAGATTTGGGCCTACTGTGTCTTCTATTAGCTGCAGGGTCTCTGGTCTAATTGCTATGTCCTTGATCCATTTTGAGTTGAGTTTTGTGCAGGGTGAAAGATAGAGGTTTAATTTCATCTTACTGCATATGGATTTCCAGTTTTGCCTGCACCATTTGTTGGACAGGTTATCTTTTCTCCATTGTATGTTTTTGGCTCCTTTGTCCAGTATGAGGTGACTGTATTCATGTTTGTTTTTTTTTTTTTTCCTGTGTCTTCTATTCTGTATTATTGGTCTGCCTGTCTATTTTGATGCCAATATCATGATGTTTTTGTTACTGTTGCTCTGTAGTATAGTTTAATGCCTGGTATTATGATATCTCCTGTTTCACTTTTTCTACTCAGGATTGTTTTGGCTATTTGAGGTCTCTTGTTCTTCCAGATGAAGTTCATGATTGCTTTCTCTATTTCTATGAGGAATGTCATTGGGATTTTAATTGGAATTGCATTGAATCTGTGTCGCGCTTTGGTAGAATGGCCAGTTTGACAAAGTTAATTTTGCCTATCCAAGAACATGGGAGATCTTTCCATCTTTGAAGGTTTTCTTCAGTTTCTTTCTTTAATGTTCTGTAGTTTTCATTGTAGAGGTCTTTCACCTCTTTTGTTAGATTGATTTCCAAGTTTTTTTTTTTTTTTTGAGGCTATTATGAATGAGTAGTTTTCCTAATTTCTCTTTCAGAGGATTCATCACTTATGAATAGAAATGCATTAGATTTACATGTATTGATTTTTATATCCTGCTACTTTGCTGAATTCATTTATTAGTTCTAGAAGTTTTCTAGTGGAGTTTTTTGGATCTTCTAAATATAGAATCATGTCATCAGCAAATAGTGACAGCTTTAGTTCTTCTTTTTCTATTTTTATCCCTTTAATTTCTTTGGTCTGTCTAATTGCTCTGGCAAGTGTTTCAAGGACGATGTTGAATAGAAGTGGTGAAAGAGGGCATCCCTCTCTTGTTCCAGTTTTTAGAGGGAATGCTTTCAGTTTTTCTCCATTAAGAATGATGTTGGCCATGGGCTTAACATAGATAGCTTTTACAATGTTGAGGTATGTTCCTACTATTCCTATTTTTTCTAGTGTTTTAAGCATGAAGGGGTGCTGTATTTTATCAAACACTTTCTCAGAATCTATTGAAAGAATCATGCAATTCTTAACTTTAAGCCTATTGATGTGATGAATTACATTTAGTGATTTCCAGATGTTGAACCAACCTTGCATCCCTGGGATAAACCCCCCTTGATCATGGTGCACTATCTTTTTAATATATTTTTGTATGGAATTTGCCAGTATTTTGTTAAGGAGTTTTGCATCTATGTTCATCAGGAATTTTTTTTTCTTTTTCTTTTTTTTTTTTTTTTTTGCAGTGCTGGGGATTGAACCCAGGGCCTTGTGCTTCTGAGGCAAGCACTCTACCAACTGAGTTATATCCTCAGCCCCCCGATCAGGGATATTGGTCTAAAGTTTTCTTTCCTTGATGTGTCTTTGTCTGGTTTTGGAATAAGAGTGATACTAGCCTCATAGAATGAATTTGGAAGGGTTCCCTCCTTTTCTGTTTCCTGGAATACTTTGAGGAGTATTGGTATCAGTACTTCTTTAAAGGTCTTGTAGAATTCAGCTGAGAATCCATCTGGTCCTGGGCTTTTCTTGGTTAGTAGGCTTTTGATGGCTTCTTCTATTTCGGTGCTTGAAATTGATCTGTTTAGATTGTGTATGTCTTCCCGATTCAGTTTGGGAGGATCATATGCCTCTAAAAATTTGTCAGTGTCTTCAATATTTTCTATTTTGTTGGAGCATAGATTTTCAAAGTAGCTTCTAATTATGTTATGTATTTCAATGGTGTCTGTCATGGTCTTTCCTTTTTCATTACAAATTCTAGTAATTTGAGTTTTCTCTCTCTTTTTCTTTGTTACTATGGCTAGGAGTTTATCAATTTTGTTTACTTTTTCAAAGAACCAACTTTTTGTTTTGTCAATTTTTTGAATTGTTTCTCTTATCTCAATTTCATTGATTTCAGCTCTGATTTCAATTATTTCCTGTCTTCTACTATTTTTGGTGTTGATCTGTACTTCTTTTTCTAGGGCTTTGAGATGTAATGTCAGGTCATTTAGTTGTTGACTTTTTATTTTTTTAATGTATGAGCTCAGTGCAATGAACTTTCCTCTTAGTACTGCCTGCAGTGTCCCAGAGATTTTGACATGTTGTGTCATTGTTCTCATTTACCTCTAAGAATTTTTTTATTTCTTCCCTGATGTCTACTGTTTTCATCGCATCATTCAATAGTATATTATTTAGTCTCCAGATATATGAGTAGTTTTTGTTTGTTATTTTATTGCTCATTTCTAATTGCATTCCATTATGGTCTGATAGGATACAGGGTAGGATCTCTATTTTTTTGTATTTGCTAATGGCTTCTTTGTGGCATAGCATATGGTCTATTTTGGAGAAGGATTCATGAGCTGCTGAGAAGAAAGTATATTCGCTCGATGATGGATGAAATACTCTGTAAATATCTATTAAGTCTATATCATTGTTTGTATTATTTAGTTCTACAATTTCTTTGTTCAGTTTTGTTTGGAGGATATATCCAGTGGTGAGAGCAGTGTGTTAAAATCCCCCACTATTAATGTGTTTTGGTCTATTTGATCCTTAAAATTGAGAAGGGTTTGTTTGTTGTACATAGAAGCTCCATTGTTTGGGGCAATAACATTTAGAAATGTTATGTCTTGCTGGCTTATGGTTCCTGGAGCAGCATGAAATGTCCTTCTTTATCCTGCTGACTAGCTTAGGTTTGAAGTCCACCTTATCTGATATGAGGATATCAGATAAGGTGGACTTCACCTTTTTTTTAACTGGGTCCATGTGCATGGTATGTTTTTCCCCATCCTTTCACCTTTAGTCTGTGGATGTCTTTTTCTATGAGATGAGTCTCTTGAAGGCAGCATATTGTTGGATCTTTCTTTTTAATCCAATCTGCCAGTCTATGTCTTTTGATTAATGAGTTTAGGCCATTAACATTCAGGGTTATTATTGTGATATGATTT
The DNA here is from genome assembly GCF_902686455.1 of Sciurus vulgaris. NCBI lineage: Eukaryota > Metazoa > Chordata > Mammalia > Rodentia > Sciuridae > Sciurus > Sciurus vulgaris. The sequence goes on from NC_136464.1 coordinate 25,547,638, forward strand.
GTATTCCTGGTCATTTTGGCTTATTTTTGGTTTTTAACTTGACTTAGTTTCTCCTTTGATTGGCTTTTCCTTTAGGGTAGTTCTTCCCTATGCTGACTTATATTGTTGCTTTTTACTTCCTCCTCATGAAATATTTTGCTGAGAATGTTCTTTTAGGACAGGCTTTCTATTTGTAAATTCTTTTAACTTTTGTTTATCGTGGAAAGATTTTATTTTATCGTCAAATCTGAAGGTTAGTTTTGCTGGGTATAGGATTAGTGGCTGGCATCCGTGTTCTTTCAGAGCTTGAAATATATTGTTCCAGGCCCTTCTTGCTTTTAGAGTCTGGGCTGAGAATTCTACTGATATCTGTATTGATTTCCCCTTATATGTAATCTGACGCTTTTCTCTCACAGCCTTTAAAATCCTATCTTTATTTTGTATGTGAGGTATTTTCATTATAATGTGTCTTGGTGTGGATCTGTTGTAATTTTGTGCACCTGGTGTTCTGTAAGCCTCTTGTATTTGATTTTCCATTTCATTTTTCAGGTTTGGGAAATTTTCTGATATTATTTCATTGAACAGGTTGTTCATTCCTTTGGTTTGTATCTCTGTGCCTTCCTCAATCCCAATAATTCTTAAATTTGGTCTTTTCATGATATTCCGTAATTCTTGGAGGTGCCGTTCATGACTTCTTAACATCTTCTCAGTTTGTTCAACTTTATTTTCAAGATTAAATATTTTGTCTTCATTGTCTGAGATTCTGTCTTCCATGAGATTTATTCTGTTGGTGATACTTTCTATTGAGTTTTTAATTTGGTTTATAGTTTCCTTCATTTCAAATATTTCTGTTTGGTTTTTTTTTTTTCAGAATCTCTATCTCTTTATTAAAGTGTTCTTTTGCTTCCTGCATTTCCTCTTTTAACTGTTTACTGGAATGGTCATGCATTACCTGCATTTGCTCTCTTATCTCGTCTTTTGCTTCACAGATCATTTTAAGTATACAGATTCTAAACTCTTTTTCTGTCATTTCTACTGCCATGCTGCCATTGGATTCTATCACAATAGTATCTTGGTTTGTTAGGGACACTTTATTCCCCCATTTTTTCATATTGTTTCTATATATTCCCCTCTAGCAGTGAAGATCAGAAGTACTAAAGTTCCCCCCTTGCAGGCTTATTATGACCCTGCAGTTTTCCACTACCTCTCCTTTGAAGGGGAGATCAATACCAGTAGCACCCAATACAAAGAAAATGCAGCACTGAACCAGACAGTCCCTATAAAGACTTTAAATTTATTGTTATGAACAGGATGAGTTCAATTATTATTTATAGTATTTCTAGTTGTGAACAAGAGGATGGGGAAGGGTGTAGGATGTAAGTGAGTAAATAGAGGTACCTGTCAAAGGGTCTCCAGTCTCCTGTGGGTGTCTCAGGAAGGGAGCCGCCCTCCCAATGATGATGACCACGCCCTCAGGAATAATTTGAAATGCCTGCACCAGCCTACAAAGAAAATGGGGAGCCCCAGTGAGGGTGTGATGAGTTAGCACAGAGGCAGGCACAGTGTCCCTCAGCAGTAGGGGGGCAGGTGGGCAGGCTCAGCTACCAGCCTCCATCCTTGGTGTGGGGGAAGGCTGGGGGGCTCAGCGCCAGGTCTGACCTCAGTGGGGGGGGGGGGCAGGTGGGCTCAGGGAGAGCTTCGGACCTCAGGGTTGGGGGGCTGACTCCTGAAGCTTTATTTTAAAAGATATCTTTTGGGCCTGTCAAGTAGTTTGATTTAAATCTTCACAGTCCTAAATTTACATATAGGGAGATAGTCCTGTGGCTATGGTTTTAATGTCCCCTCAAAGCTCATGTTGATGTTTAATTACCCTGTAACAATATTAAGAGGAGGGTCCTTTAAGAGGTGATGGGGTCATGCGGGCTCTGCCCTCCTGAATGAATTAACGCTGCCATTGTGGGAGTGGGTTCCTGATAGAAGGATGAGTTCATCCCTGCTTCCTTTCTGTTTCTTGCTTTCCTTTATCCTTTCACTTTATGCCAAGGAACGACCCTTGCCATATGCTGTCACCATGGTCTTGGACTTCTCAGAGTTCAGAACCAAAGCACACGTATTGTTTGTAATTTGCATAGTCTCGGGTATTGTGTTACAGCAGCAGAAAATGAACTAAGATATCTAGTATGGTCAAGAGCATGGGGTGTGGACTTAGCTAGATTGGGTTCAAGTTTTTTGCTTAATATTTTGCTGGTTATGTAGGCTCAGGCAAGTTACTAGCTTCTCTGAGCCTCTCCTTCTTCCTGTGTCATGTGGAGATAACTATGGTAGCTACTTCATGGGGCTAAAGATTAAATGAGCTAATAGGTAGAAATACATTACACTGTACTAGCATGTAGTTAACATTTAGTTACCAAAACATTAGCTAACCTTTCGTTATCTAAATGGTTTTACAATTTATTGTGTAAGACATGCATTTACATATGATATAAAGCAAAGCATATTCCTGTCTATTTATTTAATAAGTCAATAGTTCATTTTGAGCTCGTGAGGGTAGGGATGGGCTTTTGTTTAATGTTCTTGCTTATCAGGCTCTCAAGCCATAAATGCTCCATCTCTGATGGCAACATCCAGTCCTAGTTGCCTGGCTTTATGGCTCTTTCCTCAGTTGCATTTGAGAAGAAATTTTCCCCACAGCATGAGACTGGCACTGTGACTTAGCGATGGAAGGGGAGGAAGGACAGTTACCCGACTGCCAAGCATGCAACCTGGACCTTCACACGCAAGTCCTGGTTCAGGCAGCACGGGAGTGTGTGATGCCCAGGTGTCTAAGTGCTCTTTGCTAATGTTCTTCCTCCTCACCATGGACTGGACCCCAGCCTTCTCTGGCTTTGGTGGTTCCCTCCCTGGTAGTATCCCCCAAGACCCATGTAATCAGAGTCACTAGGGAATTTTGGAAGATCCCTCAAGAAATCTTCTAAAGTTATACTAAAGTTTGAGAATCAGTAGAAATTAGCTACCAAAAAATAATAATAATAATGACCCCAATTTTATGTTCATTGTATACAACATATATAAAGAAGGAAAGTAAAACCACTTGTTTTGATTCTACCCTTCTATATCATCAATAACATTTTCTTGAATATCCCTGTAGACATGTGCAGGTCTGCTGTGTGCATGTATTCGATGTATGATGTAGCACCCACACAGTACCTGACATTTACGTCCTGGGGGACAGAAGTGACAAGAAGTATGGCCCTGGCCATGGGGCACCCACACACATGTGAAATGATGCCCAGCACAGCTTAAAGGCCTGTTTTGGTCACCTGCTCACCTGCTCTTCCCTTTTCCCACAGGTATACATTATCAACGTGACCTGGTCTGACTCTACCTCCCAGACCATCTACCGGAGGTACAGCAAGTTCTTTGACCTGCAGGTGAGTTGTCTGGAGCTCAGATGGTGGCCCGGTCTTTCTGGTGGACTGGCCTCTAATGTCCTCCCTCATCAGAAAGCCCCTATCAGAGCTCTCTTGGTTGGAATTGAGGTGGGTGCAAAGGGACAGATGAGGGAAGCTGTGCTTGTCCGTCTGGGATATTGCACACAGACACTCAGGGCGTTATTGACTTACTCAACAAAGAGGCAGGATGGCTGTGGGTGCTACGGCCTGAGCAGACATATCTGTAAACATTCAGGATGAGACGCAAGCTGCCACATCATTTCAGGCAAAGAAAAGCAAACATGAGGAGAAGACTGAAACAGAAAACAAGCAATTTTTTGAAGTCCAGACACAAACTGGGCATACCACTGTGTCTGCCTAACCAAATAAGGCACTTGCCACCCAGTTAGTACATGTGGATGGTAAGTATGTGTCTCTAATTCACACAGGCATGTTCTCATAGGAGGGCGGATTACAGATCCTGTAGTTACCATTGCAGACACCCCCTTGGTGCCAAGAAATGTAGTTAGTGACAAGTGACAGTTTTACATTTATGCTGACTGAGACAAAAATATATGAGGGAAGCTTATGCAGTCTACCAAACGGAGAGAAGAGCAGTGACTTTGGGCATACCTCAACCTGGGATCGGCTTCCCTTCTGTCTTGTCTTTGTTTCCCTCTGGCACTGTCCCTACTTCTACTCCCTCACTCCATGAGGTGCTTGACTGTGAAGAGTTCTTGAGTTTCATATCTGTGGTTCCCAACAGCAGACACACTGACTCCAAGTTGACAAATCCAAGAGAAGACTCTGATTGGCCTAACTTGGATCAGGTGCTCTCTCTCTGGATCAGTCAGAATGGCCAGGGCTAGAGGGTCATACAGAGCAGACATGGCCACCAGGGAGTCTACTCCTGTGTGTCAGAGGCAAGTATCAGAGAAGGGAGAGTCAGTGTGAATTGGCTGAGATAGTCTAGATTCTAACTCAGGGCGTGAACCTGGCTAAACAGAGAAGAGACACCCACTCCTAGCACTCAGGACAAGAGTCCTCCTTCCCTTGTAGGCATTTGATGGTGGCTTGTCTAAGAGGTGACTGCATGTTTGCCCCTAATACCTGATTTTATCTCCTTGTCCTTATTGCTCTTCCTCTGAAACAAGCCAAAGGTAATCCAGCTTCCTGTATTACCTTCCTTTATTCCCTGGTCATTCCAACTGAATGTCCCATTGCATATGGGATTGAAAGCCACTCCTTATTCTCTGCCTTCTTTCTCTTCCTCTCTCAATTCCTGTCCAGTCTCCTTGGGTCCTTCCAGCATAAACTGGTGGGATTTGCTGACACCCCATCAATGAGTACAGTGTGCTGGACAGGAAATGATAACTCAGTTGGGGGGAGGGAACCTGAAAGGGCTCATTGATGAGTGGGATGAGGTCTGAAAGCCAGTGGAAACTTCCAAATCAGGACTTTTCTCCCCCCCCCCCCTTCCGTTCTGGTCCCCTACCCACTCCCAAGTTACAGAATCTCACAAGAAAGGAATGTTGCTTCCCTGCTTCTCCCTTGCCCAGAGGGCTCATTTCCTGCATGTTGGGAAGGGACACAAGCATGGAACAGCTTGTGGGATGTGCTGGCCCTGGTCTTGATGGCCATGAGCATGGCCAGGCTTGTCCATGTGGGTCCTTACCATCGGTCCTCTATATCTGTGGTTCCCACATCTGCAGATTTGTCCAGCTGCAGATTGAAAATATTTGGGAAAAAAAGTTTGTCTAACAGGTACAGATTTTATTCCTTGTCATTATTCCCTAAACAATGCAGTAGAAGAGTTGTTTACAAGTGATCTAGAGATTTAAAGTATACAGGAGGATGTTCGTAGGTTATATGCAAATACTGTACCGTTTTATACAAGGGACATGCACACCAGAGATTTTGGTATTTGTATATAGGGTCCTGAACCAATCCTTTGGGGATACTGAGGCATGACTGCAGATACAGCTAGTCGGGGTTGAGCTGGACCTTTGAAATTCAGCCTTGGAATCCAGCGTAGCATCTTTGTGAGCCTGTCACACACCATGTGACTTCTTCATTCCTTTTCACTTTCCATAGCGTTCATTCATTCATTTTCATGACTTTCTTATTTATCGGAATTGCTAGTTTTTATGTGGTAGCTCCTGTAGAGGAAGAGCAAACGGAATGTGTAACTGATTTTCTAAGAGGCTAGATGAAAAAGTGGCTCAGAGCTTGGGCAATGGGGACGCATTGCCTGGAACTGGTTCCTGATTCTGTCATCATGTAACTCTGGAAGGTTCCTTAACTGCTCCAGAGTCAGTTCTCTGATCTGCAGAATGAAGTTTTGAATGGTACCCCCTGGAGGGTTGTCATGAGGATTTGAGAGGTATCACACGGTGATGGGGGTGTTAGGCTGTGTTGTCTGAGGGGCTGGGGCTTGGGATCTATCTCATGTGTGACTTCTCCTGCAGACAGACTGCTCTGTGCTGGTGTATTCAGAGTATGCAGGTCACAGCCTCCCCTCTGGAGCGGGGCAGGCAGGAGTACATGGGGAGCAGGGGTGGCCCACAGGGCTGGTCTCAGAACCGTCTTGCTCCTCCCCTTTCTGACTGACCCCACCTCCCCAGAACCCTGAAGACCCAGTCTCAGGAAGCCATCCTGAGGAAAGCTTCACCAGTTTGTGGTTCTGGGCCTTCTAGGAGCTGTAGACCTATTGGTGATCTGGTAGAAACCTTCTCCCCAGAAAAAGCACATACACGCACAATTTAACTTCCTGCAGCAGGTGTTCACAGACCCCCTGTGGGCCGCTAATGAAGAGCACCTAGCCAAACCAGTTTAGATCATGAATTTTGCATTTACTTCTGACACTGCTTGGGCATCATTTGGGAATCTCTGTATGACATTCTGAAGATTGCAGGTGACCTGGACACCCCTTTGATGGACCCCTGGGCTTCACCTCCCCCAACACAAGTTGGTTATCTGTCCTCAGTGAGGGTGTCCCTGTACATTCCCTCTGGTTTCGTCCTTGTCACGTGGAGTCTTTTGCCCCTGGTGGAGGTCAGGTTATCACAAGGAGGCATTGGGTTCCCACCTCTCCAGTGTAACCCAGAATCATGTGCAAGGTGATACCAAGTGAACGTGACCCTCCTCTGACAGTGATTTGAGAGCCATGGGATACATGCAGATACAAGCTCATCCAGAAAAGCACACTTCCATTTTCCCCTCTGGAAGGGCAGCAGGGAGATGCACAGCTTTGCCCTGCCCTGTGTGCCTCACAGCCCTGAAGCCAGGGAGCAACTGAAAGGCGCTACATTGCAGGTCTGAACAGAACCTCCAGACTGGGCTTTTCATTGCTCTCTGCTGCAGAGTCCACACCAGCACAGTCCCTAGCCTCGCTCTGTGTGCACACTGAGATATGAGGCAGGATGTCGCTCTGGGTTCCCATCTTCCTCTGCCAGGACCTGGCAGCTCTGTATGTGGAGAAAATCCCTGGGCGTGGACAGGCTCCGGCGGGCAGCAAGAGGGAGGAAGCGCCTGATGGCTTGCACTTGGGGAAGGCTCGTGACCCCTTTGAGGTGACCTATGGCATTACTGAGCCCTCTACGGGGCACTTACAACTCTGGTGGTGCACAGGGAGCTCTTCATAGAGTGTAGGGGAAATTGCAGGGTTAGGGGAGAGAAGGCAGAAAAGCCAGAGGTGGCAGGTAACTGCTCCTACAGCGCTTACCCAAGCCTTAGCCTGTGCGGGGCAGATCCTGTTACCTGGCCGTTCCGCTTCCCACGCTGCCACACACTTTCCTCACTCGCTGGCTGCCTGTTTCTGGCAAAGCCCTGGGTCAGGGTTGTCAGTATACCAGATGTCCAATTAAGTTGAATTTCAGATAAGCAACAAATTTTTTTTTAAGTATAAATATGTCTCAAATATTGCATGTACTTACACTAAAAAAGTTATTTGTTCTTCATGTGAAATTCAGAATTTTTACTGTGTGTTCTGCATCTTTATTTGCTGAATCTGACAGCCCTACCCAGGCTAGGTGAGTGGTGAACAGAAGCATAAAGAGACTGAGACACACAGGCCCGTGCAGAGCCTGCCAAGGCGTTTGCACTTTGCAGACCAGAAATGGCACAGGCTAAGGAGCAGACTCGAGAAGGACAAGGTCTCTTCCTCCCTGGAGTCTATACCTAGTGGGGAGAAAATGTTCTTATTTTATTATTTATTTATTTATTTATTTATTTATTTATTTATTAGTACTGGGGATTTAACCTGGGGCGCTTAACCACTGAGCTACATCTCCTGCCCTTTTTATTTTTTATTTTTGAGACAGGCTCTCACTAAATTGCTTGCTGAGGCTAGTCTTGAACTTGCAAGCCTGCCCCAGCCTTCCAAGCTGCTGGGATTACAGTCGTGTGTCACCACGCCTAGCGGAGAAAAGATTTTTAAACGATTAGTTCACTATAGATGAGATAAATATTAGATTGAGGTACAAACAACATGCTCCTTGATGAAGAGGAAGGACAGTGCGTTTTTCCTGGGAGGCAGACAAAGAGTCTGCCCATATGGTCTCTATCGGTGGTGGTAACCTGGAGTGATAGCTATGTGCCCCCATCCCCAGTTTGGGGGGATTTGGTTGTGTTTTGAGAATCACAGTTATTGGGGTAAAGCGTATCCCTAATTTATTTGTTAGCTTGTTCGTTCATTTATTCCTGCTTGCTCCCTCCCTCCTTCCCTTCTCCCCTCCCTCCATCCAACAGGAAGTGTCTGTCCTCTTCGTCCCAGGTGGTATGCCAGGCTCTGGGGGTACCCTGATGAACAAACCCCCAGGCTCTGGGGGTTCCTGATTCCATGGGACTCACAACTTAGTGGGGGAAGAGAGATTCTGCTTTTAAAAAGGCAAGCAATACTTTATACTCTTCCAGATGTACAGAGAAGGTGCCATAGACACATGATAAGGAAACCTTCTACTCTGGCTTGAGGAAGTAAGTTTTATCTAACAGATTGATGAGGTATTTTATCTAATTTTACTTTTGAGGTCTAGAATTCTTTTGGCTTCCAAGAAGACTCTTTCCCCAGGCAAATGCATGAACACACACATGCCCCAGGTATGAACGCTTGAGACTCATGCTGTCCAGTGCTGTGGCCACTAGCCACATGTGGTTTTAAATTTACATTAATTTTAAAATTTAAAAATAAAATTAAAATTTTAGTCCCTTGGCTATACTTGCCACACTTAGTGCTCAGTAGCCACAGTGGCTAGTGGCTATGTGTTGAGCAGACTTGCGGCATTCCTGTCATCCCAGAAAGTTCTGTAGGGCTGTGCTGCTGTAGACTGTCTTACATACAGCAGGCTCTTTCTGGCTTCATGCCTACCCCAGAGTGCTCAGCAACCCTGCCATGCCCTCCCCACATTGTCCCCTAAAATCTTCCAGGGCCCCAGCAAGAATAGGGTGACTGTGTCCTCCATAATTTTCCCCATCAATAGAGCATCTCAGCAATTCCAAACACCTCAGTTTCCAGAGAACCAGGTCAGTTTCCAAGGAGGGCTTCCAGAGCATTTCAGATGTCAAGTCGAAAATAGGAAAGAGGTGAAGCTCTTGATTTCTAAAAATAACTCCTCACTCAGCCCTGTGGGACCAGGAAAAGGAACTGTCCCAGAGGGAGCTGGGCCAGGACAAGGCCTAACCTTGCGGCCTGTTTGGTTCCAAGGGGACTGTCTTGCATTAACGGGAGAAGTAAGAAGGTGAGGGCCGCAGATTCCTTTCAGTTGCCTTCTCATCAGCAGCTGAACCACATTTCCCCTCTCTGTCAATTTCCTTGCACAGGTCCTTCACTCTAAGTGGCTTCCCCGTGACCTGGTCCTCTGAGGAAGGACCGGAAGACTCTCTGAAGCCCTGGCTCCATCGGGGGTTGTTTCACAGCCTGACCTACAAGGCGCTGGGCTGCAGTAATTTCTCTGCAAACATTGGCTCCACGGTGCTGCTGGCCCTTTAGTCTGAACCCTGGCCAGCAAGTGCACTGGGTCAATATTTGATCAGAGCTGGGAGAGGCCCTCAGCTTTCCCTGCACCACTTGGAAGACAGAGTCAAGAGAGCTGTTCAGGTCTGCTCGTTTACTCTGAAGGGCTTAACCTATTCTAAAGAGCTTTTATCTCTCTTCCTTATTCATTTCTCCAGACTCTCTGCCCACGGAACCACCCCAGGGTCAGACTCCCTTTCCAGCGCTCAAATAGCCTGGCTAATGCTGAGTGAGCAAAGCTGTATTCCCTGAATCATCAGTACCCAGCCTTAGGTGGATGTGGGTTTGAATGAGGGTGTGGGTGTGACATACTTATGGATACATATGGGATTGTTGCATTTTTAGAATTAGAAGTGTTCTTATTCTATGTCCTTCTCTTCGCAGGTAAAGAACTGTGTTAATTTTTTATTCATGAAATTTTTATGAATTTATTTCAGTTTGATGTCCAGAGTGGACCTCAGCTGAGATCAGACTGGGGTGATCCTGGTGTGTACAAGGGAGCAAGAGAGGGTTTCTCCTCTCCTGCAGGTCTCTGCTTTTTAATTGTCCAGGGAATTTGTTTTAGATCATTGACCCCAGATGAGAAGAAGCAGGGGGTCAAAGCCTGGGGAGGACACTTAGCAATTTCCAAAAATGATTTTCTGCCAAAGATTCCATGGAGCTCTGACACCCTCTGTGCAGGTGTGGTAGCCCCAGCAGTGGGGTGTACTGTGGCCTATTGTGATGGCTCACATGGAGGAGAACATTGACCTTGACCGAGGTCAGTCTCAGTCCCAGGAGGGCTCCCAGAACCTCCTGTTCTTTGACAGGATGACAATGGGAAACGAATGACCATCCACAGAGGGCTGCTAAGTCAACTGTGGTATTCTCATACCGCTTAGTACCGTGCTCAAAACAAATGTGATCGATCTCACTTCCACGGATGAATCACCAAGAAATGTCAACAAATAAACAATCGAAAGTTTCAGAACAGTATTTACAGGATGATGGCAGTTATTCAAACAAGTGCAAAAGACATCTTTTACAGGTACATACACAGCATGTGTATGTAAAAATTCTTAAGTGATCTGGAAGGATGCACTTTAAATTGGTCACAGTTAGATGGGGGTTAGGGAACACCTTTGCAGGGAGAGATTGGTTAAAGGAGAATCCTAAGCCTTATCTGGAATGTTTTACTGTTTCAAAAAAGAAGAATGTGCTTGTGTGTTATTTGTAACATTAATATTTAATAATTAAAGAGTTTTAACTAGGGGCACAGTGGTGCACACCTACCATCCTGGGGCAGCTACTAAGGAAGCTGAGGCAAGAGGATCCCAAGCTTGAGGCCAGCCTGGCAAACTTATGAGACTCTGTCTCAAAATAAAATAAAAAGGGCTGGGGATGTAGTTCTAGTAGAGTGCTTGCTAGCATGTTAAAAGTCCTGGGTTCAATCTTCTCTGCAAAAGAAAGAAGGAAAGGGAAGGGGAAGAGGGAAAGAAAGAAGGAAAGGGACCTACTGGGAAATCTAAGATAAATTATGTCACTTGTGGTCATTACAATAAAATAGGACATAAAACACAGGTTAAAAAGTAGACATTAAGAGCATGTCTAGGGACTGGGGCTGTAGCTCAGTGACAGAGTGCTTGCCTAGCATATGTGAGGCACTGGGTTCAATCCTTAACAATACATAAAAATAAACAAATAAAGGCATTCTGTTCATCTACAGCTATAAAAACTTTTTTTTTAAAAAAAGAACATATCTAGTGAAAGAAAGAAAATGAAATTAATTATTAAAAGCATATTACCTTACTTTCCCTGGACGATCATTCTGCATCATTTCAGTGGAATATAACTAGCTAGATCTCATTAGAACCAACCCCACGGACCTGTCCAAATTATCTTGTCAAACTAGAATCTTTTTTTGAAGCATTGCTTAAAACCCCTGAGCCACATATAGAGCAAGAAGCCCTCTGGCAACAGTTCTTGTGTCAGGACAAAACCATAGTGAGGCAGGTGGCAGTAGAGCACAGTGGAGACGGTATGTGCTGTAGGACCAGGGTGGCTGGATTCCAAGACCAGCTCCAGCCCTTACTAACTGTATAGCCTTTGATAAGTTATTTAACCTCTCTGTGCCTCAGTTTTCCCATCCTTATAATGGGTTCAATAAATACTTACCTCATAGGGTGTAATAGAAAGAATGAAATGAATTGATCCATGTGAAGTAAGCCCTTAGAAAAGTGAGGGAAGCTGAAATATTCCTAGGCCCTCAGAAACTTAACTATAAGAGGAAACAGCCAGAGATTCCCCACTCCATCTGGAGACAAAGGTTTCTTCCTGTGCCCCAATAAGATAGACTTCACTTTCACCAGATAGTACCGTCCGCCTCCATACTTTTAATTACCTTCTCATTTCCTCCCTGCAATGCTATTAGGAAAACACTATTTTTAAAAAAGCGATTATTGGCTGGCAGCTTTTCCTTGCTCTTAGAAAGAGGGAGGCATCTTTCAAATGCCCAATGGGGAAAGCCAGTTATGGAATTCCCAAAGCCCCAGAGGGCTCTCCTGAGGCTTTGGAATTCCGGAACTGTCTTTCCTCCCCCTGGGGGCTGGCTCCTCTTCCAGGCACACCCTTCCTTTCACCTCTGGGGCCCAGCTTCTTTCCTGCTATGTACCCCTCGGGCAGGTCTTGTCTTGGGGAGAGCCTGCCAGGGTGGGGAAGGACTGTGGAGTGAGGGGAGGGCCTGGGCGACACAGTCCCTGGAGGTAGGTGCAGGATGGGAAAGCTGCTTACCATCATCTTGGGGTTATGCGGTGTCCAGCTGGAGGCACTGGGAAGAGTTGGGTTTATTTTTTTTCCTCTAAGCACATGGCATTCGTAACCTTTTGTGTGGTTGCACAGCCCTGTGGGTTTGGGAAGACCCTTGTACAGGTGGGGCTTCTCAGATCCAGAGCAACTCAGGGCCTGGATCTGAACAGATGGAGAGCGGGGGTAGGAGGAGGGCAGAGGCAGCAGGGACAAGTATCTGGGGGGCTCTGCACGTCTGTGCAGAGGGGCAACAGGAGCAGCAGGTGGGCTCAGGCCCTGAGAACCACTATACAGGGATCAGCCACACAGAGCCTGTGGGTTCAAAGAGCACAGAGGAGCTTGTCCAGTGCTCTGACAGCCCGGAGTTGGGGCATTTTTCCTGTGCGGCAGGGACACTCAGGAAGTGGGCTTTTCCAGACACTGTCTGTAGCTCCTTTTGGGTACCTGTGTGCTTTAAATCCAGCTGCACACCTCCAAGGCCCAGGAGTTCAGCCATGTCTGTTCCTAACAGATGTAAAGCCCTGTCAGATAAGTCCCACCAGAGTGTGCTGGGAAGTCGGAAGCCATCTCTTTCCTTTGCTACCCCTCAGCTTCTCTCTGAGGTCAGGCTGGGATTTTCCCTTCCTTGCAAAGGGAAGCTCCTTCATGCACTAGGGAAGTCGCAAGAGAAGCTGGAGTCTCCTCCAGGTATTAAGCCATAGCATTCATTGGTCATTTGCTCTAAATTTCTGAAAGTCCTTTGAGTGAGGACGTGGGGAGGGGTATTGGGGAGAGTGTCTGTTCCCTAATTTGCAGGCTATTGAGAATATGTCTCTTGGGGAAGAAATCACCATGTGCAAATACCACAATATGAAGGGTACATACTTGTCACAAAAGAGTGTTAACCATGTCCACTGGGGAATCATGGAGAACTCTAAGTTTTACAACTGGAGGCTCTTAGAGATCATCTCCCAGCATTCCTGTCACCATGTTCCTGTCATGCCCACAGCAGACATCTTTCGTTGCTCATGGCACTCTCTCATCCTGTGCCCATGCAGACATTATTAATCAACCATGAGCCCATGACTTCAGAATCCTTCTAAAACACAAAGCCAAGCTGGGAGTGGTGGCATATGCCTGTAATCTCAGCAATTTAGGTGGCTGAGGCAGGAAGATTACAAATTCAAGGCCAGTCTGAACAATTTAGGGAGGCCCTAAGCAACTTGGTGAGACCCAAAAAATAAAAAGCAAAAAATAAAAAATAAAAAAAGGCTGGGGATGTAGCTTTGCGGTAAAGCACCCCTGGGTTCAATCCCTGGTGCCAAAAAAGAAAAAGAGAAAAAAAAAAAAAAAAAAAAAGATCTTCAGGGAGTCACTATCTATCAGTTGGCAGTGGTCTTTTGGGATGAAACTGACCACCCCCTGAGCTAGCGCCTTTCTGTTATTTGACAGATGAAAAAATTAGACCCCAAGAGGGAAGTGACTTGTCCAAAATTATGGGACCAGCAAGTGACTGCAGGACTAAAAGCTGGGTGCTCCAGCTTCTGGTTTGTTCCAATCTGGGTTTCTAACCCACCCAGAAGTCTTTCTGGTTTGGTTGGGCAGAACAGGAAGCTCCTGCTATATCACAGAGATCTCCTGGTGGAACTTCTCCCCAGAGAGAAGTTTCCTGTGCCAAGAGCAGAACTCTCCAGCACCCAGAATGGTTCACACAACTCCCTCAGGCATGGGTGCTGCCTAGAGCTCAGCCCCCTTGGCCTGCCCACAGCCACGGATCCTGCCTTGTCCAACAATAAGCCTCAGCCCGCCAGGGCAGCGTGAGTCAGCATGCACTGCCCCTGTGACTGCTGGGAGCTGCACACCTTGTTTTCCTGGTGTAAGGTGTCATACTGGGGTGTGTTTGGGTGTCACGTCAGGAAGGTGGTGGAATGCAGTTGCCGCCCTGGTCACCTCCCTCCTGCTCTGGTCTTGGGCCCACAGGCCTGACCTAGAAAACTCAGTTCTGTCCCCACCGGGTCCCCATCCACCCCTCTTTGGATGACCAATGAGAAGTTGGATGGAAAGTACTTAGAGGGACGTTGTTCCTTTCTCCGACCTGGAGAATGACGGAAAGGAAGGTCTTTGGTGGCCAGGTGAGTGATGGGTGTGTGTATGTGTGTGTGTGTGTGTGTGTGTGTGGTGCACCCCAAAGCTATAGCCCAGCAAGTCAGCCCCTTCCTGCAGGAGCAGTTTCACATCAGTCTTGGTCCCTCCTTGGTCCCCGTGGAGAAGTGCCAGTTAAGTGCCTGTAACTGTGCTTGTACTGGGGACCTCTAGAGGAAGAGCTGGCCTGATGGCCCTGGCCCGGGCAGGAGCTCACAGCTGGTGGAAGAATCCGGGTGGGGCTGAGTGCCCAGTGGGCGTTGCCCCAGAGAGGATCCTTCGTGTAGACCACCCTCGTCAGGCCTGCACGCGGTGACGGGTGGCACCCTGTGTGCGGTGAGGCCGCGCCTGGCCTGGGCCTCAGCATCCTGGGCTTCCCGCCCCTCGCTGGCAATGGCAACAGTCGGCTTGCTTTTGCTTTGACTCCTCTGGCGACAGGCCTGTGGGCCAGCCAGAGTGAGCTCCAGGAGCCCGAGGTGCGGCTCTTCTGAAGGAAGACAGTTTGTTCATCCCTCTGGGAGTGATCTGCCACCAGCAGGGGCCCTGGGGAATGGGAGCTGCATGGATTCCCCTCATCAGCAACCCACCACCCCACACTGGACCTCAATTCCTGGGTGACTTTAGGGTCTGCGATCACCTGGTCTCAGGGAAGCTCGTTCAGATCAGACCACTGTGGGGGGTCACTGGAGATTAGAGGTGCTTTCTTTATATGATCAATTTAGCTGCAGCCAGAGTAAAAAAGATTTCAGATCTCCAGAGACCTCCCCTGTTGGATGACATCAAGCTCTTCAAAAGGGTTTGCGAGTTCCTGGTGTCTAATCCCCAGCTTCCCAAGTGGGGCGGTACCTTGCATGAGGGAAAACTCAGGCCATGCCATCAGTCTTGCTTGGGTTTGGGCCTCGGCCCCTCCTCTTACCAGTTTTGTGACTGAGCAATGATCTAACTCCAGGAGTACCCATGTCTCACCTGCACAATAGCTGTCATTACAGAATCTGCCTCAGAGTGGTTGTGAGATTTTAAGGAGACAAGGCACAGGAAACCTTTGCCACCGTGCCTGGAGCAGCTATGGAACTTTAGGAGTTGCGAGTGTGGCCTCAGCCTTTCTGAAGAGGGAACAGGCTCCAGGTTCCCCCTGTGAACAGTGGCTGTCCAGCCTGGATAAGAGGAACATTTCCCCAGTCACAAAAGGGTCCTGGGTACCTTACAAGCTACAATAAATGGATGCTTGGAGACAGGCCTCCAAGCCAGCCAGGGGATTGACTGTCTGCAGATTGTAGGGAGCCTTTTCTGGCACCCAGCAGAACCTCTCTGGAACTCTAGCTCGATGCTGGCCAGAGGGCTGGGGAGGAGGCTAGGATTGGGCAGTGGAGTCCATGAGAATAAGTGGACCATGTTCAGATATACCTTCAAAGAAAACCCAGACCAAACAGGAAGCATGAGGCTGGAGCACGGGCTGGAGATGCCTGCCGAGTGTGGCTCAGCATGCGACAAACTGGCCATTCTTCCCACTCTGTCCCCTGAGGGCAGCTCTGGTGAAGGCTGACTCGCTCCCCAAGGAGACAGGCTTGTTTTGTCCTGAGATTCCCAGGGCCTCCCTTCCCACTTGGAAGTTTGTGGAGGAATCCCCAGGGGAGGGGTAGAGGGAACTCCTCTGTGTGTGCCCCTGGGGGGGGGGGGTGCCAGCTGCCTGTTCCTCCCTCCTTTCAGCAGTACAATGGGGCGGGACCAGGCAGAGACTGGGCCAAAATGCCCAAGTTTTAAGAAGATATGTAGGAGGCTCAAAAATGTAGATTCTATTCAGTACTTCCTCGGTTTTTATTGTGTATTAGGGGAAATTGGTGCTGCCTCCGTAGGCTCCCATGATGGGCAGCCATAGCTTCTTCCTGCTTCCAGAATAGATGGACTTGATGGACTTCTTTCTTTTCTTTTTTTTTTTTAATTTATTTTTATTGTAAACAAATGGGATACATGTTGTTTCTGTTTGTACATGGAGTAACAGCATACCATTTGCATATTCATAAATTTACATAGAGTAATGATGTTTGATTCATTCCATTATTTTTTTCCTTCCCCCCCACCCTTCCCACCCCTCTTTCCCTCTATACAGTCCCTCCTTCCTCCATTCTTGTCCCACTCCCACCCCCCATTAAGAGTCATCATCCGCTTATTAGTGAGATCATTCCTCTTTTGGATTTTTGAGATTGGCTTATCTCACTTAACATGATATTCTCCAATTTCATCCATTTGCCTGCAAATTCCATAATTTTATTATTCTTTATAGCTGAGTAATATTCCATTGTATATATATACCACAGTTTCTTTATCCATTCATCAATTGAAGGGCATCTAGGTTGGTTCCATAGTCTGGCTATTGTGAATTGAGCCGCTATGAACATTGATGTGGCTGTATCTCTGTAGTATGCCGATTTTAAGTCCTTTGGGTATAGGCCGAGGAGTGGGATAGCTGGGTCAAATGGTAGGTCCATTTCAAGTTTTCTAAGGAATCTCCACACTGCTTTCCAGAGTGGCTGCACTAATTTGCAGTCCCACCAGCAATGTATGAGTGTACCTTTCTCCCCACATCCTCGCCAACACCTATTGTTGCTTGTATTCTTGATGATCGACATTCTAATTGGGGTGAGATGGAATCTTAGTGTAGTTTTGATTTGCATTTCTCTTATTACTAAAGATGTTGAACATTTTTTCATGTGTCTGTTGATTGCTTGTACATCTTCTGTGAAGTGTCTGTTCATTTCCTTAGCCCATTTGTTGATTGGGTTATTTGTATTCTTGGTGTAGAGTTTTTTGAGTTCTTTATAGATTCTGGAAATTAGTGTTCTATCTGAAGTATGAGTGGCAAAGCTTTTCTCCCACTCTGTAGGCTCTTTCTTCACATTGCTGATAGTTTCCTTTGCTGAGAGAAAGCTATTTAGTCTGAATCTATCCCAGTTATTGATTCCTGCTTTTATTTCTTATGCTATGGAAGTCCTGTTGAGGAAGTCTGATCCTAAGCCAACAAGGTGAAGATTTGGACCTACTTTTTCTTCTATAAGATGCAGGGTCTCTGGTCTGATTTCAAGGTCCTTGATCCATTGTGAGTTGAGTTTTGTGCAGGGTGAGAGATAGGGGTTTAGTTTCATTCTGTTGCATATGGATTTCCAGTTTTCCCAGCACCATTTGTTGAAGAGGCTATCTTTTCTCCATTGCATATTTTTGGCCCCTTTGTCTAGTATGAGAAAATTGTATTTATTTGGGTTTGTGTCCGTGTCCTCTATTCTGTACCATTGATCTACCTGTCTATTTTGGTGCCAATACCATGCCGTTTTTGTTACTGTTGCTTTGTAGTATAGTTGAAGTTCTGGTATTGCGATACCCCCTGTTTCATTCTTCCTGCTAAGGATTGCTTTAGCTATTCTGGGTTTCTTATTCTTCCAGATGAATTTCATGATTGCTTGCTCTATTTCTGTGAGGTACGTCATTGGGATTTTAATTGGAATTGCATTGAATCTGTATAGCACTTTTGGTAGTATGGCCATTTTGACAATATTAATTCTGCCTATCCAAGAACATGGGAGATCTTTCCATCTTCTAAGGTCTTCCTTAATTTCTTTCTTCAGTGTTTTGTAGTTTTCATTGTAGAGATCTTTTACCTCTTTGGTTAGATTGATACCCAAGTATTTTATTTTTTTTGAGGCTATTGCAAATGGAGTTGTTTTCCTCATTTCTCTTTCAGCTGTTTCATCGCTTGCGTATAAAAATGCTGTAGATTTATGCATGTTGATTTTATAGCCTGCTATTTTGCTGAATTCATTGATGAGGATGGACTTCTTTCTGCCTTCCCTGGGTCATGCTGTGCTGAGGTCCTGTGAATGCAAGGAGGCTGGCAGTGGCCTCAGCCCTCCACCTCGCTCCCCACAGAGGGTCAGGTTTAGAGGCCCTGTGGGTAAATTGGGGTGTGGAGGGCAGAAGTCTTGAGCTGGTTCTTCCCCTTCTCTAACTGGACAAGCGGTCCCCTGGGTCTCATCTGTCTGTGCCATTGACTAATCCTTCCCCACCCTATGCTAGCTGTTCCTCTAGAGCCATGTCTGCCCCCACCGCTGTCTCTGCTTGAAATAACCAAGCAGCGAGCTTTTGTCCAGGAAAGGGAGTGGCTCTTGTCAGATCATGCTGGTCCCAAAATACCCCACAGCTGTTGGCATCTGGGTCAGGTGGGCTCAGGAAAAGGCGAGAGGGCTTTGCCTTGCCTAGAGCGTCTTTGAGAGTGGTGGCTTTCTCTGCTACAAGCCTCTGCCATCAAGTAGAGTGTGGGAAGGGGTTAGCACCTGACCACATTTGTTGAGCACCTGCGGGGGGGTGGGTAAGTCGCTGTTTTGGGAGTGAGCGGAAAGGCTGCAGGCAGCTGGACTAGAGTGACCTACAGGCCAATTGCAGGTCCAAGCGGACATGCCAGCAAGCTGACCCTTCCAGGTACTTCAACTAGTAAGTCACATGTGTGCCTCCACCTGGGCGTGTTCCCAACCCAGCTGCTGCCTGGGCTCTTCCCACCTTCTCCCCCTCCCCCTCCTCTTCCTCCTCCTCCTGCTTTCTCACTTGCCTTGGCAACGTTCTTGCTTCCCAGGACGTCCCACCCTCCGGTCCAACCCCACTCTAGCTGCTTCTCTGAGCAGTCAGCTTTTCTTTTCTATTGTTTAATTATGAACTTTTCAGTCCCACGGAAAACGTAACAGGCATCAATGGACCTACTGCCCAGTCAGCACATGGAACATTTGGCCGCTTTTGCTTCAGAGGCTATTTTGGGGTGCAGGTAGAGGAGGTGTCTGGTGAGTACTAGACTCCCTTCCCCTGCCTCAGGTCCAGGGGGCTGTGGTACTGGGATGTTCTGAGGAGGCGGAGCTGGAGTGGGGTCTCAGGGAAGGGCTGGGCTCTGGTGCTCCAGTGGGGAAGCTCCAAGGGACTCAGGGTGTGGAGGTGGGGCTGCCTGGTGCAGGCCTGGGGTCTGCCATCTCTGCCGCGTGCTCCGCGCTGTCCTGGAGCAGCAGGACCTTCTTTCCCTGTACTTCCTTCTTCACCTCATCCTAGGTGGACAGCTGTCCCCATTTGTGAGGTCACCAGAGGAGCCCATCACCTGGGTCAGCCACAGGACGGCCACCAGGAAGAGCAGCCTACAGCTGGGCTCCAGGGTGGCCTGGAAGACACGACGCTCACTGGGAGAACTTTTCCTATGACTTTTCCTGAGTTCCCTGGCAGGAGTCAAGTTCCCCCCAGGAAAGCCCTCGTTAAAGTCAGCAGGGCTGGGAAGGCCAGGCTGGCCCCGGGGCTTGCCTCCCTGCGGAGGCTGCTTTACAAGGCTTCCCCGGCAACGCTGCCCAGAGTTTTATTTGTGCTTTGGGATTTCTCTTTCCATCTGGGCTCCACCTTGTCCTTCCCTTCCCCTATTGTGAAAAGACACCAGGAAGCCCTTGCCTGGCAGGAATTCCAGAGAGAAGGGACAGGAGGGGTCTTCTGTGGAGTAAAGGACAGCCTCCGTTATTTGCCATCCAAAGCAGCCATGCCAGCTTGCCCTGTGAAGCCATCAGACCAGGTTGGGGCACCCCGCCTGCTAGGGTCAGCTGTTAGCCCTGAGGTGCCAAAGTGGGCTGAATCCCAGTTGGGACCACCCCAAACCTGGCTGCTCACGTCTGATATCCAGACCAACAGCAGGTTGGCTCGTCCTTACCGACCTCCCTCAACAGAGCCCAGAGCCCCTTCTTCCTCCCCACCACTGCTCACACCCGTGCAGCCTGCCACTGTCCACCTGGGCACCTGAGATGAACTCCTGAGGGATCTCCACACCTATGCCACTGCTACAATCCGGGCTTCTCACTGATCAAAGTGATCCTTTTAAAACCTCAATCAGGTCATCCACTCCTTGCTTATTACTGTTCTAAAAGACTTGCTATCTTTTGGGAATGAACTCTTAACTCCTGACCCTGCCCCAGACCCTATGTGATCAGCTGCTGACACTCCAGATTCGTCTCCTTGAACTTGCTCTTGGTCTTCCAGCCTACTCCCTTTGCTATGTTCCTTGAAAACCAAGCACAGTGCTGCCTCAGGACCTTTGCCATTGCTGTTCCTTTGCCTGGGACTCCCTTCCCCCAGGTCTGCAGGCAGGTGACTGCTGGATACCCGGACCTCAGGTCATGTGGCACTTTTTATACTGCGTCCTCAGAGCCCCCTGCCCTGTTGCCTTCAAGATATTTTTCACATGAAAAATTAACCATTTGTTTTCTTGTTTACTGTCTCCTCCTCACCTTCCCCCCAGAATGTGAACTTTAGGAGGGCAGGACCCTGCCTGCTCAACAGCCTCTTTCCACATGCCTAGATAAGTGCCTACTGCCCAGCGGGTGCTGGAGAAATCATGAATAATGAATGCCTGGCGAGCTGGCATTGTGTGAGGAATGGTGAGAGAGGCCTGCGCCCTCCCTCTCTACTCCCAAGGCCAGTTCCCTGCCGTCCCTCCTCCTTTGTGCCCATCTTTGCCTGCAGGCTGCACTGCTACTGGGATTCACTTGTTAAAGATTAGATGGAGTCCTCATGGCAGAGAGGAACGAGAGCTTCTCAAATCCTTATGTGCACGAAACTACTTAGCATTCTTGATAAAACACAGATTCTGAGGCTGCAGGTCTGCAGGGGCTTTTGACTTTACCTTTCCACCACACTCTCAGCCGATGTCCACACTGCGAGCCTCAGGATCACACCTTGAACGGCAAAGGCATAGAATGTTGGAAAGATCAATGTCTCCATTTCTTTCCTTTTCTTACTTCTGTCCAAATGCCATTTTTGAACAGAGCCGTTTGGTCCCAGCTCTTTGTGACCAGGTACAAATTTAACCTAGTGAATCTGAGCTCTGTGTGAGGAACGCTGTTCTAGCACCCCCTAGAAGCTTCTCAGGGATGGTGTGAGCTGCCTCAGAGAGGTATCAAGGTGGTGGCCACGTGTCAGGATGTGATCTCTGTGTAAGAAGCAAGAGGTTTTTGCTAGAATTCAGCTTTGTGTCTCGGTGTGGTTTCTCCAAACTTGTGGAACCAGGATCTCAAGTTGTGGCTCATTCACCTATGATGACTTTTAAAGGCCATCCAGCAAGTCCTCCACCCGCCTCAGTCCCCAGGCACACTTGACATTCTTCATATTGTCCATGTGATTTGGTGGACAGAGCTGGCAGGACTAGGGAAGGGAGATGTCTTGGGCTGTGCACAAAGGTTTAGTCATGCTGGGAATGTCGTGTCTGACTTGACCAGATCCAGATAGCATTCTTAGGAAGGTTCTATGTTGTCTTCCTCCTTCGTTGTGATTCAACAGACCTTGATTGTGCTTCTTTGTATTAGTCAGGAGGAACTTACGGCTGGGTAACAAACTCTTGGTTGCTTATAAACATTTATTTTCTGTTCATGTCCCAGACTGGAGGTCTACAGGGAGATTTTTCCAGATTGTGCTTGGGGAAGAGGTACCACCCCTGTTGGTTGGGATCCAGTCACATAATTACACATCCCAGCAAGGGAGACTGGGAAGTGTGGGTTAGGTGTGTCCAACTGAGGTTGGCCACTATGCTAGACAGTGGGGCTACCAAGGTTCAAACATTTTTTGTTTGAATTTGTTTGAATTTTTGTTTGAATTGCTCCCAAGATGCTTGCAGGCTTTTGCAGGGAGACAGGCACATAAACCAATCATCAACATGGGTGTTAAGAGTAGTTCTAGAAGTGTGACCTATCTACAGAAGCCTTCTAGAACAGGGAGTTGAGGAATTGCTACGTGCTATGCCTGGGAGCTGTGCAGCGTGGGGGACATACCAGGGTGGCAGGCATGTGACTAGTCAGATCAGTTGGGGCAGAGGTCATGAGCAGGCTTGCATCCTGTGGGCTGCAGAGAGCCAAACTGAGGGTTGAAGTTGGAGCCGAAACCCTCAGAGTGGAGCAGGTGGCAGCAGCATTCGGGACTGGTGCATGATTAGCTTTCTCCTTATTGGGGTCTTCTAACAGGTTTCAAGTGGATCTGGGTCTCTTATGCCATGATATTCCTAATAGGAGGAAGGGAGATGATGGGGAGGTGGCCTGGTGCAGGCAGAACTTAGGGACCAGCTTGTCCTTTGCTGGGTTTACCTGACAGTACAGGCTGGACCCTTCCCAAATTCTAGGACAGCCCAGCTGCTCTTGTGTCCTGGTTAAGGGGGTTGGTGGGGAGGCTAGTGCTGACCTCCAGCTCCAGGGTCACTTCCAAGCCAAGCTCTTGGAAATCAAGCGCTCCAAACTGACAGCACAAGGCCAGAGGGAAGAGCCGGGCTGTGCTCACTCTATCCCTGATCCCCACCTTCTTCAGCTTTCTTTTTTTGGAGTGGGGATTGAACTCCGGGTGCTTTACCACTGAGCTACATCCCCAGCCCTTTTTATTTTTTTATTTTGAAACAGGGTCTCACTAAGTTGCTCAGGGTCTTGCAAAGTTGTTTGGCTCACTTTTTAAATTTTTCCTTTTGCATAAGACTTTTGTGGAGAGGGAGCTTTAGAGCCTGGAAGTCCCTCAGCCAGGCGTGGTGGCGCTCATCTATAGTCCTAGCTATTCGGGAGACGGCAGGAGGATTGCTTGAGCCCCGGAGTTGGAGACCAGTCTGGGCAACAAGGCCCTGGGTTCAATCCCCAGCACCGCAAAAAAAAAAAAAAAAAAAAAAAAAAAAAAAGTCTGCAAGTACCTTGACCCATTTGGAATAGAGAAAGAAAAAAAATGGTGAATGGAAATGCTTGGACGTGGGAGGGAAGAAGGTTATTCAGATGTGACCTGTTTGGCCTCTCCTCCCATCAGGAGGGCACATTGAGGATCAGCTCCTGAAATCTCACTGCCTTGAACAGCATCCTGGGCCTGGACCACCAAGGGTCTGTTTTGGCCTCATCTCTGCCAAAACTTTGGACTGACTTTGATCCCATGGAGACCAGTGCAGTTTGGGGGCCACACTTCTTGGCCATTTGGAGGATGAGCAGAATGGAGCAGAACTGAGGCTGGGCGTGTGGTTTGGCTGGGAAGAAGGTTCTTTCTTTCCTCGTCCCCCTTCTTCAGGGCCTCTTCCTTTTTCTGGCCTTTGGAGATTCATGTGGGAGGGAGAAATGTCAGGCAGCTCTGGGGGTGGTCTAGGAACCTTGGGAGGGGTCTCCAGGCAGGGTTAGGGAACAGCTAGAGACCCTGAGGAAGAAACTGGGTGACCCAGGCAGGATCCTGACAGAAAAAAAAGACCTCATTCTCAGGGGGGAGGGCCACCACCCATGCTCTGGTCCGGCACCAGTGTTGCTCTGGCCGTCTGTCCTACACGTCTCTTTCACCACTCCCTAGCCTGTGCACTGGCTGGATGTGCCTTTCTAGATTCTCCTTTCACAGCGTTCCTCCTCTGCTCAGCATCCTCCAGGGGCTCCCTGTTTCCCAGAGCAGGAAGTCCAAGTTCTTCGCCTCTGTCTGTGATGATCCCTGCAACCCACCCCCCAACGCCGCCCAGTACACACCCTCCTTGCTTTAGCACCGGGTTCCTGAGGCCCTAAGCACCTTCCCGGGGCAAAAGGAAGAAGAGCCAGCAAGCAGCCGGGCTGCACACTGGGTGCTGGGAGGAGATGGGCTCGATTCTGATTCCGTTGTAGGAACTGCATCTTGGGTGCATCCAGGGAAGCTCTACGTGTTCGTCCCAGAGCCAGGCTCCATGCTAACTGGATCCAGAGCCCCTGGCCTGGCACCCTTGGTCACTAGCTCTCTAGGTGATTGGCTGTCCTGGCATCATGCCCTTTCCTCTTGGCCAAGGGGAACTGAGGTTGCGTGAGGGCTCTCACCTTGGGTCAAAAAACTCAAGTGCTTTAGGAAGGGAAGAGCCGTGAGTCACAGGTGAAGGATCCTGAAGGCCCCTCAGCCATTGACAGGGAGGGAGTCGCGGGCCTGGCCAACAGCCCTGGGCAGCTCCCGGAATGTGGAAAGGGATGATGGCAGTATCAGAAATGAAACGATGCCATGAAGTCTCTTCTGTCCCCATTTATCAAGCATTGACAGTAAGCCAGGTGCCCCTGATCACCTGCACTACCTCACCTAATCCTCACACCACTGTGTGGTGCTGTTTGTACTCACCTATTTACAGGTGAAGAAAGGTGACTTGGTCACAGTCATGAAGCAAAGGAATAAGCTAGAATTCTGACTTCAGGGGTCCAGCATTATAAGACTAACTAGAGTACTAACAATGGTAAAGCAATGCTGAGGGAGGCAACTGCTTCTGATCACTTCCGCTATGCCTGGCGTGTGTTAAAGCACATTACATATCCTTTTCCAACCTCACCTCAGCCCCCAGGTGAGGAAAACAACAGGCTTGGCCCCATTTTATCGATGAGTAGAATGAGGCTCAAAGAATAAGCAGGAATAATTGAGCCTGGCATTTGGCAGCACTTTCTCAAGTGTCTTCTTAGATCTTCGCCACGCCCATGGAGACAGGCAAGGCATGTATTTCACGGGTGGGGCTGTTGTCACCCAGAGAGTCCAAGTCACTTGCCCCAGTTGCCCAGCAAGTCCTTGAGAGGCTGAAACTGAAGCCCTCCTTTCTGACTCTAATCCAGTGTTCTTTTTCCTGCACAAAGACCATGGGTCAGCCGGTGGAATGAACCCGCTGCTGTGGTTTAGGGGAGACTAGAGAAGTGGGCTTCCTCAGGTTTGAGGAGGCACCCCAGGAGAGTGCTGTTGATTTCTTCACTCTGTGTGCGTCTCGCTGCAGGTGTCGGCTGTCACCCAGGCTCCACCATGTTAAGTGCGAAGCACATCCTGACCAGCCCCCACACGCCTGATGAGCTGCTGGAAAAGCCAGAGGCCTCCACCCCAAGCCTGGCCCACGCACACCAGCTGGGCAGCTCCCCTGGGGCCTCTAGATGCTCATAGCCAGGCTGGGCCTGGCCAAGACCCCTCCCAAGCCCATTTGTCCCCCACAGTCTCCCTGTTGCCTCCCTGGTCACATAGTTATAGCCTCCTAAGCACTTTCCCTAGCATTAGGGACACAGCCTGGTATAACAAGAGTGACGATGACAGTAGTGACAATAATAGCTGATGTGTACGGAGCACTTAGTGCTGAGTTCAGCGCCAAGCACTTTATCCCACTTCATCTTCCCTCCCACGTTCCCGGGCAAGTTCTCTCACTCACTGTCCCCATTTTACAGACAAGGGACATTGATTTGTCCAGTTCTGCCTAGCTCTGCACTATTTATTCTTTTTTTTTTTTCCAGTGCTGGGAATTGAACCCAGGGCCTTGTGCCACTATTTATTATTCTTCCATTTCCTAAAATGTTGTGCAAACATCACCAAAGTACAGGGAGAGACTTTGGAAGAATAAGGGCAAAAGCACTACCTTTTAGAAGTTATGTCCTGGACTTCACTTTTCTTTCCTTCTTTTTTTTTTTTTTTTTTTTTTTCTTTTCTTTTCTTTCACTGGAAATTGATCCCAGGACCTTGAGCATGCTAGACACGTGGTCTATCACTGAGCTATATCCCCAACCCGTTGTACATTTTATTTTGAGGTAAATTTGCCCTCAGTCACCCAGGTTGCCTGGAACTTGAGATTCTCTAGCCTCAGCCTCCCAAATAGCTGGGACTACAGGCATGCCCCATTGTAGCCCGGCAGTTATATTGTTTTAAAAGTGTGTTAGTGTTGGGGATTGAAGAATTATATATCCTGCCAAATTCACATGTTACGATCCTAAGCCCCAGTACCTTGGGATGTGATCTTATTTGGAAATAGTCTTTGCAGATGTAATTAATTGAGATGAGGTCATCCTGGAGTAGGGTGGACCTCTAATGTACTATGGCTGGTGTCCCTATTAAAAAGGGACATTCAGACACAGTCAGCCACCCACAGAGATCACCATGTGAAGACAAAGGCAGCGATCAGGGTGATGCTTCTACAAGCCAACAGTGAGGCAGACGTTGCTGGCAACTACCAGAAACCGGTGGGGAGTCATGGAGCAGAGTCCCCCTCAACTCTGAGAAGGAATCAACTCTGCAAATCCTTTGGTCTCTGATTTCCAGCCTGCAGAACTGCGAGACAATAAAGTTGTTAAGCCACCTAGTTTGTGGTACTTCATTATGATGACCCTGGCAAACTTATGTGGTCAGAACACACATGCCCTGATACACGTGTGATCTGAAGACAGAGGAAGGGACCACAAGCCAAGGAACAAGGTGGCCTCTAGAAGCTAAAATATGCAAGGGAGGGGATCAGATTGTCACCTGGATTCTTGGGAAGGAGGCAGCTCTGCTTCCGTCGACCGATGGTCACAGCTGGCGGTTCAGGGAGCATCACTACTCCTTCAGGCTGGGCATGGCACCCACGGTCCCCCACCCCAAAACTCCAGCCACACGCAACCCCATCCTCTGGCTGACTTCTTAAGTGACTTTTTTCTCCCTACGTTCTCATTTCCGGTGCTTCTCCAGGATGCCCTACCCCCAACCTCTGTGAGTGGCATGTCAGGTATCTGCCCTTACCCAGCACTGGTACCAACTGTGTGCTCACTTCCAAATCACTGGAATAAATGTTCTCAAGCCTCCACCCTGGATCCCACTTCTTCCCTGACACACGGCAGCTCTCTGGAGTTCATGAACGAGTCCGTTCTATCCCGTCTGACTACCTACTGTAGACAGCCCTGATATTCCCACAAGCCTTGATGCTTGCCACTCTTTCCTCTGGGATTCCGTCCTCCATTCTTGCCAGCCCTCCATTATTCAGGGCCTACCTCTGTTGTCTCCTCCTCTGAGTAGTCCACTTTGTTCACCTGGCCACACTGATCTTCCCCATAGCATGTCAGCAGGTTGACACTC
Source organism: Sciurus vulgaris (assembly GCF_902686455.1). NCBI lineage: Eukaryota > Metazoa > Chordata > Mammalia > Rodentia > Sciuridae > Sciurus > Sciurus vulgaris. The sequence goes on from NC_136464.1 coordinate 25,574,812, forward strand.
AACTAATACCAGGTAAATGCCTTATTGCACATATGGGTATCCCAGCTCCCAATCAGATCCTGGACCATGATTCATACTCCCGAATTCTGCTGGTGCAGTACATGGAACACCCTAGGGTTATTGGGAAGGGATTTGAAATGGTGAAGACGTGCATGTTTTCCAAAAATGACTGTTAGTCAACTTTTTCACTGTAACCAGGATGCCTGACAAGAACAACTTAAGGAAGAAAAGGTTATTTGAGGTTCACAGTTTCATGGGTTCAGTCCATAGTTGACGGGTTCCATCGCCAGAGATGAGGCAGAACAAGATGGTGGAAGAAGGTGATAGAAGAAAGCTTCTCAGCTCTGGCAGCCAAGGAGCAGGAGAGTGAGGAACCAGGGACGAAATATAGTCCCCAAGGGCATGCCACCTGTGATTACTTCTTCAAGCCACACCCCACTTTCCTACAGTTACCACTCAGTAATCTATTCAGATTATTAATCCATCAAATAGATTAATTCACCAATAGGGTTACAGCTCTCAAAATCTAATCATTCCATCTCTGAACATTTCTACATTGTCTAACATGAGTTTTTCAGGGGACACCTCATATCCAAACCATAACTATGGCCAAGGAAGATTTCTTTAACTTATTAAGGACTTTGGAGTCTTGGAATGGACCCCCTTTCAAAGTTGGAGTATATTTCAGTGCCATGAGTCTTGAGAGGGGAATGACCAAATTGATTTTGCAAAAACAGAAGACAAAGTTTGATTTTGAGACTTACTAAAATCTACAGGATCAATATGAATGGGGTGGTGTCAGGATATATATTTTTTCCATATGATTGATTATACCTCTATCTATCTATATCTATATATACATATATATATAGATATAGATATCCAGATAGATATCTGGATATAGTAATCATTGGCCTATATCTAGGAAGTGTTCATTTATATAATATGTGTGTTATATATAAATATATATGTATATATAAATAGAATAGCATAAAGTTCAGAAATAGAACCTCATATGTATTTAAGTTATTTTTGACAAAAGCATCAAGATACTTCAATGGGAAAAAGATTCTTTTGAGCAAATTGTTCTAAAGTGATAAGATATCTATACCCAAGAAATTAGGTATTGAGGTTTGATATTGGATTTCATTTGAACAGAGAATTCCGCCCAACTCACCCTTCCCTTAGAAGTTAGGATTTGCTAATAATCACTAGAGAGGTGCTGTTCAGTTCCTTCCCAATCTGTTATTTCAGTATCCTCATATCAGATTGGCTCAACAAGGGAGCCAGGACCATCAAGGGTGATGGGTGCTTCCTCTTGGGCAAGGGGATGAGGAAAGCTTGTACAAAGGAACGAATCCCGAGAGACCACATGACATGGTTAGGTAGGGTGTAAAAAGAGAAAGAGCTGTTGGGATTCCAAGAAAAGAGGCATGGCCTTTTTCTGGGATACTGAGGGAAAACTCAAAGACGGTGTCATTTGTAAAGTCATCAAAGAACAGAAGAGAATGGGGAAGAAGTACAGGCCTTGAGGGGCCAGCACTTTAAGGAAAGCTGCTTTGATCATTGTGTCCCCAGCATCTAACACAGGGCCTGCTGAGTCCTCAGTGAGTAGAACGAACAAATTAATTCTGAGTTTTCCCTGGATCTCTCCTGGTCCCTAGAGACTAGGTGGCCTTATCCCTTTGTAGGGGAATGATTAGGTCAGGGAACCCACCATCTTCTTGTAATGTTCCCTTCGTTCCTGATGTAGAGGGTCATAGGGATTAAAGTTGGAGGACTGGGGCCCCAAGGCTGGAGTCTCTGGGAACTCCACCCTCTCGGCAGGCAAGGAGTGGGCCTCTTGGGTTACAGATGTGCCCCAGCTTGGCCGGGCCCACCCTGCTCTCCTGGTGTTTATTGCTGCAGAGCCCTGTCTGCGAGCCGCTGAATAGGCTTTCTCTGGCTGGAGCCAGCTCCTGGAGCCTCACTGTCCTGTATCTCTCACTCCGTCCACCCCTTAGGTAAACAGCTGGCCTCCTCCCCACGCTGCAAAGTTCTGACGTGGTTGCAAGGGGCTCCATTAGCCGGATGCCTCTCATTCCAAAAAGGACCCTGGCAATGGGATCTGCTTTTTTTCCAGCCCGAGTAAGGGCCCTTCTGGAAGACTCCACATCCTGCCTGAAAAGGTGGCTGCAGAGCCCCTACTGGGTGGGGTCTTCCATCCTCACTGCCCACACACCCAGGCTTCCTCCTCACGGAAGGCCCAGTTGGCGTCTAGTAGACAGCCCCCTGGGCTCAGCCTTTTGTGCAGTTGTTTTATCAGGGGAACCTAACCCTGCACATTGGCCAGGGACCAGGTCAAAGAATCCACTGTGCTGTCTTCCTGGCCCCCCGGGAGGGGGTGAAGGGGCGACATTTGCATTATGCATCAAGCATGGTCCCACTGCCCACCATCCCACCATCTTATGAGCCAAGAGGCTGAGGTACTGGCTCCACACAGAGGCAGCTTGGCTGGGTGCTTTTACTTGGTTTGTTGTGGAGTCAGAGCCAGGGGATTTGCTTTCTTTGAAAGGTGGCCTGTGGGCAGAGAAACTGTCACTGACTGCTGGTTAGCTGGTCTTCCTCCCATGTCGAATGGGCTGTAGGGATGACCGATGGGGAGGGCCAACATGGAGGCCCTGCTGGCTTAGCCGCAATGGTAGGAATAGGTGACTGGCAGGCTGGGCTCCTGAGGACTAGCGGTGGGGAGCAGGCCAGCTAGGGGCTCACAGCTCTGGAGTGGACTGATTGACCCAGGAGATGGGCTTATCTTGGCCTGGGAGGGGGGTGGGGGGCGGGGGTGGGGCTAGATAGAACCAGAGGTGCAGGAGGAGGAAAATCTGCAATTGAAAGAAGAGGTGGGCAGAGGCTGCTGCAAAGCACCTCTCAGGAGGCCTTGTGGAGGAGAACTCAAATCTGCCCACTTATTTGCCAGGCTGTCAGATGACCCTGCCTTCCAGGAGGCACATGAACCCATTGAGGGAATTTAGACTGCCCTTCGGCTAGGAAGACACAGGTAGTGACTGTCACTTGTCCAAGACAGCTGACTCGCCCCTCCAGGAAGCCTCCCCTGACCTCTTCCTTCAGCTCCCACTCCTGATCATGTCCTTTCATCCTCCACCACTTTGGACTTGCCTTGTCTAGCTCTAGCACCAGATCAGAGGTTCATGCACTTCCAGGTGGGGCCCAGGAACTTGCCTTTTTAACCAGCAAGCCCTCAGGTGAATCAGGTGTGCACAGACATCCCTGGCCACCGTGCTGTAGACCAGCGCTGTCCAACAGAAAGACAATATGAGCCATATATGTAATTTAAAATGTTCTAGTCGTGTTTAAAAACAGAAGGAAATAAGTGAAATGAATTATTTAAATAATTTATATCCTGATGTAAAATATCAACATGCAATCAGTACAAAGTTTCTTAATGAGATAGTTCACATTTTGTTCCATGCCAAGCCTTGGAAATCCAGTGTCTATTTTACACATGCAGCTCATCTCATGTTGGACCAGTCACATTCTAAGTGCCCTGTGCCCCGTTGTGTGCTGCCATGTGGACAGCAGAGCTGTAGAACTTTCCTACTAAGAGTGTGGCCCACAAGCCGGCAGCCTCAACAGCACCTGCAAGGTGGGGAGAAACGAGGTTCAAGGCTGCCCAGGCCCACTGAACCAGCCTTCTCTCTGCTGCTGGTGCTTTGCATGCAAGTCCTACAACTAGGGGGCTGCAGGAGCTCCTTGGTGCCAGAGCTGTGATTTGACTTATTCCTAGCACCTAATAGAGGGCCTGGCACCTGCAAGGCATAAGTCAGTATATGTCAGTGTTTGCGGGGGAAAGACATGATTCATGAATGTCACCTGTCCCGCCCACTCCTTTTAGGACCACATTCTCAGTTAGTGAGAATCTCAGAGCCTTAGGTCTGAAAGTGAACATAGGAGTCAGCAGAGCTGGAGGGAAATTTAAGTTTCAGTACATAAATCCCCTAAGCTCTGGAGAGATACAGCCATTTGGGCAAGGTTCCACAGTTTGTTGTGGTGCCGCTGGTCACCCTGTTTTGGGAGAGAAGTGGATCATATGAGGGAGGAGCACTTCATACCTGGATGTGCTTCTGGGCCCACATCTCTCCTAGATGTCTCTGCCTCCTCCTCAGAGACCTTATGGAACCGTTGCCTAGAGGCCTTAGGCATGACCCACACATAATAGTTATCCATCTATTTATTCTCAGTGTTCTGGAAAAGATTTAAGGCACTTATAAATATGCATAGAATACAAGATAAAACAATTTTTTTTTCAAAAAATATGTTGTTCTAAAGGAAGTACGCAGAGATCCATGGATAAGTTGTTCGATCTAATGTTGTATATAGTAGTGGAAAGTTGAAAACAACCTAAATATCCAACAATAGGGGAGTAGGTAAATAAATAATGGTCCATGCAAACACTGAAATTCCGTGTCATGATTGAGAATGCTGATATGGAAATGTACACTGACATGGAAAAAATGTTCATTGTGTAACATAAAAGCATTGATATTTGTTTCATAAATTACATGCATGGAAGAACGCCTGGAAAGAATATATGTAGCCACAAATATTAATGTTGCCTTTTCAGGGAGAGAGATTATGAGTGATTCTCTGTCCTTTTTTGACCACCCACTGCTTCTGTAATTTCTAGTTTTTTCCCTCAGTGAGCATGAATTTCTTATGTAATATAGAAATGAAATGTACAAAAATAGAATATGAGCAAGGGAAACAGGAAAGAGAGAAAATTGGAGTTCTAGCCTGTAGAATTTGTTTGAAAATGTATTAATTAAGGAAAAAAAACTGAGTACAAGTTTATAGTGTTATAGCCCAAAGGCTGTATTTACATGCAGCAGGGAATTATTAAATGTTTGAGATTTGAAGGTACAACATGAAAAACTCATGAGCTAGCTTTTGCTAAATAGCCATCTGTATTCAGGGAAATGAAAGTTAATCATGGTGCAGTCCTGTCTTGTTTTGAATGGAATCTACCAATTCCCCTATATGTGGGGATTATATGGGCTTTATGCATTAGGTGATGGTGGTGCAAAAGACAATCCAAAAATCATGTGTAGAGCTGGATACATAGAAGGACAAAGTGCGCACATAATCCAGCCTAGGACCTCTTTTTTTCACCTGCAAAGCTTATACCTTGAAGTAGTGTCCTAGCTGCCTTCAATGGGCTCCTAACTGGTCTCCTGGCTTCCACCCGCTGGCCAGTTCACTACACTGTCGCTGGAGTCATCTTTCCAAAGCATGGATCAGATCATGTCTCCCCTCTACACAAAAGCCATCAGGACTTCCCCTTTCATCAAAATAAACCCTGAGTCTTCCCAGCCTGCGAGGCCTTCCCTGGTCTGGCCCATCCTGCCTCTCAAATCTCATTGCTTGTCCCTCTGCCCTGGCTCACGCCACACTGGCCACATTGGCCTTTTCAGGCTCTTTGCCCTTCCTGTTCCTCTTTCCTGAAACATCCTCTCCCTCCAGAGTGGCTTGCTTCCTCTGCTTCTGTGGGTCTCTGCTGAATTGCCTCTGGTTTCATAAGGCCTTCCTTACCACCCCTGAACGAAATAACAACCCCGATCTTGCTCCAATGCCTTACCCTACTTAACTTTTTTCATTGCATGTATCTCCTCTGACATGACATATTTCCTTTCCATTTGTCTCTCTCCACTTGAATGTGAACTCCCTTCGGGCAAAGACTTCGACTTTTTTCTTTTTGCAGTACTGGGGGTGCAACCCAGGTCCTTGCTGGTTCTTGGCCAGCACTCTGCCATTGAGCTACATCCCTAGCCCCTAACTTCTTTCTTTGGTGCCTAGTACTCTAAATAGGAGCTCAGTAAATATTTAAAATAATGGAAGAATGAATAGACTTTAGATACCATGTGACTGATCCTCCTCAGTCTACCAAGGAGGTACCTAAGGCTCAGCTGAGGAAGGTACCCTGCCTTGCCCAGGGTCACACAGCTGGGGCAGCAAGACTAGATCCTGGCTCAAGCTACTTTGCTGCATTCCCCACCTGTGCCTTAGAAGTGAGGTCAACCATACACACAGGAACCCTGGCCTTGTCCATCCTGCCTCTTGTGTGTCTTTCCAGTTTACACAGAATTTCAGCCCAGAATAGCAAAAGAAAAAACAGTGTTCCTCCTGGAAACTCTTTCAATGGGTCTGTCCCTAGAAAAATAGTAGCAATCTCAGGGTGGGAGGGGATGAAACAGAGGAAGGGGTCTTCCAGCAGTGGGGGCAATGAGATAGATTTGGTTTTGCAATTAAAATAACATCTGGGTCTATTTCCACAGAGCAGTTCTAGAAGGTGGGTGGTCTGTCTGAAGTACCAGGTGGGGCCTTCCTCCATCCTGGCCCAGGAGGATTTGGGATGGCTGGTGGCTGAAGGATTCACCCGCAGATGAAGAAAGAAAGAACTGAGCCCAAAGAAGCATCTGGCAACTCTAGCCTGGCCTGGAGGCCTGCTGGTCCCTGGCCCAGCCTTGCTACTCTGGGTGTCTCCAGACACCTCCCCCTCCCCAAGATTGTTCAGACACCCCCTTTGATGCATGGAGAGCCCTGGCCTCATCCCTCTCATGCCCCATGTGGTTTGTTAATTGTCTGTGAAATGAGGGATTTTAGGCGTCACTCATCCATGTGAGCGCCGTGGGCCATGGAATCGGGCGGGGAAGGGTGGTGTAGTCTTCCGAATCCCGTCTCACTGTCTGTCTGCCTCCTTAGATGCAGCTTCTGGATAAATTTCCCATCGAAGGTGGCCAGAAGGACCCCAAGCAAAGGATCATACCCTTCCTTCCAGGTAAGCTCAGGCGGCCCCCCAAGGGACTGGGGTGACTTTAAGAAGGGTACTTGTGGGCCAAGCCACCAGCTGCTGAGCCAGAAAAACCATGTGGGTTTGGCCTATAAATCTGCACATTAACCATTCCCAGGGGATCTGGAAGCCCCTGATTTTGAAGTTCACTATCTTCCAAGTGGCTTCTCCAGTCATTCCAGTACTGTGTCTGCTGACCTCTGGCTGGTAGCCTCTGAGAAGTTTCTCAAGCTTTTGGGGTTTGGCTTCCTTTTCATAAAAGGCGCTGAGAGGCCAAGTTCTGGGAAAGGAAAAACTGCAGGTGGAACTGTTTCTACTGCCTCCCATTCCAGGGGTAGGTAACCTCAAATTGAGCCTATTCCTCAGGTCTGAGTTCTGGAAGGCCTCACACGGCCGTTACACACTTATGTAACACACCTGTAATCTGACAGAGATAGGATTTGAACCCAGGTCTGTCTGGCCATAAAGGCTGACATTAACCACAACACCAATTTGGACTGTTTCAGACAACCGACTATGTCGTGTAATTTAGAGGAAAACATCTCAGGTGTGCCTGGCCTGCTATTACTACAATGCCTTAGGTTTGTGCAGACTTGTAGCGTAATTACAGAGTGCTTCTCTATTTGTTATCGTGTACAGGTCTTCCCACCAAGGTGGGTATTATCATTTCCCTGAAGAGAGTAAGATTTGGGGGTTCAGAGGGGTTAAGTAACTGCCCATAAAGGTGGCAAAACTGAGGTGTGAACTCAGTTCCCATGTCCCACACCTGGTCTCTGCACTGAAACCAGTAGGTAATACTGCTTCCTGGCTCCCCTGATTCTCTACCTGTCACACTGGGCTTGGGTTTCCAGGGAAGCTCCCTTCCCTTTGGTTAATGCAGGCTGTGGACCCCCCCGAGCCAGCCACCAGGACAACCCTTAGCCCTAGACACTCCGAGCCCACAGTCAGTACCTACTTGACTTGAAAATGGACTTGGGACACCTTCCTCTGAGAGTGGCTCCTCTGTGAAGGGTGTTCCTTATACACCTCCATCCTCAAAAGCATCAAAAGGCAAGAGCATGTACTGCTGCCTATCCTCAGAGACTTGTGCTACAGTTGGAGAGAATTAGCTATCAGGAATAATATCTAAACTCCATAGTTTTTGGAAGACCAGAAATGAGCATGTAGGGAATCTCACCCCTGGCCTCCTTCCACAGAGGCAGAATATGGCTTCTCTGATCCTGGCTTCCTAGTTACTATGGGGTGACTTTCTTGCTTCATTTGACTTTGCACTAAATCCCAAGGGAATTTGAAATACCCAACATCTATGTCCACAATAATTTCAGATGTTCCTACAGCACAGTCTGCATGCTCTGCTCACTAGAATATTGGAGCCCAGCTGGGATGCTGTGGATGGAAGTGTCCCAGAGGTAGCAGGCGGACAACATGGTTCCCTGTTAGAATGGTGGACCTTGGCTTGGGTCATGAAGGCTGCCCTTTTGCTCAAGAATGGACTGTTTCTTCCACTTCTTCCTTGGCCACGGCTCCAGGGGGAAAATGTTCCTTGCTGTCAGTGAGTCAGCTGTTTAGGAGGGCAGGGCTGGCCTGGCCAGTCAAGGGGAGGTCTTCACCTAAGAAACCCTCAGGATGGTGTGAGATAAGACCCTCTTCAGAATCAGAGAATGATATAATGCAGGATGTGACTCTCTACCTTCATGCAATTGCCAGTGTGAATGGACTGGAGCTCAGAGAACTCATTGTGAGCTGAGGAAGTCAGCAAAGGCCTCCTGAAAGGAGGGCCTGGATCTGGCCCCTGGAGGATAGTGGGGTTGGAGTGTGGGGCAAAGGGCACAGCTTTGTACAGTTGCCACCCAGTCTCATGTCTCAGGGGTCCGGCCTTGTGTTTAGCCCTGGAACCCTGGCTCTGGTCATTACTTGTTATAATGACTTCTGTATACTCAGGTTCCTCATTTGAAAAATGGGGATGATACTAGTATCTACTTTGTGAGGCTGTTGTATAGGATGAAATGAATCAATGCATCTCAAGTGCTTAGACTGTGTTTGACCCCAGTAGGGGCCAAATGGATGCTGGCCTTTATTACCAAGGCCTCACACACCTTGTGTTTCACACCACACAATCATTGTATAATCTCATTTGATCCTCCCAGTTAGTTTACTGCCCCCATTTTGCTGACTAGGAAATCAAGGCTAAAGATGCTAATAGACTTGCACAAAGCATGAAGCCAGGAGGCATAGACAATACCAGAACTCTTAGACCTGACATTGGGACCAGGACTCCTTTCACATCAGCTGCCCCAGGGGACAATAACCCAAGAGCTGCCGTGGGAAGTTCAGTTACCTCTAAAGGACTGGAGTGAAGATGAAAAGAATTCATGTGAAGCACTTGGCACCGTTCTGTAGTCGATGCTCAACTAATGGCAGCTATTGGTAAAGTCACCTGCCCCCACCTCACCCTACCTGCTGAGAAAAGTCAAGCACCAGACACCTTCCAGCCCCCAAATACATGTGACTGTGAATAGTGAGGATGTTGTAGAGGGGAAGGAGGTTGATTCGACCTCCCCAAAGGAAGTGTCTCCCTCATCCTGGCTCAGATTCCTCTCGGCCCCCCCACAGTGGCCTTCTCCCTTGGACTCCTCTCCTTTGTTTATTCTCTCTCCAGGACTTCAGAGTGCCATTACTGGTCATTTGGAACCCAGCCTAGGGCTCCCAAGTCCTGCCCCTGGCTTCCTCCTGCTCACCAGAAGCCACCTCACGCCCACTACACTCATGCCTCACTTTGGACATAAAGGGAAAGGATTGAGGCAAAACAACCAGGCACAATCAGAACCAGGCTGGAAACCCTGAGGGTTCCTGCCCCACCCCATCCTCCGAATCAAAGGGGGTCCTCAGAGGAGAGGACTTGAGAGAAAGTCAGTGATGAGCATGGCCTGCCTCAGCAGAGCCCCCGACGGGGATGAGGGATGAGGATTCATCAGCTAGTGATTTTGGAAGGTGTGCTCCCTGTCCTGTGAATTCCCACAGCAGGGAGGCAAGCAGGACAGAGCAGGGGAAGAAGTAAGGCAGAGATGTAGGGTCAGCTAAGTCCAGACTCATCCTGGTCCCACTGGGGACCAGGGTAAATGGCACAAGTTGACCCATCTTAAGGACATATTGGTCATCCGTTTTCTGCCCTGGAGGGCATGAGTATATGCAGGGTGGTTCCCAGTGAGTGTGGATACACCTCTGAAGAAGGAGGCAGCTGTGCGACTTTAGCTGTGACACTCACTGGCAACCCCTCAGCATCTGCTTGGTTACCTGACACCCTCTTGAGGCTCTGTTTCCACCTCCCTGCCTTGGGGAATGTGTCTGAGGTCACCTGCTGATTCCCCCAGGCCCACCCCGGGTAGCAAGGACTCAGCAGAACCCCAGCAAATGCAAACTCTCTTACCACCCTAGGGAAGCGAAGCAGGAAGCCCTGGGGACAGCTCTGTCAGCCCTTGGCCTCAGCTGGAATTTCAGGGCAAGGAAAATCCAAGCAGAGGAAACAGAGTGCACACTGTTTCTCAGAGGGTCTCAGAGTTAGCTCCAGGGGTACTGGGATTTGATGAGCACTCCTGCTTCCTGGGAGGGGTCCCGTGGTGTTTGGAGTCTCAGTCCAACTGCCTTGTTCTGAGCCACCGGGACACAGGCACGATGGTGCCCGTTAGCTCTTGGGTGTTGTGCAGTGACACTGGGGTAGGAGGTAGGACTTAGGGATGAACAGGGCCAACAAGGTGGTCCAGGGGTCCAGTTCAATTACTGACATTTTCATGTCAATCAGGTCTGACAAAGGCTGCAGGGGGACTTCCCTTAGAAGGACCCTCAATTGTTTTCACCAGGACTAGAACTGCTTTCTGGACTGTCTGAAGTCTGTACCTGAATTTCCAGCCTCTGGGAGGTCTGCAGTGCCCATGGGAGGGCCAAGGAGAAGTTAGGGCACCCACACAGGACAGACAGATCTTCAGCAAGGCTTACTTAGAGAGAAAACTCATGTGGGTTTTGTGGTAGGAAGAGCAGTTACTCCAGGGCCTGACCACCTTGGGAGTGGTGGTGGGTGCAGGAGATGGAAGGAACCACTCTGGGCCTGTGCCCCTAAACCCGTGTTATGTGACGCCTATCTCTCTGGCTGACCTTCATGGCCTCCCTTTGAGACAAGGCAAGGTACTTGTCTACTTTTTTTTTTTTTTTTTGTGGTGCTGGGGATTGAACCCAGGGCCTTGTGCTTGCAAGGCAAGCATTTTACCAACTGAGCTATATCCCCAGCCCCCTTGTCTACTTCTTTCACCCTTCTGTCATGGGGCTGGATACATGGTAGGTGGTGTTCCTGCCGTGTCCTGTCTTTCCTTGGCCAGGGAGGAATTGCCACAGTCAGCATCCACTAGGCTGTCTTTGCCCCTTCCACTGGCCTCTAACCTCCCAGTCTAGAGACCTGAGACCACATACCCCACAGTCCCTCCCTTAGCTGTCATTGCCATCACGTGCATTAGGAGTGCCCTGCGTGAGGCAAGGAAGTGGCCTGAACCTCATGTGGACTCAGGTGACCTCTCATTCATTGAGTAGTTGAGATCACTAGCTCTAAGTAATTGATTCTTTTCAAAACTTAGCCAGGCGCCATGGTGCATACCTATAATCCCAGTGGCTCAGGAGGCTGAGGCAGGAAGATTACGAGTTCAATCAGCAAAACAGCAAGGCACTGAGCAATTCAGTGAGACTCTGTCTCTAAATAAAATACAAAATAGGGTTGGGGATGTTGCTCAGTGGTTGACTGCCCTAGTAACCCCTCCCTCAAAAAAAAAAAAAAACTTCGAGTATTATTATTTTAATATGATTGCAGATTACAAATAAGGCTTTCAGAGCAATATCTCCATTTAATTATGAAGCTAACAAGATTGGCTATTTGGTTTCCTAAATCACATGCATTTTTTACTTTTTAACTTTTTATTTTGAAATAGTCCTAGAAACCAAACCTTACAAAAATGCTAGGCCCACTGCATTCCACCTCCATACTACAGGGTAGATGGCATTATTCCCATTTTAAAGAGTGGTCAAGCTGGGCATGGTGGTGCCCACCCATAGTCCTAGCAACTTGGGAGACTGGGGCAGAAGGATTGAGGACAACCTGGATAACTTAGCAAGGGTCTGTCTCAAAATAAGAACTAAAAAGGATGCAGGGAGGACGGCTGGGGATGTGGCTCTGTGGTAGAGTGTCCCTGGGTTCAATATCCAGTACCATAAAAAAAAAAAAACAAGAAAGGGAGAGAAAAAAAACAAGAGAGGGAGAGAAGTCAACTCACTTTCCACCATCACTTCACTCCTGCCAATGGTAACATCTTATGTAACTACAGTATGTTATCAAAACCAGGAAATTGATATTGGCACAACTCAATTAGCAGGACCACAGAGCTGAGTGATTGGCTTTTATGTTAAGGAGGTGGAGTGCTTTTAAACAAGCGTGCCATCTGGCCTTGAGGAGGGAGGCGGTGGCTTGAGACTACCCCACAAGTGGCTTTACTCTCAGGCCACACTGCTTGGCTCTCCCACCTCTAATAAAAAAAAAGGTGCAGGCAAAATTTGTTTTACATGAGAGCACATTCCTGAATCCTCCGTACAAATTCAGATCTTTGGAACAAATCGCGTCATCTTGTAGGTGTCCTCAGTGGTATTCTGTTTAAAAAGAGGCATGTGAGAAATCCTGTTGCAAAGCAAAAAACCTTTTTTTATAAGTAATTCTTACCCCCTCTGGCTTACATTCATTTTTAGAATTGGAACATCTCCAGATTTTGTTAGAAATAGGGCAGACCTGGAGTTTAGAGATTTTGGACAGTCACCTTGACCCCAGTCATTAGGAACACAGGAACAGCACTGTCAAAACGTGAAAAGTCTGATATTTTTACTAATTTGCAAACCAAATTAAGCTAGCTTGCCATGATTTTGTAGGTGCCACAGAACAAAAGACCCCTGGGTCAGAAACAAAAGACTTTATCCCAGCACAGTAGCCAGCAGGAACATCTGCACATGCACATCAGTTCCCATTGCTTCAGGGTCCACAGGCCTTAGATCAATGCCTTTTCATAAGGTGGGTTACATTATAAGCAAGGAACCCAGATCTTAGGGACCCCATTTCTCTTATAATGGGCAGGAAGCAAACCTGCCCCTTTGCTCCAGAGAGGGAGACACTATCTCCATAGTCCAAGGCTATATGCAGACCTTCTGTTTGCTTCCGGATAAGACACTCCCTTTGTCTTCTAAGGTCATTGGCTCTGCAAACACACTCGAAAAGATAACGCAAAGCAAAAGGCCTTTCTCGCCTATTTACAAGAAACCCAAGAATTCTCACAAGTTATCTGGTGCTTTCTGGGACCTCCTGCCTTGGGGATGGGTGAGCAGAAATGAAGTCCTTTTGTATATTGGGCCAAGCTTGTTGGGGTCAGCAGCCTCTCAAGACAGCCTACTGTTTACATGGAACTTTCTGCCTTGTTTTAAAAGACTATTGTGGAAAATCCATCTCCTGTTGCCCATCCTGGGATTGGAGTAGATTTCCTGTGTATTCCGAGTTTGCTGGCCCAAGAAGGCTCCCTGGGAGGAAATGGTCATTACAGAGTGAAGTAGAGTGTGTAGTTGTTGATGTAAAAAGCAAACAACTGCAACCAGGGACCAAGGGACTTCAGAAGTCAGGCAGCAGAGCAGAAAGAACAGCACTCACTCTACAAAGGCAATGCAGGGTCCCTCCCTCACAAGCATGTGTGTGTCTATGCTGGCTACCAGGTCCCAGTAGCCGAGCCAGCCCCACCCATAACTGCACATATTCCTGGGTCGATGAGTCATGGAGAGGCGAGGTTGCTCAGGGAGAAAAGTGAACGATCAAGGTAGAAACTGCCAGCCTGCAGGCAGCCTGGTGACCTTTTGCGCTGTGAGGGGTATATTTTTAGACAGCCGGCATGCTTGGTTCTTTTGTACCAGCTTGCCAGTTTACTTCCTGGCCCCTTAACGAAGAGGCAGTTGGGAGCCACCACGCGGGAGGCCTCTGGGTGAATTGTAGACACATGCTCCCATTTCTGGACCTTCCTCCTCCCTGCCCTCTGAGCCCTGCGCAGCAGATCCGGTGTTTGTTTGGCACAGAAGGAAGCAGGGGGAAGGGATGGCTTTAGCTAGAGCTGGTCCGTAGTGTGGGGACAGCTGGCACTCTTGCTGGGCTTTAGGTGTTTCTGTGTGCCTCCACCAGGTACCAGCCTAAGAACACACTCCCCGAAGGGACCTGGAAGCTGTTGGGGAGGCAGTGGGTCAAAGATGCTGGCAGGCACCGCAGCCCCTGAAGGAGAGGGACTGGAAAGCTTCTGGTAACCTGGTAACCTGGGATGGCAGGAAAAGATAAAGCTACGTGATGAAGGAAGAATAGGGTCTGCTGATAATGCCAGAGTTTTAAAAAGGTCAACAAGATTATAGGCCTGCATGGCTCCCCTCCAGCCTGGAGGTGCTGGGCCTTCTCGTGCTTTAATTACAGCTCCCCAGTTCCCAAAATCATTCTCCCACTCTGTAATCTGGGGCTGGCGACTCTCAGGACCTGCTGTCAGCATCCTGCTCTGAGCACATTCATTCCTACTGTAGGTATTTATTGAGTGCCTACTGAGTCCTGGCCCAGCTGTAGGCAACGGGCAATATGGCTGAGAACAAGAGGCCAGGCCACTATTCTCAGGAAGTTTACATTCCACTGGGAAAGTCAGAAAGCAAACAAAGAAATGAGCAGTTTCTAATAGCAACAAATGCCAGAAAGAAAAGAAAAAACAGGTCTGGTAGCAGGTAAGGTAAATCAGTATGTCTGAGATTCAGTGACCAAGAAGGGCCTCTTTGCAAAGGTGACATCTGAACTTGACCAGACAGGAGAAAATCAGGGTCCCAAGGGTGCCAGACTGAGGGGACAGCAAGGGCAGTGACTTGGGTGGGACCAAGAATGTGTAAAGAGCAGGTGGAGTGAGATGGGAGGGCTACGTAACCTCAGAGAGCTGAGCAGACGTGAGTTAGAACCAAGAAGCTCCACAGCAGGCCCCTGTGGCAAAGCTGTCCTTGAAGAGAAGGAGCAGGCGCCACGCGTGTGTGCATGAACTGAGTGATCTGGCTCAGTCACATGCACACAGCCTCCAGCATCCCTTCCTCATCTGTCAAATGGATTAAGCATGGTCCAGGGAGATGTTCCAAGTGGTTAATGGATAGAAAGTATGTGCATGCTGCAGAGGAGAGGGCTGGTGCTTCAAGGCTGCTTCTCTTGGTGACTTCGCCTCAGGACACAAACACTGGCTTCCCGCAAGCACCACCATGCTGATTCAGCTCGTACAGCACCTTCTGCCTGGAACTTGCAGCTGCTCCTGTGCCTGTACTAACTTGAAGCAGCAGAAAACTTGTTTCTTAAGAGTTAACAACCCAGCCAGTCAATGCCTGTAATACCAGTGACTTGAGAGGCTGAGGCAGGAGGAGCGCAAGTTCAAAGCCAGCCTCAGCAATTTAGCAAGGCCCTAAGCAGCTTAGTGAGACCCTGTCTCAAAATTAAAAAATATAAATAAAAAGGACTGGGGATGTGGCTCAGTGGTAACAAGCCCCATTCAATCCCCAATACAAAAAAAAAAAAAAAAAAAAAAAACTGACATCACAGCTCACTGACCTGGGCTGAAAGGTGGGTAGGCCACCAAGTCCTGGACCCACATCATTGTCCCAACAGTCAGGTCCATAGGCTCACAGTCTCTGGCCCCAGAGATGCCAGGTCTGGCTGGCAGTGAAGTTTTGCAAGGGGTAGCCACACAGGGGATCTTCCTGTTCTTGAAAGTAAATGTGGATCTGATCTCAAGCCCTTCCTTCATGTTGTCTCGCATTTCAGAACCACCTCATTATAGTTTTCTCTGTATCTTCCATGTCTAGAGATAGTTCTAGAAGGGAATCAACCTCCTGAACACTGCCCCAAGTGCTTATTCCTAAATGGAGTGTGTCTGGGGCGTCTTCCCCAATATCTGAGCAGAAATGTGCATCTTTCCCTGGTCTCAGTCAGCTGGAGTCATTCAATCTGCCAGAAATGCACCCTGGCCCAGGACTTCAGCACACTGGATTCCAGTGTAACTCCTGCTAATCTCTGTTGCACACAATTGAAATCAAACTAGAGCAACCAGGATCACCTTGCTTGTTGGCAAAGTGACCAGAAAGTGATGGGAGTGATTTCAGGTCTCAGTAATGCTCCTGACCTTCCCTTCCCACCCCTTCCCCTGGAAATAAATTGTTTCCTTACCCGATGTCCAGTGTCCTTTGACAAGGTCAGAGTTACTTCATGCCCTGGTGTCCCTGGGAGTGGTGCTGTCAGCAAGTTTGCACTCAAGTATAGATAGCTGATGGGCAGTACTGAGCCCAGGTTTGGTGGAGGTGGGGAGCTAAAGGGCCTCAGAGGCAGGAGAAGGAAGAAGGAATGGTGGGTGTGGTGGCATGCGCCTGCAATCCCAGCCTCTGGGGAGGCTTAGGCAGGAGGATCACATGTTCAAGGCCAACCAGGGCAATTTAGGGAAGCCCTGTCTTAAAAATTAAAAGTGCAGGGAATATAGCTCAGTGGTAGGCACTTGCTATATTCTGCATGAGGCCCTGGGCTTAATCTCTAGTGTACCAAAATAAATAAAAGAAAGGAGAGAGAATGTTCCAGGCTTTGAGGGGCCTGTGAGAAACCCAGGGCACAGGGCTGGTGTGAGCTTGCAGTGTGGAACTATGAGTGCAAGCTGGGGCAGAGGGCTGAGATCTCAACAGGGCCAGGCCGCCAGGTTCTCTGGGGCCATGCTCAGGAGGGAGGTTCCTCTCCCTGCAGTGGGATGGTTTGGACTGAGGGGTCACCTGATTAGATTTCTGTTTCAAAAGGATTCCTTAGGCTGGCCTGCATCGATGGGAAGTGGCAAGACCAGCCGGAGGCCAGGAGAGGCAGGTGGGAGACAGAGGTGTCTTGGCCTAGGCTGGCAGTGGAGTGAGGAAAGTGAACAGGTCTGACACGTGTCTTTGAGGAATAGCCAAGGGTTTGTGCTGGTGGATTGGAGGTGGGGTGAGGGAGGGGTCAAGAATGACAGTGCCCACAGATCTGTCAGGGGCAGCGCTGGCAAGATGCAGAACTAACGTCTTCCAGCAGCACTCTCCACTGCTACCCTGTGGAACTCTTCCTTAGAGCAAAAGGAAATGGCTTCCTTCCTCTTCTCTGAGATAGCTAAGGCCCTTAGAGCTTTTGAAAGGTGCTCTGTGGTGGGCAGCCTCCCTCCCCAGGACCCTCCTGGCTCTAGGCACTCTGGTTTCTGACCAGGTTTTGGAGGGGCAGGGAAGGGCACCTGGGGTTGGAGGTAGTGGAGGGAAACACTGAGACCCCTGAGGGGCGGCTCATCTCCCACACACGCCTTCTGAGGATGTAAGAGGCCCTGGTGACAGATCTCCACAGGGTCCCTGGCCAGATGCCCCCTACTGTTCTCCAAGGTCCCCTGACTGGACCTAGGCACAAGGAAAGAGCCCTAGGCCAGAGCTCTTCCTGGCAGGGCCTCAGCTGGCTCTCAGGGTCTCCCCCGCCATAGGAGCTCATGCATTGTTGATCCAGGGCTGCCAGGTATTCAGCAGTAACATCCATCTTGGGCCCTGAAAACACCTCCTACCCCTTTACCTCCACAATGCCCAGGACTGGTGTCCACTAAAGAGGCTTCAGGGTGCCGGGCTGCCAGACCTCCAGACCCCAGGTGGCCTGAGGAGACTGGCATGGCCTGAAGATGCAGTCTGTTCACCTGACTGCACCTTCCAGAGGCAGGGGAGGAAGCAAATGAGGAGGGGGAGGGCAACTAGCAAGTCCGGCCTGGGTAGAGGGCCACACCCACCCACCCATGGGAAGGGGAGGAGGCCATTTATTTCTCCCCAGGCCAGTACACCAGGGGCCAGATTTCCCCTCAGTGAGAGTGAATTTGGAAAGACTTGGGGAGACGAGCAGGTTCAGTGAGTTTCCAGAGTTGTGTTGCCAAAGAGCTAAGGCAACTCCTCGGCTTTGTGAGCGATGGGGGTGCACTGTGCTGACTTTGGGCACAGATCTGGGCTTTCTCCTTGGTGGTCCTTGTCTGACTCAAACACTGGTTCTCCTGGGATGGAAATAGGAAGTACTTTCTGATACATCAGCACTGAGGCCTAAGAGCAAGACAGACCTGGGTTCAAATCCCAACTTGGCCTTTTCTGAGCTGTGTGACCCTGGGCCAGTTCTCAGCATCCCTGTACCTCTGTCATAAACCTCATTAGAAATGCTTCCCAGTGTGACTGAGAGCATCTAATGAAATGTCACCTGTACCACACTCAGTGAGCACTCACTACCACTACATAATGGTGGTTGTGATTATTAATATTGGGTTGCACACAAAATGGATGAGCTGTCTCTCTGGAATAGTCGAAAGGCAGCCTCCTGGAATCCTTTCCAGGAGTAAGGGCTCTTCGCAGAAACAAGGACCTACAGGCTTGTGTGTTTGAGGGTTTGCAGATTAAAATGTGTTCTACAAGCTGGGTGGTGGCTCACACCTATAATTCCAGCAACTTGGGAGGCTGAGATAGGAGGATTGCAAGTTCGAGGCAAGACTGGGCAATTTAGTGAGACCCTGTCTTAAAATAATCTGGGTTCAACCCCTAGTGTCTCCCTATATGTCTCTGTCTTTCTCTCTGACAGACAGACACACACACACACACACACACACGAGGTGTGCAGATCTGCAGATCTGCAGCTCGGGCAACATCTGGGAGCTTGTTAGAAATGCAGTCTTGGCCCCACCTCAGACCCGCTGAGTCACAGTCTGCATTTTAACAAGAGCCTGGTCATTTGAGAAGCACTGTTTTAAGGTTCATCAGAGCCCTCAATAGGCTGTCTGCCCCGTCTCTAGGAAGTTCTTGGTACTTGATTTTGTTCAGTCCATTCACATAATACAAACCACTGAACCTGCAATGACAAATCCATCTCCAACTCAAAATAGAGGGGCACAGGGTGACGAGGCTTCATGCAGTTGGTGAGTGTGGTGCCTTGGCCTCACATCTTCATACACACCCAAACTGCCCCGTAGTTTCTGGAGTCCTGTGTCCTGTGGGATGAGGCCAGAAGCAACAACATGTCCCCAGATCCCCATCACTAGCCTACGCAGGAGGATGCTCAGGCCCCAGCTACACACTTTATCAGATACGAGTCAGAACATTGTCTCTCCCTTCCCTTCCAAGACAGGGTGAAGTTGGGGGCAAAGGAGATTGCTGTTTTCATTTTAGAAGTCTCTTTTGGAGATGGGAGCGACTGGCCCATGAACCCTCTGGTTTTGAAGGTAGCAAGGCATGAGAATGTCTACAACCTCTGCAGCCTGTACTGTTAGGAAAGAGGGGGTCTCTTTTGAGGACACTTGGGCAGAGAGGTTAAGACAGAAAAAGATTTTGTTTGTTTGTTTGTTTGTTTTGGTGGTACTGGGAATTGAACCCAGGGCCTTGTGCATTCTAGGCAAGCACTCAGCCAACTGAGCTACATCACCAGCCCTTATTTATTTTTTGATGAGGGAAACTTTTTAATAAGGCATGCTGACTCTTTTGTTGTTGTTTGTTTTTAGAAGGAGACTTTAAAGGAAGACTCTCTTGCTTATCTAGATAAAATAATGATTACAGACCTGAGCTTTAGAATAAGGGAGTCACAGAACCAGGCACAGGGGTGCACTCCTGTAATCCCAGTGACTTGGGAGGCTGAGGTACAAGAATCACAGGTTTGAGGTCAGCCTCAGCAATTTAGTGAGCCTCTCAGCAATTTAGCAAGACCTTTTCTCAAAAAAAAAAAAAAAAAAAAAGGAACTGGGGATATAGTTCAGTGGTAAAGCACCCCTGAGTTCAGTCTCCATACCAAAAAAAGAAAGGAGGAGGGAGCAAGAGCAAGATTGAGAGAGAGAAAGAGAGGAAGGAAGGGAGGGAGGGAGGGAAAGAGAGGGAAGGGAAGGAAGAAAGAAAAGGAAAGGAAGGAAAAGAATAAGGGAGTCATAGGAAGAGAGCTGAGACGAGGGAGTGACTGGTGGTGGCCAGGTCACACTCCTGGCCTCTTGCTTCTGTTCTGAAAGATGAATTTACAAGTTTAATAGTTGGCGGTTGGTGAAGATGGTTTACGTGAGACCTAGCCCTGGCAGGGCTGTTCCTGCTTAATGGAAAGGCTTGTTCCTGCAGAGGGAGACTAGAACAGCTGTTCACAGCAGGAGCCCAGCGCCCAGAGGTAACTTTTTGTTGAATTGGCAGTAGAGGAGAAGTTACAGAGCCTCCTGAGGGACTGCAGATGAGGGCTGGAAATTGAAACAGATTAAATGATTGTAATGAGAGAGATTTTCTGCCAAAGTAAGATAGCTACTATTTACTAAACCTACATGTTTACCAGAGATTGTGCTTATAGTATCTAATTTAAGGACAATAAACCTGTTTGACAGATGAAGACTTACAGGCTAAACGGGGCACATGACTTGCTCAGGGATTCTGTCAGTAAGAGATGGAGCTGGCTTCAAACCCAGGTCCCTCCACTTCTAAGTCCAAGCTTCTGACCACTGTTTTGTGTGCTCTGGAAGTCCCTGAAGTGGGACAGATCTGAGATGTACTACTTGAAGACTATCAGTTGAAGTTTGATATAAAATGATGGGTGTGTTGCCTATACTAAAGGGTTTGCATTTCTTTAATTCTTGTTTCAAGTTTTGTGCCATCTTTTAAAAATATATCAGAGAATGATCAACGTTGTTTTTTAAATAGAGTCACATTCCTATAGTAAAGGTCTTGTCTAGTTTACAATATTTTCTCAGTTACCTTTCATTTAATCTACCTGATTCACCACCACCACCACCACCTAGTGATCAATGATGGAATTGCAAGCATACTGCCCCGAAGGAAATAGACATCTTGCAGGCTAGCTTTGGAAACCCACACCTATAAAGTAACCATGCAGTGACAAACCCTGTTTCAATAAGGACTAAAATTGAAGAAGAAAGAAACCATACTTTTGATTTTCTTTGTGATACAAACCTGAAAGTTTCAACTTGGGGCATCAACAGAACTATGTCCCATAGTTGTGCTTATTTATTCCTAAAACTTGGTGAGGGAGGATTTCTGGACCTACTTTGATGTCCCCAGTTACTTTTGCTGTACTCAATAGCGCTTAATCCAACACTGAGATGATCTCCTGCACAGTGTAATAGGGTTCCATTTATTCATTCAGATTCTCTCATAAAGAGGACAGGTCACAGCCTGAGTTTCCCCATCTGTGAAATACAAGGTTTGGACTTGAT
This sequence comes from Sciurus vulgaris, assembly GCF_902686455.1. Classification (NCBI taxonomy): domain Eukaryota; kingdom Metazoa; phylum Chordata; class Mammalia; order Rodentia; family Sciuridae; genus Sciurus; species Sciurus vulgaris. The sequence continues at coordinate 25,595,977 of NC_136464.1, forward strand.
ACTGTGTGGGTTTTCTTTTAGTGCCAATATTTTGTGATCTAAAAGCAATTAAGAACAAAGGATCATCACTGCCTCGTGATGGAATATTATGCAAAAGGGAAAACATTTCAGGGAGCAGGGGTCTTCTAGGCCTGCCTCAGATCCCACCATATTGGCAGAATGTGGCTGTCTCTGTATAAGGCCAGCATTGTGCCCTTCCCCACCTCCCTTTCCCAACCCCACCCCCATTTCCTCTGGAAGGTGTAGAAAGCCCCCTTGTCTTGAATGTTTCCCTGTGAAGGGCTCCTGCTGAAAGAGTGCACACATAGCCAAGACTTTGACCTTCACCTTTGCCCTTCCCTTGCTTAGTGAAAAAGAGTTCTTATCCTCCCCTCTCAAATTTTTGGGGTGGAGGAAAGCAGCTAGGGTTAGCAGGAATTCAATGAAAATATAAATAGAAACTTGGTCTATAAATAATAGTGCCCCAAAATATCTGGAGGCATGAATAGTGGCGGGGCAGCAGACAGTCACAAATCAGGAAAGCCTGGATGTGAGTGAGCGTTATTTAAGTGCTTTGGTGTCTCTTGGGATGCTTCTAACTTGCCAGTGGGGCCTGGAAAACCCCTCTGTCTTTCTGAGCTCTAGCAGCACACTCCTTGTCTGCAGCACTCGTACCCATCTCTTGCTAAACCGTCTTAGTGAACAGACACATGCAGTGGAGCTAGGTCACGCTGCCTGCACTCAGATCTGCCATTCAGTCCAGCAATGTGTGGCTTGGGGACATCCACAAGCTATCTCTCAGCTGCAGTTTCTTCATCGGTGGTCTAACTTTTAAAGTTAGAATCATGCAGAGCAGGAGGCATGTCTTATTTCATCTTGGTTAAGAGTGGGAAGTCTAGGGCCTGATGGCCCAGGTTCAAATCTCCGTACTGCCCCTTACTAGCTGTCCAGTGGAGGGCAAGTTACTGAGCCTCCCCTAGCCTTGTTAAATGCTATTGGAGGGCTGGGGGAACAATGATTATCTCAAGCAGTGTCTGGTACATGCTAAGCCTATGTAAATGTTTATTAAATAAAGAAACATACCTATGTATCACCTGTGCTAGGATGTTACCTGGCACATCACAACTGCTCAGCCACTGAGTAGCAAGCATGACTGAATTGGTACCAAGCCTGCCTGTCTTGCAGTCTGCAAAGATATTTCAATTGATCATGCATGGATTCTTTCTAAGCCACAAATGCTATACAAATAAGAGTGGGATTTTTCTTACCTACCAGGGTGATGGTTTGGCAGGTGTTGAGGTAGACTCCCTCATTATCCTTGTTCCTCAACTCTGCCTTGCAGACACTGCATTCTCTTGGCCTGGGAGAAAGGCCAGAGATAGCTTGGGGATAGAACAAGTACCTTCCTGAGCTTCGCTCTGCAGCAGCACCCACCCCTCTGCGTGATCCAGCACACACCCTTCTTAGTAGTAGGTCCACATGGGGAGTGCTGATAAAGTTGTTCCCAGGCAAATGTTTAAAACATACATAAGAGAAATAAAGAAAAGAAAGCCCGTACCTCTCAAACAAGCGAAGTGGGTGAACAAGGTAGAAGAGACACCGAACTAGGAATCAGAAGAGGATTCCAGGGCCAGGCTGCCCCAGTTTCGTAGGCTCGTCCCAGAGAGCACTCTGAGCCATTCCAGATCTGGAGCAGGAGTTAGAAGGGTGCAGTCATTCTTGGCCTCAGCGTATGTGGGAATTAGTCGTGGACTTGTTAAAAATGCAGACTCTCACCTTGCCCATGTCCCCTTCTATTCTAAGTTAGGGGATCTGGGAAAATCCCAGGACCTGTATTTGCAGCCAACACTCTAAAATAGGGACCCCACCTTCCCATGGGCAGGGCCAGGCAGGGCCAGGTTCTGTATTTTAGTTACCTGTATAAAATTACCCCCTCAAATTTAGCAGCTTAAAACAGTAGCACTGCTACCTCTCTCAGCTTCTGAGTGCCAGGAACACAGCGCTGCTTAACCTGACGGGTCTCACTCTGAATCTCTCCTGAGGTGTGGTCAGGTGTCAGCTGGACTAGAGCCGGAGGCCCTCTTGCAAGGCGGTTCGCTCAAGTCGTGTGGCTGGCAGGTTGGTGCCATGGCAGCAGAAGGCTCGGTCCTCGCCACGTGGTCTTCTCCTTAGGGCTGCTTGAGTGTCCTGACAACACGCTTCACCTTCCCTCGGGGTCTTTTATAGCCGAGCCTTGGAAGTCATGCCCTCGTTCCCACAGTACTTGATTGATTCCACAGGTGAGCCTTTTCAGGCCAGGAGAGGAATGGTTACCAGGGGCCATCTTGGAGCCCACCTCCATAAGTTCCTCAATTCTCTGAAACAATGCCAGTAGGTGGCAACTCTTGTCATTGGGTTTGGATTGGGAATTTGGAGGTAGGAAAGAGAGTCAAGTTGGAGATCCTAGACAGCATGATCTGTAAGTGCAGAAGCTACAGTGTCTACCCCAGAGCTGGATTGCCAGCCTACATGGCCTTCTGAGTCCAGCCTGACCACTAACGTGCTGCATCAAGTGGGGCAAGGCATGGCCTTCTCTGAGCTCAGCTTTGACCTCAGAAAGTAAGGCCTGGATGTGATTGCCTGTGGGGTCTCCTGGTTTTCACCCCCACCATCACCCCGGCTGTGTAGACACCAGAGAGACACAAGCTGAGCTCGTGTTGTGTGAACACAGCCAGTGACCAGGCGGGAGCTGCTCCCCCAGCCCCAGACCCCCAAACTTAAGACATAAGAAAGAAGGACACAGGCCGTGTCTGAGGGTGCGTATGTCCTTTTAGGTAGAAATTGTGATCCTTGGCCTTGAAGGTCCAGGAGCGTGGGTGTTTCTGAACATGCAAACTTAGTGCCTTCATGTTGCTCTCTGAGGCTCCTGTGATCAAGTCCTGTCACCCACTTAATCTCTTCTTGCAGCACTCATGACCCCCACCCAGTAACACCCCAGCACACACACCCCCCCCCACATGCACCCCGCTCTCAGTCATACCAAACTTCATCTTCTCACCTGCACCTGGTCTCTGGCCTTTGCTAAGGCTCCTCTCCTGCCTGGAATTTTCTTTCTATATCTCTTTGGCTCTCTTCTGCCACTTCTTCAGGCCTGTCACCCTCCTGTGTGTCCCTGTTATGACTGACACATTGCCACAGAGTGCCCACACACCCTGCGTTCTCTGTGACAGCAGGGATTGTGTAGATATTGGTCACATCTTGGTCTCAGCATAGTACCTGGCATTTGAGAGGGACGGAATAAGTGATGCCTGCTAACCCTATTCATGGGTCCAGCTGGGGTTGAGATGTGCCTCCTGAGGAAGGTGGACCTAGGGGCTACACAGCCCTAGGGACAGGGAAAAGAAGGTGTACAGCAAAAGGATCAAGAATGTAGGCACCTTCGCTCTATTTAAAGGACACCATGGCACTTCAAATCCAGCTCTACCTCTTACCAGCTGTGTGACCTTGAGCAGGTCACCCAGCTTTTCTGACTTTCAGTGGAAATAGTGACAGTACCTCATAGCTAGATTGCAAGTTGTTATGAAGATCAAATACCATGATGAATATGAAGTTCATGCACAGCACATTGCAAGATCAAGTGCCCAGCGCACGTTCCTGCTTTCTTAATATTATCATCACATCCTCGCGGGGGTGAGGGGTGGAACCACAGAAAGTGTTGGTGGGAGATTGCTGAATAGGGTCATCTGTCTGGGCTCACTTCTGCCCACAGAGCCACGGCTCAAGGAAAGCAGTCTTTGGAGGACAGAGTCCATCTCAAGCAAGCCAGGCAAACGCCTTTGCTGGCATGGCTGAGTCTGTGGCTATAGGGCCTTTTTCCAGGGAGCTCTGCATGCTGAGGATTTTCCTCTGCTTTCAAGCATCCAAGTGAACAAGCGCCTTTCTGGGCATGGCCAAACCTGAAGAATGGTCTGCCTGCCCCCGGCATCTAGTCCAGAGGCTGGGCCTTTCTGTCGCATCCCTCTGAGCCCTGGAAGCCTGCACTCAGGCCCAGCCTCGCCCTCCCCGCTGAGGGCCATGCCCCAGGGAGAGGCTGCCAGGGAGCTCTGCCCAGCATCCCACCGTCCGCTTTCCTGAGGGCAGCCCTCCTGCAGGGGAGGAGCCGAGGCTGCCAGGCTGAATGGGCCCTTTATTCCTGGGCTCCCAGTGGGAAGGTCCTGAGCCTCTGCCCGCCACGCCCGCTACACCCACGCCTGTGTGGAGCAGGGACAGCTTGGCCCTGGTGCTGGCCTCGGAGCTAACCGCACTCTCTGGCCCCGCTCTGTCTGGGTCCTGGAGGGCGAGTCCACCCTCACCACAGCCCCAGCCCAGGGCAGGGTGCAGGGTGAGCCACCTTTGCTGGCACCCTCAGGTCGCGTGTGTGCACACTCACATGTAAATGGGATGACCCAGAGGGAGGTGGTGTGGACACACACTCACTGGTCCATGCCGCACACGTCAGTTGCCTGCCGTGCTGGCCAGGCCCTGAGAGTATTTGGTGAGCGCCACTGTCTGCGGGAGCTGTGCTCTGTCCCGAGGAATCACGCAGAGAGCGCATCAGTAAGATCGCCACAAATGGCGGCAAACCGAGAAGGAGACCGTCCAGGCCAGGGGAAGTGGGGCTGGCCTCTTGTGTTCCGAGGGGCCTGCCAGGGCCTCCCCGATGAGGTGACATTTATGATGCCATCTGAAGGCTGGAGGGCCTCAGTGCACACAGGGCCGCAGAGAGGGTTCTGGGAAAGGGGTGGTGTGCACGCAGGCCCAAGGTGGGGCAGTGGGGGTTTGTGGCATGGACACACGGTGGCGGGGTGCGGGTGGAGGGATGGGGGATGAGCTTGGAGGGCAGTGGGAACCTGGTCTGCGAGGCCGTGGGAAGGCATCTAGATTTTATCTCAGCGCCCCGTGCAGTGGCTGAATGCTTTAGGCCAGGGTCACTTTTTTGAAGAATATTATTCTGGCTGCTGGGTAGAATGTGGATTGGGAGTGAGGCCAGAGAAAGGAGCAGGATTCAAGCCTGACAGAAGGTCACCAAAGAACTCTTGGGCTGTTGACCTGATATCCAGTGACCTCACATTTCTCCGTATCGGCAATTCTGTGTGCCACGCGCTGGTTTTAAGCCACAGTCCAACCCTGAAATCCCTTGAGAGTAAGAGAAGATTGCTGCTCAGGATGGACACATGCCAGGGACCCAGTGACGTCCAGCCTGTGCCTGTCAGCTCCACACTCCACACTCACCCTGCTGCCTCGAGCTGTGTGGCCCTCGATTTCAATTTTATTTAACCTTCCCACGGATCTAGACTAGAGAAACACAGAGGGGTGGGGATGGTAGGGTCAGTCCAGCCTGGTGGGATGCTGGCACACAGGCCCGCAGCCCTTGCCGAGGGAACCAAAGATTTGTTCCCAGAAGCCTGGCTCTGGGTGCTGGGTGTGGGAACGCCAGAGCAGAATTCAGGGCTCTTTTCCCTCCTCGAGTGCTGGCGAGCACACAGTGGAGAGGGAACGTTATGGTTTCCCTCCTGGTGAATCCCAGTGGATTTTTGCCATTTCTATTTCCTTGAGTGTGGAGGAAGGGGTGGGAGAGCCGGAGAAAGGACACTCACCTGTGTGAGTCACCCAGGGCCGCCCGAGGTGGGGCATGAAGTGAATCACTGCTTGCATTGTCATGTTCCCTGCTGTTTGAACTTGGCCCCTGGAGAAGCATCCCTCGGAGGAAAAAGGGGAGCTGTTGGGGGAGAGCCCGTGCATTGGTGGGGGAAGACGAATCAGGACAGGTGCCACAGGTGTGCGTGTGGCGGTGGGCTGGCCTCAGGGGGGCAAGCCAGGCGGGCAGACTGGGTGCCCGGGAAATGTTACAGTGCTTGGGTTCCATGTGCTAGCAAAGAGACAGGCAGGGCCAGGTTGTGCCCACACCCTCCCACACCCCACCCACTTGACCCGGAACTGTATCTAACTACGAGATCCCATGAGTTCAACATTCGAGGTGGACTGGGCTCTGTGTTGAGTGTGTTTATACACTAGTTCATTGATTGCTGACAGTAATCCTTTAGGCATATGGTTAGAAATATGGTCCCCATTTTGCAGCTTGATAAAACTGAGGTGCAAGTCGGTTTTAACTGGTTCCATGTCATGCAACAGTAAGAGACAGAGTACTCCTCAGGATTCTCCTAGTAACAAGAAATAGACCCATCTCACTGTGCCTTTAAAAGAAGGGAGGGATGTATGGGTTCACATAACTAAAAATCAGGAGTAATGGCATCAGGCTTAGCTGGATCTAGGTGACCAAATCTTGTATCTCTCAAGCTCTCAGCTTTACTTTCTTTTCTGTTGACTTTATTCTCGGGTGGATGTACCCCAGCTGGTGACAGAGATACACAAAGATGTTCCCTAGAAGCCCGGGGCTTACAGTTTATGGGTGAGTAGCTGCTGTAGAAAGGGAGCAAAGACTGGCAGGCAAAACCTGGATGCCTACCACTTCAAGCCAGAGGCAAGGTCTTGACGTGATTCTGGAGGACAGAGAATCCTGGGTCAGAACTCAGCATGGAGTCAAGGCCTAGGGCTGCTGACTTTTCCCATCAGAATCACCTTCCAGAACCTGCAGCTGCTTCCAGCATCAGCATCAAGGCCTCACCCCAGCCCAAGTGAAGGGCAAATCAGGCCAGGCACAGGGGAGAAGCAAGAGTAGGGGGGATGTCAGATGGTGCTCAGGAAGGACATGTGCCAGGACCCAGCAACCCAGCAGGGAGCACAGGACTGGAAGTCCCCAGAGGTGGCATGTGAGATTCAGGGGTGGCACAAACAAGACTAGCATGAGCCTTCCCACCCACCCTAGCAAGGCAGGGCTAACCCAGGTGAAGACTGGGAGGCCATACAATCAGAAAACAGGAAAACCAGGAAGCCAGCAAAGGCCTATTCTACCTTCTCCTTTCTTCTCCTGCTTCCCGTTATACACCTCTATGAAGGACTCTGTGCTGTGTTCTCACCCCTAACTAGACCCATCGGTCCAGTGAGAAACTGATGCTTATTCATACTCAGGTGTGAATGGTTGCTAGAGGCTCACTGTGCCTTTCTCCACGGAGATGTTTATATATTATCACCAGAATCTTAATTCGAAGAAATTAAATTCTAAATCTATAATCTCAGGTATCAAAAAGGTAGGCTGTGGGGCTGGGGTTGTGGCTCAGTGGTAAAGTGCTTGCCTAGCATGTATGAGGCACTGGTTGCAATCCTCAGCACCACATAAATATAAATAAATAAAATAAAGTCATTGTGTCCATCTATAGCAAAAAAAATTAATAATTCAAAAAAAGTCCTAGGATGATCCTGAATTGGACCAACTTGGGCTCCTCGTGGAGTTAGGGGGTTAATAACAGCCTCTCTGACATCAAACAGAAAGGGGGGCTGTTCGTTTTCCATGATGAGGGAGGCACCGTTAGCAGACCCTTGCACTGTACTCTCTTGGCCCTCCTCTGCCCAAGGCTGTTCAAGCTTTGCTCCAGCAGTCCATCAGCAAACACCTGCTGAGGCAGCTGGACACAGGGTTTGCGACTGGCCTGGCCCCTTCCCACCGGGACCCAGGTCAGTACTCAGACTGCAGAGCGGGGGCAGGAGACTTAACTGCCGCACCCCCCACGCTGCCGTGCCCTGCCACTCTGTAAGCACATGTCATTCTTGGGGAGTGGGTCCCTCTATGGCCTCATGCCTTTCCTCCACTTTGTCTGGGAAATGTGTCTTTTTAACTCTTCAGTGCCACATCATCCAGCAAAGCCAGAGAGGGACACTCCTGCCCCTTCACTCGGCCACTCAGCACTCAGACCCTCCCAGCTTGCACCCCTCTGGGGCCCCGGAGAGCCTGGCGCACTCTGTCCCTGACCCAGAAACTCCCCTGTCCCCTTGAAGACATCAGGCAGCTCCTGTGTTCATCAGCCCCAGCACCAGGGCAGGTGTCACCAGGGGTGCAAGGAGGATAGGAGATGGTCCTGCCCGCAGAGATGGCAGCCAGGGATAGAGATTGGCAGACAACCAGGCAGCTCTGTGTTCTCTCCTGTAACCTCCTGCAGTGGGTCGAGTGGTGGCCTCAAAGAGATACGTCCAGGTCCTGACCTGTGACTAGGACCTTCTTTGGTGAAAAGGTCTTTGCAGATGTGATTAAGCGGAGGATCTCAAGGTGAGGTCATCCTAGATTTAGGATCACAGTGACAGGTGTCAAAATAAGAGAAAGGCGGAGGGAGATTTGAGACAGAGAAAGGGAAGGCTAGGTGCGGACGGAAGCAGGCTGGAGCGATGCCCACAAGCCCAGGAGGGCTGGCGCCACCCAAAAGCTGACTGGCCAGCAGAGTCTTCTCTGCAGCCTTCAGAGGGCCTTGGCCCTGCTGACCCTGGACTTCAGGTCCCAGGCCTCCAGACCTTGATTTAAGCCACTGAGTTGGTGACAGTATGTTACAACCGCCGAGGAGACCTGTGCCCTCCCCTTTCCTTTGTGTCCTCAGACCAGAGAAGGGCAGGAGTGCCATCCTTGGGGACAAGGCCTCTGCATCACGCAGCCGTGGGCCTCGGGGCCTCTCTTTAGTCTCCCCTGATTCTTCAGCGAGTCCCCTTTGGCCCTTGGGGCTCTCAGGGCTGCACTGAGAGAGGACTGGAAACGTCTGTACCCTTGGAGGTGGTTGGGAATGCTGGCCCTCCCCAAGCCTGGGGCTATGAATCAGGGGGACCTCTTGTTGGTGAGAGGAGCCTAAGGAGGGTATTCCTGACATCGTCCAGGATAACCAGAGAGAGAGGACGAAGCGGGAGGTTGCCAAGGGACCTGGAGGTCGGCAAAGGGGACCACGGAGCAGGAGGAGTGGGACCCGTGCCTGAACCCAGGGCAGGAAGGGGTTCCCAGGGCACTTAGAGGAGAACCACTCCCTTTTCTGTGGCTCACAGGCTCCTGTACAGCCTCTTTTCTGTCTTCCGACATATCTAGGTCTTTCTGCCTCAGGGACTTTGCTGTTGTGACTTGCTCTGGCTGAGTCCTCTTGCCTCCGAGCTTTGCACAAATGGCTCCTTCTCCTTAAAGTTTCCACTGACCCAGGCCTGGTGGCACTCACCTGTAATCCCAACTACTCAGGAGGCCAAGGTAGGAGTATCACAAGTTCAAGGTCAGCCAGGGCAACTTAGCAGAACCCTGTCTTAAAATAAAAAATAAAAAGGAATGGGGATGCAGTCCAACAGTAGAATTCCCCTGGGTTCAATCCCCAGTAGCCCCCAAAATTTCCCTGAAATTTTCCCCCAGAAACTTCCCTGACCAATCTGAATCCCCGCTCCGCCCCCCGCAGACACCCATTTTTATTCCCTTTGTAGGGGCTGGGAGGAGACCTACACAGGATCACTAGATATGAAAAATATATTTTGCATCTCCTCCCCCAATAGCATGCAGCCCCTGAGAGCAAGGCTTCATCTGTCTGTCTGGCATGTTCAATGCAGTGCTCGGAGCAAGCCCAAGACAGCACTGGGTGGATAGATGGGTGAGTGGGTGGGTGGATGGATGGATGGATGGACACACAGATGAACAGATGGATGGACAGATGGATGAATGGATGTCTTTAAATAAGGATTCCGGGTGATTTTTAAAAACAACAGGGAAGAGGGAGTTAAACTTGCCCGCGCAGACAGCTGTGTCTCCTTCCTTCCTCTCTCTTTCCCTTCCTTCCTTCCTTCCTTCCTTCCTTCCTTCCTTCCTTCCTTCCTTCCTTCCTTCCTTCCTTCCTTCCTTCCTTCCTTCCTTCCTTCCTTCCTTCCTTCCTTCCTTCCTTCCTTCCTTCCTTCCTTCCTTCCTTCCTTCCTTCCTTCCTTCCTTCCTTTCTTCCTTTTTTCTTTTTTTCTTGAGACAGGATCTTGCTATGTTGCCCAGCCTGGCCTAGAATGTCTGGGCTCAAGCTGTCCTCCTGCCTCAGCCTCCTGAGCAGCTGGGACTACCAGTGTGCACCACCACACCTGGCTGGCCCTGGGTATCTTGATGAAGGGACGCTGCCAGCAACAGCCTGTTCAGACCCCAAGGGATTCTGAGACTGACCCTCTGTCATTACCCCCTGTGGCCAGTGTGCCCCATGGCCCCTGCACACCTGGCTGCTAGCCTGTTTGTAGAGCAGCTCGTCATGGCTGGCATGGGCCTGCCTGGGTCTTGTTTCTTCTCTTCCAGGGCCGGTGGCCCTCAGGCAGTCATGGAGGGCCATACATTTCACTTTGCAGCTGGAGGCTATGGTTGGCCTGTCGGTTAACTGCTCTGGTCTTCCCTCACACACAGGTGAAACCCAGAGTCCTCACTATGGCTCATAAGACCTTATATAGCCTGAGCCCATGGAACATTCTGGATTCATTGCCAACAGTCATCCTCACATTCCAAGCTCAAAAACCCAAGGTGAAATCCCAACTGAGCCACCCCTCTGAGCTGCCATCTCCTCCTCTACAAAATGGACCTAGTAAAAGTACCATTCACAGTCACACAGCCCACAGGAGGCCAGACAGGACTTGGACACAGGACCCGTGCCCGGGGCTACCAGTACTGTCCAAGCCTGGCCCTGAGTGGCAGGAAGGGACCAGGGCTTAATGCCTGGTCCTTAATGCTGGACTCCTGCTCTCTTTCTCTGTTTCAGGAGCGAGTCTATTTAAGGCTGAGCTGGGTCTGTTTCAGGCCACGTGTGATCTGCCTTATGATTCTTATCAGATTTCTGGGGCAGCATCCGCAGGGCTTTGAAGACTCTGGCAGAGGCAGAGCGCCGCCATAAAGGGGCTGAATTACACTTACGAGAGGCCTTTACTGCCCTGTGGTCTCCGTTTCCTTAATGGGGATTTTCCTCCACCCCTTTTCCTCTCTCCCTTTTAAGACGGTCACCGGTTCGGCTTTCAGAATGTGGTTTGGATTCCTCACAGAGAAGTCAGGACCGTGGAATCCCTTCCAGGCCCTCCCTCCCGCGTCCCCCACTGGCTGACTGTGCCAAAGCCCCAAGAGAAGAGAGCATTGCTCCCGTCAGGGTTTCGGCAGCAAAGAGGGCAGTCCTGTCAAGACCCTGAAACACACACGGGCAAGCGGCCTGTGCAGAAACCCTCCCCTGACCTCACACCCAAGCAGCAGACCCACGAGCTTGTGGAGGGGACTGGTCACACTGGTGGCATGGTGGCCTCTCTTGCGTGAGTAGACGCAAGGGGCAAGTGGGGTCCCATGCTCCAGGGCTGGCGTTGCCAGAAATCAGGGGAGCCTCCTGCCTCCTGCCCACCTTCCCCATCGGGCCTCTCTCTGGAGGCCTGAGTGTTCCTCTACCATTTTTTTGTTTTTTCTTTTTGTTTCATTAGATCTGTCTCTGCTGTTGGATAAACATCTACTTCTTCAGGATACAGAGCTCAGCCAGGGGTGCCACCAGCTTTGGGGTGGGAGACCTGGTTTGTCCCCCATCTCCCTCCTTCCTTTTTTGTTTTTGGATGGGTTGAGAAAGAGCAGGAGGGCCATTTTCAGAGGATGAGAGACTTCCTCCCCTTTTGGTTTTCCAGTCCTCAGATGGTCCTTCAGGGTCGTGCTCCACACCCTTTAAGGACTGGTGTCAGCTGGGTCTGGGCCACCTCCAGCTCCTGATGGACAGCTGACTCAGGTGGAAGGCTCAGTCCTGGCCACCTGTCATTTTATCAGTCCAGAGAGCGGGTCTGCTCATGCCGCATGCTTGCTTTCTCAGAGTCCCTATAGCTGCACACATAGGCTCCGTGGCATGAGAGCAGTAAAGTGACAGGCAACCAAAAAAGGACAGGAGGCAAAGAGGCAAGCAATACCAAATCTGCGACATCTTCCCCTAAGAAGAGCAGCCATCTCCAGTGTCTTGAGGCATCACTTTTTATCTCCTTTCCAAAGGGGCACATGGCAAAGTGCTTTGTCTTGGGGACCTGGTGCCATCTACACAGATAACCTGTGTACCGACTCTAGAAAGCACAGAGGAGGGCTGGGGATATAGCTCAGTTGGCAGAGTGCTTGTCTCGCATGCACAAGTCCCTGGGTTCAATCCCCAGCACCACCAAAAAAAAAAAAAAAAAAGAAAGAAAGAAAGCACAGAGGAAGGAGAGCTTGGGGAAGAGGAAGTGAGCATCCGCTATATGCCAAGGCCCAAGCTAGGTGGAACATGTGGGGCAGACAGAGCCTGAGCCAGGGGCCAGGCTTGGTATGGAAAACCAAAGGCTTCAAGCGGGAAGCAAGTCGCACATGCTGTGGCATGCTCTGTTCCAGTCTGACCTAGGCAAGGCTTGTTTCCAGTGTGTGGAAACCCGAGTTTCTCTGCTTCTACAGGCAGGTGGGGTCTGCATAAGCTGCAGGCCTCTGCAGCTGAGAAAGCCCATTCTTTTCCACTACCATAGAGTGACGTGTCGCAGTTCTTTATGGCAGGTTATGCACTCCGGTGATGCAGCAGGCTCCAGCAGCTCACCACCAGTTTCTTCTTGTCTGACCAGGATGACTGCGTGTAAGAGTAGGATTTATTCAAGTGTGAATAGAAACAGAAGTCCCAGAGGGTGAGAGGGGACCCTATCAGGTTGCCACTTGAGTGTGCTGGTCTAGAGGTTTATACAGCACTTGGGTCAATGCCGTTGGTCCATATTTAGGCTAATCAGGGTTTGGAAGAGTGTCAGTGCTATTGGCTAGCGCTGCACTCTCCATTCTGGTCTGCCCCACTTGCATTTTCCACTGCTTGTTTAGAAGTGGGGCATTGAGGTCATCTGATGTGGATGCCTGGGGGTCTGGCTGCGCACCACGTGGAGCAGGTCTCTGTATCAGGCCCCACCTGGCTGCTGTGGGGTGACAGGTCACTGTGCCCTGGTTTGCCTCAGCTCTGGCTCACCATGCCTAAGGCCCACGGTGGCATGCAGGCTCCCTACAGCCGGGACCTGTGCTGGTAGCCCACACTCCAGCCCACCTGGGCTGCTGCTGTACTGCCATTTCCCAGCAGGGATTAGTGGACTGGTTGTGCAACTCAGTGGTCAGGGAGCCATGTCACTGTGGTGACAGGGAAATCAGGGATGGTCACAGCAGTTGCTTCATGCCCCAGGTCCTCTCTGTTCCCTTCTTCCTGCTAAAGACTGCTTATAGGAAGTACCAGCACCCATGAGAGCACACTTAGCCAGAAGTGCTAGTCTGTGCTCAGAAGAAGCAGGGCGTTGGTGGATGGACATCCCAGCCTCCTCAGCCTTCGGGGGATGCCCCTATGGTGTGCTCCCTGGAGTCCCCCAACTGAACGGAGCTCCAGCTGCCTTTGGATAGCAACTCTTGATTTCTCTACCTTTTGCCTTATTCTCCCTCTCCCCTAATGATGCCTCCCAGGACAGCCTCCCACATAAACCACTTGGATTCAAATTCTTGTATCTGGGACTGCTTGGTATGAAAAACCTAGACCACACCTTTCTTAGTACATCACTGGGACCTTGACAGAAGAAACTTGAGCGGATTAACATGCAGTCTTACGTATTTGCTCACATATGGTGGAAATGATCTTAAGTGGGAATCCTTCAAATGCAAGTGATGAAACTCTATCTCCAACTAGTTTAAATAAAAGAGTGTTTTTGTCTTGCACAAGTTAAGAATAACAGGATACTCCGAGGTTCAGGAACAGCATATCAGGTTGCTGAAATGATATCAAAGGAATCTGCCCCTGGTCGTTTTTTGGCTCTGCTTTTTCAATCATTCAAAAAGCAATTATTAAGCACCTACCTGTGACAGGCACAATTCCTTTCTCTCATTCCATTTTCTTCTCAGGCAATAATAAACTTGGCCACTAGAGGCACTGGACTTTCATCCAGGGGCTTAGCAACTGGAAGAAAGAAGTTTTGGGGCTTACTCTCATTGACCCAGATCAGGGGTGCCCATCCCTGAGCCAATCACTGGTTGACTAGGCTGTCACATGCACCCTTGTTGCCAGGGGCGTGTGGTTAGCTCCATTGGCATCCCAAGGCCCAAGCAAGCAGCCTTCCCCAGACTGGGACAACAGATGCATGTTATAGCTCCAGGTCAGCACTTCCACCACATCCTGGACTTGCTGTCCCTACCATGGGTCACCCATGCTATAAAACACAGTACAATGTGGCCAGTGCCTGAGGAATGGACATATTGTGGATGTTCTGGAAAGAGGAAGCTTGACCAGTCAAGGAAGCTCTTTTGAAAAGGAACGTCGGCCCTAGACCACTGGGCCGATGGGCACAGAAGTGTCAGTTGTGTAAGACATTGAACATCAGAGTTCAGATTCTGAATTTAACAGTCTGGAAAAGGATTATGCATTGATGTGTTTATCATGAATGAATGTGGCCAGGGCAGAAGGACCTGCTGGAAAGGTCTGAGGGGGTGGCACTTCCTGTAAGCCTTGCCCATACCTGTAGAAGGACATACGGCACAGCTGGCAGCAGCCCGAATGGCTGGAGGTTGTGTGTACAGAGAGCCCAGGGAACAGTCACACTGGGGCAGCCATGATCCCCTGGCGTTGGCTTGTGCCCGCCCTGGAAATAGCCACCCACCTACACTAAGAATAGAAATTCCTGCCCAGTTGGCAGAAATGTATGTCGATTTCTCAAGGAGGGATGGGTCTGAAAACAAAACAGCATGTGGGTTGGGCCATACTTTATATTTATTTGTGAGGTCATTTAAGAGCCACACCCATGTCAGGCATTGATCCTACCATTAGACACAGTAAAGATGACTTGACCGAGTTGTTCATAGAATCCCAAGATGGCAGCCTCCAGGGAGAGGCCCTGGGCTCTCAGCCTTGGTCGCCTCCTGCCCCCCGGGAGAGGTGACCACTCCTCATTTCCTTGACAGTTGGCAGAGGTGGTAGCAGATGGTGGCTAGCTGAGATGCTGAGAAGCCAGTGGGGAGGGGAACGAGAAGATCCTATGATAGTGTAAGCCAGAATCTCCGGCTCATGAGCATCTCTCTTCTAGGCAAGATCCTCTTCCGGAGAAGCCACATTCGGGACGTAGCTGTGAAGAGACTGAAGCCCATCGATGAATACTGCCGGGTAAGGGTGTGTCTGGGAGTGGGGTGGACCCTCTGCCTAAGGGGCTGTCTGTCTGTGAAGGAAGGCTGTCTGTACAAACACTCCTGAGGCCTGGCTTTGCTTGGCCAGTAGGATGGAAGTGGGTGTCCCACAGGGAGTGGTCACTCTCCTTTCAGAACACATCTGTGTTTACAAAGTGCTGTTTTAAATCACTTCTACTGGCTTGGGATCTATGTGAGGGGCTCCTGCTGAAGGGATTTGTGTGGGGGCATTTTACTGGACACAGACAGTTTTTTTTTTTTTTGTTTTTTTGTTTTTTTTTTAATTCCTTTTGGGATGTTGTTGGAGTCAGCTCTGAGTTTGGTGGCATGTGGAATACACACTTGTTTAGTCACATAAATTTTGATAGATGCAAATGTGCATATACACATCTTTATAGATGCAAAAACTCTCTTTTTGTCTCACACACACACGTACACACATGCATGAATATACGCATAACTAGAGCAACCAATTACCAATGAGTAGGCAGGAGAGTGACAGCAATGTCGTGAACCAGAGCCCTTTTGTCCTTCGGCTTTGACTAGAGCCTAGGACCCCTACAGTGAGGAGGCTGCACTTCTTGTCCTTGGCACATGGCCTCTGGATGGCCAAACCGCCTGAGTTCAAACCCCTGACTAACTTTGTGAACTTGGGCAAGTTACTTAACTTCTTGAGCCTCAGTTTCCTCATCAGTAGGGAGGAGAATTGTCCCTCTTGCAGAGAGGGTGACCATGGAAATGGAATGAGCTGACAAGCATCAGTCACCAGCCTAATGTCTAGCTCAGAGGAAGCTTTTAGTAGATGATTTTGTTATTATAAGACACTAGCATTTGTATTAAATAAACAAGCAAATAAAAACTTTAATAAAAGCAAATAAAGGGCTAGGCATGATATAACACACCTGTAATCCTTGCAACTTGGAAGGCTGAGGCAGGAAGATCACAAGTTCAAAGCTAGCCTGAGAAATTTAGTGAGACCCTGACTCAAAATAAAATTAAAAAGGCTGGGGACCTAGCTCAGTGGTAGAGCACCCCTGGGTTTAATTCCTAGTACTGCAAAAGGGAAGAAAATAAAAGCAAATATAGGGCTGGGATGTAGCTCAGTGGTAGAACACTTGCCCAGCCCAGCCTGTGCAGGGCCCTTGAGCCCCATCAGTGAAAAAAAAAAAAAAAAACACTGAAGAAAAGCAACTAAAAACAAACCAATAAAAAGCAAGCATTAAGTACTGTTACTCCTGCTGTTGGCTTTAACAGAAACAATTCTATCTTGTGGAATTCGACACAAAACTATCAGGAAGGCATAACGTTTTGTTCCAATGTGGTCACTAGAGTGAGAAGAGCTGGAGTCAAATCCCAGGGCCCAGTTCATAAGCCGCGTGACCTGGCGCAAGTTACTTTATCTCTTCGTAGCCCCAGTTTCCTCATTTGAAAATGGAGATAGAGATCCTGTCTCACAGGGTTGAGGGGAAAGATGTACAGCATGCCATCTTATGACTCCGGAAATGCCTTGTCCTTATGTAGAGCTGATACCCGTAAGGTCCCCTTCCGCTCTAACATTTTATAATTCTAAATCATTATGCCTGGCAATAAATGTTTAAATAAGAACCAAGTTGGTAAATGTATTAACTGTCATTCCCAAGCCTCTAGGAAGACAAGTGCTCCCAAACAGTCTCCATGAAACCAGAGTTTGAATTTTGTGCAGATTAGACTTGGGTCATGTGTTCTACCTTGTCTTAAAAGGATGCCCAGAGGGTGAATTCCTTGAGCTAGATTCCCTCTTCTTCAGATCAATATTCATTTTTCTCTTTAGAGAGCATTCACTGTTTCTGGTTAATTGATGCCTCGGCCTGAGCTTTTATTTCTCTTTATTCCTTTCCCAGGAAGTTAAGTGGGCAAAGCTAAGGGAGGAGGGGCAAAGGGCAGGAGGAGCCTTTTCCAGCTGGGATTTATGGCTCAAATCAGTCTCAGCCTTCCTGAGCTGGGGTGCCGGAGGCCTCTGCAGTTGGGCTCTGTGGAAATGTGTCTCCTGGATCAGCCAGAGGAGGAAACAGATAGCATCTTATCTCTTGGGATCAGGCTTTGAATGGGACTCCTGGTTCAGGGGGCGTCTGGGGCTCCATTGGGCTGCTGGTGGCTGGGGAGCCATCCAAGTGGGGTCTGCAAGTGGAGGGGCCGCCTAACCTGATTAGCACAGTTGAGAACTGCTCTGAGCCAGACCATGAACAGTGTCAGGCATTTGCCAAGCAGACAGCCATCTCACAGGCAGTAATTCACTCTGAGAATGCCGTGGAGCGGGGACAGGGCAGACTGACCTTTAATTCTGCTGAACTATGAAGCTGGGATCTGTGGTCTGATTGTCTGAGAAACCCCTGACCTGGGACAGTGGGGAGAAGCCAGCAGCAGTCCATGGTCATTGCCACCCAGGGCTGCCTTTCACAACTCTGCCACCAGATGGTCCAGTCTATGACCACTGAGCTTTACTGCCCACCACAACCAACTTCACGGCCAGTGCCATGCAGTGTATTCCATGTCAGCCTTCCCTTGTCCTTAGATGCACACTGCCTGGAGCCTCTAGAGTCCTTATTTCCGATTCCCTGCATATCCAGCTCTGCGTGGCTGGTGAGCATCTTCTTTCTTGGGCCTGTAAGACTATGTGGGCTCAGAGTCTGGAATTTGGTGGAGAATCAAATGCACCCAAAATTATGAGCCTGGCTCTACATATGTTGCGTGCAGATGTGGAAAGTCTGACCACGCAGAGGAACTCCCTAAGCTTGGGCTCTCTGCCCTCACCAGCCAGCTAGTCCCTCCTGTAAGGGTGATTTCACAGCCCAAATCTCAGTGTTGATTTTGAACATATATGAAGCAGATTGGTTGGGCATCATGGAAAATTTACCAAGCGCCAACCTGGTGATTGCTTTATGTGGCACTTAAGGGCCAAGATGTCTATCAAGAGAGGTTCCAAAAGCATTTCTTTAACTCCATAAATTAATTTAATGGGCAACTTGGTTGTACGGTTACTATTTCTGGGGCCGTAACAAGTTGAAGACTTTCATCTAACTAACAAAGTTTGAGCTATATAGGAGCTCAGACTAACAATTTTGTCTGTGACTCCATTTACCTTGTTCCTTCAGGGAAAACGCAGGTTTGCTGTGTTTGTCCAGGGAATAAAATAAGTATCCCAGTGGAAAATATGTGTGTGAGGGAGCATGTTCAAGAATGGTCAACTCACCTTTGACATACTGGTGACATTTATACAAATCTGCATTACCTGGTGTGTGTGACTATAACTTTTTTGCTGCCCCAGTAGCTGAGTTTATTTCTATTATTCCTTTATCCACAACACACTTGATTTCAGGGATGAAGGATGGGTGCTTTGAGGGTGGGGAACAGGAAGTCAGAGCCCACCAAGAGGTCAGCACTGAAGGTCACAGATTTCCTGGCCCTGCCCTGCATCTCCCAGACTCACTTTATCCCCGCTTCCCAGATTGGAAACTGAGGCTGTTACATACTGGTGAATCCTAGTCCCAAATGTTCTCCCTTCTACTGTGGGATTTTTCCTCCACGGCCCATCATGGGCTGTCCCCTGCGGGAGCTTGTGGTCCTTTTTCTGAGGGAGGGCCCAGGCCAGGAGTGCTGCTAGTGGGAGAGGCTGAGGCATGGTGGGGAGGATTTCTAGGTTGGGCAGAATGCTAAAGAGACACCGGAGAGCCGTCCAGGTTTGGCTGTTAACTAGTTGTGCCAGTGCCCCCCTTCCCAGTCCTAAACTGCCCTGATGTCTGTAGTTCCTGCCCCCCAAAACCGTTTTCTCAGCATCAGGTATCATCAGACCCATCATGGTGCAGGTGACAGGATGAAAAGGTCACAGGAGAGAAAATTGCTCAGAGTCTGACACATCCTCCATGAACTGCCCATCTAAGCCTCCTACATGGTCTCCTCCTCCTGGTCAGGAGAATATCTCCATCTCCCTGACAAACCCAGGAAAGGCGCTTCTAGCCTAGGAGAAAGCTGATCAAGTCCCTGTTCTCCTTAGAGGCCCTGGGAGGAGTCCTGGCTGAGTGTCTCATCCAGGCCCTCTGTGAGCAGCTTCCAAGAGCTGCTCAGGCCCCAGCTCCTGCCTCTCCCGCACACTGCAGTCCAGTCAGCCAGACTTGAGGAGGCTGTTTCCAGCTAGCCAGCCCTCTGCCCCTTGGCCTGAGCTAGTTTGCCTCCTAGGGACACATGCAGCTTCCATAGTGGCCCCTCAGAAGTGCTTTGTGTCTCCCAGTCTCCCAGGGAAGCTGGCCACTCTGCTGTTCTGCACCCAGAAGACACCCTGCATGGCTCTGCTCTGCACATTTGTCCTCTGCAGGACCATGATTTCCACTTGACCATCTTCCCAGATAAGGAGCTCCTCGGGGGCCACATCTGTTATCCTCCTGTCTTCACTAGCAAGCAGGGGGGCTGGCCCCCAGTGCCAGCATCTGCTGACAAGATGAAAAGGTCACAGGAGAGAAACTTGCTCAGAGGAAGACATATCCTCCAGGCCCCAGTGTCCTGGGATCCCGTGGGAAACAGCTTAAACTGCTACCAAGAAATAGATTCGATTGACATTTCAAAAGGAGGGGCTGCTAGGTCTTCCAAAAAGATACTTTTGCGTTTGAAATACTATGGTTTACAGAAGTTTCATGAAGCCCCAGCTTTCCAGGTGGAGATCTGGGAAGAACAGCCAGGGCAGGTCAGAGGCAGCCCCAAGGCTTGGGGTAGGGGAGGCCACACGAGCAGGACTCCAGCCTCCCTGAGTGGCACCTCACCCCACAGCATGGCAGTCTGCCTTTTACCTGTAAGACTTCTGTTGATTAGAACTGTCACTTCTAGAAAGAGGGAGATGCTTCATCTTGTGTAAAGAGCAGGACACCCATGGTAATTTTGCCAAATGCAAAACTTTGCCTTTTGCCCTGGGACAGGTATTACCTGGAGGGCTGAGCTTCAAGGAGGGATGTTCTGCAAGAAGCAGAGGGCTGAGCCATCAACCAGGCCTCTTCCCATGCCACTTGCATTTCCAATCTGTGCAGAGACTCGAAACACATCAGGCAGCCCCCATCTTTGCCATCCAAACCTGTACCATGATGGACCTGATGATACCTGCTGCTAAGGAAAATGGTTTTGGGGGAGCAGGAACTACAGACTAGGGCAGTTTAGGACTGGGAAGGGGGGTACCAGCAAAACTAGCTGGCAGCCAGACCTGGATAGGCCTTTGGTGCCTTTTTATCAGTCCACCCAACCTAGGCACCCACTACCCACGGCACTTCCCATTTCTCCCAACCTGCTATCAGCCACCTCCCCAGCCCAGTTCTCAGAATGGCAGGACTGGAAGGCACTGGGGTTAGCTCAGCTGACATCCCACAGGGTCACACATGCTTAGCAGCCCCACAGGGCCCTGCAGCTGACGGTGTGAGGTCAGGCTCATTCCAGTCCTTCTGCAACCTATGACTTTTGGGGCCCTCTGATCACCTGAGTCGGAGCCCTATTAGAACCGTTCAGACTGATTGAGAGATCAGACAGATGAACTCACGGATAACGGTGCCATTGCCTGTTAGATCTGGAAGGACCTTCAGAATGTGTCTAATTGGGTTTGCCCCAGCTGTGTTCCCTGGGGTGTCACCAGGAGCAGTTTCAGGTCCACAGTCAGATGCCCGTGAGTAATATTGGAGGCAGCAGAGAACAGTGTATCAGCTGGACACCGTGGTGCATGCCTGGAATCCCAGGGGCTTGGGAGGCTGAGATAGGAGGATCGCAAGTTTAAAGCCAGCCTCAGTAACTTAGCGAGGCCCCAAGCATTTAGTGAGACCCTGTCTCAAAATAAAAAGTAAAAAGGGCTGGGGATATGTGGTTCAGGGGTTAAAGCTCTCTGGTTTCAATTTCCAGTACCAAAAAAAAGAGAGAGAGAAAGAGAGAGCAATGTATCAGCAGAGCAGGTGGCCTGAATTCAGATACTTCATACAAAATTTGATACTTACAGTGTGACCTTGGGGAACTAAACTCTTTGGGCCTGAGTTTCTTTTATAATTTTTTTTTTTTTGGTAGTGCTGGAATTATCTCCAGCACTACCAAAAGAAAAAAAGAAAGAAGAAAAAAAAAGAAAAAAGAGAAAAGAAAGAAAGAAGAGAAAAACTCTTAGCATTAATACGCAGATTAAATTAGTCCCCAGGATGTTGATGTTATTATTGAACAGTGGCCTAAACAAAGTTCCTACAGGACTTCTCAGAGACTTTGCCATGCTAATGAAAACGGTGATCTCCAAGGCCAGGATGGTGGTGGGCACAGGGGTGGAGCTTCAAGGCACCCCACATTGCACACGTGCCCCTGGAACTCATTATCCCTCACCCAGCAGTTGTTCCGTGAGGTGTACTTTGAAATCCAGAGCTGCTCTGTTTTAACCTGAAAGAAATGACAACCGGAGAGGTGAGGTGAGCTGCCCAGGGTCTCATAGCAGATCGATAACTGCAGAATTGGAGCAGGAATTGAGGTCTCTGATTCCCATTCCCATGCACGTCACTCTTTTCACCCAAAGAATGGTGGTGACAATAAAGTCATAACAACGGATATTTAGCCAGGGTTTACTTAGTACCAGGCATTGTGCCGAGCTCTTCCTTTTCTTCATCTCACTTAACCTCCTAACAGGTAAGTTCCTTACTGAATCTGTTATGCTAAAGTCAGAGAAGGCAGGTAACACATCTGGCATCACACAGCCCAGGAATGGTAGAGCCAGGACCCAAGACTTTGTCTGGAGGCAAGACCCCCCACAGAGCATACATGGTGAATTTCTGCTGGCAGGACCTCAGCTCCAGGCCAGAGGTGGCACTCCTGAAATGCCCAAGTGTCCAGCGCCTCAGCCTGCTCTTCTCTGAATGCCTGAGTATGAGGTCTCCCGGCCTTGGCTGTGGTTGCCGGCACAGCCCCAGGAAACTGCTCAACGCCAACCTCTCCTGCCAAATGGTTTTGGCCAGAACTGGGCTTTGACAGCAGCTCTGAAGGAAGCTGCTGTGGCCCAAAGGCCTCTCTTCAGCCTGAAATCAGGACAGACCCTCCAGCTCTCTGTGCAGGGCTCCCTCTTAAAGATGCCACAGTCGGTCCACCCAAAGGCTCCTTTGTCTGAGGCCCTCACAGCCCACACGCCCGTCCTCTGCCCCCAAATGCTGCTCTCTGCAGGCATGAAGAGCCCTCTGTTCATGGCCATGCGGGGCTGCAGGCCAGCCCAAGCCTGCCCTCTCCTGCCCTGCGTCCCTCCCTCTGCCTTTGGGAGCTGAGGTCCTGTCCTACACACAGCCCAGATAGCTGGCGATGGTTTCCCCACTCCTCCTGCCTGTCCCAGCCCTTAAGTCCCTCCTGGGGTCTGTTGCCCTCCCGTGCCTGACTTCCCTCTCTCTCACACATTCTCTTTGTCCCTCCTTCTCTATGTCCATCTGTCTCCCTCGGTTTTTCTTTTCTTTCTACTCTTCCTGGTAGAGAAAAAGGAAATAGCCTGCATGTTAGATGCCCACCTTGGGGGCAGGGTCCACCCACCCTACATTCTGAGCAAGGGACTTCGATTCTGACACTTCACTCATTTATAACTTCATGCTCCCGACGGCCTCGGTGTCCCCACCATACAGGTGGATCTCCAGGACAAAATGTAGCATCACGTCTTTAGCCATGCTCTCCCTTGTCCCTGTAACAGCAGGGACAGCCCCATGTCCTGCACTCGCTGAAAGCCCTCACTGTGGTCAGATGAGTGGAACATGGCACATGGTAGTTCATTTCTCTCCTTTTCTATTTCCTGGCTGTTGGAAAGCCATGGGCTCTAGAAGGAACGTCTGGGGAGCTGCCCGCCAACCTGTAAGGTCTGGCCTTGCCACTTCTTGCACATCTTGCCTGAGAGTGAGTTTGGCACTGAGGGCCCTCCAGGTAGACAGCGCACGATGACCAGCTGGAGAAGAGCAGCTCTGGAAGAAGGGACCCCCGGCTTCCCCTTTCTCAGTTCCGCCCATGCAACCCAAGACCACACATGTTCCGTCTCATTTATTTATTTTTGCTTCATCATCAAGTCCCACTGCTATGGGACATCTGGCTTCATACACCAAAGCCCTGCTCATTTATCCGTCGCTTTCATTCATTAAACAGTGTTCACTGAGTGCTTGCTCAGTGGCAGACACTCTGCTAGGACCTGGTCATAATCGACAGAACAGACTTTAGTCCCCGCCTGCATGGAGCTTAACACTTGCGTGGTCTTTCTATCCTCCCTGGGAGCCTGAGGATAGGCCAGTGGCCCCTCTGAGCCTCTGGTTCCTCATCTACCGGCTGGAGAAGAGCAGCTCTGGAAGAAGGGACCCCCGGCTTCCCCTTTCTCAGTTCCACCCATGCAACCCAACACAGGGATGGGAATCTCACTCTCACGGAGCCATCATGAGATGGCCACACAGGGAGGCCCACCAGGCTTGGCACAGAGCGGGACATTGAATTTGAAGCCCCTCCTGGTGTGGGGTCCAGGGAGGCACAGGCCTGTGACAGGGTCCTTCCTGGAGGCTCACTATCAACAGTTCTTCATACTCCTGTGTTCCTTGACTCTGGTCCAAGTTTTTCTTTCTTTTACTGCTTCCAGCCCTGGATTCCCATGTACACATCCCTGAAGTCTCCTTTGGCAGTGACCTCTCCTGTCCGTTTGGCCCAAGGGATCCTTCCTTGCCCCAGTATTTCCTTCCACACTGAATGGAGGAAGGAGCTCAGGAAGCAAGGCCTCACCCCACACCCTGCTTTTGGGTTTGCCAGGCTGCTGCAGGTGCAGAGCACATGCCAGAGGGCAGCACGACCTCAGACTGCCTACCCACGCTGGCCCCTCACACCAGCAGCAGGCTCACCCTCCTGGATGACTGGCTCACACTGGCCACACCCTTGCCTTTACTGTTGCTGCCATGGGAAACCCACTCCTCTCCTCTCTGCTTCTCCAAACCCCACCAGCCGAGGCCAGTCCATTCTCCTAGAAAGCCTTTCCACCCTACCACCAGGCACCGTTCTTCCAGGCATGCCCAGTGTGGCCCAGTGGGCCCTGCTAGATCAGCGCCCACACCTGCTCTCCTTTGCCCTGTGTGCCCAGGCCACATCAACCTTCATCCAGCTCTGGAACCACCACACCTGAACCCCCTGCCCACCCTGAGCAGTTCATTCTTTCCTAGCCTTCAGAGCAGAGTCCTTCCTGAAAGGCCCACATCAGCTTAGGTTCTATCAAACTCCATCATGGCTCCCTGTTGTCTTCAGAAGCACTTATCCACTTGGCAATAAATAATGACTTGTGCCATCAATGTTCAGAGAACGTGACTGTCTGCTGCAGCTGGAGAGGGGCTCGTGGGAGATTAACCTGCTAGGATGAGACCTCACATTGTTGGCTTAGGATCTCAGACTTATTCTATGAGCAGGAGGAAATTCCTCCAGGGTTCATGCAGAATGACCAGTCCCCGAGGGCCCTGAGACCTAGGGTTCAATGTCATTGTGTTTAATTGGGTGGCTGTTTAATTGCTCAGCTGGTTGGATGGTTGGTTGGTTAACTGATTATGTTTTTTATTGTCTGGTTAGTTCATAGAGTAATTGGGTGGTTATTTAATTGATTAGTTGGCTGGTTAGTTGGATTTTTAGTTGTGATGGATGGATGAATGGATGGATGGATGGATGGAGGGATGGATGGATGGAGGGATGGATGGGTGAATGGATAATTGCTTCTTTCGTTGGCTGGTTAAGTCATTAGTTAGTTGTCTGTTGGGTGAGTGGCCAGCTGGGTGACTTGTCTTCCATGGCACAGTACTTGAGCCTTCCCATCACTGTTGGCCCATGTTGGCACTTTGGTTTTTCCTGTCCCCGGATTCATCACACCTGACACCTGTCTTCCCTCCTGTCTCCGCAGGCGCTTGTCCGGCTCCCTCCCCACATTTCGCAGTGTGATGAAGTCTTTCGGTTCTTCGAGGCCCGACCTGAGGATGTCAACCCCCCAAAAGAGTGAGTGACTCTTCAGTCCTCTCCTGTGCAGTTGGGAGGTTGAGCCAAAGCAGAGACCAGCCCAGGAGGCTGAGGATGTGGGAACACAATTGAGGAGAAGCTAGCAATGCAAACCATGCTAAGGAATGACGTGCCAAGGAACAAGAGATTGTTTATTCCTAAGGCTCCTTTTTGCCAAAAATTGCTCCTAATGTCCCTTCGTCCTTGTGCTGGAAAGTGCGAGTGTGTCTACATTTGGAGAGCAGGTGTTCCTAAAACTCTTTCTAGCTCACAGGCTTATTATAAGGAGCAAACGAAATAGCAGAGAATGTGATGGTCGTGCTGTTCAGTTGCCATTCAGGGTTAGCAGTCATTGCTCATAACTGTTAAGGTTACAGTCTTCCCAGCTGAAAGGCAGACACAGGCCACACATTCTGCCCAGAAGGAAAACCCGCCTGCTGAAGAACTCAGCAGTCTAGGCAATGCCACAGATTGTGTATGGATCGTAAAATATAATGAAGAACTTCCGAGATTGCTTTTAGCTGTAGCATATTATGACTGACATTAGTAGTCCTGTTGACAGAGTTGAAAACTGTGGCCTAGTGAGTTCAGCTGGTTTTCCCGAAGTCATCCCGTTGGTTGGGTATGTGATAGCCATGAGACATGCACTCAAGTCTCTGGTTTCCAGTGGCCTGGGAACCATGTTTCCTTGTTTGGAGAGAAATAGGGAACTCTCTGGAGTCGGGATGCCCTGGGCCTGGCAGTCAAGATGGTGTACCTCATCATGCTGGGTTCCCACTTACCTGACTAAAGTCCATCCTGATGGCCACCTCTTTCCTCAGGGCATATTCCTCACCTACAGTTCCCAGCATAGGTTTTCAATAGAAAGAAAAATCCAGTTTCCACTCAGAAACTAGTGGGTCCAAGAAGGTAGCCAGGGAAGAGTGTTGGGTAGGAGAGAGGGCTGGGGACACTCATTGATCACCTCATTCCACACCTGTTCCTCTGAAATCTTAAGGTACAAGGGTAGGTGAGGGAGAGGCAGAGGGAGGGTGGGAAGGGAGAGCTGGTGGTTGAAGCAGCAGGTGTGTGGCCACAGAAGCAGTCCACCCAGACTCAGACCTCGCCTCCACCCTGCTGTCCGCCAGGAAGCTAAATCAATGGGCCCTGTTTCACTGTGGCCCTACTTGGCAGAAGGCTGCTGGTCTTTTGCCCAACTCTGGAAGGCCCTCAAGGAAGAGTGGAAACCCCATCACAGCCCCTGAGTTGTGTGTTACTGGGTCAGGGGGGCATGGCTTGTATGGGCCGGGCTCAGAGTTCAGGTCCTGCTTAGGGCTCTGAGATCTTTGACCATTTGCACAGCCTCTCTGCATCTGTCCTCCCATTCCTAACGTGAGATGATGCAGAATGCTTCGGCTGGGTGAGAGGGTTCACTGAGATAACCCAGCCAGTGCTGCTGGCACAGGTAAATGCTCCATACTGTTGTCTGAGAAGCCTGGGGGACAGAATGGACTGTGGCCCAGTGTGCGCTCCACCCCACAGAACACAGCCTGGCTTTTGCAGGGCCAGGGTGGAAAGCATTCGACCTCCAAGTCATCCTGGCAATAGGAGTTAGCTGCCTCTTTCTTGACGTGGTATCTGCCATCAGGGCCAGTCCATCATCTGTCTGGAAAGAGATGGGCCTAAGAACAGGAATCCCTCCAGACCTGAAGCTCAAAAAGTGGGCTGTGGGAGACAGATGGGAAGGGCTGCTCCTCCCCTGGCCCGGCCCTGTCTGCATTCTGCCTCCGGGACCTGTCCAGAGAGACCTGTGCTCCAGAGAGTGCTTGCTCTGCAGGAGCCCAGCCTGTACATGACCCTGGGCTGACAGGCTGACCATATATCAGCCAAGGGCCTGCCCACCTCCCTCCTGGGGACGCTCGCACCTTCCCAGGCCACTGTGCAGCCCCTGAAATGTAAACACAGATCCAGTAACAGCATATTTTGACTCCAGGGCGACTGTGGAGTGGCTTATCAAATTATCAAAGCCTGTGGATTTAATTGGAATTTTGCAGATAAGCTCGGACTCTTTCAAGTGCGCTGCTGCAGGGACCCTTGGGAAATCGTGGGGCTGGCGTAGAGAATGTCTTCTTCCTTTTCCATCTTACAGGGAAGACAAAGTCTGCAGCAGCACACTTGGTGGGGAGGAGGGCAGTAGCCCCTCGGCTTTGATCCCTTTCCCAGCTTCTGTTTGGAGAGCCAGGCCCCTTGGTGGTGGCCAGCGGCTGGTCTTCAGGATCATTGGCCCAGCACGGAAAGGACACTCTACACAGATGCCTCGATGGGTGTGGCACAGAGCCACAGTGGTTTTGCCTCCTCGTGTGGCCACCCCAGAAAGGTTGCTCTTGGAGTCCCAGGTCCCCCTCCTCTCACTGTGAACAGTGGCCGCCACATACCATTGCAGTGTGCAGAGCAGGGCTGAGCCTTCTCAGGACCCAGCCCCGACCCCAAGCCAAGGCGTCCCCTTACACCAGTTTCTCTGTGTCCCACCCTCCACCCGGCTGGTCAGCAAACCCTGTGGGCTCTCCCTCCAGAACCTCTCCATGCGTGACCCGTCTCCCCATCTCCTCTGTCTGGTGCCCTGGCTCCCTGTGGTCAGATTATGTCCTCTCCTGTTCCACATCCCCCTGCCATTCAGAGTCCAAGGTCTTTGCCTGCCTCTGATCACACCTGTGGCCCTCCACCTGCCCAGCTCCAGCCACGCTGGCCCCTTGCTGCTCTCGCACCTGAAGGCCATGAATCCGACTTGGAGCCTTTGCACTGGAGTCCCCCTGGCCTAGCCCCATGAGAGAGCCCCTCAGCCTGCTCCACGCCTCCTTCCAGTCTTTACCCAGTAGCCCCTGGTGAGGCTGGCCCTGCCTTCCTGCTTGAACTTCCCCAGTTCTTGCTTGTCCCTTCCCAGCTTCCTCTTTCTTTCTAGAAGCCACTGTCTTGCTTGTGACCTGTTCTCTGACAGCTGTGGTCTGAGTGTGGGAATCCCCAAATTCAGTGTTGGAACCTAATACTCAATGCAACAGTATTAGGATGTAGGGCCATTGGGGAGTAAGTCACAAGGGCTCAACCCTTATAAAAGAGGTTCAAGGGAGCCTCTTGCTCCTTCCACCATGTGAGGACACAGCTGGAATGTACTACCTAGGAGTTATGGGCCCACACTGGACACCAAATTTGCTGGCACCTTCATCTTGGCTTTCTAGTTTCCAAGGATAAGCAGTAAATTTCCGTTGTTAATAAATTACCTTGTGTCAGGTATTTTGTTATAGCAGCCTGAGCAGACTGACATTTTCTGTGTTTGTTGTTTGTCCCTCCCACTAGAAGGCATGCTCCAGGTGAACAGGAACCTGGACATCCCCTGCTCACTGCTGCATGCCCAGTGCCCAGGGTAGTCCTGGTCCAGAGCAGATCAGCAGGGAGAATCTGTTGAATGAGAGGAATGAGTGGCTGGTGTCATTCAGTTCTTATTATATTCTTACATGGTAGGTATGACTATGATGTGATTTTACACATCATGACTTTTTTGGTACTGAGTATTGAACCTAGGGATGCTCTATCACTGTGTGACATCCCCAGGCCTTTTTATTTTGAGAGAGGAACTTGCTAAGTTAATGAGGCTGGCCTCAAACTTGCAATCCTCTTGCCTCAGCCTATTGCATGGCTGGGATTATAGGCTGCACCAGGAAACTCGGCTCAGACTTACTCTTTTAACCACAGCCCTGACCCACCTCTCGGTTCATGTCTCCAAAGGTTGTGCATCACCTCAGCTGCACCCCTCCTGAGCCAGGGCTGGTGGGGCCTCCTCAGTCCTTTGGAGGAGGGTGTGTGTCTTAGTCCATGTGAGCTGCTCTAACAGAACACCATAGACCAAGTGCCTTACAAGCAACAGAAATTCATTGCTCATAGTCTGGAAGCTGGAAGTCCTAGATCAAGCCACCAACAGATCCAGTGTCTGGTGAGGTGGCCATCTTTACTACAGCCACCTCCCCTCCCATGGTGGATGGGCAACAAGCTCTCTGGGGTCCCTTTTATAAGGCACTGATCCCCTCCATGAGTGTCCCACTCTCATGAGCTAATCACCTCCAAATGCCATCTCACTGGAATTAGGATTTCACACATGAATTTCAGGGGAGCACAAGAAGTTTGAGAGTTCTTGGAAGATGAATGGGAGTGTATGTGTGTGCGTGCACATTCGTGTGAGCCTCCTGACAGGGAGGGAGGAGCAGAGCAGGAGGGACGAGCCTGCCTCGTTGCTCTCTCCCTCTGTTCCCTACACGATATTATCTAAATTTCAGACCACCCCATGGAGGGGGAATTATTGTTCTCAGTTAGCTCAGCAGATGAGGAAATGGAGGTGGTGGCAGTTATAGGGCCTGCCCTAGGCCACACAGTCAAGATGGAGAGGATCAAGGCCTTGAACCCCAGGCTGCCTGTCTGGGAAGCCTGGCCACAGTCCTCTGTCAGTCCTTGAAGCTGGAGGAATTCAGTACAGGACAGGTTCTGGGTGGTCCAAGCGTTTATTCTGACAATGAGCGTGAACCTGGCCAAGTAAGGTGACACGCCTCATATGCCCCTACCCCCTCACCCCCGTGCATGGCTCCCTGCCCAGCACAGTGTCCTGGAGCCAACTCCACTGCCCCTGCCCCCTAGTTTTGCTCTCTTTGAACTCCAGAGCTCTGCTTGGCTCCTGGGCAGAGGGGCCAGGCATCACCTGGCCTGGCTTCTGCAGTCCCAAGGTTCACCCCCGCAAGCAGGGAGCCCCTCTGCTGTGACTCCTCCCGATGCTGCTGTACCTGTGGTGCTGCTGTGGCAAATGAGCTACCGGCCTGGCAGGACCTACACTGTGGTCATCAGGTGACCCAGAAATCACCTCTTTGTGTTCCATTTTAAATCCCCATCCAAGGCAAACAATGAATCTAAAAGGCTGTCCGAGGAACTCAGAGCCAGGTCTGTATCCCACAAGGGAAGGCAGATTCTTGTTGGAGAAGGATCAGGCCAGGTCCCCCACCCCACCCGCATGCCTGTGGCCTGCCTTCGCATCTCTGCAGTGCCCTGGCCCACTGCCACTCCCTGGTCCTTAGCTTGCCAGCTGCTGGCTCCTCCCCCTTGCTGTGCCCTGCTGTTCCTCCACCAACAGCAATCTCCCTCCCCAGCCGCTGGGGCTGAGTCCTACTCTGCGCTCAGACTCCAGCTGCCAGACCAGGGAAACCTCCCTAAACCAGCTACCTCAGGATGGCACCAGCCATCCCAAGTCTACTTATGGATCTGCTTGGGTCTCGCCCCACCACAGGGTCCAATCCACACCCCAAGGCCTGACACCTCATAAGTGTTGTTTGGTTGCTGATCTGTGCCTAGGCGAAGCCAGCCCATGGAGCAGTTATACACTGAACTGCCTCCCTCAGAGGGCAACCTGGAGTGTCCTCAACCCTGTTTGAGGTCTGGGTTTGGAGGCCAGCTCTGTTACTTGCCCTGGGTGAATGGCACAACCCGTTCTTGCCTCAGTTTCCTCATCTGTAAAGTGGAGATAACAGTTCCTGCTTCAGCCTGGCAAACCTGACAAGACCCCATCTCAAAATAGAAAAGATGGGGCATAGCTTGGCAATAGAGCACTTGCCTAGCATGTGTGAGGCCCAGGTTGGTTCCCCAGTACCCCCCCTCAAAAAAAAATGAAAGAAAGAAAAGCCTGAATAACACTGATACAAGATAGCACTGCCCAGCACCCAAGGTCTGCTGCCATCACAGAGGAAGCCTGGATGGGGACACAGTGGCAGGAGGATCTGTCTGTGTCCCCGCCCCACCCCCATATACATTTATCCCCCACTGAAGTGGCAGGCCTGCCTTTGTGACCACCGGGCTATTGTCCCAGCCTCCTTTCACCTTTGCTGGTCTCTACTTTTAGCCCAATCCCATTGGTCGGGGTGCACAAGCACTTGGTACCCCCACATTGTAGACAGGACACTGAAGCTGAGCTGGCATGCCTCCCTCTTGTCACCAGTGTCTGCTGGTCCAACTTGCTCCCAGCGCCCCGGTCTGGGAGCTCACAGCCATGACCGCCTCTGTCCACAGCCCCTGTGGCACGGAAGGTGGTCTGGAGGGTGTCCTGCTTCCTCCTGTCCCCTCTCAGCTCCAGGCCCAGGCCTGTCCCCTCAGCTCATGTCTTCCTGTTCATGCCAGCCAGGATTCTGATTCTTGAAATTGCATGAGGAGCAAAGCCTTGCTAAACTGGTTTTTGTTCCTCAGCCACAGAGCCACCCTCTGTTGTAGCCTGGAACAATGCCCCAATGTTTAGAGGGACCCGGGGTGAGAGGCGATGGGCCCCTGCCAGATAGAGCCATTCCTGCCCCAGCCTGTCAGAGGGCCAGCTGCCATCAGGGCCAGGGGCTGAGCACTGCTGGGAAAGCCCCCGCCCAACCCCACACTCCCAGGGAGGCAGAGGCCACCCTCAACCTCCCTGCACCTGCCCTGCCCTTGGGACTCAGGGGCAGGCAGAAGGTGGGGGGCATCCTATGAGGAGACCTGCTGCAGCCTGAGTGCCAGGGTGGAGGCTGGGCCAGGGCTGGTTCAGGTGGCCGAGGGCTGACCTGGAGGTGCAGGGCAGGCTGTGGCGACAGGGATGGGTGGGGAAGAGGTCAGACTCTAGAACTTCCCCCTCCCTGCAGATGTGTGTGCACGGCCCCTCACCCTGCCCCATTGGCGTTTGGGAGATGCTGAGAACAGAGTCCAAAAGAGAAGGGACCGCCACACTGGCCTTGGGGCCCAGCAGGAAGACAGAGCATTAAGGCAGTTGTGGCAGCACAGCTGGGACAGCACTGAGAATTTGCTCAGTCCCAGTGGATTTTCAGGCCTGTCCTGCCTGGACGGCAGGTGATGGCTGGGCTTGAGTCTGATGGCTGACATCTAGAGTGCAGTCCGCCCCAGTGAGCAAGCAGCACTGATGACGTGGCCTTTCCTTCTCTGGAAGTCGCAGAGTCATAGCTCAGATGCAGCTAAGGTTGACTTGAAGTGATGTGTGGAGCACACAGCAGCTGCTGAGTCAGGTCCCCCTCCTCCCCGCTTCTTCTTCCTGGGTGGGGAGCAAATGGAATGCTAAGGGGAGAACCCTGGAGGAAGGGAGTCTCTGCTGCAGCCTTCCCTCACTCCGCAGGTATTTATTGAGCACCTACTGTGAACCAGGGCTGTGAAGGCCAGTGAACTCAAAGCTTAAGGCCACCATTCAGTTGAAATCTTAAACTGAGTTGAATTAATGGCAGAGACAACTGTCAGCACCCAACTGTGCCTTGAATGAATTACTTCCCTTCACTTCTGGGTTTCCACATCTGTACACGGGGCCAACAGTACCACCTGGCAGGGTCGTTGTGAGCTCCGAGGGTGATGATGCATATAAAATGCCTCTGGAGTCCCTGGCCGTGCAGATGCTCAGTCAACAGGCCTGGGCTTCCTTCCCCTCTCCTGCACCCATCCAGGCCAGGGAGCAGAGTAGCTGCTCACCAAAGACCTGAGGAATGGAAGTGGGTCAAGCTGAAGGTGGGAGCTGGGACAGCCTCACTGAGCCCTTGGCCTCCAGAGCACTCCCCAGGGCTGGCACTGACTATCAGGTGTGGCCACTCCCTCCACCCCGTCCTACCAGGCACCCCACTGGCCACTGGGAACTCAAGGCATCCCACATTCCTGTCCCTCCCAAGGGACCAGTGGATTGGGAATTAGGGTGGAGAACCAGCCCACCCCATGCTCAGCTGAGCTCTGGTCAGACCCTTGTCAGCAGGACAGTTCTGCACCCTGCTCATCTGGCCAGGGACGTGGGCCACACTGGCCTTCCAGCTACCCCCAACCTCCTCCCTCACCTTTGGCCACTGCACAAATAGCTTCTTTATGCTGATGGTTGAGAAAGCCAGCTGGGCCTAGAGCCTGCGGGTCCAGGGGAGGCAGGGAGAAGAGGGGCAAGAATTTTATGTAAGTAAACCCTTCAACCTGGGTGGCCAGGTGGCAAGTAGGCGCCCATAGGAAAACGCCTATCCTACTTGAAAGGGGCGTTTGCTCTGTGGAGCAAGGACTTCTGTGGGTCTGGCTGTCATGCTGGGCGGCAAGCTGGAGAGAGTGGATTCAAAACTGTCTGTCTGGGCTCTGCTCCTGTAGCCAAGCCCATGAGGACCACCCCCAAGGAGAGAGGATTACAGCTTTGGGGGCTGGCACGGGGTTTTCGGTTCTCCCAAGCAAGGGCAGAGAGATTTTCAGGGAAGGATCCTGGTATAGAGGAGTAGGCTGGGCCCCCAGTCACTTTCTCAGCCTTGTGCTCCTGTGTTTCCCTGAAACCTCAGCCCCAGGTGGGTGGTCGTGGTCTGCAGGTGCCCAAGCCCCCCCCCCACGCCCACTCCTCACTCGCAAGGCCCGTGGTGTCCTCTGAAGCCTCGCTGAGCCCAAGAGCTGCTCTGCTAGTGACATGTTCCAGGTGGCCTTAGTTCCCCTGAACTCACTGGGCTGCCCTCTGTGTAACTGTTCCCTGGGCAGAGCTGAGCTACAACCTGGGCCATGGGCCACCCGGAGCAGGGTTCCTGTTAGCACCCAGGAAGAGGCACTCGGTCATTCAAGCACTTTTTGAGCATCACTGTGAGGTGTGGGGCGTGGACACAGCTGAGTCCCCACCCAAGGGAAACGGCAGTAGAAGGGAAGGGACAGCATTAGCAGGAACCACACTCACCCCTGTGGGAGGAAGCAGAGCATCCATCATAGGTGCTGGCTAGAACCCTGGCTCTCCCCTGAGGGGCTGGGGAATTGTTGAAACTCCCAGAGCCCGAGTTTCCTCACTTGTGAAAAGGGGGCTCATCACAGCTGCTGATCCAGTGGGGAAGGCAGAAGGAAACGGGGGTTATATGGGTACAGGGCCATCTGCAGCAGCGGGCCAGCCCAGTCGGGTGGGCGGGGGGCTTCCCTGAGGACGTGGCATTCAAGCTGAGACTGAAGCGAGAGCAGAGGAGGGCCTCCAGGCCAGAGGGAGACCCAGAGGCCCCAGAAGCCTCCAGAATGGAAAGAAACCATCTCTCTGGAGGATGAGTAAGGGGTATTCTGAGAGAGATGGGCCTGAGGCAGTCATTAGCCATTTCTACACTTCAGCATCAGGTGAGGGTGCAGAATCTGGGAATCTCCGGGGTCTCCTTCCTCTGATGTTCTATGGTCTGTCTGGACTAGTTGGCTATTGCAGTGTCCAAGCATGCAGCAGCCAGGGTCTGGATGGGACTGATAGCTGTGGGAATGGGAAACGTTTGCAGACAAATGGACCCATTTAGATGGACACCTTCCCTGCCTATTGAGTCCAGCAGCCCAGCTGGGTGGTCCCCTTGAGGGTCAGGGGTAAGCATCATGGAGATCAAGCAGCCCCTTCCCCCTCACAGGCCCTGTAACTTGGGTCTTGAGGTTGACTGGAGTTCCACACCACTGTAAAGCTGCATCCCAAGTTGGAGGCATTTGTGTGTGTCTGGCTCCACCTGCTGGCAACAGTGGATGTTACAGCTTACCCACGCCTGGGCCAGAGCCGGCAGATTCAGGTGATTCTGTGCCAAAGCTGTGTGCCACAGCTTAAGCATAATTTGTCTTGTTTAACCATCAGTACACTTCTGTGAAGCTCTTGATCCTTTTCGAAGATGAGGAATTAGTTGCTCAGATTAGTCCCATTACTCTCAGCTAGTAAGTGTCAGAGTCTGCCATCAGATCCTAACCCGCCCAATACCAAGTCTGCACCCAACAGGACCACACCAGGCTGAGGAAGAGAGAAGCCCCTGCAACACGCCATGGTGGCTAGCTCCAAAGTTCAAGATGAGACCTTCCATCTTATGCAAAGGGCAAAATAATTGAATCAGGACTCCCTACTTGCTGTGGTGACTGGGAGCTGCTAATGCTGAGGGTCCGGTGGAGGGTGCCTTCCATGTAAGGATATCTTAATGGGAATCCAGGCTTCTTGCCCAGCCACACCCCTGAAAAGCTCAGGGTGCCCCCAGGACCAGCCCACGCTCCCCACAGCTGCTGGTCGAGACTTTCCCTAGCTCCCTGCTCTGGGGCCAGACTTCTACAGAACCTCATTAGGTACAGTCTCCTCCAAGAGAACACACAGGGAGGCTCGGTCTGGAAGCATCCAAAAAACTGGTCCCCCTCCCACAAACCACAGACTGAGCCCATAATCCCCCTTCTGCCCTCTAACATGTGGCCCATTTGCCACCCAGAGAATACTGAATCAAGAGGGCCTGCATCTGGCCTCATGCAACACAGCCCCAATCTCCCACTGAGAGGCCATTTTGGTGGAGCCTGGCTCAATGTTAGGGCCGGAGGGAGGTTTTTTCTGTAAACAACCTTATTAATATATGACTTACATACTCTCCAGTTTACTTGTGTTAAGTACACAACAGATTCGGTGGTGATTGAATGCAATGCTGACGGTGTAGCCGCCACCCCAGTCTAATTTCAGAACGTTTCCATCACCCCCAAAAGGACCCCAGAGGGAGGTTTTCAATTCTTTCAAAACTCCAGTGTCCAGGAGCTCCGATAGCATCCTCCCTCTGCTTCTACTGAGAAGACAAAGTGTGTGTGCAGGTA
The DNA here is from genome assembly GCF_902686455.1 of Sciurus vulgaris. Lineage (NCBI taxonomy): Eukaryota > Metazoa > Chordata > Mammalia > Rodentia > Sciuridae > Sciurus > Sciurus vulgaris. The sequence goes on from NC_136464.1 coordinate 25,631,594, forward strand.
CTGATTCCCTGCCCCACCCATGGGCCACTCTGGTTGCCAACCTTCAGGAGTTCTGACCGCTGCTCTGGCCCTTGCATAAACTGCTCCACAGCCCAGGGACTAGGCCTGCCTGGTATTACAGGCACAGCTCTAAGGCGAGCTTCAAGTGGGGTCCCAGAGTGGCAGGGGCATGTACCCATTTTGGTGGGCACCTTCCCTGTCTATTGAGTCCAGCAGCCTAGCCGGATGCTCACCTTGAACTTTATACCCGGCCCCAGGTAGTTAGGCTCCCAGGATGGTGGAAAGACACCTCAAATGCAGTGCTCGATCTCGCCAAGCTTCTCAAAAGGCTGGTAGGCACCCGCAACAGAGCAAAGGACCAAGCCACAAAGATGCTCGACTTGTATCCAGGCGAGTGGCAGGTGTCCCAGCAGCCCAGCTACTTAGCAGAAAATGCACGAGAAGCTAATTGTCAGTTTGGCTTCTTACGATCGTTTTTCCCTCTCAAGATGCTCCCAGGAAAGACTGGAACCTGCTGGACTTGTTGTTGAAGGGCAAAGTCAAAGGCACAGACAATTAAGGCCACAAAACAGCACCTGCTGGCAGCTGTGTGGCTTAGAGTTTCTGGATCCATCGGAGCAGGCTGTCCTCTCATCACTAGGGAGGTGTCCCAGTGAGAAGCAGGAGTGAGAGGTCACCTCTAGTCCCAGTCTTCAGGGCCCAAAGTTCCCCAGATGCCATCCAGTCCAACCTGGGCAGGCTCCACAGCCCATGCAGGCCTGAGGTCAGAGGCACCGGACCAGCCTCGGGCATTGCAGCTCAAAGGCTAGTCTCTTGCTGGCTCAACTTTCCCAGCCAATTTCTAGAGCATCCCCCAGGCCTAGAGCAGCTCCACGGCTGGTGTGTTGTACAGTGCCCACAGGCCCAAGGTGAGCCCTTAAGGAGACTTGAATGAGAGACAGGTAGGAGGGCCACTGATCTGCCTGGCCCAGAGCAGGAGCTGCGCCCTTCTCAGCTCTGACTCCATTAGGCAAAGGCATGTTCCAATTAGAGAAGCTGGATCTGCAAGCCAAAGAATGGAAGGTTCATTCTGGGGCCAAAGCAGTAAAGGTCGCCTGTGTCTACCTGGTCAGGGACCTCAGAGGACTGCTTCACTGCAGGCAGCTGCGTTGGGAGCCCGAGGACAGAGGACATATCAGCCCCATGTGGGTCCTTAGTCTGCACTGTGCCCAGTCCTACCAGCTACAAGGATATTATTGGGCACATGGGGATGCTTCATGTCCCCTGAAATGCAAAATGATTTCAGGAGAGGTAGGGGTTTTGGTATGGAATCCTCCAGAAGTCAATCTGGGGATGAGGATTCAAGTTTATTTAGGAGGTGAGAGGAGAAGGCCCCAGCACGGGAGTAAGACAGAAAGAAGCAGCAGGCCAGTCACCAGCTTACTCCTGTGGGGCTACCCCAAGTGCAGGGTGCAGGGTACCCACACAGCCACCAGAAGGGGCTTGCCAAAGAGCCTCTGTGAGATCAGCTCTGGTGGCTTTCCAATGTGCTTCAGGTAACTTTCAAGAGCCCCTGGTCTCCTGTGCCTGGGAAGCCTGGTCTTCAGCCCTCGACCTCCCTAGCTCCCACCTTAAGGCTCCTTTCCCGCTCCCCCCACCTCTTCCATCTGCCGTTCAGGCCCTCCTTTACCCGTCACCTCCTCGTACCTTGCCTTTCCTCATTCAGCCATTTTCCATTCTCTGCATGTCTCCAACGGCACATCAGTTTGCTGACTTGGTTGCCTCTGGCGCTCCCCTTCTGCCCCCCAAGGGCAGGGAACGAGCCCATTTTATTCTAACCTGTGATCTTGAGGCCTGGAACCCAATAGGTGCTCAGCACAGCCCTGTAAACTGAAAGAGGACCAGGACTAAGTGAGGCCACTTGTTGGTGCTACAGGGAGGGCCCCCACCCTCACCCCCTCCCCCACCCCAGCTGGGGCTCCCGGCTGAGACCTTTGTCACTAGCTGGGTTTCTGTAACATGAGTGTGGAGACTGGGCTGTCATCACCTGAGGTCGTTGCTGGCCAAGGTTATCAGGAAGTCCCACCTGGAGGAGCCCAGGCCCATGTGTCTCTCTTCCCAGGAGGGCCAGACTCACTGGCATACCGGGAACAGTGGTTGAGCATGAGGCCATCACACAGGTTCCTTGGAGGTGCTCTAGACAGAGATCCAGGCCACCTTGGAGAGGGTGTGGGACCTGTTGCACAGGTCAGGCCCTCTAGGAGAGGGGCTCCCAGGGGACTTCTCTTCCGTAAAATGGGATAAGAGAAGCCGCACACAGGCACGTTGTGAGGACTCACTGAACTGAGGTGTGTCCAGGGCTTGGTTGGGTACCTGGCATAATGGAAAATCCTCGACAAATGCAGAGCTCTTACCAATAATAGTGTTAGGAATAATAATACTGACACTAAATAATAATGATAATACACTAAATAATAATAATACTGACACTAAATAATAATAATAATAATACTGACACTAGATGTATTTCCCCACCCCCACCTTTGGGAGGAAGGACCACTCAGGGTGGGGAGAGCCACTCAGTGGTACTCGCTCCTAGATCTGGCCCACGGCCTCCCTTCCCCTCCTTTCCAGTCTAGAGTCCAAGGGCTCATGGTTGCTCCAGGCCTCAGGAGTCTTCTCCTTGGCAACAGAAGCTCAGCGGACATTACTTGGTGGAGGGTGGAGGCAGTGGGCCTGGCCTGCAGGCGTCTGGAATGGGTGTCCTGGTCAGCAGCGACTTCTCTATAGTTGCCCTGGGGTCAACCCAAAGAAGAGGGTGCAGCTGGACAGGGCGCAGATGGAGGAGGACAGGGGCAGGAAGCACAGCCAGGTCACCACTCCTGCCACAAGAGGGACGGAGGCCTGTGTGTTGCCCAGAGCTGATGGTATTGCCGGAGCCTTAGACCAGAGGCCTAACTTTGGGGATTCAACAAGTCAGGTCCAGCCATTCACCCCAACACCAAACAGGAAGGGTAATGGTAGAAAGCAGGAAGGAACTTTAGTCAGTGTGGTTCTACCTGGCAGACAAGGGGACCCATGTCCTTAGTCCCATCTTCAAGGGGCTGACAGTGACTTTGAGGTTTTAAAGAAAGGAGGGCGAAGGCAAGAGTTAGGGGGTTTGCATAGCTGGAGGCTTTTCACAGCTGTCAGAGCCGGGGACTTCATCAGGTGAGGCCTGTCCACCTGTCCAGGATTGGTCAGGTGGGGCCCTGTGGGCATAGGAAGTTGCTGTAGCCTAGGAGGTGGGGTGGGGTGACTTCCACTCATCACAAGATGCTTGTCAGTCAGACCTGCGCTTCCTGGAGTCCAGGGAAGCTCAGAACAGAGGAGACAGATGCAAAATGGAGCAGAGATGACAAGTTTTTAATCCTACTTTTAACCCCCCATCAAACATTTGTAGGTGAAAGTGAAGAGTCTAAGTCCCTGTTACAGTGGGACCCAGCCCAATGCCTGATTTTTATAGTCAGGGAAAGCGAGGCACAGAGAGGGCTGCCACTGCCCAGGCCACACTGCCTGTTGGAACTCAGGTCTCACGGCCCCCGGGCTGGGCTGGCCTGGTGTAGGGTCCGTCAGGGGCCCTCAGTAGAGCCCTTTCCCCGTAACACCCAGGTAGCAGTCATCAGGCCATTGGGAAGACCCCAGTCTAGCCTGGGAGTATCCCCAAGTTCCACAGGCGCCCAGGCCCTTGGCTGAAAGCCACTTTGTCCTGCATTTGGAGTGCCCACTGTGCGGAGCGTGGCAGCCGCCTGCCCCTTTGTGAGGCAGCCTCATTAAGCCCGCCTTTTGGCCCAGCAGAGAGGTGCCCGGGCTTGGCTGTCATTCCCGTTGCCTTGGATGAATCAGTGAGGGCCGAGACCCTTGGGAGAACCATTGGCCTGGCCTGGGCTTCAGCCCCAGCTTTGCCACACCCAGCTCTGCCACCAACCAGCCCTGTGGCCTCAGGTGTCTTCATCTATAAAGACACCCCACCACCAGGGCCAGTGAGGCCAGCATCCCTGGGTCCTTCCCTCCTTCTCCAGCAGCCCCTGCCCTCCTTCCTGGCCTCTCCTTGTGCCTCTTGAAGGGAATCGGGGAGCCCTTGACCTAAGCTCCCACTTGTCAACCCCAGCTCAAAATTAGACCAGGGCTGGGGAAGTAGGGGCCCGCAGCCCAGGAACAAGCCCCAAGCCCGTGCTCAGCAGCAGGTGTCTGTCTGCTGGACTCGCACCGCACAGACGAGGCACACCTCTGCAGATGAGGCTGCGAAGCTCGAGAGCAAAGAGGTCCTCTGTCTCCCCTGAACAGGTCCCCGCACTGCCTCCCCAACAGGAAAGCCAGGACCAGAGGGGACTCATTCCCAGCCGGGGAGCTGGTGCCACCACTTTCCAGAGGGTTTCTCGCAGCAAGTTCCTCCTAGTCAGAGGACAGCCCCAGCTGCGTGTCCTGCTCCGTGGGGCCTGCGTCCCTGGCTCTCCTGGCCTGTGTTCCTGCCTCGGCACCTGGGCTCACACCACCCCTTCCACCTCCAATCGCCTTCCCGCCTCTGCTCTAACTTCTGAATGTTCCTCTTCTTCCAGGGACTAGCTCTACTCCTCCCTTTGCCAGGCAGCTTCCTCAACCACCCCAGGCCACTCTGATCTCCCTGTCCTGGGAATTCCTACACAGTCCCTCTCATGACCAAGTTTTGGGGCAGCTAATCACAGAGTGACTTGTATGTTTTGTTTCCTGGATGTTTGTCTGATATCTTCAATTAGATAGTGTGCTCTTTAAAGCAAAACTGTTGTCTTCTGCTTCAGGCACAAGAATGGGTCTACAGCAACCCCTCTGTTAAGATGTGGATGATGGATGGGTGATGGATGGGTGGATGGTAATGGAGAATGCATGGATGGAGAATGGATGATGAAGGAAGGAAAGATGGATGATGGATGAAGGATGCATGATGGATAGATGGAGGGACAAGCAAATGAACTTGGAAAGAGATAAGGAAGACCTCAAACATGGAGGGCCTTCCATGTCTTTCTCTCTTGGGACTTGTTAGTTGAAACCAATCACCACATTTTATTGCCAGTCCTTCACTGGGTCTGGCATGCAGCCCCGTGGAAATCCATGGAGCCCCTTGAGTTAAGAGTAGGCTGGCAAAATTGGAAGCGGAATCTCAGGTCACCTTGGGAGAAACTCACAGGACTCCAAGGCAATGGGCTGAACCGGCAAGCCCTGCCCTGCTTTCCCTCTAGGAAATCATCTTTGTGTCTCTGCCACTCCTACTTCCTGGATCCTCTCCCTTGGACTGCGTGTCAGAGTCCCCGTCTGGGTGGGACTCCTTGGAATGCACATGGGCGGGAATGCAGGCCTATTTGTTCTCATGGCCTTAATTTGGCACTCTGAGATATGGCCAGGGTCTCACACAGTCTGTTTTAGTCAACTTTTTTGCTGCTGTGTCTAAAAGAATCTGACCAGAACAATTATAGAGAAGGAAAGGTTCATTTAAGGGCTCACGCACGATTTCAGAGGTCTTAGTCCATAGAAGACCAGCTCCATTTCTTGGGGCTCCAGGTGAGGCAGAACATCATGGCAGAAGAGCATGAGAGGGAAGCAGCCTGCATCATTAGGAAGCAGAGAGAAAGAGAGAGAAAGTCACTCTCCAGATACAAAATATATACCCCAAAGCCACGCCCCAACTCCAGTCACCTCCAACCACACCCCACCACTTCAATTAATCCTATCAGGGATTAATTCACTGATTGGGTTAAGACTCTTACAACCCAGTCATTTCTCCTCTGAACCTTCCTGCATTGTCACACACGTGAGCCTTTGGGGGACACCTCACATCCAAACCACAACACAGTCCATTCACACAAGGGTGGGATAGTCAGCACCTGCCTTATTGTGGCAACCATCCACACTCCAGATCTAGCCCTTCTTACGAACCCAGGCTTTTGGCTGGGGTACTCTCCGTGTGCCCAGTGCCGTTCTAAAGTTTTGCGTGTTATCCCTCTTAATCTCTATAACAACTCTGTCAGACAGGAACTGTTTTTCTCCTTTTACAACTGAAGATACAGAGAGGTTAAGTAACCTGTCTGCATCACGGAGTCATAGGTGACTAAACCAGGGTTTGAACTCACCCACTCTCCCTCTTAACTCCCTGCTCTGAGGGCCAGACAAGGTAGAGTTCATCCCTGGTCTGGAGACACTCAAGGCCTTTGCTCATAACGTTGGGATGAGTCAGTGGAGACGGACAGACAGACAGTGCATTGTCACTGTGGATGGAGAAATGGTAGCAATCCTCTTGGATGTTTAGGATACAAGCTAAACTCCCAGGGGCCTTCTGGGGTCTGGGATACCCATAGCATCCAGACTGGGACACAGACTGGGGGACCCAAGACCCCTTCCCTCCCGAGGAATTCAGCATTCACCCAGGGCAGGAATCTGGCCTCTCTGGGCTAGCTGCATGTCACAATGGGGCCCATTCTCAGAAGCCAGGAAAACACAGGCCCTGCAGAGAAAGGATGGATTCTTGTTAAACACAAGAGCCCTCAGTGCAGCAATTTAGATCAGGGCACAAATGGGGGCAAAGGACGGCATTCATACCCCACTTCTGTCTTGCCTGGAGGTCACTGCCTCTCCAGACCATTCCGTGCAAAGGCTCTCAAAAGCCAGAACAAAAGCCCGGCTCGGGGCTAAGAGGAGCGGAAAAATCCCCCAGCTCTCTCCAGACCCCAGCTGACCTGAAGCCCCTTCACTCAGACCCTCCTAACTTGACTTTTGGAAGAATATGCTGGTCTTGCCATATGGGTCTCCCAGAGGATTAGAATCCTCACAAAGTCCCAGTGCGTCACTGGGAGTCACCTCTTTTAGGAGTGGACAGTCTGAGGCCCAGAGGCTTTGTCAGTGTTTTTAAAACTTTTCTGCCACAAAAAGAAACAAATTTCACATCACAACCCAATACAGATAGCTAGGTAGGTAGACAGACATCTGAAACCAAAATTTCACCAAACAGCCTGACAATGAGTGACTCCCTGATCATTTCTAGTCTACCCTGTTTTAAAATGCTTGTTGGAAACTGGGAGACACGTCGCACACCTGAACCCCAATGGCTCAGGAGGCTGAGGCAGGAGGATCACAAGTTCAAAGACAGCCTTAGCAATTTAGTGAGGTCCTAAGCAACGCAGCAAAACATAAAAGACTGGGGATGTGACTCAGTGGTTAAGCACTACTGGGTTCAATCCCAATACCAAAAAAAATAAAGGGTTGGCGGTGCACTCTGTAATCCAGTGACCCAGGAGCCTGAGGCAGGAGAGTCTCAAGTTTGAGGCCAGACTCAGCAATTTAGTGAGGCCCTGTCTCAAACATAAAAATATAAAAAGGGTCAGGGATGTAGCTCCGTGGTAAAGTGTCCCTGGGTTCAACAATCCCCACCTACAAAAGGAGCTCAAAAAGTGGACACGATCATGATGACATATCTCAGGGCTTCAGGTTACCCCCTGGTCAAGGCTGCATGCTGTCTTCCCCCAGCCAGTGTGGCTCTCAAGGTCACCCCTAAGTCAGCTCTCTGGCACCCAGCCAGTCTCTCGAGCAGTTCCCAGCAGCTGCAGCCCTTGCAGACGGGCATCCCGGGCTGAGTGGCCAATGTCAGCCAGCAGACAGCAGGGCAAGAACATCGGGCTGGAAGTCTGTGTGTGTCTTCCTCTGCCAAGGTGCTTGCTGCAGAGGAAGAAGGGCGGGGGTGTGGGGACAGGCCGTGGGGCTCAATAAGAATTGCACCTGGTGAGGACTCGGCCCCCTTCCCAGAGTTGGGAACACTGGAGTGGGTTTGCTTCTCTCCCTTGCTTAGCAGCTCCTCCCAGCCTCTCCTCACTCTGGGAACCCTGACCACAGGATGCCACCTCCTTCCCAGGGACAACCTGCTGTCTACTGCTAGGGCATCCCCTCCTGCAGCCCAATCCCTGGTGGGCAGGCCTAGGTGTAGCCCCATAGGGAACATTCTGGGTCTGGACTGTCCGTCCATCTAGCCTCAGGAGACTGGGCAAGCCACTTGAAACCTCAGATTTGAGTGTCCTCGTTCATTAAATGGATTAATACTTGCTCTGCCTACTTCAGAGCACCGAAGGCCAAATACTGAATACTGGGAATTTTCTTTTCTTTTTTAACTGTGCTGGGAATGGAACCCAGCGCCTTGCACATGCTAAGCAGGCAAACAGCCACCAAGCTACATTCCTAGCAGAATCTTCTGTGTGTGGGGGGTGGGGGGGAGGCAGTGAAAGGGAGGAGTCAGGTGGATGGAGCACAGAATTAAACGCCTTTGCTGCCCCTCCTCCAGCCCCTCCTTCTGTGCTCTCTCCCACAACTGCTGCACTTGAATGCCTGGGGAAGGAGCCCATCATGTCTCAGCAAGAGAAATGAGAGGAGAAAAAGAGAGAAAGTGAAATAAAGAAAGCAAAGCTGCCCCTTTTCGGCGTGCTAGCATGAAATTCCAGGGCCTGCTCCTGGGAGGGCTCTATGTGTCCTGTTAGCCCAGTACAGAAACTATAGCCCCAGATACTCTGGAGGCTGAGGCAGGAGAATCACTTGAGCCCTGGTTCAAGACCAGCCTGAGCAACATAGCAAGACCCCATCTCAACAACAACAAAAACACTTGGTTTGGGCTGGGGTTGTGGCTCAGTGGTAGAGCACTTGCCTGGCATGCATAAGGCACTGGGTTTGATTCTCACCACCACATATAAATAAATAAATAAATAAATAAATAAAATAAAGTTTTATCAACATCTAAAATAAATATATATATATTAAAAAAAAAAAAAAAAAAAAAAAAAAAAACTAGGTTTTCCCAGTGTTCAGTGCTGGACAGAGACCAACAGTTGTTTTTGTGTCCCCAAAAACCCCAAACTCTGAAAATAGGGCTAGGATCACCCAGCTCCACCAATATCCAGAGAAGACCATAAGAAACCCTTCCTTGAGTTTCATGGATCTGCAGGATCCAAGTTGTGATTCATTTTGCTTTAAAAAAAAAAAAAAAGATTTTTTTTTTTTTTAGTTGTCAATGGACGTATTTAATTAATTTATTTATATATGGTGCTGAGCATTGAACCCAGTGCCTCACACATGCTAGGTGAGCACTCTACCACTGAGCCACAATCCCAGCCCCTTGTTTTGCTTTTTTGGTACTGAGGATTGAACCCACAGCACTCTATTACTGAGCTACATCCCAGGTCTTTTTAATTTTTATTTTGAGACAGGGCCTGGCTGAGTTGCTGAGGCTGTCATTAAACTTGGGATCCTCCTGCCTCAGCCTTCCAAGTTGCTGTGATTTGAGACGAGCACCACCATGCCCTTGCAGCATCCAAGTTTAAAAAGACCTTTGCCATCTGGGTAGCAACCACAGCTGGACAGAGGGTCTGGATATGAAAGAAGAATGTCATCACAGGCGATTCCTAGGGTGGTATTCTGGCTAGGCTGCCCCTTTCTGCGTGCTTCCCCCTCACCAAAGCCAGAGGTGTTGTGACTGTCCTCATCCTGCCATTGGGAAGTAGAGGATCAGGGGTGAAGGAAGTACCTCAAGGTCAACACCCAAAGCAGATAACAGGGATTGGAACTGCAGGCTAGCTGTCCTCATGTAGAGGTGACGTATCCCCCAGGAGGAAAGACCAAGAGATGAATGCTGTCACATGGGGTGGAGGACGGCCCTAGGCCACCTTGTATAGATGCGCTTGGGGTGCTGGGTCGGAGGAATTTCACCACCCCTCTTCCCCAGCCTGCCCGACCTGTGGACCATCAGTCCCAGTTTATTCAGTAACTCCCATGTTCCTGTTTTCCTGGCACTGTTGGTCACTGAGCCTATAGTCTTAGTCCCTCCCTGGACCAGCTGGGGAGAAGTCTGAATGGCCTTCAAGACACAGGCTGGAGGCCTTTTCAATTACATTAGCTTCTGGCATCGCTAGAGGGAGACCGAGCCCTACCCTACCCTCCCTTCTTCCTGTGACTTCCTGGGAGATGGTGATTCAGCAGCATGTCGGAAGCATGCTAGACTGTGACCTGCAGGGAGAGTCCCTGGCAGGGTGGGAACTGTCAGCACTGCTCAGGGCAAGACTTGGAGCAAGGAGCGGTTGAGGGGAGGGGGTCTTGAACTGTTGGGGCATTGGACGGGCCTTGCCCTCCTGCCCAGGCCAGGACTGTTGCAAGGCCCTGGGGGGTGGGTGTGCCAGGGAGTGGGGCCCCTGGTATGTTAGGGTTTGGGGAGTCCCAGCCACTGAATACCTAAGCTGCTTCTCAGCATATTCGGCAGCTAAAAATACAAAATGGCTTTGCTAAAAGGTGCCCAACCGGAAACCTCTTAGAGGTTTCCTATTAGGGCAGCTACTGCTCAGGCTGGAGGCCAGATACCGCGTGAAGGGTTCCTCCTCTGCCATCCCGCCATTCAGTCTCAGCCGGGCCACGCCCACTGCTAGCACTCACCGGGCTTAACCCCACGTGCTTGTCAGGCCCCGGGGCTCTGCCTTCCACTCTGGCACCCACTGCTGGGGGGAGGGGGTTCGCTGGGGGTTCGCCCAACCTGGCCTCACTCACTGTGGGACCTGGAAGGAGTTGCCCAGCTTCTCTAAGCCTTGCTCTTCTCACCTGCAAGCAGAGGAGACTGCACCACCAGCAGGGAGCCATAGAGAAGCCCTTGGTGGGGTGGGCTCCCCACTCTGATTGAAGGCCAGGCAGACCAGGGGATTTGTCTGGAAGCTTCTTTGGCATGCCAAGTACACTGTTCTTAGTGTGGATGTTTCTTAGGGGTGGCTGGGGCCCAGTGGAGATTATGCAATACTGGCAAGCCTCAGAATCCCCAGGGAAGCTTGCTGGAGATGAAGGTAATGCAGGGTCTGGGGGGTGGGGGCTGAATTTTTAGCCAGCTTTCTAGATGATTCCATTGAGTGGCCAGGCTGAGACTTACCAATGTGATACCTGGCACAAAGCCACTCAAGCCATGTGAATTATGTCTCTTCTGCACTCCAGAGCCTTGGTGTGCTCCCCTGTCACAAGGGAATAGCCTCCCTGCCGATTAGCTGTAAGAGAATCCTGAACAGCCCACAGCTGTACAAACAATGGGGAGAAGGAAGTGACCCCCTGTCTGGACTGCTGGCAGCCCGGGAATGGTGGGTGACTGTAGAGTCCCAAGTCCAGGAGGCTTCTCCTGGCAGGTCCAGCAGGAAAATGGTGGGTCACAGAACACCTCCTTGTTGACAGTCCTTCCCTGGTGGCCCAGCCTCAGCAAAAAAAGCCTGAACAGCTTTGGGTTCCTTGGGTGCAGAGAGCCTTGTGGGTGGACGCAGCCACCATATTGTGATCTCCTCCCTGCTGGGCATTCTCCCCATGCTTGAGCTCCATGAGGGCATTGCCAGGCAGACCTGGACAGTGTCCACCCGGTCTCTCTCCTGGCTCAGAAAGAGGAGCATGTTGGTTGGGGGCTGGATTCTCCCACTTTCCTAATGCCTTTTGGAGAAGCAGTTTCAACAGATTCTTATCCAACATTTTTTATTCCTGCTGGAGGGTTTATAAAAAAAACAGCCCTTCCCCCATTAGTTGACCTTGGGCAGTGCTGAACCTATTTCCTCATCTGAAAAATGAGGATGAAAGGCCCTTCCTCTTAGTGTGGCATACCAAGGGGGTTCTCAAACAGGCTGAGGGGGAGAGTAGGAGATTAGAAATGCAACTTCCTAGACTTTGCCCCAGCATTCCAGCCCAACGTGTTCTGAGCCCAGACTTTGGGAAGTGTAGGAGATTGAGGAGGGTTTTCATCCCTAGCTGTACACTTGGATTACCTTGCCATTTAACAAACACCCCCCCAGTGGCCTAGGCCACCCCTGGGAAACACAGGAGGTATGTCCTCCAGTCTCCAGATAGACCCGAGGGTGGTCTGCTGTTAGACCTTCAGCATTGTAAGCCAGGCACGGTGGCACATGTCTGCAATCCTAGCACTCAGGAAGCTGAGACAGAAAGATCTCAAGTTCAAGGCCAGCCTGGGCAATGTAGCAAGACCCTGTCTCAAAATAAATGAAAAGAACTGGGGTTGTGGCTCAGCGCTAAAACGCCCCTGGGTTCAATCCCCAGGAGTGCAAAAATGAAAACGCAAGGCATTTCAGGGGCCTGTGAGGTTCAGTTTAGGAAAGCCACTCACCTTCCAAACTCCCCTGAAGATTGGGGGAGCTATAGGGGACAGGATTTGGGAAACCTGTGTGATCCTGAATCTGGGTTAATCTCTCCCTGGAGGATAGGGCAGCCTCCAAGCTGCAGTGGTCCAGGCCAGGTATGGAGGTGGGGTGGGGTAGGTGTCCAAGGTCATTCAACAGTTACTGTCAGTGATAGTGTTTCAACTCAGTACTCACTTCTTCAGAAACCCAAAATCCATCCCTACTATTCCTGGCCTCCCGGTTACCCCTGCAGGATGTTATACCCCACTAAATTCCCAGATTGCCCAACCTTACCCATTAAGGAGAAAGAAGAGTTTTCAACACCGATCCCACAAACAGTGTTTATCCATCACCTTTGCTGGGCCCTGGAGAAGGTGGGGGTTGGGGAAGAAACAGCCACAGTGTGCTCTAGGTGAGGGGCACATTTTAATCAAAGGGTCACGGGGTGGGGGCGGGGGCACGCGCCTGTAACTCCCGGCGACTCTGGACTCCTAGGCAGGAGGATCACAAGTTCAATGCAAGTCTCAGCAATTTAGCAAAACCCTGTCTCAAAAATGAATAACAACTAAAAGGATGTATCTCAGAGGTATCGCGCCCCTGGGTTCAATACCCAGTACCAGAAGAAAAATAAAAATAAAAAGGTTACACAAATCTGTTAAGGGGGTAGGGATGTTGAGGAAGACACGTTGAGCAGGTGACATTTCAGTCGTGACTTAGAGACTGAGTGGGATGGGGCAAGTGATGGAAAGAGCCGGGAGGCGGAGCGCTCCAGGGGCGGGGAGCCGGCTCACAGCGCAGGTCGGGGCCTAGGTTTTAGCAACCTGCCTCTTGGAGCCTCAGTTTCCCTGCTCACCAAGTGCTTGGGCGCCTGCTTGCACTCCCCAGTGCTCCGAGGATTGGGGAAGGTGAACCCTGTTGTCTGGCGGGGCTGGGCGCTGTAGTCAGGGGTGCAGGCTGCGGGGCGGGGCGGGGCGGGGCGGGGCGGGGCGATCGCTCCCGGAGGCCGGGTTGGCGGGGCCACCCGCGAGCAGCGCCGCGCGCAGTGCGTGCAGCTGCGGAGCGCGCGGCTCCACGAGCCCTGGGCATCACATGAGCAGCGGCGCCGGGACCGACCGCAGCCCGAGCCCCGCAGCCCTGCGGCCCCGCGCCCCTGCCCGACCCTAACCATGTCTGTCTGTTGTTGCTTCTTTTTCAGGGATTATGGCAGTTCCAGGAGGAAATCAGGTAAGGGAGCCTCGGGGCGTTTTTCTCTCCCACCTTTCTGCTCCTTGCATGTGCCCGTCTGATCCTGCGGAGGACTTTCTCGGGGGTTGTCCTTGCCCGCTGGCGCTGTGGTTCTGAGGAGCCAGGGATATTCCAGTTGCCCCCTCCTTAACCCTTGTCCCCTGAGATCTCTCCCGCCGGGTCCCCTGGGTTCGCGGATGGGAGCGGGGGGTGGATGCACGGGGAGTGGGGGGTTGTCTCAAGAAGGGCCCAAGTCCCCACAACGTTAGCAGCCAGATCCTGCACCCCCGGGCTGCGGTGATCACTACTGGGCACCACTGTGGCTTCCCCCTCGGTCCTTCCTGTGGTGCGGCGGTGATGGAAGGGTTAACAGAGACGGGGGTTTTTCCCTGACTAAAGAGGGGTCGGTCGTCCTTGAGCGACTTGAGTTTTTAACGCCTGCACCGTGGACCTTCCCCCTCCCCCAGATCCCAGAGTGTTCTCCTTGCTGCAAGGTGGGGGTTCTGCGCGTTGGCCGGCGGAGACGCGCGTGGGAGGGGGCCAGCGGGTTCTGCACAGGCCTGACAGGTGCCAAGGCCCTCCGGAGTTTGCGAAGTGGGCGGAGACAAGGAGCGAGGTGGGGCGAGCCCTCGCGCGGACACTGTGTGCTGGGCGCTGTCCACTGGGGTCAGGAGTTCTCTAGGGGTGCGGAGGACTGTTCTCGCAAATGGCTAACGCCGGTGTGGGGTGCGGTCCCTGGGAGTTAGGGCTGCGTGTACTGGGGGGCGGGGCAGGGGCAGGCTGGAGCGATCTGTTACACGTGTGTGGCGCATATTTGTGAGATGGTGCATCGCTGGGCAGCCATCTGATGGGTCTGGCCCTTGAGAATGTGGGAAGTGGCCCCCGTCAATGGCTCCTGTGCCCAGGTGCCTTGGTCTGGGTACAAGTAGAAGTTCGTGTGCCTTGAATGATAGCACACAGTTGGGATGCGAATTGGGATAGATGTACGCTGTTTGTGAGCCCTCTTTCTTTTTGTATGTTGTGCATACAAGTGCGTGCTTACCTGCTCATTCGAGGAGGAAAGTTGTGTAGTGGTGTGTGTGTGGGCTTCGGGGTGGACACGTGTGTCCAAGGGTACATTTACTGTCAGGGTGCGAAGGCCGGGCATGGGTGCCAGTGTTCAGCTAGATCTGGTGGTGGGGGCTGGAGTCATTGTTCAAGTGTATTTGTATGCCTGTTTGGGGTCTATCTGGTTGTGGGGAAAGATGTGTGTCCATGACTGTCCGGTGGGTCTCTCAGGTTCAGGTTTGCCCACCCACCGGGGCAGAAGGACATTTCCTCCTCTTTAGAGGAGGGTGAGTAGCTGAGGGACTGTGGCCTCATCTCAGCTGTCACTTCCAGGCAGAGCCCAGATGGGAGAACTGAGAGGAAGGTGTAAGACTAGGATTGTGTAGTGTTAAGACCCCATCCCCAAGAAACCTACCCTGGGCCTCAGAATGGTACTATACTGGTTGATTCTTCCTATGCGTGACTGTAGGCAAGTTTCTTAACCTCTCTGTGCTGCAGTTTCTTCATTCTCTTCAAAACAAAGATGATAATGGTATATGTGTCACATGCCAACAATTAAATAAGTTAATGTGGAATAATCCCTAGCATCGGGTTTGGGGATTTAGCTCACTGGCAGAGTGTCAAGCCTAGCCTGTGTGAGGCCCTGTGTTCGATTCTAAGCCCGGTAGGGGGAGAGGAGTAGTCCCTAGCACACAACAAACTACATAAATTACCAGGTAGACATTCTGAAGCCCTGGGACCTAGTCCTGGCTCATCTGTCATCTTAGACAAATTCCTTTTCTACTCTGATCCTGTTTCCCCTGTAAAGGCAAGGTCCTCTGCCCCTCCCCCACACCCCAGGCTCCTGCAGCTTAGCCTTTGAGCTGCTTCCTAAGCAATGCCGGGTGCCCCACCCAGGCCACCTCCCCCAGGAAAAGCCTTCCCCAGTTTCTCTGCCTTCTGCCTTCAGGCCAGGAAAAGGATGGATGAAGAAATTTAATTTACATTTGGTATGCTTATGATAATGGCCACTTAGTGTCATGGTAGAAAGTGCCAGCTCTGGAGCCAAGCCGGAGGAGAGTCTGACTGTGACCTTGTGCAGATTTCTTACCCTCTCTGTACCTGTTCTGTCATCCATAAATTAGGATAATAGTTATATACCCCCCTCGTGATGGTTAACTTTTTTGTTGTGGTTTATATGTCAACTTGGATGAACCATTGTCCACAGATATTTGGTCAAGCTTTATTTTCAGTGTTCTGTGAGACTGAATAGTTCCTGTGAGAGTGTCTCTGGATGAGATTAACATTTAAATCAGTGGATTTTGAGAAAAGCAGATTACCCTCCCTAGTGTGGGTGGGCCTTATCCAATCAGTTGAAGGTCTTACCAGAACAGAGACCCCTTAGTCCCACCCCCAGCAAGGAGTTCTGCCAGCAGCCTACCTTTGAACTCCACTGCAGCTCTTCCTCCTACCTTCCAACCCCGCTTTCAGTGTTTGGACTCACCAAGCCTCCATAATCACTGGAGCCAGTTCCTAAGTCTCTTTTTCTCTATGTGCGTATTACATTGGTTCTGTTTCTTTGGAAAACACTGGCTAAATTTCACCTCTGGTGATAATGAAGGCCAGGTCAATTAATAACCATAAGCATGCCTAGAATATTCCTGCTGCCTAAGAAGCGCTCCCAAGGTGCTAGCTATGTGATTAATGAGCATCTGCTATGTGCTAGGAACTTTACATGTTCCTCGCTTGCTGCTCTGAATCGTATCACATGATGGGTGGTGGGATTCTCGTTTTACAAATGAAAACCTGAGTTTCAGAGCGGGTGACTGACCAGAGTCCTGGGGGAGTGCAGAACTGAGTCCATGTTCAGGGCTCTGCTCATCTCGGTTACAGAGCTTTCCAGGGTGACTGCAGCCAAGGTTGATCGCACAGGGAGAATGGGCAGTATTCCTGGTCTACTTTCCACATCTTAGTTCCAAAGCCTCAGCTTCTCCTGGGAGGGTCCTTACTGAGCCAAGTGCTCAGAATCTTGGGGGGGTCTGGAGGGAGGGCAGTTCTCTATGTTGCTCAGGCTGGCCCTGAACCCCTGGACTCAGGCGATCTTCCTACTTCGGCCTCCTGAGTGCTAGGACCACAGACATCCCACCAAGCCCTGCTCAAGCGTGGAGCCTCTGAAGCAAGTGTGGACTCAACTGAGGAGGAAAGTTCTCAGGCAGTTTACAGAGGAGCAGGAGCACTGGAAAGCAGCATGGTGCCACCTTCACCTGGGCTCCTCCCTGCCACAGACCTGCTCCCTCCCAGCCTCTTCCCCATCTCAGGAACTGCTAACATTCACCTGCTGTTCAAGTCCATCGCCAAGGACTCCTTTGCTCCTCTGACCTGCCAGAGCCACCGGCTTCGCCCCGCCTCCACCATCACTAACCCTCTTTCTGCAGAAGGCCCCAGCTTCCTCCCTGGTCTCTGCTTTCACCTTTACCCATTCCTGCCCTTCTCCACACCACAGCTAGGGGGCGCTCTCAAAACAGGTGTCAAATAATGCCCTTGTCTGCTTGAATTCGCCCAGGGACTGCCTTATTCAAGCCCTGTGTGATTTGACCCTTGCCCGCCTCCCTGACCTGGCTCCTACCCCTCTGGGGCCCTCATTCCCACCCCCCAACACATCCCTACCCAGTCCATCCTACTCAGATGCACGGCCACCCTCTGTGCCTTAAGCATACCAAGCTCCTGCCTCTGTGCCATCTTGTACTGCTGTTCCCTCTGTCTGGAATGCTCTTCGTCTTTCACATGGCCGACCCCTTCTTAGGATTCCTGCTTACTCGTCACCACTCACGAAGCCACCCCAGCCCTCCACTGCCTGGCTGCCCTCTCGCGTCATCTGCTCCTTCTACATCACTGACCATCCACTTGCCATCCGTGTGTTTTCTTGCTTACCGTCTGTCTCCTGTCACCTCAAGAGCAAAGGCCTTGGCTGCAGTGCACAGTACCGTGGTCCACCGGCTTGGTGAGCAGAGGAGTAGATGGAAAACGAAGATGGGCTGAATGAGCCCACGGGGGTTAGGACCGAGGGCCGTCTGCCTCAGCTGGGGACTTGGGGGAAAGGAGGAGTTTTTCTGATGTGGGGCAGAGTGCCGGACACTTTGACAATCCAGAGAGAGCTCGTGCCCAGAGGTGGCTGGGCAGCCCTGAGTGTGGCTTGTGAGCTCACATTGAGGTCCAGCCGTCTGCCAGGCGCTCTGTGAGGTGTTTATCTTGGGCTGGGGCTGTGGCTCAGTGGTAGAGCACTCGCCTAGCGTGTGTGAGGCACCACACACAAAAATTAAATAAATAAAGTTAAAAAATTTTAAAAATACGTGTCTTTCTGCCCTCCAGAAAGTTGTAGTCTGCTGGGGTGATGAACCACCCATACGAGAAGGGAAGTGAAGGAGCCACATGGTCACCTAGCCAGGGGCACAGCAAGTGCGAGGACCCAGGGTGGGAGTCTGCTGGCTGCTAAGCAGGCTTGTAACCAGAGTCGAGAACAGGGGAGGGCAAGGTTATGGGGTGAGAGCAGAGATGTGGCTAGGGGCAGGGGCATGGAGCAGCACAGACTGAAGGGTCTGAAGGCCATTTTAGGGATTTTGACATTCTCTGAGTGAAATGAGCCACTCAAGTGTTCTGAATTGAGGGATAAATGTGATCATCTGACTTTTTTTTTTTTTTTTTCTTTCTGGTACTAGGGACTGAATCCAGGGGCACTTTACTGTTGAGCTACATCTCCAGCCCTTTTTATCTTGAGACAGAGTCTCAGTTGCTGAGGATTTTCCTAAGTTACTGAGGCTGACCTCATACTTGTGATCCTCCTGCCTCAGCCTCCTGAGTTGCTGGGACTACAGGCATGCTCCACCTCACCTGGTGTGATCTGACTTTGATTGTGGAATGATTTCTCTGGTTGGCAAATGGAGATCAACAGGGAGAAGACCAGTGAGGGATGGCGGGGACTCCAGTGGAGGGTAGGACTGGTGGTGTGGGATGGGCCTTGCTGATGGGACGTGGGAAGGAAGAGTGAGTGGAAATTGGAAAACAGCAGAGTCAGATTGCCTGACTTCCTCTTCTCAGGTCCCCAGTTTGCCACTCACATGACCCTGGACAAACCTTTCATCTCTGAGCTTGCCTGTTTCGTTGTATCAGTCAGGTTTCAGGGCTTTGTTGTAGGGAGCTGACTTGCACAATAGGGCTGTGCAGGCAAGTCTGAAATCCACAGGACTGGCATGAAGAGGGGCAGGCTGGAGTGCAAGTGCAAGCTGGAGCTGCTGTCCACTGGGAGGTGTCCTCAGGGGAGCCTCAACTCTGCCCTGGAGAACTTTCACCTTGTTGGCTCTGGCCTACCCAGGTATTAAGATAATTTTCCTCACTTAAAGTCAACTGATTATGGGTTTTAATCACAACTACCAAACCACCTTCCTCAGCAACACCTGGATTAGTGTGTTTGCATACGTGGGACCGGGGCCTAGCCAGCTTGACACATAACACTGACCTTCACACCTGTAAAGTGGGTAGTCATAGAAATAGCGAGCTGGCAGGGACATACCGTGCTCAGGGCTCAGTGAGGCAATGCACTTAGAGGGTTTGTAACTGCCTGGCAGCAGGATGGACCTACTGTTTTTATCTGTGGTTGCTCCCCAGGATGGGTAGCTCTCTGGGGGCCCAGAGGGGCAAGAGCAGGTCCCCCAGAGCAGGGCTTCTGCAGACCTGGGAAGAGAGGAGCTCCCAGGTCTCACGGCTGTCTAGTAAACCGCGTGGAGTTCTGAGATGGGCCACAAGGGGGCGCAGGTGGCCAAGGAGTCTCTCAGATCATGGTGGCCAGGCAGAGGGCCAGGTGTTCCATCCCACCAAGGACCCTATGAGGAGCTCCAGCTCGTTTAAATGCAAATGAGGTTGCTCAAGAGTGTTGCAAGTCTGTTCTCTTAGGCAAGTGTTGATGTTCCTCGTGAAGTCCTGTTTACTTTACGCTTCTCCTTGGAAAAGCAGTGAGCTCAGCCCGGCTGCCATGCAGCATCATTAAATGGTATTATGGGGCTGAGGTAATGAGATCAGCGTGGATGCCGTTCCATTGCGAAGGAGCAGAGTTGCTGGGGGTTGAGGGTTCCGGTTTTGGCATCAGATGAACCAGGCAGGGTTTGAACTTCAGCTCTGCCCTGGGTTAGCTTTTTGTTGTCTTATTTATTGATAGATTATGAAAGAAGGGAGAAGCTGACCATACTTTAGACTGGAGAGAAAAGGATTCATGTGGGAGCTGGGATGCCTAGCATGCTCCTGGCCCTGGGTCCAATCCCCAGTACCACCCCAAAATAAAATAAAATCCTATACAAGAGGATGGAGGATGTATGTTTTTAAAAAATTCAACTGGGCATTTATTTCCATTCTGTGAGCCCCAGGGGAGACAGGACTTCAATGCAGTCATTGTGGAAGGGGCTGTCCAGTTAGGAATGCAGGGTTTGCTGGGCACGGTGGCATATGCTGGTGATACCAGAGGCTCAGGAGGCTGAGGCAGGAGGAACGCAAGTTCAAAGCCAGCCTCAGCAATTTGGTAAGACCCTGAGCCACTTAGCAAGACCCTGTCTCAAAATAAGATATAAAAAAGGGGGTGGGGATGTGGCTCAGTGGTTAAGCACCCCTGGGTTCAATCCCTGGTACCAAAAAAATAATAATAAAAAGGTCTGGGGATATAACTCAGTGCTAGAGCACTTGAGAGCGTGCACAAGACCCTCGGTTCCATCCCAGCACCACAAAACATAAAGAATGCAGACTGGGACAGGAATGCCTAGTTTCGTGTCCCATCCCTGCCTGCTGGGTGACCTTGGGCAAGTCCTTCACTTCCCTGTGCCTGGTTTTCTCGTCTGTTAAAATGGAGGTCACGGGAGCACTTTATCAGGCCTCCCGTTTGAGGCTGGGAATGGAAGTTAACAAACATGAAGCGCCGGCTCTGAGGGAGCCTTCACCTGGCTCCCTGGTTTTCACTGACTCGGGGCAGCAGGGGCGGTGTGAGCGCCCCATCTGTAGAGAGCACTGGCTTTGGCTCTTGCCCTTCTCCAGCAGCAGCTCAGACAGAAGAGGACTGAGCAAGTCTCATGTCCCAAATGCCCTGAACCAGGAGCACTGAACCACTGAGCCACATCCCCAGCCCTTTTTATTATTATTATTATTATTATTATTATTTTGAGATAGGGTCTCACTAAGTTTCTTAGGGCCTTGCTATTACCAAAAGCTCTGCCCTTGTCCCCAGTGCCAATCCATTAATGAGGACATGGTTTTGAGAATAAGGAAAAAGTTTTTATTGCTTTGCTGGCAAAGGAGAAGCATAGGGGGACTCCTGTCCCAGAGGCTGTGGTTCTCCCACCACGGGGAACAGGAGGCGTTTAAAGAGGTGATTAAAGGCTATATGCCACGTGTTCTCTGTTGGAAGTTGTAGTTCACTTGTTCATTTGGGAGACAGTCATTTCTGAGATCTTCTGGTGCCATCCCCAAAGTCTGGATTACTTCATTCCTGGTTCCTGTGGTGGGTGTGTGCTCAAGGTCAGAAAAGTCTGCCTAGGATGGGGAAGAAAGGTAACCCTGTTTCCCCTGAGATTAGGGAGGGGGCAGAATAGGGAGGAGGAGGGAGAGAGGAAGAGAAAGAAATCCTTTTACTAATAAGTCGCAGTGGCGGGGCAGCAAGGGCTATATTCAAAGCATAAAATGGACCACTGTTACAACATTAAGTTGCTGTGGCTGCCCTTGAACCTGCAATCCTCCTGCCTCAGCCTCCTGAGTCACTGGGATTACAGGCTTACAGGCATGTGCTGCCACACCTTAATTTGTTCCCATTTTATAGACCAGAGAGGAGCTTGCCCAGTCAGCAGGTCAGGCCGACCTAAGATTCCAATCTGATCTTCTGACCCAAACTCAGTTTCCACTGAAGTCTGATCCCTCCTAAACCAGGGCCCAAGGGACCCACTGGTATCCAGGACTGGAAGTTCTATAGACTGGGAGAGCCCTGCCTCAAGAGAACACCTCTCCTGCCAGATTTCTAGAAAGAACCCAATGGTCACAAGAAAATTCTTTTTTTTTAATTTATTTATTTTTATTGTAAACAAATGGGATTCATGTTGTTTCTGTTTGTACATGGAGAACAGCATACCATTTGCGTAATCATACATTTACATAGGGTAATGATGTTTGATTCATTCTGTTATTTTTTCCTTCCCCCCCACCCCTCCCACCCCTCTTTTCCCTCTATACAGTCCCTCCTTCCTCCATTCTTGCCCCCCTCCCACCACCCATCATGTGTCATCATCCGCTTATCAGTGAGATCATTCGCCTTGTGGATTTTTGAGATTGGCTTATCTCACTTAGCATGATATTCTCCAATTTCATCCATTTGCCTGCAAATGGCATAATTTTATTATTCTTTATAGCTGAGTAATATTCCATTGTGTGTATATGTGTGTGTGTGTGTGTGTGTGTGTATATATATATATATATATCACAGTTTCTTTACCCATTCATCAATTGAAGGACATCTAGGTTGGTTCCACAGTTGTCTGGCTATTGTGAATTGAGCAGCTATGAACATTGATGTGACTGTATCTCTATAGTATGCTGATTTTAAGTCTTTTGGGTATAGGCTGAGGAGTGGGATAGCTGGGTCAAATGGTGGTTCCATTCCAAGTTTTCTAAGGAATCTCCACACTGCTTTCCAGAGTGGCTGCACTAATTTGCAGCCCCACCAGCAATGTATGAGTGTACCTTTTTCCCCCACATCCTTTCCAACACCTATTGTTGCTTGTGTTCTTGATAATCGCCATTCTAATTGGGGTGAGATGGAATCTTAGGGTAGTTTTGATTTGCATTTCTCTTATTACTAGAGATGTTGAACATTTTTTCATATGTTTGTTGATTGCTTGTAGATCTTCTGTGAAGTATCTGTTCATATCCTTAGCCCATTTGTTGATTGGGTTATTTGTATTCTTGGTGTAGAGTTTTTTGAGTTCTTTATATATTCTGGAAATTAGTGCTCTATCTGAAGTATGAGTGGCAAAGATATTCTCCCACTCTGTAGGCTCTCTCTTCGCATTGCTGATAGTTTCACAAGGAAATTCTTAACGGGGTAAAGAGTCCCTTTGCAAGGCATGACTAATATCCCCGTAATCTTTCTTAAATTGGTTTGGCTTTTAATGAAGTGGATTTGCTTAGAATAAGACCCACCCTTCAGTACTGGCTACTATTAAAAATTCCTCTATCTGAAGCAGTTAGTCCCACCCTCCTCTTACCCATGCAAATAAGAGAAGGGCTGCTGCTAGCCCGGGGTATGGTCTGCTGCAGGTCCCAGCAGCTGCTGGAACAGGTGGAGGGCCATCGTGAGGCAGAGCAAGCAGGCCTGGAGGCCTCTGGGCTCTTTCTCCCCTAAGATGAATGGCCCAGCAGGGCACAGGACAGAACCAGCTCCGTCTCCTTCTGGGCCCGTCCTGCTCATCAGCCGCAGAGGAGATGGACAGAGACAAGCTGCCAGCAGCAGCCTGCCTTGCCCCAGCGTTCGGGGCCCCATGAGGTCTTCCTCTCTCCTATATGTTTCCTGGCCTGGCCCATGGAGTACACCTGAGAGGGCAGGACATGCCTGGGATTCCCAAGAACCAGGCAGGAGGGCTCTGATCCACAGGTGTAGGGGAAGACTGGAGAAGGGTGCCGGAAACTGGGGTGATCTGCAGGGTGTGGCAGTATCCCCTGGTGGGAGAGACTGTCGTGAGCACAGGCATGGGGCTAGAAGGAGATCCAGAACTTTTTTGTTTGAGTGGTGCTGGGGATTGAACCAGGGCTTCAGGCATGCTAAGCAAGTGCGCTAGCCCTGAGCCACATCCCCAGCCTGAATTTGAGAAGTTTGAAGAAAGGAGAAGCGTTTATCCTGGCAGGAGTGACAAGGCTCCAGGGGAGGGGTGGCAGGAGATGATTCTCGAAAGGAAGCCTTGAAGAGAATAGCCGCTGGACGTGGGACCTTTCAAAGCAATCTCCAGGGTTTCCTTGTCTGCCTGAGCCACCCATCCTCAGCAAGAAAGGCCCAGGCTGCTTCGTGAACATGGCCAAGACCTTCCTGGAACCCTTCCACCGCCCATCCCCAGAGCAAGCGTGTCTCGTAAAGGCACGGGCTTCTGGCACCTCTCACCCGGGGTGGTGTTTTTAAACAGTTTTTATTTTCATGGCACTGGGTCCTCAGCCTGATGTCACCCCTGGAGTTCAAAGTCATCTAATTGGAAATGAAAGGAGGCTGATTGGTTTGGCAACTCCACAGCCAGTCCATGTGGCAGTGATGCGATGGAGAAAGTGATGCCGCTCACGTGTGTGTGCGCCACGACGCCCTCTGCCCGACTGGCTTGGACACACGGAGCCTGGGCAGGGCAGGGCAGGGCAGGGCAGGGAGTGCTTCCCCCTCCTGGAATCCCAGGAAGAGGCAGCGAGCCTCGAGCCTTGATTCCCTCTGCCCGCTTGCCCCAGTCACTGCTGGCAAAGTAGGGCACTGGTCTAGAAGCGAAGGTGTGTACCGCAGAGTACTGAGCCCCCTCGCTGAAATGCAGAGCCCCGTGCTACCCAGGCCATGGAATCAGCATCTCTGGGGTGACAGCTGCATTTTTGTCAGGCTCCCCAGGATTCCAAAACCAAGCCAGGGTTACCTTCTAGATGTGCATCCATCACCACTTTCGGGGAAGACAGGCAGCGAGGTGGCAGGAGGGCTGGCGTCCTCAAGATGGGATTGTGACCGGACGGACAGGGCTACTCTGAAAATGCTTTCAGTTATCCCCTGAGTCAGAAGGGGACTAGAGGGGCAGGACCATGGGACCTGTCAGAGGACAGAGTTCTAAGCTTCTTCTCCCTGAAACACCAGGCCAGCATTTGGGGCCTTGGCAAATGGCTATCTGAGGGGCCTTCCCATCTGGCCTCATCAGGAGGCAGTGACGAGTCTCCGTCTGCCTTTTATTTAAAACCCACAAGGTTTTGTTCCCATGGGGAGGAGACACCCAGCTTGTGGTCCAGCAAAGAAACGCTTCCCACCGCGGCCCTCGGCCAGAAAGCAACTTGTTCCTGCCTTCAGCCTTCTGGGTCACAGACATGTGACAACAGGGCAGCATTTCCAGAAATGATGAAGCCAATGGAAAAACAAAGGTTTGGGGAAAATGTGCATTACTTATTGTTTTAGCACCTTTTTCTGATCTAAAGTTACTTTGTTTAGAAACAGAAATGTGGCATGTGTAACTTAGTTGGCCCAGGGCCTGTCTGTAATTGGTCAGTTTTAAAATGTGAAGGCAAAAATGTTTTTTTCCAAAGATTTAGGAAAACTTAGAAGTTTGCAAGGGAAAAAAAAAAAAGAATGCTCTTCCCCGACTGCCTTTGCTTTGCCCTCTGGATCTTGTTTCCACGTGTGACCGAAGCATCTGGCAGGAAGATGGATTTAGTTCACGTGAGAGCTGGAGTCTTGCATCGAGGCAGCGGGACCTTGTCGGGAGTTCCTTCAGGACTCCATGCTCAGAAAGAAGAGTTGGCGCCTCTTCCCCATCCTTCCCCTTGGCAAGGCTCCTGGCTCACGGGTGTGGGGTTTTAGACGGAGCCTCCCGCCCAGGTCTCCCAAGACTGCTTTTCCCTGTTAGGCAAGGTCTCCCCAGCTTGGTGCTGGGCAACCTTAGGCCCTCTCCGTGTTGGAACAAGGTCTGAGTGGGTACACAACTGTCCTGCAGGAGGGCGAGGTTCTTATAAAGCAGTGACAACAGGCCAGTGAGAGAGACCAAACTAACCTGACTCTGTGCCTTGGCAGTGGCCCCCAGGGAGACCTTGCATGCATGTGGATCCGCCAGGGTGAGACACGCTCAGCTCCACCTTTCTCCATGACTTGGACTGTGCTGTGTTCCCTAGGTCCATGGCCAGTGGACACTAGTGGCAGTCTGCCCTGGGGGTGAGGCAGGGAGGGTTCCTTTGAAAACTGATTGGATAGGAAGCAAGTTTCTTTTCTTTTCTTTTCCTTTTTTTTTTTTTTTTTTTTTTTTTTTGCGGTACTGGGTATCGAATCCAGGGCCTTATGCTTGCAAGCAAGCATTCTACCAACTGAGCTATCTCCCCAGCCTGGAAGCAAGTTTCTGAATGAATGTTGGTGTTAGACTTTTCCTCTGGAGTTGGATGGCTCCTGCCAGACCTGTAGCTGGCCTTCCTGGCTCTGGCCATGGCTGCCTTCTAGGCTGGTCTAATGGACATCTAAGTACCTACTATGTGCCAGGACTTACTGTCAAGCCCTAGTGGTATTAAGATGGACATGACGAGGTCCTCGTCCTCTGAGGACTCCCAGTCAGGTGGGGGTGGTGGACACGTCAACAGCAGTGTCAACACAGTGTCACCAGTGCCACACACAGCCAGGGTGGAGTGATCTGGAGTCTCCATGCAAGGCATACAGACCTGCTGAGGAAGCTCACAACCTCCCACAGCTGGTTCACCCAGGGTTTTAAATGAGCCAGCTGGGCAAAGGGAAGGAACAATCATGCAGAAGACATCTGGCCAGTCACAGCACTACCTGTCCCCATGTGCCACACCCCCGGGGTACCTACTGTGTGGTGTGTTTCAGGGGTGCTGTTGTGGACCTCTGGCTTGGTAGACTTGTGGCACCTTGGCTGGAGAGAACGTGCCCCAGGAGCCACTTCTAATCTCCTTATTTTTAGGCCCCTCTAGTGGTCTCCTGAGAGATGCTTGTCCTCACCTGTGAAAGGAAGGCATGAATCCTGACCGTGATGATAGGACAGTGGCCCCCATACCCAGCCAGGTGGCACTAGGAGGTACTCACTGGATAGCTGACTGTGGCCTCCCCTGGGGAAGGAGTGTCCATCCAGAAGAACCCCAAGTCGTTGATGGTGGACCAGGATTGACAGGACAAAGAACAGCCCTTTGGTATCCCAGGGGAAGATCAGCAGAACCCAGAGAAATGACCTGACCTCCCCACGCTTGTGCAATGAACCAGGAACAGGACCATCAGAGCATCAGAGTACAAGGCCTCCTTCCAGGCTTCTCCCTGGGGTGGAAGCTCAGCATTAGCCAGAGCCCTGCACTGTGGTGCACAAGGGTTAACTCCGCCCTCCCCTGTCCTCCAGGCCCTCTCAGCTGCGGCTTTCTGGGCATAGCTCAGTCACGTGAGAGCCAGATGTGGGGATTTCCCAAGCAGTGATATGTGTGTGTGTGTGTGTGTGTGTGTGTGTGCGCGCGCGCGCGCACATGCACAGCTCTGTTTACGTGGCATCAGGGAGCTCAGGGGATTGGTCAGACTCACACAGAGCTGGGGAGGCCCAGGGGCTCCCAGCAAACACCATGGGGGGTTGCACCAAGCCCCACTCCCAGCAGACATTGTAGATAAGCAAGTTGCTCCTGCGCAGACTCCAATTTCCTACAACATCCATCTTGCCACAAGACCATATTGGTTATGGATAATTTCTTTTTAATCTTTTGAAAGGCTTTAAAGCAGATGCTGCAAACCAGCAGCTTGCTAGACTATTCTGCCAGGCTAGGGGTCTTCCTGTGAGCCTCTGTGCCCAGCACAAGCTTGACACAGAAGGCAAAGGCTGGACAAAGGCAAGGGCAGGGCCACAGGTGCCAAGAAGGCCTTGGGCAGTGGATCAGTCTCATTTTCCTTTGATATCTGTGGAACCAAGAGGAACCAAGATCACTGAACAATCATCCTCCCAGCAGCCACTGAGGATTAATTGTGTAACTCCCGTCTTCAAGGTGTTGTGAGGTATGGACAGGATTTAGACCTGAAGGAACTTAAGGTCTACCTAGAGATTGAACAAATTTTTATTAAGCACCTACTATGTACCAGACACTTGCTAGGACTCTGGTCTTAACCAGACATTCTGCAACCAATTGAAATAGTGAACAAGGGCAAGATGAGGGAATCAGGCACACGGAGAAGTGGCGTCTGCAGTCTCTGCTTAGGAATGAGCTCTGCCCTGGACGCCCACCCTCATCTGCATTCCTGACCTGCTTTAGTTCCTGGCAGCGTCCAGCCAGGTGTCTGCTGAACCTGGGGAGCCCTGCCCCAAAGGCGGCCCAGTAATACAGGCTCAGCCTCCCGGTCTTGGCCGTGGGCTACCAAGAGCAGCCTGCCTCCTCCTGAGTCTGGGCAGCCCTGGCGAAAAAGGAATCACTTTTGTGGTGGCCCTAACAGTGCCAGGCAGGCGACTGAGGAACCAGGCTATCTCCCCAAGCCAACAGGACTCTTGAAGCCGACAGGAACGCTTGGGACGGTGTGTGTCCCCACTGCTGTGCTACATGTACAGTCAGGTGGTCCAAAGCAAGGCCCCCAGCTGTGTGCACGGCTGACTTGTTGAATAGCTGGAGTTGATTCAATGATGATCTGAGAACAAGAGGGTCTTCTGAAGACCCTCTCCTTTTCAGTCTGGGATGGGAATGTCTCCAGGGCACTGAGGGCACCTCCACTGGCTCGGTTGCTCCCTCCCAGATCCCTCCCATAAAGGCAAACCTGCCTGGAGCAGGCAGGCAGGATGTGGGGCTGGGCCCAGCAGCTGTTGGCTTCAGCCTGCCTCTTCCTCGGTGTGAGCATGTGTACTGGGCTTGGGCTGGGGCTTCTCAGGGAGCTGATGGGTGGGGTAGTGGGGGGTGCATCCCAGTAAGTGGGGAGGACCACCAAGGCAGACCACCCCAGGGAGGCGGGTGGCTGGGGTCCTGGAACTCTGCACAGTGTTGAGTTTGTCTCCTCCACACACAAACACCCTGGCGGAGTAGGGCGAGGTGAGAACCTGAGAACCGAGGGGGAGGCCACCACCCCAGGGGCTGCCATGGGGTCATACAGCAGCTGCTGGGAGCAGAGGCCTGCACCGCCTACCTCCCCGCGCAGCGCCCCGCCATCCACCCACGCTGCCTTCGACCAGCCCCAGCACCTGTCTAACAGGGAAGCTTCCGCTCTGCCCGGCACCGTCTGGCCTGTCTGCTGCCCCCACCAGGGCGGCCCCCTAGGCAGCTGCAGTGCTCCCCGGGGGCTGACCCCACCTCTCCATTCCTTCTGGTCCAGCCCTGGACTAGGCAGGTGCCCTTGAACTTAGTCCCTCAGGGGCTGTGGGTGGCTCCAGGCCCAGCCCCCTCTGCACCCTGTTCCCACCTGACTGGGAAACTGACTGTTCCTGACTGCATAGCTCAGCGGCCAGAGGGTCAGAGTGCATTCCTGTCCGGGGTTGGGCTGCCCCCACACGTACCCTGGATTCTGGGAAAGGCAACACTCTGGGGAAAGGGGGGAGGCCTTTTCTTGCTGAGTGCACAATGAATAGGAATATGGCTGCATTTACAAAGAGAGGCACAGCAGAAATAAATAAGGTCTTAGCCAGTGACTGGGGAGGATCCAGAAAATAATGTCCTCCATTAGGGCCCCTGGATCCCAGTTCCCAGCCAGCCTGCTTCAGCCCAAGACTGACACCATCACTTCCTTGCTGTAGGACCTTGAGAAAGAACCTTGATTTCTCCGGGCTTCACATTCCTCACCTGTAAAATGCAGATTGTTGTAAGAATTAAAAAAGGTAATGCCCATAAAATGTTGAGCACCATGTGTAGCATGATGTTAAGTGAGTGGGGCATAATCTGTTCCCAGCCTTACTGCTGTGTGATCTTTGGCCAGTGTCTTCCTGTTTCTGGTCCTGAGTCCTAACATGGTCTTTTCAGCTTTAAGGTACCCCCAAGAAGCCAAGGATGTGGCAGAGAGTGGGGAGTCTGGAGACAAGCACTGGGGATTTGCTTTTTGTCTTTCAGAAATATCCAGCAGAAATGCAGCCCTACTAACTCTCCTCTTAAGTACTCTATTTGTTTAGGTCAGAAGTCTGTGGCCCAGGACCCTCAGGCCTTGGTATAACCAACTACATAATTTGTGGGGCCCACTGCAAAATGAAAACACAGGGCCTCTTGTTCATAAATTGTGAATGATTTCAACCCTGGGACAGAAGAGCATTAAACCAGCCCAAGGCCCTTCTAAGCATGAGACCATAGGTGACTGCACACCTCCATGAAACCAGCTGTCCCTACCAGCGAGGATGGGGGTAGGAGGCAGGGCCTGGGCAGAGCTGCTGCTATGGCAGCATTAACCCCTCACCCTCTGGTGCAAAGGCATTATGTTTTCCTGCTCTAAGTACTTGCAGCCAGATGGCGGCTGCCACTCGTGCTAAAATAAGCTTCACAGAGCTTCCCCTGTGAGAAGCAGCTCACACACATGCTACCTTAGTCCATTTTCTGTTGCTGTATCAAGATACCTGAGACTGGGTAATTTATAAAGAAAAGAGATTTACTGGGGTCTGGAGGCTGGGAAGTCCATCATCAGGGAGCCACATCTGGGACTTCAACTCATGGTGGAAAGCAGAAGGTGCAAGAGAGAAAAGGGGCAGGACTGACAGTAGCTAGCCCATTCCTAGGGAAAGGCTCTATCCCATCCCCACAAGCCAGACCCCTCCCCGAGGCCCCCGCTTCCAATAGGACCACAGTGGCAGTCACATTTAAACATGCATTTCAGACCCACAAACCACAGCACACACTAAGTAAGTGAACCACTGCAAGCTCGTAGTGGTTCACCTTTCAATCCAGGTGAGTTTGGATTGAAAGACATGTTTTCCAGCTTGGCCATCTTAATTCACGCCATGGTTTACCCCAGATGGTATAAGAACAGTGCCTGCCACAAAAAAGGGACCCCTCTTAAAGGAACAACTATTGCTGCTATTAACTACTGAGGCTAGCTGCTGCTAGACCCTATGTAGTCGATGACCTGAAAGCGGTGGCTGGGCTCCCTGGTGGCCTCGTCAGAAAGAAAAAGAAGCAGGTGCAGTCTGCAGGAAACAAGAAGTCCAGCCACATGCAGAGTGTCATTGTGCCATAGGCAGAAAGGACCAGGGTACAGCGGTTATTCAGAAGCCAGTTCAAGGCTGCGTGTAAGAATGCCCGGGGGGGTGGGGGGGTCCTGCAGGAGGGAGGGCACAGCAGACAGGGGAGGTGTGCCTTCCCCTCCAGGACCCGAGGGTGGGGATGTGGAGGCTGGTAAGGGGTGCCCCTGCCTGGTCCCTTGAGCCTTCAGTTCGCTTTCTTTCTCCACGGGGTTTGGGCCTCCGCCGTGCTCACTCCTGTGTCTCCCATCTGGGCTCACAGCCTGCTCTAGATTTATTAGTGTGGATGGTGGAACTTGCCTTACACCAGGGAAGCCTTCCCAGAAACGTGGCTCAGGACTAGATTTGGGTAATTGAGCCCAGTTCCCAGTGCTCTGGAGTTACTCGAGGTTAAAGGAAGCCTTATCAAGAAACTGAAGGGTTCCCCCAGACTCAGTCTGGCCAGGCAGGGTCGTCCTGGGAGCCTCTGTAAAGTCAGGCACGTGTAGGCGGTCCTTTGCTTTCTTGTCAGCTAGGCCTGGCAAGAATGGGGATCAGCGTCGAAGTGCCCTCAGGTCCCCCCGATCTGGCCATGACCTGCATGCACCTGGGGTTCCCTGTAACCTTGCCAGCCAGGAGGAACGCTGGCAGGAGTGTGATTGTCGGGGTAGCTGAGGGGGGACGCATCCCCATGCCTCTACCTCCCAGGAACCCACAGATTTTTGCCACCAGCTTTGTCCCTGCCCCTACTCCCCTCCATGTCCTGGAAAGCTCATTTCCTCCACTCCACAACCTCTCACAGGCAGTGGGTCATTTCAGTCCCCCACCAATACTGGAATTGAGCCCAAATATGCTCTACCACTAAGCCATGTCCCCAGCCCTTTTTATTTTTTATTTTGAGACAGAGTCTTGCTAACTTGCCCAGGCTGGCCTCGAACTTGGGGCCCTCCCGCCTCAGCCTCCCGAGTACCTGGGATTACAGGCGTGTGCCACCACACAAACATCCATATGAAGGAAGCATAGTAGGTATTTTCAAGCCCACACTATGGAAGGAAAAGAAGCTCAGAGACTTGCTAGATGCCCCCAAGTCAGCAAGCAGCAGCGGTGGGGGAGCTGAGCACATGAACCAGGTTTTTCTTAATCTTGCTCCCCATTTCTGCTCCGTGCCTCTTGAGAGATCTGTTTTGAACTTGGGTTTCCTTACTTTGAGCCCACGTCCAGGTAGTTTTCTGTGGAAATTGATCTCTGTCTCTGAAAAGATTCGGTTCAGCTGTGTACACTGGTGTTGTGGAGACTACCAGGTTTCTGCTGGGAAGTCTAGAACATCTGCCAGCTACCTTAGAGATCAGTATGCCCAAATGCTTAATTTCACAGTACGAGCATGGAGGCTCAGAGGAGTTAAGCCACCTACCCAAAGTAACACAGCCGGTTATAGGCAAGACCCCTCATGCAGATTCCCAGTCCAGTGCCCCTTGTTTCCCAGCAGGCCCATGACCCTGTTCTGTAGGGCCTTTGGTTCTTTGTCACCAGAGGAAAGGGAGGTGGAGACAGTGGGGAGGACAGAAGGCAGTTGGTTTGTGTCAGTCACAGCTGCTCCTCCGCTGCGCCCTCTGGCCCGCTCGCCCCTTCTCGCTGTCTCTCCATCTCCGTTTTCCCAGCCCCGCGCCAGCCGCCTGCTCTGCCTTCTGGCCAGACAGCCAGGGCCCGCGAGCCAGGGGTTCTCCTCTGCATTGTAAGGAAGCGGAAGGGCTCCTTCCCACCCGGGGAGAGGGCTTGCTAGGGTGGCCTGGAGAGAAGGGACTCCAAAGCGGGGGCGTGGAACCGGATTGATTTTGCACGTCCACAGGACTGGGAAAAGTGTCATCTTTCATAAAGCTTTTCTTTTAGAAAGATAGACTCGTTTCTGGTCTGCTTCCCATTTTCCACTGGGGACAGGGGAAGGAAGGCCTGCTTACAGGGCTCCAGGGGACAGACACAAGCTCAGGTTGTCTGCCCGTTGACCAGGCCCGGCCCACCATGTGGTTCCGTGGATGACGCTCAGGAACAGCCCGCTCACCGCTTCCCATTCCATTGGTGGCTGTATTTGCACAGGCACAGTAGGGGGTCTCCACAGAGGATCTAAAGCCTAAAATGCTCTTTGGCTCCTTGCAGACCCCTGTTCTAGTGGGTTCTCCAGGCCTGGGGAAAATGCCTTCCCTGGCTTCACTCAGAGAGGTCAGTCTTTCCCAAAGCGTTTCCTCATGAGGAACCCCAAAAGGAAGGTACGGAGTGGGAACACCATTGGAGGTGGAAGGGGCTGTGGGTGACCTCTTAGCTGGGTAGCATAGGGCTGGCAGGGCCAGCTGGGCACTAGCCTGCCCATGGGCGTGACTTGGCCCTGCTGGTTGGGCCGCCCACACAGCCACATCTCAGGATAGAGCAGTCGGAAGTTGGAACCCTCGCAAGATGTGGGCACCCGACAGGAAAGCCCCGCGCTCAGAGCTCAGGCAGCTTAGACCTCCGAGGGCCTGGGTGTATCTTGCTTGCCCTGCCTGTGCCCGGGCTGGGCCACTGCACCAGCACCACTCCTGCTGCCCAAGGCGCCTGCTGGCTGCCAGGCCTAGGGACAGGCCCTGGCTGCAGCTCTAACCCTGGTCATCCCTTGACCCCTATTCAGCTGACCTGATGTCTGAGCGTGACTGGGGGGAAATATTTGGGCCCAGGTGCCAGTGTTGGCACGTACGGTAGTGAATGCCATCTGGTTTTCATCTTTGCAACCCAGGGAGCCAGGCGTATTCGAACACACTCCGGGTAGATATGGCCAGTGGCAGCTCACGCTCTCTGGGCACTGTGCAGGGCCCTGTGATGTACTGCCTCATTTAATCCTCACAGCAACCCAGAGGGAAGTGTGTCACCTCACCCCAAGATCAGGAAAGGATCAGAGAGGTTCGTAACTTCCTCAGAGGGACAGAGCCTGGATTTGAGCCCAGGCAGTCAGACTCCAGAGGCCTCCCTGAACTTCTCCACAGAGTCCCAGTTTGTGGGCTTACCATGCAATCTGGAAGGGCCAGCTTCCCATTTCTCTGTGGAAAGTCAGTCTACAATTAGAAGGCAGCTTGCTCAGCAAGGGAGGGGGTGCTTTAAATGGTAAGTGGCATCAAGCTCTGATTGCCCGAGGTCTGTGTCCCTATAAGAGATGGACACTAGGATGTGCAGCCTTGGGCAAGTTACTTAACCTCTCTGGTCTGGTTTCTTCGTCTGCAAAAGGGAGGGAATAATAGTACCTATCACTGTAGGTTTCTTGTGAAAAATAAATGTGTTGCTCTATGGAAAATATTGGTACACAGCTTGGCAGACAGTAAGTGCTATATAAATGTTAGCTGCTGTTTATTGTTACTATCTGTGAAGGGATCAGGCTGCTTTCCGGGACAGCTCGGTGGACGGTGCAAGGGTTTGCTCTCAGACTTGCATCTCCATGTTTTCCAATAGTCGTCCCCGCAGCAGCCAGCGCTCTGCTCCTTGGAGGTGATGAACAGTCCAGCAGAGAAAGTATTAGCCCTGGGGTGCCGCCAGGCCTGGCTGCATTTCTGGCCCCTGGGAACTTGGCTCAGTTACGTCCCCTATCTGAATGGCTCCTGTCTGCAAGATGGGTCCACAGATGTGTGCCCCCTCGTGGGGTTGTTACGGGAAGTAAACGAGTCTCTGGGGGCAGACAGCACCCAGGATCTTTATGTGGCAGCCTCCGATGTTCTAAAAATGTTCACTCCAGTGATTAGACCAAGAGCTTTCTGTCTCAGGCCGTTAATGGTGTCCCATCTCATAATCAGGTGTTCTGTGGTGCTTTGATTCTTGTTCCTTCTTGACAGGACAACTTAACCCCATTTCACAGGTGAGGAAACTGAGGCCCATAGAGGATACCACTGTCTGAGCCTGGAATAGAGCCCTCATGTCCTGGTCACTAGACTTGCCTCTCAGGGTCAGAGCCAGGAATGAGGCTCTGTGAGGGAGACTTCCTTCCACTTTCTAGGGCCTGTGTCTGTCCCTCAGTGGGTGGGACTGTGGCAAGAGCTGAGCAGGGATACCTAGTTGATGTGGTACCCCAGAACCTGGAGCCTGGCCTTGAGTGCCCCAACCCTTACATTTGAGGTTCTGGGTCCCGGCTGCTCAGCCTGTTAGCTCACCAGAATCTCGGGAGCCCTGTGGGGCCAGCCACCCACGTGGCCCCAGAGAAGGAACAAGGCTGGCTGCTCCAGGGCTTGATAACCAGAGGGTCCCACTGCAGGGAGGCCCTGCGCAGGACTCTGCGCTCCAGAGGATTCCTGCGTTTCGACAGACACCTCATTATCCCGGTCCCAGCCTCTGTAATCACACAGGCCCACGCCCAGCAGCCATCCCAGGGCCAGGAAATCACTCCCCTCCCCTCCCCCGCCTTCCGCCCACGGCTGCCGATCCAGCGGCGCCTGCCGCCACTCGCCACTCGAGGTGGACCTCCTGCCTGCCTAACGGTTCTCTCTCCTCTGGTTCTCCTCCCCTGCTGCTTGCTCTCGGGGGACTCTGAAGTGTGGCTGTCCAGCTGGACGGAGTCTCCCAAGAAGGACTCGACAGGTACTGCTCGGTGTGCATGAGCGCGCGTGCATGCGAACATGTGTCCCAGCGCGCATGCTCGGGGCCGGTGCCCGCGGGCTCCTTGCCGCATGCTTCCTGTGACGTGTGGCAGCCTTTGTCGGCAGCCTCTAGCATTCCCTGTGCCCTCTGCCTGCCAGGCTACCCCTTTTCAGTGCTCAGGTCCAGCCTGGGAGCCCTTTGTGGGGTGCTGGTCAGCAGATGTGCTGCGGCCTCAGGGTGTGTGGGTTTGAAGCCCAGCTCTGCCACGTCCTGGCTGTGCTCCTTGGGCGGCTTCCCTGACCTCCCTGGGGGAGTGGAAGGCTACCTTGGGGATCCTGGCACACAGAAGGCACTTGGGCCATGGTGGGCTGCTGTTCTCTTCAGCATTATCTCATGGGCTGCCTGGTGAGAGTGGGGTGGGACAGCCGAAGGTGACTCATCTCATCTCAGGTAGTTAAACCAGAGGTAGGGAGCTGAGGTCCCCTATGCCAAGCCTGGTTTCCAGAGATCTCAGTGGGGAGCTGGTGATTTGGGACAGAGCATGGGGGGCTGCCCTGTGACTGTGACGGAGGGTGGGTCACAGCTCCCAGGACCCAGCAATCCAGATCTTGAAGCTGCCTCTAGCCTGGGGGTTCTCAAGGCTTTGGCCTGCCTGGCCCACATGGCCCTCAGGGACAGGGGACTTGGCCTGCATCTGGGCAGAACTGGGCCATGGGTCAGGGACTTGCCTTTAGCCTTTGGTCTTGCTGCACAATGGCATCAAAACCTGAACAGCAGGATTTTCAGTGCCTAGAGAGATGATCAAGGGAGGGATGGGATTTCCAGAATGGTCTTCCATGGGGCCCCTTCATCTCTAAGAGCAGAGATTCAGGCTGGGGGCTTGGAGGAAAAGCAGAAGCATCAAGGGTCAGAGGGGGCTGGGCCGGCTCCAGGGCTTAAAGCCCAGGCCTCAGCCCTCCCCACCACAGCTGTTGGCAGGGAATGGGAGGCCGAAGTCCCGGGAGAGGGGCCAGGAGAAGAGGAGGCAGTGGGGAGGGGAGGGTCCGCTTCCCTTGCAATCATCCTTCTGGTGTTCCCTGTGACGAGGGGCTGGGGCCTGAGCTAATCACTGGGCGCCTGTCCCTTTTTCCCCTCTGCATGAGCCAGTGAGCCACTTGGCCCATAGCAATACATTTTATTCACCAAACGTATAGCTGAGAGACCAGCAGGCCCAGTGCAGCCTGGGAAGAACCACTTTCGAGGGGCTGGAGGGGCTTTGGTGGCATGCCCAGGGTTGGGAGGGTAATGGGGATCCTAAGGTAGAGGCCACCACAGGGCCTGTCTTCTTAGGAGGAGCCCCGTTCCTTGGAGTGAGAGACCCAGGAGAGGCAGTTTGGCTGGGAGGAGTTCAGGGTTGGGGGTCTGAGGCAAGTCAGCAGGTTTCTCTGAGCCTTGGTGTCCCTGCCTGGAATGTTGGAGAATTCTGTGAGACAGGAAGCTCAGAGGTGACTGGCTGGTGCTAGAGATTCTAACAGATAAGGGTCCGGGGCTGCTTAGTCTGGCATCCACCCCAGAGTGGGCCCAGTGAGCTCTGATCTGGCTCTTTCCAGCTGGCAAGTGCTGGTTGCCTGCCTGGAGGAGGGTATGGGAGAGGCATGTCGCGGGGACCCAGCCCTGGGCCTCCCTTCCCACCCTGCTCTTGATGCCTGTGGCCCTCCCCTGAGCTGCCTGCTGGTTCTGAGGCTCTGTAGAACCAGGATGTCCTTAGCTCCCTGTGATCTTCCACTCCCTGTTTGCTTTTTTGCTGGCTGTCTACAGTTTACATGGGACTTAAACCCCTGTAACTTCTCTCCACGCTCAGAACAGCCACAAGGTCCTGCTGTTATCCCTGTGTGCAGTGAGGAAGCTACATCTCAGAGAGGTTAAGTGTCCTCCCTGGGGTCCAGAGCAAGTAAAGGTAAAGCAGGACTGGACCTCAGACCCTAAGCTTTTGCATGGATGGATCTCATAATGATTATGTCTATTCTATGGCACCTGTCCTGGGGTGTCATGACTCATCGTGGAGACTGTGGAATGAAGCACACAGTCTGGTTGGGCAGCCATGGCCAACAAAAAGTCCAGGAGAAAACAGGAGGGGGCACCGTGGCTAGGGTGATGAGGAGGGAGCCTTCTGCAGGGGCAGAAATGCTGGGGGAGAATTGGGATTGGCAGAGAGAAGGGAAGGCCTTCCAGGCAGGGGCAGGGGCTACAGCAAAGGCTAATTCAGAACTTTCATAAAACGTTGTCATTGGCACACAGTAGGCGCTCCATACATGCGTTTGGAATCATGAATGTTGCACGAAATGGTGTGGGGTGTCAGGGAACTCAAGCTTAGATTGCAGGAAAGATCAGGCTTGAATTCGACCTTTATTCTGTAGGTAACAGGGAGCTATTGAAGACCTTGGAGCAGGGGACTGACTTGGCAGAGGCCTAGCTTAGAAGTATAAGGTGGCAGCCAGCGTTGAGCAGGAGCCAGGGTTCCAGCCAGGTGGGTGTTGGAGGAATACAGGTGTGAGGCAAGGGAAGGACAGCGATCCCAGGGACCTCCCAGTGCCCCAGCAGGCCCAGCACAAGGTCTGCCTCTGATCGAGACTCTACAAAGTCCCCTTCCAACCTGGGGGAGGCTCTGCTCTCTAGAAGGGGTCCAGCCCTCCTCCTGCTTCTGCCAAACCCTTTTCATCTGAACACGAGAGGCTCCCTCCCTCTCCCCTCCCCTCCCTTCTCTGGGCAGACTCCTCCAGCCCCCAATTTTCCAAGCTTTGGCTGGGAGGGGATCCAGAGCCGCCTCTGGGATGACATCACTGCCCACCGGCCGCCTGGCCCACCAAGCAGTTTCTCATCTGGATACCTGCTCCTGGCGCCTGTCCCCCACCCCAGATGCCAGAGAGGGCAAGCCAGGAGCCTGTGCTGGGGGAGGGGAGGGCAGCAGGAAGGACACGGTTTCTTTCTGTGTCTGTCCCACAGCCTTCGGAGTAGCCTCCAGGAAAAGCTGCAGCCCATCCACGTCCTGTAGCTGACAACGGACAGTCTCTTCACTCCCCTACCTGTGTCCCGAGTGCCGCCTTCAGAAGGCTCCCAACCAGTTTTCCAGAGGCTGCGGGGGAGGGGCTGGGAGTAGATTTTCTTCCACTTTGGAATCTTGCCTCAGATTTTTCTTGGCTTGGATCAAAATGAGCTGATGTGATCCACTTGCCAGCATCTCCTCTTTGTCCTCTCCGGCATCCTGTCGCCACAGACTGGGAGCGCCAGCTCCTCTTTGCCTCAGTTTCCCCATCTCCCCCTTCTGTCTTCCAGTTCCGTTATCTGGTTTTCCCCTGCTCGTAGGAGAGGCCTGGATCGACTCAACAAACCGCCAGATCCCTCTGTCCTGTGTCTTCCCAAATCATTCACTTCACACAGAGGGTCCACCACCTAATGCTCAGCAGAGGTAGCAAGTGTCAGCAAGAAGCCCACACTGCAGTCTCGCTTGAATACCTCCTGTCTGCCGGGTATCCTGGGATAGAATGAGGCAGGGCCCTTCCCTGGAGACCAGGTCCCTGGCACCCCATTGGCCATGTAAGGTGCAAAAGTAAAGATCATATGTGGTGGTCAGCTGGGCTTAGGTGCCAGCTGTGGGACTTTAGGAAAATCACTTCCCTTCGTGAGACCCAGTTTGCCCCTATGTGAAATGGGGCGACGGCAGGGCCTACTGCATTAAGCTGACACGGGGATCTAACGAGGCTGCACAGGACAACAGTGGGGCACTTTGCCAAGGACTGACCCTCAGGAAGCCAGGACAGAGGCTTGCTGTTGCTGGTATAATTGGGGCGCTCTCGGGACTTGGAAGCTGACGTCCCCTGGGGGCACGGTGGGGGACATCTGTTCGCCCAGCACTGCTGCTGTCCTGCTGGCAGGGCAGGCACAGAAGCTGGCGGCATCTGAGTGCAGGGGCGGGGCCGGCCTGCTGCCCAGCTGTTGGTTGCATTTCTGCCTGAAATACAATCCAGCTCTGGAGGGGCTGCCTGGGGCTTGCATGTGCACACCCATGTGGCACACCTCAGCAGGGCCAGGGTCCTTTCTGGGTCTCAGCCCTGCTGGGGCTGCAGGGCCATGCTGCATGCTAGAAAGCCACTAGGGCAGTGGGTTTCTATCTCCTGCAAGGAAGGCTCCCTTCAGGGTTTCCCAGAGTTCCATGGCCATCCCCCCCACCGAGGTTGCCCAGCAAAGGACCCAAAGAACTAAGCAGTGCTTCTCACTCCTGGCTGCACCCCAGAACGTGGGGCATGATGGCATGTCTACAGTATACTTTGGGTCCTGACCCCCTAAACCTGGATCTCTGAAGCTGGTGTTTTTAAGCAGATCCTCAGGTGATTCAGTGCAGCAAGTTGAGGACCATTGTAGTCAAAGAATGACATGTATGGAAACAGACGTCAGGTGGTTCTGTAATGGAAAGAGATGAACTTGAACCTAAAACACAATGGGTGAATGTGGGTCTCTCCATACCAGCCATGGGAACTGGGGTGAGTCTCTTGCCCTCTCTGAGCTTCTGATTAGTTTGTAAAATGGGGAAAGAAGGGTGTCGTGAGGTGCTGGGCACGTCAGTCAGGCTCAGGCGTATGGGGCCTGTGACCATGGGTTGAGGCACCAAAGGGCTGAGTGGAAACCATCGGCCACTTCTACAGCTGGGCAAGTGGTGTGAAACCCCAGCCCTCAGGGAGATTGGCAGGCATGGTGTTTTGTTTTTGAGAAAGGGTCTTACTGTTTCCCAGATGGGTCTCAAACTCCTGGGGTCCAGTGATCCCTCTACCTCAGTCTCCCAGGTGCCGGGGCTAACAGGTGTGCCCTACTCCAACCGACTGGCAGATGTGTAGTTTAAGAAGTGTACTTAGGAATTGCATTTGGGCTGGGAGTGGTCCGGGACGGTTTTCCTGAAGGAGGGCACTTGCTGGTCTTTGGCTTATGTCTTCTTTTTGCTCCTAACAGGGCCTGTAATGTCTTAGGTGTTGGAGATTGTAATAGTTGAAGTGCAAAGAGGTTTGCACAGGGTGTCCCGTCTGCACAGCCAGGGAGCCGAGGTGGGCGCCCAGACTGCCCACCTTCCAGTCTGTGCTTGATGAATGTCCCACTGGTGCAGTGGCTGAGGAGGACAGCTTGCTGTTCCAGTTTGCTCTTGGGAGCCTGAGCCCCACCTGCCCTCCCTGGGCTACATCCCCTCAGGCTCCTGAAACTGCTGGAGAGAGTGGCAGGAGGGTGTTGGAGCATGTCAATCCCAGCACTTCAGGGCAGAGGGAGACTGAGTCCACCTCTGTGTGGGGAGAGGACAGCAGCTAGGTCCACTGAGGCCTTCTGGACGCAGGCAGGGCAAGCTGCCTGGGGCTGGTCGTCTGTGCCCGGCCCTTGGCGAGCCAGAGGGGCAGGAATGGAGCCGAACTTGAGGAAAAGTTGGCGGGGGGTGGGCTGGGCTCGCCAGCGCTGGCGCTGGGACTTTCTTCTTGGGTTTCAAGTAAACAGTCTGAGCCCTCCTCCCTCCCCTGCCTCCACCCCCAGCTCCTCATTCGACGGGTCTCATGTGTTTCTATTTAAGGGTTGCAAGTAAACCCCACTGATTGGCGGCCTCAAACCCTCTGGACTCCTCGCTGGGCCTGGGCTGTGGAGAAGTTCTCTCCCGCTCTCTCCCTCTCCCGCCTGAGGGGAGCAGGGCTGCCTTTTCTCTCTGGGTTTACAGGGCTTGGGGCAGAAGCAGGGCCTGCTCCTCCCTCTCTTTCTCTCTCCTGTGCTCCGGCCTCAGCCCTCATGGGCCGCCCACCCACCCGTGGGGCCCTCCACATACCCCTGCTGGTCCCAGCGTCTGGAGAGACCACTTGGGCCCCAGGCCTCTCCCCCAGCTACCCCATGCGGGGCTGTGACTAACCCTTCTCAGCTGAAGCCCTTTTCCTCAACTTCCTTGGCCTCCATCTCTGTCTATCTCTGTCTCTCTCCTCCCTTCTTCCTGCCCCTGTCCCCTGGCTCCCCATGTCCCCCGGTCCCCGCAGTGTAGCGGGCCGGTGTGGAGCCTTGCTATATGGCCTGTCCTTGGGGACCGGCGAGCTGCGAGCCCTGGCTGCGGGCTGCCCCTCGGAGCAGCACTGGCGACCGAGCAGCCTCCCGCGAGGCT
Source organism: Sciurus vulgaris (assembly GCF_902686455.1). Taxonomy (NCBI): domain Eukaryota; kingdom Metazoa; phylum Chordata; class Mammalia; order Rodentia; family Sciuridae; genus Sciurus; species Sciurus vulgaris. Next base: position 25,672,636 of record NC_136464.1, read on the forward strand.
GATGGACAGGGGGCGCCCCGGCCGGGGGGCCATGGCCGGCCGCTGGCTCACCGCGTGCTTTCTGCCCTCGCCAGGTGCCGACACCAACGCCGAGCCCATGATCCTGGAACAGTATGTGGTGGTGTCCAACTATAAGAAGCAGGAGAACTCAGAGCTGAGCCTCCAGGCCGGGGAGGTGGTGGATGTCATCGAGAAGAACGAGAGCGGTGAGTGCCCGGCCATCCGGCCGTGCTCTCGGGGTTCCAGCCTGGCTCCTGGGCCTGGCTGGTTTTTGTTCCCCTCCTCCTCCCCCCACCTCTACAGCTATACGTTATTTCCATCTGGCAGGGAGAGGCCAAGGAGTCTGAAGTTCCCCCTGTTGGTTTGGGCTGCAGGCCAGCAGCTTGCCTGGTGGTGGAAGAATGTCTCCCTGGCTCGGGGGTAATTAACCGGCTTGTGTGAGTGCAAGGCCAGGGTGGCAGCCATGGGCAATAACTGTTCAGCCCTGCTCAGGGACCCCATGCCATCGGAGGCCCCTGGGGAAGGTGGCTTCAGGCTCAGCAGTGCCCAGCAGCATCTTTCCCTGTTGGGACTGTGTTCCAAGCCAGTGGAAGGAGCAGAAGAACCCGGCCAGCTGGTTGGAAAAGCAGGCCATGACATCACTGCAGGGTCCAGAGTCCCTAAGGAAGAGCCAGCCCTGTGGGAGTTGGCTGGTGTCTGGTTAGTAAACTGACTGCCCCCTGTTGAGCTAGTGACTGGGGACCTGGGACGAGAGCCCTGAGGGAAGAAGCCAGGCCCTGCAGCACTCTGTCTGTGGAAGCTGACATAGGGGCCATGCCTACGGTGGCCTGGGGACTGCTGGTTCCAAGGTTCTTGCAAAGTGGCCCAGAGTCCCTTGGTGTCTTTGGTAGCAAAAGACATGGCAGATGGAAAAAGGAGATCCTGAGTGTGTCAGTTTTGAGTTGTGGGTCCAGGTGGCCCCTGCAAGGACGGGATGGGCCTTGGATCCAAACCCTTCCTCCCGGTAGAATCCCACAGCCTGCTGGGGGGCTTCGAACTGGTTCCTGGGCACCTTGTTTCAGTTTCATTTTGCATAGGGGAGGCCCCTGTGCACAGGAACTTCCCTGGACTGTATTTTGTGGACACTCCCAGAGGGGAGGGGCCTGTTCTTTCTTCCCTGTCCCTTTTGGGTCCCAAAAGGAAGGCAGACCAACTTTTTTTTTTCCTTTTGGTGCTGGGGAATGAACCCAGGGCCTCAGGCATGCTAGGCAAGTAGTCTACCACTGAGCTACAGCTACAGCCCCAGGAAGCCAGAGGACTGCTATGACTATGCTGTAGACAGAGTGACTGAGGCACAGAGACGGAGGGAAGGGAACTCTTCTGAGAGCCAAAGCAGAACTAGGATGATCCTGCGCTCCTGATTCCTGTGCCTCTGGGTGGCAATTAGCTGTAGAGAGGCTGGGGAAATCCCAGCAGGCCTCCTGGGGGAGGCAGGCACAGGCCCCTGCCTCAGGCAGCTTGAGAATGTGCTCTCTAAGAGCAGACCTCAAAGCCTGGGACCTTCACAGACTGTTCCTCTCTCAGAGAGGTCAGGCTCTGTCCTCATGCCTGGAGCCATGGCCAGGGTGAACACTGCCCACCTGGCTAAACCACATTTCTAGTATAAGGTTTTGACCCTTCACTTGGAGGGACCACCACACTTGTCCCTTCCTGAATGGCTTTGCCCTCAGCCTTTGTCGTACTGCCAACCCCACCATCTTGCTCCCTAAGGAAGCTTGCATTGCCACGGAGTCTGTCTCTGGAACCCAGTGGGAGGAGTCTCTGGTGGTGAAATGGGAGATTCCAGGAGAGTGGGTGTTCACTTGTTCAGGGGCTTACACCTTGGAGAGATAGGGTACAGAGAAGTGGTTCTCTGTACAAGGTCAGTTCTTCCTGGAAGTTCTCACCTCCCCTGCCCATCTCACCCACAGCTGTATAACCCTGCAGCAGCAGGAGGTGAGGAACTCCTGGGTCTTTGGGGTCAGCCACTGGCCAGGAAAGCAGAGAGGAAACTCCACATAAAAGGAAGTCTGTCCTACTTTAAGATGCCCAGAGGGCTTTGTGCCTTCTCCCTTCCCATCCCACCTCCAGGAGCCTAGGAATACTTGGGAATTCTACATGCAGGAAAGTGGGTGTCTGTGTTAGACTTGGAAATGGTGGAGAGACCTATTCCCTATTGCTGTTTGAGGGGCCCAGGCTCCCTGTCTCCCCATCACCACCTGTGACTGGAGCAGCCTGATCTGAGGAGCTCCTGTCCCTGGAAGCAGGATTCTACCTACCACCTGCTGGCTGGTTGGCCTCAGGCCCTTCTGATTCTCCAGGCCTCGGTTATCCCTCCTGTAAAATGGAGGAAACCTTGCAGCTTCTTGAAAGCAGGGACTGGAACAGATGACTTCCTTGAGCCCTCTCCTGGGGCTGAACTTGGCCCGGTAACTCAGTAGGGCCCTGGGTGTCAGGTGGAGAAAGCCTTGCTGTGCATGACTTTCCTGCTTTTCTGGAAGTTTTGTATCTCCTGGGTGGAGACAGCTGCTCAGCTGCAGATGTTTGCACAGAGAACTGGAGTGCTGCGGCCACCCATGCAAACCCACCCTCTCTGTCGCCATCAGAAGCCAGGAGGCCTGGAGTTTACAACCAGAGGAACTAAGTGGGTGGAGGGGAGAAAGGAAGAGGGCCAAACTGCAGATCCTGGGAGGTGGTTCCTCTGGTGGGGAAGCTGGAGCCTGATCGTGGGGAGGGGGAGGGGAGGCATGTTGTGCATCCTGGGAGCTGGCTTTGGAAGGAGTGGTGAGTGAGGCTTTTGAACTCTGAACAAAGACCCAATTGTGATGCCTTTGACCTGGGACATGGTGGGCACGTTGAGGCATTTACACTGGCCACGTTGGGAAAGCAGCCCAGTCAGCACCATCCCTACTCCCTGGGCCTCCCACTGGGTGCCAGGTCTCTGCCTGTGTGCCTTCTCACTTAGCTGGCAGTTCCTCAAATAAAGGGTCCATAGAGGCAACCTGCAACCTCTGGTTCTGCCTTGTCAGAGTCCTCTGGCTGGGACCTCAGCCAGGAAGTGCTGTGGAGGTGTGGGCACGCCAGCGCTCTGTGCTGTCGTCTGTCTCAGCACATGTGCCTGGAAGGTGATTCCGAGTTCTCAAACAATGAGCACTAGGTGCCAGGCCCTGCAGTTCACAGAATCATTCCACCAGAATCGTGGAACAACCCCATGTGGCCACAGGAGGCACTTTAACTGTTTTGTGGCTCAAGTAACAAAGAGGCTAAGTAATTTTCCCAAAGAGTCCAAGAGTTAGGATCTCTCCCCACTTCAGATCCCTGGGAGAGGCTGAGAATGGGCTGCGCCCAGGTGGCAAGCGGGCTCAAGTCGCATTGGTGATGCTGTGGTGGGAGACAGACAGGCTGATGAGCCAGTGCAGGACTCCCAGGACCATCCTTGCCAAAGGGTGTCTCTGAGGCCCTTCTGCCCGCATGGTGCTCAGAGGTAGTAGGAATTCATAATGCTAGTTGATTCTTTGAACTTGAAGGCAGGCAACTGCTGAAAAGATCTCAGGAGGAGGATGTATGCTCAGCACTAAAGGTAACCCATCCCGGGACATAGATAGTCGGAAGTCACAGGTTCCCAAGAGCAGGACCTGAGTAGTTTTAGGGAAAGTGTTTTTGATTAAACAGAGCCTGGGAGACCCTGTCAAGAAAGGACACTTTTTTTTTTTTTCCTCCATTCATCAACAGGGTCACATAGAGCAGAGAGATTGAACAGCTTTGTTAGCTCTATCACCCTGCAGGCAACAGCAGGGTATGCAGCAGGCATTGTCGCTGTGTGGAAACCCTTCTACCCTAGACTTGAGACGTCTCCTTTGTAGAGCATTCTTGTGCCTCAAAGACCACATTGGCTTCACCCTCCAGCAGACAGCCATCCTAACATCTGGCAGGGTGAAGGTGCCAGGGTCCTGGTTGCTCTGATCTGTGTTGAGCAAAACTGCTTCCAACTTTCCAGATTATTTCTTCCTTCTCTGGAATACAGGCCTGCACAGGAAGTGGGAAGATGAGTCAACAGAATTTTTCCTGCCTCAGCTTTCTTCCTCTTTGTTTATTTCCTGGCACTGGATGATATTCTGGGGCTTCATACACACTTCCTGGGAAGCAAGACATTTTGAGCTCCTCTGGTCCATCTACTTATTTTATGAGTAAGAAAACAACCTTGAAAATCTTTGGTTCCTCCAAAGTCAGCACTTTGGTCTCAGCTGAGTTGTGAGCAAAGGATAGAAATGTGCTATCTTGCTCAACAGATTATTGAAAGGATGCAGGGAAATCTCACTGAAATCAAGGATGAGAAGTAAGTCCCAGCCTCAGGAGGCTGGGACTGGGAACCAGAAAGTCTGTACAAGCCAAAAGAAGCTGCTCTTGTCTCTGTCTCTCTTGGTTTCCAAATGGATTGAAAGCAGAGCTGTGCTCTTCTAAATGCGGACCAGCCTTCTTCTCTTCAGATAGCAGCTGTTTACATGGTGTTGATTTGTTAGCATCAGACTCTCTGTGATAGCTACCAGTTACCAATGATTGCTTCTGGTTCTCTGAGCCCACAATTTTATGTTGGAGCTGGGCAGTGACATAAACCCATAGTCTCATGTACATGGGAGGCAGAGACAAGTGAATTACTGGAGCCCATGAGTTCAAGACCAGCTTGGGCAACATGGTAAGACCTCCGGTGAGACCCCCATCTCTGAAAAAGAAAAAAAAATTTTTTTGAAGCTTGTGTCTAATTGATTCCCAGTTGGCCAATGAATTGGCAGAACTCAGATCACATGTCCAACCCTGGTCCAGTCACCTGTGGTTAGGAGAAGCCTTTCAAAGCATAATCATGGCTACCTCTTCAGCAGGGGCTGTTGAGGGCAGGTTTTAAAGAAGAGAAATATCGGGAAGGAGGATGAGGTATCCAAAAACAGTGGTTTCTACCATTTACTTGTTTAGTAGCTGTGTATAGTGGAAACAGCAAAGAATCTGGAATTCAAATACCGGATTTAAGATGGAAAGATATGGGTTAGGGATATAGCTTGCCTAGTATGCACAAAACCCTGGGTTCGATCCCCATCACCTAAAAAAAAAATCTAAAATATCTAATGCTAACTATGTGATATATGTAAGAATTAATTTGTTTCCTCCTAGTAAAAAGGGACAGTGATAAGTACCACCTGAGTTTTCTATAAGAGTAAAATATAATGGATGTACAATTCATTAATTTGTTCATATAGTTCATAATTTTTGAATACTTCCTTTGTCCCAGGCCCTGTGCTAATTGGATATATACCCAAAAGGTTCTTGCCTTTATGGATCTTAAATACTAACTGATGTGGGCACTTAAGGGGTAAACCCTGTCATGAGGGTGAGATTGTTTTAGACTTTCTATTGCCTTAAGTGGACTCTTGGTATGTCCTCTGTGTCTTTTGCTTAGATTCTGTGGTTCCTAAAGAACCACTTCAGGGCTGGGGAGATAGCTCAGTTGGTACCTTGCAAGCACAGGGCCCTGGGTTCGATCCCCAGCTCCACCAAAAAAAAAAGAACCACTTCATTCCCAGTTCAAGCTTTCAAGCTACACTGTTCTTAGAAAATGGGTGTAAAGATAAGTATAGGCTGTTTCTAGAAAGGTAGGTTTATTGCAACTGCGTTGCAGGTAAGTGAGCTAGCATTCTTATCTCTGGAACACCCTTGAGGTAGTTTGATTCCCATGACCAGTCTCCATTTGGAGGTCCTAATGGCTTGCCATCAGACCTTATTCTCTGATAGCTGTTCTCTTCCTAATTACACCATATGTGTCCCTGCTGTGTCTCCCTAATCAGCAAGTCCCAGGTCCATTCTGGTCTGAAACCATCTCTGCTGTGCCACTTAGCCATGTCACAAAACTGGCTGGAGAGGAAAAGGTCTGGGGGTATAAACCCCAGAGCAGAAGTGGACATCCTCATTTGAGGCTTCAGTCCAGCTCTGTTCATCCAAGGATAGAGACTGTTTTGAGAATAAGACTGCAGGTTCGCCTAGCAATTAAGAACATGAACTTCAAGTTAGATAAGCCTGTTTTTGTTGTTGTTGTTGTTGTTGTTGTTTGATACTGGGGATTGCACCAAGGGTGCTTTATCACTGAGTGACATCCTCCAGCCCTTTTTATTTTTTATATTGAGACAAAGTCTCAGTAAGTTGCTGAGGCTGACCTCAAACTTGCTATCCTCCTGCTCAACCTCCTGAGTGGCTGCGGTTACAAGCATGCGCCCCCATACCCAGTGATAAGCCTGCTTTTAATCTTGACTTCATGACTCTGGGAAAGTTTCTTGGGTCCCCTAAGCACAGTTTCCTTGCCTGTAAAAGGGGAATAATTGCTCCCACAACTTTAGTGTTGGTATATGCTGATTCAAAAGGAATTCAGTGCTTAGGACCTGGGACACAGTAAGCACTCAATGTATGACAGCCCTGGTAAGGCCACTGGACTGGGGCAGTTCTGACAGTTTTCCCACCTGCCTGAGAACAGATTGCACCCAGTGGTTCTGAGGATGCTGTCAAACCTGCTGGGGACCAGAGCCACCACACTGGAGCTCAAGCCTCATAGAGGACCCAAGAACAGCCTCAGGGTATCAGGGGGCTTCATGCAGGGCTAAGAAAGGAGAAACTTATTGGTGACACCCTCATGCTTGCTGTCCCTCAGTGACTTTGTCACATGACATAGAAGAAGACTAGCATAGTGGAGAAGTCCACCAGAGGAGGAGGCCTTGGAGAATGAAAGGGTTCTAGTAGGTTAAGAGGGGCATACAGGACAGTGGGCCAGAGACAGCAAAGCAGGCATGTAGGTACCTGGGACAGAAGAAAATTGGCAGCTGGAAAGCTATGGGTAAATTAGCCACCAAAGCCTGTAAGCAGCGGAGCCACCCGAAGAGTAGTGTTGGGAGGAGGCCATCCTGGCTGTGGCAGCAGGGCACAGGGGCGATGTGGTGGCAACAGGAGACTCTAGAAACTGCTTTCTCCTTGGCCATATCTGCTGGGGCTGTTGTCAGAGGCAGCCAAGGGTTTGTCAGCACTGAGCACTGCCAGCCACCTGCCTGGAGCCAGCTGCCCGGTGACCTGGCCAGTCAGCAGGCAGGGGAAGCTCCGGCTGCTTGGCTTCCACCTGCTCCGTTGGGCAGGTGGGGCATCCAGGCACCCCATCCTGATGTTGACTCTGTGGACACGCCCCCTACCCAGACCTACCTTTGCACAGGTGCCCAGTACGCAGGCAGCACTAGAGACCTCCTAGTCACCCCAACACATGTGCGCACACTCCCTTTGTCTCCAGAACAAATGATAGGTCTCGTCCCCTACTGAAGTACAGGGAAAACATCTCCCCCCATTTCCTCTATTCTTACAAACACTTCAGCAGAGTGTAGTGCAGACACTTTCTGGGGAGTATAATTTGTCAGGACCTCAGGGAATCTGGGCTGAAAAGTTGCCCCTTCCTTGTCCTTTCTCCAGCATATCCTGCGGCCGCTTGATATTATACCCTTCGGCACTGGCGGTAGTTGGGGGCAACCCAGGGTAACCACCCGTGCCCCTATCAGCATCTTTTCAGATTCCATAGCCTCATCCTCTGGGTTCCCAGTGCTGAGCTAGAATCCTGGCCTCATAGTAGGGAACAAGAAGGGTGACCCAGTTAGCTCAGATGCCCGGCAGAGTTTGCAGGAGCCAGTGTCCCCTAGGGACACTCAAGCCAAGCCCTTGAGTCTCAGAAAATGGAGAGAAGTCTTTGGCTCATATAACCCCACAGCCATTTCCACCTCTATTTGAAATGTGCTATCTCAAACTATTATTTTGGTTTTGTTTAATTGTTTCAGCCCACAGTTCCCCTGTCAGCTGGACATTGCACAGTCTCATGCTAAAATTCATTTGCCTCCCCTAAGCTTTTATTGGAAGGAAGTGGCCCAGGAGCACCGCAGGAGATGAGGGAAAGCCAGAAACAGAGGAAGTCTGCCAGGGACTGGCAGTAAAGTGACCAGTCTGCACGTGGGGGTCTGAGACCAGTGTGCCATAGCAGAGTCCTCTCTCCTTTAAGGATCTGACCTGTCGGCATCACCATAGGCTGCCCTTGGGTTACCGTGTCCTGGAACCTAAGCACGTGGCCAGAAGCCTACATGTCTGTTCTCTCAGACTCCCACTAGGGGGGGCCACGTGGGGGAAAGCCTGCTCCTGCCGGCTAGTAGGAGGTTTTGGATTTTCTCAAGGTGCTCTTTTTCTGAATCACAATATTTTATGTTTTACAAGATATAGAATCATGCAGATTTTAAAACATCTTGGTAAGAAGCAGGGTGGAGATTGCCATTCTGTCTTTCCAAGGAGGAAATTGAAGCCCAGAGAGGTGAGGTGATTTGCCCCAGAGTTGCACAGTTGGGAAGGGAGGCAAGGGCTTCAAACACTGTGCTCTGTCCAGTGGTGGGAGACCCGAGTGCTTTCACTGGATTTTATTTCTTCATAAAGCCAAAGCCCTAAGAGCTTTGCAGCATGAGTTCCCCAGGCCTCTGAGAGCCAGAAAACAGGTCAGTCCTGCTAAAGCTCTCACTGGAGTAGGGAAAAGGCCAAGAGGCTGCAGGTCAGGGGGAATCTGAAGGAGAAGGAAAACACATTGACTCAGTTTCGAGCAAGAAAGTTTCACAAGTGTCCCACTTTTGGCTCACGGGGTCCTTGGGGAGGGTACCCGGCCTGCATGGGTGGGTGGGTCTGCTTATCAGGTCCCTGGCAGACAGAGCTGAGGGCATGAGGGTAGAAAGCGCTGTGCCTTGCCGGTGCTGGTCGGGGCTCCATCCCGTGCTGCCTTCCCCTTCATCCAACCAAACACACCCATCCTGGCCCCTTTCCCCAGCCCCAAGCCACCCAAAAATGACCTGCAGTCCAGCCCCTTTCCCTCCCCACACCTCAGGATTTAGACCTCAGTGAAATCCTATACCCAGGGACAGCTTCCATAGGATGCAGTTTGCTCAGTCAGTCAACAAACAGAACACCTACTGGGTGCCCTGGGGCACAGCAGTGTTTTCCCATTGCTGAAACTGACAGCTTTCTAGGGTTCTTCTCTACCTGCAGAGTAAAAACCCAGATGCAATAAGTCCTCTATGTCGCCTGCACTCCTACAGTGCACGAGGCAGAAACCTCCATGTTGCTACCACAGAAGGGTGGGGCTCCGAAGGACAGCGGCAGGTTTGCGAATGCTTGGGGTGTGTCTGGTCTGGCGGGAGGGAAGGCTTCTGGAGAAGGTGAGCCCTGAACTGGGTGCAGGCCCATGTGGCCGGCAGGGCCACAGAAGGCAGGAGCGATCTGGTCAAGGGATGGTTGCTGTCCACAAGAAGATGGTTCACCTGGCCCTGGAGGGGCCTCAGACGTCAAGTGCAGGGAACTTCTCCCCTGTCCCTCCCCACCATGAGAGAGATAGGGAGGCCTGGGAATGGGAAGTCATGTGCCCAAGGCCAGCATCACAGCCAGTTTGTGCCAGGGTCGGCTCTGGGTCCTTGGTGCTGTGGGGGCTGCTGAGGCCCCGAGAAGAGCTGCAGCACACGCCAGGGAGGGCAGCATGTACCACTGGGCCACTCTCCCTACTGAGCTGTGCTCCCCATGCTGGGCCCTGCAGCCTGCAGCTAAGCCTGGAGAACACTGACCCACTTCAACCCCACTTCTCAGGGCTGGGGTCAAGCTGGGGGAGAAGCAATGGTACCATCCAGGGAGGGAGCTGTCCCATGGCTGGCTGGGAGCCCCCCTCAGGCACAGGCTCTGCTTCCTCGGCCTTTTTTGTTCTCCCTTCCCCAGGAAGGGGGCGCGGTTGCTGTTGAGGTTGGCCGGGCGTCCAGTCCTGGTGTTTCTGGACGCTGTCTTGTCTGTTTTCTGTACTTCTAATCAGTGCTTGCACGAGGGCCCAGGTTTCTCTGGGTTCAGCGTGTTCCCCATCTTTTGACTGCAGCAGGATTTTAAGCTGCTGTGATAGGGGCTGTGAGGGTGGGTAGTGAGCAGGTGTGACAAGGACAGAGGGCCCGGGGTCCCTTTACCAGCACCTGCAGTGTTGACTACAGGTTTCTCTCTTGCCTAGCTCGACCAGATGACCTCCCTGTGTTCTGGCAGCTCTGGACACGCACTTCTTGCTCAAGGGGTTCAGTCAAGGGATCACACTTGGCAAGAGGCCAAGGGTGTCGCGTTAATGGGTGGAGTGGTTGGCATCCCATCGTGGAAGGAACCCAGGCTTTGCATAAGAGGATCTTGGTCAGTCTAGGCTCCAAGCTGAGCCACCAACCAGTCAGGAGACCTCAGGCAAGCCACTTTGCTCTCTGAGCACCAGCTGTCATCATCAGAGGACCAGAAGTGTGATGAGGAGTGACAGCAGTGGCCCTGGTTGCTTTCCAGAGACCAAGGTCCCCATCCCCCTGATTGTGCTCTTACCAAGCTGGGCCAGAAGCAGCCTCTTCATCTGCCTGGTCTGGAGCTCCTAAGAGTCCCTCTTGCCCCTGGGGCTCTGGAAACAAGCCAGTCAGCACAGAGGAGCAAGCAAGGGGAATTTGACCGTGTTGGGCAGCCTTCAGCCAGTCGCCCCAACTGCCAAATGGGTCAATGGCTGCAAATGTCCCTGGGTTTGTAATGATGATCGCAGGATGGTGGATTCCTGGACACCTTTGGTATGGGCTTTGTGAGGCCAAATGCTTTACAGATTAAATTTCCGGAGAAAGAACGGCTGAGCAATAGTCTCAAGCTTCTCTGAGCCACCTCTGTACTAATGCGGCGGAAAGGTGTTGGTGTGTGTGTGTGTGCCTGCATGTGTGCGTGGGTGTGGGTTTTTCCCTAATTAAAGGGGGGTGGTTTAGGCAAAGGAGGAAGGTGGTCAGTCTCTTCTCTCCTTCAGTTTGCTCATGCTTGTGTTTTCCAGGACAGTGCCAGGAACAGAATATGTTGAGTGTCGTGGAATTTCACGATGGGGGTTTTGGGTGGCCTTCCCTGCACTCTGCCCCCTTAAAATAATGTTTTGAAGGGTTTCCCTGGAGAACCGCTGAAAGCAGAGGGGCTGATGAATGTCTTTGGTCATGTCACATGAGGACAAGATTCTCCGAGTGAGGGAGGGTGTCTCTGTCATCAGCAATGCTGCAGGGATCCAGGGCTTCCCAGCCAGAAAGCCAGCAAAGGATCTAATCACAAACAGGCCAGCATCAGTTACAACCAGAAGTAGTACTTTAGACTTTTGGCTTTGATGGGGAGGAATGCAGTTTTCCCCAGCCCCTCCCCCATCCTCCTCAAGTTAAATGAGATCTGTGAAAGCCATACTCTGGGGCTCAGAGAGGGGTCGCAAAGGCCAGTGATGGAGGACTCCACTGACCCCCACTGGTATGGGGTTGGAATTCACCTGCCCTACTTGCTACCCCATTCTTCCTTGAGGTGAACTGGGGAATCCCATTTTCCTAGTCTCTCTCTCTCTCTCTCTCTCTCTCTTTTTTTTTTTTTTTTTTTTTTTTTTTTTTTTTTTTTTTTTTTTTTTTTTTGGTACTGGAGATTGAACCCAGGGGCACTCAACCACTGAGCCACATCCCCAGCCCTTTTTGTATTATATTTAGAGACAGGGTCTTGCTGAGTTGCTTAGGGCTTCACTGAGTTTCTGACGCTGACTTTGAATTTGTGATCCTCCTCCCTCAGCCTCCCAAGCCACTGGGATTACAGGTGTGTGCCTCCATCCCCCAACTTTCCCAGTCTTATCTTCCAGGGGCCTGTCCGCTCTGGCTTGCCCACCAGCCAAGTGTCCTGGTGTTTTCTGCATGTTTCTGTGCACTTTCACTGTATGGGAAAGCAGGTAGGGAAGAGGTCAGATGAGAATATTGGGGCTTCATCCCTTATGGCTCCAGTCCATCTCTAGGGGCTGCTGCTTCTCACCCTCTTCCCCTTCCTCACCCAGTGCCCAGGCAAGCCTCAGATCAGTTCTTCCCTGCTTGGACATCAATAACGCTGCTCCCTGGAGGCTTGGCTTTGTGTAGGGCTTGCTTCCCTGGCATCGAGGGGATAGCATGGACCTTGTTGACCTAGAGTGGAATTGTAGCTGGCTGTTCCTTAGAGGAGAGAAAAGAAGTTCACCTCATCATCCAGCTTTGCACTAGAAGAGTGAGCATCCAGGGACCGGCCTCACTGACCCCCTTATGAGTATTTACCCTCACCTTGTGCTGCACAGCCAGACACAGACTCATCTTGACTCTAAAGGGCCTTAACTTTCAATGGGGCCAGAGCGACTTGTCAATACTGATGTGGTAGCTGGAAGGAGGATTCTGGATCTCAGCTCTAAACTACCTTCTATGCCCCCATCTCTCAGACCTCATGGGGCCCTGGAGGAGAAGAAACTCCATTCTAGAAGTGACTCCCAGGTCGGGGGCTAGATGGAGTCTGAGCCAGGTTTGGGCAGGTACTTGATCCAGAGACCCGGGCATAGAGATTGGGGGATGGAGACATCCATGTTCTGGTCTAACAGACAGGTCAGAGCTGGGGAGCTGTGACCGATGACATAATGTGTGATGTTGCCCACTTCCTGTGGAATGAAGTTGTAGTGCGCCTGGCTGAGACCTGTGACTTCATGAAGGCATCTAGGACCTGCCACTGCCAAAACAGATTTAAAGGTGGGGAGTGCTCATGGCCCTCCCACTTTCCGTTATCAGACTCTTCCAGGCCTCCCACCCCAGAACCACTTCTGGAATATAGTCTCTCCTCCCAGGGCATCTCACCCCAGGATGAGAGGCGGTATGAGACACAGGTTAGGTCAGTGACTTCCCCCAGCTTCCTACCCCGTCTCTGTCCTTGGGTAGGGTGTTGATTAATCTGGGCCTTATTTAGAATGTAGAAATCCAGAACCAAGTAAACAAGTGAGCATGTAGTCAGGAGCTAGAGATCAGACTTTCATGCGCCAATTCTTGCCCCATCCTTTATCTCCTGCTGTGTTCCAGACAGGGTGAACAAGGAAGACTGATGCCCATCTTCATGGAGCAGATGGGCCGAAGGTGGAGCTGATACCTATCTGCTCAGACTCCTCCCAGGGAGCTTTCTTCTTTGTACTAGGAATTAAACCCAGGAGCACTTAACCACTGAGTCATATCCCCAGCCCCTTTTGTATATATTTTTTGGATACAAGGTCTTACCAAATTGCTTAAGGTCTTGCTAAGTTGCTGAGGCTGGCTTTGAACTTAAAATCCTCCTGCCTTAGTTCCCCAAACTGCTGGTATTACAGGTGTGTGCCATCACGCCCCAGCCCCAGGGAACCTTCTTTATGCCACTTCCCTTCTGCCATTGGGGTTGGGAGCCACCAGGGATTGGCAGGGTAATGTGGGAAAAGCTGCATTCCTCATTGGTACTCTTAAGTGTTCATCAGTACTGCCTGGCCAGTCACTGTGGCAGATATCTAGAATGAACTGGGTAGACTCTGGGGCTTGTGAACTAAGGGAGTTACTGGGTTGAAGTAACCTTTTCTCCATGGGTTAGGTAGGATCGGTACTAAATCTATTCTTGGGAACCAGGAAAACATACAAGTGCCTAGAGTTAAGAGAGATGGGGAGGAAAATAGGACAGAAAGAAGCTCAGAGAACCCATTTCTAGACAACCCCACTGAAGTTCCAGGATAATCATCTGGGGACAAGGGTGTTTAGGGCTCAAGTTGAATCCATTTGCTGCTTTCTGAGGACTTCATACCAGAAACAAGCAAGGACTTCATACCAGAAAGGCAAGCAAGGGGTCAGAGAAGTACCTCCTCCATGTCGGGCAGGGAGCCGGACCCCTTCTGTTCTGTAATTCTCTCCATGTCCCTGCACAGTACAGTAGCATGACCTCTGTTGTACAGATCAGAAAACTAAGGGTCAGAGATTTCGGGTTATTTTTCAGGTCTTCCCCTTACACTCCTCTGCCTCCCGGTAACTCCCAGGGCTCTCCACAGAATAGGGCATCTTGGCGAGGGAGCTGGTTTTGGTGTAGCTGTCTCCCCACCGCCCTCTGCAGGACAGGTCCTGGGGCAGCCCATTCCAGAGCATCCAGCAAGGAGGAGGGCCCTGTGGGAGGCCTGTGTCTGGCCTCTGTAGCTGCCTCAAATGGGCTTGGGAGACGCTGCTGTGGTGTCCCTCTGCATTCCTCCAGGAGCCTCCCCCAGACCAGAGTAGGCTTGTCCGAGGTGACTGGCCTGCGCGGCCTCCCTGAGCTTTGCTTTTCCATTCCTGTGAGGGGAGAAGCCCAAGAGAAATGGCCCAGTCAGGTATGGCAGACTGCAGGAATGTGAGCTCTCGGGGCCGGGAGTATCTGCCCCCCTGGGTGATCTGGGGCCAGACAGACAACAGCAACAACCATTTGCCTGCCTCAGGTTCCTGAGGGGAGATCCCCTACATGACCTGGGGTGCTGGAAGTCAGCACCCCAGGTCATGCAGGTGCTGACCAGGGAAAGCAGCTGCACTGGATTCTAGCAGGCGAAGCACCCCCCCACTCCGTCCCCAGCCAAAGGGATGAGAGCAGGGGAGAAGATGCCCAGAGCTGACCCCAGAGCTGACCCCACACTGACCCTAGGAGCTGGGCTTGAGAGATCCCAAGGACAAGGAGGTAGGAAGACCTGGAATGGCTCGAGAGGACAGGGAAGGAGGAAGCCTGGGTCAGTCTGTCATCGCATTTCATTCTCAACAACTACTTATTGGGCTCCTTCCTTGCCCAAAACACCATGCCAGGCAGCGTCATGACAGGATGCCCAGCTGAGCAGGACCCATCCTTTATCCTCAGAGAGCTCTTGGGCCAACTGGTGGACATGGCCAACTCAAACCTCAGGTCATGGTGTTGGGGCAGCTCAGGGTAAGAAATCTGAGGCCAGCTGGCAGGTAGTTACCAGAATGTCAGAGAGGAGGTAACTTGAAGAACAGGACTGAATACAGTGATGAGTCAGAGAGACCAATACATTTGGAACCTTCTGAGACCTGCTAGGTCAAGAAGAGTAGGATAGAGACCATTTCCCTCCGGTCTCATGAAAGGCTCATGTCAGATCCCACTGTCACTGGGTAGCCACCCTGCAGTTAGTGTGTGGCCATTCTGCTCCTCAGTTTCCCTGTCTATAAAATGGGAATAATATCCAAACCCACGTAGCTGTTGGGAAGTTAACCATGAAGGAAAATTGTCAAGTGAAGTATTCATTTTCCTTTCCTTTTCTCTAAGTGGCAGGAATGGGCTAGCATCCAGTCCAGGCAGTAAGTTATCTCTGGGGGAAAGTTAGAAGTCCATTGGATTCCTGAAATTACATGGAGTAATAACATTTCCACTCCCCATCTGCCATCAACCTGGAGATTTTTCAAAGCATTTTTCCATTCATCTTTGAGTAACTCTGAGAGTCAGTAGGACAGGTGACTTTGTTTTTGTTTTTCAAAAGGAGAAAAGGTAAGTAGTTTGCACAAGAACTCTAAGCTTGCTGCTGGTGGCTTAGTTGGATGTCAACCAAGGGGCTGCAGATCCTTAACCCAATGCTTCTTCCAAAGCAGGATCAGTGTTTCCCTGAGAGTGGGTCAGGCGGCGGTGTACGAGACACTGGATTCCATCCCTGTTTTCCTTTCACTACGCATCAGATCAAGGGAAAAGTCCCCATTTGGGCGCCTATGTAGTCATTGCCTTTGTAACAATGACCAATGTCCTTTTTTTGGTTGATTAAGAGAAAATCTGGCTCAGGCTTAGTATCTTGCTAGAACTTGCCTTCATATCTTGCTGAACCTGATGACATCATTGCTTCGTTTCGTTTTATGCGTTTTTCCAGTTATCTTCTATTTATGCCAAGGGGTCCTGGTTTTCCATTCTGTCTAGCACTGGAAAATGGCTTTCTGAAAAGCGTACTTACATTTGTTAAAGTCAGTTTAGATAAACACACTAAGGAAACACCAGTACAGGTGTTACTCAGGCTAATGTGCTGGTTCCCCGGGAGTTTGGGAAATGCAGAGTTAAAGGACCCTAAGTGGGACACTTTCTCCTGAGCACTCTCCATGTCCCACAGTCTCCTAGGGTGACACCAGTGGCTCCCAAATTCCAACTGGGAAAGGAGCCTGGAAAAGCATTGGCATTCGTGGTGGCTGCTCCCCACACCATGCAGAAGAATCCACGTTGTCAGAGAGCCGTTGACGTCAGGCGGTGCAGAGCTTTTGCAAGCCCTCTATTTAAAATTCCCCAGAAATTAAATAAGGAGGGTTTGGAAGGAGGAATGCCCTCAACAAATTGTGGAGCGGGTTTGTTTTGTTTATGGGGATGGTCTTTAAAGTTGCAATTGCCCCCGTTTTATTTTTGCCCAGTTGAAGAGGGGCTGAACTCAGCTTCGAGGGTGGGGAGGGTTGTCAGCCACCAGCTTTTATTTGGAACCAACTCTGTTCTGGGGCCAGGAAGCTTCCATTTTTAGCAAAGAGAGAAAAGAGAAGAAAGGTACAGACTTGTCCATGTATACTCCTTAGACGCTGGAGAGAACTCACTCAAAGAGTAGGGACAACCCTTTAGTTTTCCAGTGACCAGTGACAACTGCAGGGCCTTCCGCAGCCTCTTCTCCACACCACATGTCAAACATGACACAGGTGCATTGCTAGACAGGCACTTTCCAGGCTTGCCTTTTCTCCCCTGTGCCCAGGGGAGACCGTGGGACCTCAGATTCGCCACTCCCCCCGTGAGACAGCGAGCCCCTTCAGCCTCTTCCTTGGTGAATAAGCAGGCATCATTCTGGTGCCATGTTTGTTTCCTCAAATCCCTCCCCATGGTGGTCCCTGTGATGACCTCTGGCAGTGTGTGTGTGTGTGTGTGTGTGTGTGTGTGTGTGTGCGCGCGCGCGCGCACGCGCGCGCTGGTGGGGTGGGGTGGTTCCGCAATGCTGCTGCCTCACAGTGAGAATGGTAGATCAGTTTTATTCTCTTCCAAGCCTTGGGGTTCAACTCAGCTTCATGTCCCACAATTGTTAAGCCATCAGACACACCTCCCTGGGCTGCAGGCGGCAGCCTCGTCTCCTGCGTCCTCTGCATACATAAAGAGGCTGCATCAACTGACCTGTGCCATCTAGGTGTGGGGAAGTGCACTTGGAGATGTTTGTTTGCGTGGTGGCAAAGTTGTCTCAACACAGTTCTCTGAACTCATCTCTTTCGTTAAGTGACACATGACAATATATATGTATATATATATCTATAGCCATGGAATATGTGGTTCAAGGATGTGGCCAAGATTGCTTGTGACAGGGGATATCTGAGGTTGGAGAAATGCTGATCCCAATTCACTCGTGCTTGGCAAAAACCCTTGGATGAGATTTTATGCCCCAAAGCCCCTTCAGCCTGGGTGTCCTTGCCATGTGGGCTCAGAAGAGAGGTGACTTGGAAATGGGCCTGAAACCCTCCTGTCAGCCCCCTCCTCTTAGTGGGGGCCGGAGGTGTAAATGCCATGCCTCTGACTTGCCTGAGACTTGGGCTGCTTGGTAGACACCAGTGGAGTGGAGGAGAAGCCTGAGATGGCACTGATTTCCTTGACTCATCTAAGCGATGGGGATTTGAGGGACTAGTCAGATGAGCAGGTGGTGCTGGTCTCTGTGCTGAGGAATGAATGTCTGGAGAGGCTTTTGAGGGTAACCGAATGATTGCTATGCAGGGTGTCAAGTCCTGGGTGCTAATTCTGGCACTGCCCCACCTAACCTTGCTCCTTACCTGGTACCTGCTAAGGGAGCCTGAGATTTAAGAGACTCAGGAGGAGGCAGGCAGACTTCTCCCTCCAGGCCTGTTGGACTTCAGGTCCTCAGAAGTCCTTGCTCATCCTCACTGCCAAGTGGGTGAGCCACACAACTCAACAGCTCGGCTTGCCCTGGATACTCCCCATTTGCTTCACATAAAATCTTGGCATAATTATTAATAGCATGACTTTGTTTGCTCAGAGTTCGGACAGTAAATTATAAGATCACTAGACTAGCCAGGTGCTATAGTGCACACCTGTAATCCCAGCTACTCAGGAGACAGTCGGGAGGATTGCAAGTTTAAGGCCAGCTGGGCATCTTACCTTCTCAAAATATAAAATTTTTAAAAAGGGTTGGGGAACCTATCTCAGGGATAGGGCACTTGCCTAGCATGCCTGGGCCCTGGGTCCAGTCCCCAGCACTACAGTCATTAAGCTGTGTCCTTTCATCTTTCCATTTTAACACTTAGCATCTTGTCAGGTCTGACCCATCATTACCATCTGCTCTTCCCCCTTCCTTTGGCTCCTGATCCTGGCACAGCTTTTGCCAAATGAGATGGTGCCACCAACACAGCATCTTCAGTCTTCATCCTGGGTTGATTAAAACATCCATCAGGATAGATTCCCTGGGGATAGGACAGTCATCAGCTGTGAATCTGTCCATGCAGCCCTGCAGCCCCCAGGTGCTGCGAAGGTCAGACAGACCCATGGACCTGGAGGGCTCTGCTCTGCACATCCTGGACTCACGAGGCCAGCGGTTCACCAGCTGGTAGAACTCAGGGTGATTGACCCCACTCACTCCCTGCTATATCCTCTGGCCAGCACGCTCTTGATAGATGTGCGGAGCCCCCTTCCTGGGTTCTCTGAGCCTTGCTCAGGGAATCCCTGTTCATTGGGACCACAGCCAGCATTGAGGTTGCTGATCTCTGCTCTGGAATTGACCTTCGCCTTCCTTGAAAGTTGGGGCCTGCCCATTCTGTGTCCGCTGGCCTTGCTCCCATCTTTGTCTCCAAGATCCCTGATGGTGACTTGTGAGCTGTTTGACAAGTACTCTCAGGACCTTTCCCACGGCCAGCTGACGAGATCACATGGAGGACAGGCTGCCAGCACTGTCTTTGTCCCTGACTTGCATCCACCTGCCCTCCTTCCATCAGCAAGCCCTTCCAGCGTGGGCACCGCCTCAGAGCCGGCAAGAGTGCCGCACACCCGGACCTCCAATGTCTGCCTCCCGCGGCCACGCTTCCTCGGAGAGAACTTCTCTCTCCTTCTCTCTGTCCTGGAACCCTTTTTGTTACCCTGGGCGTTTTCCAGGGCTCCTCTTTTGGGAACCTAACCTTCCTGCCCTGATTCTCAGAGGCTCACGCCTCCCTGCTGGCCTTCTGCGATGCCCGCTCTGCCAGGTCCTGAAACATCGCTCGCTCCCTTTACAGCCACTTCTCTCCCTGTTCACATCATTTAGGCTCACAGTTTGCCTTCCTGTGTCTTCTACCTCCCGAGCCACCTTCTGTTCGGGAATCTGGCCACACGTTCATCCCCCTGTGCTCTGCTCTATGATGGGGTGGATGGCAGGGACTGTATTTATGCCCCTCCCCATTCTTTCCATCGGGAACGGCCCCACGCAGCATCCTGAGCGTCCAGGCTGGGCCGTGTCCGCCTCCGCTCTGCCCTTGCTGTGCTTCCTCCTGGACTGCCCTCCCCTCTCCCCTCCAGATTTTATCTTTAGTCCCTTCATTTCTTCTCTATGAATTCTTCCCTGACTCCTTGGCCTTGTCTCTTACTGTCTGCAGTTCCTTCAGCAAGATTTGCATCAGCCACCACCAGGTCCACTGCATGGGCTGTCTGGGTCACCCTCGGCAGTCTCGTGCTGTGACTCACCCTGTGTATGGCTGTGCCCCGGTCCCTCCACTGTCTTGTAGCCCCTGCAGGGGCCTCATGCCATCTTGCATTCTCTCTGGGACCCCGGCCCCTTCCAGGGCCAGGCCTAGAACCGGGCCCACATGTTTTCAAAAAGAGACCTTCCCGGGTCAAGGCTAAATGATAACACCACCAAGTATCTTTCCCTGAGACCAGACACCTAAGACCCATGTGTCCAACTGTGGGTGGCATTAGTCACTGGGGGGCTTCTTAGACTTCCCTGTGGCTTGCATTTAAATTAATGTTAGCTCCTTGCAACTTACTAGGAATCAGGTGCTGGTTGTTGGTTTTTTTATAACTTTTATTTATTTATTTATGTGGTGCTGAGGATCGAACCCAGTGCTTCACATGTGCTAGGCAAGCTCTCTACCACTGAGCCACAACCCCAGCCCCTCAGGGCTTTTAAAGGACTCACTCATCTAGTCATAGCAACACTGTGAGATGTCGGTACTGCTCTAGGTCCATTTCACAGATGAGGAAACTGAGGTAATTGCCAAACTAATTAGCTAGGAAGTGGCCAAACTGGGATTTGATGCCAGGCAGCCTGACTCTAGAGCCCTTAAAACCATGTCCTTTACCTATCATTCTGTCACGTGTCCCCTGTCTATAAATGCTCATTAGGCCGGCCACCTTCTGAGTGCCTTGCTCATGACCTTGGCTTGCCCAGATCCACCAGAGCACTGCAGGCTTGTCTGGGCCCTAGCCCGGCCCTGGGCTTCTGGGCTGGTCCAAGGAGGTGGGCAGGCTGGAGCTGAGGTGGGAGAGGTGGCAGAAGCCCAGCTCTTGTGTCTTCCTGCCATGGACTGCACGGAGTCTTCCAAATGGTGACGTAGCAGCTTGTGCTAATGGTCTTGGAATCCAGGCACCCAGGGAAGGTTCTGGGGCCCTGGTGGCCTCAGGCCCCATCTGGGGGAAGGGAAGGCCCTGGACAACAGAGCAGGGCTGGTGCCAGGGTTAGGGCCAGTTGAGTAGGCCCGGAAGACAGGAGTTGTGGGGGAGCACACAGGAGGGACTCGGGGAGCCTCTGCCCCGCTCCAAAGCCACTCCTGTTTTCTTTGGACCATAGAGGCCACATGCTGAGAGCTGGAGTGTGTCTTGGCAAAAGGCTGCAGTGACAGAGCCTTCTGACCAGGGAGGCCTGGCCCTGGGAAGGGTGGCCTTTCACTGTTCTTAAAGGCACAGCATGCATGGGCAGCCTGCATTTCCAGTTCCTCTGGTCCCTGCCCCAAGGTTATAGGGAGGGGCCAAGCTGGGCCAGGGCAGAAGCAGCCCCTTGGAGGGAGGCCAGGTGTGGCTTGGCCAGTCCACGTTAGAGCTCTTCCTCTCCTCAGTGTCTCCTCAGCTTCTCTGTTTAGTGCTCACTGATACCTGCCCTGCTCCCTTCTGCAAACCTGCTCTAAGCAAAGAACATGGGAGCACCTATACTTGTTGCCCGAGAGGACAAGGCCCATGCCAAGACATGCAAGCAGCAGGTACTGGTTGAGGTTCTGGGAAGAGGGACTTTGGCTCCCCCATAACCCAAACCAGCAAGACCCTAAGAAGCTTGCGGTCTGGGGCTGTGTCTTCTACATTCCCTAGTTCTGTGAACTGCCCTTCTGCACCTGGATCCTGAACCTTTAGGGAGGCCTGGGTCAAAGTCAGCGCTCCAAGCGTGCTGCATCCATAGGTGGGAAGGACTTGGAGTAACGTACAGGGGAAGAACAGGCAAGGCCCGAATGTCAGCTGAAGTCTGCTAAGTCTCCCAAACTCCAAGAATCTGAATATGGGCTGAAACTGGGAAGCCAGAGCTCTCCTGCTGGCCTCAGCTGCCACCACACAATTGAGTCCCCACTGCGTGCCATGCCTGGGGTGACGGGAAGCAGAGTCCGACCCCTGAAAGTGTGTCGTTCACGGTGCTGGTGTTCCCATGCATGGGCAGTGCCCAGCACGTGCCAGGTGCTTGTGAAAAGTTCCTGGAGATTGTCTACATCGTGTGTCCCTGATGCAGGGCCTGATGTGAGTGGTTTTTATTTTTCTGGTATGCCAGTGAAGCTCAGAGAGGACTAGTGGCTTGCCCCAGGTCACCTAGGTCAACTAGGAAGTGGTAAAGTGAGGTTCCCAAACTGAAGCCTGACCTGGAAAGGAGGCTAAGATTTATCCAAGGGACCCCTGGGTGAGCAGGGAGAGGAAGGAGGGTCGGGGCTCCATGGAGGACGCATCCCGACATCTGGAAGGACTGGGAGGATGTCAGAGGGAGAGGAAGGAGCAGGGTCTCCCCTCCCCCACCATCTGCTTTGTCCTAGGCTGAGCTGTGACCTCAGAGGACTTTATTAACATCCTAATTGTGTGCAGCTGGCCTCACTCTGGCCCTAATGAGCTCATTATCCTCCCTCCTTAAGGAGGCCATTGTGGCCTGGTCACCCTGGGGACAGCAGTGGCCTGGGAGTGGCCATCACTTCCTGCTGCCCCAGTCAGGCTCAGCCCCTCCTGCAGAGCCAAGGGCCCCCAGCACTCCCTCGTTCTGTCTCTCAGTCCCTCGTGCCTCACTCTCCATCCTGGTCTGTGTCCCTCTTAGTTTCTAAGTCTCTGCCCTTTCTCTCTCTCCCCACCCCCAGTAGCATTGAGAGTCCCCAGTTGGAGTCCATTTGGCAGGCCTTTGAAATTGACCAAACAGGTGAGCCCAGGCCAAACAGGACCAGTCCCTAAAGATTATTATAGCCTGGAGAGCTGGGCTCTGGCCTGGGGTTGCGGGTCTCCCTTCCCACTCCCTGGCCCCTGAATCCGCCATTGAGAAGAGGGTGTTCCTGGGGCCTACCAAGCAGAGCTGGCTCTGAATGATAGGATCGTCGCTATGCCTTCTGGGCCTTTGCCTGCTGGAAAGGACTGGGTCCTGGCCCCTGGCACTGCAGAAACACAGCCCTGACTGAAGGAAAGGCCAGAGGGAGGCAGCTCTCAAGGAATTGGCCAGTTGTTTGTTCTCCTTGATGACTAGCCGAGAGCGGGGCCTGGTCTGAAGGCCAGGTTTCTCCTGCATGTCAGATGTCTGCAGTGTCCCCTTGAGGGTTCTTCTGGAACAGCCAGCAGTTTCCCATTTGAGGAACTGGATGTGGGATCCCCTTGCCTGCCCCCATCTGGGAGGGGTCACCTCAGCTAACACTACTCCAGGTGGAAAACCTTCCTAAGCAAGGGCCTGGCAGGTGTCACAGGGCAGGGCTGCCAGGCTGGGCTGGAGGCATATGCCAAAGTATCTCCCAGCCAGCCAAGGTCTTAGGGGGTCCCCACCATCTCCCGCTCCCACCAGTCTCACTGCCTCACCCCCTAAAAGAGCCTGCTCCCCCTTTACAGTTGACTGCTCAAGGAAGAGGCCAGGTGTGGCTGCCAGTCTGTGCCACGTGGGCACAGACATGGTCACTTCCACAGTCCAGAGCCAGGTAACTTAGTGGAACTTCACTGAGTCTCTCTCCAAAGAGGCCAGGAGGATGGAAGAACAAGGCTAGCAGAGGCCAGCTTGGAGACTAGAATCATCTTCCTGGTGGCTGGAAGAAGAGGTAGCTGTGCTGGTCCTGGGTGGTTATCTTTGTTAACGAAGAGCTTAATCAAGTCCATAGCTGCCATTTGTATTCTTACAATTTCACAGATGAGGACACTGAGGCTTAGAGAGATTAAGGCAGTTTCCTGAGGCTACAGAGCAGAGAAGTGGCAGTAGAGGAATTCAGACTCAGACCTTTGGCTCCTGCACATCCTCGCTGTGCCAGTTTCCTCATCGGCCAGGCTACTGACTGCAAGCGCAATTCTGCCCCAGATACAAAGTAGACCCGGTGCCTGTAGTGCTGACAAGATAATTCTCAGGCATCAAAGCAGCTATGGTGATGCCCTGCATACTATTGGGACCTGGAGATCTGTCAGAGAAGGCTTCCTGGAAGAGGTGGGCTGTAGCAAGGACTTAGGATGAGCTGGATATGGATATAGCGAGGAGAGAGGAGATGGCAGGACTTTTGTGCAGGGAACCACGTGAGCCAAAGGACAGAAGCCAGACTGAGAGTGATCCTGAGGCCTTTGGGGCAGGAAGGGAACCTCCCAGGGTGCATGGCCCCATTGCCCTCCATGCTCACAGACATGAAGTACAACAACTGGGAGAGAGCCAGACATGCAGGGGGAAGACCTCCATTCTTCCAAAACCCCGAGGGAAGCCTGGAAGCTCTGCAGAGCAGGGCATCCCTGATGATTCCCCTTGACTGCTGGAGGACCCTCACATGGGGGCCAGGAATCCAGATCTGACCCCCGGAATTCATAGCACGAGCTTCCTCCTGTAAAGCAGAGGGATGTTGAGAGTAACATTATTCCCAAGATCCTTGAGGAGTAAAGGGATGTCTGTCAAGCTTGGTGCCTGACACAGTGCCCTCCCTGTGCTTGGCTGTAACTATTTATAATACACACACAGAGACCTAGCTTTGTTCCCAGGTGCCCATATGCCCCCCGCCAAACAGATGTGCACACATACATCACTCACCTCATGCAGACTCAAATACAAGCTCTGGTCTGCACCCACACCCAGCACACAGAGACTACAAAAGGCAGCAAGGCCCTGCACATATTGGGGTGATCCTGGGAACCCCACAAGGCTTGCTAGCTGGGCCTTGAGCCCTCTTGGACAGCCGAGCCACACCCAGGAGGTCAGGTTGTCTTGGTACCTCACAGGAACAGTTACTTTGGTGCCAGGATTAATGTCTGAGCCACTGGCATCTGGGAGAGGCTTGTCAGCAGCCATGGGTGGGAGCAGGCCAGGGGGGCTTTCCAGGAGACCTAGCCATGTGATTCATGCCAGGAATGCCAGAAGGTCTGTGTGGAACCAGGGTGGGTACCATGTTCACCCACCTAGGCCTTGTTTGAGCCTGTCTGTTGGCTCAGCAGAGATGCCCACAGCCAAGCCTCTGGCAGACTCTTCTCTATAGCCAGTCTCCTCCTCAGAGCTGATTCAGGAGGAACCTGAGTCAGAAGCCACACAGCCCAGCTCTGCAAGCGTTGTGCTGGAGTGGAAGCCTAGGCTAGTATTCCCAGGCAAGATTGTCAGGGGCCACCAAGCTGGGAGGATGACAGTATTAGACCCAGGTCTTAGGATCAAAGCAGAATAGAATTCTAAGATTCTGTTTGGGGGGAGAGAGATGCTCACGGTCAGTAGGCAATGTGTGTAGTCATCCCAGAAGCTTCTGGAACAATGGAGACTTTAGAAAGTGCAGGAGTCAGACAACAGGACACATGGGACATCCAGAGACAGTGTGAGGTGCCAAGTGTGGTGATGCTTTGCCCACTGGACACCTCTGACATCCATTCAACCCCTCAGCAAGCCTTGTCCAGTTCCCCCTGGGTGCTGGGAGGCCAGCAGAGATAGAAGGAGAACCTGGCCTGCCCGGCCCTGGAAGTACCCCTGGTGCTCACAGGTGCAGATCAACCCTCTGCCCTGAGTCCCTGGCTCCTGGGGAAGGGAAAGAGCCGCATGTACATGGAAGGGTTCCCAGGAATGGAATAAGGGGGAGAGGACACGATGCTTCCAACAGAGAAGGGACCCAAGTCCTGAGATCATAAGGCCCTTGAGACAAAAAGGAAGGTCCATGCAAGAGGGCAGCAGCTCCAGAACTTGCTTCCCAACTTTTCAGGATATAGACCAGCTGGATGAGACTGAGGAGAAAATCCCCCAGAAAGCAGGGGTTTCAGGGCTCATAGTCACCAGCAGAGCGAATGTTGTCCCGCTCTGCTCATGGAGGGGAGCCTTGCCTCCTGCTGAGGATGACTTTGGACCTGAAGTTCCAGAAGTAGAGAGAAGGCTTAGAAGACAGCCAGCCGTGAGACCACCAAGACGCCTGCTCATCTGGGGCCTTGAGCTCACACAAGGGAAGGGAGTAGTCTCCCAGTGTGGACGAACAGGGAGAAGGGAAGTTGTTTGGGAGCGCAGCATTGGCAGGGACACGTTGGTGTGGAAAAAGAGGATGGTTACGAAGTGGTCTTGGCAAATTCTCAACCAAAGCGCGCTCCTGAGCTACGCTGTTCCTCAAAGCACATCTCATTTCATCCAATGACAATAAAATCCCTGGCCCCTGCCCAGGCCTGTCCTGGAGAAACCCACTCTCCAGAAGAAAGGCTCCCATCTGAGGCCAGGCCTTCCAGGCACTCCCTTGGCTACTGGACATGGCTCAGTCTTTGGAGGTCTGCTTGGAAGGATCTGGATGAGATGTGAAAGACTCTTGACCGGGGAAGTCATGTGTAATCCTCAGCTTTCAAGAGTCTCCAAAAGTGACCAAAAGTTGGTGACTGCTCTTTGGGGTCTGGCGGGTTATCCTGGTGAGCAGGATTTGGGGCAGTGGCACCTTGCCTGGGGCGACTTGGAGGATTCAGTGCCCACCTGCTGAGGTCTGTGGTAGCGGGTGACTTTTATTCTCCAGACTGGGCTCACGTGATGCTTGGTGATTGTGAAGGGTGATTAGCGAGGCCTCTCTCTGTTCAAATGATTGAGACCCAGCTCCAGGTCAGCTAATCAGTTGCCCTCTTCCATGGACCTCCAGGCCAATGAACAGTTCCTTGGCTCATTCAATGAGGAGGTCCGGCAGGCTGGTCTAGTTTTGGTACACCAGACTCCAGGGTGGAAGATGTCCTTCAGTCCTGGCTCATCCTCCTCCTCATGACTTCCCTGCTTCTTTATTGACTTAGCTTTCAGGCTGTCTCTTCCCACATGCCCAGGCTTTGTGTGGGACTCAGGATTCAGATCATCAAAGCACCATCAAAACTCCTAGAACAGTCCCTGAATAGCTTTGCTTGGGTCACAGACCTATCCCTGAATCATCACAGTGTCTGGAGAGATGACAAGCCAGTCAAGAGATGGCTGGCCAGCCAGCTGTGGGGGTGCATGCCTGTGATCTCAGTGACTCAGGAGGCTGAGGCAGGAGGATCATGAGTTCAAAGCCAACCTCAGCAACTTAGCAAGGCCTTAAGCAACTCAGCAAGACCCTGTCTCTAAATAAAATATAAAAAAGGACTGAGAATGTGGCTCAGTGGTTGAACACCCCAGGTTCAATCTCTGCTACGAAAAGAGAGAGAGAGAGAGATGGTCAGTCAGATGGGCCCACTTCAGCGGTTAAGGAGGCAAGGTCATGTGACGCAAATGAAGTGAGATGGAGCAACCTTGCTCCATGATCCTCAGCCAGGGTCTGTGGAGAAACTGCTGGGACTGGGGCTTCCTGGCAGAGTCTGATAGGGTCCCTGCAAGTGCTGCCCTAGAGGCTGAGGGGCAGGTATCCCAGCCAAGGACCCCTGAAAAGGCCAACACGCTTTGGCTACTTCAGGGCCCCATCAGCCACAGCTCTGAGCAGCCAAGCCATTGTGACCTGGGCTTCCAGGAGGGTGGTGGTGCTACTCCAAGCAGCCCTCCTGGTGGCTCTTGTCTGTTAGGATCAGAATATGCAGGTGGCTATGGGTAAGATGAAGGTGGCCACGTTCATCCTATTCAAGCAAGATGCAGCTCTTTACCAGCCTGAATTGTGCTGAGAAGGGGAGTTCCATGCCCACCCCAAGTCTCAGGCCACAGAGTGCCTGAAGTGTCCCCACTCCCACTGGCTGCTCCTGATTTCCTCTCCCTGAGTGGGCAGCCCTGGCCCTCTGCCTCCTTCCAGCCTACACTCAAAGAGTGGACAGAGAAACCTCCTTGGACATCATTCTGGAGAAAGATCCTCTAGTGCTTCTTGACCAGCTTATGGCACTCAAGGTCTTGGGAGATGGGGCTTTGGAGCCAGAGCAGGAAGAAAAGGAAGTTAGACCATGTTTTCACTTCTACTAGCAGTGTGAGTGTGTCCCTAGTTTTCCCTGACTGATGGTTCGTGACTTGCTGGGCCAGGCTGCTTTTTTCAGGCTTGTATGGGTTGTGTCAGGGGAAGGCCTTGGTCACTGGGGTTGGCCAGGCCTGAGGTGGGCCCAGGAAGCAGAGGGCAGGACCTGGGTTTTTCACCCCAGGAAGAGATGGACAGACTGTGGGTCATGCCAGGCAGCCAGCAGGGGCCCTGGACTGTGGTATTTGATCCATTTGAGGCCTCTGAACCAAATAGGCCCACTCTCAAACGCCCTCTGCCAACCACCCTTTCTGGAGAGTTCTACATTCTGCTTGCAGCTCTGCAAAACCCATCGAGGCCCAGGCCTGTTTGACTCAGAGGCCCTCCGGGGGCCATCCTCTGTAGAGAGGGCTGGTTCAGTTCTCTGAGCTGTTGGCTCCTCAGGACCAGGTGCAGAAATAACTGGTTAGTCTTCATTGTGTGGCTGTGATTGGCAGGGGTCATGTGAGGGTGCACTGCCCGCTTACTATGATTGAAATGACCACACCATTCAAGGGCGGCTGGGAGAGGCGCTGAGGTGATGGTACCGCTGACCTGTGCTAGGGAAGCGTGAGGCTGTCATGCCTGGCTGCCTTTGAAAGCAGAGGAGGCGCCGACGTCCAGCCTTCCCGTGGTCAGAGTGGGTTGACTCACATCTGTGCATGGACGGAGCTCTCTTGGCTTTTCCCACGAGGTACATTTCTCATGCAGGATATCGTTATTTCTATTTTGTCTTTGTGGTTTTTTTTTTTTTTTTTCATCAAACTGTAGGGATGGATAGCAGTTTGTTTGGTCATCTCAGGGAGGCTGTTGGTCTTTTCTGTCTCGATGAAACACAGGCACCTTGAGGCTGGCCAAGGGCAAGCCTTTGCTGGATGCCCGGGCTGCCTGGCCCCATACCCTGTCCTCTAGCCTCTCCTTCCTTCCACAGCCCAGCCCCCAGTCCACCTCCGCCATCCTGCAAAGGTTCTCATGGCCTGTTCTTTCTTGTCCCTTCTGCAGGATGGTGGTTTGTGAGTACCTCTGAGGAGCAGGGCTGGGTCCCTGCCACCTACCTGGAGGCCCAGAATGGCACTCGAGATGACTCAGACATCAACACCTCCAAGACCGGGGAAGGTAAGTGTTTGCAGGTTCTCGGAGGGAGAGTAGAGGTTGGGGTGCATGGCCAGCTGCCTCTGGGGTCAGCCCCTCCTGGAGGCAGGAGGCTCTTCTTCCTAGAGCCACTGAAGTGAGTGGGGCCAGGCACCTTCCACTGTATGGAAACCAGCCCGCAAGCTCACCTCCCCAGGCCCGCTCTGGCCAGCCCCCACATGGGCTGAGAACACAAGGGAAATTCCCTTGTGCAGACCCCAGGCTTTGGCAACTTTGGGACAGAGGCTGGGAAGAATATTCTTAGAGCTAGAAACCCCCAGAAAACTCCCTCTCTTTGGAAGCCCCGGACAGAGGCTTCAAGGACCCCACAGAGGCTTGCCTATGGTCCCAGCCCCTCACTGGGCTTCCTTCAACAAGGATGACCCCAAGAGACTAGGGGTGTTTGACTCCTGCTTTGAGAGTGTGTGTGTGTGTGTGTGTGTGTGTGTGTGTGTGTGTGTGTGTGTGTGTGTCCTTCCCCGGGTGGCCGCCAGCCTGGCCGATGGCACAGGCTCAGGCAGGTCCATGAGCCATTTCCTGGATCCATGAGGAAACTCAGGCCTTTCACTCAGCCTCTGATTAACTCTGGCTCCATGAGGTTTTTCTGGGTGTTTCTCCTTGCATTTCAAGGAGCCTGCCTTTGCCCCCAGGCCAACACTGGCCTTGGCAGCCTGTCTGTGGACTCGGTATTCCCCAAAGCAGGCTACTGAAGCCCAGGACTTCTGAGCCACCCCCGGTTCCCTGCTGCCTGCTCCTAGTGTCTTCCAAACCTCCCGTGGCCTGGCAGTGGCAAATCTTTCCCTAACCAACCATGGGAACAATCCAGATGGATGTGTCCATGAGCCAGAGAGATGCAGGCCTGCCACCCAGGGCTCAGGCCACCTCTAGGTCTGCTCTTTCCACACCCACCTCCCTGCTGCCCGGGCCAAAATAAGCAGCTCCCCCAGCGCCAGCTCCTTATTCTTCCCTCCCCTAAATGTCAGTTAGTTCGTTGGCGGTTGGGGCCCCCACCCTTCTTCCTATGTCAACACTTTATTTCAGCCCCTTGATCAGAGCTTGACCTTTTCAATGCACATCCACCTTGGCCAGGTCTCCAGGGACTAGACCCCATCAGGGAGGGCACGAGTTTCAGGCTGGGCTGATCCCTAAGCCCAGAGACTGAGCCTGCATCCTCTCCTGTCTGGTCCTCTGGGCCAGAGGAGGGCCTTGGCCCTGGGGTGGCCTGGTCTGTACTCCTAGATTCCTCCTCCTACCTAGTTCTGCATCCTGGGAGGCATGCTGGGGCCCCTCAATAACAATGGCTCACAGAGGCCCCAGTGCTAGGCCAGGTGCTTTAGATGCCCTTGCCACCACGTGTGGAAAACACTGTTGCTGTTCTGCTTCTCAGGTTTAGGTCCTCTTGGGCCGAACCATTGTGCCACACGCTTCTCGTGAAGCATCTGCTCATGTGCAGGGAGGCCACTCTAGGAGAGTGTGTGATTACGAAGGCAACACCAGCAAGGGCAGACGAGAGGTGTACGTGGTAGAGTGAGTAAAAGCCCAGGGCGGGAAGCAGTCTGGCAGGCCTGGGAGCACGATGCCAGCCTGGTTTGAACAAGACACACAAGTACTTTGCATAGAACAGGGGATGGCAGTTTGTTGAGGACCTTGGCCTTGATGGAGTAAGAATCAGGCAGCAATCAGTGTGAAGTTCTGTGTTTGGGCGCGCGTGTGCGCATGTGTGTGTGTGTGTATACTTGTGCACCCACATGCCCCCTTTTACAGTTTCTGGTAGGACCAGCCACTGTGCTATGTCCACAGTGCTGCAGCTGTGTGCTAGCTGTGTAACTTGGGAGGTCCCTTAGCACCCCTGGACCTCTGCTTCTCCACTCGTGCATTGGGGCTTGTGCTGACCACACAGGGCTTCTGCGAGGCTTGAGTGAAGTGGTCTGTGAGTGGGTTAGACTGGGCCTAGCTTGCAGGGAATAAATGTCAGCTACCATAAAGGTGGCTCCAGGTCCAGGCATGAGCTGAAGTCCCTCTGTCACCCAAAGAGGCCCTACTCCCTCACGCCACCCCACCTGAAAAACCCCACACAGGACCTGACTAATGTCCCCAGGGCTTCTTAAAACCTTGTCTTGGCCCCTGCCAGAGAAGGAAGTGTCACCCTATGAAAAGTCAGGAAACAGGCTTGGAGAGGGATGGCAGGCCTCACAGGGTGGCACAGGTCGCTGGTGGTGGGTCTGGACTGTAGTCCACACCTCCTCGCCTTTTTCCCAGACCTCGGCTTATGTGAGGCAGATGGGTCAGTCTCCTCCCAGGGAGAGCAAATGTGTCCCAGAAGGCCTTGCAGGGGTTTGGGCAGTTTTTCTCTCATTCTTACCTTTGGCCTCCCTTCCTCCCCTGGCTCCAGGCCACCTGGAAGCCTCCTCCTGCAGTTCCAGGTGGCAGGGCCAGCAGGCACCCTGGAGCCCTGGTCCAGTGTCCATTCCCCCTGGAAGTCCCATAGGAAGGTAGGGGCACCCAGAACTGGGGCCTGAGCACAGGGGTGCATGGAGGCTCAAAACTCAGCCATAATAACTAGAGGACCAGTGCAGGGTTTGTCCAGAAAGCAGCCCTGGCAGAGGGATCTCAAGCAGGGACAAGCTGGGGAAACTCAGTCTCTGTTGTCAAAGACCCAAGTGGATGGCACAAGGGAGAAGGGCCAGGGCTGCGGCATCTGCACCTGTGTGTTTTATTCAGCAAACTTTCCCTAGGTCAGAGGCACTGTGCTAGGCTGTGGGAATGCCGAACAAGAGGCAAAGTCTTGCTGGGTGTGGTGGCACACTCCTGTAATCCCAGTGGCTTGGGAGGCTGAGGTAGGAGGGTCACGGTTCAAAGCCAGCCTCCTTGATTTAGCAAGGCCCTAAACAACTCAGTGAGATCCTGTCTCTAAACAAAATACACAAAAAGGGCTGGGGATGTGGCTCAGTGATTGAGTGCCCCTGGGTTCAATACCTGGTACAAGAAAAAAAAAAGAGGAAAAGTCCTCATCCTCAAAGGACTCTATCCAGTGGGACAAGTGGGAAAGCAAAGATATAAGCCAGAAAGTGCGAGGCCTGCCTAGAAGGGACTCCAGGTCTATCCTGGGCACACTCATCCCTCCCCACGTGCTGCCTGGCCCATAGTGGCAAGCTCACAGTCATACTTGTTGAGTGAGTCGATGTCAGCCCAGGCCGTCTGGGACCTCAAGCCCTCTGAATCAGCCTACCCCGGAAACAGTGATCGCTGCAGCGGGGCCACTTCCCAAAGAGGGACTTTTTTTTGGGGGGTGGGGGGAAGGTACTGAGATTGACACTTTACAGGCACTTTACCACTGGGATCAGATCTGCTCTTTTTAGTTTTTTATTTTGAGGTAGTCTCTTGCTAAGTTGCTGAGGTCGACCTTAAACTTGCCATCCTCCTCCCTCAGCCTTCCCAGTCGCTGGGATTCCAGACATGTATCACCACGCCCGGTCGGGATCTTAAGCTCTGTAGTTGACTCCATGGCTCTGGGGCATAAACTGAGAGGTTTGGGTTTGGTTACATTTTTTCCCACATGCCAACCATATCACCTGTGAGATCTACCCACATCCAGCCGGGTCTGCCCCTCGGCTCAGTCCAGGTAATGATGACCTAGAAGCGTGTTTGGATCCCCGCTCCATCCCCTCCTCCCCTCCTCCCCTCCTCCCCTCCTCCCCTCCAGCCCCATCCCATCTCATCCTCATCTCCATTCTCTCCGTTGGTTCGTGTCGGCCACGTGCTCCATCACCATCTCCCACACCAGTGTCCAAGAGACGCAAGGCCCATCTGCGGCGCCTGGATCGCCGGTGGACCCTGGGCGGGATGGTCAACAGGCAGCACAGCCGAGGTGACTGGGGCACACGCCTCTCACTAATGCCTGCTGTCTCTCACTAATGCTTGCTCCTTCCCACCCTCTATGCTCTGCCTCTGGCCTCCTGACTTTACCATAGGTACAGGCCAGACTTTCCTCTCACCTTCTTCAACTGGGAGTGGGGAAGGGGCCTTGCTTGGGAATTGGGGTGGGCTAGGGGTGGTGCTGATTTGCTGGTGTCCTGGGGATATGGGGTCATGGGACTTAAGGCAGAGTCTTGAGGAGGTGGGTGAGGCAGGTCTCTAAGAAAGACCATGCTTGCCCTGGACAGCATAGATGGAAGGAACCAGAGGGATCTCAGTCCCTATAAGGGTATCTCACTTCATCCTTCATTGTCTCCTTCTGCTGAGAAAGACTCCCTTGGCCAGGCTGACCTTGTCAAAGAAGGACCAGCCCACTCCCACTTTGGTCAGCCCCACTTAAACTAGAAAAGGTGCCGAAGCCAGGCACAGCCTGGAACCAGGGCGCAGCCCTGACCAGCTAGGGTAAGGGGTTAGGCCCCTGCAAGAGCAGTAGACTGGGGTTTTAGGAGGGGCTGAAGCAGGAGGACTCCAGGGAGCCTCCTGACCTGCTATGGACTGCTGAGGAGGCGAGACAATTGCTGTTAGAGTTTTCCCAACATGCAGGAGCCTGGGGGGTAAGGGAAGAGGGCGTGGACCTCTGAACACACCCCTCACCATCTGCAGCACCCCAGACTGGTGGATGGCCAGTTTCTCCTACCCCACGAAGAGCAGAGAGTGTGCTCCTCAGGGTGAGACACAGCTGGAAGCAGCTTGTCACCCCTGCGAGGGTCACGTACTGAGCACTGGCCTTTTGGGAACACAGAGATGCCCAGCTCACACTCACCACCCTCAAAGCTTGTTTCCAAAAGACAGTGGGAGCATGTCTTGGTGTCTGCCCCAACCCTGAGGCAGCAGGAAGTCTGGACTCTTGGGTGGCCACAGCCCGTGGTTGGCTCAGCATCAGGCTCAGAGCACTGGCCGTGAGGAACCCAGCTTGTTCTGAGGGAGGAGCAGGGGCTGGACCCCGGGGGGCTGAGCTGTAGAAACAGCACCAGGCAGAATGTAAAGCAGAGGCCACTTTCAAGCCAGAGGGAAGGAACAGCACTCCTGGGAAGCAGCCTCAGCCCTGGTGGCAAAGGAGAGTGGAATATGGACCTGTAATCACAGGCATAGGGGTTTGGCCTGCTCCACGCTCTACACACTGAGCCCCAAACATGACTGATTCCACAGACACGTAACTGGGAAAGTACATGCCCCCACACAGCTCTCATGGCGTGGCCACAGGCGTGGCTGCAGTGCCTTGTCACATCTAACCCCTCCTCCCCAGCGCAGCTACACATCGACAGTCCTGTGCACACAGCCACTCACAGGACGCATACATAATTCCAATTATGCAACCATACGCAGACCACGCCACCGTACCTTATTTACAGTCACACGTGCTTTATACATACAACTAACGGCTCACAGTCACATCGCATCGTCATGTTCAGCAACACCCACAAGTCCACATACACATAACCCCCATGTCAAGGGTCCACAGGCGGCACATCCCCAGCTATTCACAGGATGGTGCATGCGGACCGAAATACCCAACCAAAGGAATACAGCTACATCACCCATACCTAGCATGTACCCCTGCCCCAAATAAGAGGCCAAGAGACCTAAATGGCATAATTTCCAGCCGTTTGCTTTGTTAAACCAGGCGGCCAAGAGAAGCCTGCAGAGAGCTGGCTGGGGACATGCACTGCAAACAGCAGAGTGGGCGGGGCGGGGTGGAGAGGGGACATTGAAGAGCTAGACAAGAGAAAGCAGTGCTTCCCGGGGCCCCCACTCTACTCCCCATCCCCACAGCCAGCCAGGCCTTTGGAATCAAAGGCCTCTCCCTCATGGAGGGGCGAGGGAGTTGTGGGGGCCGGGAGGGGAGCCGGAGAGACTGCTGACAGAGGGGAAAGTGTCTGGAAAGAGGAGGCCTCTGTGGTTTGGAAACTGCAGGGCTTCCAGCCCCCGCCTCCCAAACCAGAGCAGTCCGTCCACCTCCCCTTGCCCACTCACCCTGCCAGCCACCTGGCCAGGCCTCACCAGGGCAGGAGTGCCACCGTCCCTGCATGGCACAATCACAGCAGCCCTGGAGGCCCCTGAGCTCACCGCCTCCCGTCCCTCAGCTCTTCCAGAGACCCTGGCCCACTCGAACCACTCAGCAGGCCACCGAGGCCATTTCTGTCCATCTGTGCATTCTCTGGTCTGGATACCCCCACTGTGGGGTTTGCGGGCCAGGTCCAGAAGAGTATCTGTCTCCACTTGTCCCTCTAGTCACCTGTGAGTTGGGAGGACCCATGTGGCACACATCCAAATGGAGGCAGTCCATGCCTCTTCCATTCGAGCCAACCAGAACAGAAGGCCAATTTCCCATGGGGTCAAGCAGGAAGAGTTGGTGTGACTGCCTGGCTTCAGGGATTAGGGACCTAAATTCTCCCTCATTGTCCTGCCCAGTGACTAGGGCAGGGTGAGCCTCAATGGCAGCCAGTGCTCTTACAAGGAGCACATAAACTCCAAGGGGACGTGTCCAGAGCCCAGAGCCCCTAAGAACAGGGCCTTTTGCAGGACCTACTCAAATTTGCAGGCCAGAACTGGTATCTGGTTCTGTCCCCCTCCCTATCCCAGGAGGTCAGAGAAAACAGGAGCTTCATGGCCTGTGGGACTCTGGCTGCCCTGGGAGGCTGAGCCCACACTACATGGTCAAGACCCTGTTCTTGGCTACGGGGCAGGGCAGGGCTTCTCTCATCTTCCCCTCAAGAACTGTGATTTTTCATTGCAAAAGCAACCTTGCCTAGGAAAACTTTAATGGTGGCTTCCTGCTCAAACCACAGACTTTTAAAAATAGCCCAGCCAAAAAAGACAAAATATGAAGCACAGGCCTCACCTCCCCCGGGCCTCAGACCGTGGATTCCTGGGGCCTGGTGCTGCACCTCAGGCCACTGCCTGGGCCAGGGTTTACCGTGCCCCACTGGAAAACGGAGCAGGACCAGAAGCAGGCAGGAGAGCGAAGGTTGGCCCAGAAAGCGGGAGCTGCTCCAAGGCCCGAGTCAGAGTCTGTCTGGGCAGGTTCTCAGGCAGGCTTGGCAGCAGTCCTAGGTGGGGCTGGAGTGGAATCTGGGCCCTCCCTGAGTCAGAGCTGAGAAAGGCCCTCAGTTGTGGAGAGCACGCTGCGCAGTGGCACAGCCCCTGTGGGTCGTCACCCACACTTTGCTTTTTGGCAGCCTTTCAGATGAGGCCAATGGCCCATCAGTTCCATCCTGCAGCCTGGCAGGACAGCCGCCTCCACCCCAAAGGGAGTCACTATCTTGGCCCAGCACAGGGCTGCAGACGGGACCCTGATAATCCAGGGGAGAATGAACAGATGGCCCTCCCCGAGCAGGGAATTGGGGTGGCAGCTGTCCCCCTCCCCGACAGCTGCCAGAGGCTCAGGCAGGCTGCCTGAGGGTCCAGCCAAGGAGTCCAGGGGGTGGTTGTCACAGCTGGGAGCCAGGAGGGGCTCTTACAGGCCAGCTCCTACTCTTTCCAGCTCTCTGCAGGCTTCCCACTTGGGCCGCCGGCCCCGCCCAGCCTTCCTCTGGCAGAACCGCCCACAGCCTCCTGCTGCACCAGCACGCTCCACCTCTGGAGCACCCAGGCCCCAGAGGACCTTCCCAAGCCTTCACCCAATTGCCAGCTTTTCCCCGCTTGTCTCTGGTTCTCCCAGTGGGACTGGGTGGGAAGTGTGACCCTCTCTGAGCCTCGAGCCATGCTCTAGGCAGAATCTCACCTAGGAGGCAGGGTGTCCTTCCTGGCCAGCTATGGCCTCCCCAAGGACAGGGGTAGACCCAGGGGTAGACAGGGGCAGACTTGGAAGAAACACCTCCCTGGAAAGCTGAACAAAGGCCCTTGAGGGAGGCATAGGGCCTCCTGCAGGAGGGAGGCTGAAGGAAGCCAAGGGGATGCCTGGCGCCCAGCCTCCCCACACCCGTCCTTCCAAGCTCTTCCTGAGGTTCCCCAAGGTGCCCCTCTGTTGCCTTGGGAAAACCTTGAGCAAGATCCTTGAGAGCAGTGTAGACATGGATGAGCAGTGAGTGACCTGGTGGGTGGCTGGGGCCACACA
Organism: Sciurus vulgaris; assembly: GCF_902686455.1. Taxonomy (NCBI): domain Eukaryota; kingdom Metazoa; phylum Chordata; class Mammalia; order Rodentia; family Sciuridae; genus Sciurus; species Sciurus vulgaris. The sequence goes on from NC_136464.1 coordinate 25,709,266, forward strand.
GCTCCAGGAGCTGTGGAGAACGTGTGGCCCAGCAGTGGGTGAGGTCCACCTGACTGTGGCAGTTCCTCACACCTGGCCACAGGACCTTTATCTTGACAAAATAGCCACTCCCATAGGGCTTGTGTTCCATGGAACTGGGGGAAATTACAAGATCTGCTGTCAGTGGGGGGCCAGGTGCTTAGTGAAGGCTTCACCAAGGAGGTACCCCTAGAGCTGTCTGAGGGTCATACTGAGGAAGGATTTAAGGGGCCGAGGTGAGGGCAGGGCCAGGAAAGAGTGTATGGGACACAGATGGAAATGTGGCACACTTAAGGAGGGTTATCCTGGTGGTCCTGAATGCATTCGGGGGTCACCCAGCATTGGTCTCAGACTTTCTGACTCAGGTTCTGTGAGAGCCGTTCCTCCTAACTCTGCTTCTGGGGCCCTCTGGACTCCAGGCTCAGCATCCTGGCTGCCATTATCAGATTGGGAGGGCTGACCTCATGCTTCACAGGGCTTTGTGGGCAACCTGGGCCTGGCTGGCTTTGGCGCACACTGGGTGCAGCAGGAACCTCTGTGCCCATGACCTTTCCACTGCTGCTCCTGAGGCCTGGTCCTTCCCTTCCCCAGAGAAGCCAGAGCTGACCCAGAGGACTTTGGCAAGCAGTTGAGCAAGGCCAGAACTGGGCAGGAGGGGACAAGAAGGGCCTGCACCCCAACCTCAAATAATCTTACTCTCTTACTCCCACTGTCCACTCACAGAGGAGAAGTATGTCACCGTTCAGCCTTATACCAGCCAAAGCAAGGACGAGATTGACTTTGAGAAGGGTGTCACCGTGGAGGTGATCCGGAAGAATTTGGAGGGCTGGTGGTACATCAGGTAGGACCCTTAATAGAGCCATGAGATCTGGCCCCTCCCAGGTCCTGGGCCCCAGAGGTGGTGCAAAGTGGCCATGGCCATCCGCTGGTGAGTAGGTACTGACAGCAGCCCTGTGCCAACTTGCGCAGCAGAAAAATTCCACCAGGGGTGCCGGTTTTGCAGAGTGCCCCCTGGAGCAGGAAAGCGAGGCTGAGCCCAGCCGCACTGAGCAGGCGCCTACAGGCCATGGTGCAGTTCCTTCCCGCTTGTCTGCCCAGAGGTCCGCACATCTGAATTTGGTTTTCTGCATCCGGCCTTGGCTGCCTGGTCTGATCCACAGCTAGAGCAGCTTGGAGCACTGGTGTCCCTAGGCCTTGCTGAGGGCCCAGCAGACTGCCTCTGCTGCCCACGGCTCAGCCCTTAGGGCTCCAGATGTGGGCCTGTGGCATCCGTGTCCTTGGTGTATGAGGGCTTTTCAACTCTGCAGGGCTGTCATGAGACTAGGGTAGAAGAAAGGCCTGAGTCCAAAGCCCAAAGGCTCCTCCTTCCCCTGCCCCCTCCCTCTCCCAGAGCCTAATCCCACTTCCTAACTGAGAAGTCCATTTAGGGGTATGGGTCAGGGAGTTGGGGGCTCTCCTGACTTGGCTGGAAGTAAACTGAACCCTGTGGCTTCACTCACCATTACCAAACCAAGGCCTGCCCTCCAGCCCCCTCTGCCCTCCAAGGCTCTTGCTCTTGGGAGATGCTGCTGTTGGTTCCTTCGGAGCAGCTCAGCTGTGGGGACTTGACCCAGCTTTTCCTCTGCTGCAGCCCAGCTGGAGGAGACTGCCCACTATTTGTGGGCTCAGAATCACCCCTCAGCCCAGCACACCAGCAACCCCAGATCCACCATGGGCAGGATGTGCACTGAGTGGTCTCCCTCAGAGGGGCCAGGGTTCTGCTGTGGCACCCCTGTGAATGAGGCAATGTGAGCACTCATGGGACAGTTGCTCAGAACCCAGTAGAACGTGATGGTGTTAAAGGTTAGTCTGCTGAGCTGAAGGATAGGACAAAGGCCACTGGCCACATGGAATCCAAACCTTAATGTGACCTTGTGGGAAGTTCTCTCCCCTCGTGGTTCTTGCTCTGTTATATATCGCTCAGGAGTAGCGAAATGTCCCTTTGTGTCCTGCTAGGTGGGGTGAACAGTACTTGAATATGTGTTGCCCACAGTCACTGCCCCTAATTTTTATGTTCAGGCCGGGAAACTAAAGCCAAGCCCAAGACTCTGCAGCCAGGAACTTGACGTGGAAAGGTCAGCAAATGTCCTGGCAGGCTGGTGGCCTCATTCACTTGCCTGGAAATGACCTACAAGGCTGCTTTCTATTTTGCTTTGTTTTGCTTCACTTTTTGGTTTTCTGAAATGACCAACAAACTCATTCTGAGCTGCTTCTAGTCAACTCTCGTCCCCGTGGCCTAGTCCCTTAGCCAGTGGGAGTTCCAACTGAGAAAACTATGCCGCAGCAGTTCCACCTTAAGAAGGCTGCCAGACACCCCCTTAAGTATGCCATTTCCCAGCATTCCACGCTCTGTTGATCCCCATTTCCTGTCTTTCTTCTCCTCCCCCACCTCTACACACACACACACACACACACACACACACACACACACACACACACACTCTCTCTCTCTCTCTCTCTCTCTCTCTCTCTTGCTCACTCTCTGCAGCCTGCCCTGCTCAGAGCTCAGAAACAGCTGGAGAGAAAAGGGCCCAGACACACAGCCACTCCTGGTGCCCTTGCATTTCCCTGCCCGGAACCTGGTTTCATCTAAATAACATACAAACTGTGAAGTGGGGGCACTCGGGCTGTAAACAGGACTCATTTTGCTCTTCTTTGCCTTGGCTATTGGCTAATTGGAAGCTTAGGCACTTTTACTAGTTGCTTCTATCTACCTTTGAAAGTTACCATTACACCTGGGTGCCATCACAGCCCCAACTTCCGTCCTTCATTCACTCATATCTGCCTTCCAAGCCCAGACAGATGGGACAACCTGTGCACGTTTCCGTCATGGACGGAAGGAGCCTCCTCCTGCCTGTGCTCTCCAGCAGAGCTCTGACATGGTAGAAACTTTGACTTTCAGTTTCCTTCTCCCACCTAATGAGCTCCTGAGACAAAATCACCCCAGGAAGGGGAAGGGGAGGACTGTCAGACATCTGGCCTGGAAGAACCATTCCAAAGAGCCAGCTGTGTCCCAGGGAGCAGACAGGGACATTGCAACTCAGGCCTGGGGGCACTGGCCAGCAATTGCCAGTCCAGGAAGCGAGTCCCCAGTGAATTTGGGTAAAGACTCAACACCACAGAGAAAAGGGGAAAAGCTTGTTTTAAGAAGCCATCAAATCACCAGAAATGAAGTCAGCCCTGTCATTTGTGTTTTGCTTTTGTTTATGAGCATTTGGGTTTGTTTTGTTTTCGTTTTGCCATACCAATGGTTTTAATTTTACCCAGTCATGTGCTTTACTCTTGTCATTTATGGTTTCTACTTTTGGAGCCCCACTTAGAAAGTCTTTCTCAACCCCCCCCCCCAAATTATGTAAATATTCATGACTACCCCCCCATGGTGTGAGGCCAGATTCATTCTTTCTTATTTTTCCTAACTGAGTAATGCCTTGTCCTCAGATCACTTATTGAATAATCCATCCTCACTCCACTAATTTGAAATGTTGCCATTAGCCTGTTCATGAACTTACTCTGTGAACTTGACCCATGTGCTATCCCTGCATAGTACCAACACACTCCCCAGTTGGTCAGTTTTCTTTATTCACCTCTTACTAGTTGGTCTCAGTGTGTCTATCCTTCTGGAAACACTTTAGCAGCTACTCTGATCCTGCATCTTGCAGAAAAGTAAAATTGAGCTCTGGGAAATAGATCTGTCCAAGGTCCCATAGACCAGAAGTCACCCTGTGACATCTCTTTCCTCTCTAATAATCTCTTTCCTCTGGGGCATTTAACTCCATAGACCACTTTCTCATCTCTTATCTCCCATGTCTTATCTCTAGGGTTACCAAATGATGGTGGAATAGCATTCACAATTGTGAATGGCCATTGTGAAGTCTACCACTGGAGAACGCTAATCTCAGGGTCCCATGTTTATCCCACCTTGCAGAGAATGAGAGCCCATGCCAAGAGGGACCAGGCAAAGCAAAGGGAGTTAGAGGGAAGAAGCTCTGCTCTGAGCATCTTTCCCAGCAACCCTCAGCTCTGGTTCTCTCTGGAGTAGTGGGGTTACCAAGTCTAACAGAGCATGGTAGAAAAGGCTCAGCTGGGCAAGGCCAGATGGACACTAGGGCCTGGGCATGGAAGAGCTATAATGATGATGTGGCCCACTCCTCCCCACAGATACCTGGGCAAAGAGGGCTGGGCACCGGCATCCTACCTAAAGAAGGCCAAGGATGACCTGCCAACCAGGAAAAAGAATCTGGCGGGCCCGGTGGAGATCATTGGGAACATCATGGAGATCAGCAACCTGCTCAACAAGAAGACGTCTGGGGACAAGGAGACTCCACCAGCTGAAAGCGAAGGCTCTGAGGCCCCCATTGCCAAAAAGGAGATCAGCCTGCCAATCCTGTGCAATGCTTCCAATGGCAGTGCCCTGGGCGTCCCCGAGAGGACCGTCTCCAAACTGGCCCAGGGCTCTCCAGCTGTGGCCAGGATCGCCCCTCAGAGGGCCCAGATCAGTAAGCATACCACTGGTCTCCAGGTCCTTGCGCCACAGAGCTCTTTATAGAGGGGGCATAGGGTGCAAGGAAAGCCAGAAGGGAGTGTGGAACCCAAACTACAGACGAGGAACCCCTGGCCCCCATGTTCTCAGCTCAGGTCATCATCAGTGGGGAAGGCAGGAGAGTGTGGTGGCTCAGCCCTCCCAGCTGCTCCTCTAAGGCGATCACAGGAGTGCAGGCTGCCAGTGTCCCCTTCCCCAGGGACCAGGAAGGCTAGTCTTCAGAAGAATGTATTCCAAGAGAAAGAAGTGCTTTTTTGCACTATGCTAAAGGCTTTAGGAACCTAGATGGTTAATGCGTGGCTGATTTTAAAAACAAAGCCCACATTTCCCTGCTTTGTCAAATGGGGGCCCTATCTGCAGGGCTTGTTTAGAGAGAAAGATGTAGAAGAACATCTTCCTGGGACTTGACCACTCCTTCCCTCTCACCACCTTCTGCCATTATCTTTTGTCTTTTCCTTTCCTTTCCTTTCCTTTCCTTTCCTTTCCTTTCCTTCCTCCCTCCCTTCCTTCCTCCCTTCCTTCTGTACTGGGGTTGGGGTTGGAACCCAGGGGTGTGCAACCACTGAGCTACATCCCCAGCCCTTTTGATTTTTTATTTTGAGACAGGGTCTTGCTCAGTTGCTCAGGCTGGCCTGCAACTTGCAATCCTCTGCCTCAGCCTCCCAAGTCTCTGGGATTATAGGTGTGCACCACACCCAGCTCTTCTACCAGTTTCTAGAAACCTGAAAAAATGAGAAGCTGAGACTTTAGCACTCTCCACAAAGTGGTTTCAGCAGAGTTTGTGCGAAGGATCTCCTTCAGCTAGGCATGGTGGTGCACACCTGCAATCCCAGCTTCTGGGGGAAAGCTGTTTTTTAGTTGAGCTCTGACGGTGGCTCTGTTGGCCCTTGTGCATGAAACCTTTTAGGCATGCAGCTGGGAAGTCATCATTAGATGTACCCTCTTGCCTGGCTCTGTGCTAGCCTCTTTAAGGATTTAGTAGTGAGCAAAAAATAGACATGCTCTCAACTCCTAACTTTGAAAATCTGGTAAATCTATGTACATTTTACCCTAGAAAAATGCCCCAAATGTCTGCACATTATATATGCGTATAATTTTAGGGGTTTCATGGATCCCCCAAAGAACAGACAAGGAAGCGTAAGGGTTTCTTGGGTTCCCCTTGAAGAAGCCTTTAGAGCTTCTGGTCCATTGTAAACATGGAGCAGAAGCATGGATTTCAAAGATCAGGAGCTGTTCGCACTTAGGGAAAGCAGGTATAGGCCCTGTTTCTCATTGTCTAAGTGGAATTACTAAAGCCATGTCTCTTCTCGTAGGCTCCCCAAACCTAAGGACAAGACCTCCACCACGCCGAGAATCCAGCTTGGTAAGTGTGCTGAATTCCTATCCCTTTCTGTTCCTTTTCTGGGGCTGCACTCTAGCAGCCCTGAGAGAAAGGCTGTTTTGCTGCAGAGCCTACTGGCCCAGAGGTTTTCCAGGACTCTAGCAGGGGCTTCCAGCTTTGTGGGGCTGGAGGCGTGAAGGGAGGCCTGCAGATCCCAGTCTTTCTAGGGGCCTGGCTGGACAGTTTACAATTGGAAACGCACTGCACTCCAAAGCTAAATAAATCCATCCCAGCCACTGCACTGGCAGACATAAACATTTAGACTGGCCGGCAGTGGTGTCCAGCCAGGGCATTGCCAGGAGCTTGAAATGGGGCCACTGTCCATGTTAGCCTGGAAGACTTTCAGCTGTGCCTTGCTCAGGAATGCCTGGTGGATGTGGTGGACCAGAGCCTGGGAAGGCAGAGGGCAGATCAGGGAGCATCCTCCAGGGAGGGGAGGGGATTGCCAGGACAGGCTCACACCAAAGCTTATAGAGGGTCCACACTGCTGGGTTCTTGCCTCTTGTGGGTGGGGTTTCCTGGTGACCAGCATCTCAAGCAGGTAGATGTGCAATTGGGCTATGACTTGGGGGACCAAAATGGTGATGGCAAACTGAGAGCCCTGGAACGAAGAACGGTTATCAGAGCAGTGGACGGATTGGAGCTTCAGGCCTGCCAGGCATGACCGTCGTTCTACTTCCAACACTTTGGTGCAGAAACCCTCAGCAAGTCACTTACCTTCCTCAGGCCTCAATTTCCTTACAAGATAGGGACAGCCCTAGCTATCTCCTAGGGCTGTTCCAAGGGTGAAATGCCATGCAAAGGGCTTTCAGACAGTTTCCATTTCCCATGTTGACTTGACTTTTGGGTAGAACCTTCTGGGGTACCAGGAAAGATGCTAAAGTCATACCTGAGCTTACAGCAAATCACTATGATCAGTGACATCTGCCCTTACAGAGAGGTAACATCAGTCTGTGGAAGAGGGGACCCTCTGCACATACAGCGTTTGCCCTGGCTCTTGGTTCCTGTGGAATTTCTCTTGTCCCTCGGGGCTTACAGCTGAACAATGAATGCTGCTTCCCTCCCATCTCTTCTAGCACAAGCTAATTATTTTCAGGCAGACTAAATTTGTGTGAGAATGGGCTCATTCCTTCCACACTCACCAAATTCAGGGTTGCTGAGGCAGGATCACTGTCTCCGGGTAGGTTCTGCTGAATCTCACCTGGCCAGCAAGCAGCAGGACCACAGAGTCAGGCACTTGGTGGGGAAGGGTGGCTGAGTCACACTCAGTCCCTGAAAACCAGCTCCCTCCCACCCCTCACTGTGGTCCAAGACAGCTCTGTTTTGACTAACAGCATTAGGATTAGGACATGAGGGTTCGAGACCTTTGGTCTTTGAGTTCTTCCTATGCCCCTTGCTACACTAGATATCTCAGTAAGTCTCTTAATGACCCTGTTATTAGTTCCATTTTGCAGATAAGGAAACTGAGGCTCAGAGAGTTGACATCAAGGGCTTGAACACAACTGGTAAAATAATGGAACTGGATCCCAGCAGTCTTCTTGTCTTCCTGTCACAGAGAAAAAGCGGGGGACGGGGGGAGGAGTTAAGGGAGGGGTGGTGGGGGTCTACCCTGGGTCTGAGAACAGTCACCACCACAGCACAACTGCTTCCTCCCCTCACCTCTCCCCCAACCCTTTACTTTGTTTTAACCACTTTTGTATGAAGTAGGTCACACACACACAAAGCCCATTCTACTCAGCATGGAGGCTGGTTGAAGCTAGAATCCACAAGAACATGTCCATTTGGGTTACTATGGGATGCCCGGTGCCTCAGACCAGCTTCTGGCACCTGGGAGCCACCTAGCAAATGGTTGTAGAATGAATGAATGAGACCCACATTAGCCTGGAATCATGAGCTGGGGCAAAAAAGAAAAAGGAAAAGAGTGTCCTTGAATGTGGGGCTTAGATGTTGCTGTATACAGGTCCGAAAGGTACTGAGGACCGCAGTGTATTCTGTCTGCCACAGAGAGTGTCCTGAGTGCTGTTCGGGGCTTGCCTGACCATCTGGCACTGTCAGGATGAGCAGCTGAAGACTTCTCCCCTTCTCCACTGCCCCTGTGCACTCCCGCCTCAGCCTCCTAGAGATGGTGGGCTCCCGTGCGCTGCCTCCCTGCCAGGTGCCCCGCCTGCAGCCCTTCGCCCTTCCATTCAGGACGAAGGCTTTCTTCTTCATGGGCAGTGCGTGCGTTCTGTTAGAAGAATTTCTCTGCTTTTTCATTTTTGTTTTGGAACCCAACTATCGAGGCATCTGAAAACTAGCCCTCCAGAGATATAAGGGTAGAAACTATCGTTAACAGTAAGCATTCTGACAGCTCAGGCCAGTCTCAAGTGAATCCTCGGCACCATCAGAGTCTCCTCAGGGGCGCAGCCTCTTGGGGATCTGCCCTGCAACTGAGGACAGATGCCTACCGGGCCAGCTGCTGTCCAACTGGTCTAAACAACCACACACATATCCCGGGGCTGGAATGAGCACCAGTCCTTGGCCTTGTTGCCTCCCAGGTTAGTTAGATTTTGCTCAGTGTTCTTTCTCTGCCTTAGGGGTTCCAGCTGCCGAAGCCACCAGAGCCCCCTTCCGTCGAGGTGGAGTACTACACCATTGCTGAGTTCCAGTCGTGCATCTCCGATGGGATCAGCTTCCGAGGTGGACAGAAAGCAGAGGTGAGCCGTGGCCTCCACGGTGAGGGTTTCACTCACTGTGCTCAAGGCCTGCATGTCCTGTTTTGTGTCTTGCTAGCAAGGTTCCCGAGGGACAGGAAGGAATGGTATAGAATGGTATAGAAGCACTTGCCCAAAGCTAGTCAGGGCTGCAGCCAGGACTAGAAACCCAGACATGTGCCTCTGCCTGCGCTGGCTCAGGTGTTAGCCCTATGGTGGTGCCAGAGCGTGGGCAGGAGCTGAGAATAGGGTGCCTCAAAACAAAGGGCTGCTGTGGGCACACAAGCTCCAAGGGCAGGGGCTAAACAAAACCCAACCCATTTTGTTTTTGTGATTGCAGGGCCTAGGATAGGGTGGCACCCAGAATCTGTCAGAGTGGCCTTGCCCAGGCCTGTTTGTCCCCACAGCCTTTCTCTCCCAGGAGCACTGCAGGGGCTGGGATCCCACAGAACCCACATCAAGAAGTGCTGTTGTCGGGAGAACGTGGGCCAGGCAGGTGGAGCAACATCCTGAGGCCCCAGTGTTGGCCACATCCACACCACAGGACTGCTGGCCTTTGATACAGACACTTCCCCCAGGTTTTAAGTAGTTGTCTTCACCACGCCTGCCCCCTGTATTCACGTGGTGGGGGTGCTGCAGGGATACCTCAACGAGAACCCAGTGGGTGGCTGCAGCCATGGACAGCATCAAACTCAACGTATGCTGTTTTTTTCCTTTACATGCACAGCAGTGATAAATAAATAAATTAGGCAGAGTAAGACCTTAACAACAGCAACTAATAAAACACAACAGTTACAATATACCATAATAAAATGTATTTAAAACTTATGAATTATATATTTCTGGAATTTTCCAGTTAATATTTGCACACCACAGTGGACCATGGGTAATGGCAACCTTGGAGCATAAAACCTCAGCTCAGGGAAGACAACTGTACTTGGTGTTTTGCAGAGAAGATTGATCGCTGGGTCATTTCTCTGGAGTAGCTTCGTGTGGCCATGCAGTTAAATCTGAGTGACACATGCGAAGCTGTCAGATCCACTGAGCCTTTTCTGTCTACTGCAGAGGCGACATCCCTAGCATGAATGTTTTCAACCACGTATCTGGAACTTGGAACTGTTTCCAGGGGAAATCATTCTCTTCCATCCTAGAGTTTCCAGAAAAGCCTAAAAACTTAAAATGGAGCAGGAAGGTCATACTTAGGATCCACCTGAGCTTGAATTTTAGCTCAGGGTTGGACCAGGGTAAAGAATGGAATATAAGACCAAAAGAAAAAGAAACTTCTCTTTGGTGGGGCTGCAGAGGTTTGGTCTCGGGAGCGTGCTTGGCCTTCTCCACTCCCTGTCTTCCTTCCTTCCCCTCATCCCATGGTGCCAGTGTTTACATGCTCCCCAGCCCCAGAGTCCTCCTTGGGACCTTCTCCACAAGCATCCCACAATCCCACTTTATCTTCCCTTTAACATTCCCCAGTCCAAATGAACCTCAGCATAACCGGCAGCCACGCTCCTGGTCATTAGCCCATTTTATAGAAGTCAAAGAGGAGGCTCCTTAAACTAGTTTGTATAACATAGAAATGACTGAAAGCCACTCACCCTTTCTGCAGGAAGCCATTCAACCCAAAGAAATCCCAGGTCCTGGGATTTCAGTAGGATTCTGCAGCGAAATGACCGTAGCAGGGGACCCTGGGGAGAGGCTTTGTCAAGAGGCTCTGACTTCAGGCCTGTATATCCCATTTCAGTCCATCTGTGACTGCCTCTTCTCACCTGAGACACCCTTTCAAGGGCCGCCCAAGGAGGACCTAGCAATATTGGGGGTGGGAGGAGGACTGGGTAGTGGAACGGAGGTTCTTTATATATCTCGGTCCTTGGCAAGTTGGGTTTCGTAGGGACTGGGAACAGTGCGGTGGTTTAGGGGAAGAGGAGGAGGTTTCTGTAGAGGAGGCCACCTCAGTACTGACTTAGAGGGCCAGGGGAGAGAGACCTGGAGGGTGGAAGCCCCTCAGCCAGGAGATGCTAGAGGCCTGGGTTTAAATTCTGACCTGTCACTTACTGCAGCGGGTCTCGGGCCACCTTCTCAAGGGCTCACTTTCTTATCTGCAAAGCGGAGGTGATAGAGCCCCGTGTGAGGCCCCTCACCCGGGACATCACAAGGTTCCAGAGACCCTCCTAGCTCACTGGCCTGCCTCTCTTCCTCCCAGGTCATTGACAAGAACTCGGGCGGCTGGTGGTACGTGCAGATCGGTGAGAAGGAGGGCTGGGCCCCCGCGTCATACATCGATAAGCGCAAGAAGCCCAACCTGAGCCGCCGCACCAGCACACTGACGCGGCCCAAGGTCCCACCTCCGGCACCCCCCAGCAAGCCCAAGGAGACTGAGGAGGGTCCTGTGGGTGCCAGCGAGAGTCAGGACTCCCCACTGAAGCTCAAGTACGAGGAACCTGAGTATGACATCCCCGCCTTTGGCTTTGACTCCGAGCCAGAGTTGAGCGAGGAGCCCCCAGAGGACCGAGGCTCCGGAGACCGAAAGCCTGCCCAGCCCCCGAGGCCCTCGCCCGCCTCCTCCCTGCAGCGGGCCCGCTTCAAGGTGGGTGAGTCTTCAGAAGATGTGGCCCTGGAAGAGGAGACCATCTATGAGAATGAGGGCTTCCGGCCTTATGCAGAGGACACCCTGTCGGCCAGAGGCTCCTCTGGGGACAGTGACTCCCCAGGGGGCTCCTCACTGTCCCTTGCCAGGAAGAACTCCCCCAAGTCAGGCTCCCCCAAGTCAGCCTCGCTCCTAAAGCTCAAGGCAGAGAAGAACGCCCAGGCAGAACTGGGGAAGAACCGCTCTTCGGCCTCCTTTTCTTCTTCCATCACCATCAACACCACCTGCTCCTCCTCTTCCTCCTCTTCTTCCTCCTCCCTGTCAAAGAACAGCGGCGACCTGAAACCCCGCTCTGCCTCGGACGCAGGCATCCGTGGCACTCCCAAGGTCGGGGCCAAGAAGGACGCTGATGTGAGGGCTGGGCTGACCTCCTGTGCGCGGACCAAGCCATCTGTCCGGCCTAAGCCCTTCCTAAACCGAGCAGAATCACAGAGTCAAGAGAAGATGGACATCAGCACTTTAAGACGCCAACTGAGACCCACCGGCCAGCTCCGGGGGGGCCTCAAGGGCTCTAGGAGTGAGGATTCAGAGCTGCCCCCGCACACAGCCTCCGAGGGGCCTCATGAGGGGGCCAGGAGAGGCTCAGCCGACATCATCACCCTCCCGGCCACCACTCTCCCATGTCCCCCCAAGAAGGAGTGGGAAGGGCCGGCCACCTCCTACGTGACATGTAGCGCCTACCAGAAGGTCCAGGACTCGGAGATCAGTTTCCCTGCAGGTGTGGAAGTGCAGGTGCTGGAGAAGCAGGAGAGTGGCTGGTGGTATGTGAGGTTTGGGGAGCTGGAGGGCTGGGCCCCTTCCCACTATCTGGTGCCCGATGAGAACGAGCAGCCCAACACCCCTGGCAAGGAGCAGGATGCGCTCAAGAGCAGGCAGAACGAGGGCAAGTCAGACAGCCTGGAGAAGATCGAGAAGCGGGTGCAGGCGCTCAACACCGTCAACCAGAGCAAGAGGGTCACGCCGCCCATCCCCTCCAAGCCCCCCGGGGGCTTTGGCAAGACGTCAGGCGCTGCAGCGGTGAAGATGAGAAACGGCGTGCGGCAGGTGGCGGTCAGGCCCCAGTCAGTGTTTGTGTCCCCACCACCCAAAGACAACAACCTGTCCTGCGCCCTGCGGAGGAACGAGTCGCTCACGGCCACCGACGGCCTGCGAGGCGTCCGCCGGAACTCCTCCTTCAGCACAGCGCGCCCAGCGGCTGCAGAGGCCAAGGGCCGCCTGGCGGAGCGGGCTGCCAGCCAGGGCTCAGACTCGCCCCTGCTGCCCACCCAGCGCAATGGCATCCCCGTGTCCCCCGTGCGCCCCAAGCCCATCGAGAGGTCCCAGTTCATCCACAATAACCTCAAAGACGTGTACGTCTCTATTGCAGACTACGAGGGGGACGAGGAGACCGCGGGCTTCCAGGAGGGGGTGTCCATGGAGGTACTGGAGAGGAACCCCAATGGCTGGTGGTACTGCCAGATCCTGGATGAGGTGAAGCCCTTCAAAGGCTGGGTGCCCTCCAACTACCTTGAGAAAAAGAACTAACCGAGGCTGTACGGTCCCTCCAGCCTCAGTGTGCCACTGTAGCCGCCACTGGATGAGCAGTGACGTGCAGACTAAAGGGGAAGGACAAAATGGGAGGGGTGGGGGAGGACAACATTAAACCCTGCAGGTGTGTGACCTCGAAGATGCCCTGCCTCCCAGCTGTCACCTGGAAGGGAGGATCCATTGAGTAGGGAAGGGAATGGCCTGGAACCCAGAGATGAGAAAGCTGGGACCTGTCATGTGCACCTTGGTGACTTCGCTGATGGACTACATGTCATTTGGGATAGGCCATGTGGGAAACCCCAATTGTGCCTTTGCTGCAGATCTGGAAAAGATGTGGTCATCGGGGGCCTCCAGCATCCTGCCCATTTGACTTCTTTTGGTGGCTACCATCTTGCCACCAGAGGTAGCCCTTGTATTGTCCTTGTCTGTGTTTGTGGATTGTGCTGTTCCCTGGGGATTGCCACCGCCCACCAAGGCTGGGTGCCTATGAAGATCCCACGGCCCTGGGGCTTGGAGTTGCCTCATCTGAGCTCATAGCTCTCCCTGGGCCAGGCCACTGTCAGGTGCCAGTAAGAACCACCTTAGCTGTCATTGCCCTGGCCTTGAGAAGAGAGCCCACCCTCCCTGGGGCTGCCCTGGAGGACACCATGCCAGAGTTTAGAGAGGGCGGAGGAAGCCATCGGGCTCCCCACTGTCAGCACAGACTACTTGGGGTATTTCTGGGCAAGCGGTTCCTTTGCATGTTTCAGGATAGGTTTGTTGATTTGGGGTTTATATGTCAGGCCTTCGATTTGGGTCTTATTTTAGGGGTTGTTTGGGCGCCCTGGGGGGTCAGCCTCACATGGGACAAGAAGGGGTGGAGGGTGGGATTTTCTGTTGTACTCTGCGGAGGGGTGTTTTGTTTTGTATTTGGTTTCCCATTCTTCCCCCTCCATAAGCCAAGTCGTTTCGTTTGGTTTCCACTGTGTGGACTTTGCCTGCGCGGCATTGCCGGAGGGATTTGGGGTTGGGTAAGCCCAGGCCCCAGTCTCGGCAAAACAGAGAAACTGTCCTTCTGGTTCCTGCCCAGCCCCGGTGGGGCAAAACACCCTCCCCAGGAGGGAGGAAGGTATTATTAGGAGCCAGACCTTTGGAGAGAAGGCAGCACCCAGGCCGCTGGGTGGCTGCCATTCTGTGTATGTTCTCCCACCGGGGCAGGGCCAAAGCTTTACAGAGAACTGTGGAGAAGCAGCCGTGGCCCCCACCCTGGGTGGAGGGGACCCCAGCCGGGCCCCCTGGGTCAGACCGGAGCAGACATCACCAGCCGCTCCTCTGGCCTGCTGGCAATGCTGCGGTTGCCCAAAAGGAAGGAGGACCCCTGTGCCCGGAGCCAGTCTGGTCTTGCTGAGGGGCAGCGCCCCAGTGAAGAGAGAAGCAAGAGAGGGATGTTCCCTGCAGGTCTTCTGTCCGCTTTGGGTTGTTTTTCCGCTGTTGATATTTCAGAGGGACTCTCCAGAAAGAAGCCCAGCCAGCTTCTCCAAGGACTCACCCTGTGTTGGGAGTGGATTTCCGCACGTGCCTTTGATTTCAGACAGATCAGGCTTCACAGCCACCGAATGAGCTGCCAGCATCACCGGACCAAGGGGCTGCCGTTTCCCAGAGGAGGGAAGCCCTGCCCTTACTCACTCTCCAGCAGGCCTTCACCCTCTCATCCCTCCCTCCAGGATCCCAGCGGCCTTGCCTGGGGTCCCGAGCCCTTGTCCCTCGCCACACACTGATCCTGGCAGCTGTAGCTAACTGCTCGTGTTCTTTGTCAAAGGGCCGTGGTGAGATTGTTTTGTTTCCTTTTGTTTTATTTGTGAGTTTGTTTAAAATCAAAATTAGATATTTTCTTCTGCTGGACAGTATTAAGTAGAGCAGGATGTTGAGTTAATCTGCTAGATTGCAGCACTAATGGTAGTGGATTAGTGTCTTCATATTAATATTATTTTTACTTATTTGAACAATAATGATAAAGAAGTGGTTCATTATTTCTTAATTAATGCACTTTAAGGTGGAATGGAAAGAAACCCAGAGAGCAAAGTGCATTACTTAAAGATGCAGTATATACTTTTCTCATTTTTAAACAGCACATATTTATTAAAAGAAAAAAAAGTAATTTATGATTATTTAAAATAAAATTTAAAAGTAGAGTGTCTGTCGGGTTAAAGGACCTTCCACATAGCTGCCTTCCGGGGGAGGGCCCGAGGCCTCGTTCCGCAGATGTCTGCTCTGAGCCAGTTGAATCATGAGCACGCCGGCCAGGCCAGGAGGGAGCACAGCACGTGGTGGCTGCCAAGTACAGAGCATCTCAGTCGGACTGGACCACAGTGCTTCCCAGAGCCTGCCTCCCCTGCCCTCCTGCCCCACGTGCGCATCCGCCCCGTCAGGCTCTCTACCAGCCCCTCAAGGACTGCCTCTCCTTGATTTCCAGTACTCTGAAGCCATAGAGACATTAAAAGGCAGGGCTGGAAGGGACCCTGGAGGTCACTCCATCCCACCCCTTCCTGTTACTGCAGCCCAAGGACTTTCCCAAAATCACACAGCTAGTTAGTGGCAGACTTTCCCCACTGCATTAATCCTGTGTCCTTCCCCACGCCCCTTATAGCTTATTCTGTGGTCGTCATGTTTACATTGCGACATCCAGCCCCAGGGATGGCTGGGAGTTGCTCAGGCATCCAGGAAAAGTGGAGAATGCTGCCACCTGGTGACATCACGTAGACCTGGGCCGTGCATAGGGATCACCACGCCCTTGTCTAGACACCACCCCTCACCCTCAGCCCCTGCCTCCCAGCACAGCACAAGCCCTGCAAACCCAGAGGATATGAATACTTGAAGTAAGAAGGGTGCATGCCAGTCCTTCTCAGATACGGCCAGGGGGTGCCAGGCCTTGTGCCCCTGGACTCCTAGACCTATCCTGAGCAAGAGGGCCTTTCCCTAGAGCTACTGAGCTGCTTTGTGACATTGTGGGGAACTGCCAGCAGCAGCAGAGGAGGGAGGGGACCTGGGGTTCTGACCCACCAGGAGGAAAACCAGATCGGACTAAAAGGAAAGAAAAATGAAATCTCAGCAGTTTTCCAACAGTTGCAATTGAAAATGTGAAATGACATTGTATTGCTGTATACTGCAACTTTAATCGTAATGAGCCCTTCTGAGGTCATTATTGAGGTTTATATAATGCCCGAAGATGCATCCTTTGGTGCTTTTTCTATTCAGTTTAAAGACCTTTTTCTTTGATTACAAGGGAAAAAATATGTCTTCATCTCTCTCTCACCTTGTCCCTCTGTCACAACAGGCCTGGCTATGCTGCCTGGCTCCTCTGTGCTCAAGAGGAAGCTGGAAGGGGACACCCCTGAGCAGCAGGGGTGCTGTCTGCCTTGTGGGTTCCCTCCACCCAGCAGACTTTAGTCTGTCCAACCCCCAGCCTGGCTCCAAAGATTTCTCTCTTCCTCTCTTCTCCCTCTTGACGAAGGCATTATATAGAATCATTGTAATCACTTTCAGATGTTAGAGCAGCATATTTTACTGGCATTTGTATCCATTGCTTTCCTCAGCAAGGCATGTTACTACTTTCATCATCTTAAGGAAAAAAGACAAGGGAATTTCAGTCGAGCATTATTTTCATATTACTAGTACTTGCAGAGTAGGCGTAGACCTATTTAAGTTTAGATTTTGGTTTGGTAGTTTTTGTTTTGTTTTTAAGGGGCAAAAAAAAAAAAATGAAATAACCCCTACTTTTCCTGTTTTGTATTTAAGTAATATATTATTTCTTTAAGGTTCCTCACTTCCCCTACCCCTTTCAAATACTTTGCATTCTCAATTGAAAATGAAAACAATCTGAGAGACAGGAAAAGTGCAATATTACCAAGAGGGATGCCAGGGCTTATGTGGTGCGGTGGAGGAAGACCCATGGCCTAGTCTGCAGAGAGTCGTGGGGGTCTCCTGGGAGGAATCAGAACTGTGGAGCTGACAGGTGGGCCTTGGGGTTGGATGTTGTAGCCTGCTCCCTCTCCTGTTCCCGCCAGAGGGCAGCTCCTTTCACTGTTGGGCGTCATCCACCCAGAAGAAAGGGATTCAGGGAAGAGGCGTGGGGGCTCTTGACCTCCTGGGCCCCGTCTCCAGAGCAGGGTGAGGACATCCAGGAACTGCTCCTTGTTTTCATTTCCATTGTTCTGCAGCCAGCTGCTCAGAGAGACCTGTCCTAAAAATGACTTCCAGCAGCCCTCTACCCTCTCTCCTGCCCCCAGTCTCCCGATGTTTGGGCTGTGATCCTTTGGATGTATGTCCGAATCTTTCTAAAACTATGAAACCTCAGTTCAGTTTATGGGCCGGAACCCTGGGTGTAACCAAACCCATCCAGAGGGTGTGGGCACTGAAGCCTACCCCAGTGAGATGGAATTCCCGCAGACCTGCAGCAGGGCCCTGCGCTGAGCCTGGCTGCCCATTCATCTCGAGGACTTCGGCCTGAGCAGCGAGCCCTGCCTCTGCTCCACACCCAGACAGTCTGCAGGAGTTCTCGGAAAAGACTCAGAGAACTGACTCAGGTCTCTGCAGACAGAAGCCCCACAACAGGTACCAAGCTGGATCCTCCTTCCTTGGTGCTGATAGAGAAAGGGCAGGCTGGGAGGTCTCCTGGGGTCCAGACCAGGAGCTTGTCCCTTAGGGCAGCAGGCATGCCCTTGCTGGTTTGTCCCCGCCACCTCCAGTACTGTATGCTTGCTGCTCCAACCCCATATTTGGTGAATTTCTGTACAGACATGGATCTCTGTGTCCAGTATGGGACTCAAGCCCCTGTGTGGGTCTCTCCCTTGGAGCGACACATCCACATAGCCAATCTTTGAGAATCTCAATGCAGAGCTCTCTGGAAAGAATTGTTCACATCACTAAAGAACTACAATTCCCTCACTTTTTTGAGGGTTACGAGTTGAGTGTGTGTGCACAGGCATGTGCACATGCCTATATGCATGTGAGCGTTGGTCATTTCCCACTTGAACAAATAACATGGGGTTAGAGAAGAAAAACATACCGGGCACACTGTCTCCACTGAACAAGTCCTTGGCATTGGGCAGGTCCCAAGGGACTCTCAGCTTCTGGCATCAAGGCTGTGTGTCATTCATAAAGCACGATTTTGCCTGGAGAGTGCAATGCATCTTTTTTTTTTTTTTGTAATAATTTTATTATTTAGTTGGAAACTTCACACTGGCATTTACAGGTCTAGCAGAAGCAACCTAGGCCATCGTCCCGGGCTCTGAATGAAGATGTGGACAGGAGACACCATTAGGCGTGGAAGTGCTGAGGCAGTGTCATTAGGTCACTGACCCGCAGATGAGTCACCACGCAGGCTCCCACCTCTCACCCTACAGTCATCAGTCTGAGGATCCCTGTCTGATACAAGCACTGCTGACCCTCTGGTTCTCTGAGGGCGGGTGGATGGCAGGATGAGAACTGACTCAGTGGGTGCGAGACCATGCGTGCGGACACTGACCGAACCTTTCAGGAAAGTAGCGTGGAGGGCTCCCCTGGACCTGACCGAGCTTTTTGGCTAAATCTTCACTGTTTGGGGCAGTGTCATTTCTCTGTGGATCCCGAGCTCCGTGATCAGAACCAGTGAGAAGGCAGGGTCTTACAGCCTTAGGGAAAAATAGCCCCAGGTTTTAACTTTCCTCCAGCTTTGTCCTGCAAGCCTGGAATCCCCAGGCCACAAGGCAGCAGGATGGTGCTTAGAGACTGGGTCAAGGGCTCTGCCTTCCAAGGCCTTGGTCCCAACCTACCAGTAAGGCCAGGATTAGCATGTGATCCTCCTTGCCCTATTCTATCTAAATCTCATGTATGCACTTGACCTTGACAATCAGCACCCTCTCCCTTCCCAGTCGTAGAACTTAGTGGCCTTAGAGAGTGGGGTCCCCTGTGCTGGATGCCCCTGCCTTGCTCCCAGTTCCACCCTGGCCAGTGGGCTGGGCCTTGAGGTATGTGAGAGAGTAGCAGTTCAGAGAAAAAGGTTGATCGAGCATGTTGGAGACAAGTGAGAGGCACGTTGGCGAGAGCGTGTGCGTGTTTGGGGTGACCGGGGCTTCCCGTCCCTTCACCGGGAAGGAAGCTTCCCAGAGAGGGTGTCTTCCAGACAGAAGGAGGTGTAGGAGGGCTTGGAGGTTTGTTTTGTCTTTATTTATTAGAAGTGAGGAAGAGGTGGATGCTGAGTGTTTCAGGAGGAAGAGAGCAGGTAGACAGGAAGCTTCATGATTCAACACACAAGGGTCCAGTCAGCTGGAGGTGGGACAATCCTCCAAACCTAGCCATAGAAGAAGCTGGCCAGAGGAGACTGCTACTCACTGAGCCACAAGCCAGGTCTCAGGGAATGGTCATTGATTTACTCAGTGGGGAAGGGGTGCTGCAAGCTGTTTCCAAAAGAGTTACATCCATTTCCCAGGATCCCAGCTGAGACTGTCCACTGCTCTTTGCTGATTCCAAAGCCAGTCTCTCAAACTGTACAGATCAATCATAACAGTGACCATGACAGGCCATGCAATAGGGATCTGCCATCCCCAAACGGACTCCACCAGGCCTATCTGGGAGTAAGGTGGCCTCACTGGTCTTTTGTTGATACCAGTTATTCCCAGGGCTCTCTCTTGTCACCTGTGGTGGTTCCATTTGCAGAGTCTGCCTCCCTGTTGTGAATTAGACCAGGTGAAAATCACACCCACCCATGGATATGCTCTTCCATTTTTTAGTGGCTTCTAACCAGGGCACACTGTTCTTAAGAGTTTATTTGAAGGAAGGGTAAACATCCACCATTCTTGCATTTACAGCCGTTCTCCACAACAGGTTTTCTCTAAATCCAGCATGCCAGATGGGGAATAGGTGTTCCTGCCAGGTACTGACAGGTCTGTAGGAAGGTGACTTCTGAGCATGACAGATGTGAGTAGACATCCCTGAACCGTGGACTGCATGGTTGGAAGTGAACGGTGGATGTCACTGGGCTACAGAAATGCTAAGACTCCTTGTGGTATCCACTCACCCCCACCCCGCTTTTAGTGGGCTCCATGGGGTCAGGAGGAGCCCTTCCTCTGGGTTTTTCCCCTCTTCCCCCTCAGCAGAGAAACTGGAGAAAAGGACATTAAGTGCAGTACAGTCAGTGTGAGTGCTAAAATATTCCCAGGATCAATGGTGGTGCTAAACTATCTCCATGTTTCTGATATTTTTAATAGTTTTTTTTTTTTTAATCTCATCACAAAAATGCAGTGTCCTTGGGGAAGGGATCCAGCCCCTTGGCCTGCCACTTTCCAGGTGTCCTTTATCACTTTGACAGGACTCTTCAGTCTGCAGAAATGCTATGTCTTGGCATGCTTCTAGACTGTAAGATTTGGGTTGTTTTGTTTTGTATTTTGTTTATGTTTACATGCATCTTGTATTTCCCTAAAAACTAAATAAAGTTTTTGGCCTTTTTAACTGTACATAATCACCTAATTCTCCCTCACCCCAGAAAACCCACTTGCCTGAATAGCAGAGGTCCCCCTATCCCAAATGCAGCACGGACTCCAGAATCCCTGGCCTTGGAGGGGACACAGAAGGGGGATGCACGTCCCTACTGTTAGTGAGAATCGGACACAAACTTCCCCCAGCCCCTTTGCTGCCTCTGGAGGCTCTCTCTGGCTTCTCTGCTTGGACCCCTGGCCCCCACCTATTTGTACTAGACCTCAGTAAGCAGGGAAGGTGGTCCTGGTGTTGGGGTTCAAGACCAGGCTGAGGCTGGGTAACCAGAATACAGGGTGGGTAGGCAGGTGTCCCATGTGCCTCTGAGAACTGGCCCTGCCAAATAAGCACAATTCCAAGGTGCTGTGCCTACCCCTTGGGGTCAGTCAGTTTGATTCTCTCCCTGTTGTCCCCAGCTATCCAGATACACTTAGCATATCTAGACAGTTCCTCCAGAGGTCCCTGTCCAGGGACTTTTTCTCCCCAGCTGCACCACCCATGTGGTATAGCCCCTGCACCCACCAATAAGAAAATAGTTGAGCTCCAGCCACAGGTGAGGTCTGAGCTTAGGGAGGACAGCTGAGCGGGGTGAAGGACCTGTCATTCCCCCACTCTCCTCTAGGTGGCACCGTCACACTATAGCTCCAATCCTGGTTGGACCTGCTAAGCCTGGAGAAGCCCAGCCACCTCCTGGCCTCGCACTGCACTGACCACACCCTGCTCCTCACAGATCCAGGCACCAGAGGCCACCAGAAGAGCCCTGGCTTCTCCTTTCCAACTTACAAGGCTCACCTGGTACTCCAGCCCCTGCTGTCCAAAGCACAGGTCATGTTCTAGCCCACAACTCCTGAGTTTTGCCTGATTGTCCCAGCCACCTTGATGCCCACCGTTTCCCCCAGGGCCAACCTGTGGATAACCCCACCCATGTGTGTAAGCCCCATCCACACTGGCCCTCCCCCTTGGCCTTCGCATGCAACAGCAGAGCCCTCAGGCTGGTATGAAATCACCTTTATTGACAATCACAGTGACCCCGAATCACAAAGGTGTGAGGCAGCGGCCACCCGGCCTAACAATGGGTGATGGCTTCTCCCCAGCCTCCCGCTGGGCAGCCCTGCACTTAAACCTTTCTTCACCTCTGGGACCGATACCTGCCTAATTGATGGGGCTACTTGCTGGCCCCAGCCCACTGCCAGGGCAGGTCTAGGAGGCAGGGTTTGGGGAAGCATGACCCAGAGTGGCCCAGGACTTCCCCCAGGCCCTGCCGGGCTAGCACAGGTGCCTGTCTGGCCTGGAGTCCTGTCCATGCTTCACTTATACCACCTCTTGGCAACTCCCTAAGAGCCACACAGAAAGTCTGCCCACCCTAAACAGCCACCTCACACAGGAAGCTGAGGTTCAGAGGGCAGCCATCTGGCCAGGGCCACACATGGTCAGTGACCAGGGCTAGAACCCCAGGTTCTGCTGGTCAAGGGAGAAGCTGTCTCTGAGGGTACACAAGAGCCTCCTGATGGCAGGAGGCTGGGAAACGGGGGTCCCAGGCCAAGACTGCACTGACCCAGCCCACAACAGGTGGGCAGGGCTGAGGTGACCATAACCCAAGAGTAGGTAGGGCGGGAGCCAGGCCTTGCTCCAGGGTGAAGAGCCTTTCCCAAAAGCAGGTCCCCAAGTCCTTCACTGGCCCATGCTGGGCTTCCTGCCTGAGCCTAGAACATACCATGTCCTTATGAGAGGGGACTCCTGGGCCACTTGAGGTTCCTGATAACCCAGCTCCTGCCCAGGGAGGGGGGGCATTTCTTGATGGCTGGGTGATCTACCAGCCCCAGGGCACTATAGAGGCTCAGTTTGCCTCTCTAGGAAATGGACACAATTTGCCAGGAGGAGCCGAATTTGGCCCTTTTTGATGGAGTTCCAACTCAGGCTGGCTGGGAGCTTCCGGGGTGGGGTCTGGGGAAGGTCTGTCTGAGCGACGATCACTGCTGCTGCCCCCTCACCAGGCACCCACACACAGGCCAGCAATTCTAGGGGCCTAGGAGATGGGAATTCACCCACAAACCAATAAAACCCACCAACCAAATAAATAAATAAATTAAAATAAGGGAAAAGGCTGGTCATAGCCTTGGGAACCCCCACCCTCACCAGGGGCCAGGGCCCCTCCTTGGCACAGTACAGCCTCTGAGATCAGCCTGGGCCCAGGCCAGCACTGAGATGCAGAAGGACAGGCTGGGGTCAGGGGTAGGGAGCTCCAGACCTGTGCTTAGAGATCTTCACCACAGACCACCTGCCCCCACCCCACACCAAAGGGCAATCCTGGGCAATAGCAAAGAACTATGACCCAGCAGGGGCCAGGAATCCCGAACCTGGAGCCCTCCACAGCCCAGGATAAGAGAAGTTCACTGGCCTTCTTGTCCCCAGCTGCCAGGCCCGATAGGTAGGGAAGAGGGGAAAGAGAAGGTGGATCCAAGTCAGAGTGAGATGGCAATTCAGGAGCCGCCCACCCTGGGCTGCTGTTGAGCAGGTTGTGCACTGTTCAAGAGTCATTGGCTAAGGAGCAAATGGAGGCTAGAATGCAGTCCCTACTCCACGGACCAAGCCACATGCCCTGGCTCACGGCAGCATCTGTCCATAAGAAGGTCCACGCTTTTGAATTCTCACCAAGGTGCCACAGGGGCTACAGGGACCTCCTAGAACCGGCCCCAGACAGGGAAGGTGTAGGACAGGCTGACCCGATCAGCCCCTCACCAGGCAGGGAAGAACTGATGCAAAGAAGGGAAAGACGAGAGTGTGACCTTCTCCCCTCTCCGCCCAGTGATGCACGTCTGCCCCCGCCTTCCTGCGTGCCCAAACCTTCAGGAGCCTCGGGGTCCTGTGTTTAATGGAGGAAGAGAATTTCCAAAATGAGGAAGGGAAGGGGCCCCGCTGGCTCAGCCCTCAGCAGCAGCCGGCTGAGGTCTCCGAGGTGGCCGCGGGGCTAGGCGCTGCGGTAGGTCTTGATGATGTCTTTGATGGGGCGGCGGCAGATGGGGCAGCAGGCGTGCAGGGCCTTCTTGAGGCGCAGGCCGCAGGCATAGCAGAGGCACATGTGACCGCACGTGTAGATGACCGTGTCCACTGCGTGCTCATAGCAAATGGTGCACTCGTCGCTCCACTGGCTCATGCCCGGGGTCACTGGGGACTCGGGCAGGCTCACCGGTGAGTTGGGGGCTGTCCCTGGGCACAAAGGGGCAGGAGCAAATGTGGCTGGACCAGGCACAGGGTTCATGGGAAGGGGGCCCCCGGCCTCCTGTGCCCCAGTCCATGTAGGGAGACCTGCCCATTCACCCCAATCATGCAAGAGATGACACTAATGCTGGGCAGCCCCACTTCTGGCCACTCAGCCCCCAGACCAGGGGCCAGGGAAGCCATGAGGCAGGGGGAGGAAAAGAAGGAGGACGGTGGAGGCAAGGGGGCCCCGAATATTCTAAGGCTACCTCCTGAGCTACCCTTTGGCATTCCCTGTGTGCTTAAAAAAATTTTTTTTTAAATAAAACAGGTTTTTTTTGGAAAAAGCTGCCCAGCTAGGGGACAGGAGAGCTACACCCTGGAAGTCACCACCCATCCAGGGTTCCCTGAGCCAGGTTCCAGCTCCTCTTCAGTCCCAGCCCGGACAACGGCTGCTCCCCTGCCTCAGCCGGAGGCTGCAGGGGTACAGTCTGACACAGCCACATGGGACTGGAGGGCCCAGCATCCTTACCACCAGCAGAGCTGCCCGGAGGTCCAGAGCTGCACATGCTGAGCAGGGGGTCAGAGAGGCGGCTGCCCAGGGCGCTGGGTGAGGTTGGTGTGGAGGCCGGGGAGCAGGGGGGTGACGGGATGCCCCGCTCCGCCAGGATGGTGGAGCCTGCAGTAAGGGCACAGGGAGGGAGGGCCACGCTCACCACCCGCCCAGAGCAAGCTGGCTCGGCCGCGCCCACCATGGGCCCAGGTCTGCCATGCAGCACACCTACAGGGGTCCAGGCAGGATTCCACAGAGGGGTCAGCCACCGGCCCCACTGTCCTCACCTACACGCCGGAAGGTGCATCGCTCTCTGCCTTACCAGCAACCTCGGAACTAGCCTCCGCCTGGAGTCCCACTCCCAGCCACCCTTCACCTCCAAGGTCTCCAGGGCAGACAATGAGGTCCCCACCTTCCCTACCCCTCGCTCACCTCCTGTTTAGAGCCCCGGATATCACCTCTCCTGCACTGGTGCATCCAACACTGGCACTTCCTGGTCTTGCATTCTCCCCTCCTACCTCCTCTCACTCCTCTCCTGTCCCCACTCTGCCCCTCCTTCCCTCCCTCCTTAAGTAATCCTTCCTGAGGGTCTACAGGGACCAGGCTGTGTCCACACGAGCTACAGACAGAGCCTTTGTCCTCAAAGAGCTAATTGCCCAAGAAGCCTGGTAGAGCTGCCCTCAAGCTCCCTTTTCTGGGCAGCATCAACTCCCCCAAACTATCCTGGCCCATCCAGCACTGACCACCCCACACCCACTACAGATACCACATCCCCACAAGCCAGGGGTATTATTCACACTTTGCCAGGAATCCAGCTCTGCTTCTCCAACTGAACCACAAGCTTTCTGAGAACAAGAAACCTCTCCCACCTGTGGCTCTTCCAAGGCCCTCACAGAATCCCCTGCACACCATCAGGTGCCAACATGGTCTTTTTTATTATTGGTTCTAACTCACTTAATAGTGTTATTATTCGTAAGCAAATTCAATAAATGTCCACAGTGCTTCTCTTACTGTGTAAATATCTGTTAAGTCCATTGTCAAGTCCTATCAGAAATGCACACCTCCTATTTACTTTCCTTGTCTTATTGCACTGGCTAGCATTTTTGGAACAATGTCTATAAGGCATCTCTATTTATATTCCTTTTTTGTGTGCCAGGGATTGAACCCAGGGGGTGCTTAACCACAGGGTCTCACTGAGTTGCTTAGGGTGTTGCTAAATTGCTGAGGCTGGCTTTGAACTTGCAATCCTCCTGCCTCAGCCTCCTGAGCCACTGGGATTACAGGTGTGCACCACTGTGCCCAGCTATATTACTATTTTTAATGAGAATATTTCTAATGTTCTAACAATAAGTATGAAATTGGCTGCAGGTCTGGTAATGCTCATGAGTGAAGGAACTATTCTTCCATTCTTAGTTTCCTTAGGCCTTCCACAAAGCCATGCTTTCCTCTGTAAGACCGTCAGTGACCCTACATGACCACCCATTTAGTTTTCCTTTGGAGTCAAGTCTCCCACCACCAATTTGCTGGTTGAGATGCAAAATTCTCTAAACAGCTTGGAGACTGTTTAACAGACGGTGAACTCCGGATGGTTACTCTTCTACATCCACCTTGGCCCGCTTACCACTGGCACAGTAAAGTCCTCATTTTATTATTATTTTTTTAATTCTCCTTTTTCCCAGTCTCGTAAGCCTCTTTGGGCAGCATGAGCCTTACTGGAAGGCTACTTATCTATTATTAGATGGTGCTGACGCAAGGGAGTACCTTGCCCTTATGTAATTTCCTTTCTCTGAGAAGCAGTGTCTCCCGGTGAGTGCAGCTAAATCTCTGCACCTCGGCTTGAAGTTTTCTCCTTCCTTTCCCATTTCTTTTTATTCCATCCTGAATTCTCACCCTAGCCTTCCTGCGAGGTTTCTTTTCATTCATCTTCCTTCCTGCTTGGTTTCTTTTCATTTAATCTTTCATTTCTTCCTGATTTATCTTCCCTCAACTCTAACTTCTTAGCACACTAACCTCGTTTCTTTTCGTTCATTTTTTATGTATTATTCTCTCCATGTTCGTTTGCTCCTTCCAGAGTTGGGAGTCCCACTGATTTTATCTGATTTCACAGACTCTCCACTCTTGCAATCACCAACAGCACCACACACAAAACCACACACACACATTTAGTTATTCACACCTCATCTACCCAGTATGCCAATCTCATACAGCAGCTCCGGCTCACACTTTTACACACACAATTCTGGGTTGTGAGGCCCAGGGGTCTCCAAACTTGGCAAAGCCTACTTGCTTTGCGGGGTGGGGGTGGAGGTCAGGGATGGGGATGTATCTCAGTGGTAGAGCACTTGCCCAGCATGGGCCAGGCCCGGGTTCCATCCCCAGCACTGGAAGAAAAAAATCAGCTGCCTGGAACCTATCCAAGATCTACAGAATAGCAATCTCTGGAGGCGGGATCCCAGAATCTGCACTTCATTAGGCTCTCCTGATGAGGCTAATAAAACCAGCCCAGTATAATGGGAAGCTGGTTAGCAGACCAGGACTGATCCCTCTAAGGTAACAGAGGTCCAAGAAGACCAAGGGAAAAAGGAAAAGATTTCTGACCAAATTAGTTTGGAAAAACTTACACCATAATCATCACCTTTAAAGATTCTCATGGTGTATTAAAGGCTCTGAGAAGTCCTGCAATGAACAATCCTTCCACTCCCTTTTAACTCAATGTCTTCCAAACCTTTTAACCACCAGGTCCCTTTTGCAAAGAATACCTATTAACATTCCACAGAACAATCTGGGAAACATGGCTTACACAAGTTCACATTTTGCAATCCATTCAAACTCTGTGGCCCTCCCCCGGAGAAAAAGCAAACCTTACAACTCTGCAACCCCATTTTCCCCAAGGCCACCTGCTCAGGTATTCCCCTAACCTCTCAACCCAGGCACCACCCTGCAGAGACACCTGGTTACTGACATACCAACTCGTCTGTCTTTCATTTAGACCCACGACCAGCCTTACAGGCAGGGATCTTTATTCCCAATGTGGGGAAATGGAAAAGGAGCTTCAAAAGGTCTTTTACTGGTAAAAATCATTTCCCCCCATTTTTAAGCAGGCTCGGGGGGCATGCGCGTCTGGGCTGTTTATGTGTCTTGTAGGAATGCGGGTCAGTCTGACGAACTCAGAGGAACCTTGGGCATCTAGGATTCCCTAGTAAGACCACAGTGAGCAGGGGCACCCCTACCCCGGTCCATACTGCCCCCATTCCAGGGCGGACCCGCGGGCCAGCACTCACCGAGGATGCGGACCTGCGTGATGGCCCCGTGCAGGCCGAAGAGCATCCAGAGTGGCTGTGAGGCGTCCACGCACAGCTGCATGCCAGCGGCCACGCCGTTGTGGCTGAGGTGCAGCTCGCCATCAGCATTCACCACCAGGCCCAGGATGTCGCCGCTGTGCAGGGGCCCTGGCACGCGACACACGGCCCAGAATTCCTTGCGGTCCACCAGGGCCTCCGGGCTGAAGGGCAAGTCGGTGGGCCGCAGTGTG
This sequence comes from Sciurus vulgaris, assembly GCF_902686455.1. NCBI lineage: Eukaryota > Metazoa > Chordata > Mammalia > Rodentia > Sciuridae > Sciurus > Sciurus vulgaris. The sequence goes on from NC_136464.1 coordinate 25,736,876, forward strand.
CCAGGGTCGCACGTGGTGACACCGACAGAGAGCGCGCCGGGCCGCGCGCCGCCCGAGCGCGTGACCTTGATGAAGATGGTCTCGGCCACGCGCACGGGCCGGCTGGTGAAAACAAGCGCGCGCTCGTCGCGCCCGTGCTCCAGGCGCGCCACCGTCTGCTCGTCCAGGATGCGGACGTGAGCGCCCGAGCGCAGCGGGTGGAAGCGCAGGTCGCCGTCGAGCTGCATGGGCAGCGCTCGGCTGTGCTGCGAGTTGAGCGAGTTCTGCGGGATCGGGCAACCAGCCGCCGGCATGCCATCGTCGCCGTCGCCGCCCGGCACGTTGAGGTCGCACAGGCTCACCGAGAGGCGCGCCTCGTCGGTCTCGCGCCGCAGTGACGGCCGCCGCAGGGAGGTGAAGGAGCGCGGCCGCAGGCAGTCGGGCAGCACCAGCTCGCTGTCTGCAGCGGAGAGGGCGAGAGACAGGCGACCGTCACTCCGGGCCGGGCGGCCCGCGGGTGGGCTCCCTGCGGCCTGATTCTTGCTGCGTTTCAAGTCTACGCCACTGAAACACCGCATGCTTAATGGAATGGAAAATGCTTATGACATAAATTAGCGAGCAAAATCAGGGAGCAAGGTTGCACAGGAATCTGTTTAGCCAAAGGAGGAGGCTGGAAGGAAGACACCAACGTCAGGACCGTGTAATTGCCTCTAATTGCTTAAAACGGACGGTGCTTTCTCTGCAACGTGTTTATTTTCCTTATTGCCCACAATAAGCACATAGGAGACTTTCCGTAAATGTTAACTCCTAGGACCTCCATTCTGAATCCCAGCATCTAGAACTGAGCGCAGCACGTAGTAGGCAAACATAAATATTTATCTTTTTAAATGCACTGATGACATTCTAACACTCTGGGAGGCCAGAGGGACTCCCTCCCCCAACCCCTTTGCGGAAATCGTCTCATCTAAGCCTAACACTTATCTTTTGAGATTACCATTGCCACATAAGGACACCAAGGCCGAAAAAGTTTAGTCCATCCAAGAGAGCCTTTTGAGAACGATTTAACTGGGAGTCAGCCCCTTTCTCTTTAAGCAGACAAGTCATACAAACTATAGATATGCGGTGTATAGAAAAGACAGTTCAACAGAAAGAAAAAATAACCACCTGCTGGCCCACCACCCAGAGAAAAACACTTTAAATATCTGGATCATGATATTTCAACATTTTTAAAACTTTTTTGGTTACTTTTCTAATGCAAAACTTGAGTTATGTTGTATAAACATCAATAGTTTTTAACATTTTCCGGGTAACAAATCACTTTGAAAATGTGCAATAACTTTGACCTATCTCCTCCAGAAAAGTACACATTCTTACTAAATTCTGTGGATAACTTCAGGACATCTGTGAATATCCTGAAGGCTAAGAACCCTGCACTACGGAACTTTTTTTTCCTTTTTCACAACCATATTTTTGACACCATATTCCTTTTTTTTTTTTTTTTTTCTAAGTACGGGGGATCAAGTCCAGGGGCACTTTACCACTGAGCTATGTCCTCATCCCTTTTTATTTGAGACAGAATCTTGCTCAACTGCCCAGGCTGACCTCAAACCCATGATCCTCCTGCCTCAGCTTCACAAGTTGCTGGGATTACAAGCGATGCACCACCAGTGCCCAGATCTAACGACATATCCTTTTAATGGCTTTTAATAGCCTGTTTCATGGAGTTGCATGACTTATAAGGAAAGTAATCACCATGTGCCATGAATGCACCTCACCTTAAAGCAGCCCATGGAGGTGGACCCATTTTACAGATAAAGCTCAGGGATGTTGTGTGACAGCCACCAAGGAGTTGAGCCAAGATTGAAGCCAGATCTGCCCAACTCTCACCCAATGCCACACTCCTCACTTCTTGGCCTCCTGTTGATTGAACTTATTCAATAGAGTTGAAGTGCCCAAATTTGGAGGGTGCCCCTGGAAGCCACACCATGGATCAGTGCCTTCCTGGAAGCCTTCTTAGCCTCTGTGCCTTCTCTTCAGGAACTGGGTGAGGGCTCTACCATGACAGGGAAGCTTGGGGGACTACTCTGGTAGGGACAGCAGAGACCAGAATTCAGGTCTCCTACCTCTCTGCAAAGGCCTCCTGAGGCCTGGCTGGTTGGGGTTTCCTAGCATCGCGTTGGCGAGAAGGAGGGAGCCGACTGGAAAATGCGATTATTCCGGGGAATTGACTCTGTGACAGCAATGGTGCAGAGGCTGGGGGCTGCGTGGAGCATGGAGGGCGTGCACAGGAGGGAGGCCTGGGAGACAGTGGTGCAGAGGCGGGGAGGGCTTGTGGCTGACCTGTTCCTGGGAACAGTCCCTACGCCCTGGCCTCTCAGGGATTCCAGGAACTGGCCCTTGGGGACACCAGAGAAACGGAGAAGGGGAAGGGAGGGAACAGCAGGGAGAAGAGGAATCAAGTCTCCCAGAGATGCCCTTCCAGAGCCTTCGGAGCTAAGCTGCCCCTGGGCCCAAATGCATATGGACCCCTACCCTACCCAGCCCACCCCTCAAGAGTAAGTTGGGCAGACCATAGTGTGACTTCTAGTGACACTGGCCAAACTGGGGGTCACTGACTCTGTAGAAGGGGCTCAATAAACAAGGAAGGCCCTGGTTTCTGAATGGGGCTGGGTGTGAGCTACCCTGGTCTCTCTGCCCCCTCAGGAGTCCTCTACTGGAATATACCTACTACCAGGTGTTCACTAACAACCAGGCAACCTGTTCCGACCTGAGCTAATCTGCCTTTAAGAAAGTGTTTCCTTCTCTTAAACTGAACTCTAACTCTCTGTGTCTAATCCAGTACCTCCTCTGTCAGACACCTCTCCTCAGGGAACGCAGATGGCCCACACGCCTTCCATCTCTGCTCATTAGACAATGAACAGGCTCAGTACTCCAGATGCACATTGACCACTTCAAGGCACAGGCTGGCCATCGCCTCCAGTGATATATGTACTGTATGGCTAACAAAGCAACCTGAGAGTACTTTGGGCTTTCTCAGTAACCAAAATCCAGATACTGGAAGGCAGAGTAGGAACACAGTAAAGTGCAGTGAGTTTGAAATCATCACTCTGGGTTCAAATCTGGACTGCTACTTCCTTATGACAATGCCCCGTGACCTTGGAAAAGCAGCTTAACTTCATGAGACCTCTTCTTCAGCAGTCAGATCTGAGTCTCCTGATGCATACAAAGTCTGTTATTCTCATCCTGCCCTTAGAGAGGAGGGTGTGAAGGAGAAATGGAATAAGGTCTATTAGGCACCTAGTAGGAAACCTGGCACACACGAATCACTGGGTTAATATGAGACATTGTTAATATTGCTTACATGCCACGTGGTTCAGAAGGCAGTGCACGGGCTCCAGGGTGACCCAGGCCTGGGTTTAAGTGCAGCACTTGTCTGGTAGCCTTGGGGTAAGCAACTTCCCTGCAGCCCCACGGCTCATGGGAGAACGGGAGTGCAGCTGCCTCCCTCGTGACAGTTGCAGGACTGGGATCAAGTGGAGCCCCAACCATTTCGCATATTCAGGTTGAGTTTGTTAGCCAAGGTCAGAGCCACCTGTACTCAGACCATCAACTTTTTGATTTGACATCCATCCTCATGGGCACTGGGGAAATATTCTTTTGAATGAAATCGCTGACTAAAGACCCAGAAGAATCCCAGATGTGGAGAGCAGAGGGGAAAGAAGAGAAGGAAGGAAGAAGAAGCACTGAGGATGCAGAGGAGTGGGGGCTAGGAAAGTGACCCCTCTGGCCTTGCTGGAAATATTGCTGGAGCTGGGAGCCGAGGCCCAGGAACTGCTGGGAAACTGCTAAACATGGCATAAATCCCCAGGGTCAGTGCCCAGCCCAAAAACGTCTGCTCCCTTCCCTTCCACCCTGTGGGTAAGAAGCAGCTGCAGCCAGTGAACTCCAAAATAACCGTCCCACCAGTGGGCCCCGCCGTGTGAAGCCCTGAAATAGATGAAACTTGAGATGGAAGAGTGCCCTTTTGAAGGGGGACAGCAAAGGTCCAAGCTGAGTGAGCTGACATCAAGATGGGCATCAGGGTCATGTCTGGCCCCCAAACCCATAGAGAACACCCCTGGGACCAGCCTGAGCTCTGGACCACACTCTGGAATACAGCTGAGATGAACCAGGCAGGCAACCTGGAACTGCAAGCAGTCGGGTGGCCCCACATGTAGAAACAAGTTATGTAAATCAGTGCAGGGGACAGGGCTGCCCACTAGACAGGTGTTTGTGATGGAGTCAGGAACAGACAAGGCTGTGAGAGAAGCTCTCACCTGGCCCAACAGCATGTCCCCTCTTTCAGGAAGAAACTAGTCAGTCAGCCCTCAGCTCCTGCCTTTCTGGTGCCTAGTGATGGCTCTCAGCTATCCTGGGCCAGAGCAGAAATAACCAGACCAGAGCAGAAATAACCAGGCCTAGCAAAGGCAGGGAGGCCAGGGCCAGAAGCCCCACTCGCTGACTTCCCGTGTGCCCAGTCCCGCACAGAGGCACAGGAGAGGAATAAGCCAGAACTTGGAACCTAGGACGGCCATCAGCCAGTGGAGAATCAAGGCTTAGAGCCATGAAGTTATTTTAATACATTTAGTTACAGGAGTCATAGCATCTCCCACTAGAAGGACCTTAGAGGAACTGAGGAACTAAGAAATTAGGAAATCTGTTTATCCCTGCAAGTTCTCACTCAGCCTTCGCTATGATGCCCCTGGGGACAGGAAGCTCACCACCTCTCAAGGCTACCTATACTCACCCTATGTCTGAATGACAGTTAGAAAAACTCCTTGTATGGGTCCATGTGTCCTAGATCACCAGTGGCGCTCCCTCTGATCTCCTTCTTAGGGTAAATACCCACCTTGGAATAAAGATCTCTAGCTAAGGCCCAGGTCTTGTCCCCTGTTTTGGAGGAGGTCAGGGGGAAAAGTCTTGGAAGAAGCAGGATTTGACCTGGGCTGGAGGACAGGGTTTGGACTCATCAATGGGAAACTGTTGGCAAATGCTGGAGAATAATCAGAGGAGGGCCCTGGGGCCAGCTCAGGCCCAGAGGACCACCCGGCTCTGTCACACCAGGCCAGCAGTGCGGGGTAACCAGGGCAGGGCCTTGGCACTGGCACAGGGGCTTCCTTTGAAGCAGGGCCCACCATCAGCCCTGAGTCCTGTTTGTTTGGATTCTCACATCCGGAGCGCTGGATAATCTTTAACCACGGGTCAGCTTGCAGCCGCTTGGCCGCCTGGCCAGTATCTGCCAGCCCCTGTTTGGAAGGCGCTGCCAGGCCATTTACTGTCTCCATAAACATCCTCCTGCCGGTCTGCATCTGGCATGGGTAGGGGAAGGAGCCCGGGCGGGCGGGTGTGTGGCTTGGACGGACGAGGGGTTTCTCCACTCTTCTGGGCAGCACCCGAGACCCACACCCGCCTCCACCCTCTCCCTTTAAACTCAACCACGGGGAAGCAAGGAGAAACAAACAAGCTTCCTGAGGCTCACAGAAAGAAGGATGGAAAGTTCCGAAATTGCTCACAATTACAGACTCTTAGATTTATAGAATCTTCAAGCCAGAAGATCTTATAGATTCTCAGAATCATTTGGTCTAGTGGTTCTCAAATTTTCTTTTCAAAAAAAAGTAGAATATTTTTGTCCAAGGGAACCAAAGGCTCCAATTGAAGTCTAGGAGATGGGTGCGGAGTCCTGCCTCACCATCCCTCTGTATTTCTCAGCTGCCCCAGAGATACCTCTGTGGAACCCCAGTGTTCCAAGGAACCCAGCTGGAGAACCAGAAAACTCGTTCCAAGAAACAATTTAGATCACACAGTTTTCCTCCTAGTTAGAGAACTGGCTCAGGGGTTTGTCTCTTTTTGGTGGAGGAGGCTGAGGAGATTAGATTAGGTATTCCTTTTTAACCCAAAGACAATAATGCTTCCCACTTTGTAAATACTTGGGAATCTATGACACTGTGAGTTAAGTGGGGCATGTATAATTATGTCCAAATACTACACAGGAAGGCTGAGACACAAGGAAACAGAAAAACTGCCCGCAGCTAGTGAGTAGCCATGTCAAGTCTTGATTCAGTCTCTCTCCTGCTTCTGAAATGAGGGCTTTGTCCCCAATACTGCAAGGCCCAGCTCTCTCCCTATGGACATGTTCCACAGCTCTCCAGATCTCTCAAAGGTCCCCAGAACTACATCCCCAGAGACACTAGGTGGAAATATGAAATTGCCATTTTAGTAGGTGAGAAGTAGGCAGGGATGGTGGCCACAAATGGCTCCACTGTGCTTGTGCGTTGGGATGAGGGCCACACTGCATCCGCACAAAGGGCCAGATGAAGCCCTCTGGAACCCTCAGGGAATACAAGGCAGGCAGATGCACCCTTGGCACCGAATCAGGCATCCTGGGACCCCACTGCCCCTCCTCCTTGTGCCAGCACTGCTGGGGCCCTGATGGCCTGTGTGCCCAGCATGTCCTTCCTGCCTTGAGTGCTCACACACCTTGTTCTGGAAGACACAGGAGGGCCACAGACATAAGAGGGAGCTCAGATGGACTCACATCTGGAGGCATTAGGAGGGAATGCAGCCCAGGCTGCTGGGTTCAAATTTCATCTCTACCAACTACCAGCTGTGTGACCTCAGGCACAGTATCAGATCTCTCTGTTTCCTTGTCTACAAAATGGGTACAATAATAACTTTCTTTATATACAGAGGGCAGGACAATACATGATGCAAAACTTAGATTGTGTAGACCTCCACATGCTCTGGGTGGTCAAGAGGAGGAAGGGTCACCTGCAACAGGGGAGGTCAGAGGTTTCCTGAAGGAGAGGAGGATTTGGCATGTGGCCTTGATATAATTGGCAGAATTTGGAGTGAGCAGAAAGGAAGACTCTGGAAGAGTCTCTGAAACAGAAGGAACAGCAAGATTTTTTTTTTCCAGTGCTGGGATGGAGCCCAGGGCCTCGGGCATACTAGGCAAGCCCTCTCCCACCCTACCGCTGCTATGTCCTGAGTCCTTTTAATTTTATTTTGAGACAAGGTCTCACTGAGTTGCTGAGGCTGGCTTTGAACTTGTGATCCTCCAGCCTCAGCCTCCCAAGTCGCTGGGATTACAGGTATGTGCCACTGCACCTGGCTGAGATTATTATTATTTTTTTAAATGTTTATTTATTTATTTATTTTGTGGTGCTGGAGATTTGAACCCAGGGTCTTGTGTTTGCGAGGCAAGCACTCTACCAACTGAGCTACAGCCCCAGCCCTGAGATTATTATTTTTTAATGAAGAAAAAAAAGAAAAAAAAAAGGAAGATTGACAAAGGAGAAGAAACAGCGATGGACATATCAGCACCCCAGCTGCCCCACTCCAAGGGCTAGCCCAGGTGCCTTTAACTCTTATTAATCTATTAGTCCCTCACAGCCAAGGCTGAGGGTAAATATTGGTTTAGCCTGAGAAGCAGAAGTCGCAGATGGCAGGGGGCATTGCTCACAGTCTCAGTGCCACCAAGCTGAGACACACCCCAGGTGGAGCCTGACCCCTGATTTTATCTCCGGGGGGAGGGGGTTCTTGTTGCAGCACAGCAGACCCGGCTCGCCTCCCCCCACCCCCAGAGAAGCAGCTCAGCAGCAGCCTGGCCCTCGGAAGGCTACTGGAGAGTCTCGGCGCATCGCCCTCCTCGGCCGGGGTGGGGGTCCCTCACCGAGACCTGGGAAGTGGAATGCCACAAGCCCCGGAAGTCCCCACCTAATGCCCTCCTGAGCTCCACCACTACGGTGTGCAGGTGCCAACAGGTCCCCTCACATGACCCTATGTCCAGATCTGCCTGGGAGATCCGGATTCCAGGCCTGGCCTGGCTTCTGACCAGATGGGAAAGCCTCCCCACATCTGGGCCCTGTCCTTCTCTACCGTCAACCTCAGTTCCTCCTGTGGAACAACTCGACAGAACAGAAGCTGGGCGAACGTTCCTCCGCGCTGCCTGCGCACGGCCACACCTGTGCACACCCTCGCCCACAAGTTGCCACTACCTTTCTACTTCAGTCTCCCCTCGAGCATCTGCTCCCCTCGTTCCCACCCCTGCGCCTGGACACGCCCCTCCTGAACCACCTTAATTCTTCTTCCCCATTTCTTTCACCTCCTTGGGTTCCTGACTTGAAGCTCATCTCCTACCAGAAGTCCCTCTGGATTGCCCCCCAGCCGCACCCCTACAGTTTCACTCTTCAGGTCACATCTAACTGAAAAACGGCATGTCCCCCAGTGTAAGAACTCCTCAAGGAGGGGGCCAGGTTTTCTGCTCTTGTGTCCCCCTACCCTGGCATAGTGCCAAAGCTGTGGTGGGCACAGGGGATGCGCAGGAGCACCCCAGGAGTGGGTCCAAGCTCACCAGCCCTTTGACAGGACCACAGCTGCTCTTCTGGAGTTAACGTTTTGGAGAGGAGCAAAGAGACCTCAGGAAACTGGGATAGGAGTTTATCTGTCCTTGTATTAATCACCCCATAAAACTTGTGTCTGTTTAGTCACTGGCAGGTCCTACTTCCTGGAGGTAGGAAGCTGTTATTCTTGGAGATACCAGCCTGGACCAGGGAGGCTGGAGGAAAGAGGATGATCGCTGAGCCTAGCATGAGGGGGAGACGGCCTAGAAGGCCTGAAGCTGGCCTGTCGGGCCTGGCATGGACACCAGCAGGGGCCTGGATCACCATCAAGGCAGGCAGGGACACCAGCCTCTGCCTTCACTCTGTCCCAGGACTGGGACATCCATGGCCAGACCAGGCTTAGCTTGCAAACCTACTGTGTGCACACCTGCCATGTGCCAGGCACCCCAGGACACCTCTGACCTGAGGATAAGACACAGGCCAGGTGAGGTGTAAAGGGCTTTGGTTCCAGAGGCAGGAGAGGACAGGTGCAGGACTGGCAGGATATCCCTAAAGATCAGGCACTGGAAAGACTGGCCTGTCCTCAAAGCCACCGAGACAGGGCACAACTTTGTTCAAAAGAGACAACCGCTAGGAAGGGAGCACAGGAAAAAGCAAGAGGAGCTCATGGGATCAGAATTGAAGCGGGGGGCTGGAAGATACAGATGTAGTGACGTGGCAGGCAATGGGGAAGGGACAAGAGGGGAAAGAAAAGGAGAGGGAGGGAAATTGACCCTGAGTCTATCTATACAGGGCCACTGGCATGCCTGGGGGTCAGGGAGCACTGAAGAAGGAAGAGAGCCTGCAGCAGGCCCCCTCAGGTCCCCTGGATGGCTCACTCCCTCTCCTCTCTTCTCTCTCTCCCTTTTTCACGTACACACAACAATCAATTTAGAAGGAACAAAATGAAGAGATATTTTAATCCGCGAATTGAATTTAGGGGCCATAATCAGTGTTTGAAAATGCCCAGGGATTATGGTGATATAGGCAGGACGGGAATCAGCTGGGGCCTCACCTTATCAGGGTGCATAGGAGCCTGCCTGCTGGGCGACCTGGAGGCAACAGCACTACCCCCACCAACCCACTGAAAGTCAAAGAAGGGGAGCGGGGCCAGACCAGGCCCCTCTGCATGGGCTGTGGCCCCAGAGTGAGGCCCTGCTGATTATCCTTCAGGACCCCGCCCCTCAACCCCTGGAGGTCAGAAGCCCCATGTCACCTGGCATGTTCCCCTTCATTCCCACTTGTCCAGAGCCTCCTGGAACAGACAGGCCCAGTCCAAATATCCTCTCCTGAGAAGGCCTCCTGGACTCCACCCTCCCTCACAGACCTCAGCCTCCTCTGACCTCAGCCTCCTGACCTCAGCCTCCTCTGACTTCCTGCTTCCTTTTATGTTGAAAGCTGCTGGAGGACCCAGTTCAAGTCCCAGCTCTGCCACATCCCTATGTGGGCAAGCCAGGTCCTCTTGGGCCTCAGTTTTCTCTCTACCAAATGGGGATAAAAAACACTCCCTTCCGGGTCTGCTGCTGAGAGGTTAAAGGAGCTGCCCAGATGGAAAGCATCGCTGGAAGGGATCTAGGGCCGCAGCGTTCAGGATTTACTACCCTCTTGGTTATGCCTTGATTGTGTCTGCAGGGTCTGTCTTCCTACCTGACAAGCAAGCCCAGGGCTGTCTGTGGGCTGGTCTACTCTGTCTTCCCACCATCCACCCCCTCTGTTCCTTAGCTAACCAGTCCCCCATCCTCCTATCCATCTCCCCACTCTCCCCTCTCTGCATATATTACTTAGCATCGTCTCAGGCCCAGCTAAGAGGAGAGGAGCGTGGCTGGGTAAGACATGGGTGCCTCCCTCAGGGCCCTCTCTGTTGTGGAAGAAGAGACACGTAACTGGATCTTGGTTCAGCAGAGATCTCGGTACTGCAAAAATCGCAGCCCCCAGGTGGTGGGACAGGATGGAGAAGAGCGTTCCTGGGGAACCGTTCAGGGAGGAGGCAGCTTTTGCATTTGGCCTTCAAGCCAGAGTGGGGACTGAGGAAGAAATTTTGCTTAGGGAAACGCAAGAGCACTGCATCCTACCTTCCCTGCCAACAAGACCATGAATTTCTCAAGAGAAGAGACATTCTCCATCTTCCATCATGTGACAGAACCCAGGGCTAAGTCACAGAATTCACAGCCCCTTTACAGAGGAGAAGACTGAGACTTAGACAGGAGTGGCCAGGCTGGAGCTTAGACGCAAGCTTTGGGACCCAGCTGCCTTGAGGACACCAGAGCAGCAAGAAGATGCTCATTTAACCTTGGGGTAAGCACTGCCTTCCCCAGGATGGGTGACGGTGGCTGTGTCAGTTATTCCTCATCAGCCCGCTCTTCAAAAGAACCCCAGGGTCATTCCTACTGCTCCATTGTACAGATGAGGAAACTGAGTCCCACCCATGGCATGAAATGAGACCAGGACCCAACCTGGGCCTGTCTCTAGCTCAGCCACATCACTGCTGCTCTCCTGCCAGAGAAGGTCTCGCAGGTGCACCCAGGTCAGAGCGGGAGTGGGGAGCAGACTACCGTCAGTCAGCCTGGGCATCCTCCTTCAGTCACTGACACCTGGAACTGCCCGTTTCCAGCTTTCAACATGTCTGCATGAATGCAGAAACACTTTTATTGACTTGAGAAACAGAAAGTTCCCAAACTGTGAGTTAATAAAAACAACCTTCTGATGTTCAGGACTCAACACACAGGCTTCTGGTGATTACTCATTTCTTTGTTTTTACTTTCACTGTCTCTTTACTCAAGAAAAAGTTTCACTGTTTCTATGCTTTGACTTCAGAAGAGGGGGCAGGGAACGGGTCTGAACCACCTCCACTGGTTTCTCCCTGCAAGGGGAAGGCGTGGGGATGATGGAAGCAGGAGCAGGGCTGGCTGGGCAAACACGTGGTACCCAGGACTGGGGGACACTTGCTCACTGCCTTCCCACCAAACCATTTTACAACGAGGAAGCTGTCTCACTCGAGTAGGCTCTGCCCAGGGACAGAGACAGTTCACCAGTGAGTGGTCTGCACACAAAGTCTATTGCACACGGTCACATACATTTGCACAAGTACAGCAAGGTGGGAAAGATCCCGGACTCGGAATCAGGAACTGGCTCTTCCCCCCACCACCAATTCACTGTGTGACCCTAGGAAAGTTGAGATTCTCTGAAGTCCCTTCCAGTCCTGGCAGGAGTGCTATGGCAGGGAAGTCTGTACCTTAGTGCTCCAGGCCACCTCTGATGATCCTTCTCCTAGCCACCCCCAACCCTGGCAGTCTGTCTGTCTTCTCCCTGCAAGAGGCTAACTAGGAGCCTGGAGGTAACTGGAGAGTCTTGGCCTCTCCTGGCCCCCACCCAGTGTCTTCTGCTTCCTGCTCCATCTCTTTTACCCAATCTCCCTGCAAAAAGCATTTAGATGGGGCTGGAGCCCAGCTAAGAGCTAAGAGCTCACACTGGAGCTGCAAACTCAGTGCTGAGCACTGGCTCCCCAACCACCGGCCTCGTGACTCAACCTTCCTGAACTTCAGTCTCTGCCTCTACCGGCTCAATAATGGAGTCTGTTTCCCAGAGCTGTGATGAGGACGGGCAATCATGAAGTGTCTGGCATCCAGGAAGACCCCTATAAACTATGGCTACTATGATTAACATTCATCACTTTTTCAGGTGGGAATCTCAAGGCTGCTATTTCTGATGGCAAAGGTTGTACCCTGCTCAGAGGCACAACCTGAGGGGCTACAGAGGGGAGGGATCTCACCCTGGTCTCACTGGCCAGAGCTGTGGCAGAGAGGAGGAGAGCTCTCTGTAGTCACACGAAGGCCCCCAGAGCTGCCCCGGAGCCCCTCAGTCCCGGGACTGCTACCAAGTTGGGGAGGGGAAGTCCCCATGCCTGATGGCATTGAGCAAGCATCAGGTCCAGCGCCTGAGACTGAGACCCCTCAGGGACCAGGGGGAGTGGACACTCACCGAGCAGCTGGACGCCCCGCGTGAGGCCGTAGACATCCACCAGGGCCCAGAGTGGGTCGGCCGTGCGGACCCCATTGAAGAAGAGCATGGCTGCCGAGTCGTTGATGCGGTAGAAGACGCGGCCCTTCTTGTCCACCCAGAAGGCAATGATGTTGCCCTCATTGGCAAATTCCTCAGGCAGCGCCTTGGCCCAGAAGCCACTCTGGGACACCAGGTCGGGGCAGGCGTACTTGGGGAGTGAGTCCGGGTGGATGCGGGAAGGGTCCTTGCTCGTGAAGCCCAGCCGCAGGGCCCCGCTCCAGCAGCACTGCTTCTTGGTGATCTGGTGGCAGGGGGTGGCCTCAGCCCAGCCACTCCCCCTTCAGACAGACGGGGGAGGGAGGGCACCTTTCTCTGCAGACCACCCTCCCCAGGCCTCCAGGGTCTCCTGCAGCCTGCTCTTCTCCCTCCCCCGGGAGCCGCCTCAGGGCTGGGCAGAGACAGGTTCCCTGTGGCCACTCCCAGCCCCGCTCCTCCTTTGTCACAAAGGAAGGCTGGGAAAGAAGTAGGGAAGAGACAGAAGGGTGGCAGCGGAAAGGAAAGCCAAGGGACGGGGTGCTAATGGTGCCAACGGCAGACCCTGGCTGTGGGGAGGGTTGGAGGAGCAGGGGGTACGGGGCGGGCCCACCTTTAGCCTGACTTGCTCATAGATGAGCACGGGGCGGTTGCTGAAGGTGATGGCGTTGCAGAAGCTGGCCTGCCTCTTGACGGCCTTGTGGCTGAGGTCCATGAGGATCTGGGAGCCCTTGGTGTGTGGGTGGAAGAGCAGCGGCGTGGCCGGGAGCCCCCCGCCGGGTAGCCCTGGTGGGCAGTGCTTCTGCTTGTGGTGGCATCTGTGAGAAGTGACGGGGAAGGGGCCCCCGATGGAATCTGCAAAGGAACAGGCCACAGCGTCAGAGAACTTCACAGGTCTGAGAACCAGACCAGGGACCCCAGGGGAGGGCTAGGGCATAAGCAGACATCTCGCGTCACCCAGTATTTCCACCGTGGCTGCCACCCTCCACCATGGCCACTTTTACCACTGTCCTCTCCTGCTTCCACCGGCCACAGTCTCCCAGGTCACCTTCTCCCATCATCCTTTATTGGTTCATTATCCACTGCCATCCGCCCTCTTGTGCTTAACACCATCGAGCGACTGCCCACCCACACAGCCATGCGCACCGCCATTCACTGATTTATATCCTTCACTGAAAACCAAGCTCCATCCTAGGCACTGGAGCTACAGACATGAAACACCCGTGGATCCTGTCCTCCTGAAGCCACAAGTCCAGAAAGGGAGGCAGACATGGACACTGTGTTGCCATAGCACATGGTGATAAACACCAAAAGGACCAAAAGGCAGGTCACTTCTCAGGAAGGCCTCCTGGGGGAGGAGCTGAATGGAGGCGACATTGGGGCTGGGCTGGCTTGACCATGGGGGACACTGCAGGCAGGAAGAAAGGGTCTCTGCAGCATCAGACCAGCACGTGTCTACCATGGCGCTCCTCCCTCAGGGCCGCCTCCACCCCAGGCCAGGCTTCCCCTGCTCTCTGCTGCCCGGGCTGATAGAAAGGCATGGTGCTTTCTTCCATAGACAGCTCTAGAAAATGGGATGGAGAAGGGGCAGGGCTTGGCTGAGGAGCAGACACTTTACAAACTGTTGTGGTTGGCATTCAGGAGTCGGGGCAGGAAGAGGAAGGAGCACAGGACTAGGTGTCGGGCATCTGTGTCCGTCACTCACTGGCTGTGTGACTCTGGAGAAGACATTTCCCCCTCTGGCACAGGGGGTGGCCTTTGTCCCTGACTTTAAGACAAGCATCAGCAGCTGGGCAGCATTACTACATGGACTGGGGGCTAGGGGCCCTCAATTCCTCCCCAGGAGCTACCCCCACTAGTCCTTCAGGAATTGGAGTACCTGTCCATTTTGTCATCTTAAGGAAACAGAGACACTGAGGACAGGGAAGAAGGAGGTAGAGAAGTTCAGAGCCTCAAAAGGTGACTGGGGTCTTCTGGGATGTTTCAAATTTTAGTTCCTCCGAGACAGGAATTTAATAATGCAAAGAGCCACTTCCGCCTTAGGTCTGCCAGGACCCTTCCACTCCTAACAGGGGAGGGGGAGGAAAGAGGAACCTGGGAGGCAGCAGGCAGGGACCTCTGTCCAGGCGGCTGGCTTTGGTTTCACCACTTTGCATCTCTTTGCATTTTTTGCTCCCTCCTTCTCAGAGGGCCCCAGGCACCTGCTTCCATAGCCCAGGACCAGTCATCTCCTGTGCACAGTTCTTGAGGCCTGTCTGGAGCAGCTTCCTGCATGCCAGGCCTGAGGGTGGGGTGGCACGAGGAAGGCTCACCCTGCTCTCACCAAGGAGACAAGACGTTCTGGAACTGCCAAACAGCACAAGGTCTTTGAGAGCCGTCAGGCTGCCAGGGCTGGAATTGCTCAGAGAGCCCCAGACAGCAGGAAGCTTCCTGGAAGAAGTCAATGAACTCTGGATAGTGCAGGGGAAGGGAGGTCACTCCAGGAAGGAGACAGCTGGGGTGAAGGGCAGAGGGTGCGCTGCCTGGAAAAGGTGCCCACTGGGCTCAGGCCGCCTCAGACACAGCTTGACTCTTGGTTTCAAAAAAGACCTGCTGGCGAAAGGGAGCTTTTCACACCGTCTAGGGATGTATCCAGATTAGAAAAGAATGTATAAAGGGGAAAGAAAACTCCTGCTGTGTGAACGGATAACAGAGCAGGGAGCATCTGTGTAAGGGACTAGTACTCGGTGGTCAAAAGCAACCAGCTGCAGACACGAATGATGACGCGGACGAAGTGTAAAATAATTACGCAGGGTGAAACAAGCCGGTTTAAAAACAGCACGCACTCCCCAGAGCCCCCGCAGAAACTCTGCTCCCTTCACAAGCCTTCCTCTCCCTCCACTCTGTCCCATTTTTATCACATCCCAGGAAGGACAAACCAAGCTATGGCAATCAAAAGCAGGAAAGTGGGTGTCTGGGGCAGCAGGGGGTACCGGAGGGATCACCAAGGAGCAGAAGGCAGCATTTGGAGGTGACATGCTCATCATCCCAGTGGTGGTGGTGATTTCATAGGTGTATACATGTTTTTTTCTTTTTCTTTTCTTTTCTTTATTTTATTTATTTGTTTATTTTTCTTGGTACCAGGGATTGAACTCAGGGGCACTCGACCACTGAGCCACATCCGCAGTCCTATTTTTTGTGTTTTATTTAGAGACAGGGTCTCACTGAGTTGCTTAGCGCCTTGCTATTACTGAGGCTGGCTTTGAACTCAAGATCCTCCTGTCTCAGCCTCCTGAGCCCTGGGATTACAGGCGTGCACCACCGCACCGGCAAGTATACATGTTAAAACACCACATCATACACTTCACGTGTGTGCAGTTTAGTGAATGGCAAATATACCTCAATAAGGCAAGCTGGTTTTTTTCAGGGGAGTGGTATCCTAAGGATTAAACCCAGGACATTTTACAACTAAGCGACATCCCCGGCCTTCTTATTTTTTTGAGACTGGGTCTTGTTAGGTTGCTTAGGGCCTTGTTAAGTTGCTGAGGCTGACGTCAAACTTGGGATCCTCCTGCCTCAGCCACCCAAGTCCCTGCACCATTACAGGCCTGCGTCATTGCTCCCAGCCAATAGAGTAGTGTTCAAAGCCCGCTGAGCTACCAAGTGGAGCTTCTCCTTTAGGGTCCTTACTCCCCATTCCTCCAACCAGAGCTCATAGACCACTCACAGGGCCTCAGCTTCCTTCAAAACATTTCCTCTCCTTCCTACCCATCCCTGTTGGAGTCCTGGGGTTCTGGGTAAAAGTTCAGAAAATACTGGATCTGAGCAAATATGGTGGAGATGCCTAGGACCCCGAGATCCAGGCCCTGAAAGGACATTCCCCAGGGCTTCCCTTCCACAGGGAGGACCCAGGAGCACAGATCCCCTGCCAATTCCAGGGTTGGGTAGTGGGTAGAGAGTGGAGCAGGGACAGCACATGGTCCACATCTTGAATGACAGCAGAGCAAATGCAGAAGGTGGGCATAGGATACCCTGGTCCTGGGGGCACAACCTACACTGAGACATGTGGTCTCCAAAAACCCCACTCATGGTACACACACACCTGTGAGAACACAAAGGCCATCCCAACCCAAAGCCACACCAGAGGAAGAAGGGCTCATCCCTCTTCCTCATCCTGTGACCAGGACCCAATGTTGACAGGTACTATTGATATGCATGTGTTCGTGTACATGTGGCTGTACAAACACACAAAAAACACAAGCCCATCATACACAGACCAAATGTAGCTAATGATCATGGCAGTCACATGCCAAGCTCTGAACTGGGAGTTTTACCTAAACAAATTTTGCCCTCACACCAAACTTATGAAGTAGGAAGGGACATTATCAACCCATTTTACTGATGACAATTTAAGCCTTGGAAGATTATATGGCTTGTCAGAGGTCACACAAGAGGCAAGAAGTGGATCTGAGAGCCAAACCCAGCAATCTGACTCCAGGACTCTCGTTTAGCTACTAAGCTTTTAATAGCCAAGAAATCGTGGGTTTTTGTGTTCTGGGTACATTTTTAAAATGCACATTAAAATACAGTCATAACTTATAAACATGAAAAAAAAAGTTCACCAGGTACCCCCTAAAATCATGCCATGGAGCACATTCTATTAAGCTGCCTCCACAAGATCATGTAGCCACCAAAACACAGAGATGCAAAACATGTTCTCAGCCCTCATCCACGGCCAGTGGGATGCAGCCAGGGGCATCCAGTGTGGAAAACAGGTTGGCTGTTTCTAATAAAGTCACACACCTCCCATACGACAAAGCACTGGCACTTCTGGGCAATTCCCCAAGAGAAATGAAAGCACATCCACACGATGACCTGCACACAATGTATAGCCACCTTATGCAAATGACCCCAAACTGGAAACAATTCAATAACCTTCAACTCTGAACAGATCAAGGAAATGCGGTGCATTCGACTACTGCTCTGCAAGAAAAGCAGTGATGACAACACAGACACACACAAGGCCCAACTCAAAAGCATGCCAAGCGAGAGACACCAGATACTGTGACATTCAGGAAAAGGCAGAAGCAGAGAGGTAGAGATCAGTGTGTTTGGGGGAAGGGAAGAGATCTGACCCCACGGGGGCATAAAGGAAGCTTTCTCGATGACAGAATTGTTCTCTGTCTTGATTGTGGTAGTAGTTACGCAACTCACCCATGTGTCCAAACAAATGGAACACTTTAAAAGGATGCATTTCATTGCATATACATTATGCTTCAATTAAAAATCAACAACTAAGAAGCCAGGTCTTCACAGGGATGGAGAGAGGAGAGGCTGGTGTTTCTGACCACCAAGGCACTCCCACCACCCCACCCCAGTGCTACGATCTGGATCATCTCACAGAAGACCCCAAAGCTGAGTTGGACCTGCGATTCTAACCCTTAATTGTAAGTCCCTTCCACATCTCTGAAATGAAATGGGTGCTGTTCCCTGCCCCTCGTAGGTGTGGAGAGACAGCACTTTAGCAGTTGCAAAAGTCTGAGAAGTCCCACGTGCCCTCTTCCTATAACGAGGTCTCCTAGGCCATTGGGACAGCCACAGAGGTCAGGCCTGCCTGGAGGAGCTGTTCCTGACCCCCTTCTCTCTGAGCTCAAGCTGTCTGTGTGATGTCTGCTGGGCATCTCCTACCCCTGGACCATGGGCTCCTACCGCCTGGCAGGTTCTAGCTGCACCCCTGACCCCGCAGCCTCTGGACTCAGGGGAGTCCCCGAACCCCCTGAACTGCAAATCCTGCCTCAGAAATCAGCATCCCTGGGGTCAGTCCTTTCCTGTCCACTCTGTTGTTACAAACGTAGTTCAGTTCCTATCAATTCTCTTTTGAATCGGGGCCACTATGTACGGCCACATAGGCTGGGTCCTGAACACTCCTGGGGTATGCTGTTCTCATGGATGACCATGTCAGCTGAAGCGCTGGTCCTGATCAGGATGACTGCCACCTAAGTCTCTGTTTCTGCTAAAATCCATGGGAGCAGGACAGGAAGCAATGTGGGAATTAACCTGAGCACAACTCTGCATAGAGAGTCCAGAGCGGGCAGCCGGAGGCAGGGCTCCTTCCCTACACCATCCAATTTCCTCCCTGCACTTTGACATGACCCCTGGTGGTCCCCATTCTATGGATGAGTAAGTTGTAACTTAGGCTAGTTAAGCAACTTGCTTGAGGTCACACAGCAATTCTGTGGCAAAACTGGGACCTTAGCACTGGTCTTCCAATGCCATGTCCACAGTCCTTTACCCTCTGCAGCACCTGATACTAGAGTTCATTTCCCTAGGAGTCCAAGATCATAGGCCCTGGGGACAGGCTGCATGGAGCAGGTGTAAAGGGCCTCAGGGTGGTGGGCATGTGGCTGCACAACTAGTCCACCAAAGGCCAGGGACCCTGAGTGGACCCTGAGTCATGACATCTGGCTTCAGCAGAGTCCCCAGAGAGGGACCCCTTGTGAGAGCTTTACTAGCTTCTCAGGAGCCCCAGGGGACCCTGCTCAGGCAAAGCTGCAGCTGACACATGGAAACTCACCCCCATGGCCCCTGTCCTCCAGGGCATGTATGAGATGCCAGACACAAGCCTGGCCAGCCCTCGGGGTGACCCTTGCCAGCTCCAGATCACATTCCTGGCCCTGGTGGGGTCCCAAGGGAGAAGCCTGAACACACACACACACACACACACACACACACACACACACAGCCTCCAGAGTGACCAAGCTCTGCCCCAGAACCACTGGAGAGCCCTCACGTCCAGCCTGGTCACCAAGGAGAAACAGGGAGGAAGATCACCACCCAACTAGGCAGTGGCACTAACCCCCATGACAGTGCCCAACCCCTGCATGGCTCAACAGGCAGGGTGTCTTGACTTTTTCCCATTGTCACTCTGACACAGCCCTCAGAAGCTAAGTTTCATGTCAAGGTCACCCAGTCAGTGAAGAGCCCAGGACCTGGACCCAGGCCTGACTGCCTCCCAGCCCAGCAGCTCCTTCTTCCACTGGGAAACCTCCGGGAGCCTTGTTTTCTCATCGGTAACGTGGAGTCACAGCAGACCTTCTTTATGGGATTCTTGTGAGCAGTAAAGGAGATGCTGTCTGTAAAACTCAGGAAGTGGCTGCTGTTATTTTATTATGATTATTATCATAAGTTACATCGCTCCATCCTGTCCTACCTCCACGCAATGACGGGGACCATTCTCCCTGCCCCACCAAGTATCTGAAAAGCCCACCTAAGTTAAGGCCCAGCTGAGGCCGACTGCTTTTGAGATCACTTTGCCCTTCGCTCATGACTGAATGCGGTGCAGTCCTTGTCATTCCCATCTCCTATGAAGGAGGCTTGTCTCCCTTTCTGGATAATGGAGCAGGGCCAAGAACCTGAGCATTAGAGGCAGGAGGCCCTGATTCAAACCCTCACTGGCCACAGATTCGCTATGTGACTTTGGCCAAGTTGCTTCGCCTCTCTGGACTTTGAATTCTTTCTCTGACTCATCGTAGCTGCTCTGACCCCCTCTCCGGGTTGTTGTGCAGATCCACTGAGTTCGTAGGTGCAAAAGAATTTTGCAAATTTTAATACCTGACCTCAACATGTCATTTTTAAAAAATAAATGCAACAACTACCACCGTAGGAAATGATCAGCTCATTTCAGCCCAGTGGGAGGCCAGACAACTGTAGTCTTATTTTATTCCAAACACCCTAATCTCAAATTGCCAGGACAGTCCCCATGTGGACTACATTGTGTGCATTAATTAAACAGGGCTCCCTCTGGGGTAAAGAATTTGAGAGAAAGCTGTGATTGTGGCTCAGTGGTAAAGCACTTGCCTAGCATGTGTGAGGCACTGGGTTTGATTCTCAGCACCACATAAATGTAAGTAAATAAAATAAAGGTATCGTGTCCACCTAAAATAAAAAAAAATAAAAAAAAAAAAAAAGAATTTGAGAGAAAGGGCGGGGGCCCCTGACTGGAGACAGGAGGGCAATTGGGAGGGGACTTGGATGACAGGGTGATGGCAAAGCTGAGTGAAAGTGAGCCTCCTGGTCTCCTCGAGGGACCCTTTGACTGCTCTACCCTCCAGGTGTGGCCAAACCCCATTTCTTAGCTGCAAACCCTTCTTTCCCCTTCCCATCAGGCACCTGCCCTTCTCTCGATTATCCTGCAGACTTCAATTCCTCTCCGACCCCCAGACTTCGTTAGGGGCGCTGCTTTGATCTGTGGGGACCTCTACACCTCCAAGTTCAGCATCCATCACTAAGCAGTCTTTCTCAATCCTGGCTCCTCCAAATCCTCCGGGGGCCTCTGTGTGCACTGCATTGACTTGGCTCTTCTGTATCCAGAATGGTCCGAGATAACACCATCCTTATGTGAGCTCAGAAAGACCACTCAGACCCCCTTCCGCTTCCTGGCTGGGAAAGGGTGCAAGGTTCTTTGTGCTTGTCTGTTCCCCTGATGAACTGTAAGCCTACTGAGGGCAGAGATCATCATCTTTTTTCTACTGCTGTCTCCCCAATGCCTAGGTCTGAGCACATAGCAGGTATTCAACAAAAGCCACTGAAGGGGCCTGTGGAGATAGCTCAGTTGGTAGAGTGCTTGTGTTGCAAGCACAAGTCCCTGGGTTTGATCCCCAGCACCGCAAAAAAAAAAAAAAAAAAAAAAAAAAAAAGCCATTGAAGGAATTGCCAGTTTGATTCTTCCACCTACTGAGCAACTGGCAGGTGTTCAGGGAGGACCCACTCTGTGCTTTGTCCTTTTTAGTGGCCAGTGAAGAGATTGGAAAACAGAAAAAATAGCTTTCTTCTCTGCCCAGCACCAAGATTCCACGCCACATCCCCGACTAGAGCTGTGCAGGCTCAAGAAACTTCAGCCGGGTGCAGTGGCATACGCCTGTAATCCCAGTGGCTCTGGAGGCTGAGACAGGAGGATTCCAAGTTCAAGACCAGCCCCAGCAACTTAGCAAGACCCTGCCTCAAAAAATAAAAAGGACTGGGGATGTGGAAAAAAAAAAAAAAAAGAGGAAGAAGGAGGAGGAGGAGGAGAAGGAGGAAACTTTAAAAGTTACCCACTTGCTAGGAAAAAAGGAGGGAATAAAGAGGAGGTGTGTTGATCTTTCTTGTATATCAAACACTGCACCAAAAACTCTTCATGTCCAACCCTGTCTTGCCCTCCCAATCCCAATCTGTGGGAAGCCACCCCTACCGGGACCCCACTGATCCCCATCCTCCTCACGGCCTTCATGCCCACATGTGGCCCCCTTCTCCCCCAGTGTGGGCTGGACCCAACAGTTCACTTCTAGAGTAGAATACAGCTGAAGTCATGGCATGTCACTCCCAAGACCAGCTTATTAAAAAACACCATCATTTCCATCAGGTCACTCTCTCTGGCCTCTCTGGAATTGCTCCCTCTGGGGAGGCCAACTGCCATACCACAGGCAGCCCCAAGGAGAAGCGCATGTGGTGGGAAACCAAGAACGCCAATAACGGTAAGCACGGAAATGGCTGCCTCCAGGCAAGCCTTCAGACGAGGCTACAGCCCCAACCAACAATATGACCACATCCACAAGAGCACCTAGTGAACCCCACAGATTCCTGACCACAGAAGGTTGAATGCTTGTTGTTTTAAACTGCTAAGATTTAGGGTAATTTGTTATGCGGCAAGAGATAATTAATACGGTACTGATAGTTTCATTTCATAGGTAAGGAAACAGAGGCTCTGAGAAGTGACTTGCCAAGGTCACATAGCTGGTAAGGGGGCGGGGCTCAGTGCTGCACTCAGATCTATCACACCAGTGTGCCCAGCGCCCCCTCCCTGCCTGAGCCCTCCATCCACCCAAGCCAGTGTCTCCTTGACCTCCCAGGCCTCGTGCACACGCCTTCATCCTTTATGACCCAGAGTGAGGAGCCATGTTAGCATCCTCCCATCTCCCCAGAGCACCTGACTCACACAGCAGGTCCTGTGGCTGCCCGGAAGGATGAAGAGAGCCATGATGCCCAGCTGGGGAAAGGAGTGCGTCCGGGAACAGACGATTGCCACCTCCATGGCAAATTCATCTCCAAACCAAGCCTCTCTCACTCACTCTGACATCCCAGTCTGTGCCCTTCCCAGCAGCCAGATGTGCATGCAGCTGTGCCTCTGAACATCCTCACTGCTGGAAGGCAAACCAGTCTTCCTCCTCTTCCTTTTTCCTCCCTCAAGGTTCCAGAAGGGAATTCCAGATGATTCAGCTTCCTATTCCTGTCCTCCCAGTACCTCTCCAAAGTCCCCAGGCCAGACCTGAGACGAGGGGAGGTCTGGCTCACATCAACGTCCACCCCACAAGCCCTCCCCACTGAGCTCCCCGTGCACTGTGGGTATGCACACACACAGATGGTGGGTGTGCCTAATGGAGGACACGAGCACCCAGGGCACACTGTCCGGGGCCCACCACAGCTGCAGGTGCAGGGGTAAACACACCCAGGCCTGAAGGAGCCCCCACGAAACCTTCACGAAAGCCTGACCCCATGTCCCACATGCCAGGTACACTGCCACAGAGCCCGTGAGTCCACCGGATCCTTGCTGTGCCTCTGCAGGAAGACCTTGCCATTCCCAGTCTAGACACACGATGCTGAGACCCGGGCAGATGAAGGGACTGAGCTGAAGACACACAGCCAGCAAGAACAGAGCAGCAGACTTTTGCCCAGGACAACTGCCCTGATTCCCCTTCCTCTCTATACCTTGTCTGGCCTCTTTGCCTAGCTGTCCACTCAGTTCCACCTCTTCTCCCTGTCGCCCCCTTCAGCTCCAGAGAGCTCCAGTGTCCCACATGCTTCCCTCTTCCTCACTGACTAAGCACCTGCTGGTATCCACTGAGCACTGGGTTGTTAAGGGAACATGGAGCTGGGTTGTCCTGCCACCTGCCCTTGCAGAGCCCACAGGCCCGGGGGGGGCAGATGTGTGGGTGCACAGGAGGTCACAGGCACACCCTCAAGCTCCAGAGAGCTCACCTTGACCAAAATCCCCAGCACTGCTGCTAGGAAACCCGTGGGTCCCTCTGCACTAATCTTGGGGCTTCTAAGACCATGGGATGCCTCCTCCCCCACTGCTGGCTTAAGGATGAAGGAACCCAGGAAGGAGAAGTGGGGAGTCAGATCCAATGGAACAAGGCCTGACATCCCTTCTGAGTCACCAGCTGCATGACTTTAGCAGCCGTCTCCCTTTCCAGGGCACAGTATCACGATCTGCAAAAGGAGGAAGTAGAAACCAGTATCTCAGGGCCCTGAACCCTGACACCCTCCAGCACTCAGGTTTCTGAAGCCCAGAGACAAAGCTGGGGGTGACTCTCTGAGTGTGCATCCATGGGTCGTCCCTCAGCAGTGGTCCACCCTTGGTCCTGGAGGGAGTGCCTACAGGAAATGACAGAGGAAGACTAGAAAAGAAGAGGGGGCCAGGAGGGGTGGGAAGGAGAGGGGGCTTCCCAGTATCACTGCTGCCTCCCTCTGTGAGGACCTGCCCCACCCCCGCCAGCCTGCCCACTAGGCCAGGAGCAGCTCTGGAACCTGCCTGATGAAAGAGATCAAGCAGGCCACTGGTGAAACCGCTTCCAACTGGGAATTCATTTCCCCCATCAGTCCCCTGCCAGGCTGGTCCCAGAGGGTTCCTCATCAGCAGCCTTACTACACACACACACACACACACACACACACACACATACACACAGAGGCATGTCACAGGCGCAGAAGAGTCCACAAATGTGGCTACTCGCCCGGAAACACAGGACAATACACAATCCCTTCGATACACACATAAGACACACATCACAGAGGTACACAAAGACCAACCCAAAACACAGTCTGTAGATACCAAAACACAGAGACCCAAAACACATCCTCACGCACAGAACTAGATAACGCCACCGCCACCCCAGAGTCCCCTGTCAGTCTCTGCCACCTCCCCTTCATTCACCATAACCCAGCAATCCAAAATCCAGGGACTGAAACAAACCAAAAGCCCAAGGCCACAGGAAAAACAGTCGAGGACCACGTCAACGTGTCTGTGGGAGTCCACGCAGGCTGACAGTACCGCCAGGAAGGAGCCAACCCTGGCACCTACACAGGCCCCCAGCGCCTCCCAGCAGGCAAAACCAGAACCGCCAAGTAGCTGGTGTGTGCATGCAGGGTGGGCATGCATGTGGACGCATGGGACGCAGGCAGGGGTTCTGGCAGGCGCTGTGTGGGCACAGGCGCACACCCCACACCCCTGGACTGATGTGGATGGCAGTGGGGCAGCGGCCAGGGCCAGCTTCGGGGATGCCCAACCTGAGATAGAGGCAGGCACTCACCAAGGGTCACTCAGCCTGGATGCCCACCCAAGCCATCCTCTTGTTCCCAGGAAAATGGGGCACAGGGAAAGGAGGACTCTGACTCGTGGGTTCAGAATGCCTGTCTGAGCCCTCCTGAATTTTCCCAAGTTCTCTGCTCACATTGACCCATGTGGTCCTCAGGCTGACCTCATGAGGTTGCCCCACACACAGACGAGAAAACCAAGGCTCAGGAAGACCCCTGCCCTCATCACACACTCCAGACCTGTGCTGCTGTGCTCGAGGCAGCTGGAGGGCCGTGCGCTGCGTCCTGAGCCTACGCTGAGTGCCTCTGTCCTTCCCAGGCCACGAGATTGCCCAAGTCTGACTCCAGTGGAAAATGTCAGGCGGTTCCAGACCCTCTGCCAACAGTGAGCCCTGAGAAGAGCCCCCACCCCACAGAAGGGTAGGCCAGGCCCAGGTCAGCCCAATTCGAGTCTCCGGCCAAGGCCCAGGCCACTGGCACTGCCCCTGGCCGACTCCGGATTATGTGTCTTCCAGGGCCTTCCATCTGTCACTTGGCCTTCTGTGCCCAGGACGAAATTAATTTCCTTTTAAGAGAGCCAATGATTTGCGTTTCCCTTGTCTTTCCCTGCCTTTTCTTTTTAAATTAAAATTTACTGTCCCAAAGTTCAGAGCCTGGAAGGGGGATGCCAACTGGTCACCAGGCTCAGCTTCCCGACGGCTCCTGCTACCACTCTCCTTCCTGCCTCGGCCTTTCCCAGGTCCCTGGATGCCCAGTAGACTCAGCAGATGGAGTGTGGAGTCCAGGGGAAGGAGCTCAGGGTAGTGTGGCAGGGACTCCCCACAGTCAGCGTGCTGTTCTGTCACCAGCCACTCTGTAGAGGAACCCCCGTTCCTAGTCCTGAGGAAGGCTTCCCCTTCCTGGGTCTGGTACCACATCGGCCATGTTGCTTCCAAGACCACAGCTCTAGAGCCAGAGGAATGAGAGGTCAGGAGCTGAAGCAAATGGGAGCCGACCAGCCCTCCTCCCTTCCACTCCCTTCACCTCTCACAGGAGCTGAACCCCAAAGGTCAGAGGTTCTCTGTCACCTCGAGAACCTAGGCACTGTGGGGGCTGTTACTAGCACACCCATGTGCTTAGGCACAAGCCAGCACAGGTACATGCCCGCAGACACCTCCAGTGCACACTCATGAGCACAGACACTCATGCGCACACACGTGTGCCACATATTCTCTCCAGCTCTATCATGGAGCACAGCACCACCTCCATGGCCCACAAACAGTCCCCCCAGCTGTCTAATTGTAGTCAGCCTCAGTCTGGGGGAAAGGTGGGGAGAGACACCCAGGACCTCACTTCCCACTTGGGGCTGATCAACACCCTGGAAGGAGGACAAGGAGACTTGGCAGGGGGTCCCAGCTGCCTGACCTTCCCGCTCTCCTCAGACCGCCTTGCTTCCCCCACTCCAGTGCCTACCACTCAAGGCTCCGCACACAGCCCCGGAGCCCACCAAGGAGTGAGGAGGCAGGGGTCTAACCAAGCCCTCAGTCCCAGTGCCCCTGGGGTCCCAGCCTCCCAGGTGCCCAGGCTCAGGGTGGGCGGGCCCCCACGCATGGTCTGGGGCCTTACCGTGGAGGTTGCTCCGGGTGATCTGTCCCCCCATCTCCGGCGGCGGACAGGACAGGGCAGCACGGCCACCACCGTTTGGCCGGCTGGCCTCGTCACCACGCCGCCCGGGGCGCCAGCTCCCCTCCTCCTCCCCCCAGCCCTCCCCCGCGGCGGGCCGGCATGGCAGGGCCGAGCGGCCCCTCCTGCGTCCCCACGCGCTCCTCCCGCACGCACACGCCCGCCCGCCAGCCGGCCACACACGCATGCACACCCCCTGGCCCCGCTCCGCCGCCTCCCAGCTCCCACCCACTCGGAGCCTCCCCCGCCTCCCGCGCTGGTACAGGCGATGGGATCTGTCATGTTTATTTACATAAGGAGGAGGAGACTGGAGGCTGCCTGAAATAGCCGCTCCGGAGCGCGCTGGAGATGCCCCAGCCCCCGCGCGCTCCCCATCACACACACACACACACACACACACACACACACACGCACACGCACACGCACATGCAGCATCCCATGGATGTAGCTACACCTCACCAGGCCTACGGCCATCGTCACACACTACTACATGCAAACGTGGGGCTAGTGGGGCTAGGCAAGGTGCGAGGGGGAGCAGAACAGAAATCCTCCCTGCCCTCAAGCAGTACGCAATCAGGCTAGAGGAGCTTCTTCACCCGCAGCTAACACTGGTCTGTCTTCTTCCTGGCTCTGTTCCAAGCGCTTTTGAATGGTTAACTCCTTCGGTCCTCTCCGGCTGATGATGAGGCCAGTATCACTGCTATTATCAACAGGTACCACAAGTATTATTATCTTAACGGGTAGAAGACTGAGACAGAGAGAGTACTTACCCAGAAGGTGGTAGGGCAGAGAGGCAGAGATGCAGACCTAGGTAATCTGCACCAGAATTCTCACTTTCATTTCCCAGGAAACGGGACCACTCCCCGACCCCACAATGAAAAGGAACAAAATAGTCCTCTATCTTGCACACACACGGATAGCAACACTATACACCTAGATCGTGTCACATGGTTACACACAGACATGGCTCATAAGCTCCTGGAGGCATCCACAACCATGCACAATTAGCTACCTCCTGCCTACCAGGCACAAACTCAATGTTTACACACACGCCCTGCACACACCACATGCATAGAACCACATACTTGTGCAATATCTGGAGAGATCTTAAGGTGTAGAACCTAGCACCCCACATTTGGAGGAGAGAGGAAGGTGCAGACAGAGGAGATGATGGAGGTCAGGAAGGCAAGCCCCTCTAGCGCGAAGCAAGCAAATAATGACATCCAAATTATCCTCAGGTGTACCCAAATCAGCCTCAGGAGGGAGCCCCAATGGGGCTGGCGCCAATGGTAGCCCAAAATGGGCTACCATTAAACCTATTTTGCAGAAAAGAAAATGGAGGTTCTGAGCAGCTAAGGAGCTTGCTTCAGTTCTTCGCAGAGGAGTCAAGACTCCAGCCCAGGATGCTGGGACAATCTTGCTGTCCATAGCAGGCTCTCCTCAGGACAGGGGCCTTTCCCAAAACAGGACAGCTCTCCCCTCCCAGGCTCTCGTCTGGCCCTAAGCCCCAGGGAAAGAGTAGGATGGGAGAAGAGAGGGCTGGGGGCGGGGGAGGGAGTTGTGGAACTGGCCAGAGGTGCCCCACCTAGGATGGAACTCAGAGGACTGGGGAAGGGACAGAGGGAATGGGGAGGGACATCCAGGCCTGACCTGGGGTCAGCAACCAGAAGCTGAGCAGGCCCGGGGTGGAAGTGTCCAGAGCCCAGCATGCTCATCATCTTCTCAGCCAGAGACTTCTCTCTCTGGGGAAAGCTGCAGTTCGATTTTATCCAAGCACACGCACATGGGCACTTCCTGTGGGGAGGGAGGCTCAGGCAGTCTAAGAGGAAGCTGCCTAAACTCCTTTTGTGGGATCCCGATCATATTAATGACAAATACAAGACCTTGCTCTGTGCTCACACTGCTCTGAGCATGCTGCACGTATGAACTTGTTCAACCCTCTCCACCACCCTAGGAGATGGGTTTATTTTTACGTCCATTTTACAGATAAGGAAACTGTGGCAGAACCAAGTTTCTTTGGAGGCTGTTCCTGTAGCAGCAGGGTCATCTCCTCATCCCACCTGTACCTGCATACCAGTCCTTCCCACATGGCCAGCCTGGCCTTCCCCACACCAGCCTTCCCTCACCCTGGCTCCCGTCTTGTTGCCACTTGAATGTCCCTTCCCTAGCCACCTGGCACCAGGAATGCCTCTTCCAGGAAGCCTCCCTACAGCCCCAGGTACAGTGTATGTACCCATCTTGAAACTTGTCTCTCCTCTGAGCCCAAGCTATGTCTCTCCTACTGCTTGTCTTACTCCATCCTACAGAGAGACAGCCACAGCCTGGCCAAGGTCTTGTCTGTTTGTCCCAGCTTCACCTCAGTGCATGTCAACAACTTAATGCAACTTGATGCACATCACTGAGCACCTACATGCCAGACACTAAGCTATGCACTGGGGATGCAACCATGATCCATGAGAAGCAGACCCTGGCTCTCGTGGGCTTATAGTCCTTATCAAGTAGCCTCAGTAAGGAACATGGAATTGCAGTCCTAGAAAAGTGTTCTGAAACAAAGGAGAGAGGTCCTGGAAGGGGGTTCAGGGCAGGCTTTTGTGAAAATCAATGGTGAAAACAGGATAATGTCCATATGCTGTGGAGATAGGTTGATGGACAGAGAGTGAGCACAACATGTGCAAAGGCCCTGGGGTTGGAGGGAGTCTAACACATTTGAAAAGCAAGGTTGGTACAGCTGGAGCAGGGTCAGCAGGAGGAGCATGAGGAAAGTTACTGTTGGCAAGCCCAGATGGGCTGGGGGTGTACCAGGAGGACCTTAGGGAACAGGGTAGAAAAGCTGGCCATTTTCCTGAATCAACAGGGAACCCCTGACAGATTTCAACAGGGGGAACCAAGACTAGCCTTGCATTTCTAAGAGGGTCACTCTGCCATCTGGTGTGGGGCACATGTGGAAGGAGGCAAGAAGTGCCAGAGCAAAAAGCAGCTGCCTCCAGCAGTCAGATCTGCACTTGGCTTGCTTTGGCTGCCCTCGGGCCTAGCATCATGCCCCCATAGAGCAGGTGCTCACCAGTGGAACTGAATTCATGTAATTCTCCAGAAGAGGATTGTGGGACACTAACTGAGCAGTAAGCCGGGGGGGGGGGGGGGGGGGGGAGGCTCAGGAGCTGAGAACCCGCAGTGGGCAGGAGCCCTCTGTCTGGCCACCTGAGCGAGAGGAGAACAGAGAAGCGGGAGGGGGTCTGGGTGGCTCCAGGGTTCCCCAGCACTACTGGCAAAGGGGTTTGCAAGCAGGCTTACCTGGGCTTTCCATACCCCATTGCCCTGTTTCCAACTGGAAGTGGCAGTATCCCTCTATCTGCAGCTTCCCCCCCACCCCTTCCCCAGAGCAGTGTCAGGGCCTCTCCAGTGGGAGGCAGGACCCCTTCAACAAGGTGGAACCAGACAGCACCCCTTCTCTGTTTTCTTCATTGGCGCATCACCCGGGAGTCCATTTGTTCAAAGGATTCTGTCTAAATGGGGTGAGAAAACCACTGAGCTCCATCATTCACTCAACAAGCATTCACAGAGCACCCACCATGGACCAGCTGGTGAGCGAGACCCAGGCCCACCCTTCAGAAGCCATTCAGCGGATACACCAGGACACGGTTCCAGATCCCAGTGGGAACTGTGCTGGGCTGAAGGAATGAGGTTCTCTGGGCTTTGGCTGAATCATCTCAGCGTTCCCGTTGGTAGCCACACTTCGCAAAGGTGGTAAGTGGTTCTACTGAGGGTTCCACTGAACTGGGCTTCAAACTCAGCCCTGCCTGACATCAAAGTTCATGCTCTATCCAGAAAAAATACCAAAGGGCAGGAACTCCTCTTGCTTGAGGAAGAGATGGCATGAGGACAATAGGCTTCCTCATAAGGAATCAGGAGGGTTCCCTGTGTCAGCAGAGCCTAGCAGTTTTCCAGTGGATGGCGGGTGGCATCCCAGGGATGGAGCCCAAATAGAGGCAGAGGAGACTGGACAAGTATAAGGTGAACTTCTCCTCTGCTGACAGGACCCAGACAGACACAGAGATCCCATCTTGGAGAAGGCAGAGTCATTCATGAGCTCAAAGCCCACAGGCAGGAGGCAGGGCTAGCTGTGCCTCTGGGGGCTCCCTGGCCTGACAGAATCCTTACTGGGTTTCAGAAGAAATTCCCCTCTTTCCAGTGATGCTGCGGCCACCCACTGACCTTATCTGAGGAACCTGAGTCCTCCTGGCTCTCTGAACCTATTCAGCTCTCAAACTGCCCCCCTGCAGAGCTGTCCCTCCTCTTCCTGCATCTCCCTGCCTCCTGACCCCCTTCTGCCAGCTCCTCCTGACTCTTGGGTACCATTTTGGCTTCAATGGTGGGCTCCCCAGCTCAGTTGTTTTCCTTACCAAGTCCTGCCTCACCCATGTCCCCCAAGGCCCACCAGCATCCTCATCCCCATCCTAAATTTGCACTCTTAGAACTTCAAGTTAAAGAGAGAGCCAGCAACTGCAGAATACAACATTAATAAATTCACTGGGCAATAGAAACCATCAGACTCAGAGACTGAGCTCTCTAAAGGGAAAAATCCTCCAGAGAGCACTGGGTCCAGCCCCTGCCTTCAGGAAGACACAGAAGTCCTATGCCCATTTTACAGATGAAGCAAAGGAGGCCTAGTAAATTGTAGACCTTCCCAAGGTTGCACAATACGTAGGGTAAGGAGGATTTGAATCCAGGACTAATGTCTTCTCGTGCTATGTTTAGTATGACATACAGTCCAGGGCATCTGGAGGTAGAGAGGACAAAATGGGCCAGGTGTGGTGGCACATGCCTCTAATCCCAGCAGCTCAGGAGAATGAGGCGAGAGGGTCAAAAGTTCAAAGACAACCTTAGCAATTCAGCAAGACCCTAAGCAACTTAGTGAGACCCTGTCTCAAAATAAAAAATTTAAAAATGGGCTAGGACGTGGCTCAGAGGTTAAGTGGCCCTGGATTCAATCCAGGTATTAAAAAAATATATACAAAATGGACAAAGGAGTGAGGAGTCCCTTCTATTTAAGGAAGTGGGAGAAGTGACTGGTGTCTGGAGAGGTCAGGGAGGGGACGTGGCCCTGTGGGGAGGATCTGGGAGGCAGCTTCTGGTTGCTACAGTATATATATTTTTTCATCCAGAACAAGGGATAATTTGATTGAGCTGATGAGTCACCTGATATTTGGGGCTTGAGATTGACCTGCCAGGGACATCTTCTCTCTCCTGACTTACTAGGCTGGGCCTTGTGCTGGAGAATATGGAACCCTACCCCAAAACTTCTTCCCGCCCACGACCAGGACAAGGGTACAATTACTGCCTAGGGTCTGGGAGAGAAGGTGACAGAGATGAGGACAAAACACAGTGCAAGCTGCATGCTTCCAAGAAACGAGCCAGGGAGCCCAGAGGGCGTCCTCTGGGCTGGGACAGGTGCCCCAGCAGTGACAGCTGCCAGCCGCCCAGGATGATGGGAAGACAACAGGTGCAGAGGCGGGGGCGGAGACTAGAAGGGAATCTGAGAAAGCGGTGTGCAGTTGGGGGCCCCTCCTGGCTCCCAGGCCCCGGGGCCATTGCCAGGCAACCCTTTCTGGGACCCTCCAAGACACATAAACACACCTGCTCATGTTTCCTGGTTCCGGCCCTAGGCCAGGCAGACCAGCACAGATGAGACAGAGGGGTCGCTATCCATGCTGGGCAAAAAGAACCAAACAAGGAAGAAACCAGGATGCTCTTCCCAGGACAGAGCGTGCCAGACACAGCCCACACCCACAGAGCCCCCAGCTGGAAGCAAACATTTGCCGGTGATAAGATCTTTGTCCAGGAAGCATGGATGGATGTACCCACCCCGCCCGTACGGAGGCTGGGCGCTCTGGCCTTGAGGTCACATAGGCCAGCTCTACCCCTATGCGGCTGGACAAGCCACTGGGCTCTGTGTGCCTCGCCTTTCCTCTCTTCCAATGTGGACTTAATATGGCACAGGACTTGAGGACTGAATGACACAACGTCTATAAGGCACGCTGCCTGGCAGCTGTCCAGAGACCCAGAGAAGTCAGGAAGGTGAAACCTGGAGCGGCCGAGGTCCCAGTGAAGAGACGCAGGGTGTGATGTGAGCACACGTCACTCCAGGCAGGAGCAGCAGAGGCCCGTGCAGCAAGAACCCGCCCCACCACACACCAGCCCTGCCGGCCGCTCGCCCCGCACCAGGCTCTGCTCCAAGCTTTCCATATGTCAGCACATACTGTATACGCAAATGCCACGCCAGAGTGGTGGGGAACAGCTAAGCAGATTAAGCGTTGTCCCTTGTCACCTGGGTTAGCACTCTGCCTTTGATCAGAATGGAAAAATTTTAAACTAGAAGCTAGTCCTTGTCCCAATCACAAGTGACAAATGACCAGAGTCTGAATTCATGAGGCTTGCTGGCTTCCGCATAACCTGCTGAGGAAGATGAGGAGGGCAGACAAGGAGACATTTATGGTGGGAGGAGGGGCGGCACAACAAGAAGACCCAGAGTGACAGAGGACATAGGACACATGTGCTGGAACAAGACAGGAGCCTCATGCACCAGAGAGGCGGAAACGCACTCCACTGATCCTGCCGGGTCGACAGGATTATGAGAAAAACTGGCGGGCGGCAAGGATAAAGCCCTGCTCTTCAGGAGATAGCGGTCGCCAACGCTCCTCCCCACACACACACTCACATGCCCACCCGCAGCTCAGCCAGGGTTCCCGCTGCCCACGCTATCTAGTGCCAGGCCTCCGGCCAGCCCAAGCCCCCTAAGGCTGGGACACACCCTGGGCTTCCTGCAGCCAGCCCTCCTTCCTCTGAGAAGTCTGCTCACGCCAAGCGCAGTGGCTCCATCCCCTTTGAGGACACTCGTCCCCCACTACTACACTTCCAACCCTAGCCCCAGGCTCAGGCTTTGACTACAAACCCCAGACAATCTCACACGCCACAGCTCTCCCAACAGGGTCCCTAAAGCCCGGGACCATGGGCATGTGGTGGCTTCTGTGTGGCCCACCAAAGGCAACTATCAACTTTGGTTCTCCCATCCAAAGAAGAGCCCAGGAAGGGCAGCCACCTCCAGCAAATTAATGGCAGGACATCCATTTGCTCCCTGTAACCATTTCCTGTTGCTGCCCCATCCACTGTCCTATCCTTCCCTCCTCTCTCTCTCCTGTACTGTATCAGGCTCCGCCCCCAAGAAACCACCCCTCCTTCCCTCTCTTGCCTCCAGCCCTGAAGCCCAGGATCAAGCAAGCAACCAGCACTGCACTGGGGGTTTCAACGTTTAGAGAGCGAAGCCTTCCCAGGAGTCAAGACTCCGGGGGTCCCAGCAGACCCTGAGGTCTTGGCGAAATTCGAGAGCCTGCGCTTGGGTTGAGGGGCAGTGGGGGAGACCCAGGGAGGGCATCTCTTTAATGCTTCCTGGTTGCGCTCTCCCATGGGAAAGGACTCAGGAAGCAGGTAATGCAGCCCCTCCACCAACAGGCATATAGGAGCCCATCCCTTCTCTAAACAAATACTCCACCTTCACATCCTCAACCCTGCTTAGCCAACACACTTCCCCTTCAGAGAGGAGAGCTCCTTGCTCTCGGGGCCAATGAAGAGAGGTGTCTAAATTAGACCTTGCTTAGGGGTCTGTTTTACTAGCAGTGACATCACCTGCCATAATTCAGTATGTGACCCCAGGCAAGTCAGTGCCTCCTGGGGCCACAGTTCTCACATGTGTGAAGTGGATGGGACTCACCCATCTTTAGTTCTGAACCAGAGGTTACCTGAATCAGAGTGTGGTGGGGGCATTCTTTGGGGGAAGTCAATTAAGAATTCCTGACTCACCTAAAGCAGAAGTCCTCAGCCTCCCTGGTTTCCACCGAGATCTGGTGGAAAGTCAAGGGTCTGCCAGCTCTCGGCTGGGTCTCACTGCCTCTCAGTTCTCTTCCTGACCCCACTCAACATGGGACCCCCAAGGTTCCATGGCCCGGCTTACCCCTTGGGTTCTATGATCCAGGCCAGAAGTCTGGCGTAGGCCTGGAGTCTTCCATTCAAGCAGTCACTGTGTCCCTCCCATATTCATCCCCTCCTTCCATCCGCTGGCTTTTCCCACAGCTCAGGCCACCAGCATCGTCCTGATGTAGACGATTCTACCAAACTCCATCGGCTCCTCAGGGCAGCCAGGCTGAACCAGTAGATCCTGAGCACCTCAGGATAAACTTGACCCCACTTTGAAGAGCATTCAAGGTCCTCTGTGAACTGGCACCAGTCCATGTGTCTGGCCTCATCTCCCTCGACATCCCCCCACCCAAGTACTCCATGCACACGAGCCATGTGTGTCAACATAGCCCCCTCCTGCATGCTCATGACTCTGAGTACTGTCCCTCCATCTGGAATGCCCTTCTCCCAAAATGCTCACTCAAAAATTCCCCATTTACCTTCACCCCTTGATTCAGAGGGGTCTTTCCTCTGAGGTCATTCCAATGCCCGAAGGCAGACTCCCCTATCCAAGGAAGGACCAGCCCTCTGTGCAGCCCCAGCTCTACAGCGATAGCAGGAGACCCCTTCCCATACGGGCAGCAATCTGAGGACAGACAGGGAGCCTTTTAATCTCTGGATCCCCAGCACCTAACATGATGGGCACCTGGTCACACACAAAGTATGGTTTATGCAGAAAAGAAAGGCTGGGGCCGATGGCATGTGGCCCTTGCTTTGCCCCCATCTGCCCCTTCTCTAGGTTGCAGACCAGTGGGATCCAGTTGACAGATTGCCTGGCCCATGACCTTGCAGCCCCAGAGGCGGCCCTCCCCGTTCTCTTGGTACTATTGGCAGCACCAACTGGTGCTCACTCAGACAGAAAAAGCCAAGAAGCTGAGCGGCCAGGTGTGTCCTGGAACAGTGAGGAGCCGGAATGCAGAGGCTTATCTGACCATCCTCCCAGGAGGCAGCAGAAGAGCATCCCAGATCCCCACCGCCCACTGCAGGACCCAGCAGGAGGGGCTGGAAGCCTTGCACCTGGCTCCCTCCCAGCTTCTCCTGGATTAAAGCGGCAGGGGGAAAAGCGCCTCCAACTCGTTTGCATAAACCATTTATAGCACCGTATTCAAACCCACGCCTTCCAAGCCCACTGCCTGTGGCTTCCCGGTCTGTCGTTTCCCTTCTCCTTCTTTTTTTTTTCTTTTTTTTCTTTTTTTTTTTTTTTTTGTTTGTTTTAATGACAGAAAACTGGACTCCAGAGAAATCTCTACCCTGGCTGTTCCTGGCAGAGGAAGAACTTCGCTTTCTCTCCACATTGAATGAGGATGCTAAGCAGTCACCACGCTGGTGCACAAAGCTTTTCTTGAAAGGCTCCCTCTCTGTCCTCAGATTGCTGC
This sequence comes from Sciurus vulgaris, assembly GCF_902686455.1. NCBI lineage: Eukaryota > Metazoa > Chordata > Mammalia > Rodentia > Sciuridae > Sciurus > Sciurus vulgaris. The sequence goes on from NC_136464.1 coordinate 25,772,682, forward strand.
CCATGGGCTCATTCAGTCTCCCCAGGAACTGCAGGAGGTAGCTACTGCAGCCTATTTTACAGATGAGGAGACTGAGGCTCCAAGAGGTTCGATGACTTGTCCATGCCACACAAAACTAGTCTTCACTGGTTAAGCCAGGGTGGGACAATATTCATTATTTGCAACAGACAGCGTGACCCAAGAGCTGAGAGTCCAGAATAAAGAACTCTCAAAATTTGAAATTAAGAAAATAACCCAATAAAAAAGAACAGGCAAAAATTTAAACAGACACGTTGCCAAAGCAGACATATGGATGACAAAGAAGCACATGAAAAAATGCTCAATATAATTAGTCATTAATAAAATGCAAGTTCAAACTATGATGAGATACCATACACGCCTTCTAAAAGGCCCAAATTAACAAATATTGATGAAGACATGGAGACATCAGGACTCTCACTCTCCATATACTGCCGGTGAAAATGTAAAATGGCATAACCATTTGGGAAAACATTTTGGCAGTTTCTTAAAAAGTCAAACCCATGTCTAGTATACATGACTGAACCATTACACCTCTTGGTATTTACCCAAGAGAAGAGGAAAAACATGTCCACACATGAGCTTAGAGACAAATGCTTTTAGTAACTTCATTGTAATAGCCCCAAATTGAAAACAACCCAAATGTCCATCAACAAATGAACGAATAAATTGTTCTATATTCACACTGTGGAATACCACTCAGCAATAAAAAGCAGTGGACACCCCAACATTTTGAAAGAATCCCAAAATAATTATACTGAGAGAAGCCAGAGGGGAAAAGGAGTGCATACTGTATTATTCCATTTATAAAGAACTCAAAAAAATGCAAACAAAAATATGATAGGAAGCAATCAGGCCATTGCTTGAGTAGCAGCGTGGGGCAGGGAGGATTAGGAGAGAGTAATCCCCAAAGGCACAAGGAAGCTTCTGAAGGTGACGGAGATGTTTCCTGACTTGATGATGCTGATCACGTCACGAGTCTATGCATATGTCGAAACACATTCAGTGGTGCATTTAAATATGTGCCATATATTGTATGTCAATTATACTTTAATAAAATTATTTCCAAACTTATCAAAGCACAGAATGTGAGAGGAGAGGGTAGGAAAAGAAAATTGTTGTTTCTATAAAAATCAAGTTGAGTCAGTTCCTTTAAAAATTAAAAATAGAATTATCATATGATCCAACAATTTCACTTTCTGGGTACAAACCCAAAGAACTGAAAGCAGAAACTCAGATATTTGCACGTCCATGTTCACAGCAGAATTACTCACAATGGCTAAAATGTGGGAGCAACTCGTGTCCATCAAGGGATGAGTGGATAAGCAAAAGGGTGTATACACACGCACAAAGGAATATCATTCGTTGTGGAAAAGGAAGGGAATTCTGACACATATTACATCGCAAATGAACCTTAAAGAACTTATACTAAATCACACGCCTGTAATCCCAAGTGGTTTAGGAGGTTGAGGCAAGAGGATCACAAGTTCAAAGCCAGCCTCAATGTGGGGTAAAAGGCACACTCATACATTGCTGGTGGAACTGCAAATAGGTGCAACCACTCTGGAAAGCAGTGTGGAGATTCCTCAGAAAACTTGGAATGGAACCACCATTTGACCCAGTTATCCCACTCCTCGGCATATACCCAAAGGATGGAAAATCAGCATACTCTAGTGATGTGGCCACATCAATATTTATAGCAGCTCAATTCACAATATTTAAACTGGGGAACCAACGTAGGTGTCCTTCAACAGATTAATGGATAAAGAAACTGTGATACACACACACACACACACACACACACACACACACACACACACATAGAATATTACTCAGCCATAAAGAAGAATGAAATTATGGCATTTGCAGGTAAATGGATGGAACTGAAGACTATCATACTAAGTGAAATAAGCCAATCCCCAAAAACCATTCTCTCTAATTATTCTCTCTAAATATTCTCTCTAATATGTGGATGCTAACACACAATGGGGTGGGGGTGGGGCGCATAGAAATTCATTGGATTAGACAAAGGGGAATGAAGGGAAGGGAGAGGGGATGGGCATAGGAAATACAGTAGAATGAACCGGACATCACCTTGCTGTGTCGTATATGAACCCAAGAAGTAAAACTTCACATCATGTACAACCCCAAGAATGGGAAGTTATACTCTGCATATAAATAATATGTTAAATATATTCTACTGTCATGTTTATCTAAAAACAGCAAATAGAAAAAATTTTAAAAATGTTAAAAAGTCAGCCTCAACAACTTAATAAGTCCCTACTTACCAACTCAGCAAGACCCTGTCTCAAAATAAAATATAAAAAAGGGCTGGGGATGTGGCTCAGTGGTTCATCACCCCTGGGTTCAATCCTTGGTACTAAAAAAAGAAAACAAATTTTACTCAGTGAAATAAGCCAGTAACAAAAGGACAAAAAGTGTACAATTCTACTTATCTCAGATACCTAGAGTACCTAGAGCAATCAAAGCTCAGAGACAGAAAGCAGGGAATGGTGGTTGCCAGGGCACGGGTAGTGAGAAACCGGGAGTTATTGCTGAATGGGTAGTGTTTCAGTTTGAGAAAACAAAAACATTCTGGAGATGGCTGGAGATGATGGTCACAAATAACACACGTACTTGATACCACTGAACTGCATGCTTAAAGAGCAGTTAGGATTGCCAGGCTTCATGGAGCACGCCTGTAATCCCAGTGACTCAGGAGGCCAAGGTAGGACCCGTCTGGGTGACTTAGTGAAACCCTGTCTCAAATAAAAAATCAAAAGGGTTGGGGATGAAGCTCAATAGTTCAAACCCCAGTACCACCAAACAAACAAAAGAAAATGGTTAAGATAGTAAATTTTATGTGACTGTGTTTTCCTGCAATTATTTTTAAAAAGTACAAAAACACAAACTAAGTTGAATATTTTCAAAAGATGTTGATCCCTTAAAAAAATGCTGTTAAGTTATAGGTAAGTAAGACAACTATAAAATGCTCAGGAAAAAAATCTAGAAGGATTTTGCACACAAGTTTGTCCACAAGCATCTTTAGGCTCTCATTGCATTTTTATTCATTCATTTGCTTATTTATTTTCAGTGCTGGGGATGAAACCCAGACCCTCAGGTATGCTAGGCAAGCACTCCACCGCTGAGCTACATCCCCAGCCCATCTTCCTCCACCGTCAAGAAGACCAAACCTGGAGAGCATGTGCCAGGAGAGGGTGTAAAAGAACTACCCAGGGGAATTCTAATCTTCAGACCCTGCCTGTACATCAAGAGATTTACTAATAAAAGGAAATTTACTTAAGGAATATTAATGTCAATGTTAATGTCAATTTATACTCTTCCCCCAATACTGTTCACTTAACCAACCAAGGAGTCTTCGACTATGACTGCGTGAAATGAACAGCATCCTACAAATATAAAAATAAGACCCAGGAAAAAAATGCACCAAAATGTTGACCTTTCTAAGGTAAGTTTTTACTTTTTTTCTTTATGCTTTCCTGGATTTTCCAAAGAACGTAGATTGCTTTTATAATAATATAAGTAATGAGCTGCTTTTAAGGCAGCTTTTACTGCAGGTAGCAGAATTTTAAATAATTTTGTTAGATGAGAGCGGAGTGTGATGTCCAGGACAGGAGTCCAAAACCACACACAGGCCCAAGGATAGTTTGGGACTCTGTGGACAAGTTCTTCAGGGGTTCCTTTGTGCCTGTGGAGTCCCAGACCCAGTCAGTCCTCAGAGGCACCAGAGCTGGAGCCCTAGCGCCGACTCCCAGGGACTGCCGTGAGGGTCCGCGTTACCTTACACATCTTGAACACCTAAGTGTGGCCTGGGCATTGAAGGGAAGAAGAGAAGGAAAAGGAACTTAACCTTTTTTAAGCAGTAGGCACAGCCACAGTGGTCACTACTCAACTGTCTCAGTTACTCCTCAATGAAGTTGGTCAAAGAAGTTGTTGGGAGGCTGGGAGTGTAGCTCAGTGGTAGAGGATATGTTTAGCACGTGCATGGCCCTGGGTTCATCCCCAGCAACACACACACACTAGCAGGGAAGCCGGGCACATTGGTGCACACCTGTAATCCCAACTACTAGGCAGGCAGACTTAGTGCCAGCACATCTCCTGAGTCTAGGCCCCTTTCCTCTCTTGGAGAGTGAATAAAATGTGTTTTTTTTGCTTATTGGTCTCTGTTTGCATTAGCTGTAGATGGACACGATACCCCCATTTTATTTATTTATTTTTACCTGGTGCTGAGGATCGAACCCAGTGCCTCACACACATGTGCTAGGCAAGTGCTCTACCACTGAGTTACAACTCTAGCCCCTGCTTGCAAATCTTTGTGATCACTGGCCATGAGTCGCCCTAACAACTCCATCGCATCCATTCCCAGAGGGATCCCCTGGTAACAGATGGATGGGCACAGAATTAATGAATGAGTGGTAAGTAGATGCACACGTAGAAACACCCCAGAGAGCTGTTCCCCTAGATCTCTGCATTACTCACTCCCTCACTGCCTTTCAAGGTCATTGGGCCTTCTCTGGTCAACCTATTAAAGATACAAAAGACCCCCACTTATAATGCCCTGTCATGGCCCTTCATGTCTTCTTTCTCTTCATAGCATTTATCACTATCTGACATTCCATTCTGAGCCTTTTTTTTTTTTTAATCTGTCTCTCCTTATAAGAGTGTAAGTCCACGGCACAGAGAATCATCCACTGCTGTATCCTAGCGTCCAGAACAGTGCTGGTCACACAGTAGACCTTGAATAAATGTGAACTGAAAGAAAGAAATCAGAGAGGCAGGAAGGGGAGGAAGAGGGAGGGCACGAGGAAACAGGAGGGAGGAAAGAGAAACATAACACTCTAAATACAAAAGGCTCATACTATACTGATTGCTACACAAATTTTCTCTTTTTTAATTTTTTTTTGTAGTTGTAGATGGACAGAATGCCTTTATTTTATTTGTTCATTTATTTTTATGTGGTGCTAAAGTTGGAACCCAGTGCCTCACACAAGCTAGGCAAGTGCTCTGCCACTGAGCTACAGCCCCAGCCCACAAATTTTCTCTTAACAATATAGTAGATATTTTTCATCATGGTACCTCGCTAGTGTTAAAGGTTGCAAAGTATTTCTGTGTGTGGAGATGCCATCTTTTACTTAATCCACTAAGTAATCCACTGGATTCACTAATCCAGTGGGGAGGGGACACAATAACATGCCCCACCATGGCTCTTGGCAATAAAGGTTCAGACTATGAAATCAACTCTTCATGAACCTGAGCATGCAAAGTCGCTCTCAAGAGAGAAGGTAGGGGAAAAAAAAAAAAAAAAAAAGAGGATGTGACTCCCAAACCTGGTAGGACTTCAAAGAGACCTGACTGGACCTGTTAAACCTCAAGAAAAGAAGTGTTGGTTGGATTCCAGGAATCAGTGAAAAGGGGTCACTGAGGCAAATCATGGTGGGGCCATGTAACAAAGCCAAGAAGATGGTGTCCAAGTATTGAGTCCACCTGGCAGATGTTTCCCTGTTGGGAAATGGCCTGGACAAAACTCACAGCCCACAGGCATTAAATTCTCAGATGTTCCAAATTCACCTGGTTTGACGTGGGTTTACTCAGCACTGAAGGAGCTCCCTGCAGGGGAACTGGTGTCAGGCAGTAAATTTCTGACAGTAAATATCTCAATGGGAAATAGCAAATTGACTTCTGATTTGATCTTTGTGGGCTTGATTAGAGGGAACCAGGATCTCCCAGTTCTATCAATTCAGAGGAGACAGAGGAGATGGGAACTGGGGACCAGCCTAGCCAAGGACCAGAGGCTGGACAGAGAAGTGCTTACTGGAAGCCCCCTCCTCAGATTGCCCATCTGTACCATTCACAGCCTGCCCTGTCCCATATGGCACCCTCTTCCAGCTTCCAGTAATAAATGTCTACTATTTAATGAGCTCTCACCATGTACCAGGAGCTAAGCCACATCACCTACAGCTGCAGCCTCATTTAAACTACACAGCAGTATACCCACCTATAGAGCCAAGTTTGGAAGATCAAGGAGCTCAACCAAGGATCCCACAGGTCAAGATTCAGGAGTCAGGATTTTAACCCAGAAGCCAGGCCTAGAGGCACATACCTTCAGCCCAAGCACTCAGGAGGCCAAGGCAGAAGGATTGCTTGAACTCAGAAGTTTAAGACCAAGACTGGGCAGCACAGCAAGAACCCCATCTCAGGAAAAAAAAAAAAAAAAAAAAAAAAAATTTTGAACCCAGGCCTGACTGACCCCAGGGCAAATGTTTCACAATGGGTACCCACAGTCCCTTGCACCAGTATCACCTGGGATGCTTTTTTTCTTTTTTTTTTTTCAATACCTAATCTATCTATTTATTTATTTTTATGTGGTGCTGAGGATTGAACCCAGTGCCTCACACATGCCAGGCAAGTGCTCTGCCACTGAGCTACAACCCAGTCCCCACTTGGGATTCTTGTTTAAAAAAAAGCCAAGGAACCCACCTCCAGGCTTACTAAACCAGAGTATCTGGAGGTGGGCCCCAGGAGTCTGCATTATTTTTCCTTTTTTTTTTTTTTATTGTGATAAAATGCACATATAATATAAAGTTTGCTGCCTTAACCATTTTAAGTATGCCATTAAGTGGTAGATACCACTAAGTATTTTCACATTCTACAACTGTCGCCACCAGCCATCTCCAGAACTCCTTCCATCCCACAAAACTGAAACTCCGAACCCACTAAGCACTCACAGCCCATTCCCTCCTCCCCACACCCCGGGGCAACTACCATCCTGCTTTCTGTCGTAATGAATCTGACTACTCTAGGCACCTCATGTAAGTAGAATCAAACAGTATTTGGTTTGTGTGTGTGGGTATATGATTGGCGTATTTCATTTAGCATCATGTCTTCAAGATTAATCTGTACCTTATCTTTTTTTTTTTTTTTTTTTTTCCTTCAGTTCTGGGGATTGAATCCTGGACCTCACACATCTATCCTTGAGGTACATCCTCCACCTTTTTTATTTTGAGACAGCATCTTGCTAAATTGCCTAGGCTGGCCTTGAACATAAAATCCTCCTGCCTCAACCTCCTAAATTTCTGGGATTACAGGCATGTGCCACTGTGCTTAATTTTCTTCCTGTTTAAAAAGGCTGACTAGACTGAGGATGTAGCTCAATGACAGAGAGGTGGCCCAGTATCTTGAAGCCCTGGGTTTGATCCCCAGTACTGGGACAAAAAAATTGCCTGTAAAAAGACTGACTGAGGCAGGAGGATTATGAGTTCAAAGTCAGCCTCAACAACTTAGTGAGACCCTAAGCCACTAAGCAAGACCCTGTCTCTAAATAAAATGTAAAAGGGCTGGGGATGTGGCTCAGTGGTTAAGCACCCATGGGTTCAATCCCGGGTACCAAAAAAATAATAATGATAAAGATTAAAAGGCTGAATAGTATCCATTACACATATATACCACATTTTGCTTATACATTCATCCACCAATAGACACATGGGCTGTTTCCATGTTTAACCTATGAGAATAATACTGCTATGAACATGGGTGATCAAATATCTCTTTAATATCCTACTTTCAAAAATGAATAAATAAAGACCCTACTGCCAAATCTTTTATGTACATATCCAGAAATGGAACTGCTGGTTCCTATGGCAATTCTATTTTTTGTTTTTCAAAAAAATCATCATATAATTTTCCACAGTGGCTATGCCATTCACATTTCTACTAATGGTGCACAAGAGTTCAATTTCGGGGCTGGGGTTGTAGCTCAGTGGCAGAGCACTTGTCTAGCATGTGTGAGGTGCTGGGTTCAATTCCTAGCACCACATAAAAATAAATAAAATAAAGGTCCATCAACAACTAAAAAATATTAAAAAAAAAAAAAAAAAAAAAAAAAAAGAGTTTGATTTCTCCATGACCTTGACGACCCTTCTTATCTTCTGGTTTAACTGTAGTGATCCTAATAGGTGTGTGGTGACATGTTGTTGTAATTTCAATTTGCATTTCCCTGATTAGTGTTGCTATACATCTTTTCATGTGTTCCTTGGCCACTTGTGTATCTTCTCCAAACAAATATTCAAGTTCTTTGTCCCTTTTTTAAGCCGGTTGTTTAGCTTTAAGAGTTTGCTATATAGTCTAGCTAGGAATCCCTTATCAAACACATGATTTAAAATATTTTCTCCCATTTTGTGGATTGCCTTTTTACTCTGTTGATATTGGGGGGGGGGCAGTTGTTTGTTTTTGTTGTTGTTTTTGAAATGGGTTTTTGCTATGTTGTCTAGGCTGTTCTCAAACCCCTGACCTCAAGTTCTTCTCCCACCTCAGCCTCCCAAGTAGCTGGGACTAAACACATTTGATACTATTTTTTGATGAGTTTAAAATATTTCCATGCAGTTAAATTTTTTTTATTTTTCCTTTTGTTGTCTGTGCCTTTGGCATCATATCCAAGAAATTACTGCCAAAGTCAATGTCATGAAGACTTTTCACTATTTCCTTCTAAAAGTTTTATAGTTTTAGATCTTATGTGGAGATCATAGATCCATTTTGAATATTTGTGTATGGTGTGAGGTAAGGGCCCAAGGTCATTCTTTTGCATATGGATATCCAGGTGTTTCAGCACCACATGTTGAAAAGACTGTCCTTCCCTTTAAATGCTCTTGGCCCCCTTGTTGGAAATTATTTGAGCATGTAAAAGAGGATTTATTTCTGGGCTTTCTATTCTATTCCATTTGTCTAGAAGTCTATCTTTAGGCTAATACCATGTTATTGTTATTAATGCAGGTTTGCAGTTAAATTTTGAAATCAGGAAGTGTGAGTCCCCTAGCTTTGGTCTTTTACAGAATTCTTTGGGCTATTCGGGGTCTTTTGAAGAGGAACCTGCATTTTTACAAGTTCCCAGGCAATTTATAGGCCAGTTAAAGTCTGAGAGGCACTGCTCTTTGCTACTCATTCCTCTAAACTCTACTCCCTGCATTTCTCCAGCCCTTTGTCCTTTCCTGGCTCTTTGAATCACTCCAATAACTCCTTCATGGTTTCATTCCGTCCATCCTGGGTTACCTCAATTACTGTCACAGTTAAGCAGCACCCATTGCTGATAACGCATTGCAACCATGACTTCTCTGATCTTCAAGTTCAAACATGGAGCTGCTGACCCAACATCTTGCCCGGGATGTCTCAGGGCTCCTCTGATACACTCCAACTGAAGCTTAACCCACTATCTCCCCCTCCAACCCTTCTCTTCTGCCTTGGATCCTAATGGAATCACCACCCGCCTTGTCAGTTAAAAGCCTGGCACCATCTTGGATTCTTCCTTCTCCCTCACCACCCACACCAGTGCTATCAAGCACACCTCTTCAGACTTGGGATCCTTCCCCGCGACAACTCCATTCAGTCTCCATCTTGTCCCTCTTAAATCCATCCTTGGCAGGGCAGCTCAAGTGATCTTTCCAAAGAGAAAATTCAAAACCTTCAACTCCCACTGCCCAGAGACACCCAGGGCCAGTGTGGACACTGCTTCCCGCATCATCTCCTTTTACTTTTACCGCTGAGCTAAATGTCTCACTGGGTGGTGGTTTGCTCTTGGCAACAAGACAATCTTGTAAATGAGTGTCTCACTGACCTCGTAGAGTGAAAGTTTATTGTACCTTTATAAACAGCCTTGGATTACAGTACTAGTGTTACTGCAAAAGAGCAATGAATGGAATTTTCATAGTAAACTATGCAATGTCTCCTGCCCTCATTTCCCCACACCAGGGGCCTTCTAGGTAGGATATCTCAGGCCCATGCTTTCTGACATGGCTCTTTGTGTTTTTCCAGTCCTACACTGGCCAGTTACAGCTTCTTCACCCCAGCTGTGTGTTCACTGTGAAAAGAATAAGTGACATATGAGAAGCTCTTTTCAAAGGACATGAAACAGGGAGCTTCCTCTATCTAAACATGCACTTTCTGTTTCTTGAGTTGGGGTCCAAGATGGAGATAAGGAAGCAGGGCCAGAGAGAGCCCAAGCTGGCTGAGCAACCAGCAGCCAGGACCCTGGTTCAGGGGTCAGAGGTCATCATGCTGGCCTGTTTCCTGCCCACTCCCCACCCTCAGGGGCAGACATCTATAGATGTAAGTTCATGCCTTCCTTGCAACAGCCTCCTTGTTTTCTCTGTAGAGCTGGGGAAACGGAGCCCCGGATTGTGACCTCTGTGATGAATTAGCAAGCCAGCCAGTAAGCACCAGTCAAGATGTGAACCCCAGTTCTGCTGAGCTCATACCCTCGGCACAGTGCCTGCTGATTCTCTCTGTCTCCCACCAGCCCCACCCTCTCTAAGAGCCTGAGCAAGAAGAATCTCTCCCCCAAACTTCTGAGTTTGACCAGTCTCTGCAGACTCAGGATTCTGAAGGAGGGAGAAGCCCAAAGGCAGATGGCCTAGGCCAGGGAAGGAGGGGCTAATTCTAGCCAGGGATAGTCAGAGAACAGAGACCTCACAGAATGTCTGCACCCCTCTGCCCAGGAAGGAGAAACCTGGGCTGAGAGGGACAGTGGCCTGCCAAGTAAGCTGGCTCACATAGCATGTCCCAGCTGAAAAACACTCCCTCAACCTCAGTTCATACAGGACACATCCTGAGAGAAGCTCAAGAAAAGGCTGGGCCTCCAGGACGGCCTTTGGACCAAGGCCAAAGTTACACGGGCACAGCAGAGTCAGCCAAAGCCAGCTCTGTTGGACTTCCAGCCCCTCCCCTCATCTTCTGCCATGTCCCTCCCCTGGCTCCTGGCTCCAGGCCTCAGGGATCAGCTTCCCAGAAGCCTTAGAGGGTTCCCAGGCTGCAGGTCCCTTCCAGCCAGATTCATCAGTGCCCTGCCCCCCACCCCTGCCAGCACCTAGGCCAGAGGTACCAGGAAGGGAGGGACGGAGGCTCTCTTAGCACAGAGGCCTGAGAACCAGGGGACCAGAAGCCCTAGCTGCTTCAACCCCTGTGCGTCTCGGCAGGTCTCTTCTCTCCAAGCCTCAGTTTCTCCTCTCTGAAGGGGTAGGACTGGGCAACACAACCCAGGCCTTCTCCATCCTTGGAATAACCCAAGGCTGTTTCCAGTTTATGAACCTGGCAATGTTCCAGGACCAGCTTCTCTGCCACAGACACCTTGGTGATCCTTGCAGGGGTCACTTGGGCTACACCCTGGGGTGAGGCCCAGCCAGACCTCCTCAAAGTTCCCAGTGCCTCCCAGTGAAAAACAATGAATTTCATTCCAAATAAGGGAACCTACAGCGAAGTCCCCCGCCACAGCCCAGTTCCGGCTGGTTTATGTTAGCTGGACAAGACTAAACAGACCTTCACGTTCCCAGTATTAAGCACTAAAAATGAAAAAGCGCCTGTTTGTCTCTGGAGCACTGGGGCACGGGAGAGGTCGGTGCTCCCCTGAGGCCCCCCGAGAGGCTCTGCAGACCCAGGGGGTGCTTGCTGAGGGCAGCGGGTGGGAGGCGGATTTCAGCAGGCAGCGAAGCCGATGCACATGGGCGATGGCCCGGGAGAGGAGTGGAGGGGGGCAGGTGTTCCCTGTGTCTGCAGAGGCAGGAACGGGAGGAGGGACCAGACAATGAGAAGCTAGAGAGAAGGGGAAAGAGAAGCAGGAGAGGGAGAAGGGAGGGAGGGAGGGAGGCTACAGGCCACAGAAGACTCCAGAGGCTCCCAACCCATCTGCCAGGAAAAAGGGAAGAGAGGAGAAAAGGGACTCAACCACTTCCTGGACCTTGTTCCCAGCGGCCCCACCTGCCTCCCTCAATGTGGACACAACCTACAGGAAATAAACATTGAATTATTTACAAAACAAAGAAGGCTGAAGCAAGACTGCCTGCCCGCTTTCCCAGCAGGCTACTCTCCACACATACCTGCCCTCTAACTTAGCCACAGCCTGCAGGGCCTGCCCCTCCTCCCTCCATTGCAGGGACCACGGCTTTTGCCACTGTGATCTGGCAGGTCTGAGGGGAGGAGGCATCACAGTTCCAATCTTAGAGGCACATAAACAACACTCAGGGACTAAAGCGGTCTTCCCAGCATGGCTCATCTATGGGTGGGGGTGGTGGGGGCTGGGACCAGTGGCACCCACAGCCTCTGAGTCCTTGGTTCAGGTCCTACTTCCACAAGCCACACCATCCTTGGCCAGCCTTGCCTTATCACAGACACAGACAGCTCCACCTTCTTCAGTCAAGGGAAAGCCCTTCTCTGTCTACCCAATCTCCATCATTCTTCAAGGAAAATCCCTCCCCCAGGGAGTCCGACCTAACTGCACTAACCACGCTCTCCTCTCTCCGACCTCCCTCAACCCCAGTGATCAGCACCATAAGGGCAGGGCCAAGTCTGTTCTCAGAGTCTGGCATAAGGCCTGGCACCTGCAAGATACCCAAAGAACATCTGTGCCATGGATGAGTGACGCAGGGAATGAATGCTCTCGTCTTGCTCTCGCCTTCTTTTATCTCAGCCCAGCGCCTTGTATTCAGGAAATTTCATTTCAACAGGGCCCTTGGAAGGAAAGTTTGAATTCCCCAGAATCAACCCTTTCTTGCATTCATTTCGAAATATTTGTGGACTGCCTGCCATGTGTGCCAGGCACTAGTGGTGGTAATACAACAGTAAGCGAGAGAAAGTAAAAGCTACCAACAAGTAGCTTTTACTTGACTATACTTTTATAGCTTTTACTTTACTTTTAACCCTGACTATAGTATGATCAGTGCTGTGATGGGGGCCCAGGGTAGCAATAGGAGAGGACAGCAGAGGTCATGCAACTGACCCTGGTGTCCAGGTGCACCTCCCCTGTAGCTCTCACCCTTCCCTCTCTCTCTCCTCCCCTACTTCCTGGCTGCCATGAATGGAGCCCCACTCCTCCACCCAAGCCCTTCCTAGAGGAAGTATATCTAAGCCAAGACCTGAAACCCGAGTCCAAGGATGACAATAGCTGAAATTTGTTGTGTTTTCATTACTTGTCTCAAATAAGGAACAAGGACATGGAAAAGTCAGCCCTCTGGCTCAAGATGGTTTAGGCAGCAAGAACAAGTCCAACTTGGAGCCAGTGCCTCACCCGCTGCCTGCCTTTCCTCTTCCTTCCTCATACCTTTAACATGACTAACAGGACCATCTCCCCAACCCTCCACCCATCAGATGTCCTTGGGGAATCCCAGAGGCCTCTGGGCTGCAGCAGAGGACAACATCTGGGGTGGGTTTCCACAACCCAGCCAGATCCCCATCCTCCCTGCTACCTATGTTCCTTGGCCAGGCCCAGAAAACAGGGCTGAGGGTCACAGAAGTCCCAAGCGGAGCCACACACATCTCAGACTCGCTGGTGAGAGCATGGCTTCCCTTCTCAGGTGCCAAAGAAGGGGCTCTGTCCCATAGAAGCTAATCTGAAACAGAAAAGGAACTACCCTGCTCCTGGAAACTACCTCCCCCATTCACTGATGTCCCGTTTAAGTAGAGCCGAGGAGGCACTCTGCCCTGATTCCTTAGAGGTAAGCAATGAAAGTACAATAAATCTTAGCAATTGTCATCACTGGGCTCAGATCTCAGAGGACCTGAGACAGAAAGGTACCTCCGCAGCAGGGGAGGATGCAGACTGAGACCAAGGGTCACCCCCACCCCAAGGCAGCATGACTTGGCCACATGGGCATGGGAGCAGTGAGGGTGACTGGGAGACAGTCAGGAAATTGGCCAGGCCACCAGCCTGAGCAACCTCCAGGGGATCTTGAGCCAAACCCAGGAGGGAAGAGGCCAGAGGCTCCACAAAGCTGAGAGCCCAAGACCAATGAAATAGCGTTTTCTCCCCGGCAGCCTTGGCTCTTTGAGAAAGGGATCTGCATTGGTGGTAAGAGGAGAGAGAAACGGGAGAGGGAATGGGGCAGCTAAGATTTGTTGTAGGCACAGATGTTTTTCCTCCAGGTGCCAGCCAGCCCGAGGTAAGGAGACAGCCCCTCTGCTTCCCAGCCACTCAGCAGACGACAAGGAAGACAGCCGGATCCCTTTGGATCACAGTTTACAGCATGTTTTCACTCACTGCCTGGGCAGAGTGGGAGCTGCTCACTGGGGAGGGAGACTGTTGGCCCACCCCAGCCCGGCTCCCACCCACCAGAGCCACAAACCAAGCCCCAAGGACCCAGACTTAACATCCCACTCAACAAGAGCTCCCTCTCCTCAGGGGCCGCTCAGCACAAGTTAAGATCCAATTGGCACTAATTGGACCAAGCTGGCAGTGCCTGGGGCAGCTTGAGCGCTGTCACCATGGATTTGACTCATGGAACAATGGCCATTGGTGCCTCTGGAGCCCACCATTAGTGTCATTTTGGAAGGCTTGAGTGAGTGTGCATGAAGCTTTGTGAGTCAGCCTCACTGTCTGGCCAACACTGGCACCCAGAGACCCAGAGCTTACAAGTGGCTTAGCCGTAGTCTTCCATTCAGACAAGGGCTGGAACCCAGGGGATGTCAGCTCAGACCTCTGTCTACTGCCCTGCATCTGCTGATGCCCTGTTACAGTTTGGATATGAGGTGTCTCCTAAGAGCTGCTGCAGTAATGCAGGAATATTTGGGGGTGAAATAATTGGATTGTGAGAGTTGTAACCTAATCAGTCCATCCTAGTCTGAATGAACTGACCGAGCAGTAACTAGACAGGTGGGGGTATGGCTGAAGAAAGCGGGTCACTGGGGGCATTCCCTAGAAGGGTTCACCTCCCCTGTAGCTCTTCCTCCTCCCCACCTCCCCTGTAGCTCTTCCTTCTCCCCCACTCTCTCCTCCCCTACTTCCTGGCTGCCATGAATGGAGCCCGGCTCCTCCACCATGCCCTTCTGCCTTGACATCATGCCTTACCTTGGGCCCAGAGCAATGGACTCATCCTACCATGGACTAAACCTCTAGAACCATGACCCAAAATAAACCTTCCTCCTTTAAGTCCTTCTTGTCAGGTATTTTGGTCACAGCAACAAACAGAAAGTTTGCTCTAGAAAATAAAACTCTTTCCCTCAGGGCATGAGACCTCCACCCCAATAGCCAAAACCCAAGCCCAAGTGAAGTAGCCCCCAAAAGACCCTGACCATAATTAAGCTTCTCCAGGGAACCCCCACCATAATTAGGCTTCTTGTCAGAAAGATTTTGCAGAGTATCAACAGGATTTCGCAGAGGTTCTGCAGAGAGCTCACTGTGGTCTGAAGCTTCCTCTTTCTTGTAAATGTCAGGCTTACAGACAAAAGGTGTGATAAACTCTGTCTCAAGAGAGCTTTTTGTACAAAAAGTTACTATCTCTGTTTCCCTTTGTAAAAACTTGTGAAACCTCTAACTTAAAATATGGGACAAAGAATAACAACCATGTACCCAGTCACTGTCATGTAACCACCCCACTGAGTATAAATCTAAATGAACTTCCAGACCCAGGGTCCAGAGGTTTTTAGGCATCACTGCAGTTTTGGATCACTGCAGCTTAAATAAACCTGCTTCCGGAAAATTCCTCAGGTGTCCAGCCTCATCTGTCCTACATCATAAGAGAATCTCAACCCAGTGCTAGAATACTGAGTCCACAGATGAATGGTTGGCCACAAGACTCAAAGTTCAAGTGCAATCATGGATCCTGAATCCTGAGATGGAGAGCTACCCTCCAGGAACGGAACCCTCACCCCAGCATGGAATCCAGACCCTCAAATTGAAACCCAGAATCTTGCCTGCAGAAATGGTACCTTCACCCCAAAATAGAACCTCGTGCCTCAGGAACTGAACCTTGGTACTAGGCTGTAAGCCTTCCCCTTCAGAGCAAGTCCTGAACCCCAACAGTCAACCTAGCCAGCACGTCTTGGACTTTGTTGTTTGAACACAACTTCAACTTGAGGCTCAGATAAGGAAATCCAAGCTCCCTAAAACAGTTTTCTGTACAGTTTGCCATAAGGGAGACATGCTGGGTTCCAGGGCCAGTAGAAGTCAGGTACACCACAGGTGCTAGAGTCTGGCCTCTGCCCTCCCATGAGCCACATGTGACAGGCAAAGGGGACATTAATTACTGATGGTGTCCTGGGAGTAGCGATGGAACTGACAACTTAGGGCCAGCCTGAACTTGCTCATTTCTCTGTCCTCCTGGGTCTAAAACCTCACACCTTTGGCAGGAACACAGCTCCAGAGGATTCATCCACACATGGGCATGCAATGACCTCCCACTAGGCCCCCTGGGTGATTCACTGACCACTGCCCTGGAAGTCAAAATTCTGGAATATTCACACAAGTAGCTAGCTCCTCAACAGCTCCCTCTTCTGGATCTGAACCTCCAAATCTTCAGATCCACCTTCGAAAATATCTAAAGCCATTCCTTGGTTTCCAGGGGATTTGGTTCTAGAATCCCAGAGGACACGAAAATCCAAGCAAGTTCAACTCTCTTATACAAAATGGCATGGTATTTGTATATAACCTACGCATGTCCTTCCACATATTTCAAGTCATCTCTAGATTACTTATGATACCATATAAAAGCTATGTAAATAGTTGTTGTACCATATAATCTAGGGGAAAATGACAAGAAAAAAATCTGTGTATGTTCAAGACAGATGCAATTTTTTTTTTTTTTTTTTTTAGTATTTATGATCCACAATTGGTTGCATCTGCAGGTGTGGAACTTGAAGATATGGGATACCCACTGTATTTGCCCCCTGTTTACTTCCTCCAACCCCTGGCAGAAGCCACACCTTTGTCCTCATCTGGAAGACTGCAGTGGCTTCCTGCCTGCCCCACCCACCTCCACCCTGCCTCTCTCTTGTCCTGAGAGCTTTCTGGGACAGGTAGGTGATCTTGCCACTCTTCTGTGTAAAGCCCTTCAGGGTCTCCTGCACAGCACACTCCAAACAGGCAAACATTCACACCACAGCTGGAGCAAGCATCTGTCCCACTCAGGTGTTCCTTGGTTGTTAGCTTCTATCGGCTCCTCAGTACCATCCTGCAAGCTCAGAGCCTTGACTTTGTCACCACCTGGTCCAATCCAACTGTAGGATCTTGGGTAAGACATTCACTTTCCCTCTCTGTGGCTCAGAGGACCTGGGCTGAGAGGGGAGCTAGACAAAACAATCTCTGTGATGTATTTGGGTTCTGATGTTTGTAGTCAGTGGCCACCAGTCCTTGCACTAGCCACCAAGCACATGCCTGACCACCTATCAGACCTTCTCCCCTCCTGAGGAATGGTTCAGTGGAACATTTCCTGGAAAGATCAGGACAAGAAAAGGACAGGAAAACAGGCATGGAGGAAGAGGGCTCCAGGATCTCTCTGCCAACAGGGACCAATGTGTGAATTGGACAGGCTGGACCATGAGTACTGGAGGGCAGAGACCAGGTCAGGGCTCACCTCTCTATCCTCCAAGCCCATCCGGTGGTTGAGGACCTCTAGGTTCAGTCCCTGGTACCAAAAGGAAGGAAAAGAAAGAGCGAGCTGAGCAGACCACCCCTAAAAAGTGACTCCACAGAGAGACTTTCTTCCAAAGAGCACAATAGGGAGGGAGCGGTGTGTGACTTTAACTTTACAATGAAGAAATCTGATGAACACTAGCTCTGCCAGGTGCTCAAGGTCAACATCAATAGCAATGAGTCTCGTGGAGAGCACGCACAGTGGGTGTGAGGTGATGAAAAGCCACTTTACCTGTTTTGGTCCTTCTCTTCACAGTCTGATCATGAGAAGAACATAGGACACATTCCAATAGAGAGGGAGAGTCTACAAATACCCAACCAGCAGTCCTCACAACTGTCAAGGTCATGAAGAACAAGGAGAGTGAGAAAGGGTCACAACCAAGAGAAACCTAAGAAAACATGATGCTGAAATATATAATGTGGTAACTAAAAATATAATGTGGCCAACATCCTAGATAGGAATGCTGGTACTGAGAAAAGATATTAGGGAAAACTGAGGAGATCCGAATAAACTATGGACATTACTTAACAACACTACAATAATATTGGTTTATTGTCACAAGTGTTCCATACTAATATGAAATGTGAATAATAGGGAAACAGATCAGGAGAGTAGCTCAGTGACAGAGCCCTTGCCTAGCATGCACAAGACCCTGGGTTTAGTCCCCAGCACTGAAAAAAAATAATAATAATAAAACAGGGAAACTGGTGTAGGGTATATATAAATTCTTTGTATTATTTCTGCAATAATTCTGTAAATCCAAAACTGTGTAAGAGAAAAAGTCTACTTTTTTAAAGTGGTAGCTCCAGGGCACTGGGTTCTAACCTTAGCACCACATAAAAATAATAAATAAAGATATTGTGTCCATCTACAACTAAAAAAAAAAAAAAAAAAAATTTAAAAAAAAAAGGAGTGGTAGCCCCAAGGTCAGAGAGATCATGGTTATATTTCCACCAAGTTCCATCTCATACCAGTCATGTAGCCTAAGGCAAGTTACTTAGTTTAAGTCTCAGTTTATTGACCTGTAAATGGATAATGAACCAGTCCTACTTCAAAGAGTTGCTGTAAAGATTAAGTGAGCCAGGCACAGTGGTGCACGCCTACAATCCCTGCAACTCAGGAGACTGAGGCAGGAAGATAGAAAATCCAAAGCCAGTCTCAATAATTTAGTGAGGTCCCAAGCCACTTAGCAAGACCCTGTCTCAAAATAAAAAGGGTTGGGGATGGTAGCTCAGTGGTAAAGCACTCAGGTTGCATCCCTAGAGAAACCTTTGGGTTCAATCCCCTGTACCAAAAAGTAAAATAAAAAAGACTAAATGAGCGATAGGATAAGGATGGTAGCACAAGCACCCGCCCATAGAATGTGAGCAACAATCATATCCAACTCATTTTTGTTCACTTGTCCATCATTTTTGTTTCCATCTGCTTCCCACTGGAGTTATGGTAAACTCAATGTGGCTCCTGCTCTGTTCTGTGTAACACTATCCTCATGTCTAGGAGAATGCTGCTCCATTGCGGAGGCTTGGTATTTGTGTTCAACAAAAGGGGCTCCCCACCCACGCACCCACCCACCCTTGCCTTCCCCCAGTCACAGCATCCCAGGAACCCCTCCTCAGTTCCCTCGCCAACACCGAAGCCCTGCCTCCTCAGAACCGCGGCAACAGCAGAGGAGAAAGCGGATGCTGCCCTCCTGCCTCCCAAAGACTCCCCACTATTCCCTCCTCCTCTCTGAGCCCTTCTTTTCTCCAGGCTCTGCCCCCTCTCCCAAGCGTCAGCACCTGCTCATTCACCAAAGCAGCAGGATCCGGGTAATGACCCCTGATAAGCATCTTTAAATAAGCCTGAGCTGGAGCTGTCATCCAGAAGCTATATTCTCCCCACTCCCCACCCCGCCGCCCGCCACTGCCCCACCCACTTCCTGGGCTGGCCCATTAGTGACTCTGGTCCTCCCATGCAGGACCATAGGACCATAGGTCCTCTGGACTCTGGCTTGCTGGAAATGGCCAACAGGCAGCTCAGGCTATTCCCTAAGCCTGTCCTTCCTCACAGTCTGCTCATCTCAGTGGCCTGGCCCAGCTCTGCCTGTGCCACCCAGCCTGACCACTAGCCAGTTCATGTCCCTCCATCCCTGAGGCAGGTTTCCTAGGCGTTACCAAGGAGACCTCTTACATCCTGCCCAAGGTTGCCAAAGCAACCAGCTCAAAGAGAGGCAGCCCCTCAGCCTCTTGGCCCCTGGGCGTGCAGGTCCAGGAATGAGTTAGTCACACGCTAATAGGAAATGAGTCCTGCCAGCTGGCACAGTGGGGAGAAGGCAACCCTGGCATTACCTGGGCAGTGCCTAGCTCCTGCCCTCCTTCCTCTCCCTACCTCCCCACTTCTGTTTCTGCCTTTGCCCATCCTACCTACATATTGGACTCTGTGACGTACAGCCAATGCCTGGACCTCAGTATGCACATGCCATCTGCTGTGAACTGAATTTTATCCCCCCACCAAATTCATATATCAAAAACCCCAATAGGACTATATTTAGAGATAAGGCTTTTAGGATGTAATAAAGGTTAAATGAAGTCATAAGATTGGGGCCCTGATCTCACAGTTTCAGTGACCTTATAAAAAGAGGACATCTGCATAAACAAGGAAAGCCCACTTGAGAACTCAGGAAGGAGGCCATCTGCAAGGCAAGAGGAAAGCCCTCACTAGAACCCAACCATGCATCCACCATGACCTAGACTTTCAGCCCCCAAAACTGTTTCAGCCCAAGCAGACTAAAATATCCATCATCCAGTGACAAGGAGAAGAGACACCAATACAGAGCAATTCTCCCCAAGACCAGTTTTCTCTCTCATGAGCTTTGGGGTCCTGGGCAGAAACCCCAGTTCTGCCTTTTCCTATTTCAGTATTTCTGGACAGTATCCTTAACATCTACTAGTTTCTCATCTATAAAATGGGAATGATAATACCTGCCTCATGTTTATTAGGAGATTAATTTATATGAAGGTAACTAGGATAACATTAGAATCTGGGCTTCTTAAAAAATTTTTTTTCTTCATTTCCTTTTCTCTTTGGACTCTATTCTACTTCTGCTGTTACTGTTTAAATAAAATTATTATAGTCCTTTTGCTCAAAAGCCATCCATGTCTCCCAGTGCCTGCAGGATAAAATCTAAACACCTTGTCCTGACATCCAAGGTCTTCCAAGGTCTTGACCCAGCCTACCTTCGAAGATTGATTTACTTCCCCAGATCCCAGGCTGAAGGAGCTGCTCGCTGACCTGAGCACATCTTGAATTTCTCGGCCACCCTGTCTCCGCTGCTGGGCCACTCCCTGAGGTACCCCTCCAACTCCACACCAAATCCCCTCCAACTCCAGACTCCCCGCCCCTGGAAGTTGATGCCGCCTATTCTGCGAGCACTAGGGTGGGAGGGTTCTGAGGGCCCACAGCTTCGATAATTCTCAGGCTTAGGAAATATCAGAATAACCTGAGGATTGTATTAAACTTGCATATTTGGAGGCCCCATCTCTGAGTCAGTAGGTCTGAGGTAGGGGCTGGGAGCCTGCATTTTATACCCACCAGCTTCCAGCTGATGCTGATGCCGGCAGGAGAAAAACCTCACTTTGAGGAACAGGAAGTTCTCTCGAAAGTGTCTAATGACTGGCTGATAGGTCTACAGGGCTAAAAAAATATGTGTGGGGGGGAGGGGACTAGGAATTCCAGATTTGCCCAGCCTCTTTGTCCTCTGGCTAGCCAAGGGAGGCAGCAGCAAGAGCTCCATCGTACTCCCTTTCCCTCCTCTGGGACTTGGTTCAGAAACCAGGAGATCACTGTCCAGTCTCTTTCCCACAGTGGAAGACAAAACCCACCCGAGGCAGAATTCTCTAGGGACAGGATAGTATAGTGGCCACAATAATGAATCCTGGGTTTGAACCCCAGTTCCATCAGCTTCTGACTGTGTGACCCAGGATGTTACTTATCTTTCTGAGCCTCTTTCCCACCTACAAAATGGTGACAAATCAGAAGGAAACAATGGGAAAAATCTACACATAAGTACTTGGCATACAGTAACCACCCAACATATGGTGGCTATGATAGATATTATTATGATCAACAAAAGAGGGTTCAAAGGTAAAGCTGAATTGAAAACCAACAGGGCAGGTGGGAAGGGTGCTGACTCAGCCCAGCTTCTCTGAAATCTCCGGTGGCTGAGGAGGCCACCAGGTAAGCCCCCCAGACCCAGGTCTGTCTGCTGCATCTGGGGGCAGAGAGCTGAATGAGATCACCTAATCTACAAGTGTCATGACAACCAAGGAAGAAACCCAGACAGAGCAATGGAAACATCTGAAAGCTGGCTGAAGAATGGAGGGCTTAAGTATCTGATTATGGCAGCCACAACCACTGTGGCCAAGGGGAGGGGTATAACGAAAGCAGGAGGATCCCCCTGACGGACCATAGGCAGAAAGACTGATTAAGACAGCAGCTGTCGCAGTATCCAGGATGAGGACCCAGATCATGGAAATAGCAACAGGAATGTGAAAGCAGAGAATTTGCTAGGACCTTGTCCAAGGAGGACCATCCTCCACCACCACCCCCAGAGGGCAGTGAGGAAGTTCAGGGTCTGCAGACAAGTTCCTGTGGCTCACTCTGGTCCACCTCAAGAATCAGGCCCCCTAGCCAATGTCCGCAGCTCCTCCCTCAGTCACCCAGGGGCCTCAGCCACTGTGGAAAAGAGGCTGCAAAACACCAGGTGTCCGGCTGGTGTCACACCCAGCCCAAGCTGGGGGGAGGGGATGATCTCCCTGCAGCTGTCACAACCAGTGGCTTTGTGAAGTGTCCAATTTCAGAAGCATTACCTTTTAAAAGATGAGCAGTCCACACCTAGGTATCTAAAAGTTGAAAACAGGTGTTTAAACAACAACTTATACACAAATGTTTGTAGCTTCATTATTCAAAATATCTAAAAGGTGGACACAACACAAAAGTCCATCAAATGCATGAAGAAACTGTGGCATATTCATACAGTGGAATATTATTTGGCCACAAAAAAAAGAAAGAAAAGATATGCTACCACATGGAGGAACTTTGAAAATATTATGCTAAATCAAAGAAGCCCAACACGAAAGGACAATTATTACATGGTTCCATTTATGTGGCATAGCCAGAATAGGCGAGTTCATAAGACAGGAAGTAGATTAGTGGTTGTCAGGGATTTAGGGGAGGGAGTACCTTAATAGGCATGGGGTTTCCTTATGAGGTGATGAAAATATCTTGGAATTAGAAGTAGTCACACAACACTAAATGCTAAATTATACTTTAAAGGGTTAAAATGGTGAATTTTATGTTATGCAAATTTTGCTACAATAAAAAGAAGATGGAAAGTGGCCACTCAATTCCCATCCATTGGTGACACTTAGGCTGTGTAACTCCCCAAAGAGACTCTCCTAGTTGCCTGCCCCTCCACAGTTAGCACCAAGCAGGCAGACACTCAGAAAGAGCCAGGCAAGGAGGAAAGATCTTAATTCCTTGTGTTTTTCCCCATAAAGCATGAACCCCCTGCCTCAGTCACCCTGGGCCCTTCACTGATATGTAATATATACACACGTGTTCCCTCCCCCAAGCCTTGGCTGTCTGTCCCTTCCCCACACACCCTAGGTCTCCTTGCCATCCAATTCCTGCAGTTCCCTCCAGGGTCACCTCAAATCCTTCCCTGAAGCCCCATCTCAGCCCAAGTGCCTGGGATTTCAACAGCCCAACCGCGCAAGCACGCAGTTCCATTCACTCCCTCAGCCTTGCCTTTCCAAGTAGACCTTCAACCCAGGAAAGCCCAGGAGTGTCAATACCATGCACCTCTGAGCCCAGCATACAGCAGCTCCTCAGTCTGCCTGTTGGTTCTAAACTACACTATGAACCTCCTCCAAGACTCTCCTAGACCAGCAATCTTCAAACGCCAGTGGAAATCAGCAGAGTGTCTCCAGGAAAACCAAAGTCTACCACTGAAAGGTGAAAAGCGACCCCATTTCACCCCATGGAGAGCTGGACCAATCTATGAACTCCAGTCCCAGGGCCCCTACTATTCCAAGTCCCCTCCACTTGTTTTCATTAAAATGGTGAGGAATCAATACAGATTGCCATTAGAGAAGAGGGAAAAATAGAACTGGTTGCTCCACCCCTAGCAAATTTCTGGATGATCGGTGCTAAGAATTAAAGCTGAATTCTGGGTGTGTACAGAAGCCACCCCGGCAACTCTAGATAGGGCGTTAGAATCATGCTCTACTGGAGTCAACACCAGTAGAATTAGAATGGAATTCTGGATGACCATTGATAGATCAGAGAAGACACCTAGGTTAATGCTGATCCACGCAGAAGGGAATTGGAATGAACACTAAACAATTACAGAATAAAGGTGGGTTCTGTTAGAGAGATGGGAGCAGGTCCCTAGAAGTCAAGTTAAGGAGGATCAACGGACCCATGATGAAGGGTGGAAAATACCAATAGGTGGCCTTTGTGGGCACATCCTCTCCTTCATCAGGACTGGAAGGAGTAGAATTGAAATTCCCACGACCACCTGCTGTAGAAGAGTGAATGGGGACAGGGAATTGGGACAGCTTCTCCTGCCTACTCTTTCCTTCTGTCAAAGACCTTAGCCACAGGCCGCAGATTCCCACAATTCCGAACTTTAGACAGAATGAGGCCCAATTCCTGGAGCCTCCTCTTGACTTCCATGGAGTCAAAAAAGGAACAGGACCTTTTTAGGGAGATGATCAGTGAGTATTGAAGGACCAAGTCAACTCTCCAGCCCCCAGAAAACCCCTAGCCCCTGACGGACAGAGCCCAGCTTTGCCACCTGAGTGACCCGTTAGGTACTTTGGGCAAGTCATTATCCTTTTCCCCCACTCTTGGAACTTGCAAGGGAGGTTAAGCTGAATGAGGTCCACAGTTCCTCCACCTTTAAGAACCTGTTTTCAGTGCTCAGAAACAGTTACTATACATGCTAACATGACAGCTTACTTTTGATTATAAAAATAATATTTATTGCACACAACTCAGAAAAGAGCAAAATATAAACCAGAAAAGAAAAAAAAAAATCTTATACCATTACCCAGAAGACACCGTTAACCTTTTAGAAACATTCCTTACGGGTTTTTGTTGGTTTTGTTGGTTTTCCTTCCCATTCATATTTTTTTTTAACAAAATTGGGATCTTACAATCTTCATATTTTTGTATTCTGTCTATGTATTGTGTTCATTTTACCAAGTCATCAAAAATTCTTCAAAAAATATGATTTTAGTGCTGGGGTTGTAGCTCAGTGGTAGAGCACTTGCCTAGCGCATGTGAGGCACTGGCTTCAATCCTCAGCACCACATAAAAATAAATAAATAAAAGTATTGTGTTCATCTACAACAAAAAAATTTTAAAATATATATATGTGTGTGTATATGTGTGTGTGTTTGTGTGTGTGTGTGTGTGTGTGTGTGTGTATATAATTTTAATGCCTGCATGTGCTCCACCATGATTACTGGGCATTTAGTTGTTTTCCTACTATAAATAACACTGCCACGAACATCCTAGCCCGCTGCTATAAGTGTTTGCCTGCATCTCCATTTTCTTACAATCAGTTCCCTAGATGGGATTACAAGGTCAATGAATATGTCATTTTAAAAGGGTCTGGATATGTATCACCATAATAATTTTCAGCAAAACAACAGACCCACCAATATGCCCACTGATATTCCTGAGCCAAGTGGGAGTTAGAATGCAATATGGTGGTCCTGTCTCTCCTCCTCACCCTCGTTCTTCAAGGTTAGTTGTCCAGCAAAAGAGGGAACAGAATTCCAAGTCAGAAGATAAGGGACCATAGTCTATCTCTGCCTCTCACTGGCTTAGGAATCTAAAGCCTTGTTCTTCTCAACTGTAAAATGGGCAAAATTAGCTCTGTTCTGCTGACTACCCTGAGTTGTTTCTGTGCTCACTGAAAAGATATTTGTGAAAGTTCTTTGTAAACTTCAATGCTTTGTGTTAAAGGGCACTTCTGTTATCCTTCTCATAACCTGGGGGACTGAGGAAATGGGTAATTTTTTGTGAAAGCCAAGGGCTTCCCCTCCTGGATTTTAGTCATCAGTGTGTCCAGGACAAGTGCACTGTTCTGAGGATGACGGAAAAGCAGCTTCCTGAAGGGAATTAGCAGAGGCTGAGGACCTGGGAGGACCCAGCCCTGTGTCTCCCTAAGGTCAAGAGATGGCCTTGGAAGCTGCAAGGCCAGGGTCTGGGCCTGGAGCCCCCCAGAGGGTACAGGGTGGATCCAGGGACAGAGAGAGCAAGGAAGGCACCAACTTGGCCTCTTTAATCCTGGATTCTTAAGACCCTCTAATTAGAAATGCAACTAGTGCTTCCGGCCTGATCTCTCCAGCCCTAAGCCGATGAAAAGGAAGTCGCTGTGACTCCCTTGAGCTCAGTTGGACCACCTGAGCTTCCCTCGGCTCCCCTATTCACCCTGCAAATGCCCTTCCGTACCTCTTCATGCTGCCTAGCATCACGGCCCTGAGGGAACTCCAGTGATGTTTCCAGTGCTAGCAGGAAGAACTGCGCAGACCCCACCTAACGCCATCCTTTCTGGTTTTTACCATCACCACAGGCAGCCCCCACTCCCCAGCCCACCTCCATGGCCAGAAGTGCGTCTCCTGTCTCCAAATGCACACAACAGGTGGCACCTGCCAGTCCTCCCCAGCCACACCTCTCCATTTCTCCCCACCCTCCATCAGCGCCCCAGTCCTCCAGGTGCACTCGACCCGGGAAGCCTACCTTTGAGGTTCTGGGGGTGGCCCCGCGGCGCCCGGCTCGGGTTTCCTCGGGGCAGAGAGGGAATACTGGAGAAGTTGTTACCCATGGCATCGGGTCCCAGGAGGTTCTGCTCTCTCTGGGCGCAGGCGAGGCTGGGCAGGAGCGGAGGTAAAATGTGTGCAAGTGTGTGCGCGCGTGAGTGCGCGCCGCCGGGGGAGGGCCCTGGTGGGGCTGCGGCCAGGGACGGGCGGGCCGCTCCTCTCCTCCCTTTCTCTGGGTTTTGCGGTCCTCGGCGGGTCCTGCCCGCCGCGGGTATCCTCGCGCGAGCGGGCTACCTGTCTCCCATTCCCCGCCGCAGGGACGGGGGCCGCGGGTGGGCCCCTGGGTCAGGCCCAGCGGCTCCCGGCACTGCGCTCTTTCTCCCGCTGGCGCTCGGGTTCGGGCTGGTGGTGGGCGGCGCGGCGGCTTCGGCGCACAACCCCCGGGCCATAGAGTCAGGGCTCCGCGCGCGGGCGCTCAGCGGTTCGGCCTGCCCGGTGGCTCGGCTTTTTAGCTGCAGGCTCGGTCCCCGCCCGCGGGGACGGCCGCTGCGGCGACTTGCGTGGTGCCCTCCCGCCGGCGGGTCTGCATGGAGCGGGGCTCGGCAGAGCGCGGGGCTTGCGTTCGCTCCCGCGGTGGTTGTTCTCCCCAGGCCGCCGCGCTCGCGCTCCCGCCCCCACCGGGTCGTTCCCGCGACCGCGGCCCCCGCCCTCGCCCCAGCCGTCGCCAGGACTCCCTGGCTTCGGTTGTTATGGTGACAGCTGCGCTGGTGAATGAGCGTCTTAGTGACACGCGCGCGCCCGCTCAGCCAGATGTGGCCCCTGGGCGCGCCGCGTTCCCGGCTGCCACAAGTCCTCGGAGGCGGAGCGGGGTCCCTGGCGCGACTGAGGATCAGACATCTCGTGCAGACTGAGGCTCCAGGGGTTGGGCTAATTCTCTCACGGAACAGTGGAACTCGTTCTTAAAAACAAGAGACAGAACCACCAGAACGTTGAGCTCCCGGGATGGCAGGGCGGGGCGAGGTAGTGCTAATATAGCTTCCCTAGTTCCAGGTTCAGGGTCTGGCGCAGAGTAAAACCCTCAAGAGTGAATGGATGGTTGAACAAAGGAATCGAGATGAGGAACTCCCCTTCTGGCCTCAGTCAGATCCAAACGGACACTATAGAAAGGACTCAGCGAGAATTCCAGGCAGACCCCATTACCTGACTAATAGCAGAACCATAGACCGGGTCTCCTGGCAACAGATCTCAGGGACAAACCATCAGAGAACCACCCGTTCTGTGCTGAGTGGTTGTCAGATGTCAGGAGAGGGGAATCTGTGGCCTTTAGCAGTCAAAGAAAGCTTCCTAAAGGAAAGGGGCTTCTCTAAGTCCTGTTCACAGGACTTTCCTTCCCCTTTCTTCCCCACCCCATTCCAAGGCATTATACCCTTAAATGTCAGGTCCCTTAGGCAGAGACCTAAGGAGGACCCGGATTCCAAGCAAGCTAGAAATATCTATGACAGGCATTCTCTGAAGTCTGGAAGGAAAGACAGCCCCTGACCCCAGCTGCCAGCATCTTGGGTGTGCAGGATCACATGACAGCCAGTTGTAGAAAAGGACACAGCAAGTCAGGGACCATTGTCTTATTTGGGGGCAGTATCTAGCCAAGGTTCAATTTCATCAGATGATTCATGCATCAAAAAACCCATGGACTCTGAATAACAATACACACATTTTCACACACACCTCCATGCTATACAAGTGTACTTGCTACTATGCATTTTGTATGCCCACTTCTAAACAAGCACACACACACACACACACACACACACACACACACATATGTGTGAGTGCATGCATGCACCACTCCCCTGAAATGTACTAGACTGAAGTCACCATGAACAGTTGCTGGGATCAGACCCTTTACAAGTCAGAATAAATATGAGGACTCTGTATAAAGAAGATCAGTTCCCCTAGAGTGTGTGTGAAGTGCAAGATCTTTGCTGGGATTTGCCATCAGTGACTAGGAAAAGCACAGCCCTTCCTAGAGTAGTCCCACATCTTCCTTCTGGAAAGGGGAGCCACTGGGGCATGGACAGGAGGATGGGGGTAAGTGTGAGGCCCCAAAGATGAGGACAGCAAGGATATCACATTCAGTTCAAACCCGGGGCTGTGGGCAAAGCAGGGGAAAGGGAAAGGTCAAAAAGAAGGAAGAGTGTGGAGTCAACTGCCAGCTTCTTTAGCTCAGGGCATGCTGATCCCAGGGAGCCCCAAAGGAAGGCGAGAGGCATCAGGGACAAAGGCAGGGAACCGAGGGCAGGACGGAAAGTTCCCTGACCTCTGACTCAAGGTTGAGGGGATCTGGGAGGATCAACAGGGCTGGAGCTGGGATGAGGTGAGGAAAGTACCCCTGGCACAAACTGTAGGAGACCCAACCTCAGGGCCATGCAGGTGTTACCCCTGCACTGGCATAAACCCTTATGTGCCACACTCTAGGCCCCTCCCTAGCCTTACCACGGTAAAACTTCTAGGGAGCTCTGGACTGGGGAAGGGGACACCACGGTTGTGTCAACTAGGGGCAGGTCTCTGGCCAAGCAGGAAGCTAAGGGAGGTAGATCTGGCTGCGTGGAACCCAGAGAGACTAAGCGTGAGCCCTCTGAGAGGTCCTGTGCTCCAAAAACCGTTCCTGTGGTCAGAGGATCAAAGAACACCAGTACCCTCCTTTCCCCAGGACCCCCATGCCTTCCAATAGACCTCCACCAAGACACTGCCAGACCGGGGAAGCAGCCATCCATCCTGGAAAGGAGGAGGGAGGAGGAAGCTGCCAGGGGAAGGATGAAGTCACTGTTTCAGTGGCTCCAATGGAAGCTATTAATACTCACAAGGTGGTGCTCCAGCACCTGTCGCCGTGGCAACTCCCTCCCAGTGGGGCGGATTCTGAGGGCCGGATGGATGTACTTGTGTGTGCAAGGGTAGGAGGGAGGACGAGGCAGGGACCCAAGGAGGAGCCCGGATTCCTTCAGCCGTAGCTCTGAACCTCTTTCTCCCCTTCCTTCACCCACCTAGGCTTCCTTTGTCAAGCTGTTCTGAGCATGAGCTCGCTCCCTCTCCCCACCAGCTCCTTTGTCTTCCTCTCCCTTCCTTCTCTGCTTATACCCATCCTACCACTCTCTCCTTGCCATCTCTCTGCTCCTATGGTTCCTTGCCCCATTTCTTCCCACTGGTTCCCCTCTTCCCCTTCTAACTTCACAGCTCCTATCCAGCTACGTTCAGATCTTGAAAAGTCTCCAGGTTAAAATATTTGACTAGAGTCCATTTTCTTCCTTCCCTGAGTCCCTCAATGCTGACCCAGGGACCAGATCCCAGCCCCTACCAGGCAAGCAAGAATGGGGATCATCTAGGTCAACCCGGGCCACCCTGAACTTGAGACCACATTAGTCAATGGAATAAAAACTCCCTCCCTATTGAGAAACTAATCCTAAATTAGGGAACAGCGACATGCATCCCTAGCTAGGGTATGTATCCCCCTCACATCCCCAAGGTCCAGCCCAGAATTACTCAGATTATCAGAAAACCTATGTGGAGTTGTCCTACCTGAACTGGAGGGAGTGGCTGGACATGTTGAGGGTGGAAATCAGGTGCCTGAAACATAGTTGTTATGGTTTAGATGTGAGTTGTCCTCCAAATGCTCATGAAGACAATTCATGAATGTGAGACAATTGAAGAATGTTCAGAGGTGAAATGATTATAAGAGTTGTCACCTAATCCGTAGATCAAACCACTGCTATGGATTAACTGGGTGGTAATCTGGGTAGGTAAATAGGGTATGACTGGAGGAAGCGGGTCAATGGAAGCATGCCTTTCAGGTTTATATTTTGTCTCTGGTAAGCAAAGCTCCCCCACCCCCTTTTTCTTCCCTTCCTGGTTGCCATGTTCTAAGCTGTTTTATTCCACCACACTCTTCCACCATAATGTTCTGCCTCACCTTGGGCTGAGAGCAATAGAGTCACCATCTATGGACTGAGACCTCTGAAACTGTGAGCCAAAATGAACTTTTCCTCCTCTATGTTGTTCTTCTCAGGTGTTTTGGTCACAACTTAGAAACTGACTAAAACGACAGTAGATATACTATGTGTTTATTAAATGAATAAAAAAAAAATATGAATTAACCTATCAATACAGCCACCCAGCCAGTCAGAGAGTTTTTCTGGGACCACTCCTTTCTCAATAGTTCAATGGTACATCTTCCTCATTTCCCTGAGGCTAGAAGCCTTCCCTCTGTGGGCTGGAGCTCTGTGCTGTCCATTTGAGCTGGAATGGGCCCTCTTTTCGGGTAGTT
The DNA here is from genome assembly GCF_902686455.1 of Sciurus vulgaris. Taxonomy (NCBI): domain Eukaryota; kingdom Metazoa; phylum Chordata; class Mammalia; order Rodentia; family Sciuridae; genus Sciurus; species Sciurus vulgaris. The sequence goes on from NC_136464.1 coordinate 25,803,236, forward strand.
CAGAATTCAGGTTCGTTCATTGCCCAGAGACCATTTATTGAGCACCAACTTCCTTGTTAGCACCAAAGGGCAGCCTGTCGTGTGCATCTGTGTGTTCTAGTTCCAGTTCCACCTCCCAGGCCAGGGTACAGGGTATCTATGACACCCCTCAGTCAGTGTCATGGCTACTGATTGCAGAGATTGCAGATCCAGGCAGTTGGCTCTCAGCTCCAAACTTTTTTGATTGTGCACCCCTAGCAGCAATAAAATTTTAATCTATGTATGTACTACTATATCATATTAGGAAATTTCTCTAAATAGACAATTGGTTGAGTAAAACCTGGATCTCTTACCCTCCTCCTGGGACACACACACTCCAGACTGATAATTCACAAACTTAGATGTGCATCCGAATCATCTATAGGAGCTTGGGGACAGGGGGAGAAAGTCACTGAAATGAAGATCCTCCCCACAGAAGATTCTGACTCAGCGGAATCCGAAATAGGTCACTTATTGATCACACCTTGGGAAACTGGTCCACACATTTTAGTTGGGGGATGAGGTTTAAAGAAGGCCCGCAGCCTTTCCTGGAGAACACTGAGTACCACTGGGGGACCAGGCCACCCTAGCAGGGCCAGCCACCTTGGAAGGTAGGGCAAGAGGTGGCTATGCCTGGTCCTCAGCTCCCCTCCCGTGCTCTGCAGACTTACCTGGTGGCCCCTGAATTGATTGTAAGATCTTCAGAGACCCCCAAACTTATCTTTGGGGTCTAACCCCACTAAGGCAAATACACTAAAATACACCACATTCTACTTGAAACAATTTTCTTGCCTGATACTTTTTGCAAGGGTTTTTACAAATTTGGCTGTTGGAATCACTGGACTACACGGAACGCATCAAATTTACCACTTGTTTTACTTCTAAGCAATCATGCATGTGTTGAGTTTCTTGCCAAGCGAGAAAAACCTATGATGGTCTTCAAATATAATGAAATCTTTATGAGAACTACCATTTAATGATTAATAAAGTGATACAATGTTCAGTTTTATAGGCATTTAACTGAACGCTTTTTAATTTTTATTTTGAAGTTTTCCTTTCATAGTTCAGAGTGAGTAATTTTTCCTCCCAATCTCAAGCAGACCCTTAAAAATCCTATAGGCCTAAATACTGGGTTTACAGTGCCTGTTCATAAAATCCAGGCCCAAACTGGGCATGGCGGAGCATGCCTTTAATCCAAATGACTCCAGAGACTGAGGCAGGTGGATTGCAAGTTTGAGGCCAGCCTCAGCAACTTAGCAAGACTCTGTCTCAATTCTTAAAAAAAAAAAAAATTAAAAAGGCGAGAGATATAGCTCAGTGGTAAATGCCCCTGGGTTCAACTTCAGTACAAAAAAAAAAAAAAAAAAAAAAAAATCCAGACCTGATGCATGTTCCCAAGTTTGCATCTGAAAGGTCAAGAGGAAGCTCCTACAAGAAGCAGAAAGGAAAATGTCCAATGCCAAAAGGAGGATAGTGTGCCCCCATCAGAGAAGCTTGTGTAATGACTTCAAAGTCCTTTGTCCATTGACCAGGGCCACTTATTCAGATCACTGTGGCAAGTGACATTACTGAAGGACTTATTCACATGAACCAGGCCTTGGTCTAACAGTTCATGTCTGGGAGATATAAACTTTCATTACAATCCCGAGAGTTATAAATTCTTGCCATTGCTGTGATTTTACTCTTCTTCTTTTCCCATTTTACAAATGAAAATCCCAAGGTTTAGGAAAGCTCAGTTGCTTGCCTAGGTGCTGAGTGAAGAGCTGAGTTATACCTCTAGCAAGTTCTGAGTCCAGATATCATGCCCATGTGATATCATACTTGTACCCGGCTGGATTCTTCTGAGTCCCCAGCCTGAGAGTGACACTTGTTGCTGGGGAGGTCTCCTAACTGACTTCTAGAAGCAGCCCCTTCCTGCCTGAGACCCCTTACATCTCCCTGTGGCTTTGGCTCAGTTCTCTGGAAGTTAGCCAGTCAGAACCCAGCTTCGAATGAACACAAAATAGATTGAAAAGAACAACACTGAGACCAGAGAAAGAAGCTTGGAATGATTGCAGTACCCTGGCATCCTGCCTTTGTCCTCTCTCTTTCTCTCTCTCTTTCTCTCTCTCCCTTTCTCTTTCTCATAGATATTTTAAATAGCCTTTATTTGGCAGAAAAGCCTTTCCAAGAATCTTACATAACCAGAGAATCATAAAGGAAAGTATGATAAGTATGACTGCATAAAAATGTAAAACTCCTTCATGGCAAAAGCTGGAAGACAAATAAGAGCCAGGAAGTCCTTCTCCAATGAGTCAATAGCTTTAACTCATGCTAAGTGCCCTTCATCACAAACCCTGAGTAAAGACTGACTTTCCCCTAGTTTCTGCTGACAGTGTGTCATCTCACTTTGACCCACTTTTCCCTAGAGAGTCCTAGAGGTACCCCCAAAGTTCCTGAGGGAATCCCCAAGTTGAAAGCCCTGCGTCCCCCACAACCTCCTGCTCCCCCTCCTTTTTCCTGTCCATTTCTCTTTCCAACCACCACTAGGTAGCACTAGAACACCATGAGAATTCCCTTTGTCTCTGGCAAACTGAAAACCAAGCACCATAAGACATGTTTGCAGGTTGCTCTTTTCCTCTTTCAAAATGCAAAGAGCTTTTCAGGGGGGATCGTATGTTCTTATAGCTTTTATTAGCAGCTTCATTACAAGGAAATCATGTCATTGAGGAAACTGGCCCTACTCTTTAGCCACTGCTCAGATTGCCCTCTGAGCATGTTTACTCCACTAAAGCCACTTTCTTATCTTTCATTCTGAGCCAGAGAAGCCCTCCCCATGGTGAGGACTGTTTCAGAGAAGGTTAAACCCAACCCCAGATCAGGGTGCTCCAGAGCACTCCGGCCCAAGGTGAGATGCCCCATGTGGACATCTGTGTAGGACCAGCACCTAACCCTCTGCAGACACCTGGGAAATATTTGTTTTTATAGAGCCAAAGCTTGAAGGTATAGTCAGCAGGAGGGGTGCTTCCTAGCGTGGCCTTCTGAACACCTGATTACCCTCAGAGCTGGGGCTACTCACTTGCAGCCCCAGCATCTCCCACAAACCCCTTCTTCATCCATTTAACCATGCTGGACTGTCTCAGAAATCTCTTTCCTCTAGTGAGTACGAACATAGGTAAGAGTGGGAAAGGTGACCTGAAATCACTTTGACTCTGGTGTGCTTTGACTTTGGAGCAGAGTAGAATTCAGGAAATCTAGTTGGGTACTCCCCTCTCCCACCCCAGCTGCCCACTTGGTTTTTTGGCCCCATGACTCTGCATTTGAGCCAACACGTAGGGTCTGAGGCCTCTGTAGAAAGATCTCCAAGCCAGAAAACCAACCTCTTCAGCAGGGTCTGTCTGCAAAAACTTCATTTCAGTGTGGTCGCGTAATTCTCCTTGACAGTTTCTTAGTCATTCCAAAAGGTGGGAGGATAATATTATAAAACCCAGGCTTATTTGTTTCTTCTGAGAAAAGAAGGAATTAAAAGTATATTATGAATGAAGGAAACTATATCCTGTGTGGTAAAGACCAAGTTGGGGGGTTTTGGTGGTCTTTTGTTTGTTTGGTACTAAAAATTGACCCTGGGACAGTCTACCATTGAGCTAGGTCCCCAATCTTTTCTATTTATTATTTTGAGACAGGGTCTCATGAAATTGTTGAGACTGGTCTTGAACTTGCAATCCTCCTGCCTCAGCCTCCCAAGTTGCTTGGATTACAAGCATGCGCCACTGTGCTGAGCAAGATGAAGAATGTCAGTGAGAAAGAAGGTTAAGATTTGAATCTGATTGTCTTGTTTTGTGCCAATCGTAACATTTTAACCCTATTTTTTTAGTGACATTTGCTTTGAATTTATTACCATGCCATCTTACAAAAGCCCTATACATTTGTACCCTGACTGTTGGTGTATGAAGATGACTATCTCCCTAAGATTTGTCAATATTGGGTATTATCAATATTTTAGTTTCTAACAACTTGGGAAGCTTTTTAAAAGTACCTGGTTGTTTAGATTCCTAATTAACTTTGAATAAGGATTAGACTCGTCACAGGATTTTTGAACTTTTATCTTTCTGTGACTAGCCAATTCACAGCCTTTGTCCACTTCTTCTAGAAGATTGTTCATTTCATAATGACTTATACGAGCCCTCTGCAAATTCAGGAAGTCAGGCCTTTGTATGGCATGCGTGTGTGGCAAATGGCTTTTTTTCAGTTTGGCAGTTTTATTTCACTTATTGGTATTTTTGCCCACAGAAGTTTCTAGTTTTGATGAGGCCCACTTTGTTCTCCACAGCTCCCAAAGGCCTTCCTAACCTCTTCTGAGGATCCATTCACCTACAATTTATTTCTGATTTTTTTATGATTATAATTTTTATGCTTAGATCTTTGAACCCCATGGAATTTATGTTCTTATAAAGAATGAGGTAGAGATTTCATTTAAATTGTTTCCACATGTCACCCAGTTGTTCCACTGCCCTTAGTTAAATAGTCCCCCTTTCACTGTTTTCCTCCCTCCAGTCCCTTGGGGGTAACGTGGACCACCAAAGTGGAGCCCACATTAGTGCCACGTGGCTTCCCCCAGGTCTGGCAGGACCCCAGGAAGGCCTGTGTCCTCAAGGTCACAGAGAAATACTGTCACTCTTGGACAGAGAGGGTCTGTATGTGACTACTGCTGCTCTAGTCACAAAGGAATAACACCCTCCTGGTCCTGAGAGAGTAGGACACGGTACACTGCAGTCCTTAGAAGGAAAAAGAAAAGAAAGAGAAACTCAGGGGAGGGTGTCTCATTATACAACAAGTGTAATACTCACACGTATTTCTGAGCACACACACACACACCGCACACAGGCCCACCTCACAGCAGATATGTACACATGACACACACATACACACACACCATGCGTGTACACCCACCCATGGCTCACACACACCCCTCCCATGGTATACAGTGAGTGTCTCCAGCAGGGGGCATCAGGTCCCAAAGGTCCCTCTCAATTACAGGAGCTCTGATAAAGCCAGTTTCCCGAATAATATCCAGACTACTTTGAAAGGAAAAAAAAAAACAAATCTAAAAGACTCCCAAGAATATATCTGCAAGACTCCAATTCAAGAAAAAACAAAGATAGAAACCAAAGACTTACTTAATAAACATATTCTAGTTGCAAGTTGACACATGTTTACAAATGATTTAAAAATTATTTTTATAGTCATCATTAAAAAGAAAATGTGACATGTAATCCCAGCTCCTTGGGAGACCGAGGCAGAAGGATCACAAGTTCAAAGCCAGCCTGGGCAACTTAGCAAGATCCTGTCTCAAAAAAAAAATTTTTTTTTAAAGACTGGGGAAAAAAAAAGTAATATATGTAAAAAGATTTAAAAAAAAAAAAAAAAGTTTTTAAAAGCAGGTGCTGGGATGTAGCTCAGCAGTAGAGCACTTGCCTAGCATGTGTGAGGCCCTGGGCTTGATCCCAGTGTTGAAGAAGGAGAAAGAGAAAGAGAAGAAGAAGGGGGGTAAGGAGGAGAAGGAGGAAGGGAGGAGGAGGAGGAGGAGGAAGGAGAAGGGAAGGTGAATTTTTTAAATGTGAACATCTGTAGTGCCAGATACTTGGGATACTGAGGCAGGAGGATCACTTGAGTCCAGGAGTTCAAGGCCAGCCTGGGCAGCCCAGCAAGACCCTGTCTCAAAAAAAGAAAGAAAAAACCCTTCTAGAATTAAAAGACCCTGAAGAACTTTGCTACAGACCTCTGGGATGGGGTGGGAGGTTGAGAAAATCTGGTTACAGGCATCATCACACAGCAGATGTGCAATTTAATATCTTTCCATACACATGAGTAAATTAAATCTTTCTCCTGTTCTTTCCTGTTTCTTCTTCTGGTTTAGCAAGCCCAGGCTAAGGCAACAAAATGTGATAACCATTTCACCTTGTCCTTTTAACCCCTTGAATTTTTCCTATAAAAATGTCTTATGAGCTGGGTATGGTGGTACACTCCTGTAATCCCAGCAACTCAGGTGGCTGAGACAGGAGGATCACAAGTTCAAGACCAGCCTGAGCAACTTTATTAAGACCCTGTCTCTAAATAAAAAACTAAAAAGACTGGGGATGTAGCTCAGTTGCAGAGCACTCCTGGACTCTAAACCCAGTACCCTCCCCCCCCAAAAAAAAGTTTTATGATTTTATTAGAATTTTTTTTAATTATAAAAGTAGGCAATTATGAGGGCTGGGGAGATAGCTCAGTCGGTAGAGTGCTTGCCTTCCAAGCACAAAGCCCTGGGTTCAATCCCTAGCACGGCAAAAAAAAAAAAAAAAGTAGGCAATTATGAAAAATAGATTTTTAATAATTTACAACCACATTTTCTTTATCCATTTATCTGTTGAAGGGCATCTAAGTTGGTTCCATAGGTTAGCTATTGTGAGTTGAGCTTCTACAAACATTAATGGGGTTGCATCACCGTAGTATGCTGATTTTAAGTTCTCTGGGTATAAACCAAGGAGTTGGATAGCTGGGTCAAATGGTGGTTCCATTCCAAGTTTTCTGAGGAATCTCTACACTGCTTTTCATACTGGTTGCACCATTTTGCCTTCCCACCAGCAATATGAGAGTACCTTTTTCCCCACATCCTTGCCAACATTCATCGTTGCTTGATTATTCTTTTTTTTTAATTCATTGTACACAGATGGGGTACAACATATATATATATAATGGACTATTACTCAGTCTTAAAGAAGAATGAAATTATGGCATTTGCTGGTAAATGGATGGAGATCGGACAATATCATACTAAGCAAAATAAACCAAACCCAAAAAACCTGAGGCCAAATGTTTTCTCTGATACGCAGATGTCAATTCACAATAAGGAACGGAGATAGGGAAGAATAGAGTTACTTTAGATTAAGTAGAGGGGAGTGAAGGGAGAAGAAGGGGTATGGGTAGGAAGCATAGTAGAGTGAAACAGACATTATTACCTCATGTACATGTATGACTGCATGACTGATGTGATCCTATAATATGTATAAATCAGAAAAATGAGAAATTATACTCCATTTATGAATGATTTATCAAAATGTATAAATGCATTCTACTGCCATATATAACTAATTAGAACAAAAAAAAATTTTTTTTAAAGATTAATCAAATAAAAAAAAATCCACAGCCATCTCCTTGCCCTGAGAGGGATGATATCTCTGCATCATGGTTGGTGTCCTTCATCTGTCCTTGCTAAAGCATTTCCCAGTGAATACCCAGCAAGGCAGCTGACTGTGGCCAACAGCACGTCACTGCCCTGGAGGAACCCAGGGGCCTGGGCTGACCTGAGCGATCTCACCTCCCACCATGACCTCCCAGAAGCATAGTTTGTTTTTCTGGAGACTTCTCAGGCCGCCCTACCCTGCAGACTAGAATGGAAGCAAGTGCTGCTCAGGACTCGCCTAGACCAGATCTCTTGCCCTGGCTCAGGGTGGAGGAGCCTGGCTTTGGGGCCCAGACAGCCCCCATTTTCTGGTCAACAGCCCAGTGGGTGACTAAGGCAAAAAGGCACAAGAGGATCCAACTTTCTTCCTGACTCTGTCCTCCAGGCTGTGTGACCTTAGAAAGGACACTCAGCCTTTCTGGGACTGCACCCTACCCGAAAAGGGGGTAGGGGTTGTCCTCTGTGATGTTAGTAGACAAGGGTTCCTCAACTCCTGCCCCAGAGAGCCTGCCCCCTCCTCCACATGGCCACACTCCGTTGACCTCCAGGGGACTCTCCCGGCCCTCTCAACTCTACCCCCACCATTTTCCCTATACGGTTAACCCTGTCTTGGAGGACCAGGACTAACATGCTTATTATGTCAAGTAAAAATAATAAACAGGCCCAGATTGTGTCTCTTCCTACTTCATCAGAGGTACAGGCTCTGTGGACAGTTCTGAAGTTTGCAGGATGTATTTGGGATGGTCTGACTTAAGACACAGTATTCCTTTTGCAGGTTCCAGGAGTCCCTCACACAGCAGGGTGGGCTGTCATCCTTCAGAGAAGCCGCAGTTGACACACAGAGAGAGACCTACACGATGTCACATGTGGTAGGAGAAGGAATGGTGGTGTCTGAGACATGCCCCGCATTGGACGTCACAGGTGGGCGTGGCATGTGGGCTGCCTGTGCTGTGGGCGCCGCTGGAGCTCCGGACCAGCAGCAGCAGCCATCAGTCCTCCCCTAGCCTGGGGAACTCCAGGCGGGCCAGCCAGCCTGGAACACAGGGCTCTAGCACAAGTCTGGAAGGACACACACCACTCTAGACAGGCAGACTCTCTGCATGAGCAGTGATGGGAAGATATAATGCCATCTTTGAATTTTTCACTGTAATGTTTTTTCTTTTTTTTTTTAAAGATGGACATGATATATTTATTTATTTTTACAGACTGCATTTTGATTCATTGTACACAAATGGGGTATAACTTTTCACTTCTATGGTTGTACACAATGTAGGTTCACACCATTCGTGTAATCATACATATACATAGGGTAATCATGTCTGTCTCAGTCCACTGTCTTCCTTCCCCCATCCCCTCCTGCCCTATTTCCCTCTACACAATCCAAAGTTCCTCCATTCTTCTCTTACCTGCCCCTGCCCTCCCCCCATTATGTATCATCATTCACTTATCAGAGAAAACATTCGGTCTTTGGTTTTTTGGGATTGGCTTATTTCACTTAGCATGATATTCTCCAACTTCATTTACCAGCAAATGCTACAATTTTATTCTTCTTTATGCCTGAGTAATATTCCATTGTGTATATATATATATATATATATATATATATATATATATATATATATAACAGTTTCTTTATCCATTCATCAATTGAAGGTCATCTAGGTTGGTTCCAACAGTAGTGTTTTTTCAAGTGTTTGGTTTGGTCTGGTTTGGTTTGGTGATACAGGGCCTCACTACATTTCCCAGGCTGGCCTTCAACTTGTGATCCTCCTTCCTCAAACTCCCAAAATGTTGGGATTACAGGTGTGCACCACCACGCCTGGTCATAATAGTGCTTTAGCAGGAAAAATAAAAAGTAGAGATGCTTTCATTTTCTAAACGTTGTATGAGAGAATGGAAGGAAGGCTGGTCAGGTGACCACGGAGTTCATGGAGATGTAGTGTCAGTGGGAGGGATTCAGAAGGATGTCCCACTGGTGTGCTCCAGAGGGCTATGGGAAGCACAGGCATGACTGTGAGGACCCAAGGCCTAAGGAAGGGACAACAGGGCTGATACAGGCATTTCACTAAGTACATTATTTAGAGTTTGGGTCCTGGATGTCAACTGGTTCAGGCTTGATGGAGCACGGGCCAGTGGGGTCAAGTCCATCCCAGTCTGCTGCTTCCCTTATCTTATCGGTGGCTGTGGGCAAGAGGTAAAGGAACTAGAGAGACGAAGGCTGAGGAAGAGCCTATGCAGTTGAGGTCTGGATATTCAATCACCCCTACCCCTCATTCAGGCCCAGGTGACTTCCCACCTCAGGAACAGGCCTGGGCTACTGTGGCTATCACCAGGCTGCTGACCCCAAAAGCGAAAACCATGTGGACAGGGATGCTAGAAAGGAGAAACAGAAAGATAGAAAGAGGCGACAACAGAGAGAGACAGACAGATACTCAGAAATACATACTAAGGACCATGGAAAGAAAGACACACACACAGAGAAAGGGAGAGTTAGGGAGACAGAAAAGAAAAGAATGAGAGATGCAGAGACAAAGGGAGAGAGACAGAGGAACTGAAGGCAAGACCTACATCCACTCCTTTGCTCCTTAGAGCAGAGAGGGAGGTGGGTACAAATCAAGAGGTGGAAAGAGAAAGAACAGAGCTAGAGAGGAAATCAAGGATGGTTCGAACATCGACTCCACGGAAACAAACATTTGCCATCACTTACGAACGTTTGCTTAGCACCAACCTAGATGCTCCAGGAAATAAAAAGGTACAGGCCCAGGTCCTGTACTACCTAGAAGGGAGATCAGCCTGCACACCTAGGAAAGATTAATAATGGGCTCAGGCAGCCCTCCCAAGGGCAGGAAGGGAGAAGGCAGAGCTCAGAACAACAGGGGTGCTTGGTGACCTTTCGGGTGTGAGGCCTAGGTAGTAGAAGCTGTGTTTAGCCAGCCCTGGAGGGCAGCAGAATAAAATGGACGAGAAGGGGCAGCAGCCCCTCTGCGGCCCCAACACCCCTGTCTGACACTTTTCTTTCTCTTTTGCTGCAGTGCTGGGGTTGAACCCAGGGCCTCGCTCTGTGACTCTACCACTGAGCTACACCCCCAGTCTGCCTGACCCTTCTCCCCCTGGCCTTTGGTTATGCAGTACCCCCACCTGGAAGGCCTCCCCTCCCACGAGCTTTTTCAAGGCAAATGCCGAAGCACAGTTTAAGGCTCTTCCCAGGGGTCTTCTCCTTCAGAAGCCCCCAGGCAGGGATAGGTGCTCCAGGGCTGGATCCAAGTGAGGAGCCCACAAGAAATCTTGGTCTGAGCCAAGTCAGGTATTTGACCAAGACCAGAAAGCACAATTTGGCTCCATCTGCATCTTTGCCTCACCACACCCAGTATTTGCCTGTCACCCCAGCTGTCTGGCCTGAGTATCCAAACCCCAAAGAAAAGAGGAATAAGGTGGGGAGGGGTGGAGTGACAGGGCGGCACCCATTTGCCTAGAGGTGCTTTGGGCTGGCTGGTCACAGAGCAGTGACACATCCCCCAGAGCAGAGGGAGCAGCACTGGGGACAAAAGAGCCTTCTGGAGACAGCCTGCCTCTGCCTCAATTCCTTAGGGGTGGGGCTGAGGACTGGACACAGCCTCCTCCTCAGGCCCTGGGCGGCCAGCCTCAGTGACCCATCGGGCAGCTGCCCCCACCCCACGACAGCCATGGATAAGTTCCGCTTGCTCTTCCAGCACTTCCAGACCAGCTCCGAGTCTGTGATGAATGGCATCTGCCTGCTGCTGGCTGCGGTCACCGTCAAGCTGTACTCCTCCTTCGACTTCAACTGCCCCTGCTTGGCACGCTACAACACCCTCTACGGCCTGGGCCTGCTGCTCACGCCCCCGCTCGCCCTCTTCCTCTGTGGCCTGCTGGTCAACCGGCAGTCTGTGGTGATGGTGGAGGAGTGGTGTCGGCCCGAGGGACACCGGAGGAAGGACCCGGGCATCATCAGGTAGGATCCCACACCTCTTCTTTCAGCAATCCCTGGGCACTGTCAGGGCCCCCCCACCAGTCCACAGATACTGTCAGCTGGGCCTCCTCTTCTCCAACGTCCTTCAGCTCGTAGAGACCCAGTTTCCACTTGGGAAGATACATACTCTTGCAGCACTAGGGGTTGAACCCAGGCCTAGCACACACTTGGCAAGCACTCCACTACGGAACCACACCCGCAGTGTTTTACTTTATTTTGAGACAGAGTCTCACTAAGTTGCCCAGGCTGACCTCAAACTTGTCATCCTCCTGCCTCAACCTCCCAAGAAATACATGTATACTTCCATTCCTATCATTGGTCACCTTCCCATGACCAGTGCTACAAAAATATGAATGATACAGGGTTCCCAAGAATTCCCCCAAGCCACATCTGTCATGCTAGCCATGGATGATAACTTACCATATTCACGAAGGGCAACCACGGCAGGCCGAGCAGTTTTCTGCATGAAATGAGAAGTAGTGGTTTACTTAAAAGCTGCATGCCCTTTCCTGCAAGTTCCCCAAGGACAAGGACCTGCGTCCCTGTGTCCTCAAGGTGGTGCCCTGGATCAAAATCAGCTGATGGAGCTTAGCAGCTCCCAGTGCTCACCAGCCCATGCTGCATACCATGCTGGGTTCAAGCTCTGTTCTGCTAAGGGCCTTGTGAGCATGGCCTCTCTGAATGCTCTCCTCAGCCCTGAGTCTGCTGGTTGAAAGGACCCATTTTTAAAGGTGAGGACCTGAGGCACAGAGAAGTTAAGTTACTTGGCCAAGCTCTCACACCTAGGAAGTGGCAGTCCTCAGATTCCAACTCAGGCTGAATTCCACCTGCCCTTTGTGACTCCTCCTTCCTCTGCTCCCAGGTATATGTGCTCCTCTGTGCTGCAGAGAGCACTGGCTGCCCCTCTGGTCTGGATCCTGCTGGCCCTCCTTGATGGGAAGTGCTTTGTGTGTGCCTTCAGCAATTCTGTGGATCCTGAGAAGTTTCTGGACTTTGCCAACATGACCCCCAGTCAAGTTCAGCTCTTCCTGGCCAAAGTGCCCTGTAAGGAAGATGAGCTGGTCAGGGACAATCCTGCTCGAAAGGCCGTGTCTCGATACCTGCGGTGCCTATCACAGGTACTAGGGGTGGTCCTCCCCCAGACCCTGAATCCCTGAAGATATCCTGTGTTGGTTTGTGGGAAGGGGCTGAGCAGGGTCTTGATTGCCTGAGGAGCCTCATTGCAGATGAAGACATAACTAAAAAGCAGGAGGTTTGGGGGATCAGGAGCAAGATCAGGACATGTGGGTCCTTAAGAAATGACCACTTGACCATCAATACTGACCTACCCCAGAATGAGAACCAGGTGCCCATCTGCTCCAAGGAGTCAGCTAGGGCCATGTCCATGAGGTTGGATGACAGGAAAACACTGGAGAGGTACTGATCTGTCTTGCTTGACCCCTTTCCCCCCGATACACACTCTTCCTACACATCAGAAAAAAAATCTGAATTATCATTTCTTGAGCACTTACGCGTCAGGTGTTGGGCTAAGTATTTCAGATGCATTAGTTCATTTCATCCTCAGCACAACCCTCAGAGACAGATGCAATTGCTATCATCCTATTTTCAAAGGAGAAAACTAAGCCTCTGAGAGTTTTTAGTTAACAAGTTCAATGGCATACAGCACATAAGAGGCAGGGCATGGATCTGAATACCTGTCATTATTCCTTAAAACCCCCTTGCCACAGTGCAGGTTCCCCTCAGTGCCTGGCTCCCTACAGGGTACCCACTCCATCATCCTGGGGGCAAAACCAGCCCCACTCCCAGATTTCAGATACCATCACCACCATCCCCTGAGCCCCGCACGGGCTATGTTCACCAAAGAGCATTACATGAACCTACTGCACGCAGAGCACACAGGTCATGAAGACCCAAGCCCTGCCCTTTGTGGGGGGCAGACAAGCTGGTGGCAGACACAGGCCTGGTGTGCAATGAGAGAGGACCACTGGTCAGGTAGCACTTGATTCTGCTTCAGACTGGGACCTTGGCCATGGCACTGCCCGCTGGACCTCAGTCTCCTATAAAATAAAGGAGGGAGTTGCTGTCCTCCTCCACCTTGCTTGTCCCTGTGGGCTTCCACATTCTAAGCTCTCCTGAGTTCAGGGGAAGAGCATGGAAAGTGGAGTCAGACAAGAGTTTGAATCCTAACTCAGTCATGTCAAGCTCAGCAAGTTGTTTGATTTTCTGCTCCTCTTGTATTCGCCTTAAAGTTGGGTGGGAGGATCCTGTGTGCAGCGTATGAGACAGTTTTGTACATCATGGGAATCATATCTAAAGATGACAAGCATTCAGCTGTCTTTGTAGTTTAGAGGAGTGATTTCTCATTGCTCCAGGCCTTAAGTTAGACCTTGAAGAGATGTAGTTTTGGAAGGAAGAGAGAAGAATCTGCTGGGTATAGGCTCCCTCCTTAGAGAATGGCTTCCAGTTTCCCACTACCTGGACACTGTTCCCTGTCCCTATTCCTAGCGCAGTGCTTCCCACAAAATAGAGCAAGAATCCATGCATGGATGTGAGGGTGGATTGATGAGCGAATGCACTTGAGGATTACATGAAGGACTAAATGAAAAGAGAGGAGAGGCTGGCTGATGGGTAGGTGGGTGATAAACTGAAGGAAGGTTAAGAGTATGGAAGCATGAATGAACGGGAGGATAGATGGATGGCTAAGAGGATGGATGATGGACAAGATGGGAGGAAGGCTGGATGGGAAGATGGTGGACAAATAGATAAGAGGATAGATGACTGAATGGATGGGTGCAGAGATGGTTGGATAGATGAATGGCTAGGAGAATAGGAGAAAATGGAAAAGATGGATGGACGGAGAATGGCTGGTAGGATGCATGACTGAATGGGAAAATGGATGGATTTGAGGAAGGATGAAGGGAGTCGGAAATGGAGGGACTTTGAACCACTCACACAGTAGGTACAGCCCCCGAACCCCTCTGCACCCCACCTCATGCCCCCTCAACCTCTAGGCCATCGGCTGGAGTATCACCCTACTGCTGATCGTGGTGGCCTTCCTGGCCCGTTGCCTGAGGCCCTGCTTTGACCAGACAGTCCTCCTGCAGCGCAGATACTGGAGCAACTATGTGGACCTGGAACAGAAGCTCTTTGATGAGACTTGCTGTGAGCACGCGCGGGACTTTGCACACCGCTGTGTGCTGCACTTCTTCGCCAGCATGCAGAGCGAGCTGCGGGCACGGGGGCTGCGCCGGGATCTGGTGGGCGAGCCCCCTGAAGCCCTGGAGGACCTGGAGGGTGGAAGCGGGAAGGCCCACCTGCGCGCAGTCTGCAGCCGAAAGCAGGTAGACCACCTCCTAAGTACCTGGTACAACAGCAAACCTCCACTTGACCTTGCGGCACCCCCTGGGCTCCAGGGGGCTGGCCTCAGCCACCGCGCCCCTATGGTGGCTCCAGGCACAGACCTGTCCCAGCACATTGATGTGTAAGGACCCTGCCAGGCTTGAACAGCAACAGTGCACCCATGTGAAATGTCCATGTTGACACAGTCTGAGGACTTTCCAAGCCCTTAGGACCCCTACTCTCCTTGGCCTCCTTTCCAAATGGTCCAATCTCAGCCTAGCTTATGAATGTGGCCTTCTATGTACTTCACAAACTTTAATGTGGACAGATTCATCCAGGGGTCTAGGCAAGCACAAGTTCTGATTCAGTGTATCCAGGACTGGGCTCCAGAATCTCAAAACAAGCTGTTGAGTGATACTGATTTTTCTGATCAGTAGCCCAAACCTTGTACAGCGAGAGTCGGAATATATCTTGTGCACATGTACAAATATGTAACAACGAATCCCACCACTGTGTTCCATTATAGTGCACCAACTTAAAAAATGAGGGGAAACAAGAGTCTAAAGTGAACTGTTATGGGTTCTGGGTCCTAGATGTAGATTCTAAATAATAAAAATAATCACAATAGCACATGCTTATTTGATGACTATTATGTGTCAAGCATTGTTCTAACTTCTCCACATACATTAACCCTCATGATGACCTAATGAAGTAAGTATGAGTATTAGGCCAAATTTTTAGAAGAGAAAACTAAGACCTAAAGAAGCTAAGTTGCTCAAGGTGACCCATGTAGGAGCTGGGATTGGAAGCCAGGAGGCCTGACTCTGGAGTCTGCTCTGAGCTACCACATCAGGCTTCCCTCAGGATCATTTGATTCATTGGTTGGTTGGTTGGTTTTTGATGCCTTTGTTGGGTTTCCTGAAGCTTCTATCAAGGTTCTCATAGTAAGTTCTAGCAAGCTGTTCTTTGAGTTCCTCTAGAAAGTCCTAGTTAGTGTTTCTTACTGGCCACTCCAGATGAATAGTGTATTTTTCTGTGTTTAAATGTCCAGGGGCTATTCTGTGCAGCTACTACTTTCCCAGTTCCCACCAGTTCTGTTTCCAGCCAGCCAATTCTGGGGCTGGCCCAGGCCCCTTCCAGTGCAGCCCCTTCCTCGGTCCAGTTTTCTGTTCCTCTTCAGCTGGCAGGGGCTGCCTCCCTCACCTTTCCGATCACCTCCATCTCCACAGGCCTCAGCCTGATCCCGAGCTCAACACAATCCTGTACACTGCCTCTCCAGGGTTATCTGTCTGATGCTGTCACTGAGAGGCTGGCCTTTGGCCAGCAATTTCCAGGGCCTGGTATGGGTGCAGGGTCTAGCTCAGGGGCAAAATCCCTGAAACACCAGTGTCAGATCTGCAGAAAACTGTCACTCTGTCTCCATAAGCCCTAACAGGAAGAGTTAGGGGAAGATCTGGTCTTTCAGCGCCTCAGGGCCTCTTTGCCCCTCCCTGATGACTCACCCAACACACACACACACACACACACACACACACACACACACACACACACAACTGCATCTCCAGCACAGATGGTTGCCACACACATGCAGAGCTGGGTTCACCCAAGGCTTTTATACTTCCTTGGGCCCCGGGCAATACAGAAACCCCTTTGTAGCCCAGTTTTCTCTATCCAGGCCATCTCTGCTCTCCTGGGCTCTTGCCAAGGGACCTTATGAGAACGGAAAATCTCTGCAGCTCAGCCTCCACCACTTCCTGGTGTGGTGAGGCCATGCAAATGTCTGAAATGGCATGAGGGTAGGGCATGATTTAGGCAAATCTCTAGCAATGATGGAGGGAGAGGGTGGAGATGAGAGGTGGCATCCTGAGCAGTAAGTAAGTGAAGTTAAGGTGCCTACGTACTGGCTCCTGCATGGTTTTTTTGTTTTTGTTTTTTTTTTAAAGCAATTTACCCAAAGCAATTCTGGCTCTGCCTGACTTCAGTCAATAGGTACTACATTTCTTGACCAAAAACCTGTTATCCTTAGAGCTATTCTCTGAGCCAAGGAATTTAAAACTCCTCTCTGCCTATAAGAACACAAATCTTCCTGAAGAGAGGACTTTCTGTGACCTTCATGCAGACCAAAGATTCTAAGGCTCAGGAGAATAGGATAATTAAAAGCAAAGCAGACCTGCCATAAAATCTGTAAAAGCAAAAACAAAAAACAAGTTCCACTTAGAATCAGTCAGCATGGGCCAAGATGATCGAGAGTTGCGTTTAGATTTTTAATTTATCATTTTAATCTTATTATCATAGCAAAATTTCCTCCTTCCCTACCATGAGTTTTCCTTGGGTACAGGTGGTAAGAACATGTGTAGCGAGGATTTAAAATTTGATGCAATCCTACTGTCAATCCAAAGCTAGGTGTGGTGGCAGCTGCTCAGGAGGCTGAGGCAGGAGGACTGTGAGTTCAAAGCCAGCTTCAGTAACTTAGCAAGACCCTGAGTAACTCTCTGAGAATCTGTCTCTAGATAAAATATAAAAAGGAGCTGGGGATGTGGCTCAGTGCTTAAGTGTCCCTGGGTTCAATCCCTGGTACCAATAATAATAATAATAATAATAATAATAATAATAATAGTTAAGAGGTGGTACCTGGGTGAGACTTCTAAAAACTTCTCTAAGATCCCCATAAAACTAGGGAACAAAGAGAACACTTGTCTCAGAGGGTTCTCTCAGAGAGAGGGACCCTCTCCTTGTAAAAAGACCAGGCAGGATGCAAACCTCACACGTCATCTCAGCTCTTTATTCAGGGGGATGAGATGGTGCCGGTGGACCCACTCTGCTGGTGGAAAATGAGCCACTGAACAAAGAAAGGGACTGGGTTTATGTAGGGTATTTTGAGGGGTGGTCTAGTGAACATGTCAGTTTGGCTTAGTCAGGAATGTGGGCCTTTCGGTCAAGTCTGTGCACAATGCCTAAAAGGATTTTGCTTTGGAGGAGATAACGCCTCCTAGAGACTGTTTTCTTTTGAGGATGATGAAACCTCCTCTCTGCCTGCAGCCAGCATCAGGAAAACATTTGTCTTGGGAGATGGAAGCTGTCAATGCATGGTCTTCCTTTTAACTCCCTTTTCTTTTTCCCAGGTCTCATTATTTTGGGAATTTCTTATTCTCCATATCCATTAATGCGTTTATTGCATTTTGTGTCCTATTTCCTCTCTTGCTTGAAATTTTCTCCTGCAAGGATATAAAAACCACTGTGGGTAACCAGACGACCTGCCCCCACCCTCAAGGAACTCACTGTCAAGTTAGTGAACAGAGATGGGTGCAGAAATAGTGGTAATCCAAAGTGAACAGGGCAATAGAATGGAGACAAGCCATGTACCTTCTGATTTTTCAGGGAGAAATAAAGTTCCAAGCTGAGGGACCAGGGAAGGCTTCATATGGAGCTGCCATTTGAATGCTCTAGAAGGATGGAGAGGGTTTTGACTGTGGAGAGAGAAATGAGGGAAGAGTGCAGAGGAAATCCAAGAGGGGGAACAGCAAGAACCAAGGCAAAGGGCCAGTAGCATTTGCTCATTCAGCAGACACTTACTGGACGCCTGGAGGACCCAGAGGGCAAGCCCAACAAGCTCCTGACTTACTGGAGCTTCCAGTCTGGACAGGGAGTTAGAGACATGCCGAGTGAACACACAATCAAATAAGGGTGAGAGTCCATTTAGCAAAAGCAAAGGGCCTTGGCCAGAGGACTGAAGCGTCCAGGAAGTAGCACTCCCTGAGCCCAGGACAGGCTAGACAGAGAGTAAAACAAGCAGGCAGTTAGTGCAACCGACCCCATAAAGTCTTCTCTAAAGGTAAAGACCACTCCATGAAAGCAACCTGTAAAAATTCCCAAACATTCCAGCCAATTCTCTTGTCCTGGAGCTGCTGGAAAAGGGAAGTGGGACCGACTGAGTGGAGGCTACAGACTCAAGGGCTAGAAAGGGCACGGTCAACCAGAAGGTCACGGGCTGAACCAATAGCCTTGGCATTTTTCCAACACCTGGTGGCTGTACTAATCCCTAGACTAGCACACTGAGTAGCCGTCTGCTTCGGGGCCCCTCTCATCTGGTGAGAGCTCTATTTCTTTTCTTCTCACTTGAAAAAAACCCTGCTCTTTCACTCTCACCCTCCAGTGTCTGTGGGTTTCCCTCTTAAAATTCACAAGGCGAGAACCAGGAAAGAACCAGCAGGCGACTGGCGCCTGCTGCAACACTAAGCAGGCATCTCCTGCTGCAGAGGTCCAGCTCAGCTGCCTCGGAATCTGGCCCTGCTGGCTAAGACCAGCCGCTAACACTGGAGGGCCAAACCTGCCAGTGACTATAGCAACAGAGGTCAAGAACCGGGTTTCAGGAACACATTTTCAGGACCCTCTTCCCTGACATCCTTTGAAAGTATTGTCCGCCTTACTCAGTTCTTAGATGATGTGGTTTCCAATCCCCAAACCTCTTTGCCATCATCCATCCACACTATGTGCAAGAGTGAGCGACCTGGAGCTATGGATGCCAACTCACCAGAGAGTGAGGGACACAGGTAGCAGGCTCCCACCTAGCTCCTAAAGACCCTCCTTTCCCAGGAAAGCCATGGTCTTGGGGACCCGAGCTCATTTTCCAAGCTTCAGCCAATTCTGGATTCACCCTGACTTCACCCTATCCATGGAGTCTCCTCTGGGAGACACAGGTCGCAGGGCAGAAACCTGCTAGAAGCACGGGCTTTAGCTGTACAAATGCCCCTCTCCTCAGCCGGGGCAGCTGCAGCTTCCATCTGCCAGGTCTGCAGGAGGAGGGGAGGGTATTAGGAGCCTTCCAGGTTCAGTTCCAGACTTTGACTTTGTCCTACAGGAAAAGGGGGCATAGTTGGGATTCGCCCATGTGAAGAGGGTGCTTGAAGCTTCAGGAATGGATAGGACCATTGAGAGAGAGTCTTGAGTGAGATGAGGGTGAGTTTTGGAGGAAGAACAGCGGGCAGACAGAGAAAAAATGGAGCAATCCCGGAGGCAGAGAACACAGAGGTAGCTGAATTTCAGGAATGAACTCAAATCCAGCACTTCTGGGAGACTCAGGAGGGGAAGACTGAGGGGAAAATCCTTGGCCACTGGCAAGTGCCCAGGACGGGGATTGCTCACCCAGGGATTGGTCTAAGCCAAGCAGATGGGTGGTTCTGTGGGATTCATATAAATCCCTGGGCACCTGCCCCACCCATGATTATAATGGAAGGGAAGGAGTTTGGAGCCTGCCCCAATTTGTGATGCTGATACAGGAGTGACCTTTGGCATCCCGTATGGAGCAAGGCAGTAGGATCAAAAGACCCGATGGGAGCAGAGGAATCACATCCACCCTAGCATGCTTCCACTTCCGAGGGTCTCAGAAAATTAAGGAGTTCTCTGCTGAGGCCCCAGTTGCACCCAACCCTTTGAGACCAAATGAAATTTCTTCTCCTTGCCTGTGCTGGTAGGCTGTGTTGGGGAGGCTGGGGGCTGTGGAATGGGGAGAGTATCCCTGAAAGTCTGGAGAAGACCAGTGGGAAACGGTCTGGGGTGGCAGACAGGGGAGAGCAGAGGTGACACTGGGCAGTGAGCTTTGAACACCCACCACCTTTAGCCCTCCTCACTCTTCTCACAGACCCTCACCCTGGAAGGAAACCCAGAACCAGAATGGCAGGTGCTGACTCCCTTTGTGTCTGGATTCTTGCCTCCCCACAGATTTCAACTTGGGCCAAGCTCACCTCACGCACTTCCTTAAGTGTATTCATTCAGCACTTCCTCAGTATCTTTATGTACCCAGAATACTTAAGCTTTGAGAGTAATGAATAGGACAGAAGAGGACCTGTGGCCATAACTGAGCCCCAGATAGTCAATAAACACACTCTGTAGGTAATTAAGATCGTAACCTGTGCTTGGAGGGAAGTTATGAAAGCCTCTAGCAGCAGACTAATTTAAGCTGAGGGTTCCGGAAGACCCTCAAACCTGAGAGGGGGACCACAAACCTGAGAACTTAAAGATGAACAAGAATTTTGTCGTAAAGAATAGGGGGGTAAGCATTCCAGGAATGTGCAAAGCATGTGCAAAGGCCCTAAGGTAGGAAGGGGTTTGTCCTGTGTGGGGAATAGAAAGGAAACTGGTGAACTGAAGTGTAGACCCTAGCGGGAGAGCGGCATTATGTGGGCTGTGCGAAGGACTTTGAACTTCACCACTGAAGGAAACAAAGTAGTGGATAAATCAGATGTTTGCTTTTAAAATATCACTCTGGTCACAGCCTCGGAGTGGCTTGGTTGGGACCCAGTATTAACTGCAAAAGGCAAGTTAGTGCTGATGAGCTTGGATGAGGGTGGAGATGGAGGGAAGTGGTAAGTTACAGGGATTTAGGAGGTAGAACAGACTCTGGGTGTCCTGCTTAAAATGAATCACAAAGACACTGCGTCAGCCTGTGCAATGATCCCAGAAACTCCGAAAGCTGAGGCAGGAGGACTACAAGTTCAAGACCAGTCTCAGCAACTTAGCAAGACTCTGTCTCAAAATAATAGAAAGGGCTGGGAATATAGTTCAGTGGTAAAATACCCCTGGGTTCAATCCCCAGTACCAAAATAAATCAATCAATCAACTAATCAATTAATTTAAATAAAACTAAATAAAAGACACTGTATTAGCTAGGCTAGATTTGGAATATAAAAATAATATGCAGCCAGGTGAAATGGCACACGTCTGTAACCCCAGTGACTCAGGCAGCTAAGTAGAAGGGTTGCAAGTTCAAGGCCAGCCTCAGCAACTTAGCAAGACCCTGCCTCAAAATAAAAATTAAAAAGGACTGTGGGGGCCTGGGGTTGTGGCTCAGTGGAGGAGCACATGCCTAGCATGTGGAGACACTGGGTTCGATTCTCAGCACTGCATATAAATAAATGAATAAAACAAAGGTCCATCAACAACTAAAAAAATATTTTAAAAAAAGAAGACTGTGGATACAGCTTAGTGTTAGAGTGTCCCTGGGTTTCATCCCCAGTTCTGTAAAAATAAATATCTAAGATAGATAGATGATAGATAGATAGATAGAGAGATAAATAGATAGATAGATAGATAGATAAATGAAGTAAAAATAAAGCCAAAACATTAGTGGCTTCACAGGACTAAGATGGATGCCTAACTCAAGCTCAGGGAAGGAGGATGGGCGAGGGACTGGCTCTGCAGTCACCTGGGGTCCTAGCTGGCAGATGGCCCCATCTCATGAGGCCACCCTCAAGACACATGGTATCCCCAGTGGCAGGCCCGGGACAGGGAAGTGAGTACTAGTAGCTTATGTGGAAGTTGCTCCTGGGAAACCCTGGAGGGAACAGAAGTGACCCCAGGGAGCACCGAAAACCAGCCGAGGGTGGAAGAGCCCCAAGTCATGGCCATGGACACCTACAGTGCAATCTCATGGGAAGCTTGGGAACCACATAGGGTCAGAAGCACAGGAGAACAATGGAGGGTTTCCTCCCAAAATCACTGTCCCTAATCCAGTGCTTCCTACGACCCCAACCAGCTAGCTTTTAAGCCAAATGTAAACCCAATGCCAGAATGAATGCCTGCTGGCAGCAGGTCCCAGGGGACTTCCCTGAGCAGCCTTTAGGAGTGCTGAGGGGACTGGGTGGGGCACAGAGGCATGGGGACACCTGACTTCCAGGGCCAGTATCACAAGAGAGAAAAAGAACGGGAAGATAGTAAGGCATTCGGGTAGACTTCTGTTCTAGGAGTCTCATGCCTGGCCCAGCCTCCCTGGAAACCAGGCTGGGAACAGTAAGAAAGCCTGTGGATTCTTCAGCAAACACTACCATTTCATCTCAGTGTACTACCCAGGGTGGTTCCACCCTGGGGAGAGAAGCAGCCTAGGTCTGCGTACCTGAAGCTGGGGTGGAGCCAGTGGCAGCACTGCTTAGCACGCACAAGGCCCTGGGCTCAATCCCCAGCACCAAAAATAGACCTCAGTCCTCTGATGACACAGCCTGACAGCACCTGAGCTGCCTGGCAGCTGCATCCGCTGTGGGCTCCTGCCTCCCCCACTGCCCCGTGCCCTGGGTGCTCCAGCAGCTGCTGGGCGAGGGCATCGCCCCTCGAGCACCACAGGATCAAGCTCTCCTATGCAAATTGGGCATTTTCCTAAAGGTACAGTAGGCACTCTCCCCCGGGCCCCTTTGCGTGACCTAATACTAACTTCTGAAGCACGGCTGAGGCCGGTGTGGAGAGGATCTTTATTACTGCCATCATGTTGTAACCATCATCTCTGGAGAGCTCACGCTGGGCCTGGCACTGCGCTGAGCCCCTCGCCTGCAGCATCTCACTGCACCCTCACAACCCCCTGAGAGGTAGGCCCCATCATTCTCCCCAGTTCACAGATGAGAATTCTGAGGCACCCACAGGTTAAATGACTTCCCAAAGTCCCTGGCAAGTACGTGGCATGGTTAAGATTTGAATCTGGGTCACTGGTTAGGTTGCTCTGAACCACTCTGGGAAGCAGCTTCTCCTTAAGAGAACTTGACTGTTCAGTGAAAGAAACAAGTGATACAAGCAACAACAGGTGTTGGCGAGGATGTGGGGAGAAAGGTACACTCATACATTGCTGGTGGGGCTGCAAATTAGTGCAGCCACTCTGGAAAGCAGTGTGGAGATTCCTTAGAAAACTTGGAATGGACCCACAATTTGACCCAGCTATCCCACTCCTTGGCCTATATCCAAAGGACTTAAAATCAGCATACTACAGAGATACAGCCACATCAATGTTCATAGCTGCTCAATTCACAATAGCCAGACTGTGGAACCAACCTAGATGTCCTTCAATTGATGAATGGATAAAGAAACTGTGGTATATATATATATATATATATATATATATATATATATATATACAATGGAATATTACTCAGCCATAAAGAATGATAAAATTATGGCATTTGCAGGCAAATGGATGAAATTGGAGGATATCATGCTAAGTGAGATAAGCCAATCTCAAAAAACCAAAGGACAAATGATATGCTAATAAGTGAATGACGACACATAATGGGGGGTGGGAGGGGTTAGGGTTAGGGTTAGAGTTAGGGTTAGGGAGGGGGGCAAGAATGGAGGAAGGAAGGACTGTATAGAGGGAAAAGAGGGGTGGGAGGGGTGGGGGGAAGGGAAAAAATAACAGAATGAATCAAACAACATTACCCTATGTAAATTTATGATTCACAAATGGTATGCCTTTACTCCATGTATAAATAAACAACATGTATCCCATTTGTTTACAAAAAAATAATAATAATAATAAAATGAAACAGCCTAAGTAAAAAAAAAAAAAAAGAAAAAAAGGAACAAGTGAACGGGCAGGCCGTTGAGGACAGCGAGGGATGGCACTAGTGAAGGTGAGGTGTCTGGGCCACTGTAACAAAATACCACAGATCACCTCAAACCACAGGTTCATTTCTCCTAGTTCCGGAGACCGAAAGTCTAAGACCAGGGTGACAGCAGGGTTGGGTTCTGGTGAGGGCCTCCTTTCCAGTTACAGAAGGCCACTGTCACTGTGTCCTCACCTGGTAGGAAAAAGGGTAAGAGTTCTCTGGGGTTTCTTTTTTTTGGGGGGGTATACAGGGTACTGAACTCAGGAGCACTCAACCACTGAGCCACATCCCCAGCCCTATTTTGTATTTTATTTAGAGACAGGGTCTCGCTGAGTTGCTTAGGGCTTCACTTTTGCTGAGGCTGGCTTTGAACTCGTGATCCTTCTGTCTCAGTCTCCCCAAACTGCTGGGATTACAGGCGTGCGCCACCGAGCCCAGCTTGGGGTCCCTTTTATAAGGGCACTAATCCCCTGAACAAGAGCTCCATCCTCATGACCTAATTACCTCCCCCAAACCCCACCACCTAATACCATGGTGTTGAGGGTTAGGGTTCATACTTGCAAATTTTGGGGGGATACAAACGTTCAACCCGCAGAGTCCCAGGCAGCCTGTGTCCCTTCTGTGCCATGGACAACATGGCTCTCTGGCCTCAGCTGGGCTCATGGAGCCACCCTGCCCCTCCACCCTTCAGAGGCAACCCTGTTCCTAGCATTCTTCACTTCCTGGCTTCTACTATCAGTTTATGACAGAGGGACAAACTCAGGGGATTTGGAGACATCCATCTAGAGACTGGTGAAAAACGAAACAAAATGATTATCTTATGTAATTATGATAAAAATAAACAAAGTACTAGGAAATGTGTTAAATACTGAGTTTCTATAAAACATTTAAGTGAAATCTTCTAAACTTCTCAAAGCAAAAACCTTGAGGTTGCTTCAG
Organism: Sciurus vulgaris; assembly: GCF_902686455.1. NCBI lineage: Eukaryota > Metazoa > Chordata > Mammalia > Rodentia > Sciuridae > Sciurus > Sciurus vulgaris. The sequence continues at coordinate 25,828,086 of NC_136464.1, forward strand.
TGAACATATTTTTTAATATCAGATTTTTGGGGGGGAGGAGTAACTGGGGATTGAACCCAGGGTCACTTACCCACTGAACCACATCCCCAGCCCTTTTTTATGTTTTATTTTGAGACAGGGTCTCGCTGAGTCCTTAGGTTCTCACTAAATTGATGAGGTTGGTCTCAGACTTGCAATCCTCCTTCCTCAGTCTCCCGAGTCACTGGGATTACAGGAGTGCACCAACACAGAACCCAGGTCCTTGCACATGCTCGGCAAGTACTCTACACTGAGCTACACCCCCAGCCCTTATGTCAAAAGATTTTAAAATAACATTGCAGTTGGAATTTGCAGGACATGTGGGTAAAGCAGGCACCTGTCAGCCAGCTTGGATAACACTAAAAGGGGACATTGCTACAGAGAGCCAGGTCCAACAAAGGTATATAAGAGAGACTCTGGATGGGGCCCAGAACCACCCCTTCTGGTTTCCTGAGCCATCCCAGCCCCACCCCATCCCCACCCACCCCAAGCAGCCGCTCAGACCCTGTGCCAGCCATGCCCACCAATAATCCAGTACATGCTGGTGGTTACCTCCTTTGCTGGATCTCCATCCTGGTCCCCACCAAGAAATGTCCCCAGGTGAGCCCCGCACTAGGGTCCTCTGGAGGCTACCAACCTAAGGGCTCCAGTTGTCCCAGGGCCAACCTGAGAGAAGCATCATTTTCCCCATCTGTATCCTATTTGCAACACCAGCATTTCCACCAGGATTAGTAGAACAGGGGGCCTTGATACAGCTAAGAGAGGAAATTCGAAAACCCACTGCCCGGACCTTTCTTCAACCCTGTACTCTCGCCCTGCGAGAGGGCTAGCCTGGGCTCCTATCCCACTTCCCCACCTACAAGCTGGGTAACCTTTAGCGAATAACATAACCTCTCTGAGCCTCAGTCCCCACCTCTGTAAAATGGAGATGACAGTGCCTATCCCACCGGGTTACACTGAGATCAGGATTTAGGATAAAGAGAGAAAAATACTGAATCCTAAAGGAAATACCCACGAGCCGTTGAGATGCAGAAAGCACCGTTGCCGATCTTGGCCCATGCCCTTGGAAAATGAGGGAAATGCACAAGTGCAGGGAAAACTGGTGTGAGAATGCAGCTCCACCCCGGATCCACCTCCGGTCCGGCCCCGACATAGCCCTTCTATAAATATGGAACCCCCAGCCCAAGGCACTCTCGAGACATCCCACATTCTCCCTTGAACGTTTATCTACCTTCCTAAATAAACCTCTGTCTATGCATTTGTCTGCTTGTGCTGAAATCCTTTCCTGTCATGTCTACCAAGAACCCTGCTGGTCCTGAGTTGAGTCCCCCTCTCCTCTGGGACCTCCTTGGACCGTTCTCCAGTGACAACACGAGGTATGTAAAGTGCCTGGCATAGACTTCACACTGGGGAGACCCAGGTCAGTACTGTTCTTGTCGACCTTACAGATCCAAAGACCACTAATGAGGTTACCTGCACGCCTACAGACACAGACACGAGCCACAGCAAGCTCACACATGGGCACAAACATGGGGATGTGCAGATCTGTGGGCCCGTGGAGACGCCCTGTCTGGGTTCTGCCTCATCCCCACCCCCACCCCGTGTCCCAGACAAGAGCCATCCAGTTGGAGCCAGATCTGACCTGCCCTTCTGGGAGAGCTGTGGGCATCAAAGGGAGCCTTTCAAGTCCCTCCCCTTTGATGAGTCCCGGGAGGAGGCCCTGGGTCCTACAGACAGTGCAGAGGCCCAGGTTCAGTCGTGAAGCACCACCCCCCACCCCTTAACTTTTTGATCTGAGGAGGTGGAGGCAGGAAAAGATTTGCCATTCAAGACCCACATGCACGAGCACACGAGGCACAGGCAGGTCGTCATGAAGATACCTGCCCGACAGTCTCACACCACAGCTCCCTGCCCAGGAAACTGTCCTCTGACTTAAAACCCAGGACATTTTACTCTAAGCCGTGTCCACAATTACACCGTCTCCACCACGGCCACCCTCACAGTGACCACCATCGCCAGCCCACCCCCACCGCACCCCCTCTGCAGACACCCAACACTGCCGTCCCTGCATCATCAGACCAGCACTGTGTGAACGGATGGAGGTGTCCCCTGGGATCCTGACACAGTGTGGAGGAAAGACATGCAGAAGGAAGGCCACATGCTTCCCAGGAGCCTGGAGGCCTCTGCAGCACTGTGGACGCCCTCAAATCCACCCTGCCAGAGACACTAGCTTCCCAGCCTGTGCCCTCCGCTCCCCGCCCTCCATCACTCAGAGAGCTGGTCCCCATCAGGTGAGGCCCTCGTGGCTTCCCAGTGCCGGAGGCAGCTGCGGAGAGAGGAGCTAGGGAGGGGTGGGGAAGGGAGGGGCACAACCCTGGCTGTTTCCACGGGATTGGCCAAGCTGCACCCTCTTGGCCAGCACCTGACTAGAAGGTTCCTCAAAGTGACAGTGACCTCAGCCACTGCCCTGAGCTCTGCCCGTCCCAGCTGATAGAACTGAGTCATGAGGTGGGTGCCCGGTGGTCAGGGTGGGCTGCAGGAGACTTTCTGGAGGCAACAGTGAGGTGGGAAGAGGCCACAGGGCTCCGTGGGGGACACAATGGACAAGTTCCGGATGATCTTTCAGTTCCTGCAGTCCAACCAGGAGTCCTTCATGAACGGCATCTGTGGCATCATGGCGCTGGCCAGCGCCCAGATGTACTCAGCCTTCGACTTCAACTGTCCCTGCCTGCCAGGCTACAACGCAGCCTACAGTGCGGGCATCCTGCTGGCCCCTCCCCTGGTGCTCTTCCTGCTCGGCCTGGTCATGAACAACAACATCTCCATGCTGGCGGAAGAGTGGAAGCGGCCCCCTGGCCGCCGGGCCAAGGACCCCGCAGTGCTGCGCTACATGTTCTGCTCCATGGCCCAGCGAGCCCTCATCGCGCCTGTCGTCTGGGTGGCTGTCACACTGCTCGATGGCAAGTGCTTCCTCTGTGCCTTCTGCACTGCTGTGCCTGTGGCCGCCCTGGGCAATGGCAGCGTGGCACCTGGCTTGCCTGCTCCCGAGCTTGCCCGCCTGCTGGCTCGGGTGCCCTGCCCTGAGATCTACGATGGTGACTGGCTGCTGGCCCGTGAGGTGGCTGTGCGCTACCTGCGCTGCATCTCCCAGGTGAGGGGGCCGGGTCTGCTCACAGACCAGGGTCCCTCTGGGAAGTCCTATCTCCCCACCTCTCAAAATGGGGTTTCCCTTTAGGCAGCGTGGGAAAAGGGCGCGTTTCCCCAGTAGAGACTGAAAGAAGAGCCAAGGTACTTTCTCTCAGCCTGAGGCCACCTGGAGAAAGTGCTATGGCTCTTTCACCCCAGCAGATTTGTCCTCTGTCCTGAGGTCCCCAAAGAGGACCCAAGAGCTCAGCTGACCCCATCTCCTCCATCCTGAGCTCTGAGCTTGGAAGCTGGGGGAATTTGCATCATTTTCTCTTCCAGGCTGGGCCTCAGAGAAGCTGGTGGGTGGCTGGATCATTTGGGTATATTTCCCTGGCAAATGGTATATTTTTTCCTGCTCAGAGAGTGGGAGCTGAGGGTCTGGGTGGCTTGGAAGGGAGTTCGTGGATAAGGGAGATCTACAGTTGGGACGTGACTTTAAGGACCACTCGGCTAGCCCTTTGACGGTGGACCAGGCACTGTCAAGGAGAGGGGCAGGAGGCTGGGCCTGCCCTGCAAGGTCTGGAGAAACAGGTACACTCTGCCCTGGCGAGTGCAGACCCCCTGGCTCCCCTCTGCAGCTGGGACCCCTCTCCTATGAGGCCTCCCTCAACACCCAGATGCCCCCCATGAATCTCACACTGTGAGTATCCAAACGGAGCTCTGCCTCCCTCCCAGACCAGTGCCTCCACTGCTGTGGGCACTTATCCCACCTCCTGGGCCTCAGGCCTGGGCCAGCTGTTCCTTTACCTGACCTTTAAATTGCCACATCATAAGCTGAAAGGCCCCCAGAGGCCACGGCTGCCTGACTATAGACACATTTCATTTGGCCTTTAGAGATTAAACTCTCTGAAGTCAACTTTAGAATTAATTGGCTTCCTCTAAAAACCAGAAAGTTTTACATAAAAATCACATTTCCAGCTTCATTTGAAACATCTGAAGATCCAGGCCCCTGGGCCCACTCTTGCTCACTGAGCAGCATGAGGGGGCCCCCATGATAGGCATTTGCATTTGCCCCTCACCCCTGGCCCGACCTGTCCAATGCAGCTGTGTGCAGCTGGGGCTGGGTGGGTGGGGCATCCTGCCCAGTGTCCTCACAGTGAGCAACTGACTGAACAGAGCTAGAGACAAGGGTCCAGTTTTTCAGCAGAGTGTGAGAGCTTGTCCAGTGTGCCTCCAGGAACCCTGAGGCCTCAGCTCAGAGCCCACGTGGAGAAGAGGCTCCCCTGGTGTGGTGCCAGCAACAAGAGCTAAAGGAGAGGCTGGGAACTCAGAGGAGGAAAGGCCACTGGGGGAGGTAAAGAAGCTTTCCTGAAGGAAGAGGCATGGTCCCCAGGGCCTATTGGAATAGTAATGGCTAAAAGTTAGTGGGGTCTATGTATGTACCATGCACTTTTAAGTCTTTTACTTCCTTTAGTCCTTGTGGGAACTATGAGATAGGTGCTATCACTAGCCCCATCTATGGGTGGGCTACGGAGTAGTCAGTGAGCAGTGCAGACAGGATTCAAAACCAGGCAGACTCACTCCAGGGTCTGGAGTTTTTTCCTGTGCACTGAGTACCCAGCCAACATGGAAGGCGCCTCACACACGTGATCTCATTCCCACGAGGTGGATCCATGCCCATTTTACAGATGAGGAATCAGGCCAAGAGGTGAAGTCCCTTGCCCAGTTCCTGCTCTCCTCACTGAAGGTCTGTATAGGCTCAGAGGCAGGAGGCCTGACGCTCCCTTCTCCCCGCAGGCGCTGGGCTGGTCCTTCGTGCTGCTGACTACACTGCTGGCATTTGTGGTGCGCTCTGTGCGGCCCTGCTTCACGCAGGCTGCTTTCCTCAAGAGCAAGTACTGGTCCCACTACATTGACATCGAGCGTAAGCTCTTTGATGAGACATGCACCGAGCATGCCAAAGCCTTTGCCAAGGTTTGCATCCAGCAGTTCTTCGAGGCCATGAACCACGACCTGGAGCTGAGTCATGCCCATGGGCCACTGGCCACAGCCACCACTCCCTCAGCCTCCCACAGCCCCACTGAGGGTGCTGAGGAGGAGAGGGGAAAGTTGCGTGGCATCACTGACCAAGGTGCCATCAACAGGCTGCTGACCAGCTGGCACAAATGCAAACCTCCACTCCGGCTGGGCCAGGAGGAGCCTCTGATGGGCAATGGCTGGGCTGGGGGTGGGCCCCGGCCTCCACGCAAGGAGGTGGCCACCTACTTCAGCAAAGTGTGAACTGTGGCCGACCAAGGAAACACAGCTCTCAGACCCTCAAACAAGACAGAAAAGAAGGGTTTAGGTGCTGGGTAGGAGGCACTCACAGGTCCAGGCACTCACCTGCCCTTTTGGGAAAGGAAATGTGGAACTAAAAGGGGACCTCATTCCTCCAGCTGTGACACTGCCCTGGGGCAGGAGGCCCGTAGCAGTATTAGTCAGAAGTGTTCAGAACTGGTTTGGGGGGTGGGGAGACAAATGGCTGGCCCCTGACCACCCTCCCAGGTCACATCTAGAGCTGCTTCTTCCATCGTGGTTCACTACCTCCTCTCAGGCCTCACAGACTCACCTGCCCCAGCACCTTCTCTCATCTGTGACTTTTGAGGAGCTCAGGACTCAGGAACCAGGAGGACATCTAGCCCTCTCATGATCTTGGCCAGAATCTCCTGTGTGAGTGGGCCAAGGTGGGCCATAATGACAGGGCCTCAGCTGCTGTGATACACTTGAGTAACAGGTGATAAGACAATATGTTGAGAATTAAGTCCAAGAAGGAGAAGCCAGGCTATCTGGTCACCATGGAGGTCACTAGACCATTACTGAGGTGAACTCCATGTTAACTAGCACCAAGCATGAAACGCCCACCTGCAGGGAGGGGCCCTGGAGACCACACTAACACCCACTTCACGCCCAGATCTCAGGGGGAAATCAGATCACCCCCAGATGTCTCCTGTTAGAAACAGAAGGGGATGCCCCCCATTTTCTCAAAGAGGGGCTCTGAAGCACTAAAAGTTCTGCCCTGAGGTGGGATCAGGTGGGAGGGGACCTTCCTAAGTGGAAATAGCTCAGACTGCAGAGTAAGGCAGAACTGGGTCAATGCTGTGCTCTACCACTTACAAACTGTGTTCTGGGCCAGGCGACTTATTTTCTGTGCCTCAGTTTCCTCAATTATACAGTGGGGATAAGGCCCCTACCTCTTGAGGTGGTTGTGTATGAAAGCACATGGCAGCCAGGCGTGGTGGTGCACGCCTGCAATCCCAGCAGCTTGGGAGGCTGAGACAGGAGGATCTCAAGTTCAAAGCCAGCCTCAGCAACTCAGCGAGTACCAAAAATAAATAAATAAATACATTTTTAAAGATCTTAAAAAACAAAACAAAACTTACTGCAGTCACTTAGGACATAGTGGCTTATGTGTTTGCTACCATCTTTTTTGAGGAGGAAGAAACACGTCCAGATAGGCTTCTTATCTTTCGGACCTAAGTCCCGCCCATCTCAGAATTCACTTTGTTCGGGTCACGATTTCCATCCTTCTTCATTTCTCCTCCCTGTTTACACTTCTGAGACCCAGTCTCCTCTCTTCATTTGCAAGGGGGACAGATATCTGAAGACAGAGGTGGGTTGTTGGGACTTGACTGAGGCCCAGGGAAGAGGGGATCAGATGAACACAGATAAGGGGTGTGTTGGTGGGTGGGGCTTCCAGTGGGAACACAAAGCTCAGGGGTACTGAGAGGGACAAACCTGAATGAAAGAGCAAAAGCTTTGAGTCAGCAGACCCAGGTTCAAACACCAGAGCTGTAGCTGTGGCAAGTCACCAAGCCCCTCGGAGCTGCAGTGTGCTCTGCTCAGGGGTTGTTACAAGACCTGCTTCTCAGGACTGTGATGAGGATAAAGGGAAGTAGTTCTTAGGGAGGGATTTGAGGCCACAGGGAGCAAACACATCAACACAGTCCCTTTCCCTTCATTCCTGCACGTGGACAAGCCAGGCAAGGTTTGCTTGTCACTCAGCAGTTCTCCCACAGCCTCGAAGAGCTGACAGGGGCCATGTGGCCTGACCTTAGGTCTCCCTCCTTTGGCTCTCCTGCATGACTCTTCAGCCTCAGCTTACACAGCCCCGCAGATGGGGCGCTCATTACCACTTCTGGGGACAGGCTGGGCAGCATCCTTCAGAAATCTGCCTCCTCCTAATTTCCACTCACCGCCAGGCTCTGCTCTCAGGGCCTCAGAGGATCCCTAGACTCCTGAATTCCACTGTCCACTGTCAAGAGACGTGAAGCGGTTCCAGGATTGAGCCCAACTACGGACAGAAGAGCCACATGGGGGTGGTTTCTTCAGTCAGCCGCAGGCGGCTCCAAAGAAGGGCCAGAGTTGGGTGGGGGCCCTGGTATTTCCTATCCTTGGAGAGACCATCCTGTCTGATGGCACCTCTCCCAGGGACCTAACGGTCCTTCCAGTAGTTTCTGCCTGGTAGGGTCGGGAGGTGGGGGTGTCAAGTAAGGGGGGTGCTTTTGAAATCGGCACGCAGGGCAGACCCAGGCCGGAGCCCCTGCCTGGCGCCTGCCGAGACCCTCCCCAGCCGCCCCATCCCGCCCCGTGTGGAGCGCCGGGTGGTGTAGGACAGCCACCAGAGCGGCGGAGCGGCGCTGGTCGGGGCAGCAGCTGAACAGGCGCCTCCACTTCCTCCCCGCCCGCTCGCACCGCCCTCGCGCCCGCCCTCTCCTGGCGCGGGGAGGCTCTTTTTCCATTCGCTGCTGCGCGTGTCCCATCCCACTGTTTTCCTTCTCTCTTTTCTGGAGTTAAATTTGTCTGTAGATGCTTGAGATCTGCCTGTAGACGCCCAGAGTTAAATTGTCTGCAGACGCCAGTCCCAGGCCCTCTGGTCTCAAACTTCTAGCTCCCGCGCAGAAGCAAAGCGGGAGGGAGCCCTGAGCGGCCGGCAGAGACACTTTGGGTGCGGCAGCTCCTGCCAGCCGCCTGTCCTGGGGCCCATGCTTGCCTCAAGTCTCCCACGCCTGCACCCCGACTCTGAGAGTCCTGCCCTGAGGAGGCCAAGGCCACCGGTGCTTGCAGCCAGCCCCAGGTAAGGAGGGGCCCCTCCCTGGGTGTGCCAGGTGTAAGAGGAGCAAGGCAGGGCTTCTCTCAGGTGGCCCAGGGACTGTCCCAGGGAGCATGTGTGGTCCCCCCTTCCCCAGCCATCTTCACTGATGCTGGAAGGAGGTCGCACTCCTACTGCAAGTAGCCTGTCCCAGCCCAGCAGTCTCAGCAGACAGCCTGATTCACCCTCTACTCATCACCCACCCTGTCCAGACTTCTTATGCCCAACTTGGGGTGGATTTACATTTAGACTCTGGGCCCCACAGGGAGCTAATGATTTCTACCCTCGAAATCAAGAGGGAAGAAGAGAGAGATGGGCTGCCATTCGTTCACCAATCCACAGCAATAGGACATAGTCCTTTCCCAGGCAGTTATCCAACTACCGGAGCCCCTGGGCTCTGAGTTAGAGTCAGATTTCTCCTCCTCCTCTTCTTCCTGGAGCCCACATGGTCACATGGCCCTGCCTGGGCCCATCTGGCAGACTTGGCAGAGGCTGGGACAGGCAGCCGTGGAGTGAGGAGCGAGGGCCTCCCCACCTCTGCCTGCTGCGCACCCCTCCAACTCCCTGGCTTCCTCTAGCCTGGGGAGTTTTGTTTTTCAGCCTCCTGATGGGGAGATCTTGGCCACACCCTGGCTTGTCTCTCAGGGTGCGTGGGTGGAGCTTGAGAAGGGAATTGGGGCCAAACTGCAGAAGCCTGAGGCCAGGGCCACTTCCTGGCAGGTTGCCAGCCCTGCTGCAGCCCAGACCCAGCAGAGCAGCCTCCGGAAGGGCTGGTGGGCCCGATTCAGCCTTGCTTCATCAAGGCTTCCTCCTGCTGGCAGGCGGGCAGGTCCCAGGCCCAGGGCTTGGTGGAGCGGGGCTGCTTAGGGCAGGGGTCACAAGCAAGGTCAGCAGGAGCTAGAAAGTAGAGGACTAACAGCCCAGTCAGGACAACCACTACAGATTTGATAGCCTCTAAATGTCCAGGGTCACTCAGTCTGGGACATTCATGCTACCTGAAATCCCAGAGGGAAAGCATTCCATATCCCCTAACATCACAGGGCCATTCCTAACCCCTATCCTGGAGGTGGTGGTCGTGGCAAAAATACAAGTATTTGACCAGACAGACCTTGACTCTCAGCTGTCACTTACCGGTGACCCTGCCAGTGGCTCACCCTCGGGAAGCCTCACCTTCTCTGTGTACAAGGAGACAGAAGAGCTCAATAAGGAATTATGGGGATGGACACAGAGAGATGGAGAGCACCTGACATATGGCAAGGACTCAGCACAAAGGCCACCATCATCTCCACAGGCCCAGGTTCCTTCCTTTCTCACTAGCCTGGCCACAGCAGCATCCTCGTCCGCCCCCACACACCTGCCATGTTCACAGGCAAATGTTTATCAGTCATCTCCTGTTCTGCAGGAAGCTCACCAGCCACTGCAGCCAATAAAATGGTACAACCATGCCCTGCCTCCGGGTGTCCTCGAGCCTGCACACCTTCCTAATCCCACCTGGAACCATCAGTCGGATCCCCTTCTGCCTCCTCTGCTCCACTCTATCTCCAGCCAACCAGTCACCATGGCAGCCCTAATTGCAGAGAACTTTCGCTTCCTGTCACTCTTTTTTAAGAGCAAGGATGTGATGATTTTCAATGGGCTGGTAGCACTGGGCACAGTGGGCAGCCAGGAGCTGTTCTCTGTGGTGGCCTTCCACTGTCCCTGCTCACCAGCCCGGAACTACTTGTATGGGCTGACAGCCATCGGAGTGCCTGCTTTGGCACTGTTCCTCATTGGTGTCATCCTCAACAACCACACTTGGAACCTAGTTGCTGAGTGCCAGTATCGGAGGACCAAGAACTGTTCAGCTGCCCCCAACTTCCTCCTTCTAAGTTCCATCCTTGGCCGTGCAGCCGTGGCCCCCATCACCTGGTCTGTCATCTCCCTACTGCGAGGGGAGGCCTATGTCTGTGCTCTCAGCGAGTTTGTGGACCCCTCCTCACTCACAGCTGGGGAAGAGGGCTTCCCACTAGCCCATGCCACCGAGATCCTGGCCAGGTTCCCTTGTGGGGAGGGCCCTGCCAACCTGTCAGGCTTCCGGGAAGAGGTCAGCCGCAGGCTCAAGTATGAGTCCCAGGTAAGGAGCTGTGCCACAGGCAGCTCTTCCTTCCCTACTAGGTGGTGGCTGGTGGGGAGGTGCTGGATGAGGAGTCAGTCCTCAGGAACTAAGATTTCCAAGAAAGTACTAGATTACTAGTATTAGGCATCAGAGCTGGTTAACCTGTGTGTAGTGTTTGGTGGGACAAGGGTCAATTTCAGTTTCAACTTAAGATTTGGTTTTGTTTTTGGTGCTGGGGATTGAAGCCAGGGCCTCACCCATGCTAAGTACGCTCTACCACTGAGTTGTACCCCAGCCCTGAGAGAGTTTTAAACAATGAAGGAATATTCTCCTGTCTCAGACTGAGCTTTGATCCCAGTCACGTATAGGTCTTTTATCTTAGCCAGAGTGTGCATGGTCCTGTAAGTCATCTCAGCAGCATTTGCTGTGGGCTATGAACTGAGAGTGAAGTGTGGCTGGTTGAGATAATCGCATTCCTGTCCCAGAAGGCGTATGCTCAGCACTCAGATCAGACTCACGTGTTGCTGATGTAAGGGGTCTCTTGGGACAGGACAGGGCATTGAGTCAGGAAGAAGCAGTTGCTGCCTGATCCCAGCCACAGCTTTTGCTGCATTTCGGAGGAGAGAAAATTGGTCAGGAGAGTGGGGACAAGAGAATGGGCAAAAACAACAAATCTGAGCTGAAATTATTAACTTGGAGAAGCAGAGGTCAGGGTGACAGGAAGGAGTACTAGATTCTTGAAGAAGTCTGCTCTCAGAAATGTAAGAAATGTAAGTAAACAGGGCTGGGGATAATATCTCAGTACAGAGTGCTTGCCTCGCATGCACAAGGCCCTGGGTTTAAGCCCCAGCACCACCACCAAAAAAAAAAAAAAAAAAGAAACCTAAGTAAATAAAGAAACACAGACTATCAACAAGGAAAAAAAAAAAAAGGATGCTGATCAAATACCCACAGATCTCTGTACAGTCGGTCTTGACAGTCCTTGCCAACATAAGTTTGGACAGCTTTACAGTCAAGCATTCATGATCAGCACATGGGTGATCTCAAACCAAGGCATTTAGTGATCCAAGATGAATCAGGCCATGAAGGACTCAGGAAGGCAAGATTATTCCCATAGGGGCCTTTGAAAATTTCCTGGAGATGACACCTGACTAAACCTGGCAGTTAAGAGTTTGTTAGGTATGTGTGTGCGTGCACCTGTGCTGGGGTTCAAACCCAGGGCTTCACACATCTACCACTGAGCTACACTCCCAGCCCATGAACTGGATTTTGATTAGGCAAAATGATGGAAGGGCACCTTAGGGCTTGAAGAGGTAGCAGAAAATACAAGGGGCACAGCTTACAAACAGGGAAGGTGCACAAGTTAAAGTAAGGGAAAGAAGAGGAAGAACAGGCCTGTTTCCTGCCTCCCTGCAGAAGCAGAATCTGTTCCTTCCACTACTCTTGGGGTGGGCAGGGACCCAGGTCAGCTCCCTACCCTTCCTGAATTCTGCCCATTCTTTGGCCAGCTCTTTGGGTGGCTGCTCATCGGTGTGGTGGCCATTATGGTGTTCCTGACCAAGTGCCTCAAGCATTACTGCTCACCACTCAGCTACCGCCAGGAGGCCTACTGGGCACAGTACCGCACCAACGAAGACCAGCTGTTCCAGCGCACGGCAGAGGTGCACTCCCGGGTGCTCGCAGCCAACAACGTGCGCCGTTTCTTTGGCTTTGTGGCACTCAACAAGGATGATGAGGAGCTGGTCGCCAAATTCCCGGTGGAAGGCACACAGCCACGGCCACAGTGGAACGCCATCACTGGTGTCTATCTATACCGTGAGAACCAGGGCCTCCCGCTCTACAGTCGCCTGCACAAGTGGGCCCAGGGTCTAGCTGGCAATGGCACGGCCCCTGACAACGTGGAGATGGCCTTGCTAGCCTCCTAAGAGCCTGCTTGCCTCGCTCTTTGCAAATGGTACCACTTGGTTCCAAACTGAACTCTACTGCCCCACTATGCACTCAAATCAGTACCAGAAGGGAGTTTTTTTTAAAACCACAGCTTCTTGACCAAACAGGTCAGGGAAGAGGACACACTTCCAGTGGACACTGTGGTCAGCTCTGAAAGGAGGGCTCTTAGGTCTGAAGCCTCTCTCCTGTTGCCATTAGCCTACTGGTTTGTGGCTTTGTGGAAAAAAAAGAGTCTTTTCCAGACTTGGTCCCTAATTAATGATGACACAGGTTTTCTTCTGACAGGTGGGACTCTGAGCTGAGAAGCCTCAGCCACAAGAGCCAGGTGACTGAAACTCCCTGCAGGCTCCTTGTATAATACATTGTGCAGTTAATTTGTGCCTAACTGCAAAGGGACATTTGAGCTCAGTGGTGCCCGGCTGGGATGCTATCCTCTGTTGTATGCCTCTGGCATGATTTTATATATTTAAATTTTTAATAAATCTTTTCTTACTATAAAGGACTAACTCGGTATCTGTGTGATCAAATGGGCATGGTCACACACACAGGCCCAAATCCCATGCTCTGTGGGAGTGAAGGGGACAGGACTAAAAGGAAGCACAGGAGGGTAAGCAGCTTGGGAGGACCAGGTGGCCAAGCAGGGATGGTCCTGGGACTGAATTTTCGGTAACTGAATTCAGTTTTCTGATTTGATCTGGGTCAGACAGGGTATGGCCTTTCTCAGAGGGAAGCTCAGTTGGAAATTTCTAAGAGTCAGAAGATCCTGTCCTTGACAGGACAGATGCAGCCCTGAATCTCAGTGGTAATGTCCAAGAACCAGCCCTCCCCAACGTCTCCCTCCAGCCTCACTCTGGTTACCTCCACGACCTGTAAAACCTTTTGATGCTCTCCTTCACCCCTGTCCTGCTTCCCGGCATACAACTCAGTCATTTCCCAGGGAAAAAACTCTCAAGACATTCAAGGCTCTGTCAGAGAAAACTTTTAATGAGGAAGGAAAGGAAGGAAGAAAAGAAAAGGGGCTTCAACAACTAGTAAGGACTGTTAGTCTCCCAGAACTCTGGGAGGTACCAGCTTGGGAGAGGTGGGGTCACCTGGCCACAGTGGGCCTAGGGCTGTGTTACCAGGTGGGTTAAGTCAACACTTCCAGCTTTCCTCAGCAGCCTAGGTTCTTTGATTTTTCCCTCCTAGGATCTGTTTTTGTCCTCCTGTCCCAGTTTCACAGCTTCCATTAAAGGGCAGGAGGTACTAGCTAGCCTGAGGCAATGCCCAAACTCCAAGGCTACTGGAGAGGGCCTCCTTCCTAGAACCTACTGACCCCTCTGGCTGGACTGAGAGGCTGCCAGGAACAGAGCAGGATCTGACCATGAGACCCAAGAGTTGGGCTTTCTACTGTTGGTCCCCAGGGAGCTCTCCTGAAGGCTGGACTCTTGGTTTCTCTGGGAGCCCCAAAACCTGCTGCCTCTAATCACTGAGCAGTCTCAAAAAAGATGACATAAATCAATCATAAAACAGAACAAGAAAAGAGAAATTAAACTTCAAAGGCCAGAGAATATGGTTCAGTGGTGCCTGCCTAGCATGTGCAATGCCTTGAGTTTGATCTCTAGCACTGCAAAAAATAATAATAAATATACATTTTTAAAAAGGGAGGGGGACCTCCAATTCTTTTTTCATCCAGGATTACCCCAAGGATGCTGCAGAAAAAGCTGCACTTAAATAGAATCCTCAGGCAACATTTGCAAGTGCCCAGGTGCCTAAGGTGGGGCTGGGCTGGCCCACTGCTGAGTGTCCAGTGGAGTCAGACAACCACTAATCGTCCAGCACTGAACTCTTGGCCTCCACATATTCCAGGGCCTTCACCTTGACTGCCTGGACGTCCTTCTCAGTGCCATGTTGCTTTTCATAGTCCAGATAGCGCTTGAAAAAGAACTTCATTCTCTTGGGGGCCAGGCTCAGATGAATGACCCGCTCAAAGATGTCCCTGTAAGGAAAAATGGAAGCAAATGCCTCATGGTCCCCGTCATATGACTCGTAGCTGGTGGTCACCCACCTGCTCTCAGGCTGCAGGCCCTCTGTCATCCAGCACTCCCACTTTCAACTTAGCATTAAGAACTCCTGTGATAACCTGAGGTGACACCACACCCTCATTTTCCAAATGAACAAGTACTCAGAGATGCTACAGGACTTACTTGCTTCAAGTCACACAATCAGAGAGAATAAGGCTACTGGAATAGGGACCACAATGAAACATAGATCCATGAGAGAACCAATGCTTAAAACTCATGAAGGACTTGAATGAGGCACTTGTTCTTTCTAGACCTTAGTGTACCTACCTTGTAGGGATGCTAGGGTACAAAAGTAAGATCCCACTTGTGAAAGTTCTGCCCAGTGAGTCAGGCATAGTGTTAACTGTGATGGAAACCCAAGGTTCCTGACTCTTAAGCCAGGGACCAGGCCACTTCCTGCCAAAGGCTACAGACACATATCAGAGGCTGGCCTTCGAGGCTAGAAAACTGAATGCCACTGGGCTTGCAAAGTCATGTCAAAGCTATTTTTCTATATTGTAAGAGAACTGGAAGCTGCTATGGGGCTAAAAACTCATCAGCGTGGCCAACACCCCATTTCCATCCCCACCCAGATCAATCCCAGTGTGTCTTCCCCTCTCACCGGACTTCCTTTTGGCTGCCATGCTTGATGGTCATGTCAATGTAGACTGACCAGACATCTGTGCGTTTTGGGTAGGTGCTCAGTGTGTTTTCAAACATGGCTTTGGCTCGCTCTGCATCCCCTAGCTGGAACTCCAGCTGGGCAAACTTGGCAATCACATCCACATCTGTGGAGAGAGGAGAGCTCAGACATGTGGTAAGCTGACAGACCCCTCCACTGAACACTGAATGTGCTGCAGGGACAGAGTGAGCCTAATTCCACTCTTGGGTCAACACCTAGGTTACAAGAGCAACAAAGAGGAAAAAGGACAGTGGGGTGGATTTAGAGCCAAATACACAACAAATGGGCACTACAGGATAGGCGGGGGTATGTGGTCCCAGGGGCAACAAAATAAATGCTAATTACTTTTTGATCCTCCATTTTTTGGGTTTAGCATTTGAAATGTAAGAAATATCACTGTATTCACGAGCAAATAAACAGATAGCTCTACACCCTCCACAAGGCTTTCCTCAGTGAAAAGTTACCACCCTGGATAAGAAGATGCCAATACCTATTGCCAGATATCAGAGTCTAGTATGTTCAAGAACTGGGAACAAGCACTCACGCTCCTTGGTAGGCAAGCACCCAAGGGCCCGCTGCAGCACTCGGTGACTGGCCCCAGCCTGGCTCCTCCGCAAAAGAAAGGCACCATATTTAATCCAGACAGCTTTCTCCTGCCGGAAACGCTTCAGCATCCGGTTGTACAACTCACCAGCTTCCTATGGGAAAGAAAACATAAGCTGAGGAGTGTGGTATTTCACAGGGACAACAACAAAGACAGGCTGCAGTGCTCATGAGAATCAAGACGGGTTCACTGATGCCAAGTTCCACACACAGGCCTATCTCTAGAGGCCGCAGGAGAGGTGGGGTGTGCAGTGGCACAAAAGGATGGGAGTTTCCCTATTCCTCCAGCACACTTCAGGCAGCTCCTGGATTAGAAGAGAGAATTTAAGAATGACAGGGGAAAAGGAGGAGAAGGGCACAACAGGACAGAGTGCCACCTTGTCATAATGCCTCACTCGAGGCCAAGGCTCACACACCAGCATCTGCCTCCACTTCCTAAGCCATCACTTCCTTGACCTCAGTTTCCCAAAGCGGGAAGAGAGGACTCCTGTCAGCTGCAAGATGAGGAAGTCAGGGCCCAGGAATCAGGCAGTGAGCCTGGGGAGGATGGGACCTAGAATCCAGTTTCTTCCCTGAGGGTACTGGCCTAGCACCTCCAGGAGAGCCCTTCTGAGAGGCTCAGGGCCCTCTGCAGCTGGCCATCTGGCAAGGCCTCTTACCTGGAACTTCTCAGACTTGGTGTAGATGTCAGCCAGGTGGAGGAAGACCTTGAGAGGCTCATTGTACTGCACAGCCCGTTCGAAGACCTTGGTCAGGGACTCCTGAGAGCCATACATGTTTTCTAGGTTCAGCAGGGCCACCCACACGTTCAGCTTCTCCTGCTCCTCTCTGGAGGAACAGCAGGCAGCACGTAAGCCCAAAGAGCCCCCCAGTTCCATCTGGGATGTTGATGACCCACTTTCTCTTCCTAAGCTCCATCCATGTCCTCAGGTCCCACCCCCTGGAGCAAATACAGAGAGGCCTCATCCCCACTGCAGCCTGCATCAGGCACCTGTGCCCCTACCCAACTGCCACAACTAAAGCTCCCCGGGCTTCTGCCACCACTATTGGAAGGAAGCCTCCAGGTCACAAACTGGCCTGAGGTTTGGGCTAGAAGCACTCTTGGGTCTGATTCTCTCCCCAAAGGAAGTGAAACAAGGATAGTTGTTCTTCTTCACTAGGCTTCAGAAAACAACTCTACAGCCTGGAAAATGGCCACCTGGGTTTTTACCCAGGTATATGCAGAGTTGTGTTTCCCCATTCTACTTCTGCTCCAAACTGGGTACCTAATTTAAGTGTGGAGAGTCTAATGTCACCTGTAGCTATTTCGGTGAAGAGAACATAAAATATAAATGAGCAGATCTGTTTCAAAGATGGCCACACCTATAAGAGAAAGCCCAGGAATCAATGAGTCCTGACACAGCCACCCAAAACTGTTAGCCTGTCAGGGAAGAAATGTCCTGTGGTGGCAAACTCTGCAGTCAGAACTTGGGCAATATAAGGCTCCCTGACTGAAGACTCCTCCCCACAGTGAAGAAGTCAAAGCCCAGACCTGAAGGAGATGGTCTTCAGGGCTCTCTCTGCCACGGCCCGAGCCTTCTCGATCTCTGTGGCCTGCAGGTGGAAGGCCATGTACTGCAGCCACAGGATGGAGCTGTTGGGGGAGCTTAGTACTAGTCGATCAAAGTCATCTGCTGATTCCGGTTGCCGTCCAGGATCCATGAGAGCCTGCTCAATGCGGGACAGCTCTTTCTCTACCTTCTGCTTTTCCAATTCCCTTTCCTTCTTGCTTTTCTTTTTCTGCTATGGAAAACAGAAAAGTGAGTGAGTCACATACTCCTTGAATCCGAGGGGAGGTGCATGGTGGAAGCCATGAGTTTCCAGGGCAGTGCACCACTCTATAAATACCATGTGGCCTGAGACTGGTGCCATCCCCCACCATCCCCACCCAGGAAGAATACCCAGGCTAGGACAGGCCACAGGAGTCTGATACCAACGGGTCTCTTCTAGAAGGACAAAGTCCTGGAAAATACAGCACCGTGGCTTGATGTGGCTTCTCGTCTTCCTCGCTGTCTGAGCTCTCCCCTCGAGGTGGCAAGGCTGGGGTCAGAGAGTCGAGTCCAACGTCCCAAACAAAGCCTGAAGTAAGCTGCAGCCGGGGCACATCTGCGGGCTTGGTCAGCCTCCCCTGGAAGATCACAAGTGTGAGCAAAGCACTTGGCTCCAGCAGCTCCATTCTTCTAGCCCTCTGGGAGAAACAGACTCCTGCCATGCCAGAGACCCTCCCTGGCCTCCCAGCCAAGTGACCCAGCCCACTGACATTGAAGCTTTCTTTGTAAATCAAAGCAACAAATTTATAAAACATTGGTGTAAAACAACAGTACACCTGGGACAGAGACAGGACCAAAATTCTGCGGAGGTGGGGGTGCAAACACCTGATGCCTAGAAACCCTGCTGGGAACCCCAAGCCCCTTCTCTCAGCTCAAGCACCACTGCTCCACTTTCCCAGAGCAGAACAGGTTCAGAGAGGTCCAGTCTCCTCTTCGTCTGCCCACCCCTGTAATGTCATTAAGTGCCACTCAATGTGTATTAAGGTTGATTTTATGCAGCCCACCCATGGGTTAACAGATCCCACCCTACCTGATGACCAGGTGAGGAAACCCGCAGCATTCCCCCACCCCTTTGTATTTTACAGGAAAACAAGAGGTAAAGGAGGACAGGGCCTGAGGCAGCCTGGCTCTTTGCGAGGAAGCCAAGGAACCTCCCTCCCCGCATCATTTCCCTGCACCGGGTGTTGGCCTTCACCTTGGGCAGCAGCTTCATCTCTTCTACCTCCTCTTCTCCTTCCCGATAATACACTTCCACGCCACTGTCATCCTCCTCCGTCAGACCAGTCTTCTTTTGCCTCTTATTTGCTCTTTCCTGAGATGTCAGGAGGGAAAACGGGAAAATGCCCAGGTGTCTCCTCTGACACCCAGCTGAACGTTGTCCCTCTGCTCCCCAACCACCCTGTGTCTGGCCCCGCAGGCTATCCTCACTCCAAGAGAAACCTGGGCAGCTGTGGCTGGCTCTTCAAATGCTCCTTTATTCCCTGAGGAGAGGTGCAGTCCTCCCGGGGACTTACCAGGTCACTCCCAGATTCCCGACGCTCCCGCTTGTCCTGCCTCTTAACTTGTGGCCTCTGGGGCTCCCTCTTCTCCTTGCTGGGCACCTTCACCGCCTCCTGCCCCCTCTGGCTCTTCTTCTCTTTCCTTTTCTGATTCTTCTCCTTCTTTTCTCCTTTTTGGTCTTGCTCTTCAGAATCTACTCTCCTTTCCTTTTGCTTCAGAAGTGGCAGTTCCGGGGCAGCAGAAAACACATCAGGCTTGCCAGTGTCTCTCGGGAGGAGTGACAGCTCTACCAGGTTCTTCTGGTGGTTCAGGCTATGGCAGGGAGAGAGTGAGGGCAGAAAGGGAGGACAGCAAAAAGGCACTCCGGCTGTTTCTCCTCACCAGCCCCGGCTCCAGGCCCTGCCCCGCTTGCTGTGGGAATACACTCAGTATTCTCAGAATGAGTGCATGTTGTACTATGCTTAGTAGAAAAATTCAGGGGCCAGTTGTGATGCCCCCTGCTCTATTCCCAATAATAGGGGCCACATCTGTTCAGGAGATTGAAGCTGGAACTTGGGCAGAAGGCCCTAAGCAAATGCCTTTTACTCATCTGAACATGACGAGCACTCCAACACAGGCCATTATGGTTTTTTTTGTTTGTTTGTTTGTTTTGTTATTAGAGATTGAACCCAGGAATGCTCTACCACTATCATCCCCAGCCCTTTTTATTTCACTTTGAGATAGGGTCTCACTAAATTGTCTGGGCTGGCCTTGAACTTGTGGTCCTCCTTCCTCAGCCTCTGGAGTCGTTGCAATTACAGGTGTGCACCACCACACCCAGTCAAGCCACTATTATTATATTTATTTAGTTGTAGATGGACACATGCAAGCGCTCTACCACTGAACCACAACCCCAGCCCCAAGCCATTATATTAAACATCTGCCTGGAAATCTGCACCCAGAGAAAGGGGGATGATTTCTATCATGAAGGACACAGAGGTGGTGTGGAAGAGAAGGCATCTACCTTAGGACTTTGGCAGTGAGCAGTTTTCCTTCTGGCAGGTATTTGTTATAAAGGTCCTTGTTGGGCAGGTTGCACTGGGAGATGTGTGAGTCCTGGGCCAAACCCACAACTGAGGGGCCAAGGCTGAAATGAGACAGACAGGTCCTGCAGTCATGCATACAACAGGATCCCAGCCACACTGGTGACTTCATTTTCACAAGGACCCAAGTTATGACAATATTTATAACAGAAGCAAACTTCTGACATTCAGCAAGATGAAGTGGGCTTTGTAAACTAGAAAACATTATCAAGCATGGTCTGAGTCCAAGCCCCAAGGCCCCCTCACTCACCCCAAGAGCACACCGTTTGGCTGGAAGGACCTCACGTATCCCCTCAGGAGTTGCCCTTCCTTAACATCCCGGATGGAATCAATCTCTGGATCTTCTACTTTGCTTTTGGTCTCTGGGTTTGTCCTAAAGGAATAAAAGGTTTACATACATATACCTTTAGCCTCTCATTCCCACCCTCCCCAATACACCTGCAATACTTTGCATATAAGAATACACCTCTGGATCTACTAGTAGGAAATAACCTCCAGAGCCCAGCCTATGTTCTCCTGAAGTCCTGTCAGGCCAGGGCTGTTTGTCTAAGAAAACTGGGAGATGACGACCAAGCCAATATCAAACACTGGCCTTATATACACCATTTCTAACCATAGAGCAAGTGGACTTTCATCCCTTTCATGCCACACTCACGCCCTACCACAGAAACTCTGGAGGCTAATCCATCTCCCCTCTCCTCTTGCCACCCACATTGGATGTCTGAACTTTTCCCTGGGAATCAAGGGCCTGAGCAGACAGGGTTCTTCTAGCAATTTGAATGTCCCCAGCTTTTCTGGATAAGAGGTTCAGGGTATAAAGTAGATGAGCAGACAAGAAAGATGTGAAGTCCAAAGTTCCATGTCAGATACATGTAACCGCCCTTCAGTCCTCTGACTTGAGTCCTCCTCCCTTCCTGTCCCAACAACATGGATACCCACCTAGACGATCGCAGTGACAAAGTCAATACATGGTCTCCAGTGGAGAGGACATAACATCTGGAAGGAGAGCAAAATAGAAGTAAATACTCAACTGGTGGCATCTGTAGAAACACCAAAAGACCTCAGCTTTCTCTCTGCAGAGGTGAACAACAGGCAAAAGCAAGGAGACATGAGACCTGGGTTCAACTTCATTCTGTTGAAAACCTGCTGAGGGATTGTGGATAAGTCACATCACGTCTCCAGACCCCAGTTTACTAGTAAGACAAGTAAAAACAGCACTATCTTGTCTTCTTACCCAAGAAAGGTGTTAGGAAAAAAAAAAGTAAGGATGTAAAAGTCCTTTGGAAGGCTCCAAGAGCCATAATCCTTGTACAGGTGGTCCCTGACTTACAAGGAGTTTAGATTTTTTTTTTTTTTTTAACTTTAAAATAGTATGCAAGCAGTATGCATTCAGTAGAAGCTGTACTTTGAGTTTTGATCTTATCCCAGGCCAGTGATAAGCAGCAGAATGCACTCTTGTGATGTTAGGCAGCAGCAGCCAAGCCCCAGCTTCCAGCCAGTCATGAAATCAGGAGGGAAACAATGGTCTACAGTGCACTGTGTGGCTGAGCTGGATGTTTGGTAGGTGAGGTGTATTCAAATGCACTTTTTCTTTTTTTTTTTTTGGCGGTGGTGGGGATTGAACCCAGGGCCTTATGCTTCCAAGGCAAGCACTCTACCAACTGAGCTATATCCCTAGCCCTCCTATGCATTTTTGACTTACAATATTTTCAACTCGGGGTTGTGGAGATAGCTCAGCTGGTAGAGTGCTTGCCTTGCAAGCACAAGGCCCTGAGTTCGATCCCCAGCACTGCCAAAAATATATATATATTTATATATATTTTATACATATAAAATATATACATATATATAATATATAAATATATATATAAATATAATATATAAATATATAATATATATTTATATAATATATAAATATAAATATAATATATATAATATATAAATGTAAATATATAATAAATATATTATATATATATATTATATAAATATTATATATTATATATTATATATTTATAAATTTATATATGAAATATATATTATATATATAAAATATATATTTTATATATATATATATACATAAAATATATATTTTTCCCCAACTTACAATGGGTTTATTGGGATAAAATCCCTCCTAAGTTGAGGTGTATATGTTAAGAGATGAGACCAGTCCTATATTATTAGATCAAGAGTATCTGATCTTAGGAGAGTGAATGAGAGACAGATTAACCACAAGAGACCACAACCAATCAACCAATCAAAGACCAATCAAAGACCCCAAAACAGCAGTTCAGAGGTGTGGATCAGTGAGGCCTGAGCAGGGGAAGTTTTGAAGAGGAAAGCAGGATTGACTCTTGTGTTTACAAACCATTTCATCCAAAATGGCAATTCGTAATCCTAAATGGTGATTTTAAAGTGTAGAATATTAGAAGTAAAAAATATCTCAGCAATAATACAATCCAATTTTTCCCACATTAGATGTCTACCTTTTATAATAGGCATCAGGGCCCTCAGAGCGGGAAAGGCCTCAACGTTAGGTAAGTAATTTGTTATCCTCATCTACAGATGAAACTACAACTTAATGCTCCTCACCAGTCTGGCTGTCACAAAAAGTATTTAAAATAAATACTTGTTAAATACCCTCATTTTGTAAGCCTCAAGAAACAAACCAGAGAGGATTCTGGAGGTCTCTGGGACTTAAACGCTTTTTTTATTTTCCCAAGCCCTGGTTATTTTGGTGTTATTTACATCTGCTAGGTGGTTGAAAATTTAAGTGGGTACCAGTGGCTGGGACACTTGAGATGGGAGAGGCAATGACTATTTTCCAGTCTCTGCCTCCTGAAGGCACCTATTCTACTCCCAGTCAACTTTATTATATTAAGCTACAATCTGCCTCTTCAACACCTCTCTGTTTCAAGCTATAAAAGAGTCTTAAACTCTAAATGAGGTATGTTCATTTTAGGGCATATAAAATAGTTCATAAAAACCCCTCTAACCCAACCCCAAAAGCCTACTATACTTTTACAGAAAACACCTACAGGTCAATTTTTTCAAATCAAAAATATGCATCAAATAAAAATGAACAAGTGACCTAGACAAGCAAAAGAGAGAATGTAAACAGTCAATAAAATGATCAATATGAAAAATGCAAATTAAAGAAACACTGACTTCTTCAAATTTTTTAAAATATTTTTTTAGTTGTAGATGGACATAATATCTTTCATTTTTTTTCCACTATTTTTTTTTTTTTGCGGTACTGGGGATCGAACTCAGGGCCTTACGCTTGCGAGGCAAGCACTCTACCAGCTGAGCTATTTCCCCAGCCCCACTCTTTCTTTATTTTTATGTGGGACTGAGGATGGAACCCAGTGCCTCACATGTGCAAGGCAAGTACTCTACCACTGAGTTAAAGCCCCAGCCCCTTTTTAAATTTTTGAATGCCTAGTGTCTCCTGTGCTATTTTTGTTGTTGCTGTTGTTATTATCATCATAGTCTTTGCATTGAGATTGATAGCAATGCTTTTTCTTTCCCCGAGACCTCAAATTCTGCTTATCCGATGGCTATGATAAAAATTAAGAATATCTGGGGTTCTGCTGGGTACAGTGGCACGTGACTCTAATTCCAGAGGCTTGGGAAGCTGAGGCAGGAGGATCGTGAGTTCAAAGCCAGCCTCAGCAAAAGTGAGGTGTTAAGCAACTTAGTGAGACCCTGTCTCTAAATAAAATACAAAATAGGGCTGGGGATGTGGTTCAGTGGTCGAGTGCCACTGAGTTCAATCCTCGGTATCAAAACAAAAAAAAAGAATATCCAGGGTTCTGGATACAGTAGCACACACCACACACAGGATTCCACGTTTGAGGACAGCCTGAACCCAGCAACTTAGCAAGACTCTATCTCAAAATAAAAAATAAAAAGGGTTGGAAATGTAGCTCAGTGGTAGAGATCATGCATGCCTGGCATTAGTGAGTTCCTGGATTCAAAACCTGGGAAGGAAGGGAGGAAGAGAATACCCAGTTTCACATCCAGTAGGGATGTGAAAAAGAGTCATAAAATGCATACTGTTAATGTGGATACAAGCTGGCATAATCCTTTCAAAAATTTGCCAAAATGCATAGCAATATTATTTTCACTTCTAAGAATTTATTTCCAAGATATATTTGCCCTACTATCCCAAACATATATACAAAGATAATCACTTCAACATTACTGCTTATTAACAGAGACCGGGTTAGATTTTTTTTTTCTTTTTGGTACTGGGGATTGAACCCAGGGATGCTTAACCACTGAGCCACATCCTGACCCCTTTTTAATGTTTTATTTAAAGACAGGCCTCGCTGAGTTGCTTAGGGCCTTGCTAAGTTGCTAAAGCTGGCTTTGAACTCACGATCCTCCTGCCTCAGCCTCCCAAGCCACTGGATTATAGGTGTGCACCGCTGTGCCTGGCTCTGGTTAGATAAATTTTGATAAGAAACAGGTAATGAATACTAAACAAATATTAAAAATAAGGTAACAGAATAAGGTAGATTTAAATATATTAGCAAGGAAAAGAAGTTGCAAAACAGTATATGAAATTAAACTCTATTACTCTATAAAGGAAAATTATGTCTACATGTATGTTAAAGTGTGGAAGGGTTAGACACCAAAGTGTATAATGGTAAAAACTGGTGGAGATAGAAGTGATAGAAATTTGCATTTTCTATTTTTTTATATACTTTTTTTTTCCAGGACCAAATCATGTATTACTTCTACAAAAGAAAAAAGAAAAATCCACCAATTCCAGAGAGATGAAAAGAGGAAGGAAACACGGCATACCTGACAACTTTCTGGGGAACGAAGTCCTCTAGGGGCGTCTCAGAGTAGGAGTCACTCACGTGAAATATACTGACCTTCCCCACCCTCCCAAAGGGGAAAGAGACAGTCAGCCCCTCATTGGGTGTCACCTTCACCACTCGGCCCATGGCCACTTCTCCTTTCTCAAGCCTGTGAGGACCTGGTGAGAGAAGGAACTGGACTGAGGGAAGAAAACACTGGAATGCTATTCCACCACAGGCTGAGGGAAGTGGACACTGCCCAGACCTGGGCTTCCATGCTGAATAGACCAAAAGGATCATGAAGACCCAGCTCACCACACTATATAGCCAAGAATCCCAGTATCCCTACATGGTGGACAACTCTTTCTGAGGGACTTGCAATAACAACTGTAGGTAAAAGTACTCAGACCGTGGTAAAGTCACACAGCCCAGAGAGAAAAGTTCTAAGAGAAAATCTTCCGAGAACATATCCCACCTGACTTTACCCAGAATGCAATACTGAAGGCATCCTTCAACCTGGGCAATAACTGAGGACCCACTTCCCCTCCCTTCTTCTCCCCTTTCTTGCCCCTTGCTCCCCTTCCCTTCCCTGGCCAAGGCACCACTCCATCCCCACACCTATGAGTGAGAGGCACAAGAAGGCCTTGGAGGAATCTGGGCCAACCACGGTGGCCCTCAAGGCCTGTCCAATCTGGAACTTCTTATCTGGATGTTTCAGAACCTGAAAGGATAAAAAAATTCCTGATGCTTCAAGAAATGCCTGTCATTTATCTAAAACCCTAACATTTAAATTTCTATAGCAAGTATCTCCCAAATCAATTCTTAAATAAGTACAGGGTTCCATGTACCCAATGGGAACACACAACAGACAGTCAAGCTTAGGGAGCCTGGGCCTCTTCTCCAGAGATCTGGTGCACACTGACCTTGAAGCTAAGAGAAGTGAGCAACAAGGGAATTCTCCCCCGGATGTCTGGTGCAATTTCCACCTCAAGCCATTTCTTAACCACATTGTACTGGGGGGAAAAACAGGAGTTATGAGACAAGATAGATACAATCATCCCTTCTTCCCCTACTCTCTCTTAAAACCACAAGGCTAAAAAGGCCTTTATCCTGCACTTTCCCAAGGAATAGGAGTCCAGTCCTCTACCCCATTAGCCGGACCCAACCTCCACTTCTCTCTCACAGGCTTCACCCAGAGCCTACCAGAGCCTTGGCTAGTCTAGCAGAACATAGATCCCTCCTTGGCTTCTCAGCTCAGGCAGATAAGGACATCAGAGATGTCTTCATGCATCAGGACCAATCCCACCAACCTCTCTACCTTGATCCATGATTGGCTGTGCCCACTGATTGTTAATTATCTCCACAGGCCAACATCTTATTATTAAATCAATTTAGATTTGATTCTTCACTGTTTACCATGCTCTGCCCTAAACAAGGTTCAAATCAATACAATAAACCATTTAACAAGAAGCCACTATGCACAGAGCATTATGATAAATAAAAGCCAGATTCTGCCTTCGAGGAAACTGGGGTCTGAGCAGTAAGCTGAAAGAGTATGTAAATAATGGAGCCATAAGGGATACACAGAAAGTACAACACTATAGGAATACTGAGAATGAGTAATCAAGAAAAGTACTCTGTGCTGAACCCTGAAGGGTAGTAGGCAACAGGAAGAGAGTACTCAAGGTATAGAAACCATCATGTGCATAGGAAGAAAAAAGACAGGGAGATTTTCAGAAACGGGTACACAAGGTGCATAAGGTCAGCTCAGGAAGAGCATTATGCTCTATTGAAGGCATACAGGGTTTATGGTTATCTACAGGTAGTAGACAACTAGAGATCAAGCATCAGTGACATGCTCAGATGCTTATGGAAGAGGATCTGGCAACTAAGAGGAGTTATCCCTCAAGGTCAAGGCTGGTTCCATTTTCTAGCTCCAACTAATATGAGTCACACTGATCTCCCCTTTCTGGAATTCCTGTTCCACTTGGGGTTAGAACACATAACCTGGCACCTGATTACACACTGCTTTGCACTACAGGAGAACTTTATGGAAGGCAAGAATATAAACCTAGTGCTACACTTATTTCAAATATTGCCCTATGATCTATTTTTTTTTCCATTTATACAATTAATTATAAACATGGTGAATTGAGAAGTACTTGATAACTGTTTCAAAAAACATAATTTACTTCCCTGATCAGATCAGAAGTTTTCTAGGAACAGAGGTCAAATGTCATCTCCCACAAGCTCAGCATGGTAGCAAACACAGAATCAAATGCCCAGTGCTAATGCCCTCTGTCTCCAGCTTTCACCCTTTTTCCTTCTGAAAGACAGATGACCTCACATTGCAGGGCAGCAATTACTCACTCTCTTTAAGAAGCAAGTCACAGTCTGACCGGCATGGTACTGCTTAATCTTCTCCAGGGGGCTGACAGAAAAAGTGTTAAGAGCAGTGTGGCCATCCTCCTCCAGCTCACTGTTTGCAGAAAGGAAATGAAAAATGTAAAACAAAGGAGCCACAGATTAATTGTAGAGGATTACCCTACTTTTCCCTATCCTCCATGGCTGATTCTCTCCTTAAAAGGAAATCCTCACAATACTGAACCCAGGGCTAATCTTTTCTGTCATTCAATAGGCATGAACCAGTCTATAACAATTTGTATGAACTTAGTTAATAGAACTTTTACTTCTTTCACAGAACTTTAACTTTTGCTTTACAATTTACAGAACAGTGTTCACAAATAATCTCAATGAACTTCACAATAATCTCATAATGAATTATGCAGGGCAGATATTAAACCTGTTGTATGTTACTGAACTAGGAGTTGAAGTCAAGGCTTGTCTCAAAACCAGAACTTGGACCCTCTGCTACACTGCCACTATTCTCTCTTCTTCAATGAAGCAAAAAATGCATGTGATATGAAAGTGACCAGTCCAAAAATCACTTCCCCCCCAAAATAATGAAGTGCTACCCCTGCTTATCTATACAAATAATTTCTTAAAAACAAACAAACCTGAAAAAAAAAAACAACTCATCAATAAAATGGTACCAGTAATGCAAAACATAACTGCAAGTGTTGGTGAATGTAGAAAATGGTCCCTTCCTATACTAAAGCTGCAAAGGCACATATTCTGTGGCCCACTAATTCCACCCAAGAGAAATTCTTACATGTCACCCAATAGAACAAGTACAAGGTAGTTCACTATGGCAAAATTTTTAATATTTTTCTATAATTTAAATAAAAATTGGAAACCCCAAATGTAATCCATAAGTTTGAGAATGTGTAAAGTTTGGCACAGTCACAGGACAGGCTGCTACTTTATCTACAAACACAAAAATGGGTAGATATCAAAAACAAAATTGACTGAAATAAAGAAAGTAAAAATAAGTACTGCATACCACTTATGTAAACTGATTAAAAAAAAAAAAAAAAAAACAATTAAAAGGGCTGGGGATATAGCTCAGTTGGCAGAGTGCTTGCCTTGTAAGCACAAGGCCCTGGGTTCAATCCCCAGCACTGCCAAAAAAAATAAATAAATAAATAAACAAAAGGCTAGGTGCAGTGGTGCATACCTGTAATCCCAGCACTGAGGGATTGGCAGGAAGACTGCAAGTCTGAGGCCAGCCTCAGCAACCCAGTGAGGCCCTCAGAAACTCAGAGACACCCTCTCTCAAAATAAAATATAAAGGGCTGGGGTTGTAGTTTAGTGGCAGAGTGCTTGCCTAGCCTGCGTGAGGCACTGGGTTCAATCCTTAGAACTACATAAAAATAAATAAATAAAATAATTATTAAAAAATAAAAAGGGCTGTGTTGTGGCTCCAGTGGTAAAAGTGTCCGGGTTCAATCCCCCGTACCAAAAACATAAGTATTAGGGGAATACCACTATTATGTTCACACCATATTTCTCAGGGCCCCTGAGATAAGTCACAATACAACACAGCTACATGGAGGAGGTGGAAGTCCTGGGATCTATCTGTTGTTATATATCTGCATCTCCCGTCTCTTCAATAAATCCACTCATTTCCTGGCTTGGCCTGCTCTGCTACAGGCAGGCACTGCCAGTCTGGTTTATTCCACAGTCTCCCAGGATAAGAGGGTAGACTAGTGACAACAGTATTGATGACCCTAACCCTGACAAGCACTCTCAGGCCCAGTGTGCCTTCCCATAAAGTTCAATAACTTATCCCCAGCAGTATCTATTAGTTTAAGATATTCACCCTTAGTTTAAATAAACTAGTTGACTTCAACACTAATTATGGATCCAATTAAAATACAACATCACAGCTCAAAGGTGAAGATGTGCAGACTAAAACCACTAACATGATGAAGTTTCTTTAATTTCACAATGACTAGAGGGGACATATCCAAGGAGTAAATAAATAGAAATGTGGTTCATTCATCAAATCTCATTATTCTAAAACCACAGGTCTGACTCTAAAGTTCCTCAAGTACAGTCAGTACAGGACTCAATGTCCCAGGAATGTTTCCATTATTTCAGGCACAAGGCCTCTCAGAAGTATCAGCTTTCTATGCTGATCTCTTCAAGATGCTGAGCAGACCTTCCTCTTTGGAAGTCACTTTGCAGTTCCTTCCATAACAGTCCTAGAGGCATAAGGCACTGAGGATGGCTCCCAGAGGCCTCACACATGCTAAACAAGCATTCCATCACTGAGCCACATTCCCAGCCCTTTTAATTTTTTGAGACGCCTCACTAAGCTGCTGAGACTGGCCTCAACCTTGCATTCATCTTCGGCCTCCCTGCACAGTCTTTCTCATTACTGTGTGCATCTAGCTTCATTCACTGATAGCCTATCAATTCTAAGAGGTTGGCTTCTTTTATGAAGGAAACAGAAGCAGATCGACCCACGGATCAAAATGCTTAAGATCCTCTGAGAAAAGAGGATCCCAGACAAACAGGATCTACCATTACATGGTGCTACTAGCTCTCCTATCCACTCCCCCAAATCTCGAATCTCTAATGATCACCAGTCTCTGCAGAATCCACCAGAAAATAACCTAAAATTCCACCTTCACTTCCTGTCAACAAGCAGGAGTCCAAGCCAAAAGAATAGGTATTCTTGGTTAGATGTTTATTTAGGGAAATTACTGAGTTGTAGAAAATTGGGTTGAGAACAAAAATGTCTGTTTTTGCAACATGCTGACAAATAGAACTGCCATCAGCCTTTAAATTGATACTTAAATCCTCTATACAGCTTTTACATTAATTTTCAAATAATTCCTCTAATTAGCCCTAGGAGGGCCTAAATAAATATGTAGTCAGGGGCTAGGGATGCAGTTTGGGGTAGAGCAAGAGGACCTAGACTTGATCCTCAGCACCAGAAAAAACCCAAAATATGTAGCCAAGAATATATATTCTTTCAGTATGGACTACTGTTTGGTGATAAGAAGCTGAGTGATAATTTTAGGTCATATTCCAGTATATTCTGCAGAGAGCAGTGTGGGTGAAGGGGTCAGGGATTAGTAGACCCATGTAGTAGTGGATCTAGTTTGTCTGGGATCATTTTCTTCTCCCTACCACAGAAATAAAGTAGCCCGCACAGTGATAAGCAAAATAAGGCAGAATCAAGATGAGAACTTAGGATTCCATTCCAGAGCTCCTAGCTCTTTCCATAATAGGACTGTGCCACTAGGGTCCCCCTTACCTTGGCCGAACACTCAGCTCCGGGATAGTTCGAATAAATCTGGGGTGACTGATTGGGAGAAACCTAGAGAAACAAATAAATCAAATCACTTCTCTTGTTCTCTGTAACACAGTGATTTGGAAATCAGGATTTCTGCCTACTCCACCCCAAACCACACCTAAATCACCACCCTCCTGCACCACCACTGACGGAAATGTGTCAGTCAGAGGGTTTCCACTCTTACCCCTTGCAGTAAATGATAAGGAGATGGTTTGGCTCATCTTTTAGGACTGGCATAATAGATCTTGAAAAGAACATTCCTAACTCCTTTATTCTAGAAACAAGGAAACTGAGGTCTAAAGAGAATAAGTGACTTACTGAATATCCCACTTAATTCCTGAAATTAACATGCAAACTACTGGCCAGATTTTGGATTCTTATTTCAACTTTTCTTGTTATAGCATGAATTTCCATTACAACAACATACGCTGTAACAAGATTTAAAGTGAGTGTAATTAAGGTGTGAGGTAGAGGATGGATTATACTGATGTATACTGAGCAACAGTCATGAGCCATGCAACCTACTAGGCACATAGCACACATTATCTGTTTCAGTCTTCCCAACAGCCCTACAAGGTGATCGTTACCATTACTCTCACTTTACAAACAAAAGAAATAAAATTCAGAGTAATCACTAGCACATGGGTATGGTCAATCTGGAACCCAAACGCAAAGATTGACTCAAAACCCACACTTTCTTAGCCATCACTCTTTATTTTTAAAGTTACCACACTAAAGAATTCTTTGGTGAATGCTTCTCTGTTAACTAAAAGAAAACCCAACTTACACACAACTTTTTAAAATCTGCCTATATTCCTACTCCTCCTCTCCTAATTATGACAACCTCCCCTCAAAGCCAGCCCACCAAGCCTCCATACTTAAAAGTCTTCACATCTCGTCCACCAATCACTCGGGCAGTGACTGTCTTCCCAACTTTCAGCTTGGTAGTAGGAGAGGTGCCCACTGGAACATCATCTAGGATGTGGGAGGCATGGATACAGCCAACAATGCCATCTTCCAGAGTCACAACCACATGGGTGGGCTTAACAGACTTGACGGTTCCAGTGACCATGTCCCCGATAGCAAGGGTGTGCTTCTTTTGAGTCCCTACAGTCAGAGCTGGATCCCCCTCCTCATCCTCATCAATTGGCTCAGAATCCTTCCTCGTCTCTCTCATGGTTCTCTTGGCAGCTGGTCCCTCAACAGCCAGAAGAAGACCAGTCACTCCTGGTTCTGTGGTCTTGAGAGTTAGGCAGACACCCTGTCCCACCTGCAATTTCTCTGAGTCAAAGCGGAAGGTGTCATTGAGGTGAGAGGTCAGAGAGAAAGCTACCAGGTGGCCAGTCTCTACTAAGGAGGCCACAGCAAAGGACTCCTCCAGGTGTTGCACAATCGCCTGGTGTTTGCTGCCTTTCTTCAACTGAAAGAGAGAGAAAAGCAATCATCCCCACTTGCCTTACACAGCACCTCACCAAGTAAGCCTGGAGAAACCCTCTGGTGTCCAGGTGATTGAGCTGTAACCAACTAACCTTCCCTTTCCAAACCCGGCTTTCCTTACCTGAGTACTCAACTCACAGAACCTCATCAGAATCACCTGGACTTCATTTCTGTTTTAAACTCAAATTTCTTGGCCCTATCCTAGAACTAGTTAATTCTGAAATTTAGAAGTTATTTAGGCAATTCTGATGCACAGCCAGGTGATCTCTTGGTGGCTCTTTGGCCTTAAGACACAGTGGATCTTGACTCTCAGTCCATGGCTCTCCTACATGTTCACTACTTCCAGTCAGCAGTCATTACTGAGAGATCACTGTGCACAAGGCACCAAGCCTGACTTTCCTCAAAATCCCAGTTATAACTCAGGAGGCTAAGGCAGCAGGATCTTAAGTTTGAGACCAGCCTCAGCAACTTACTAAAACCCTAAGCAACTCAGCAAGGCCCTGTCTCAAAATAAAAAAATGAAAAACTGGGGACTTAGCTCAATGATTGCGTGCCCCCAGGTTCAATTCCCAGTATCACAGTATTGCCCACCATTCTCCCTTTGTCTCTCCTAAAGTTTGAAAACTATAAGTAGCTCAAGGTTAAGGATTATATCTAGGTAATTCTTTGTCCCAAACTCTATGCAATTAGGTGCTTTGGACGATGAACAAATATGGGTTGCACATTCCTAATCAGAAAATCTGAAACGCCAAATGCTCCAAAATCCAAAACTTTTGAGTCATTATCAGCACTCAGTTAGTGAAGACTACAAAAATATTCCCAAATCTGAAAAACTCTGAAATCTGAACTTGTCTAAAGTCTTTTGAATAAAGGATACTCAACCTGCCCATTCGTCACCAGAGGAAAATACTAATTTTCAGATTTCCCTCAAACACTCTCTCTCTCTTTTTTTTTTTTTTTTTTTTTTTTGCAGGAGGGTGGTGGTGGCGGCAGTGGTTGCTGGGGATTGAATCCAGGGCCTTCTGCATGCGAGGCAAGCGCTCTACCAACTGAGTTATAGCCTAGCTCTCAAATGCTTTCTTACATCACACAAAAGCATAGTATAAGAGGTACACCAGAAGTGAAGACATGCAGCCTGGAGGTCAGAACTAATCACACCAATTTTGTTTGGTTTATATAATGTTTTGGGGAAAAAAAAAAAAATTACTTTCCAACATTTTCAACATTTGTTCAAACAAAAATCCAAATTCCGCCATCTCTTAAAAATCAAGGCATCAGACACAAGATATTTCCACCTGGAAACAGGAAGGAGCAAAACACTCTATGCCCCACTGGGCTGGGGACACATTCTCATCTGTCAGGATCCTAGCCCTACAGCTCCCTAATTCACATGGCCTACTCATTCATTCATATTACCCACTTGGCCCTAAGGATAGGGTGACCATATAATTTATCACCTAAACTACAGTACAAATCAGTCCTCTTAATCACACCAGAATAAGAGGTAAAAATCAGACATGCCCTACATAGATTCAGGTACAGAGTTACCCTACCTCTAGATGCCTGTATTACAACCCCTTGAGCTACAAGTCTACAGGAATGGGTGTTGACTTTCACAGAAATGAAGACAGGGCTGGGTGAGATGACACACACCTGTAATCCAACCTCATCAACTTAAGAAGGACCTAAGAAACTCAGCAAGACCCTAACTCTAAAAAAAATATAAAAAAGGACTGCGGATATGGTTCAGTTGTTAAATGCCCCTAGGTTCAATGCCTGGTACCACCCTCCGCAAAAAGGAAGGAAGGAAGGAAGAAAGGAAGAAAGGAAGGAAGGGAGGGAGGGAGGGAAGAAAGGAAGGAAAAAGGAGGAAATGAAGCCAGGAATAAGCTTACCTTTTTAGATTTTTTATTCACCAAGTCCTGACAAAGGGAAACATGTACCTCCAACTTCAACATATCAACGTTGAGGATTACAACCTTCTTTTTCTGCCCAGACTCCACTTCCTGACCTGCAGCATAGAATTAAACAAGCATGATCATTCTCTCAAAACAGGGTGCAGAGAGGATAGCACCTTTCCTGGGACGTTTCAAACCAAAGAAGGAGACGTATTTCCTGGGTTTATTATGGGCAACAGTTAGGGAAACCAAGGTGTTCAACCTGCACAGTTCAAGTTCAGGTGGACTTTAATTTTTGCAACTGATACAAAAAAAATCTAGATTTATCCAATTAGAAGAAAGGATTCATACTTAACTTTTCTTTAGCATGTTGTTATCTTAATTTTGCATCCACACAACTAGGCATGCCAAAAACTTCAGATGAAACAACTCCATCTACCCCTATATATTTGGAAATTCTATATCCAGCAAAGGAGCAACTGGCACAGGGTCTTCTTGACACACCACAAAGAGCAAACAAATGCATTCACCTGCCCGATGATACCTGCTGGCTCTCAAGACCAGGTCAGGCACTGGACCTCCACTGAACACAACAGAGCCATCTTCTAACACTTCCTGCACCACTATGTCAAGGACCATTCCTGGGGTCATCTCAGCCAGCGTCTGGATCAACACAGAGTCTGTCAAATGCCCAAAAGAAGCAGGGATTAGTCAGATGAAATAATATTCATTGTTATTTTTCCTCTGGAAGTGTGCTGTCACCACAGAGGGCAGGGGATTCTCCAATCACTGACAAGGTGGTTTTACAAAAATGTCCAGAATCTAGGAAAGTTCTTGTGACAGACAGACCTGGGCTACTTGCTAATCCTACTGGGCATAATTTATGAAATCAGTCAAAAATACCAGGAACACAGGATTTCCTTTGGTTTCTAAAGGAAATTAATTTTACATACTGGCCCAAAGTCTAAAAGGCAACTCTTATCATCCACTGTGTATTTTTTGAATAAAGAAATAAAAAATGAAGAGGTGAGTGAATTCACAACAAATGCAAATCCAAGGCCACAGAACTAAGGGAAATTTTTATTCCAACTGGCAGACTTCTGAGATTCTCATAATGATCTTTACCGTTCTCTGAGTGGTAAACAGAGTTGTTCATTTCATAAATATTTACTGGGCTGTGCTATTTAATGATTCGTGTACTTTAACACAGGTCACACTCACATTAAGGAAAAAAAAAAAAAAAAAAAAAGTCTGCCAAGCCAGGTATACTGGTGGTAGCTATTGTTTTCCCTGAAAAGAATTTTGTCTTTTTTTTTTTTTTAAAGCATATGGAAAGCCTAACAATTCATTCTAACAAGGGGTATACTTTCAACACACAACCCCCTTCCCCAGCCCTCATCCTCTGCTTCCTGCCCCACCTTGGTTGCTCATGAGGCTGCGCACACCCTGCAGTTCCTCCAGGCACTGGCTCAGGAGGAGGAGACTGGTGCTGGCTGGTTCCCCCAGAGTGCAGTCCGAAAGCCGCAGCGACAGCAGCATCCGCTGCTTCTCCTCATCCACATTGGTCACCTTTGCAACCACCGTCTGCCCCTCAACAAAGTGGTCACCTGGGGTGGTCACAAACTTATCACTCATGATCTGAAGGAAAAAGTAGGCAGAAAATGGGAAAAATAAAGGAAGTCTCTATCAAGACAACCCATTTAACATGTCCAAAAATGAGGTGTGGGAGTGGGGAGAAAGGGCACCTGCAAAGCTCCACCCAGTCCTCTCTGAGCACAGCTCTACTGTCCATGCATATAATCACAGGGAGAACCAGGCTGCCAACTCGGCCTTCAGAGAGGACACCCAGCAGAGAAGGCAAATTACTAGCAAACCAGAGACCAAGGCTGTTGGTGTCTCTAACTCCCACTGGTAACCCTCTTGCTCTCTCTAGGCATGTTTATGGGGTCCTCCTCCATGTTCCCATTTAAGAAAAACTTTCTAGCAGGGAATGCAATGATACTTTTCCTTGACAAACATTAGGGGCAAGACCAATGGAAGAGAAAAAATATTTATGAACAACCTATGGCAGGAATTAGTTCTGTGCCATTTGCTCAGTATCACCTTACATTTAGCCTGAGTCTCTGTCACTCTCTACATCCCAGTTTACTCAGCAGGCATGATCGAAGTTGGAGGATATTTTCCCGCCTGAAAAGTTTAAAATTCAATAATACAGAGGGGGGAATAATAATTTCAAGGATATTCTGGTGTTGTAACATCTCAAAATCCCAGAAGCCTGTAAAACCTGTACTGGGGGGTTGCTCAGAAAAATCCATTTCCAATTCTGAACATGCTGAGGATAAACATATTCCATCCTCTTCATACTGGAGACTGAAATCTTTGGAGTCATAACCCACCCACTCAATGCTGCCATGGATGGAACAACAGCTGTTCTTTCCCCAAGAGACCACGTGGCAGGCAGGAGGTACAGCCAGGATCTTGGCTCCACTCACCCCACCACCCAACTCAAGTGGTGCCTCTCAACTCCTTCAAAGGGTTAAGTAACCTGCTCCTTCCCATCCCCTCAGGTTCCATGAATCTGGTATCTCATTCATGGAGCTGAACTTACAGCTTTGGGGGCCAGTCCACTGAGACCCGAGGGGAACTGGATGAACACACCATAGTCCTTGATGCTCTTCACAAAACCAATAAGCAGCATTCCAGGATGGATTTCTGAGAAGCTGTTGGGATCCTGCCCACCTTCTACTGAGGAAACCAAAGCTGGCTTCCTGCAAAGGAGCTGGTGGTACTTTGTCAAGGAATGTTCCGAAAAGGGCAGATGAAATGCCCAGCTCTCCCATTTTCTTTTTCTACGTACATCCTGTGTTACTACAATGAGTCTTGTGTGTGCAAACCAGCAGCAGCATTACCCAGAGGTTAGAAGAAGCCAAGTTCTTGAGCACCACCTACCTAATGAGTCGTGACTCTAGTAGGGTGCAGCCTGGCTGTCTTTTTCAGCAAGCCCTCCAGGGGCTTCTGATGCACACTAACATTAGAAAATCAGTTTCAGTCCTTTCCTGATTAGCTCATCTCCAGATTATTGCAGTAGACCAAAAAGAGTAAAGCTCATCCCCAGGATCTGGCAGCTGGATCAGTCATTGCACAATTCTCTGCTGGCCCCATCTTCATACCAATGAACCCTACTAAACCTCCTCTGCCACCCTAAGATAACTTTAGTTTACATTCTGTGAGAAGAGGTGGTGTCTTCCTTCAGTGTATCCACAAAAACAGTGAAGAGACTATGAACCTCATGTGCCCAAGGAAGAGAGGGGTAGGAAGAAAAGGGGAAGGGTGGAAGGACAGCAGAACTTTATCAATTGTTCCAACCCAAGGGGCAAACACTGAAATGTCCCAATAAGATGACACATGCCACGGGGGCTGCTCCACTGAGTCTGTGCACACGTCAACTCCTCTCCAAGCCTCTGGGCTCCGCCTCTCCCCTGCAAACTTTCTGCCTACTCTACTCTGACCACCACCATCTGCGAGTAGCACTTTTTCAGGCCTGCTTTTACTTTTCAGGCACAGGCCTCATCACTGGTTTGGCCCTGTGGAGCAATTTCTGAGATCAAATGGTTGATTTATCCCCCACATGGGGTTTCTAACTAAATACAGCTTGGACCAGAATTCCTCACCTAAAGGCCAGGGCCCCTCCACCTTCCACTGCCCAGTAGATACCAGTCAAGGATACAACATGTCTCTCACTCTGGCTCAGACACAGGACTCGGTGAAGGGTGTCGCCTGCTTGGAGCCAGCGATACAATAGTGGGCCGTTGGCAACATGGTCTGACAAATGAGGCGTAGGGAGAAAAGCAGGGATGTTGTGTGGCAGGACAGCCACCTGAAGCCCATCTTTGGTCTTCTCTAAAACCTTCACATCCACCAACTGCTCAGGGAATAAAACGACAAAATCTAGCACTTGTCTTGAGCAGACAGCAACCTAGGCAGGATCAGGCAGAAGTCAGAGGTACCAAATCCCAGAGCCAGGAATCCCTGCTAGGCCAAGAGCAGTGAGGAAGCTTCCCCCAGACCTCACCCCCCTACCCATGCAGGACTCATCTGTGGGCTCCTATCACTCCTTGTGGTTTCCTCCACTGGGTCCCAGAGGAAAGAGGCTGGCCCTAGTGACCAGAGAAGAAAAAGGCAGTAGCACTGTGCTGAGAAGCCACCTGTAACAGAACTTTCTTTGCAAAAGAGCTCCCATTTACTCTGGTACACAGGAAAAGAACATAAATGACGTACTCTCCCAAAAACCCCTCTAGCAGCTGGGCACAGTGGCGCACACCTATAATCCCAGCACTTCAGGAGGCTGAAGCAGGAGAATTGCGAGCACAAAGCCAGCCTCAGCAAAAGCGAGGTGTTAAGCAACTCAGTGAGAATCTGTCTCTAAATAAAATACAAAACAGGGCTGGGGATGTGGCTCAGTGGCTGAGTGCCCAAGTCCAATTCCCAGTACTCCCACCTCCCCTGCAAAAAAAAAACAAAAAAACAAAAAAAAAAACCCTCTGGCCCCAGAATCTCGTAAAGCTACTTTGATTTCTTCCCAACATGGGCTACAGTATCCCATGTATTAGTAGCTCCCCACTCTGTCAGTGTACAACAGAGTAACTTGTCTGAAGAAGTCCAAGTACCTGCCCAACATTAATGACTCTTTCTGTCTTCTGATCGTGTCCCACTCTCTCTCTCTCATTCTTGGGCTCTGTATCACTCAGCAGCTTGAAGGTTAAGAGCATCCTCTCTTTGGATGGCTCGCAGTTCAGCACTGCAACCTTCACCACCTGGCAAGAAAGCACATGTGTGGCTACCTGCTCAAGCAGCAGGCCTCAAGGCCCTGGAGCATGGTGCCCTCCACCACCTCCACCAGTACTGCAGAGGCCTTGGGAGATCACCCAGACCTTGGATCAGATAAGAACACAGTGAAAAGAAATGAAGAAACAACACAGAATCCTCAGAAATCAGCCTTCTGAATAAAAGACATAAATAACAGTTTGGGTACCACCCTAAGTTTTAAAAAATTACTTTCTCTAAAAATAATTTTCAAACTTACTAGTTTCATAGCAATGTCCCTATGGAGACAGTGGCCTCAGAAAAATTTCTGATGTTAAGGACACTGATTCATTATAGGTAAAGACTAATTTCTTCCAGGGTTTGGGCCTGGGTCCATTTGTTTGCCAGTAAGGGCGTCTCTGTTCTACGCCCCATCTCCTCCATTTAGCTGGCTGCAGAAGCTGTGTTTGTGCTCTATTCCATGTTCTTGTAAATGGCAGTCCTCCTGCTTACTAGTCCTTCAAATTATTGTGCACGGGGTCATAAGGGCAGCGAAGCCTGTCCAAGGGAAGTGTTACCTGGCCAACGTAAAAGACCCTCTCTGGGTCAGGGATATACTGGGCACTAAGCTCGTGCCTGGGCACCAGTCCGTGCACATCATTGTAGAACTTCACAATGCAGCCATAGTCCTTGACTCTGATGATGACACCATGTGTCTGCAGACCAGGCGTGGCATCACCATAGCAGGTAATGGCAGGTAGTTTGGATGTGACCAGAGTGTTTTTGAGGGTCATTATCAGCTTCTTGGCTTCAGGGTCACAAAGCAAAACCTAGGGGAAAGATAGTGGCCATCAAGTTACCTGTTATCAAGAAAGCTGCTGAACTGGTGTCTGTAACCCCCGAACCCTGGCCATGAGCCATTCCCCAAGAACCTGTTACCTCATCTCCTCTAATAATCTCAGCTGCAAATCTTCTCTGCTTCTTGTAGAATGACCATCAAGGCATATTAATCTCTACTTCAAATGTATTTCCTTCCACAATAATGTGGAAGCTACCCCTCCTGGCTATGCAGCAATGCTCATTATCTTATAGCACCTCCAAAATCTTGGGTTCTAGTAACTTTTACCCCACCTCAGCTCCTGCCTAGTGGGTTATGCATCAAGTCTAATGGGATGAATGACAGGACCAATTTACCATGTCAGCAGTGTTGCCTGTTCCCTCTACACTAAGAATGACATTCAATCATCTTTCAACCCTCAGAAGATTATCTCCTAAAGGCAGAGACATTCTATTTTTATTCCTTGATTTTACTATATAAAATTTTGTACCAATGGGCAGTCATTACCTTTATTGAGTCAATAATAACAAAATACAGCATGCACAAAATCCGGGGCTCAGAAATCCTCAGAAACTCTCACACAGAGAGCCTGAATACCCCAGGCCCTAAGGTAGGTGCTCTGTGTACTATGTTTAATCTTCACAACCCTGTGAAGTTTTTCATAGGATTCAAGCTTTTTTTAGAAACCACTCATATTTTTGTGGCTTCATCTGAGTTATTTCTATGCCCAGAACATACCCCTTGCTCTTCCACAACCTTCCAAATCCTAATCATTCTTTCCAGTTCAAGTACCATCTCTGCCAGAAATCCAGAAGGCATTAAGATCACTTACAGCTAAGTCTGAAAACGGTTCTGCCATTTAATTAGCTGTGTGATATTGGGCAAGATACTCAGCTTTCCTTAGCTTTAATTTCTCTGCCTGTAAAATGAGGACAATATGCTTACTTTATAGGGTGACAAAATGAAATAATGCATGTCAGGTACCTATTATAGCAACTGATACAGAACACATGCTGCATGGTAATTGTTATTCAGAATAATATCTATGATTTTGTTGTTCCAGCTCACCTTCCCCTCCAACCTCCCCTCTCCCTTTTGAGACATGACCACAGTATATAGCCTGCAATCAACGTGGCAAACAGTTACACACTGGCTTCTCTCTTCCCAATCATACTATACAATTCTTAAGAACAGGGACTCACTTTTCCCAATGTCAGGTATAGCACTGTACATGCTATAGATGTTCCACCCTCACTTTATGGAAAAAGGCAGAAACTTCAACTCCATCTAATCAAAACTCCCACAGACCCTTCAAGAGGCTCACCCGGCACTTGACCTCATCCCCAATGTGGTACTTCTTCTCTGGATTCTTCATCAGGATGTCAGCCAGATGCATGGTAGGTACTAGGCCCCTCATTTGCCCAGCCACCTTCACCAAGATCCCAAATGGCTTTATGGTCAGCACTGTTCCCTAAGGAATCCAAAGAAAAGATGCTAGAATGTCTCAAGAATGGTCTTCCTTTCATATTTTATAACAGAGATTTCATAGCTCTTTTAAGCCTACCTTCTGGGCTAACTATGAATATTATTCCAGACTTCACATGGGTAAGCACATACCCACACAGACAAGGATTTAATGAGGTTTATTTATGGAAGCCTTTGCAATCTTTTTGATTGAGCATGTACTTTTTGTCTGCCCTGAAAATACATTCTCTAAATGAGGGGACTAAGTCTCCTAAGGAACAAACTCTACTCAAAAGGGGAGTTGTTTAATTAGAGCTACACTATCAAAGCTACATGGTTGAAGGAAAGGCCACTGGAACTGGCTTCTAATATCCCAGAGAGATCAATTATCACAGAACAAACTTTCAATAACCACCAGCAAATCAAAAATCCCAGGACTATCACCTACTGCCTCTGTGTAGCTACTGCTAATTAAGACCTTACCTTGAAATTAATTACAAATTACCGAAGGGAAGAAAAATTCCAGTTACCAGGCAGAGGCAAGGAACATGATTTCACATGTGTTAACAGGAAGACTAATGAGCTAACTGTTGACCTGTGAACTACAGAATGCCTGAAGGTGGGTGAGTATCTATGTATAAGTTTGAGGTCTTACCTTTACCACTGCCCCAGTTTTGATGTCATGATACCCAAGATACTGAGCTTCAATAATAGATCTAGGACAAAAGGAAAACACATGATTAAATAAGCTTGGGCCGAGGTTGCCTAAAAGTCACCAGTACTACAATCATGCTGACAAGAAAAGAATCCCAATTCCAGCAAGGCCAGGAGAAATTGAGAGTATATGCACACAGGCACACATCTCTACACCTGACACGGGTTAATGACAAACTTACGTCCGTAAAGAAAGCAATGCCAGTTCATCCATTTGGCTGTAGTCAATAATTCTACACTTATGAGTGTTCCCTGGCTTGAAGGCCTCAGGATTGAAGACTTTCTTAGAATCAGAGAGATGGCTGAGCTGCAAAGTACCAAATGATTGAGGACAAGCCAGAAATAACAGATCTGAGCCAGACTTCAAAGCACACCAAGATGACTCAACACATTTATCATTTATCACAAAAAAGTACTCTGACAGTTAAAATAATTTTTCTTACTCTTTACTATCACAGAATCTCAATAACATCAAAGAACAATCTAGATTACAGGTTGGTGAACTGCACTCATAAGCCAATGCCCATTTTTTATGAGATAAAAGTTTCACTGAAGCTGAGCATGGTGGCACACGCTTGTAATCCAGAAACTTGGGAGGCTGAAGCAGGAAGGAGGACTGCAAGTTTGAGGCTAGTCTCAGCAACTTACTGAGACCCCCATCTCAAAATATAAAAAGGGTTGGTAATGCAGCTCAGTGGTAGAGAGCCCCTGGGTTCAATCCCAAGTATCAAAAAAAAAAAAAAGAAAAGTTTTACTGAAACAGAGCCATATCCATCCATTTACATACTGTCTGTGGCTGTTTTCATGCTTTAACAACAGAGTTGAATAGCTAGGACACAGACCATACAGTCCATGAGCCTAAAATATTCACTATCTGACCTGTTAAGAAAAATTTTGCTGAGCCCTGGTCTAGATCCTAACTCATTCTTATACATGCCATTGACCAGGTAACAAATATCTAGTTGATTCTAAAGCTCTCTGATATAATAAATAAACATTGTTCTAATCCCTATGAATAGTCTATCACACTTGGGAATATCTAAAAATAAGAAACTCAGATCATGAAATGAAGTGCCAAGCACAGTGACACAAGCCTATAATCCCAGCAGCTCAAGAGGTTGAGGCAGGAAGATCTCAAATTCAAAGTCAGCCTCAGCAATTTATCAAGGCCCTAAACAACTTGGTGAGACTCAGTTTCAAAAAATAAAATGGGCTACGGATCTGGCTCAGTGATACAGAGTCCCAGGTTCAATAGCTGGTACCAAAAAGAAAAATATAAAGAAATGAAGAAAGCAGAAAAGGACCCATATATCTCCAAAGTCCTTCCAAAGACGAGATCCCTGACCAAACAAAGAAGCCTTCTTACCCGGGCATAGGCCAGAGCACCATCCTTCAGTCTGAAGGTAGCCCCAGCCTTGTTGAAAAAGCCCTGGACAGGAACATCATCCAGCACAGCTCCTAGGTGCTGGCAAGAGAGCCGGGTGAGTGGGCGCCCAGGTTGCAGGAAGATCGGGCGCAGGCTCAGGCGCACAACTCTGGTTCGAGGATGGATACAAAGGATGCAGGCCCTTACCTAGAAAAAAGGAAGGGCAGAATGAGCGGCTGGAGGCACAGAGCAGATACCCTGGAGCAGCCGTTCTGAGGGCCAAGACTCCCCATGTGCTGACCACACATAAAAGTACTAACATCATTAGTAAAGTCAGCTTGGACAATCAAGTACTATGAGGAAAAGTTAAATAAAAGTTCTTTAGGAACTACATCTGACTAAATCAATGCTTACTAAATCAACAAGACCAGGAAAAACATATACTAGGAGTCCCCACAACACCGAGAAGCTAACGCACACACAACAGAAAGCACGTAATGGTGTCACTACAGCAAAAACTCAGTTGAAACACTTAGGAAGCCTGACCTGGCTGGGCATGGCAGCATAGGCCTGTAATCCCAGCTACTTGGGAGGCTAAAGAAGAAGATCACAAATTCAAGGTCAGTCTGGGCAACTTAGCCAAGATCCTTGTCTCAAAATACAACAAAAAAATGACTGAAGAAATTAACAAATGGGCAAATGAATTAAACAGACACCTCTCAGAATATAAATGGCCAACAAAAACATGAAAAAATATTCAACATCATTAGCAATTACAGAAATGCAAATCAAAACTACACCGAGATTTCATCTCACACCAGTCAGCATGGCAGTCATCAAGAATACAAATAAGAATAAACACCAGAGAGGATGTGGAGAAAAAGGAACACTTTTACACCATTGGTGGGACTATAAACTAGTACAAACACTATGGAAATCAATATGGAGGCTCCTCAAAAGACTAGACATGGAACCACCACATGATCCAGCTATTACCACTCCTTGGTGTTTATTCTGAAGAATCAAAGTCTATATAGTTATAGTATGACAACAGTTGGTTCTAAAGCATTTTAATGCATACCCATGTTTATAGTAGCACAATTCACCACAGCCAAATTATGAAACCAGCCTAGGTATCCATCAACAGATAAACAGATAAAGACAATGTGGTCTATATACACAACGGAGTTTTATTCAGCCATAAAAAAAATAAATTATGTCACTGGTAGGAAAAGGGATGGAATTAGTCCCTAATTATGCTAAGTGAAGGTGAAGGGTCATATTTTTCCCTCATATGTGGCAGTTGGAGAGGAAAGAGGAAAAGGAAGATTGGTGTGGGGTGAGGGCGTGGGAAGTGATCGCATGAAGATCAACAGAGGAAAGGGGCCAATGGGAGGGAAGTGGGAACATGCTGGGGAGTGATATGGGCCAAGTTACCTTGCTATATTGTGTGCATGGATGACTATGTAACAAATGATGTACAATTATAATGCCCCAATTTTTAATT
This sequence comes from Sciurus vulgaris, assembly GCF_902686455.1. Classification (NCBI taxonomy): domain Eukaryota; kingdom Metazoa; phylum Chordata; class Mammalia; order Rodentia; family Sciuridae; genus Sciurus; species Sciurus vulgaris. Next base: position 25,872,440 of record NC_136464.1, read on the forward strand.
GTGAGGAAAAGGATGAAGATGGAACTCAGCAGATTAGTAACTGAGCACTTGCCCACCATATATGAGATCTGATCACAAGGCCAAACATGCAAAATGTCTCAACTCTACATAAATATGACTATAGAAAAAAATATCACGAAGAAGTTTGGCAAAATATTAAAAGTATCGAATCTCAGCTGGTCTGCCAGAGACCCCCTGAGCGCCAGCCCTAGTCCCCCGCATGGCCCCATTTCCGCTCCGACAAGATGAAAGAAACTATCATGAACCAGGAAAAACTCGCCAAACTGCAGGCACAAGTGCGCATTGGTGGGAAAGGAACTGCTCGCAGAAAGAAGAAGGTGGTTCCTAGAACAGCTACAGCAGATGATAAAACACTTCAGTTCTCCTTAAAGAAGTTAGGGGTAAACAATATCTCTGGTATTGAAGAGGTGAATATGTTTACAAACCAAGGAACAGTGATTCACTTTAACAACCCTAAAGTTCAGGCATCTCTGGCAGCAAACACTTTCACCATTACAGGCCATGCTGAGACAAAGCAACTGACAGAAATGCTACCCAGCATCTTAAACCAGCTTGGAGCAGACAGTCTGACTAGTTTAAGGAGACTGGCTGAAGCTCTGCCCAAACAATCTGTGGATGGAAAAGCACCACTTGCTACTGGAGAGGATGATGATGATGAAGTTCCAGATCTTGTGGAGAATTTTGATGAGGCTTCTAAGAATGAGGCAAACTGAACTGATCAACTTCTAAAGAAGATAAACTTGAAGAAGTTACTGGGAGCTGCTATTTTATATTATGACTGCTTTTTAAAATTGTTTTGTTTATGGATCTGATAAAATCTAGATCTAATATTTTTAAGCCCAAGCCCCTTGGACACTGCAGTTCTTTTCAGTTTTTGCTTATACACAATTTATTCTTTGCAGCTAATTAAGCTGAAGAAGCCTGGAAATAAAGTTTGAAACAAAGGTTAATAAAGTTCTTTGCCTAGTAAAAAATAAATAAATAAATAAAAGTATCAAAGTGGTGGAAAAAAATCTATTTTCTCTTAACATTTTTTTTCCTCTATAGAGACTGCATTACTGTTAAAAAAAAAAAAAAGAAAGAAAAGAACTCATTTGAGGATTTAAAAATGCTGAATAATACACACTGGCATATCCTTCTCAAATACATATGTTCATTGTAGAAAATTCAAATGTTGAGATAAATATAGAATTACTCAGAATTAATCATAATTCATGCCTGATTACATAATCTTCCAGTATTTTAACCAGATGATTCTTTTAAGTTATTTTTTCAAAAATTGGATTCATACTACTCCCAGATCTTTTTTGTTGTTTTGTGTGGTACTAGTGATCAAACCCAGGGCCTCAAACGTGCAAAACAAGCGCTCAACCACTAAGCTACATCCCCAGCTCTCACAGAACTTTTTAGAACCATGCTCTTCTATTTAAATGCATCTTCCTATGATAAATACTCTTCCAAAATACTTCAAATTATAAAGCAAATAAATAAAAGCAAGCCGGGCACAGCGTCACATGCCTGTAATCCCAGCCTGTAATCAAGGGGCTGAGGCAGGAGAATCGAAACTTAGCAAGACCCTGTCTCAAAATAAAAAATAAAAAGGGCTGGGGATGTGGCTCAGTGGTTAAGTGCCCTGATTCAATCCCTGGTACCACCTGCTCCTTCTCTATTTTCAGTCCAAGCACTGGTAGTTTCTTGTGCTTCCAAAACACTATCATTCCCTCATCTCCTCTCTACACGACTGTATACATGCAGTACTAGGACCTTCCCTGAGGCTAGCTGGGACACTGTACAGCTGCCTGAGACACAGATGGAATCAAGAAAAGAGAGGTGTAACATTTCTTACTGCTTGGTTTGAGAAATATGTCCCAACTTTCTTGGGTTCCAGGTGCATAAAGTCAACGAGGCCCGTGAAGAATGTGAGGAAGTTTAGCTTAAGACCAAACTGAGTCACCTAGAAATAAACAGAACAGATTATTAAAAAAAAAAAAAAAAAAAAAAAAAAAAAAAAATTCACTGAAGGAACCAGGAATATAAGAAACACTGTTCATAGCAAACACTGGATGCCACATTACCCACAGTAACTGTCTCTCTCTCCCCATCTAACCCTTATCAATCTTTCCTCATATAACATTAACTGGCAGGACAACTCCAAGCACTGGCTGTTTCTTTATTCAGGAAGCTTACCTCCCTTCTGGTCAATAGCCAACATCAACCCTCCTACCCTCTGGAATTTCTCAGTGGACTTCAAGATGTTTCACACAAGTATCCTTGGGAACTGACAGCCTCACAACTTGGATAAACTGTGGCTAAACAGTTTATCACAGAATTGTGGAGGGAAATTTCATAGGATAAGCTAAGAGTTAATGGTAGGGTTAGGACAGGGCACAGTGGGACCCTGCCTCAAAAAGAAAAAAAAGGTGGGGGTTAAAACTGTAGCTGAGTGGTAAAGCACCTGCCTAGCATGTGTGAGGCCCTGGGTTCCATCCCAGTACCGCTAAATAAACATATACATGCATACATAAAAAGATAAGGGTTAGGAGGAATGAGATAGTTCTTTATTAAAAGCCTTCTACTTCCGTTGGACCTTTTAGATCAGCAGTGTTCAACAGAAATATAATGCAATGGGCTGGGTTTTGCAATACTTGCCTAACGTGTGAGGCACTGGGTTTGATTCTCAGCACCACATTTAAATAAATAAAAAAGAAAGATCCATCGACAACTAAAAAAATTGTTTAAATGTATATGTATTTTTAAAATTTTATTATTATATATATATATATATATATATATATATATATATATATATATATATATATATAAACTGCAAGTCACACACGCAACTTTAAGTTTCCTAGCAGTCTCCCGCCCTCCCAATTACTGGGGATTGAATTCAGGGCCTCAGGCATGCTGTGCAAGTATTCTACCACTGAGCTACATTTATAACCCCTTTGAAACAGGGTCTCTCTAAGTCACCCAGGCTGACCTGGAACTTGTGATCCTCCTGCCTTGGCTTTCCATGTAACTAAGATCCTAAGTAGCTGGGATTACACCACCATGCTCAGTTCTGGCAGTCACATTTTGAAAAACACAAAGAAACAAATAAAATTTATCTTAATAATAGTTTACTTAACCCAATATGTCCAGAATAGTATCATTTTAACACGTGACACTGGACATACTGCAAGGTTCCAATGGTCACATGTGAATAGTGGATACCCTATCTGAGAGCACAGTTTAGATGGTATGTATGTTCATACTTTAACAAAAATTACTTTCACTTTGGAAAATAGTAACAATGAATAGCTTACCTTCTGTACCTGGGCTTTGACCACCAGTCCTGGTAGCAAGTTATTAAGGGTCCAGTTTTGCTCCTCAGTAGCAATGGCAGTAGAAATTTCTGAATGCCCTATAGACAGACTAACAACTCCTCCATTGCCTTTCACCTCTTCAATTATGCAGTTCAAGTACTGACCCACCTTCAGTTTAGCACCTGGAAACACATCCCCAGCCCCCAAAATAAAAAAATACCTCCTTGAGAATGAGAAAGACTTTAACATGGGCCCAAACAACACCTGAAAAGAGCTATGGCCTACCTGCCCAATTAGCATCTAGTATTCCCCATATTCCCAATCACTAAGGGATCAACTACAAAAGGGAATCTGAAATTCAACTACCCCACAAAAATGAGAGAATCTCAACAAGCCATGGTTTAGAGGCCCTGGGGCCCCAAATTCAGTGAAATCATCTAGGTGAAGAAAATTGAAAATGGTCCATCAGATTTCAGTGAGACCCTACTACTCCCTGGCCCTTTGTATATCTTCCCTTCCCTATCAGCTAGAGTTAACCACCAATTTTCCCAAAGCCAAGCAACCTTCAGAGTCACCATTCTGTCATGCTACTCTGCAAAGTAGCATTTAAATATAATCCCCACATGCACCACCTCACCACCATGCAGTGGCCTTTCTTCTTGCTCTCACCTTTGTTCTTTTGTTGGACGTAGTCCTGGGCTTTCTTCAGTGGCAGAAAAGCTCTGGTTCCACTAACACCAATGTCCACTAGGTAGCCATGGTCTTCCAGGCTGGATACAGTGCCTGTCAGCAACTGGGGGAAAAGCAAGCATCCCCAAAAGTTCCAAGTTAAAGGCAATGGGACACACGACAAACATCCACTTCCGAACATGACTTTTAATCTTGACACTATGCCACAATCACAAGCCCCACTTTTAAACTTTAAGCCATAGTCCCACTAGAGAGAACAAAAGAGGAGAAGACATCAACTCTCTTTCTCCTAAGGCCTGAAGGATCTTCCAGTTTCCAGACAGTGAGGAGTGTTGAAAGGACAGAGCCTGAAGATTTTTCAAAAGATAGGAAAGACTCAATGTTATGCAGGGATGGGCTACATGGCCCTGCAAGGTCACTCCCAGAACCACCATTCCAGTCACCGTCATGTCTTCTCTAATCTCCTTCAAGACAAAAAAATCCTCTAACCTCTTTCACATTTTGTGGGAAGCCATGTGACTTAAACCTTTGAGACTATGTTCTCAAATGCAGAAAGGGAAGGATATCTATCTGCCTCATGGGTTGACTGTGAGATAAGGTGCTTAAAACAGTACCTGTCATGAAGAAGTCGCTCAACTTGGCAATTCCCTGCAACCTGGCTTACTTTTATTTCCTTTTTAACTATATTCTTTCAAACTTTCCAGGCCTGTCTCAAATCTCAATGCTTTTAACCAGACATTGCAAGACTACATTCATCTTCTGTTTCCTTAATTACCAGAGTACTTACTTATATGGTTGCAGGTTATTCTTTTGTACCTGTTGGATTTGAAGGATCCAAGCCAAGACTAAATTCCCCTTAATTTCCACAGAGCTGGATACAAAGTGATGGGGTATCCACTAGCAGCTGGCAGACTTATGGACCCATCTATCCTGTCCCCTGCTCTCAGCAACCCTCAAGCATTCTACACAATCTGCGAAGAAGTCTTGGTGAGTAAGGCACCATGAGGAACTCCTCACCAAGAGCAACACCCCCGCACCCCACCTCTGCTAAGGCTCCCTGGAGGCATTTTAGTGTGCCAGCTGCCAAATCTGAACTTGCTTGCGCTTTCTTCCTTCCAAGATAATGAAATTAGGCTCTATTTTTCAATACTCATTAAGCACCCAAAGCACTCTGAAGACCTTCCCTCCAGGAAAAGATCCATCTGTATGTAGCTATTAAGCTGAAAGTAAAAGGAGGTGGGGGAGGGAGAAGGCATGCTGCCTGCTCCTCTTCCCTGACCCCAGGTACATACCATGCCAGGCTTCAGAGCCTCAGCACTCAGCACTCTGTTGACATTTTGGGGGTTCAGAGATAGCTTGACACTTTTTTTGCCCCTCTCTGTGACGCTCAAACTGCTCACCACACATCTCACCAGCATTCCAGGTAAGAAAAGTTCAGGCAAGCGTAGCAGGTCCTGCATAATACCAATGAGAGAGAACTGATACATTCCCTTCCACTGAACCAAGAATCCGCTGCCTTGGCTCCGTGGCTTCTTATCCTTGAAACCAAAGAGTGAATCAATAGTAACCGTTCACCCACAAAAGAAGATGAGTTTGAGGCCAAGTTATAATCTTGATTCTTGAATCTTGAATTTCAGCATAAGGTCTCCAAATAACAAGCAGTTGTCAATGACTCCTCAGAAGAGCTGTCTATACAGTTCAATTCACAATACCTAGATTGTGGAACCAACCTGGATGCCCTTCAATAGATGAATGGATAAAGAAACTGGTAATATTACTCAGCCATGAGGAAGAATAAAATTATGGCATCTGCAGGTAAATGCATGGAGTTGGAGAATATCATGCTAAGTGAAATAAGCTAATCCCCAAAAACCAAAGGCTGAATGTTTTCTCTGATAAGTGCAGGATGATACAAAAGGGAGGGGGGAGGGTAACGGAAGAATGGTAGAACATTGGCCTGTGTAGAGAGAAATGAGGGGAGAGAAGAGGGCAGGGGGAAGGAAAAATGGTGGAATGAGACAAACATCATTACCCTATGTACATGTATGACTACACAAATGGTGTGACTCTACATCATGTACAGCCAGAGAAATGAAAAGTTGTACTCCATTTGTATACAATGAATCAAAATGCATTCTGCTGTCATGTATAACTAAATAGAACAATTATTTTTTAAAAAGAGGGGGCCGTCTATATTTACTGTCTCCACTTCATCTCCTACTCACTCTTCAGCTCAATGCAAACTTTCTACCGCTCTCACTCCACCATTTTATAATCCAAGAGAAACCATGGGTAACCTCCATGTCTCCAAATTCAATGGTCTATTTTATAGTCCTTCTCTTAAGTGACATTCATTTATTCATTTATTGGTGATGGCGACTACACTTAGGACTCCATGTATGCTAAGCATGCACTCTACCAGAGTTGCACCCCTAGCCCTCTTACAGGACCATTAAAAACATTTAACACTATTGACTACTCCTTTCTTTTTTTTTTGATGGTGCTGGGGAATTGAACCCTGGGCCTTACGCATGCTAGGCAAGCACTCTACCAACTGAGCTATATCCCCAACACCTGACTATTCCTTTCTTTAAACATTTCCTCCCTGGTTCCCAAGACCTTCTACTCAATGGGTTTCTTTTCTAACTCTCTGGTCCCTCCTGCTTTTTCTGATGGCAATTCTCCTTCAACTAAGCAATTAAAATACAGCATCTACTCTAGATTCAGTACTGCAGTCTCTTCACTCCAATTAGTGCTCCATAAGCAACTTCTTCCCCTTCATATCTTCAATCACCACCTACATAAAGACCCACACATTTATGTGCCCAGCCCACACTTCCCTGAGCTCAGTAAGCAGCAGTCCACCAGATGTCTCAACTGTACCTCAAACTCAACCTATCAGAGTCAATTCACAATCTTTTGCACAGCAAAAACCTAGGACTTGTCCCAGTCATCTCTCTCTACCTCACCACCATAGGGACTCTATCATCAGACAACGGCTTTACCTTCTCAGTCCTTGGTAAATCCTGGACCCAAGCTGCCATCAATCTCAGAGCCTGGACAACTCTATTATCCTCCTAACTGATCTGTAAGAATCTTCTTATGCCTTCTCAATCTTTTTCCTAACTTGTCCACGTGCCACCCATCCTAAGGAGCACAACTCAAGGACTTCCTATTGATTCTAGAATTAAAAACCTTAATATGGTCTACAAAGCCATATATGCTATGGCTTCCTCAGCAATCTGGCCCCACTCTCCTTTGCTGTCTCTACTCTAGCCATACCAGCCTTTTCTCTGTTACACAGCATACATCTTCTACCTGAACTCCTTTCCTTCTCTACCCAGGAAGCCCCCATCCTTCAGATTTCAGCTTAAGCATCACTTCCTTATAGAGATCTTCCAGGCTCCCTAGACTAAGTAAAAATCCCTTTATTGTTTATTTAAAAAAAAAAAAAAAAAAAAAAAACCACCTTATTATAAACTCTCATTGCACCTTTCCTTCTTAATACTTAGCAAAGTGGTAATTTTACATTTATTTGAGTATCACCTACTTCTAGTAACAGGTTTCATACAGATTTCCCTTACCTTTGGAGGTTCTTCTTGTGCCACATGTTCATTCAGCATTTTGGTATAGGCATCACAGATTTCAGTTACTTGCACAAATCCCTGGAGGCCATTAGGGAGACTGATAACCAGTTCCAGCTCATTTACTTCTTTCACACAACCCAAAATCCTCATTCCCTCACATAGGGACTAGAAGAGAAAAAAGGAAATGTGTACAGTAAGGAAGAGAACAGTGATGGGAGGTTAGAGGATCTGGCTTCTAGTACCAACTGCAACATTTAAAAGCTACAGGAATTTTGTGAATGAAAAAAAAAAAAACTTAAGTGTGAATATATACATGTACTTATCAGATATCTGAGTATTGTAAAAGTTCTAACTCAGGAAACAGTATTAACAGCACTGAGTTACTGGAAGACCCTTTTGCTTTCTCTCATATCCCAAGCAACCCAAATTCAAATGCCTGGCAGACACCATAGTGAAGGATGCAGGCCAGGGGAGGCAGAAGCAGTGTGGCATGCACAAGTTGATTCTGAAGAGTTACAAGCACTACGCAGTTCCTTGTGACCATAAACATGAAGGAACATGGGCATTTTCAAGTTTCACTAAGGGGTCAGAATCACATTTTCATGTAAAACCTCTAATTTTCTAATGTTGGCACCAAGTTAAACCATGTTTTTAAGTAAACTAGACAAACAAGATACTCCTACAGGCTGAATCTTTCCCCTCAAATCATTTGATTTCTTTTTTTACAATAACATATCAGGAGTTAATAATGTAAATTTTTTTTAATTTTTATTTTTTAATTGCAGATGTACACATACTTATATTTTATTTATTTATTTTTATGGGGTGCGAGGATCAAACCCATCGCCTTACACGTGCTAGGCAAGCACTCTACCTCTGAGTCACAATCCAAGCCCAATAATGTAAAATTTTAAGGAACATAAAGCATATCATATCTGAGGTAGTTTTTATACAATGAACGGGTACAAGCACAGAGGCATATGCCTATAATCCCAGAGGCTGGGGAGGCTGAGGCAGGAGGATCATGAATTCAAAGCCAGCCTCAGCAAAAGTGAGGCGTTAAGCAACTCAGTGAAACCCTGTCTCTAAATAAAATACAAAATAGGGCAGGGGATGTGGCTTAGTGGTTAATCCTAGTGACAAAAAATAAAAATAAAAAATAAAATGGGTAGAATGACAGCTAAATTTACTATCAGTTCAAACCTCTCAATCTATTAAAACAAAAGTCCCATGAAAATACAATCAAGGGCTGGGGTTATAGCTCAGTGGTAAAGCGCTTGCCTAGCATGTGTGAGGCACTGGGTTCAATTCTCAGCACCACATATCAATCAATCAATCAATCAATCAATCAAATAAAGGTCCATCAACAACTAAAAAAACATTAAAAAAAAAAAAAAAAAATCAAGACCACAGCACCTTTTAAAAAAGGAAGACCCCAGGCACTGGTTAGCAATCAAAGGAAATAATACTCAACACTTGCAAAAATCTTACAGACACATATATGAAATCTACACATAAAAGGCAGACATGAAAGAAAAGAAGACCACAAACTTAAGCAAAGTATTATGGCAAAAGGAAAACAAAACTTTAACAAACCTCAACACTAAGAATTTCAAATTTCTCTTTGATAGTCTTGCTGTTTTCTTTTTTTTCAATTTTCAACTTTTTTATTTTTGCTGGTCCCTTCTGGCTCTTTTTCCTTTTAGTGGATTCTTCTTCAGTAGAAATCTAAAGGGGGGAGAAAGACCCACAAAGATCTAAAAGAATGAGAAGTAGCAATCCTGGTCTTTCCCTCACATTTCAGGCCATCTGTCACCTTATTTTATTACTCTGCTACGCTCCCTCTCCACTCCCAACTGTTCCTTTAATTACTGCTGTAATCTCAACTCTCCCACTCAGTCATCACTGCCAAGGTCTAAGAAACCTCCTTCACATTCCCAAAACCTTTTCTCTCCTGTATTCTTCCTCCCTTGACTGGGATGAACACTGAGGTTCCCTAGCTTGAGAAGCAATATGGAACACTGCATAAAAATGGAATCTGGGGTCAAGAGACCCAAGTTAAACTCTCAAACTCTTTCATGATAAGCTATGCAGTTTTAGTAAATATATAACCACCCTGAGCCTCAGTTCCTCATAGTGGAACTGTGATTTCTACTTTACAGTATAGTGGAAAGATTACATAATATAGATTTAAGGCCATACACTCAAATGTTAGTCTCTCTAATATTTAGAGTATAGTCTACCTGAAGTGAGACTATAAATTCAAATGCAAATTCTGACCATTTTATGTGGCAAGAACCCCATTTAAAAATATAATAATCAAACTGCTTTTTTTTTTCATCCTTAATCAACATGGCACAGAATTCCTAAAGACAAGGTACAATACTGCATCAAACCCAAACACTAAATGTCATGCTTCAAAAATACAGCTTTGTGATGGTACAGCCTCTCTAACGAGTTCAATTACAGAAGTCAACTTCAACAAAAAACAAATCTGGAAAATAACACAGTCTCAAACATGGCTGATTCTTCACAAGGATGCCAAGAGAGAAAGTCTCTAGTGAGTCTCACCAAAGCAAGATATAACCTACATCAAATAAGTTGTCGTGTTCAACTGATTCCTGGAAAGATTTCTCTAATTTGTGGGTCTTTCTTGTACCCCCTCGGGGGAAGTTTTCTTCCACAGTTGCCATATTTGGGTCTCCTAAAAACAATGCAAAGAATAATGGTGAAATGTAGTACTGATGGCAGGTTTCATAAAGACTGTGATCAATGAGACAGAGAACCTTCTAGTGATATGCAAGACAAGTTTTTCCCCCATATTTTTTATTGGTACCTTATAGTTGTACATAATGGTAGGATTTGTTGTTATATATTCATACACATACACAATATAACAATATAATTTGGCCAATTTCACTCCCCACTCCCCAGTCCCTGGTCCCTTTCCTCTGTTCTACTGATGTCCCTTTGATTTTCATGAGATTCTCAACTCGCACCTTTTTCTTTCTCCTCTCTGGTTTCCAGTAGGAGAGACAACATATGACCCTCGAACTTGAGTTTAGCTTATTTTGATTAACATAATGGTCTCTAGTTCCATCCATTTGACTACCAATAACATAATTTCATTTTTATTTATGGCTAAATAAAACTCCATTGTGTGTGTGTGTGTGTGTGTGTGTGTGTGTGTGTGTGTGTGACATTTTCTTTATCCACTCCTCTGTTTGTGAATATCTAGGCTGGTTTCATAGTTTGGCTACCATGAACTCTGTGGCTTTAAACATGGGTGTGTGTGTTGCTATAGTATGATGACTTTAATTCTTTAGGCTAAATACCAAGGAGTAGTAAAACTGGGTTCACATGAAGATAAGATTTAACACTATGACACAGATGGTTGAGATATGAGGTCTCTGTTAATCCATATTTTATCTTTCCAAATATCTCTGCTTCAAAACCACAAACCACTCACCTTGAAAAAGACTTAATAGATTCAATGTAGCAAATACTCCTTAAGCAGCTACAATTATGTCAGACATACAGAAATAAACAAACACTTACCTTCAAATGCACACCTTTTAAAAGATTAAATAAGCTGGGTGCAGTGGTGCACACCTGTAATCCCAGCAATTCAAGAGACTGAGGCAGGAGGATCTCAAGTTCAAGAACACAGCCTCAGTAAGGTCTAGGCAAGTCTGGGCAATGTAGTGAGACCCTGTTTCAAGATAACAGGCTGGAGATGTAGCTCAGTGGTAAAACACATCTGTGTTCAATCAAAGGGGGAAAAAAAAACAAACAATTATACAAGTAATTTAAAATACAAATCAGGTTGGGTGCAGTGGCCCACACATGTAATCCCAGCAGCTCAGCAGGCTAAGGCAAGTACAAAGTCAGCCTCAGCAACTTAGAGAAGGGTAAGCTCTTTTCCGAGAGATCTTTTTCTTAGAGAGATCCTGTCTCAAAAAAATAAAAAGGGCTAGGGATGTGACTCAGTGGTTAAGCGCCCCTGGTTCAACCCCCGCTGCCAAAAAATAAAATACAAATCAGATTGCAAACCATAAACAAAGAGCTTTAAAGTTGTACTTCAGTAAAGAAGGCAAGCTTCATAAAGAAGATGCTTTTGAATTCAATATTAAAGTAAATGGAAAAGTCTATTATTTCAATAAACACCAATAATTTGCCTATCAATTGTCAATGGCTCGCTGTTGCCTTTCTTTGAACAATTGTTCAACTATAGGGAAAATTAAAAGAATAGTAATTAGTGTTAAATTTTAAAAGGTTGAGATTTCGGGGAGAAATTCTGAATTAGAAATAGGCAGTTGAGGTTTACTTTGGCAAGTAAGATTCTCACGTAGGGGACGCGAGAGAGCAGTAATAAAGAATATGGACTGGCAAAGAGGGGACTGGCGGCAAGGAAATCAAGTAGGATTTAAATGCAATAGCAGAGAAACCATGAAAACCAGAACTGGGTACAAGTGAGAACTTAAGAGGGGCTGGTTCTGAGAGATACTTGGGAATAAAAATCTAGAAGGGCTCGAGACTTAAGGAGGTAACGACCGGGAAAGAGCTTAAGATTCGGAATCAAGGTATGAGAGCATACTTCATAGAAACAGTAAAATGCAAAGGGTCTAGTTTGCTGGAAACTCAACCCTCAATCTCATTTCAGATAAAAGGAAACTGAGGCTCCAACAACTAAGCCATCCAGGAGGAAAGAAGGAACTTGGGCTACTTCCCGAGGATAGCCTGGAGTTACGGGAACCACTAGAGCAGAACTAGGCTCGACTGTACGAACCACTCATTGCAACAAGTGGGTGCGTGGCAGGGACCCAAGGTACCTGGCCCCGAAGCAGACCTGAGAGCCAAGAAATTTCCTCCCTTCTTGCTTGCGACCTCACTCACCAGCTCCTCGCCTCTCTACCTCGGAGTCGGTCCAGACGTACTCACACACGCGGAGACCAATACACTTATAAGCGCATGATGCTCTTCCGGAAGCGTGGGCGGGCTCAACGCTCTACTTCCCTTACTAGTCGCAGACTACAGGGCCGGGAAGCTTTCTGTAGACAGGAAGCGGAAGGGCGGGACTTGGAGCCCTAGCCAATCGACGCGGGAGGCTGAGTCGCTGTGGCCCGTGGAACTCGAACGGAGACTGTTTCTTCCGGTTGGGCCCAGGAGTTAACTGTGTGCGTTGAAGGACGTCGGCTGCGGAATTCTGCCTTTGGCCAGGTAAGTGAGGACTGCTGCCCTGCCTCGGACCTAGCACCTTAGCGTTGCGGAGCTGACCTAGACTGACCGTTTCTGGTTCGGGGACCCCACGAGGTCTTCTCTTGGGGGGTCGATAATTGGGGAACGGGAGAGTAGGTAGAGAAAATGAGGATCGAGGCCCTGAGGCGCCGGCAGCAGCCAGGAAACCTCTGGGCGCTGCGGTTAGGCTCACCCAAAGGCTCGGCCGCTTCCCAAGATCCTTAGATTGCTTTTTCTAGTGGGAAAAGATGAGAGCCATCGCAGGAGTCTCCCAAGGTCACCCACTGATAAAGATTGGATGAGGACTCGGACTTCTGACCCCATCTCTCTTTTCGTCTGTAGGGCTGTAGATGTTTGTTGACACTAAGCTGTGATTTAGAAACTGACGACCAAGCCTCCTGTAGTTGTGTGGCAACCTTTGTCAGAGCGAGAGCGAGTGTGGCCCGACCCTTTTCTCCAGGCCTGCGCACGACAAGCGGGTTCGATCCGCTGTCTATCAGCGGAAGGCCTTCCTGAGAGGAGAGCTGCGGCTCTCACTTGTGGTTTTTACCCCTAACTGGTGATCTCACCAGTCCAGGTGGACGTCGAGTCAGACAGCGGAATGGCAATATCGAGAAACAGAAAGAGCAAGGGCAACTGGTCATTTAGGTCTTTAATGAAATGATCATTTTATAGGCAGAAACAGGCTTGAAAGGATTGGTTATATTTAATAGTGGTTAGCGACTTAATTAGAAATAAAAGAGGTGACACATCTATTTAGACTTTCCCACAAGCAGCCATTTAACATAAAATCACAAGTTCACAAGGAGTGTTAGGTGATTTTTCTCCTTCATTTGCATGGCTTTCTAAGCTGTGTGATAAAAAGGAAAGCAAGTTTCAGTTCGTTTATTCCACAAAGGGTACTCTAACACAAGGGTTCCTATCTTTGCCCTAAAATAACTTGCGTTTGTTGAAGGGTGCAGACCTAGATGTTTTGAGGCTTACTCCCATTGTTTATCTCACCTCTGCCCCTCCATATCAGCCTTTACTGAGTTGTCCTCCTTTAAGACACACTTTAAATTTCAGTTCCTATGTCATGCCCTTTCCTGGGGTAAAAATTGTTTTGAGGAATATTAAATATCAGCCTTCTATATTGTGTAAATTAGAGTGAAATTTAAAGCATCATAATATTGTTTCGGTTGAACATCACTTCCTCCTAAAACGTTTTGTTAGACACAGGTAATAGTGGTTATCAGTTTATGATTAGTGGCGCACACTTGGAATCCCAGCAGCTTGGTAGGCTAAGGCAGGAGGATTTTGAGTTCAGAGCTAGCCTCCACAATTTAGTGAGGCCTTAGGCAACTCAGTGAGACCCTGTCTCTACATAAAATATAAAAGGGGCTGGGGGTGTGGTTCAGTGGTTTAGCACCCCTGGATTCCATCCCTGGTACCAAAACAACAACAACAACAACAACTGACATCATCCCATAATTTTTTAAAAAGTATCATGAATGAAAAATCTGCTTTTTTTTTTTTTGCAGTGCTGGGGATTGAACCCAGGGCCTTGTGCTTGTGAGGCAGGCACTCTCCCCAGCCTGAAATATATGCTTAATAGGTTTAGTAAAGTAAAACAGTTGATATGAAAACTACATCATATAGGTTTCCTTTGTTGTTGTTGTTGGTTTTTTTTTTTTTTTTTTTTTTTTTGGTACTGAGAATTGGACCCAGGAGTGCTTATCACTGAGCTACATCCCAGCCCTCTTTTTATTTTGAGACAGTATCTTGCTAAGTTGCTGAAGCTAGCCTTAAACTTAGTCCTCCTGCCTCAGCCTCCTGGGTCACTGGCATAAAGCTTTCTTTTAATGTAGTCTTTCCTAATTGGGTTAAACTGGCCAAGACCTGTGAAGGGACTCCAAGAACCTTTCTGAACCATTTTTTCAAATTAAGATCTCAAATTCTTTGCACATGAATGCTCCTGAAGGCCTTTGAATGGTAAATAGAGAAGTGCCGGTTTCCATAGCAACAACTCCCTCTTCATTTCAAGACCCAACTGAGTCATTGCCACTGCTTACAAATCTCCCCCCTGAAGTCAACTGACTGGTTTGTGTTACCAGTCAACTCAGTGTACCATAAGTTGTTGTAGGTAGGTGGTCACACATATGAATTTCCGACTGATACTCTGATATTTCTGGTGACCTTTTGAATATGTTTTTGTTTTTGTTTTTTGTCATACCAGAGATTGAACCCCCAGTGCTCAACCACTTAGACACAACCCCAGCCCGCCCCCCCCCCTTTTTTTTTTTTCATTTTGAAACAGGATCTTGATAAGTTGCCGAGACTGGCTTTGAACTTGGAATCCTCCTGCCTCAGCCTCCCGAATCACTGGGATTGCAGGTTGTGCCACCATGCCCACCTAAACATGTCTCTATTTCTTATTATTTAAAAAAAATACATAACTTTTTAAAATACACAGGAACTGTGGACATTATCCTTCTTAAAAGGTTGCTATATTTTCTAAACAATAACATTTGTTTCCACTACTGCAGTGTTCATTAGAATTAACTAGTGGCCTTATTAAAACAGCTGCTAGGCCCTAGAGTTTCTGATTCAGTAGGCCTATGGCGGAGTCTGAGAATCGGCATTTCTAACAAGTTTCCAATGATGCTGATGCTTAGTGGTTTAGACTTTGAGAGCCATTAATGTGCTCTTAACATCCAGAAATTGGGGATTTTTTGTTTGTTTATTTGGTTTGGTTTGGTTTGGTTGGTTTTTGGAGGGGGGTACCAGGGATTGACCTCGGGGCCACTCAACTTCGAAGTCACATCCCCAGCCCTATTTTGTATTTTATTTAGAAACAGTGTGTCACTGAGTTACTTAGCACCTCGCTCTTACTGAGGCCAACTTTGAACTCCCAATCCTCCTTCCTCAGCCTCCTGAGCTGCTGGGATTACAGGTGTGTGCCACTGTGCCTGGCTCAGAAATTGTTTTTTGTTTTTTTTAACATTACTTGGGGACCTCTTTCCACAATAGTGCACAAAGTTCTATGTACATTGTTATTTCCTCCAACAGACACCATTTATTAACCTCATGTAGATGGACTTTTCAGTTTTTCCAGTTTCTTACGTTCATAAAAAACAGTATTCTTGTATAATGGGGTCTTGCTATGTTGCCCAGACAGGCCTCAAACTCGAGATTCTCCTGCCTCAGCCTCCTGAGTAGTTGGGATGACAGGTGTGTGTCACATACCTGGTTCATAAACAATTTTTCAGTTACAATTCTTAAACCACATAATGTATTTCCATCTCATAATATTTCACATTTCTTTTACCATTTGTAAGATCAATTATCCTGTTATGTTGTGCCTTTTTTCCCTGGCATTCTATATATTTTTCCTTTCCTAAGATAATTAAAATGTTTGCCCAGGTTTTCTTCCTGGAGTTTTTGGTTTCAGGGTTTACAGAAACATCCTTTATCTATTTTAGCATAACAAGTTAAGAATTTCAGCTCCAGTGGCTAATATCAACTCCATTTAGTAGATGACACCTTGTTCACCCTCCCGTGGAAGTCCTAAGTGATTTATAATACAAAAAAATTATGAGAGCAGGAGCTGAGAATTAAGCTGGTAGTCACCTCTGAGAAAATTTGGAAAGTATCACAAGCTCCAACTTTCCACTAGTCTTAAAACTGGTTAATTCAATATACAGTGAACCAGTGTGGATAGAGCCTGGAATTAAAACATTAAGCTATACTGGTTCAGGGTTGACTTAGTTACTATGTTCTTTTCCTGTGCTAAATGATTTGACATTTCTGAGGTGTTTATTAAATAGCAATCAAGGAACTGGGGTTGTAGCTCAGTGGTAGAGCACTTGCCTAGTACAGGTGAGGCACTGGGTTCAGTCCTCCGCACCACATATAAGTAAATAAAATAAAGATACTATGTTCATTTACAACTAAATATATATATTGTATATACTAATATATATATGAATAAAAAGAAATAGCAATCAAGATGAAGTTCTACTTCCAAAAGCTCCTTGTAACTGGCAAGGCTTTTTTTTTTTTTTTTCCTTTTTTTTACCATTTTCGTTTACCATTTTCGTTACTCCTGTGTTGGGTGAAATGTAGATAAAATTTTACAATAGTTCTTTGCACTGACTTTTGAGTTTTTTAACTAAGGGGGGAAATCCTTATTTTAAATTGCTTCCAAATCAATTTATTGTTGCTTTCTTTTCTTTTTTTTTTAAAGATTGAAATCATGGCAGGTCCAGAAACTGATGCCCAATTCCAATTCACTGGTATTAAAAAATATTTCAACTCTTATACTCTCACTGGTAGAATGAATGTAAGTATTGATGATATCTTTGAGCAGTTGTATTTTGCAATAATATGGGTATAACCGTAACTTTTATTTATATTTTTCTTTCTTTTTTAGTGTGTACTGGCTACATACGGAGGCATTGCTTTGGCTGTCTTATACTTCAAGCTAAGGTCTAAAAAAACTCCAGCTGTGAAAGCAACATAAATGGTAAGTTAACATTTCCAACTCCATAACTTAGCCAGTTTGATGTTAGCCCCTACCCCCACTATAAAAGTAAACTATTGTCATTTTTGCAAATTTTATTGCAAAAAGAAAGGCAAAAATATCACCCATATCTTACTACCCTATTTTTGTTGATTTAACTTTTTGATTTAACTTTTTTTTTTTTTTTTTTTTTTTCTTAAGTTGATGGACCTTTATTTATAGGTGGTGCTGGGAATCAAAACTAGTGCCTCACACATGCTGGGCAGTGCTCTGCCACTGGGCCACAACCCCAGCCTGGTTTAACTCTCTTTTAAAATGTATTTCATTAGTCCAGGGTTGTGGCTCAGTGGTAGAGTGCTTGCCTAGCATGTGTGAGGCACTGGGTTTGATTCTCAGCACCAGACTTAAATAAATAAAAATAAAGGTCTTTCAACAACTAAACAAATTTTTAAAAAAATAAAATGTATTTTATTTAATTTCCAGTAGTTTTGGTCATATCTTTAATTTTATAACAACTTTTTTTATAATCTGAATGCACTGTTCATTGACATAGGAATTAGCCAGAAGAAATCTAATAGAATTTTTTGAAAATATTACAATGAATGCTTTTGAGCATGAAGTATAGTCTATATCTATAAATGTTTCCTTAGGCTAAATTGCTTTCCCAAAGGATTGTGGGGTACCAACTTTGTAAAAGGGTGTGTCTTGTCTTGGCCAATGTGCAATTGGTTTCTAATTTTTGCTAATTTGATGAGTAAAATAAATTTGTGTCCCTTTTTACTATTTGTATTTTCCTTAGCATTGTTTTTATCCTTATTTTTTAGATGACATATATATGCTCTTTACATAATAGTTTTTTTTCTTTTTTTTTGTTTGTTTGTTTGTTTGTTTTCTTGACAGCGCTAGGAATGAAACCCAAGGCCTTATGCAGCCTGGGCAAGCACTTTCCCACCTAAGCTGCTCCCTAACCTTAACTGACCTTTTGTATACAGTTGCAAATATTCTTTTTGGTAGTTTCTTTGCTAGTTTTAGTTTTCATATAATCATCTTTTCTCTGAATTCCCATAAAGTTTATTGTCTTATAGTTCCTCCTCAGACCCTATTTGCCCATTCTTTTTTTTTTAAGTTATGGATGAACACATTATCTTTATTGATTTATTTTTATGTGTGCTGAGGATTGAACCCAGCACCTCACAGGTGCGAGGCAAGCGCTGTAACACTGAGCCACAACCCCAGCCTCCCCAGTTTCCCATTCTTAAATGAGTTTGTATGTGTGGTGTTAGCAGCAGGTAATACTCAGGAATTCCAAAATCCAGATATTCATCTTACATAGCTCTTTCTTAAAGAGTAATTTTTCTTCTGTGAAGGTTTTCCATTCAAAACTGTTGACCTTAACTAGGCACAGTGGCACCACTTGGGAGGCTGAGACAGAAGGATCCCTGAGTTCAGAGTCAGTCTCAGCAACAGTGAGGTGCTAAGCAATTCAGTGAGATCCTGCCTCTAAATAAAATACAAAATAGGGGATGTGGCTCAGTGGTAGAGTGCCCAAGTTCAATCCCCAGTACCCAAAAAAAAATTGTTGACCTTAGGAGATTGCATATTTCAGAATATGGTGGTCCATGGCTTCTTCCTGACAAACAGGTAGTATTTTGTCCATTTTCCATGCAAGTTAACTCCTAACTTTGTGAGAGTGGTAGTATCCTCATAAAAACGTTAAATTATACCTCAATTTTTTTTTTTTTTTTTTGCGGTGCTGGGGATTGAACCCAGGGCCTTGTGCTCTACCAACTGAGCTATCTCCCCAGCCCTATACCTCAATTTTAAGTTACAGATGCACATCTCCTTTCTGCTACTTAAAATATTACTTTATATACTTGACTATTCCATAGTTTGCCTTTAGGATCATACTGAATTTGCTGGCACCTCTTTAAACAGGGACTATTAGATTAAAATGTATCAATCTGAAAGATGCCTTAATTGTTTTGGCCTTACTCCTTTAAGAATCTGATGGATTTACATTCAGTTCTAGGGATTTATAGATAGTCCTATCCTAGTAATTACTAAATGTCTTAAAAGTAGTGTTGGGCACATTTATGTCAACATTGTCTTTGCTTTGTTTATAGGATTCTAAAATGTGTGACCTCATCTGTTAAGTTCCCATCCCTGGAGAAGCTAATGTCAGTTCATCGTGTAATATTCAATTTGTACAATAAATTATGAACCTGGAAAAGCTGGTTGTCTTTATTTACAAGATATCAAAAATATAAAAACTGTACAAAATGCAACAAAGGCAAAAACTGGCAGTGACTTGGTCTAAATCTTTTAGTTTTCCAAAGCAAGGCTCAGTACTGGAGGTAAGCAACTGAAATGTCTGTCTGACTTCAAGTGTACTAGGTTGTATGTAGCCATTTTAGCTGAAGTAGAACATGGTAGCTAAATCTCTTTACCTGTTTAGAGAGTGTTTTGGTGCACTCAAAACTCAAAAGGTATAAATTGAGATGTCAGTGGGTGGTTGTACTTCATCTACATCTTAGGAAGGAATTATAGTTCACCCTACCCAGTTACATAAAGTCCACTAATCACGGGCCAAGAAAAAAAAGTTAGTGGATCATTTAACATAGTACTTGAGTGCCATACAGTAACTTCATTTTTTACAGCAGAAACATACATGCTCATAGAATTCTTCAGCTAAAATTCAAGACAGTATTATATTTCTTAATTTGAATCTTGAAGCAGGATGAATTTTTAAGATCAAATTTTTTTCTAGACATAATAAATTAAAATAGCATTTGAACAGAAAATGCATAGTTTCCACACAATCCAAAGCACCATAAATGTCCCCTCCATGAACATAATATCTCTCTTATTCAACTAACGGAAATTAGTTAAATGTGGTTGCTGTAGAAACGTGGAACTGTCCTGTTCAGATTTTCTAAGCAGCATACTTCCAGATCCATATAGACAACATTCTTTG
The DNA here is from genome assembly GCF_902686455.1 of Sciurus vulgaris. Lineage (NCBI taxonomy): Eukaryota > Metazoa > Chordata > Mammalia > Rodentia > Sciuridae > Sciurus > Sciurus vulgaris. The sequence goes on from NC_136464.1 coordinate 25,892,762, forward strand.
TAGCTTAAATATTAATCACTGAGGTATTTGCTTTTAGTCTCCCTTTTTCAAACAGTAGCTTCCAAAAGGTCTTTAATACCGATGGTTTATTGCGGACTATAAGCTCCTGCAGCTAGAACCAAGTTTCTTCGAGTAAAATGGAGGTGTACAACTGGTGTTGATTTGGTCATATATGTACCCAATAATAACTCCTGTGAATTCTCAGGTAAATTTATATGCCCAGTGGCTGTAGTAAAGTCATCAGTCTCTAAATCTTCAAATGCTTTGATGGCATCCCATAACCGAACAGTATTATCCATTGAACCTAAGGGGAAGTTAAAGGAAACTATTAGTTGTGCCATCACATTTAGATTCTGACATTTTGCTTTATATACTTTGTGTTTACTATATATTTCTGATGAAAAATCTAAACCTTTACCACAAAGCCATTAATAATCATTTACCTGATGCCAAAATTTCACCATCTCTACTAAACCTAAGTGAACAGACTGTATCAGTATGGCCTTTTAATTCTCCAACCATCAAACCATGTCCAATATCCCAAAGGAGTACTCTGCCATCTGTTGCTCCTGTAGCCAGGAATCTCCCATTGGGAGAAAATGTCAAGGAATGAATTGGTCCCTAGAAAAGAAGTCCATGGAAAGGATCAAAGTAGAGTTAAGTATATCTATGGAAATAAGACAAAGTTAGAATTTTAGTTTAGTGGTATGAATATTATCTTTAAAATGTATGAGTCACTGGTTATTTTTAAAAATACTTTTATCTGGAAAGCATCTTTATGTGCTGGAATAATGAAGTTTTGTATAAAATACCTTGTGCCCAGTGAAGATCCTTACACAATTACCATTCAGGACATCCCAGAGCCGCACAGTTCTGTCTGCAGAGCCCGTAGCAACATAATTCGAATTTGGATGAAATCTGGTACAATTCACATCAGCAAGATGGCCAGCAAATATCCTTAAAGGCTGATAATGGTCTGTAGCCCAGAGCCTTTTTAAAGTTATGGAACACAAAAGATGATGATTAGGAGTTAAGTGAGAAAGGCCAAAATAGATGGGTCCCCATTAAACTAGTCAACTATAGGAAAGAAGACAGAATGACAAACTAACGTCCTTAAGAAAAAGAATTGATCTGGTACAAATCTTTAATCTTTATAATTCTTTAATTTTCTTTATTTACTGTATTTACTATTTCTGTATTCCCCCTTCCTCATCTCTAGTCCTAGTTTAGTCTAAATCATTAAAATATATTTTCCCCTAGTTTTGTGTACCACATAATTAGTTTCTAGCCTGAGCTACCTCATATGTAACTTAAAGAGATGATAGGGAAACAAAGCTACTCACAGTGGTAGTGGAAGAAATAATCATCTAATGGGGGAGATGTTATAAGCTAACATAAAAGCAGGACTCTTATAGACAATTATTAATACAGTAACTCCTATCCCAAATTCATTTTCAAATAACAGATATAAATTCAAATGTTCTCCAAAAGTTGATCTTTCTTGAATAATGGAAGTGAGAATTAGTTTGGGTGAAGTTGGAAATGTTCAACAAAAAACCATTCTGTTCACTGAAGAGACGCAATCACAAGATCACAGTATTCTTACCGAGCTACTCGGTCATGACCCCCTGATACAAAATAATATCCATATGGAGAAAACTGTGTGTCCCATACTGGGTAGTTGTGTCCTTTATATCCCACCAAGCAAGTAAATGTTTGAAGGCTCCACAATCTAACAGTTCCATCCTCTGAAGAGGAAAGCAGATAGTTCCTATAAGAAGAAAAGATGATAAATTTGATTCCCAGAATAACATCTGGTTACCTGCCCAAGTTCTCCTTACATTTGAACATAACAAATGTGCCTTATTGACATGTTACATCTCTCTCTGAATTTACACATGGAAATCACATATAACAAAAGCCGAAAGTACTAACCTACTAAAACCAAACGTTAGCCTTGACATTACATATAGTGAACACCTACTGAATGAGATTAGATGAGATTAGAGTATTAAAACAGTTAAGGGTAAATGTCAATTCTTTAAAAAAAAAAAAAAAAAAAAAAATGTTGGGTAATTAAATGTATAGTAAAATAAGCTCAATTGGGAAAATTTAAGAAATGTGCTATGTCATGTAAAACTCAACCATTTTTGGCTCTAAAATGGAGATGCTATTTTTCTATCATATATAAGTTGTATAAGAATTAAAGAGGAGGGCTGGGTTGTGGCTCAGTGGTACAGCACTTGCCTGGCATGGGTGAGGTACTAGGTTCGATCCTCAGCGCTACATTAAAAAAATTAATAAAATAAAGGTATGTGTCCATCTACAACTAAAAAAAAAAAAAAAAACTTTTTTAAAAGAATTAAAGAGGTGATTGGAAGTGTAGCTCAGCAGTACAGCATGTGTTTTGCATGTACTTGAAGCCCTGGGTTTAATCTCCAGCACCCACCACCCTGTAAAAAAAAAAAAAAAAAAAAAAAGTCTTGTAGGGGGTGGGCAGACTATAGACGTGCTAATATTCTACATTTTTCAGGTATAAATACAGAACCTAACAATTTTCACTAAAATCAGAAATAAATCTGAAATCAAATAAAAATGTATCATCTGTCAAACAATTAAAAAAAAAAACTCATTCAAAAAGTTTTATAGAGGAAAACCTTAATGGATTGAAAGCTATTATCTAGCCAAGTAAGATACAGATGGTCTTATGAATACAAAATACCCAACCCCATTACTATACAACATTAGAGACCATGAAAAACAGGTAAATACCTAAACAAACTTCTGAAATCATATGGCTAAAGGCAAGAAAAACCTAAAATAGTCATTATAAATTTCCTTTTTTTTTATTAATTTTTGCTTGTTTGCTTGCTTGTGACATGGTCTCTCTAAGTTGCCAAGGTAGGCCTCTGACATACAATCATCTTGCTTTGACCTCCTGAGTAGCTGGGATTACAGGTACACACCTCATATCACAGTGCCCAGATTTCTTAGTACTTTTGATTATAGAAAAGATAAAGCTCCAGTTGGTAGCTAGTATGCCATTAGTATCAGGAATTTATCTTCTGTGTACCAATAGGCAATGCAAGTACTCAAGCAATCCAATCCCTATTAGGGTTATACAAAGCTCAAGCTGATTTTTGAAACCCAGTAAGCCCTGAACTGTGCATCTTGAGTCTATAAATTGAGATATATATGAAGTTGCTATCTTGTACACCAATACCTCAAAATGAATTAGCAAACGGCAAGATTCTAAAAGATAATGAATGACAGGGAACCATGAAATTTTTCTAACAAAATTTTCTAGGCATTTGTACTGTTTCCAGTAGTTGATTTTTATATTACCTCCACATGGTATAGCAATATTTAATTTTTATTGTTTGAATTTTACCTATCTGGACTGAAGCTGGCTCCATAGACAGGCCCACTGTGACCATATAAAATCTTCAACTCACTTGCAGTTTTCTCATCCATGATTCTTTCTAAGACATCGTCTGATTCTTTGTCTATGAGGTTAAGATCTAAAATGGTCCAGAAATATTTTTTTAAGTACATTAATCAAAACGTTTTAAGGCAATTACATTACAGTTCAGGAGAGGAACTAACATTTGAATAGTTCTTCCTGTATACTAACCACTTTGCTAATGTGTCTAAATTAGGTGATATCATTCCAGTGTAGGAGAGCAAACTGAGGTTCAGAACAGTTAGTTTGCTAGTGTGCACACAGGTACTTAGTATTGGAACCAGAGTTGAAACTCAAGTTTGCCCTTTATACCACAGTTTTACAAAAATGAAAAATATGGAAATACTACAATAATTTTAAATGTGTTACTCTGTTTAGGTAATTTGTTTAGCAAAAAAAAAAACTTTAATTCTGAACTTATTAGTTCTTTTTTAGCCAATTTTATGGTTGAAACTAAAAGTATTCTTCCACTATTTAAGATTTTCTGAGGGCCAGAGAAATTAAACCAGCCTAGTACCTCCATCTTTTGACTGCTATTCTGGTGCTCTTTCACTATTGGGAATGTCAGCATCATTAGTTAAAGCAATCAAATGAATTTCTGCAAAGATCAGAACCTCCTGTATCTATTCCATGGAATCAAGACTGGTGTAGACTAATTGAAGGTTTATACCAAAAGGTCATCTCAGTTACCTGATGCTTGTTTGACACTACGAAGCTTTTTAGGTGTCACAGACCATACTCTAACTGTTGAATCTGCAAAACCTCCAGCAATCAGACTAGAATCATCAGTGACATCCACTGCAGTGAGGCCCTGCCAATAAAAAAAGTTTTATACTAAACAATACCCTTTTGGAGGAAAAAAAAATACAACCACATGTTAGAGAATTCATAACGATGGCTATTTTTCCTCAGAAAAGATCATTTGAGATTACATTCTCCTATAAAACCCTTGAAAGCTCTCATTTGAGGAGCATGTTATTATTTACCCACTTTTTCCCCCTCTATGGAATGCATGACAGGAAATGTTTTTGTACTTTATTGAATATATCCTCAGTAACTTATTATAAGTAGTCTATAAAGACATGTAGGATTTATTGTTGTTGTTATTCTTGTTTTGTTTTTGTACTGGAAATTGAACCCAGAGGTCCTTAATCACTGAGCTATAGTCCCAGTCCTTTTTATTTTTTATTATAGTTTTGAGAACAATATACAACTTACAGCATGGATTAATTAAGATACTTTTAGCTGCAGGTGAAATAAATCCATGTCAAACTTTCATAAAGGGGGAAAAAGGGATAGTCTGGGCCCTCATAAAGGAAATGTCCAGGGTTACACCAACTTAAGACATGGTTAGATCCAGATACTCAAGACACCATCCAGTCTCCAGCTCTCTCTATCTCACAACTCAGCTATCATCTGAGTCAGTTTCATTCTCAGGCAGTTTTCTCCTTGGGGTGGCAAGATGGCCCCCAGCAGCCTGGGGCTTATATTCTATTGGGTTAGGGCAACCCAGCTGTAGTCATTTGAGTGAGAGAAGAGTTATATGTGAGGCTCCAGGGGTGGGTCAGTGACTACTCAGTCCATTGTTCCTTATCTCCATTATTTCATCCATAAAACGGGTGATGTGGAATTCAAAAGATAGTGCAGGTCAGTAAGGAAATCAGGAGGTTTGGATTCCATCCCTAACAATGTGTGACCTTGAGTTAGTCACTTCATTTCTCTGGGTTTATGTATCTTCCTATTTTACAGCTACTCATGTTCCTGGTTTAAATTAAAGCTGGTGGATTAAACTTCTTCCACTAAGCTTCTGCTAGCCTGCAGGGTTTTGTCCTGAAGGGGTCTTAAGGCTCACAGCACTGGGAAGGCCTCATTAACAGGAGGGAATGCTTTCTTTTTTTTTTTTTTAATTTATTTTTATTGTAAACAAATGGGATACATGTTGTTTCTCTGTTTGTACATGGAGTAACAGCATACCATTTGCATAATCATACATTCACATAGGGTAATGAGGTTTGATTCATTGTTTTTTCCTTCCCCCCCACCCCTCCCACCCCTCTTTTCCCTCTATACAATCCCTCCTTCCTCCATTCTTGCCCCCCCTCCCACCTCCCATTATGTGTCATCATCCGCTTATCAGTGAGATCATTCACCTTTTGGAGATTGGCTTATCTCACTTAGCATGATATTCTCCAATTTCATCCATTTGCCTGCAAATGCCATAATTTTATCATTCTTTATAGCGGAGTAATATTCCATTGTATATATATATATATATATATATATATATATATATACACACCACAGTTTCTTTATTCATTCATCAATTGAAGGACATCTAGGTTGGTTCCACAGTCCAGCTATTGTGAATTGAGCAGCTATGAACATTAATGTGGGTGTATCTCTGTAGTATGCTGATTTTAAGTCCTTTGGGTATAGGCCAAGGAGTGGGATAGCTGGGTCAAATGGTGGATCCATTCCAAGTTTTCTAAGGAATCTCCACACTGCTTTCCAGAGTGGCTGCACTAATTTGCAGCCCCACCAGCAATGTATGAGTGTACCTTTTGCCCCACATCCTAGGAAGCGATGCTTTCTAGAGTTTTAGCGGCAACTCCAATTTCTCATTAGCAACAAATCCAGACCACATGTCTCCATTTCATGTTCAAGGAACATGGTGGCGACCCCCAGAGGATGGAGGGGTGCAGTGGAGAATGTCAGTTAGCCTGCTTTTTCTAAGAGATTAAGCACAGGTTTGCTCGCATGACCTCTAGTTTGGCTTAGCCCAAAGAAGAAGGGAAAGCAGCAGAAATCACAATTCATATGCCAGCATCTCAAGCAACATGTCCCTTTTCACTTTTTAAGACAGATCTTGTTAAATTGCTTAGAGCCTGGCTAAATTGCTGAGGCTGGCCTTGATCTTGAAATTCTCCTGCTTTAGCCTCCCCAGTTACTGGGATTTTACAGAAGTATACCACCATCCCTGACAAGACATGTAGAATGCTTAATAAAAAATATTAAGTTTATATGAATTCTTACACCAAATTCGACAGAGATGAACCAGTCAAAGACTGGAAGAATTCTGAGCAGTGAAATAAGGGGGCAGGTATAAGCAAGATTCTAGTACCTGTGTGTTGCTAAGGGTATTTAAACACAGCCTTCTATCTATTCTATATAGCATCCTATCCTTAAATTACATCACAATTTAAATAACAAACTCCATTTAGTTAACACATTTACATTTTTCTTAATGGTAAATCACCATTTATGACTCTAGGCAGAAATTGATCCGATTATTGTACCAACCTGGTAAGCATTGAGGAAAGTATAGAAACAAATGGAGGGTAAGCAGTCTGGCCCAAGGCGCACTCGTTTGGTGGTTTCTTTCATGTTCATTATCTTATCCAACTATCTGAATCTTTCAATTCGGGAAGAGGGATTCTGTGGAGGGGAAAAAAAAGAGTGGGAATTACTCTTTGAATACTAACAAATTTGAATCCTGTGTAACATATCTGAAAGCTCCATACAAGTTCTGAGATTTCTTCCTCACCTTTTTTAAATATTTTTTTTAAGTTGTAGATGGACATAACACCTTTATTTGTTTATTTTCACGTGGTACTGAGGATTGTACCCAGGGCCTCACGTGCTAGGCAAGCGCTCTACCACTGAGCTACAACACCAGCCCTCTTTCTCACCTGTTTTGAGGTGGAGCATTAGGATCTTGTTTTTTGCTTTTGGATCCAATACTATCTTTTTTAGGCTTCTTCTTTTTAGGTTTTCCTTCTTCATTTTCTCCTTCCTCATCTTCATCGTCCAAAGGTACCTCAATTTCTGGTTCTTTTAACAAACCAAAAAATACCTACAAGTCAAAAGAACCAGCATTTTTAAATTAATTTTTTGTTCATTAATATACTCTGCACATCTTGACAGGATGAATCACAATTACAATATCATAATTTATGCCCTGAGGCAGGGTTCTGTATTTGTCTACCCAATAGCCATATGCCCCTTTTTCTTTTCTAACAGAACCCTGATTTTATTGAAATAGTTAAATCATTTCTGTTGTCAGGCTCCCTTACAAGTAGGAATGGTCATATAACATAGTTCTGAGTATACTGGGTATGGTTTACAAAAATAAATAATAAAGTTTATTTTCTTGATTAAAAAAAAAAAAAAGCAGGCCTTTTTATTTATTTATTTTTTTGGGGGGGGTGCCAGGGATTGAACTCAGGAGCACTTGACCACTGAGCCACATCCCCAGCCCTATTCTGTATTTTATTTAGGGACAAGGTCTCACTTGAGTTGCTTAGCACCTCAATTTTGCTGAGGCTGGCTTCGAATTTGTGATCCTCCTGCCTCAGCCTCCTGAGTCACTGGGATTACAGGTGTGCACCACAGTACACGGCTCAGCAGTCCTTTTATCCTTTCCTTTTTTCCTTCCTGGATAGTAGTTGCAATGCTGGCACTGCAACAGCCATTTGTGAGCATGAAGAAAAAAGCCACCTTCTAAACATGGTGAACCAAAAATTAGAAGGAGCCAGGGACATTGATGGCATTGTAAAGCTATCATGCTAGTACTGGAGGACCTTTGTTTGGATTTCATTTCACTTGAAGAAAAATCCCTTACTTGTTTCAGCCACTGTAGTCAGGGTTCTGTTAATGTGACCATTCCCAAATCCTCACATATACACATCATCCTTAGGGCATGAAATTTTAAATACAGTGTAAAATTATACCCAAACTAGCTACAAGAAAAATGTATAAAATATGTAGATGAAAACGCTACAATTTTTCATAATCTGCATTATATAGTTCTTAGGTTTATTCCCATACCTTTGATTTGTTTGCCTCTCGTTTAGCCTCTCCTGCCAAACTTCCCACCATCGCATCTATCTGTTGCTTACTACGCGGCATCCCATCAAAGATGTCAATGTAGAGGTGCTCCTGAACTATGTTCCATATCTGATTGTTCTGTTTCTCCTGAAGATGCCTCTTCAAGAGTTGATACGAGTCACGGGAAATACGCAGAACAAATTTACTTGTTCGAAAATCCAACATGGTTTCATTCCCTTTCATGTGTTCCTTTTTGGTAAGACTAGATAATACTCGTAGGTCATCCTGGTAATAACATTCCTGATCTCCATGGAACCTGTTTCAGTGATTTTAAAAAGTCATTTTTCAATGTAATCATCAAGGGATCTGCCTCTCCCCCATATACTTATAAACCATCCCAGAATATTTTCAGAAAACCCTGAACTAAGCTGTAGGACCAGAAGTAACTCATTTGAAAATTACTATAATTCAGTTTCTGAATTTATCCTAAAAATTACCAATTTAATTCTCTAATGAAATGTATCATTAACATTGTAAGAGAAGAATTTAAAATAAATATCATCAGTGAATGAAAGATAAGATACCCACCACTGGCAGACAATTTCTTTTGATTACCATCTTTGACAGACATTTGAAAAGGTCAGAACCCATGCTTTACTGAATTTTATGTTTTCTTAAAACCCTACATTTTAAAACTTTATTATAAAAAAATTTCAAACACATATAAAAGTAGAAAATGTTGTAGTGTATTCAATGTACCTATCACAGCCTCAACAATAATCAATACATGAATTCTCACAAACCTACCATTTTTAATTATTCCCAATGCTCTTAATATCAGACATTTATTAAATACTAATCTTTAATACTATTACTAAAGAACAAATGTTGATTAAAAAAAATAAGCATTTCCATTTACTCATATTACCAAAAGCAATTAAATAAGCCTTCCGCTTTGGGAACAACTAGTAAATTTAAATGTGCTTCTGTTTTTACAAATCTTAACTTTCCTAAAAAGTAAAATTAAAGCTATATATTTGGCACTAAGAGCAGCAATTAAGTAAAAATATTTAGAAAACAATGACTAACTCTGGAGGCTAAAGCAGGAGAATTCCAAGTTCAAGGTCAGTCTCAGCAATTTAGCAAGTTCCTATCTCAAAATAAAAAAGACTGGGGATGTGACTCAGTGGTAGAATGCCCTTGGGTTCAATCCCCAGTACCAAAAAAAGGAAACAATGATTTAAGATATAGGGCTCCAGCTCTAATAGACTCAACATCAATGAATTCCTAAACTGTCACTTGTGTTACTCATTTGAACTCATCAATACATAAACTGAGTGTTTCTGTCTAAGATTTGAATGAAATTAGAACTCTCAGCCTCTTGGGGTTTGTATCGATCACTGCCTATTACCTTCATCTGGGCATGGGATCCTGGCAAAGGCTGAGCTTGTCCATAAGTGGGAGACAGAGTCCTCTATGATATTCCAGCTTCCTATGAGGGGAGATGACTATAACATGAGGTTTTTTTGATGACAGTACTGTAAAAGAAATTAGCTTCCAGAGTAGAAGTTTTGTCATTGTCAACCTTAATATTTTTTAAGAACACTGAGCTACAGAGAATTTCTATACCTTCTATTAAGAATCCTAGTATAATAAAGAATACAATGGAATAAGAATTCTATTGTTCCTCTATCACTACTGTGTTATCTGACAAGTTCCTGGCTTCAAGCTGTATTGCATGCCTTAAAGAGCTCTCATTCAAACTATTAAACAGTGCTTTCCCTTGACTTCTACAGTTCAACACTCTCCTGATTTTCTTCCTAATTTCACTAGCCTTTATCTTATACTTGGCCAATAAATGCTAGAGCTTCTCAAGGTTAGACTTAGTCCTCTATTAATTTTATACTCTCCTACAATCGCATCCATATACATCAATATTGCACATAAAGTTATGACTCTACTCCCTACTTCTCCAAGCTCTTAAAACAAGGGGGGAAATAGAGGAGGAAGGGGAATAGAATGACTATTGGTTAATCAGGTTTGAAGGTTACTGAGTAGTTCTCAATGGGGGTGCTCTTAAATGAGTTGGAGTTTATCTAGATTGAAACTAAAGACTATTCTCCCACCTGACAAACCAAGTCCTCTTCCAGAATTTTCTGTTAGCTGAAGAGAATTCCTATCCATCTGGGGGGGGCCAGAAAACTGGGATTATCAATGATACCTCCATTTCCTTCCTCTATATTCCATCCATGAAATGTCTCATCAGTTTTCTATTTATCTTACCATCCACTACACAATCACAATCTAGTCCCATGTTTCTCAAATGCTCCGAGGATTTGAGGCAGGACAATTCTTTGGTAAGTAGGACTACCTGACATTCTAAAGCATTAAGTATACCTGCTCCTTCCCCTAATCACTATGACAACCAAAACAAACAAAAACAAAAAACAATACCTCCTTGAATTAGCAAATGACCTAGAGAGAAGGAATATCAGCCCCAATGAGAACCACTTAGAAACTTCTAAGACTGGTCAATCAACAGTCACTCTCCTCTACCATCTGTTCCCACCCCCTGCAATAAAGGTCCTTTGAAGTTGCATATTTAATAATGACATGGCCCTCCAATGACTTCTATAGCATGCCTCACTATCCCCAAATATCCATTTTTCCTTTCTTCCCCCATAACAAAACACCTGAATATTAACTGAGCACACAAACACCTAAGTAAAGATCACATTCCCTACCTCCTTTGTATCTAGTATGGCCACTGGCTGAAAAGTTCTAAGTGTGTGTATCTTTTAGGAAGGATGTGGCCCTCCCGCTGACTATAACACAGATATGACTGCTTAGAGGTGGAAAGCCATCATGCCTCATGGTGGAAGCTTCATGACAAGAATGGCAGAGCAAAAAGGCTGAGGAAGCCTGTATCCCCAATACTCAAGGACTCTTAATACCAGTCCTGAACTTTTCTACCTTCATGAAAAATAAACTTTTACTATATTTAAGCCTCTGCTTGGGTTTTTCAGTCACTCCCAGTTAATATAATACTAAGACAGTTTCTTATTGCTCTTAGGATAAAGTCAAAAATAAAATTTTATTTATGCCATCAATATTTTCAGTGACTTTCAGTCAATCTAATCCTACCCAATACAACTCCCTTCTTAGGACAAATAGAACTTCAAGGTAGTCCAAGAACCTATTTTTTTAGCCCATAACCAACTCCCAGCGCATGTTGTATCATAACCCACCCCATTCTGTTTCAGCTACTACTGCAGTCTTCTTTCAGTCTTTGCAGCTACCATGATCTCTCCTGCCACAGAGCTTTCACACACGGTTTTCCCCTTTTATTTGGTTAATTCCTACCCAATCTCAGACCTCACCCTCAAGTATGGCTTCTTCTGGAAGACTCCCCTGACTTCTCCAATTCAATAGTATCCTATGTTTGATTCACAGGCCCCAGATACCTCTCCTTCACAAAGTACTTTCCAAATTGCAATTTTACATTTGTGTGATTCCAGTTGTATTATATGTGTATAAATAAAATATATGTAAAAATTCACATACTTCTCAAAGAATGATTTTGCTTCATTCTCATGTTGATTATAGACTAGCTCCAAGTACATGTGTACAAACAGAGGATAAAAGAGTTGGGATAATTCTGCCCGATGGCAGTCCAGAGAACATTCAATGAAGTGTTTCAGTCCACTATAGTATTCTTCATACATTGTGGGGTCTCCTTGTTGGTTGTAGGCGGACAAGACAGCACTGACATCTGGCTGGTCTTCCACAGCTACGTTTCCAACTGTTTAAAAAATGAAAGACAATTTTTTAAGGAAATGATCTGATATGTACCATGTGACTACTCCTGTTTTGGTATGGCTCAAAAGTAAAATTTTTCTCAGTTTGTCGCTTTCCTCTCAACCTCTCCTCCCCACCACAATCACAATCTTTTAATAAGATTTTGCACTTGTTTAGGTCATCCAGGTCAAAATCACTTCACATGTCCACATCTTAAAATAAGTTTTCAAATCAATAACAAAAAGATTCAATATTTTTCCTAGAATTACATTATTTCAAACACAAATTATATAAAAGATCATATATGCAGGGATGGGAATATGGCTCAGAGGTAGAGCATTTGCCTAGCATGCATGAGGCCCTGGATTGAATCCCCAGCACCACGCAAAGATAATAAATGCAAATCAAAAAGTTTATAATCTTCTCTTAAGGCTCAATGCAAATGACATCTCCCACCACCAAGCCACCACCAAAAATAACATTTCCCACTCTGATTTACCCAAATAATTTGTAACATTGCTGCAACATTTTCTATCCTGTTGCTTTTACATGTACACATCAATCACCCCATATAAAATGTCAGCATTTTAAGGATGCCTTTTGTGATCCCCAAAGGAAAGAGTTGTTACTCAACTGTATAGGCTTAAAGCAGTCTCTAAAACCACTATTTCAAGGCAGAAAACACGAGTATTTATTTGTAATACAGCAATACCAAACAATGATACAGCTGTCAACCAAACCTGAGTTTGGCTATAGGAAATGTTGGTAACTTACAATCATAGTATAGCTATGCTCACCCCTTTCCTCCCAATACCAGATTTTGAACCAAGGGCCTTGAGCATGCTAAGTAAGCACTCTACTGCTGGGTCTAACAGCTATGTTAATGAATAATGTTATCATTTTTTGGTCACTCTAATGGCTTCTTTTCCTCCTTTCTGGTTTCTCAGTTATGATCTAAAAATAACCTTCTGAAGTGCTGGGTATGGTGGCGCATCCCTATAATCCCAGCAACTCCAGATGCTAGGGGAGGAGGATCACAAGTTCCAGGCCAATCTCAGCAACTTAGGTCCTGTAAAACTTGTGAGACACTATCTCAAAATTAAAAATAAAAAGGACTGGGGATCAGTGCTTAAGTGCCCCTGGGTTCAATCCTCAGTACCAAAAAATAACAATAATAAAAGTTCGAGGCCAGTCGCAACAAGACCCTGTCTCAAAATCCAAAAATTTTTTAAAAGGGGCTGGGGATGTAGCACAGTGGGGATGTAGTACAGTTATAAAGTGCTCCTGAGTCCAATCCTCAGAACCAAAAATAAATAAATAAAAAGGCTTCTGAAGAGATAATAGCAAAATAACCAACAATATAATTCATTTTATAGTTTATTCACAAAATTCAGTATTCAGAAAAGATTCTTCTTGGTAGGAATGCCTGCAATCCCATTCAGGAGGCTGAGGAAGGAGGACAATAAGTTCAAAGTCTTAGCAAGATCCTATCTTAAAATTGTTTGTGTATGTGTGGTGTGTGTGTGTGCGCGCGTGTGTGTGTGTGTGTGAATAAAGGGCAGGGAGCTGAGGGTGTAGCTCAGTGGTAGAATACTTCCCTAGCAATGCATGAGACCCAGGGTTCAAACCTCAGTAATCCCCTACCCCAAAAAAGTTTTTCTCAATCACATATTAGCACATTTCTATTTATGGATTAAAATGCTATGTATTCAAACTTCATTTCTGGTAATGCTGCAAAGATTGGGCCTCCTGGGTACAGATTAACTTGACTACAAGACAGATGCACTGGATAGTTTAATTCAGCATTTACTGATCACCTTTGACATCTTATATCGTGTATAAGTTTTATTTTACTGAATGGACTTTGTGACAACAGTTGCTGAGAGAAAGTGGGGGACCCAAGTGTTAGGAATGGATACAGAAGCATAAACTTTTCAGTATTAGGCATCTCACATATATCTGAGCTTCATAATAACTCATTTAATAGAAAAAAATTCAACCTTAGGAACAGGCAACACACAGATAAAACCAGCAGGGACAAAAAGGTCTGTCCCACACCTAAATTTATGGCTCTCAAATTCTGCAATACATTAATAGTCTTTAAAAGTACTTAATGCAGATTTGCAGCCTCCCCCTCTAGACGGTCAAAGCCTGGATTGATGCCTAACAATTTGCATCCTCAAAACATTTAACGCTGGTGGTACATGGCCCATATTTTGAGAAATACTGCCAACACTATGTTCGATCAGTCTCTGATTGCCCGGTCCAAAGCAAGTCCTCAAGAAATCTGTTTCCTCATCTTTAAATAGAAGTAATGTTCATCTCACAGTTCCACTGGGAAAATTTAAGTATATAACTTAAAGTACGTACAAAACGATAGTAGGGAATTGTACAAATAGTGTTAGTGCGGATCTGTCCAAGGCTCAAAAGTCCAATGAGAAGAAAATCAAAAGCCTGAGCTCCCCGCCTCTCCGCGCCCCCCTTCCCCCATACATCCCTCTGCTCAATAGCTCGGCTCCAGCCTCTCCCTGGAACTGACAGCTCGGAAGAGGGTTTGACTGCGCAGCCGGCGCACTGGAGAAAGGGGCGGGCATGTGGCCCTAGAGGCGGGCCCAGGAAATTCAAAACAAGCCCGCAGAGGTGCAGGCCTGCCAGCCCCTGACTTCCCGGCTAGCTCCCCTTCGAGCCGGCCTTGCTTCCCCGGGACATCGCGGCTCACCTTTCCCCGGAGGCCACAGAACCTGAGGTTGATCCTGAGACGATCGTGGCCCCCGAAGCACCAGTGCCGGGAGGATCGGGGGCCGTAGAGCCTGGAGCCGAGGCCGTGACCCGGCTGAGAAGCGCGCTTGCCGCCTCAGTGCCGGCACCGTCCACCTCTCCCGGGGCTCCCGAGCCCGCCACTGCCTCTTCCAGCAGCCGGGCCTCACGGCGCAGCGCCTCTTCGGCCTCGCGGAGGTTACTCTGCCGTAGGAACTGTAACACCGCCAGCAGAGTCTGTCGGTCGTGGGGAGCACCGGCCTCTGAAGCAGCAGTGGGGGACCGTGGCCGCCCCCGCCGGGGCAGCGGCGGAGACAGCCACCGCGGGCTTGGGGGTCCCGCCACCCCGCCAGCCGATGACGACGCCCGCGCAACGTTCCCCGCCGCCGCCGTTGGGGGCCGTTGTTGGGAGTGCCGCCGCTACCCTCGCCTGCGCCGTCGCCAGCCCTGCGGAGTTAGCAGCGTTGGCGGTCCCTCAGGCTCTGATTGACCGCCACCTCCGTCTGCTCCTCCGCCAGCGCCGCCATCTTGCGGCTGAGCCAACTCCGCCGCTCAAGCGTGATTGACGTTTTCCGCCACATGAGGGCGGGGCAGGAGCATTTCACGGACATCTGTGGTAGGCCATGTTACACGGCAGTGAGGCCCCGGAGCGAGAGGGAAGGAGGAAGGAATAGGCATGAGAGCTATTTCCAAAAAAATGAGTGGAAAGACAGGCAGGAAGCAGGAGTTGGTGACCGCCTATTACAGTTGCCTGATATACATTGCCAGATGATTGCTGGCCAGCTATATCCACTCATTGTGATAGACATTTTACATTTTATGTCCTCCTTTGGTCAGAAATCTTGTCCCTATTATTCCTCGGGACTTTACAAATGGCTTAACAGAAACCCAAAGAGGTTAAATAAACTTGTCAACATCACACAAGAAAAAAGAGGAAGTGTCAAGATTCCAAATCCAGGATTTTAACTCAAAGCACATAACATTTACCAGAAGGAGACTTCTTTAAAACTGGTATTGTTTTATATTGTATCTGTTAGTGGTTAATTTTTAATTTTTGTAATTTTTACTTTTGTAAAAATCTAACTGAATGCTTAAGCTTTGTAAACTATATGCATATATTGCAATTAAAAGTTTTTAAATATCAGTTGTTGTGATTGTTAAATGTGTATGTTATGGTTTTCATGCTGCTATCCATTATACATAACTGCATTTTTAATGGTAATTAAGTCATACATGCTTCATAAGGTATAAAACTGCTGGTTTGCCCTTTGTTTTGGTTTTGGTACCAGGGATTGAACTCAGGGGCACTCGACCACTGAGCCACATCCCAACTCTATTTTGTATTTTATTAGAGACAGGTTTCTCACTGAGTTGCTTAGTGCTTCAATGTTGCTGACGCTGACTTTGAGCTTGCGATCCTCCTGTCTCAGCCTCCCGAGCCGCTGGAATTGCAGGCATGTGCCACCGCGCCTAGCTCCTGCTGCATAGTTTAACTCATTTGCACTTTGTAACTTTGTGGGATGAAAAGTGAACCTGGAATATTGGGGAAATCTAGCACAGTTGTTCATGTTATTGATTTTGAGGTCTTACTGGCTTGACCTGCAGAATTACTTGATTCACTATAACCCAAGTGCCCAGTTTCTAAAATAAAGATGATAATACCTAGTGCTCTGAGGATTTAATGAGACAGTCTAGTATGTGATACCCAGTATATAATAAATATCCATTGGTTATTTTTATTTTATTTTCAAAGGTGTTCTGTAAATATTTGATCAAGTAAGTCTAATAATGTTCAGGGAAATCTCAAGACTGACATAATCTCATTCAACTGGGTATCTAAAGTAAGAATATGAAACAGAGAACAGGGAGGAAAAAAGATGAGCAAGAATTGGCTAACATTTGTACAGCACTGACCAAGAGAGAATCTGAATCTGATTGTACACTCATATATGTGTGTGTGTGTGTGTGTGTGTGTGTGTGTGTGTGTATTTTAGTTGTCAATGGACCTTTATTTTACTTATTTATATGTGGTACTGAGAATCAAACCCAGTGCCTCACACATGCTAGGCAAGTGCTCTACTACTGAGCCATAACCCCAGCTCCGTGATTGTACACTCTTAAGAGATAGGGAGAATTCATCCCTTTCCTCCAAATCTTTCAACTGTTATTTTTCTGATTCATTATTCACTATCTTAAAATTAATTTGTAGCCAGACACAGTGGCAACTGCCTGTAATCCCAGAGGCTCCGGAGACTGAGGCAGGAGAATCACAAATTCTAAGCCAGCCTCAGCAGTTTAGCAAGGCCTTAAGCAACTTAGCTAGACCCTGTCTCAAAATAAAAAATAAAATGGGCTGCGGATGTGCTCAAATGGTTAAGCACTCTTGGGTTCAATCCCTGGTACCAAAAGAAAAAAAAAATCGATAATTGAATGCTTAGATGGGAAATGCCATAAATTACAGGCCCAGGTGTGCTTTCTTAACTATTCACTAGAAAGATGTTTTATCTCATTGTGAACAAAATTTTGATGCAAACGTTAATCTTGTGACTCAGGTGCTGGACACTGGATCCATCTGTACTGCTGAAGCCCAGATACTGGATCCCACAAAACTACAGCCGCCCTCTCCCTTCTTTGTCTCTTAAATTCCAAAAGGTCTATAAAAAAAAAAAAAAAAAAAAAAAAAAAAAGGGGGCTTGGGACATAGCTCAGTTGGTAGAGTGCTTGCCTTGCAAGCACAAGGCCCTGGGTTCGATCCCCAGCACCCCCAAAAAAAAATTGTTGGGGGTGGGGGGCAGCCCGAAGGCACATGCCTATAATCCCAGTAGCACCTCTGGAGCCTGAGGCAGGAGAATCCCAAGTTCAAAGCCAGCCTCAGCAATTTAGCAAGGCCCTAAGCAATTCAGTGAGATCCTGTCTCTAAATAAAATACAAAATAGGGCTGAGGATGTGACTCAGTGGTCGAGTGCGCTGAGTACAAAAAAAAAAATTCCAAAAGATCTGTGTTGGGACTTCATCTGAGGCTACTTACTCCAAGTATAATTATTTTTGTGTTACATCAAAACAGGAATGTTTATTGAATGCCTGCAAGACCCACTTTTATGTTTTTATTTTTTCTCTTTCCCTTTCTTTCTGCTCCTTACTCCCATACTCCTCTTTTCTTGGAAGTCTGGTATCAGTCTGGATCCCATTCCTTCATAGGAGAGCATCTCTTTCTTGATGTTTCCCTTATTCTGATTTTCTTTTGTTTCATTCTTTTTTTTTTTTTCCAGATTCTTTTTTTTTTTTAGCACTTTTTTTTTTATTGTAAACAAATGGGATACATGTTGTTTCTCTGTTTGTACATGGCGTAAAGGCATACCATTTGTGTAATCATAAATTTACATAGGGTATTGTTGTTTGATTCAGTCTGTTATTTTTTCCCTTCCCCCCACTCCTCCCACCCCTCTTTTCCCTCTACACAGTCCTTCCTTCCTCCATTCTTGCCCCCCTCCCTAACCCTAACTCTAACCCTAACACTAGCCCCTCCCTCCCCCCATTTTTTGTTTCATTCTTAAGTATCTAAGATTAGTTATTTCCTTTCTGCTGTTATTGGTCCTTTATGCACCCTTCAACCTGAGATTTTTTTTCCTCTAAATCTGGAAATTTAGCAATCTTACCTACCAATACTTTTTCCCTTCTATTTCCCCTTCTTCTAGTTTTCTCACTGTTTAGGTATTGACACTGATAGTTCTAACCTTGAGATCGGATGACTTTTCTTTTTATGGTACTGGATATTGAACCCGGAACACTCTGCCACTGAACTACAACCCTAGCCCCTTTTACATTTTATTTATTTTCTTGATAAATTACCCTGGCTGGCTGACTCCTCCTGCCTCAGTCTCCCAAATCACTGGAATCATAAGCAAGTGCTACTGGGCAAGGTCAGTTTACTTTCATATTTTCCAATGCCTCCTTGGAGAGTTCCTCTACCTGATTTTTCAATACAGTAATGTATTTTTGGCCTAGATCCACATTGCTTCATAACCCATTTATTTAGTTATGTACAACTCTTAACGTTTTTTCATAGTATTTTGACTTGGTTCTTCATGATTTATTTTTCCTGCTTCATGTAACCCATTAGAGTGATTTTATTCCCCCTCATGGACATTTGGCAATGTCTAGAGACATTTCTGGCTGTCACAACTCAGAATGGGGCATACTGTTGGCATGGAGCAGGTAGAAGTCCGGAGCTGCTAAATATACTAGAACACATGGAAGTATGCCCCCATATGCACCTCGGCCACAGCCTAGAATTATATGGCCCAAAATATCAACCTTGCCAACATGAACTCTTCTATCTGAGGCTAGGGATTATCGTATTTAAATTATTTTCCATTTGATGCAATTCTCTTTCATCTAGTTCCGTTTTCTCCCTTTAATGGGAGTTGTACTTCCTTCTGTCTCTCATAATTTTTCTCCATGAATTTACATTGCCAAGGAGATATTAGCTTTCTTGGCTGAACCTCTGGCATTACCACCTACATTCCATCACACCCTTTTCACCAACATACATAGAAACGCAAGGACTCACTTGTGTGCACATATGCACACACATGCTTCAGAAACTTTCCTGTAATCACTCTCTACCCTAGACATTCCTCTTCCCAAAGTAAGATGGTGAAGAGACAAACACAAATAAAAATGTTTTCCCCAGACTCCTATCTGCGGCCCTCTCACCTGTTATACACACACACAATTGGGTTTTCACAGCGTTGAGATCTATCCATTTCTGTGCTGTCTGCAGGTTTGGATGTGACAGAGGAGCCAGCCACCAACACATGACTGATACATATTTAAGATCGTATTTAAGAGCTGGACTTGGTGATGTATACCTGTAATCCCAGTGATTTGGGAGGCTGGGGCAAAAGGATCGCAAATTCAAGGCCAGCCTCAGCAACTTAGTGAAGACCTAAGCAACTTAGTAAGACCCTGTCTCTAAATAAAACACAAAAAGGGCTGGGGATTGGCTCAGTGGTTAAGCAACCCTGGGTTCAATCCCTGATACAAAAAAAAAAAAAAAGAATTGTGTCTAAACCAGCCATGCTCACACACACCTGTAATCCCAGCAACTCCAGGGACTGAAACAGGAGAATGGCAAGTTCAAAACCAGCCTCAGCAATTTAGCGAGACTCTAAGCAGCCTAGCAAGGCCCTGTTTCAAAATACAAAATAGAGGGCTGGGGTTGTGGCTTGACAATAGAGTGCTTGGGTGAGGCGCTAGGTTCAATCCTCAGCACCACATAAACATAAATAAATAAATAAAATAAAATAAAAGGTATTTTTTAAAATACTAAATAAAAAGGGCTAGGGATATGATTCAGTGGTTAAATGCCCCTGGGTTAAATCTCTGGGAGGCAGGGGAGGATTGTGTCTAGTTCCAAACTGAGATTCAACATTTGCTGAGCACATACTGTATTCAAAAGTTTGCCATGCTATAGTGTCTGATAATAATAATCAGAAGAGACTCTACTAAAATGCTGTTTGCCCTAGGTTAATTTTTCTGATCTGACAGACATGATCAAAAAGTAAATCCAGGGACTGGGGCTGTAGCTCAGTAGAAAAGCGCTTGCGGGCTGGGGAGATAGCTCAGTCGGTAGAGTGCTTGCCTTGCAAACACAAAGCCCTGGGCTCGATTCCCAGCACCGCAAAAAAAAAAAAAAAAAAAAAAAAAAAAAAGCGCTTGCTGAGCACGTTCGAAGCATTGGGTTCCAGTCTCAGCACCACATTAAAAATAAAATAAAGGCATTCTGTCCATCTACAACTACAAAAAAATTTTTCTTTTAAAAAGTAAATCTAAATCTAGATTCTGAGATATGTACAGGCAAGTAAAGACTATTAATGCTTACTTACCTAACCTTGCTGGACTCAACACTGTTAGGACCTCTGGTAACTATGCTTCTGATCCTACTGCTCAGCCCTGGTCTTTTTAATCTAATAAAGTCTGTATCTTCCCATTTGTTTACAATAAAAATGAATTTAAAAAATAAAAATTAAAAAATAAAGTTTGTATCTTCCAGATTACAACAATTCCACAATAAGAGGACGGCAAAACAAGAATTTCAACCCATCCCTGCAATTGAGACCCATGTGTATCTCCCTTAGAACAGTCAGGATGAGACTTTTGATCCCTGATTCGGCAGGGTCATCGCCCCTTGCTAGCCCAAGGAAGCCATAGAAGCCAGATGTTCACCCCTCAACAACCCTTAAAATTAAGGGATCAAAGTCTTGTGTGTCTGTGTGTCTGTGTGTGTGTGTAGGGGGGTAAGATTGAAATTTAGGATAGAGAGAAATACTGAATCTTAATGGAGACGCCAAAAAGCTTTGGATGCAGAAAGCACAGTTGTAAATCTTGAGCAACATATCCTTGGCCTATGTCCTTGTAAAATAAGGAAAATATGCAAGGGAGGGAAAACTGATGTGAAATTGTGCAGCTCTACCCTGGATCCACCTCCAGTCCAGTCCCTAATGTAGTCTTTCTATAAATATTGGACCCCCAGCCCCAGGCAGAGCTTCTCACTCTTGAGATAGTCCATACTCTCTCTTGAATGTGTATCTACCTTCCAAAATAAACCTCTGTCTTTGCCTTTAAAATAAAAACGTTTGCCATGCTAATGGGGACTCCTTGGGAAGGTGGGGTGCAAAGGGCTAAGACTGAGAGAGGCTGAAACATATCCACCAACTATAAGTAGGGAGAACAGAATTAAACTGGGGTCGAGTCCTAAGAAAAATTGTCTATCCTGTTCAAAAGTTCCCACTCTTCTCCTAAGGTGATGTGAAGCCACTGGAGCATTTTCAGTTAAGGAAGGTGTTTTAGTCAGCTGTTCACTGCTGTGACTAAATGACGACCAGCACAACTGTAAAGGAGGAAAGTTTATTTGAGGGCTCTGAGGTCTTAGTCCATAGAAGGCTGGCTCCGTTCCTTGGGGCTCAAGGTGAGGTTGAACGGTGGGAGAGGGTGGTGGAGGGAAGCAGCTTACATCATGGTGATCTGGAAAGGAGTGGAGGGGGAGGGGAAGGGGGAGAGAGAGAGGGAGAGGGGAAACTGTACAAAATATATTCTCCATAGCCACACCCCAAATGAACCACTCCCTCCAGCCACACTCTACCTGCTTCCAGTTACCACTCAGTTAATCCCTTCAGGGAATTAATCCACTGATTAGGTTAAGACTCTCAAAACCCAATCATTTCTCCTCTGAACCTTCTGACATGTGAGCTTTTGGGGGACACCTCACTTCCAAGCCATAACAGAAGGGGATAGCAGATTTATGGCTTTATAGCAGAATGAATTGTAAAGAAGCAAGATTAGAAGTCCAGGGAGCAGGGGTTGTATGTAGCTCAGTGGTGGAGTGTTTGCACGTATGAGGCACTGGGTTCAATCCTCAGCACCACATAAAAATGAATAAAATAAAGGCATTGTGTCCATCTACAACTAAAAATATTTTTTAAAAAGAAGTACTGATGTGTTGAATATGAGTGGTAAGATGAAAGTAGACATGCTTGATTTGTTCAATATTTTAGGAAAAAAACAATGTGTTTTACCTTTAAGTCAGATGTTTATCACATTAAGTATAATGATATCTTTATCAATGCTTTTAGCAAATTAGGGAAATTCCTTTCTAATTCTGGTTTTCTGAGACTCCCCACCTCACTTCCCACCCCAAACCCCCTGCCTTTTGTACTAGGAATGGAATGCAGGGGCACTTTACCACTGAGCCACACACCCAGCCCATGTTTATTTATTATTTATTTATTTATTTATTTATTTATTTACTATCTATCTATCTAATTTTGAGACAGGTTCTCACTAAGTTGCTTAGGGCCTCACTAAATTGCAGAGGCTGTCCTCAAACTTGCGATCCTATTGGCTCAGACTCACTAGTTGCTGAAATTACAGTCTTGTGGCACTGCACTCCCACATTTGAGACTTTTTGATCAAGAATAAGTGAGTTTGCAAAGGTCGAATGTTTTCTCTGCTAAGCAAATGCTGATCCATAGTGGGGGATGGGTAGGGAAGAATGAAGGAAATTTGGATTGTACAGAGGGGAGTAAGGGGAGGGGTGGGGCGGGTGCGGATGGGAAGGATAGTGGATTGAGGTGGACATTATTACTCTAGATACATGCATGAAAAAAATTTTAATAAATTAATTAACTTAGTTTAATTAAAAAGTGAATTAAAAAAAAAAAAAAAAAGAATAGGTGAGTTTGATCGGGCCTGGTGGTGCACATCTGTAATTCCCAGAGTCTCAGGAGGATGAGGCAGGAGGATGGAGAGTTCAAAGCCAGCTTCAGCAATTTAGCAAGGCCCTAAGCAACTCAGTGAGACCCTCTCTCTAAATAAAATACAAAATAGGGCTGGGGATGTGGTTCAGTGATCGAGTGCCCCCGAGTTCAATCCCTCGTACCAAAAAAATAAAATAAAATTAATAATAATAATAATAATAGATGAATTTGGGCTGGAGCTGTGGCTCAGGGGCAGAGCACTTGTCTAGAATGTGTGAGGCGCTGGGTTCGGTCCTTAGCACCACATAAAAGTAAACAAAAAAAAAAAAAAAATGAAGGCATGATGTTCATCCACAATTATAAAAAAATTAAAAAAAAAAAAAAAGAATAGATGAGTTTGAAGTTGTCAAGTTTTTCCTGCATCTTTGGTTTTTGTTGTTTGTTTGTTTTGTCTGTTTTTTAGTGGTGCTGGGGATTGAAGCTGGCAATGCTCTACTGTTCCGAAAGCTTGGTTCTTGTTCCTGATGCCAACCCAGTAAAGAGAATGCAGTTTTGAGAAAAAGGAAAAAGAAGTAATATTGCTTTGCTAGCAAAGGAGAAACACAGGGGACTCCTATCCTATCCAGAGGTTGTGATTCTGCCCATCAGGGGGAACAGAAGGCTTTTAAAAAGGAAATTCAAAGACTACATTTCATGAGTTCTCTGTTGGTAGTTGTAATTCACTTGTTAATTTGGAAGACAGTCATTTCTGAGATCCTCTGGTGCCATCCCCAAAGTCTGAATTACTTCATTCCCATGGTGGGTGTGTGCTCAAGGTCAGAAAAGTCTGCCTTGGATGGCGAAGAAAGGTAACCCTGTTTCCTCTGAGATTAGGGAGGGGGAGAGATTAGGGAGGAAGTGTAAAAGAGGAAAAAAATAAAACAGATCATTTTAAAAATAAGTCACAGTAGCAGGGCAGCAAGGGCTATATTCAAGGCATAAAGTGGACCACTGTTAGGCTACCACTAAACTACATCCCTAGCCTGTTTTATTTTTTGATATTTATATGGGACAGAGTCTTGCTAAATTGTTGAGGCTGGCCTCAAACTTGCAATCCTCCTACCTCAGCCTCTGGGATTCAGATATATGCCACCACAAGAAGCACATCTTTGGTCTTTTAATATCATAGATTATGTTAGTTAATTTTTTTTCAATGCTGGGGATTAACACAAGACCTTGCACATGCTAGACAAGTACCCTATCACTGAACTACATCCCCAGCACCACCACCCCCTTTTTTTTTTAACTTATTTTGAGACAGGTTCTCACTAAGTTGTCTTGAACTTTAGATCCTCCTGCCGCAACCTCTCCAGTAGCTTCAATTACAGTTGTGCATCACCATACCTTACAAAGTAATTACTTTTTTTAATATTAGATAAGATTTGTGGGGCTGGGGAGACAGCTCATTTGGTAGAGTGCTAGGCTTGTAAGCACAAGGCCCTGGGTTTGATCCCCAGCACTCAAAAAAAAAAAAAAAAGATTTGCATAACTCTGTTGGATATTATGTAATAATATATGATATTCTTTTCCATTTTTTTCTTTTGTTGAGGGTCTTTACATTGATGTTCATGAGGAATATTAGTCTATAATTTGTTTCTTTTCTAGTCTCTTCTGTTATTTTGTCTTCCAGTTCACTGAATCTTTCCTCTGTGCTATCTATTCTGCTCCTGCACCCACTCACTGAGCTATTTATTTCAATTATTGTATTTTTCTCTTCTTTATATCTTCTTTCTTTAGGCTTTCTATTTTTTCATTTGGCTCATGTATATTTTTATTTTATATTTTTACAGTTTGGGCAGCCCGGAGGTACTCTATCACTGAGTTACATCCCCAACTCTTTTTTACTTATATTGAGACAGGATTTTTTTGTTTTTGTCTTTGTACCAGAGATTGAACTCAAGGGAGTTTAAACAACAAACCACATCTCCAGCCCTTTTTAAAATTTTATTTAGAGACAGCTTCTCACTGAGTTGCTTAGGTCCTCACTAAATTACTGAGGCTGACTTTGAACTCATGATCCTCCTGTCCCAACCCCAGAACCACTGGGATTACAGGCACCCAACTCTTTTTTTTTTTTTTTTTTTTAACTGTTGATGGACCTTTATTTTATTTATTTATTTATATGTAGGACTGATAATCAAACCCAGTGTCACACATATGCTAGGCAATCACTCTATCACTGAGCCACAACCCCAGCCCCTGCACCCCGCCCTTGAGGCAGGGTCTTGATAAATTGCCTAGGCTGGCCTTGAACATGAGAACTCTTGCCTCAGTCCCCTGAGTCACAGGGATTACAGGTATGTGCTACCACTCCCAGCAGCTTCAGGTGGTATATTCATAATTACTTGTTGAAGCATTTTTATCATGGTTGCTTAAAAATGTTGTCAAAGTTCTAACATTTCTGTCATCTGTGTTGGCATCTATTGTCTTTTTTTTTTTTTTTTTTCATTTGAGATAATCCTGGTTCTCAGTATGACAAGTGATTTTTTTATGTAAACCTGCACATTTCCATATTATGTCATGAAATCTGGAGCTTATTAATTTAGTATTTAGCTCTCTTTCTTTGGATATCATTCTATCAGGGCAAGCAGAAGGAGGGATGCCACTGCCTCATCATGGACTGTGGTAAATAAAAGTCCACATTTTCTACTTGACTTGGACCAATTTCAATAGTAACTTGCTACAGAAGACTGAGACTGGGAGTTCCATCTCCTTGTGTGTTAACACTGACCATGAGTCAGGACACTTGTTATTGGCTGTCGGAGATATAAGTTCCAACTCCCTTTTTGGTCTCTGACACTTCTCTGGCAGGAGTGGCAGGCACCACATAACAATGCCATGAGGAGAGAAGTATAGGTTTCCTGCTTAGTCTTTACTGATGGGAATGAGGTTGAGAGCCACACTTTTTTTCTGCAGTGTTTGGAGTAGAATGATTATCATCTGAAATTTCCATCTTAGTAGGGTCTTCCTTTCTTGATTGTTTGGCTAAAAAGAACAGGCTGGGTTTGGTTTTTTGTTTTATTTTGTTTTTTGTTTGTGTCCCAAGGAATTGGTGGGTCACTAACTTCTTCAGCTCAAAGTCTGATATATGTGGTGGGGGAAGCAAATTTGGGTAATTCAGTACTGTGCTATTCTTGTCATATTAGCTTTTAGCCATCTGTCATTTTCTTTCCACCTTTTAGAGTCTTCTTACATCCATTTTGTACATAATATCCAGGTTTTAGTTGTAGTTAGTGATAAGAATAGGGAAAAGTATTTCTATTCCATCTTCCCAGAAAGAGAAAGCCCCCATTCAGTGATTTTTAAAAATTTTCTGTTATTGTTATTTTCAATTCTAAATTTCTATTTTTTTAAACATCTTCTACTTTTCTGTGAGATTTTCTATATTTCAGTTTGTTTCAAGAGTGTTATACTTTATTTTGTAGAGCATTTTTATAACAGTTGCTTTGTTATAGTTAGTTCTGGAAAATCCCCCAAATGCTCATGTGCTAAAAACTTGGTCCCCAATGCAGCAATGTTTAGAGAATATTCAATAACACTTAGGAAGTTATTGAGTCATAAAAACTCTGATTTCATCAGTGGACTAATACATTGATGGGTTCATAATTGGATAGACTATTGGGATGTGGTGGAAACTAGGAGGTGGGGCCTAGTTGGAGGAGGGAGATCACTGGGGGTACACCCTGAGAGGGTTTATCTCCCTCTTACTCTCGCTCTCCCTCTCCCTCTCCCTCTCCATTAAATTTATATATTAATGAAGAGCTATATGCAGTGGAACTTTTTATCAGAGATGGATGTTGCAATTTTTTTTCTAACAGTTTTTTCATTGTCTTTTGATAGCGTTTATATTTTTTGCCCTGTTTTTTATGAAATCAAATGTATTAATTTTTTATTGCATCTGGATTTAGAATTATAGATAGACTGTCTTTCCTTTCAACCATGTTAAAGAGAGCTTTACCCATGTTTTCGTCTAGAGCCTATAAGGTTTATTCCTTTGTAATTAAATCTCTAATCAGGGCTGGGGAGATGGCTCAGTTGGTAGAGCACTTGCCTTGTAAGTATAAGGCCCTGGGTTCAATCCCCAGCACTGCAAAGAAAAAAAAGAAAAAGAAATTCTAATCAATCTCAGCTTTAATTTTGCATATGATAAGAATTATGGCTCTAACTTTATCTTTTGCAAAAGTATTTCATAAAGTCCACACCACCTAAAATTTAGCAATTCACTAAAATTACTCACAAGACTCAGTAGCAGGTTATACCCCACCAAGAGGTTTATTACAGCAATGGATACAAAACAAAAGCAGCAGAGAATATACTGGCAGAGGGGCAGATATAGCTTGTGTCTTTCTTATCCAGGGCCACAGAGGACATGCTTTCTTTCTAGCAGCCAATCATAGGGGCATATGTGGTATGTTTGAGTTCTAGGGTCTCAGAATTTTATGCGGGCCTAGTCATATGGGAGACATATCCTGCTACACAACCAGCCATAGCAACCAAAACTCAAGTCTTCAACACAAAACCAGGTGCATGCACATCATAAATCCTGATGTTTGTACAAAGCAATTTGACAGGCTGGCACAGCATGGTCTGTTGCTCCAGGTGCACACAAGAAAATCATCAATTACTGACATTAAAAAAAATGTTAAAGGCTGTATTGCCAGAGGTTGACCAAAGGTAAATCATAGTTCTAAGTTCCCCGAACGAGGAAAAGAGTAATTAATTAAATCTGCTATTTTAACTCTTTCCTCACAAAACAGTTAACCATTCTTCCTGAGCACTTTTATGAAAACGTCTATATTTGCCTCAATGATTTGAAATGTCATCTTTATCATATACTGAAGTTGCATACGTACTTGTGTTATAAAGCTGGGGCCTTCTAGGAAACTGAGGCAGTGTGAAAGCCCCCTTCAAGCCCCGATTCTTGTGATCAAGTCAGAAAGATTTCCGATATGTCATTTAGAGTAACAGAAATGAGTTTATTGAAGGGATAGGAAAGGGCAAAGGGACACTCTCAAGAGATAGAGTGGTTTCTGTCAGAGAGAAGAGAGGGACAATAAAACTGCAGTTCAGCTTTATTGGGGATCTCACAGGAGTTACCAGAAAGTCCCCACTCAGGTACACTTCTTGATTTTTTTTTTTTTTTCTTGCTTGTTTGTTTTTGTTTTTTGTTTTGTACTGGGGATTGACCCCAAGGGCACTTAAGTACTAAGCCACATTCTCAGCCCTTTTTTGTATTTTATTTAGAAACAGGGTCTCACTGAGTAGTTGCTTAGGACCTCGCTAAGTTGCTGAGACTGGCTTTGAACTTGTGATCCTCCTGCCTCAGCCTCCTGAGTTGCTGGGATTACAGGCCTGTGCCACTGGCCACCCTGCCCTACCTCTTGATTTTGACTGACAGCAAGAAGACATCAGACTTTCAAGTACCCACTGTCATGGCAATGCTAGGAAACCTCAGCCCATTTGAAATTCCAAGGAGTATTTATGGCTTTCTTTATTCCCCAAACAACCCATCATTTTTGTCATTGACCTGCTTTCATCATGGACAAGTGAGTTATCTTCCATTAAGATTTTTGGTACCCAGAAGTCTACTATGCTTCACAGTCAACCAATCTCCTCTAGCTCTAAAGGTGTTTTAGTATTGAATTAGTGTAAGATTCTTCCATAATAACTATCAGATAAGACTTTGTTTGAATTGTCCATTTTCTAATGACACGAGTCAAAAAATAAATATTGATGTTTTGCTTTTTCTATAGCATCTTTCTGTCTAAACAGGATAATCATGATATTCATAACAATTGGTTGTGCTAGATTAGTTTTTACACCATTCTGCTAACAAGTTAGCATTCAAAGTGAGAGTGAGGTTCTGGCTCAATTCTAGGATAAGACTCAATTCTGTGCCTTGTTAAAGTTTAAAGATCCCAGAGAAAGCCCAAAATATACTTGTAATACACCTCTAGTCATTCCTCCATATCTGCAGGGATTGATCCCAGAATCCCTATTGGATACCAAAATCTGAGGAAACTCAAGTCCCTTATATAAAATGTTGTAGTATTTGCAGAATATATTCAAATCCTTCTATGTGCTTTAAATAATCTCTAGATTACTTATAATACCTACTATAGCATAAATGCTATATAAATATTTGTTATACTATATTGTTTAGGGAATAGTGGCAAGAGAAGAAATATGTACATGTTCAGTATAGATATGGTTTTCCTCCCAGTGCTGGGAATTGAACTCAGAGTTTGAATTAAAGACCTTGCTCTGCTAGGTAGGTGCAATACTGCTGAACTGTGTCCCTAGTCCAAAATACAAATTTAAAAAATATATTTTTAATCCAAGGTTGATTGAATCCCCAGATACAGAACCTACAGATATGATATGGAGGGGCCAATTTGTGTGTGTGTGTGTGTGTGTGTGTGTGTGTGTGTCTGTATAGAAAGAGAGAGAGAAGGCAAGAGAGGGAGGGAGAGAAATAGGAGAGATGTTTATATTAAGGAATGTCCTTGTAAAAATGTGGAAGTTGGCTAGGCAAGTTTCAAATCTGTAAGGCATGCCAACATACTGGAAACTCCTAGACAGGAACTGATGCTGCAGTCCATGGGAAGAATTTATTCTTCCTCAGGAAAACCTCATATTTGCTTTTAAGGCCTTAAAAGCAGCTGATTAGATTGTGTTTGCCCAGAACATAGAGGATAATTTTTTTGTTGTTAAAGTCAACTGACCATCTTAAAAATACCTTTACAGCAACACCCAGATTAGTATTTGAATAATGTAGATCCGACATTATTATTTTGAGAAGTTAGAAGTATGACTTTAACTTATAGTGAGGCTCTTGAATACTTAGGCTTTGTAAGTATTGTATCTTCTTTGCATATACCTGACTCTTTCAATTTGTCTTTCCCTTCAACCAAGTTTTTGAATCCATAGTCTAGTTCCCATTCCCAGTCCTCTGGAATCTACACCCCTTCAATGCAGGAGACATTTCCTTCTTAATCTTCATTAGACTTTGGGTCTGCAGAGGGGCAGGTGGGATCTGGTGCAGGAGTAGGAAGTATACCCAGTCTGGTTCAATTTTCTTCAAGGAAGAACAGCAACATGATTTTTTCACCAGTTCCCTGGGAAGTAGGGACACCACTCCCAAATTAACTACAATTTAATTTCAGTAACAACATATTTTCACACAACTGTGATCTTGCCCGCTCGCCCCCAGCATTGTTAAATTAAGGAGCATTTAACTTCCTGAAACTGGCTGACTTGCAGACATTCTGACATTAACAGGCATTATCTTAGCAAGGATAAAGTAAGTCAACTCCAAATCTCTCTTATAATGAAATCAGAGGGTGGGGAGTGGAGAAGGGGATCTGTGTGGGTAGGTCTCCGTTTCTGTCATAGAAGCCCCTCAATAAATGTTCGTTAATCTAATACAGTTAACTTTTCATTATGTGATAGAGTATCATGATAGAGTATCATGGCCAACCTTCCAGTGGTGGTTAGGTTTCCGTCCTGTGGCAATACAATATATAATTCCTTAAAACAAATAAACTTACATATTTCAAAATAGAAATTTCCAGGCTCGCCAACAGAAATAAGCTTGGGTAGATATAATTTGCCACAGAAGAAAAACGTAATTGGCTTTCGAACTGAAACCATCTTCATTCGTAATGCAACATCATTGGGCATTTAGTTCAGTGTTCTGCGTAAATCGATGCCAAGACTTGAAACTGAGGCAGTTTAGCCATTTCAAACGCAAAGCTGGGTGAGGGTCCTTTAAGATGCAACCGTCGAGCTCCGCCCCACACACCTGAGCTGTCCGGCTTCACCTTGGCCTAGGTGAACCACATTTCCCAGCGTCCCCTGCAGGCCTCCCGCGCCTGCGCACTGTCAGCGAAGGGGTCCGATCGAACTCCCGCGCTCTCCCGCCGCCTCGCTATCCAGGGTTGAATTTCGCCGGGGCCATGGAGGGGGTCGCGGCGGTCACGGCTGGCAACGCGGGCGCTGCCACGGCGGAGGGAGCCGCAGCCATGCCGCCCCCGCCTCCCGCCTCCCCACCCGCCCTCACCCCGGCGCCGGCGGCCGGCGAGGAGGGCCCGGCGTCTCTGCCTGAGGCGGGGACTCCAGGCTGCTCCGGCTCGCGGCCCCCTGAGCTGGAGCCCGAGCGCATCCTGGGCCGCTTGAGGGGCCGCTTCGAGGACGACGACGAGGAGCTGGAAGAGGATGAGGAGTTGGAGGAGGAAGAGGAGGAGGAGGAGGAAGAGCTGAGCCACTTCTCGCTGAGGCTGGAGGGGGGCCGGCCGGACTCTGAGGACGAGGAGGAGGTATTTATGGCCCCCGCTTGATCTTGCGGGGCCAGCGTGGCCTCTGGGACCTAGCTGGCCCTCGCCGGTCCGCCCGGGGCCGACTCCGGCTCTGCTACAGTCCTCGGCACTCGTGTGTACCTCGAGCCCTCCTCACCCTGCCTGCCCAGGCGTGTGGCGGGGACAGGCCTCTGACCCGGCCCGATTCCCTGCCGACTTGTTTTGTGAGGTCTCTGCAGGTCGCTCAGGTCCTCTGGGTTCCAGTCATTCATTCGGCAAATAATTATTGCGGCTACTGCTTGACCGGCGGGTTAGACGCCTGGAGTACCGCGCCCCTGCCCTCCACTGGTTTACAGTCGCACCCGGATTATAGCCACTTTCAATTAATTCTGTAAACGAAGAGCTGTTTTCGTTTTTTTTTGTTTTGTTTTTAACGTAGCATATTCTTCATCAAGTTAGGAAATGCAACTGACCAAATTATTAAACTTGTTCGCCAATATGTGGAATGTTTTGCCCATTTTCTAAGTGATGTATAAAGAGGCCTCTCACTGCTAGTATACAGTATTTTCAAGAAAATGAGATCCCTCTGAAACCTTGCTTTACATTGTATCATTGTAACTTTCAATAGGAGTTTGAAGGGTTAGAGGTACATGTTTCCATGTTGTAATTAAGTTTCATGCTATTTATAACAAAATTTTGAGATGCAATTTAAATTGTTTTGTTTTTGAGACTGTTCTCACTATGTTGCCCAAGCTGGCCTCCAGCTTTCATACACAAGACCTTCCTGCCTCAGCTTCCAAAGTACCTGGGAGTACAGACACAGACCACCCTGCTGGTTTCAAAATTTGAGAAGGCAGCTGGGCACAGGCCTGGAATCCCAGCTGCTGGGGAGGCTGAGGCAGGAGGATGCAAGTTAGAGGTCAACCTCAGCAAATTAGTGAGGCCCTAAGCAACTTAGTGAGACTCTGTTTTAAAAGAAAAAAAAATGAAAAGGATTGGTGATGTAAAGCAGTGGTAAAGCGGCCACTGGGTTCAATCCCCAGCACGCTCGCACACGCATTTGAGAAGGCAGGAAGATAAATGAAATTTATTTATTTTAATGTATTAAATTATGTATGTGTTTATTTGGGGAGGAAAAGAAATTGAGAAGGCAATGACTTGTATTTTAAAACTATTTCCTTTGCATTTACAGCGCCTGATTAATCTTGCTGAGTTGACACCATACATCTTGTGTTCCATTTGCAAAGGTTACTTAATAGATGCAACTACCATTACGGAATGTCTTCATACCTGTAAGCACACAGTTCACATTTCTAAGTAGCATCTTCAATTTTTGAAATGTTTTTAAAGGATCCTAATTTAAACACTTTCTTTTCAACAGTTTGTAAAAGCTGCATTGTGAGACATTTTTACTATAGCAACAGATGTCCAAAGTGCAACATAGTTGTACATCAGACACAACCACTTTACAATATAAGGTAAGAAGAATATATATGCAACAGTTGTTTTAAATGTACTTTTTCTGAAAGCTTGAAGTTGTGTAGTTGGGAATACATTTTTTTACTCCCTCAAAACTAGAAGAAAGAGAGCTATATATTCTTTTAAGAGATGTGTGTAGAGTAGAGCACTTACTATGTACCAGGCACTGTGGTATCTACTGGGATTTGGAAAGAGAGGGAGAAAAAATAGGAAAAGAAAAAGAAAAACAATCCTCTTTTCTTGAGGTTTTTGATCTCATCATGTAAGTTAATGGGGCTAGTTTAGTCTTACCATTTTCATCATACAGTATTTAGAATTTATTTTAGAAGTAATACCTGAAACAACTGGTCTCTTTAGTACAACCTTTCTGTTATAGATCATTCTGGTTTATAAAAAGTTTTCAATGAATCCTCAATTTCCTAAGAGAAGAAAAATACTAAAAGTAGATTAGTTTCATTTTCTCAGCAAATGCTATTAAGTTTTTATTACCTTGATAGAAGAGTGTTTTGCAGATGATACACAGAAGTTAAAAATATAGTCTCTGCCCTCAGGCTCACATTCTTATTGAGGGAATAACATTAAAACACAAGGAACAGTTTAAGAATCTTATGAGTTCTTGTGACTAATAAATTGAGGTTCTCCTTGGTGAGTTAGGTCTCAGGAGCTTTGAGTTCGACCTAAAAGTAACTTGCCACTGAAGAAGGAGATACCCATTCCCCTGGGAAAACACTTAACTCACTGTACAAAAATGCATTTTTCTGAATTCTGAGGTATTCTCCATCCTTTCCTTTTATTAGGTTGGACCGACAATTACAAGATATAGTGTACAAATTAGTGATCAATCTAGAGGAAAGTAAGTTTTTTTTATTACATAGTTGTGAATCCCAGCATCTCTGACTCTGCTAGTTACATTTTAAGTGTAATTTAGTTTGTGTTTTATCATTTTTTAGGAGAAAAAAAGCAAATGCATGATTTCTATAAAGAAAGAGGTCTAGAAGTACCTAAGCCTGGTAAGTTTGGGTGTATACCGTAATGTATTTATAGATTAAGAAATACTAACTTAAAATCCATGCCCTTTGAGGTACTTTTTGGGGATAGCTAGTTATTATGTGATGAGAGAGAACTGTTTTGAGGGTAGTGCTACAGTGTAACCCAATTTAATTGTTCATAAGAATATAAGAACTAGGGGGTGCAGGCCCTGAAGCTAGATTTTCTGAATTCACTCCTAGCTCTACCACTTTACTAGGTTACTTTAGCAAGTTACTTCAATGCTGCAATTTCCTCACCTTTGAATAGGAGTTATAGAAGCATTTCATTAAAAAAAAAATTCAGTAATACAAGCACTTAATACAGTGCCTGGCACATAGTAACTGCTCAAACATTAGTTTTTATGGTGCTGGTAATGTTACACACAGTATAGAAGTCAGATAGATTTGGATTCAATTCGTTTTGACTTAACGCAAATTGCTTAATCTACTAAGCTTCAGTTTTTTTATCAGTTTAAAAAAAAAAAAAAAGAAATACATGTAAAGTGCTAAGCATGAGCCCTGGCACACAGTAGTGTTAAGTGTTACCTACAAATGTGTTTGCTTTTCTGCTGAATTCTCTCTGTGGCCCTAATAAACCAGCCACACACTTCAGCCTTCCATTGTGGAGTGGGCCCTTGGCTTGCTGCTAATCTTGCTGCTTTTGACATAGTAGTTGATACTATTAATGAAAGGAATATTGAGTGCTTTATGACATTTTAGTCAACACAGTTCTAATACCACATAATTATTTTTTTGAAATATCTTAATTTATGAAATTTTTATCCTAAATCAGCTTTTTTGTTTGGCTATCAAATAGCTATTCCACAGTCAGTCCCTTCGAGCAAAGGAAGAACTAAGAAAGTCCTAGAATCAGTGTTTCGTATTCCACCTGAACTTGATATGTCTTTATTACTGGAGTTCATTGGGTGAGTACCTTAAAAGTCTATCTTTTGATCTTAACATAGAGATTTTTTAAGTCCCAACAATTATGAAGTTATTCTAAACTCAGGTGAAATCAAGTTTTTCTGATATCCTTTTAAAAATTAATTATGGAGCTGGGCACAGTGGTGCATGCCTAGAATCCCAGTGGTTTGGGAGGCTGAGGCAGGATTATCTCAACTTCAAAGCCAGCCTCAGTAATTTAGTGAGGCCCTAAGCAACTTAGCAGGACCCTGTCTCAAAATAAAAAATAAAAGAAGGGCTGGGGTGTGGCTTAGTGGTTAAGCACCCCTGGGTTCAATCCTTGGTACCAAAAATAATAATAAATATTATGGAGCTGGGTGTGATGACACACTCCTATAATCCCAGTTACTGTGAAGGCTGAGGCAGGAGGATCACAAGTTTAAGGCCATCCTCAGCAATTTAGCAAGATCATATTTCAAACAATAAAAAGGGCTAGAGATATAGTTTAGTTACAAAGTGCCCCTCTGTTTAATCCCTAGTACCTAAATAAATAAAAATAAAATAATTAAATATGGAATATTTAAGATTTAAAAAAAGGTATAAACAAATAGCACAATAACCATGGATATCTTCATCATCTGGCCTAGAAATAAACCATTAGGCCAGGTGTGGTGGCACATTCCTATAATCCCAGCAACTCTGGAGGCTGAGAAAGGCTGATTGCAAGTTCACGACCAGCCTCAGCAGCTTAGAGAGGCCTTGAGCAACTTAGACTTTTCTAAAAAGAGAGAGAGGGAGAGGGTGGAAGAGTGGAAGGGCTGGGGATGTGGCTCTGTAGTTAAGTGCCCCTGGGTTCAGTCCCTGGTACCAAAAAAAAAAAAAAAAAAGAGAGAGAGAGAGAGAAACCATTAGTAATATAGGTATGATGGCTACCTCTTCTATTCATTCCTCCCACTCAAAACTCTCAGAAATTAATAACACCTTTCCTAAAAATAGTGTTTGTCATCATTTTTTCATAGGTTCACCAAATATGTATCCTTTCTTAACGTATAGAATTGTTTTTGCCAGTTTAAAAACTTTAAATTGTATACTGTTTTTCAACCTGCCCTTTTTTTTTTTTTCACTCCATTTTGTGAATCAGCCATGTTAGAAAGTATAATTCTAGTTCATTTGTTTTCAGCAGTGTCTCATAATCCATTAAAATGAATATGTCATGATCTACCTTTTCTTGTAGTGTTGAACCGATCTTTTTTGTGCATATGTGAGATAGTTCTCTAAGGTTATAGATCCGCTGAGTCTTAGGTTGTATTTTTCCTCAATTTTATTTGATTTTGCCAAATTATTTTCAAAACTAGTTAGGTATCTTTCTAATTCAAATAAATTGCTTCAAACACTGTAGCATATGGTATATTCCTTTATAGTGCAGCTTTGTAAAACAGACTTATCATAGTCATAAAGTTGGCATGTATCAAACTGTAGTTCTCAGATACTGTACTTATATAACTCACAGAATAAAATAAAGTGCTTTTCTTAGAAATATCTGTATTTCCCAATTTGTGTCATTGGTGACTATTTTACTTCTCAGTCACTTCCTCCTTATAACTCTACGCTGCTTGTATCATTTATTTTAATATCTAGTGTATTATGTTGTATTTATCTCTTCTCCTTATCTTGTATTCTCAATTTAAAAATGCTTAAGAGGGACTGGGATTTGGGACTGTGGCTCAGTGGCAGAGCGCTTGCCCACTGCATGCAAGGCACTGGGTTCGAGTCTCAGCACCACATATAAATAAATAAATAAATAAATAAATAAATAAATAAATAAATAAACAAATAAACAAACAAATAAATAAATAAAATAAAGGTCCACTGCCAACTTAAAAAAATATGTATTAAAAATAAATAAATAAAAATGCATAAGAGGCAAGATACTTTACTTATGCCCTGCTCCACCCCTGAATCTCTTATAAGTGGTGGTTGATGATAATGAAATAAAGATCTCTGGAGGAATTAGAAGAAACCGTGTGGGCTGGGGAGATAGCTCAGTTGGTAGAGTGCTTGCCTCACAAGCCAAGGCCCTGGGTTCAATCCCCAGCACCGCAAAAAAAAAAAAAAAAATGTGTTTCAACCTAACTAGTTTAAGGAAACTAGTTAAATAAGGTATACTCATACATGAATATGTGCTATTATAATGTTTGTACTCGTGGAACAATTTCTAACATGTATTGAGTAGAAAAAAACAAAGTGTAAAAGAGCAAGGCATAGGGCTGGGGTTGTGGCTCAATGGTAGAGTGTTCACACGGCATATGTGAGGCTCTAGGTTTGATCCTCAGTACCACATAAAAATAAATAAATAAAGGTACTGTGTCCATCTACAACTAAAAGAAATATAAAAAGACCAAGGCATATATACCATATGTCCATTTGTTTATAGTGTTCTTTCTTTAAGGGTGGTGGGAAATTTGCTCTTAGGCAAGGGTGCTAGTGTGTATGATTCTATGGGTAGTATTTTTTTTTCCCTCTTGATATTGGGGATGGAACCCAGGGCCTCACCTAGGCAAATACTCTTTTACTGAGCTATGTCCCCAGACCTTTAGTTTTATTTCTAAACTGAGAATTCTAATAGCAACTCACGGGGTTTTTTGTTTGTTTGTTTGTTTGTTTTGTTATCTGTTTTTTTTTTTCGGGGGTGGGATACCGGGGATTGAACTCAGGAGCACTTGACCACTGAGCCACATCCCCAGCTCTATTTTGTATTTTATTTAGAGACAGGGTCTCACTGAGTTTCTTAGCACTTTGCTTTTGCTGCGGCTGGCTTTAAATCTGTGATCCTTCTGCTTCTAACTCCCAAGCCACTGAGATTACAGGTGTGCACCACCACACCTGGCTCAGTGTGGTTTTTTGTTTTGTTTTTTAATTTTGTGACTTATTTTATTATCAAGAACATGTTTTTAATATTATTCATTTTGATACATATCTAACTCTTTTTAGGTTTGATATTCTTATTATTTTAAAAATTTTGTTCTAATTAGTTGTATAAGACAGTAGAATGCATTTATACATTTTGATAAATCATACTCACATATGTGAAGTGTAATTTCTCATTTTTCTGATTGTACATATTGTAGGATCACATCAGTCCTGCAGTCATAGATGTACATGGGATCATAATGTCTGTTTCACTCTACTATCCTTCCTATCCCCTACTCCTCCTTCTCCCTTCACTCCCCTCTACCTAATATAAAGTAACTCTATTCTTCCACAGCGCTCCCCCCACCATTGTGAATTCTCATTTGCATATCAGAGAAAACATTTGGCCTTTGGTTTTTGGGTTTGGCTTATTTATTAGCATGATATTCTCCAATTCATCCATTTACTGGCAAATACCATAATTTCATTCTTCTTTAAAGCTGAGTAATATTCCATCACATAGATAGATATACCACATTTTTTTTATCCATTCATCTATTGAAGGGCAGGTTGGTTCCATAGTTTAGCTACTGTGAGTTGAGCTGTTATAAACATTGATGTGGCTGCCTCACTGTAGTATGCTAATTTTAAGTCCTTTGGGTGTAAACCAAGGAGTGGGATAGCTGGGTCAAATGGTGATTCCATTCCAAGTTTTCTGAGGAATCTTCATACTGCTTTCCATAATAGTTGTACCATTTTGCATTCCCACCAGCAATGTATGAGTGTACCTTTTCCCCATATCCTCACCAGCATTTATTATTGCTTGTATTCTTGATAATTGCCATTCTGATTGGAGTGAGGTGAAATCTTAGTTTTGATTTGCATTTCTCTAATTGCTAGAGATGTTGAACCATTTTTTCATATATTTGTTGATTGATTGTATTTCTTCTTCTTTTTTTTTTTTTTTTTTTTTTTTTGCAGTAGTGGGGATTGAACCCAGGGCCTTGTGCTTGCAAGACAAGCACTCTACCAACTGAGCTATATCCCCAGCCCTGTATTTCTTTTGTGAAGTGTCTGTTTAGTTCCTTAGCCCATTTATTGATTGGGTTATTTGCTTTTTTTTGGTTTTAGGTTTTTTGAGTTCTTTATATATCCTAGAGATTAATGCTTAATCTGAGGTGCATGTGGTAAAGATTTTCTCCCATTCTGTAGGCTCTCTCTTCACATTATTGTTTCTTTTGCTGAGATGAAACTTTTTAGTTTGAATCCATCCCATTTATTTTTTTTTTTTTTTTTTTTTCACTTTTCCATTGAGGTATTTTATTCATATGTATATACTACATTCCTTTAAAAAAAAAAAGAAAGAAAGAAAGAAAAGAAAAATCTATTTATTCTTGTTTTAACTTCTTGTGCTTTAGGGGTCTTGTTAAGGAAGTCAGATACTAGGCTGACAGGGTGAAGATTTGGGCCTGCTTTTTCTTCTAGGAGATGCAGGATCCCTGTTCTAGTGCTTAAGTCTTTGATCTGCTTTGAGCTGATTTTTGTGCAGGGTGAGATATAAAGGCTTAATTTCATTTTGTTACATGTGGCTTTCCATTTTTCCCAGAACCATTTGATGTTTTTGGTGCCTTTGTCTAGTATGAGATAACTGTATTTATGTGGGTTTGTCTCTGTATCTTCTGTTCTGTACCATTGTTCTATGTGTGTTTTGGTGCCAGTACCATGCTGTTTTTATTACTGTAGCTCTGCAGTTTGGTTTGAGGTCTGGTATAGTGATGCTTTCTGCTTCACTTTTCTTGCTAAGGATTGCTTTGGCTATTCTGGGTGTCTTATTTTTCCAAATAAAGTATTTTAGTTGTAAATGGACACATCACCCTTATTTATTTATTTATTTATTTTTATGTGGTGCTGAGGATTGAACCCAGCACCTCACATGTGCTAGGCAAACACTCCACAGCTGAGCTACAACCTCAGCCCCTCTTAACATGTTCTCAAGATTGAAATAATGCAGGGTCATACAAAAAGAGACTAAGCAGAGCCAGGCACGTTGGCAGACACCTATAATCCCAGTGACTTGGGAGGGTGAAGCAGGAGGATGACAAGTTTGAGGCCAGCCTCAGCAACTTAGTAAGGCTATCTCAAAATTAAAAAATAAAAAGGCTGAAGGTATAGGTCAGTGGTAAAACACCCCTGGGTTCAATTCTTAGTACCAATAAATAAGTAAAGAAAGGAAGATTGATTAATGGTCCATGGTGCTTTTATATGTACAACATGTAAATGCTAAAGAAATTGGGCTCACATGACATGAGTGTGATATGGCTAAAATTTGATGTGACTACAAGCACAGTAGTTTTTAATAAACCAGAGAGGTAATATCCCACTATATTTTGCTTTAGCCCATCTAGAGTATTGTGATCATTTCTGGGTAGGTATCACATTTTAAGAGAGATTGATAAATTAAGATGTAATCAGAATAGTAAAAGGTTTGAAAATGTATTTTATCTGGCAGTGGAAGAACAGAAATATTAGTTAGAAAAGGAGAAAGCAATGATAAATCCCTCAGGTTAGTTTCAAATCTTTAGATGATCATCACATGAAGCTGGGTGTGGTAGTGCACACCTGTAATCCCAGCGGCTCCAGAGGCCGTCGTGGGAGGATCATGAGTTCAAAGCCTGCCTCAGGAATTTAGCGAGGCCCTAAGCAAATTAGCAAGACCCTGTCTTAAAATGTAAAAACGGGCTGGTGATATGACTCAGTGTTGAGCACCCCTGGGTTCAATCCCCAGTGCCTCCCCCAAATTTTTAAAATAGAATCATCACATGAGAAAGGTTTATATAATTCATAAGAACACCAACAGACAAAACAAGGACCAGTAGTTAGGTATAGGTTACCAGGAGAAATGTGTTCAATTTAGTGCAAGCAAGACTTTCTAACAAAGTTGCCCACAAGTAGAATGGGCTCCATTGTCAGTTAAGAGACTCTGTGGAAGCCAGCATGATGGTA
Organism: Sciurus vulgaris; assembly: GCF_902686455.1. Taxonomy (NCBI): domain Eukaryota; kingdom Metazoa; phylum Chordata; class Mammalia; order Rodentia; family Sciuridae; genus Sciurus; species Sciurus vulgaris. The sequence continues at coordinate 25,933,524 of NC_136464.1, forward strand.
CATGCCTGTAATCCCAGTGACTCAGGAGGCTGAGGCAGGGAGCAAAAGTTTGAAACCAGTCTGAATAACTTAACAAGACCCTGTTTCAAAATAAAAAAATTGAAAGTGCTGAGAATATAGCTCAGTGGTAAAGCACTCCTGTGTTTATCCCCCAGTACAAAGAGAAAAAGAAAAGCTCTCTAGATATTCAGGCAGAAGTCATTTGCCCATATGTCCTGCATTCTACAGGGATTTTTTTTTTTTTCTTTTTTGGTACTGGGGATTGAACCCAAGGGCACTTAACCACTAAGCCACATCCCCAGCCCTTTTTTGGATTTTATTTAGAGACAGTGTCTCACTGAGTTGCTTAACACCTTGCTAAGTTACTGAGGCTGGCTTTGAGCTTGCGATCCTCCTGCCTCAGCCTCCTGAGCTGCTAGAATTACAGGCGTGTACCACTGTGCTCGACTACAGGGATTTATTTGTTTGTTTGTTTTTTGATGCTGGGGATTGAACATAAACCTTGTGCATGCATGCACATGTTTTACCTCAGGAGGCACACCTAGCCCAAGAGATCATTCTTGTAATGAATGAGATGTTTTATAACTAATATTATATTATAATCTTATATTTATATATGTAATATATTTGTACTTATTAAGGTATCTGTGTTATATATACAATTGTTTCTAACCTGATATATAGATGTATGTTAATATACTATACAAATTATACAGCATGTTATATATATAATGTTTATCTCTATATAAACATATGTTTGTGTCCGTGTGTGTGTATGGTGCTGGGGATTGAACCCAGAGCCTTGCATATGCTAGGTGAGCACTTTATCATTGATCTATACTCCCATCCCCTTTTATGTATTACATTTTTATTTTAAGGAATACTGTGGAGATAATGCAGTTGTGAAATTGCCTGTTCATAACATGTAGAGAAGAAGGAACATGGGCTTTAATAAGAAGTTTTAATACCAGCTTTATCACTTACAGCTCTGTGTCCTGAAGCAAGTTATTCAACCTCTCTGACCTTAATTTCCCCATCTGTAGAATGGGAATACTGACGCCTGATTTGCAGGCTATCGTCAGAACCAAATGAAAAACATATGTAGTATAAGAAAACCTAATATAATGCCTGGCATATGGTAGATGCTCAGCACAAGTTAGTGCTCCTTGTCTCCCCTGTGACATAAAAGTAATTGATGTAATCAAGAAATCCCTTTGGGCTTCTCTGTAAAAGGCAAACAGTGAAATCAAGCTGGTGGTTATGTTGCAAGTAAAACAGCAGAAAGGTGGCAGCCTTCTTGTAAGAAATTATATTTTGTACAAATTACTATGGAGGGGAAAACACATTAATTATAATTTTAAAAAAGAAAAATTGTTCTTCAAACTGGAAAATGTTACAGTGCTAATTTGGGAAAATCTAAATATTAAAGATATACTTTTTCTGGAAATTTATTGTGCAACGTGGTGACTACAATTAACAATAATGTGTTATATACTTGACAAAATGCTTAAATGCTCTCATCACAAAAGAAAAAAAAAGTATATGAGCTGGATGTAGTGGTGTTTGCCTGTAATCCCAGCAATTTGGGAGGCTGAGGCAGGAGGATCAAAAGTTCCATACTACCCTCAGCTACTTTGCAAGACTCTCAGCAACTTAGTGAGACCCTGTCTCAAAATAAAAAATAAAAAGAATTGGGGATATGGCTTAGTGGTAAACCACCTCTGGGTTCAATCCCCAGTGGCCCTTCCCCCCGAAAAAGAGTATGAAGTGATAGATATGTTAATTATATTGATTTAATTATTTGGTTGTACATCTATATTGAAACTGAAACAACACATTGTACATTGTAAATATATACATTTTTAAAATTTTCAATTATATGTTTATAATGCTAGATGGTAAATAAATAAAATTCTAGCATGTTTCCTATGAAGAATATACTTTTAACTTCTGAAGTATGGATGGTAGTGTAAAATGCTGGATAAAACTGCCTTCATCTTACCACTAGGTGGCAGAAATGACAATTACATTTGTTTATTTCCTAAAGACAGGTGACTTAAAATTAGAGTAGACTAATGTTTCTCAAATATTTCTTCTATTCACATTATTTTTCTGTTGTTTTATGACTGGACATATAACTTAAAGTATTAAATATTTATTAACTTTGCTCTCGTTTTTCAGTGCTAATGAAGGCACGGGACATTTTAAGGTATTTTACTTTTATTTTTCATTCATTTTGTAAGAACTCTGTAGTACACAAATTTGGTTCAGATTAGCAACCAAATAGAGACTGTCTTATTTGATAATAAAAATATTTTAAAATAAGGTATTGGAGTATATTGAAGTATATTCAACAGGGATCTATAATAGGTTCATGAAGGGAAGAGTTATTAAGTAGGAATTTGTTATTAATTCAGAACAATGGTCTAAGGAAAAAAGTGAATAATTTTTAAAACTCTAAAACCAAGTGCTATGTTAATTTGGTGATTAACAGAATTTCAAAGCATTTTTTGCATAGTTGGCATTTAGTTAAGTATGAGCTTAAAAATTTATTTACATGTAACATGTTTGACTGAAGTTAACTTGTCCTAACTTGTTATTTCAATCATTCACTGAGATTTTAGAGGTAAGAATGCAATCCTTTGAAACATACTTAAAGTTCAGAGTTATCCTAAAGGCTCAAATCACAGGTGGCATTGTATACAGTGTTGGTGCTATAGTATGAGTTATTCAGAAAAAGGTAATTTCTTTAAAAGGGTAAATCAGGTCTTCAAGTTATTTGGGATTGTAAATAAATAAGAAATCAGTCATTTTAATCTGTTTAGATTTCCAGTGACATTTGTCAGAATTTGTACTGACAGTTGGGCAAATTATACTTGGTTGGACATACTGCTTGGTTTTGTGAACACGGAAACTTAGAGAAATTTATTAAAGCATAAAAATAGGTAGGTACTTCTGGATAAAGTACATTATAGATGTCTTTCAGAGTTCATTGTGATGGAGAGAATGCAATGTTAAGTCCCCATGATTTTTGGTGACTTTAAATCTCTTATTTGTAAAGTATCGAACTAATGGTAATTCACTTTAGAAATTGCTTTATAGCATTTGCTGTTTCATATCAATGAATGTTTCATAATACAGGTAAGAAAATGGCAGTTAAGTTTCTAAATGGTACAGTGGCAGGGTTGTATGATTCTAGTGTTCCCTGAAAACATCTGTGGGATGAGTTATGGTGTCTAGACAGGCCAACAGTTTTTAAGACTCATGAAGAAAGAATTGGAAAATAAACTGAAATGTTTAGCAAAACATGTGCATCTCGAATTTTTTATATAGTTCCTGATTATTGCACATAAAAAAAAAAAAAACCAAGATGACAGTACCATCTGTGACATACTCTTGCCAAAACAGATGGAAAGGTGATCATGCTTAGAGGTTTGATTGCTAATTTCCTGGAAATACATGGAACAAAGGAAACATTGACACCGAAGTAATAGGTCCAATGTAGATAGTGGAAAACTACTTAACAAGTAGCTCTGTTTTTTCACCAAGTAAAAGGGAAAGAAATGAAGAAAAACCTATTGATTAAAGTAACTGAAGGGACATGTAAATTAATTTCAATGTATGAGCCTTATTTGAATTTGATTTGAAAAATAATCTATAAAGAGCTTTTGAGCCGGCTGTGGTGGCACACGCCTGTAATCCCAGTCACTTGGGAGGCTAAGTCGGGAGGATTTTAAGTTCGAGGTCAGTCTGATCAACTTAGTGAGACACTGTCTCAAAATAAAAAAATGTAGGGCTGGGAATGTGGCTCAATGGTAGAGTGCTTGTCTAACATGCATGAGGCCCTGGGTTCCATCCCCAGCATGGCAAAAACAAAACAAAATTATATAAAGGGTTGTAGATGTAGTTCAGTGGGGTTTAATCCTCAGTATTGCAAAAAAATTTAAAGTTTTTAAGACAATACCTCCCAATTGGAAATTACACAAATATCCATCAACTGATGACTAGATAAACAAAATATAGCATATCCATGTGATAGGATATTATATGGCTGTAAAAAAGAATGCTGTACTGACACATGCCACAGTATGGATAAAACTTGAAAGCACTTGCTAAGTGAAAGACACTAGTAACAAAAGGTTGTCCATTTCTTGTGTGGTTCCATTTATATGAAATATCTAGAACTGGGAAGTCTACAGAAACAAAATAGATTAAATGGTTGCCAAGACTCATAAGAGAGAATGACTTAATTTATATGGGTTTTTTTGGGGGTGATGAAAACACTTGAAATTAGATAGTGATGGTAGTTGTACAACTTGGCAAAGATACTAAAATCCACTGAATTGTACACTCTTATTTATTTTTAAAATTTTTTTAGTTGTAGAGGACACAATACCTTTTTTTTTAATTTTTATGTGGTGCTGAGGATCAAGTGCCTAGTGCCTCACACATGCTAGGCAAGTGCTCTACCACTGAACCACACACAACCCCAGCCCCAAATTGTATAGTTTTGAAGGATTCATTTAATGGTACATGTATTATAGCTCAAGAGAGCTTTTTTTGTTTTTTGTTTTTTAAAAACTAAGCCATGATCCAATAGAAATTTTAAATAGAAGCATTGTTTATAATTTATTTGGTATAAGCTTTTTGAGAATATAAAAACTGTATCTGATAAATGTTAGTGTTTTAGTTTGAATTTATTACTAGTTATTATGTTTTTTTCATGACATTTTAATTTTATTCCCTCAGCCCTAAAAAATGAAATCATTTTCTTCTAGAGAAAAATAAAAATAGAAACAAATGTTGAAATTTGAACCTTACTAGATATTTTCTGATATCAAGGAATTATAGGGTGTGATAATGATTTTATACTTGGGTTTTTAAAGAGTTCTTTAGATATAAACTGAAGTATTTACAGATGAAATGTTGTGTCCTGGATTTGCTTCCAAACACATCTGGGGAATAGGGATGGAATAGGAAATAGAGTAGGTAGGATGGGAAATAGGTGAACGAATCTAAAACAAGATTGACCTTGAGTTGCTAAAGCTAGGTGATAAGTATATAGGAGTTCATTATACTATTCTTACAGTTTTCAGACATTAAATTTTCAGTTTTAACTGATAATACAGATGTTAATTTGTAGGCTTATATCTGTGAGATGTGATAAGTGTATTTTTCATAAACAAATGATTCTGTTAACTGTGTATTGTGACTGTATATTGCTAAAAGAGTCATTTACACAATTGTAGTTAAAAAATTTCGTGTGTGGCCTGGGGATATAGCTCAGTTGGTAGAGTGCTTGCCTTGCAAGCACAAGGCCCTGGGTTCAATCCCCAGCACTGACAAAAAAAAAAAAAAAATTCGTGTGTTACTGTTTATTTTTAACTTCTATATTTCTAATAGATGTTCTATGTATAGCTTTTTCTAGTATAAGTTAGTATTCTATTACTCAAAAAACTGTTTTTGTTTTTTTGTTGTTTTTTTTTTTTTTTTTGTGGTGCTGAGGATTGAACCCAGGGCCTTGTACTTGCTAGGCAAGCACTCTACTAACAGAGCTATATCCCTAGCCCTCAAAAAGCTGTTTTTGTATTTAATATGTGAATTCAAATTAAACCTGATTTACTAGGATTATACCTGGTTGTTAAATGTCTAACCCTCTAGACCTATGAATGAGTGTCATGAATCCTGTTTCTATATTTAGTATAAAAGTTTCCACAAAGCAGCACCATTTTAACTTTTCGTGTTGGGGTTCTGGCAATTTAACCCAGAGGCACTTTACCTCTGAGTTACATCCCCAGCCTTTTTTGTGTTTTGAGACAGAATCTCACTAAGTTGCTTAGGACCTCCCTGAATTGCTGAGACTGGCCTCTTTCTGGGATTACAGGCATGTGCCACCATGTTCCACGACATTTAAATATTCTGAAAAGTAAACGGAATAGAACCTCCATGTACCCATCATCAGCTTTACCAATTATTAACTAATGTCCAATTTTATTTCTTCTATACTTCCATCCACTCACCTTTCAATAGTCCCTAGCATTATGCCACTTCTGTAAACATTTCAGTGTTCTTGGAAAGATGAATCGATCTCAATCTCTCTCCACCCTTCCTGTCTCTCTCTCCTCCTCTCTCCCTCCCTCTCCTTTCCCTGCTTTCTCCTCCCTCCCCCTTGCCCTTTCACTCTCATTTTCTCTTTCTCTTTCTTTTCCCCCTGTGGTTCTAGGGATTGAACCCAGGGGCTACTGAGCTACATCCCCAGCCCCATTTTTTATCTTTTATTTTTTTGAAGCAGGGTCTTGCTAAGTTGCCCAGGCTTGCCTAGAACTTGTGACCTTCCTACATCTTAAATCGTTGTGATTATAGGCATGTGCCACTGTGCCTGATTTTTTTTTTCAATATTTTTTAGTTGGGGATGGATGTTTATTTTATTTATATGTGTTACTGAAAATCAAACCCAGTGCCTCACACATGCTATGCTAGTGCTCTATCACTGAGCCACAGCCCCAGCCCCATGACTTTTTTTTTTTAATGACCACATATCATATCTTAAAAAAATGTTACTAAATGTCCATCTTATGAAAGATTAAAATAAGATGGGCAGAACTATTCTGGTCTAAAGATTACAGAGATGTCACAATCAAATGCAATGTGTGATCCTTCTTTGAGTTAGATCAAAATAAGAACAGTTTATAAAGGATGTCATTAGAACAACTGGAGAAATTTGAGTGTGGACCTATTTACATAATTGTATCAATGTTAAAATTTTTCTGAGTACTTCCATACCACTTCTTGACAATTATGTTATAGTTAATTAGAAAAATCAAATTCCCTTACTCTGAAAAGTTAACTGCCAGTCTGTTCAGTTTTAAGTATTTCAGTGTCTGCAAATAACTCTCCAGTTGTCTAAGAAAAAAAAAAAAATACACATACACATACATAAGAAATAAAGCAAATAGAGTAAGGTATTAATAGGTGGTAAGCTAAGTGAAGGGTAGTGGAGAGTTTATTGTATTATTTTTACAACTTCTTTGTGAGTTTGTCATTTTCAAAAGCTTGAGGGTAATGAATGGAAAAATTAACAATTTTTTATTATCAAATATCTAGAGCTAGGCTCAGTGGTATACACCTATCACCCCAGCTATTTGGGCTGAGGCAGGAGGATAACTTGAGCCCAGGAGTTTGAAAGACCAGCTTGGGCAACATAGTGAAACCATATCTCAAAAGAAGAAAAAAATCTTGATGTTCAAAATTTTGTCTAAATTTTAGTATGGTTTTTGTTTTAGTTGTTAGGTCTTTAAGTTTTCTATTTCCTTTTTTATATATATATATATAATTCATTGTCAACAAGATGAAGTCACTTGTCCTGTAGTTTGTGACAGATTTAAAGTTTTTTTCATTTTGTTTTGTTTTTTTCTCCAAAATCTGCGTTTGAACCTATGACCCCACACATGCTTGGCTTGGTGGCAAGTGCTCTACCACTGAGATATAGCCCCAGTCCTTTTTATTTTGAACCAGGTCTTGCTAAATTGCCTCAATTGAGCTTGAACTTGTGATCCTCCTGCTTCGGCCTGCTGAGTAGCTGGGATTACAGGTGTGTGCCACAACACCCAGCATTTTTTTCCTCCCTCTCTTTGGCAGACTCTTGCTGTGTTGCCCTGTCTGGTCTCCAATTCCTGGGCTCAAGTGATTCTCCTACCTAAGCTTCCGGAGTAGCTGGGACTACAGGTGTGTGCCATTGCACCCTGCTTATCATGGAAAATTTTAAACTCATACAGTATTAGAATAGTATAACAAATCCCTGTGTACACTTCACTCATTCATTTATACAGTCACTCTTCTTCCTTTCATATAATTTTGAAGCAAATCCCAGACTGTATATCATTTACACATAAGTAATTCAGTTTGCTTCTAAAAGATAAGGGCAGGGCTGGGAGTGTAGTTCAGAGGTAGAGCACTTGCCTAGTATGCACAAAGCCCTGGGTTTGATCCCCAGCACAGCAAACAATAGTAATAGTAAAACAACAATAATAATAAAAATAAGTAGAAGATACGGGCTACTCTTATCCATGTACAGTGATGCATACCTGTAATTCCAATTACTTGAGATGCTCAGGCAGGAGGATCACAAGTTCAAGGCCAGCTAGAGCAACTTAGTGAGACCCTGTCTCAAAACACAGCAACAAAAGGTTCTGGGGATGTAGCTAAGTAGTAGAGCACCCCTATGTTCAATCCCCAGTACCAGAATAAATAAATATACAAATAAGTAAATAAAAGATAAGGACTACTTTAACAAACATAGTAATGATACCGGTTTTTTTTCTTACAATTTTTTTTAGTTGTTAATGGACCTTTATTTTGTTTATTTATATGTGGTGCTGAGAATCGAACCCAGTGCCTCACACATGCTGAGCCACAACCCCAGTTCCCTTCTTCCCCCCTACCCCCAATACTGGGGATTGAACCCAGGACCTGATGAATGCTGGGCAAGGCCTCCCAGCTACCTGAAAATTATTTCATAAGTTTTGTTTAAATCAGCATCTAAATAAAGTCCATATATTGTAATTGGTGGACTTATCTCTAATGCATAAATAACCCTTACATATTTTTTAGTTTAACTATCCCTACTCCATTTTGTTTTTTCTTCCTTGCAGTTTTTGTTGTCAAAGAAACCAGGTTCTAGACATTAGGTCCTGGGTGTTCTCTTTGAATTGTAAGTTTAGTACTTGAAATGAAAATGAATGAATAAATTTTATTCTGAACCTGCCCCCCTCTACACTATTTCCTCTTTATCTTTTTTCTTTTTTTTGGGGGGGGGGGGCGTGCTGGAGATCGAACTCAGGGCCTTGTGCTTATAAGGCAAGCACTCTACCGACTGAGTTATCTCTCCAGCCCCTCTTTTTTTCTTTTTTATGAGACAGGGCCTCACAGGCTGGCCTCAAAATGGGCCCAAGTGATCAGCCTCTCAAGTAGTTAGGACTACAGTTGTATTCCACCATGCTCAACATTTTTTCTTTTTCTTCCCCCTTTTTTTTTTTTTTTTTTTTGGTGGGTTAGGGATCAAATCCAGGGCCTTGATCACATTAGGTGAGCATTGTAACACTGAGCTATATCCCAGCCCTCCCTTTTATTTATTTACTTTTTTAATGGTACTAGGGATTGAACCTAGAACCTGTATGCTAGGCAAGCAGTCTACCCCTGAAGATAAACCTGCAGCCCTTTCTTGTGGTTTTGATGAGCCATTAAAATGATCCTTACTGCTTGGGAGGCTAAAGCAGGAGGATCTCAGACTAGCCTGGGTAATTTAGCAAGACCCTATTTGGAGAATATAAATAAAATAAAAAAGGGCTGGAGGTATAGCTCAGTGGTAAAGCACCCTTGGGTTCAATCTCCGGTACCACCAAGATAAATAAAATAAAATAAATAAGCCAGCAATTTCTATTAAAATCGCTTAGAGAGGGAGAACTAATAAGAATTTCTGTTTTTCTTTTTTGGAATATGAATAAACTCAAAATACCTAGTAATTTTTCTTTCAAGAAAATTGAATGAGCTTTGCTATAAAATATGCCTTAAGATATACATTTTTTAAAGATTTACATATTTTATATGTATGTATACATTTGAAAATAGATTTATCTATCTTTATTTACTTTTGTAGCCATTGGAAAAGAAGTTTGTTCGAGTTTCAGGAGAAGCAACTATTGGGCATGTAGAAAAATTCCTCAGAAGGAAAATGGGTCTTGATCCAACTTGTCAGGTACAGTGCATGTATATAAAAGGACAGGTGAAGATATGAGATTACCTTTAGTATATTGAGGAAAGAACTGTTTCATTCTTGTGAGGATTTTGTGTAGTGGCTTAATTTTATGATACTGTAGACATTGTAAGTGCCAAATGAATATTGATACCAGTGATTCCCACTCCCAACTTTGGTCACATTTTTTATTTACTGTTCATTTCATTTTGCCATCAGTGACCATTTCTTGGTGTCAGAGAAAAGCTAAGAATATAAGAAATATTTAAGAACTTCTAGTGTCTCAATTCTAGTTCTTTCTCATTTGGTAGTAGAGCAAAGATTACTTATCATCCACTTTTCTTCACTTGCTTGCAAGTGAAGTGTAATAAGCAAGCTCAAAATACTTAGAAAAGTGTCAGGGCATGGTGGTGCATGCCTGTAATCCCAGCAACTCAGGAGGCTGAGGCAGGAGGATCACAAGTTCAAGACCAGCCTCAGCAACTTGGCAAGACCCATCTTGTGCTATATCTCAGTGATTAAGCACCTCTGGGTTCAATCCCCAGTACCAAACAAACCATAGAAAATTGCAGTATCCGTCTGTCTAAGGTAGACTGTGGAGGTCCTCTCTGCCATGTCCCATGTGGAGGAGAAAAGAGTTAACTGCCGGAGGAGGATGTTGATGGTTTTTTCTATCTATTACCCAAAAAACTTACCTACTCAATAAACACACAAGAGCCAATATTCTTTTTATGAGAGGGGGTGTGATGGGTCTGGCCATACCAGCTCTGGCCTTTTATAACTACAACTTGCCCAACTCTCTTTTATTTATAGACACATAGGTAAAGGAGGCCAGGACTGGGAAGAGCTTCTTCTGTGATAGACAGGATAGGGTGGAGTTAGCGGAGCCATCCTCTTAGGGGAAAAATTCCAGAAGACAGAACCATTCCCACCACTGCACCATATACTTCCCAGCAGTTCATTAGAAACCAGGCCTATACATCCTATGGCTCAACCTCATCTGATTCTGCTAAATAAGGACAGCTTTCCACATCAGACCCTATTGGTTTTGGCAGATATTTTGTTTTTGTTTTTACTTTTTTTCAGTGCTGGGAGTTGAACCCAGGGCTTTGCACCTGATAGGCAAGTGCTCTACCACTGAGCTGTATTCTAGCCCTCCTTATTGGTTTCTTTTTGGGGGCATTTACTACTAAGTTATATCCCCAGACATTTTTTTATTTTGAAACAGGGTCTCACTAAGTTGCTTAGGGCCTTGCTAAGTTGCTGAGGCTGACCTTGAACTTGTGATCCTCCTGCCTCGACCTCCCAGTTCGTTGGGATTACAGGCATGCACCACCAGGTCCAGCCTTCCCTATTAGTTTTTTTTAAGGATTGCAAAATATCTCCTTTTGCTCTCAAACACCACCAAAAAGCAAAAAAATAAACAAATAAAACCCCTCCTATTCTAGCTATATAATATTTTCTTATAAACTCTAAACCTCAAATCTTATATATTATTGAACATTAAAGATACACATAGTTCTAGTTATGTAGGTCCAGTGAAAATGCACATTTATATAGCATTGCTTTTTCATGAATAGTCAAATTTATAAGAAGTTTTTGTTATTCTCCATTATGTGTAAAATTCATAGAATATTTTTTATCTAAAATATCCTGTTTGCTCTTGAGTAAATTGGTAGTTACATTAAAATGATTGAAATTTTGTTAATGTTTTTAGTACCTGTATCCACTAGTACTAAAAGTATATATTAAACCAAATTAAAGTGATCTCTCTGAGTTTGACATGCTGGTTGTATCTCATGTTCAATGAAAATTAGAAATAATTTATTACCTTGTAACCATGGCATAATTGAGGCTCTTAGACTTTGGGTTAGAAACTGTTGTTTAAGGACTCCTGGACAAAGCATTGTGAGCGATCCCATCATAGTCTAGTATTTCTAAAAGCATAAGTCAGAAGACTTGCTTCTGATCATACAGGATAACTGAGAAGAAATACCCAGGTCCTCTCTAGGATTTAGATTATTTCCTCTATAGCTAGATTTTGATCAGAGCACAATTTCCATTCATAAGTGCCACATTTGATGATTTAAAAGAGATTTGATTGTGAGGACTGTGGATGAAACTCAGTGATAAGCATTTTCAATCACCTAGTTCAATCACCAATTCTGGGAGGAAAAAAAACAAAAAAATCAAAAACCCAGAAAACTGATTGCCAAAACTCAAAGTTGGTGCCCCCCCATATATTATTTTTTAATTGACAAAAGTATCTATTAATCATACACCTGATGTTTTAAAATATGTATACTATGTGGAATGGCTAAATCAAGATAATTAGCTAATTAGCATAGTACTACCTGTGCTTTTCCCCCCACCCATTAAGTAAGAACGCTTAAAATTTCTACTCTCAGCTATTAGCCTGTGCAAGGCTCTGGATTTACTAACTAGCACCAGAAAAAAAAAAAAAAAAAATCATTCTTATTAACTGTCATCACCATGTTATTAAATAGACCTTTTCTAAGTTGATTTATTATATAAAAATGTGAGTTTCTTTTTTCCTCATGTCATAGAATTCAAGGTTTAGAGCATTTAAAAATAAAATGATATAAATTTGTTTCAAACTTTTTCTCTGTCAACTTGTTAGCTCTCTTACGTAAATATTCCTTTCTTATTCAGCTACTTTTTAGGTGGTAATATTCATAAATTACTGTTCACCAAAATATTAAAATAATGCTGCAGAGAATTACCAAATATTTAGACTTTTTAATTTGTGACTATAATAGTTTAAGCTTTTTTTTAAAAAATAATTTTTAGTTGTAGATGGACACAATGCCTTTGTTTTATTTATTTTTATGTGGTGCTGAGGATCCAACCCAGTGCCTCACCCGTGCTAGGCAAGCACATTACCACTGAGCCACAACCCCAGCCCAGTTTAAGCTTGATTTCTTTTAATTTTTTAGTTATAGATGGACACAGTACCTTTATTGTATTTATTTACTTTTATGTGGTACTGAGGATTGAACCCAGTGTTTCACATGTGCTAGACAAGCGCTCCACCACTGAGCCACAACCCCAGTTCTTGTTTAATCTTTCTAAATCCAAGAAAGGGTAAATAATGAAGTTACTCCCACCCACCCCCTTTGGTACCAGGAATTGAACCCAGGGGCTCTTAACCACTGAGCTACATCCCCAACCCTTTTGTGTATTTTATTTAGAGACAGGGTCTTGTTAAGTTGCTTAGAGCCTCGCTAAAGAGCAGAGGCTGTCTTTGAACTTGCAGTCCTCCTGCCTTAGCCTCCTAAGCTGCTGGAATTATGGGTATGTGCCACCATGCCCAGCTAAAAGTTACTTCTAATATGAACAAAACATTGAGCTGGGTAACTACTAATCAGAATAAAATTTTTTGTGTCCCCAGTCCCTTGGGTCTACTGTGCAGACTTTCTTTAAACTAGTCAGTCATAGGTTGGTAATGTGTGTTTCATTTGCAGATATGTGACCTTGATATGTGGTTACTTACTAGCAGGAAGTAATAATTATCAGAGTACTGCTAAATAATAAACTACCTTTAGGGCTGGGGAGATAGCTCAGCTGGTAGAGTGCTTGCCTTGCAAGCACAAGGCCCTGAGTTCGATCCCCAGTACCGCAAAAAAAAAAAAAAAATAATAATAATAATAATAATAAACTACCTTTAAAATTACTTGTTACAGATCAAAATAATAAAGGAGTTGGACGTTGTAGCACATGTGTAATCCGATGATTTGGGAGGCTGAGGCAGGAGGATCTCAGTCACTTAGCAAAACCCTGCATCAAAATAAAATATAGAGGGCTGGAGTTGTAGCTCAATGGTAGAGCGCTTGCCTAGCATGTATGAGGCACTGGGTTCGATTCTCGGTACCACATATAAATAAATAAAATAAGGGTCTATCAACAACTGTTTTATATATATATATATATATGTATATTTTTATAAATATATATATATGGCTGGGAATATATTAATCATGTTTTAAGTTCTCAGAGATTCAAGGAATCATTTGAATATAGTTTATTCTGTGCTGTTGTCCTTCTCTGTCCTCCAGTATTCTTCCCATTTTACCTTATTCTCTTTTGTTAAAAGTTTCTAAAATCTTTCTCAAGAATGTTTAGTTGGTCTTCAATAAAATAGCAAAGTCTAGTCTGGAAGTAATTATGTTGATAGTTCCCCGCTTCGTTTCTTCAGATGGTATTTTGCAGGAAGGTAGTCTGATGTGTGCTTGTTTTCCCATAGGTAGATATCATTTGTGGTGATCACTTGCTGGAGCAGTACCAAACTCTTAGGGAAATCCGACGTGCAATAGGTGATGCAGCAATGCAGGTAGGTCTCAGACTATATCAAGTTTATGTTGAATACAAATTATTTAATGAAAGAAAAAAGTACTGGGCACAGTGCCATATGCCTATAATCCCATCAACTTGGGAGACCAAGGCAGGAATACTGCAAGTTCAAGGTCAGCCTAGGCAACTTAGCAAGACCCTGTCTCAAAATAAAAACTAAAACGAGTGGCAAAGCACCTCTGAATTCATTCCCTAGAATGGAAGGAAGTTCCATGTTATCTCATAAAATTTTCATAAATATCCATAATTTATTACAATTACCCAGACTATAAATAATAATTAGTTAATATTTATTGAATATTTACTGCATAATCACAACTTGGTCTCAGTGGTTTGTGTGGATTAGCTCATTTATTCCTCACAGTGAATCTGTGAGTTTGATATTCTTTTTTTGGGTGAGTTCTGGGGATTGAATTCAACCACTGAGCCACATCCCCACCCCTATTTTGTATTTTATTTAGAGACAGGGTCTCACTGAGTTTCTTAGCACCTTGCTTTTGCTGTGACTGGCTTTGAACTTGCAATCCTCCTGTCTCAGACTCCTGAGCCACTGGGATTACAGTTGTATGCCACTGTGCCTTGCTGAGGTTGGTATTCTTTTATGCCTCCTTTTAAAGATAAGGACACTAAGGTACAGAAAGGACATGTAACTTCGCATAGGGAGTTAGTGATGAGCCAGGGTTCAAATGCCAACCAGTTCAATTCTAGAAGTTTCACTCTTTTTCTGTGTCTCATATTGCAGTAGAGTTTTAAAGGCTACTAGGCCAGTTCAGCGATGTACTTAATGATTTGGATGCATTCTGAGAAATGCATCATTAGGTGATTTTGCTGTTATATGAATATACAATGTACTTTTACAAACTAGATGGTATAACCCACTACACATCTAGCCTTTACTATAATCTTACGGGACCACTGTTGTTTATGCAGTTCATTATTGTGCGTGTGACTGTCTATCCATAAGAATACCTCTTTAAGAAAAATTTATACACTGAGAGCAGTGGTATAGTTCTATAATTCTAGCTACTTAGGAGGCTGAGGCTTGAGGATCACTTGAATTCAGGAGAGATTGAGACCAGCCTAAACAGTGAGACCCCCCACCTCAAAATAAATAAATAAATAAATGACTTTTTTATAAAAAGAAAAATTTGTAGATATTTATTAGACCATAGAAATTTACAGGAACTGGGGAGATAGCTCAGCTGGTAGAGTGCTTGCCTTGCAAGCACAAGGCCCTGAGTTCGATCCCCAGTACCGCAAAAAAAAAAGAAAAGAAAAGAAAAAGAAGAAATTTACATACAATTTCTAGCTGAATAGGTTGAGTTTTTTTTTTTTTTTTAATGTGTGTGGTACCTGGGATTTGAGTCCAGGGGTGCTCTACTACTGAGCTGTGTCCCAGACCTTTTTAAATTTTTTTTATTTTCAGACAGGGTGTTGCTAAATTGCCCATTTGGCTTTGAGCTTGTCATCCTTCTGCCTCAGCTCCCAAGCCACCAGGATTATAGGCATGTGCAAGGTTGCCCAGCTTATTTGTTTTGTTTGTTTCTGAGATGGGAATCTCACTCTGTTGCCCAGGCTGGTTTCAAACTCCTGGGCTCAAGTGATCCTTTTACCTCCGCCTCCAGAGTGCTGAGAGTACAGGCATGTGCCACCACGCCTGGTTTTTTTTTTGTTTTTTTGTTTTTTTGTTTTTTGTTTTTTGTTTTTTTTTTTGGTGCTTTAATAACCTGTTAATGTGAATGGGAATATAATGGAAAGTTCTCTAGTCTGGATAATAAAAAAGCAAGATAGATTCTGAAATTTTAGTGAAGAGAAAAGTAAGATAAGACTCTATTTAAGAAGAGTTTAGCAGAATATTCTAATGTATTCCTGAATCTAGAGTGATAAACTATTTTATGAGCTATATAGCTCTGAGATGCTTATAATGAATTAACAAAGATTTGTTGAATTCTGAGCTTAAACAGATGTTTAATTGGTTAGAAATATTATTTTGGTATAATTACCTATGTGTACTTGATTGGATGGAACTATTTAAAGTTCAGACGCAGAATATTGTATGAATTATCTTGTTAGTGTAGATTATACAGTTCCTTTGAAGAAGCAGAAAATACACTCTTCTCCTTATATAAGTTCATATATATCATGATATATTTTAATTGACATATAGAAAAATGCATGAGTTTTTATTACAACCTCAAAAGTAATTCTAGTAGCCTTTTCATGGTCATCTATACACAGGCACAGAGCAGCCAAAAATTTGAGTTGCCTGTTATACAAAGTCCTTGCTAAGGTTATTTATTTGCCTTCTTTCTTATTATTTATTTACTTATTTATTTGTGCTGGGGACTGAATGTGGGGCCTCACACATACCAGGCAAGTGCTCTACCACTGAGCCACAACCCCAACCCCCAGCCCCTACCTTCTTGTTTCAGTGTCATCTTCTAAAAAAGTAACTTTTTATGATATATTTAGTGCCTTTCTTTTCACATTTTTATACTTTTTTTTGTTTCTGCTTTAACTCTTTAAAATGACCACAATCAAGGTTAGGGATATAGCTGAGTTAGGGATATAGAACACTTTCCTAGCCTGCATAAGATCCTGGGGTTTGACCCCCAACACTGAAAAGAAAGAAAGAGAGAGGAAAAAAGACTCAGAAATACTGCATAGTAGAATACTTCATTCAGGCATGAGTTATAGTGTTATTGTCTATGACTTGAATATTCATGAATCAACAATATGTATTAATTTTTTTTTTTTTAACAGAACACATAACCAGATTATATATGGTAATGAAAATTACCAGAGACTTGTAGGAACCTAATCTTATATTTCCCTTAGGGGCAGTGGTTTAGCATATACTAACTCATGACTAATCTTTTTTTTTTTTTTTTTTTTTTTTTTTTGTATTTTTTTTTTAGTTTTTGGGGGGCACAATACCTTTATTTTATTTTTATATGGTGCTGAGGATTGAACCCAGGGCCTCATGCATGCTAGGCGAGCACTCTACCACTGAGCCACAACCCCTGCTCAGATCATGACTAATCTTGTTATCTCAACTAACAAGAATCTATATGCTGTGAGTGCATTCTATAAAGTTCAAAAATAGGCAGTAGTAGCCTATGACAGTTGAAGGGTAGTCAGTGTTTAGAAGTGCATGTTGACTGGATTCTAATCTGCCAGAAACATTTCATAACTTGATTTGGATTGTAATTACATGGGTATATTACAAATATGGAAGTTTACATGTTGTACACTTAATTCGAAAAGTCTTTTTAAAAGGAAAAAAATTAAAAAAGAAAAACCTTGGGGTGGTAGAATGCATGAGGTCCTGGGTTTAATCCCTAGCACCAGCACCATACAGAAATAAAACAATCTTGAACTTAGTAAGTTGTTAAAGTAATATTAATGGGGTAATTCTGAAACTATTTTCTGTATATTACAAGATTAAACAAACTGGGCATGGTGGCATACGCCTAAAGTCCCAGTGGCTCAGGAGGCTGAGGCAGGAGGATCATAAGTTTGAGATCAGCCTCAGAACTTAGCAAGGACCTAAGCAACTTAGTGACCTCATCTTAAAATAAAAAAATGAATGGGCTGGGTGTTGTGGCTCAGTGGTAGAATTCTTGCCTAGCATGTGGGAGGCACTGGGTTCGATTCTCAGCACCACATATAAATAAATAAATAATAAAGATCCATCAACAACTAAAAAACATTTTAAAAAATGAAAAAGGCTGGGGATGTGGCTCAGTGGTTAAGTACCTCTGGGTTCAATCCCCAGTAACCCCCCATCCCCGCCCCGCAAAAAAAAAAAAAAAAAAAGATGAAACAAATGAGTAAACATGGGCTGGGGTTGTGGCTCAGTGGCAGAGTGCTTGCCTGGCATATGTGAGACACTGGGTTCAATTCTCAGCACCACATATAAATAATTGAATAAAATAAAGGTCTATCAACACCTAAATAAAATATTTTTTAAAAAATGAGGGCTGGGGAGATAGCTCAGTTGATAGAGTGCTTGTCTTGCAAGCACAGGGCCCTGGGTTTGATCACCAGCACTGCAAAAAAAAACGAGTAAACATGTTGATATTGTTGGGTACTATGGTCCTCACTATGACAGAAGGGAAAAATACAAACATGAAAGGAGAAGAGGGAAAGAACCCTGTGGTATTAGATTAGATTAGAGGTGTGACTTCATGGTTTTTTTATTTAGTTTTTTATTTTTGGTACCTTTTTAAATTATTTTATTTCATTTAATGATATTTAGACTTTTTTAAGGAAATTGTAAGTTTGTATAACTTAGATAACAACACTTACATTTAACTGAGCAATGGAAGGATGTATGGCTCCAGGGCTAATTATTCCCTTGTACCTTAAGATTATAAGGTTACAATTATCCTTCAGTTATAAGCACACTTCTGTTATTTTGACAAGAGTGAGTTTGTCAGAGTAGCAAAGGTAATTAGTAGTAAAATAATTCAGGGCTTTTATTTTTTTAAATAACTATCATTTTTACTTGTATTAAATGTGTGACTTAAAAAAAAAGGAGAGGACTTAGCCATCTTTCTGTTCTCCGCAAAAGTAATTAGCTGGGTGTGCTGGCACACGCCTGTAATCCCAGCAACTTGGCTGAGGCAGGAGGATCAAATTGGAGGCCAGCCTCAGCAACTTAGTGAGACACTGTCTGAAAATTAAAAATAAAAAGGGCTGGGTTGCAGCACAGTGGTAAAGTGTCTGGTTCAGCCCCTAGTACCACAGAATGAATGAATGAATGAATGAATGAATGAATGAATGAATGAATGAATGGTATGATGTACATTATAGAAGACTCACTGATTGAATAATGTCTAATCTCTTTTGTGCCTCTATAACAAAATACCTGAAGAAGAATAACTTACAAAGTAAAGAAGTTTATTTGCCTTGTGATTCTGATGACCGAAAGACCCAAACAGCATAGTGCTTGTGTCTTTGCCAGGGACTCCTGACTGAGAAGTGGAAAGGGATCCAGCAGTGTTCATAAGGGATACGTGTATAAGAGAGTGAGCTGAGATAACTGAACTTGCTTTTTAACAACCCATTCTCAGGGAATAGATCCAGTCCTGTAAAAGACCTGACCCACTCCCTTGATACAGCATTAATTCATTCATGAGGGTAGAGCCCCATATCCATGTCCTAATCACCTTCCCCTAGACTACTTTTTTTTTTTTTTTTTTTTTTGGTACTGGAGATTGAACTCAGGGGCACTTAACCACTGAGCCACATCCCCAGCCCTTTTGTGTATTTTATTTAGAGACAGGGTCTCACTGAGTTGCTTAGCACCTCACTGAGTTTCTGAGGCTGTCTTTGAGCTCGAGATTCTCCTGCCTCAGCTTCCTAAGCTGCTGGGATTACAGGTGTGTACCATCAGGCCAAGTGACTATCTCTTCCATTGTCTCTACACTGCCACACTGTTACTCAGAGAAGTCCTTGGTACATTTCCCATTGAGTCTTTGCTTTTAGCTAATTTTTCAGTCCATAGGAAAGTAAAAAGAGTACATTATAAAAGTGGGTTACTTACTGAATACAGCCTTGGTAAGGGCACAGAGAATTAAGACCTGTTATCAAAAGGGGAAATAGACACCCACAAAAAAAGCTGATAAAAAGACTTGGAAACAGATCATCTGGAATCATTTAGTATAAACTTAAGTTGCCCAACAGCCCTAAGGACAATTGAAGGAAGGATATAAACTGCATGATTAATTTTAGGCTTCCCTAAATGGGTAAGAGTTGTGAAGTATCATTATTTACAATAATAGTAAATTGCACTTAAGTGAAAATGAACATTTCTTTTCTCTTCCTTTTTTTTAGTGGTACTGGCAGTTGAACCAAGGACACTCTACCACTGAGCTACATCCTCAGTCCTTATTTTGACGGGGGTACTGGGGACTGAATTCAGGGGCACTCGACCACTGAGCTACATCCCCTACCCTATTTTGTATTTTATTTAGAGACAGGGTCTCACTGAGTTGCATAATGCCTTGCTTTTGCTGAGGCTGACTTTGAACTTGTGGTCCTCCTGTCTCAGCCTCCTGAGCCGTTGGGATTACAGTCATGTGCCACTGCTCCCAGCCCAATTTTTATTTTTATTTTGAGACAGGGTCTCCCTAAATTGCTGAGGCTGACTTCAAACTTGAATTCTCTTGCCTCTGCCTCTCCAGTTGCTGGAATTACAGGCATGAGCCACTGCACCTGGCTAAACATTTCATTTCTTAAACAGATCCATGATGCTTTATGGTAGTTGAGTCTCTTTTTTTTTTTTTTTTTTTTTTTATAGTCAAATCTAGTGCTTGGGTATTCTATTAAGTAGTCTATGGAGAAGAAAAGACATATCTTTTATCCATCTTTGGAGAATTGTTTAGTCATAAACAACCTTGGTTGCTGGACCCCAAGGCATGTGTCTATCTATAATTACATAACTAGGGACACTGAGGAGGGAGAATCACAAGTTTGAGGCCAGCCTCAGCCACTTAGTGAGATCCTGTTTCAAAAAAATTAAAAGAACTGGGGGTGTAGTTTAGTGGTAACACATCCTGGGTTCAATTCCCAGTACAAAAAAAAAAAAAAAGATTTGACATGATCATTTGCATAACTAGTTTTCAAGCAACTACAAAAGTCTTTTCTCTCCCTCCCTTTTTCAGGATGGTCTGCTTGTCCTGCATTATGGTCTTGTGGTTTCTCCTCTGAAAATAACTTGAAGATGCTAGGCATACTATGAGGAAGGAAGCAAAGTAAGATTTCTACAGGACTGTATCTCACCAAAGATTTCTGCAAAACATGTAATAACTACTACGCTGTGCTGTTCAAGACATACCTTATCTACTTTCAGCACCAGGAATCCTAGCATATAGAGATACAGTTGGAACGATGGAATGCACCTGTTTCACTAGAGACTATAAGTAAAAAGCACCAGAGCTCAGGGGAAATTTTTCAAAACAACATATTTTAAAATTCCTTGTGATTCCATATACTTTGACATTGATTTTTTTGCTTCCCATCTTTGAGGTAAAATGATCAGTTTTCTCCTTTGTTGAGCCATGTCCCTTTCAAGTTG
The DNA here is from genome assembly GCF_902686455.1 of Sciurus vulgaris. Lineage (NCBI taxonomy): Eukaryota > Metazoa > Chordata > Mammalia > Rodentia > Sciuridae > Sciurus > Sciurus vulgaris. The sequence goes on from NC_136464.1 coordinate 25,954,730, forward strand.
GCAGTAAGGATTCTGTTCTGTGGAACAGCATCAGTTGGACAGTCATCCTTTTGAGAAAAAGACGTATAAAGAGGCATGCTTTTGAATGGGAGATTCAAAGCCAGTCTTTGTTAAACCGCAGGGTATACTCTCAAAGACCAAAACTACTGGCTGCTTTTGTACGTTGCCATCATATTTTGAACTTGTGATTTTTTTTTGTTTGTTTTTGTTTTTCTTAATACCAGCAATACTACTAAAGAAATGTTTGTTCATAAAATGGATGAATTATCATTCTGTGTGAAGAGACTGTTTCCTGGAGGGTTTATGGACTGTGTTATAAGCCTTCAGTGTAATAAGACTTCTTAACATATCTTACAATAAGAGGTGCTTATTTGTGATGACATATTTAATTTTATTTGCATACATAGTATGAATCATTGATACCTTATAATGGCACTCCTTCTGAAAGTAATAAAAACATTTCAGGTGAATTTCAGAAGTTTACAGAATACTTATTGTTTCCTCAGTAAGTCAGTTTAATGTTCATTTTCCCATTATTTTGTCATTGGGATAAATAATAACAGTGTTTGAAAGCTGCTCACTTTCATGCAAACTCAATTTTGAACATTATTTTGCCTAAAATTAGCCTCCTAATTCTTTTCTAAATGAAATATTTTATATACTCTATTTCACAGCAAAATTTTGGAATCTGTATAAAACTTAAAAAATTGGACAAGGATTGGCATTTGTTTTGTAAAGATCTGTGAATTGTGTATATATCTCTTCTAACATTTAATAAAAATTTATTTTGGCTTACTCTGAAATGTGTTTACTGTGTATTTTTAAAAAATAACCAAAACCCTTTAAGATACAAGGTGTCTGAATTAAAGTGCCATAAAGTACATATTTAATAAACATATGTGCATTCATTATACTAGATGTTCTATTTGAAAACGGACAGAGTAGCAACTATAGAATTCATTGTTTCTGAAATGTTTCTTGCACAGATTACTGAATATTTTAATTTTTATCTTATGTTAACATACATATGTCAGGATCCTTAATGCCTCATTTGGGTTCAAATGCACTGGAGGGACTCACAAGACCCAGAAAAGCTGTTGTATTCATGGTTATTGTTTATTAAAGCAAAAGGATAAATATTAAGATCAGTAAAGGGAAGAGGCAAATGGGAGGAATTGAGGAAAACCAGGCACAAGTTCACAGTCGTTTTCTCCCGTGGAGTTATGAGGATAGTTCTTAATTCTTTTAGCAATTGTTTATGGTATGTGAAATGTCACCAACCAAGGAAGGTCACTCAAGACCTAGTGTCCAGAGTAGTAGCATGTTTTGTTTTGTTTTAAGTCAGTAAAAGAGGCATATGGTGCCTGTGTGATTGATCAGCATTTAGACCCCAGAACCTGCCCTGAAATCAAACTGTTAAAGCGTAGTACAGGGCCCGAAGTCTACAAAATAGGCATTCACCCACCATAAATCAGATTGTTAGCATAAACTGTCTAGTGTGACCAAATTTGCATCTCAGGTACACAGTGACAGTCAAAACCTGCTGAGTTAACCCTTTGCTGTGCAATATCACATCAGAAGTCCAGATTTAGAAACCAAGATATAGCCAGTCATGGTGGCACACACCATAGTCCCAGCTAATCAAGGAACGATTCAAGAAGATCATTTGAGCCCATGAGTTAAAGACCAGTCCGGGCAACATAATGAGGCCTCAGACTCCTGTCAAGAAGTTTCAAGCAGATGATGATTCTGATGTTCACTTTTTTTTTTTTCTTTCATAGACTATGACTTAAGTGTAGTTTCTCATTTTTTATCCTTTTTCACTATGATGTTGTGTACATGAGTTTGATTATTGGTCTCTCTTCAAAACTGGTCTGGTGAAATCTAAATTTTATTACCTACAGAGATTAATAGTCTTCTCACAAATGAAATGCCATATTGACCTGAAAGCCTGCCAAGCATTTACTTACATGGAATGAATATTGTGGCTTTATCTTGACTGCATTTTGATTTTGTTTTGATAGTGTCTGGTGTTCCAGAGGTTCTTTGTGTGCTATTTTCATTGAAATGAGAAAAGATTTTCTGCTTCTAATGTTTCTCAGGAAAGATTTTCCCAAGAGAAAAACCAGTTAAATAATATTTAAATTAGAGGATGACAAAGACAAAGATTGCCAGGATCTCATTCCCCCATCCCCCAAATAAAGACATAAAGGCCATATTTGCATAATGGTTAGGAACATGAATCATGGAGACACATTGCATAGCTTTGAATCCCAGCATTGCTGTTTGCTAACTGTGATCTTGGACATATTATGTAATTTCTCTAAATTTAAAGGGGCACCTAAATCAAAGGGTTGTTATGAGAACTAAGTGAATATGTAAAAACTCAGAATGGTACCTGGTGTAGTCTATCAAGTTCAAGTATGATCCTAGATTACTCTGTTCTTAGTTCCTATCTAATGGATAAGGTGATCCATTAATATTACAAGATCGATGTTGAACTATTTTTTCCTTCTTAAATATCTTCAAATACTAGCCTTTATCAATAAGCAGAAAGTGATGATTAACATTTCAGCTCTGAGATTGAACCTGGCTTCTACTTTCACTCTAATTCTAATCTTGACTCTTGTTTCTACTTTAGACTAGTTTATTCCATGGACAGACAGTTTCACATGCCAGAAAGTTCCTTCTATTGAGCTAAAGTTTGTTTTAATAAAGGGTTGTTTTGTCCTAAAGGACATCAGGAGTTCATTATGTCATGTATGAATTCTTATGCCAGGAAATAAAAAATGGACATTACACCTCTCATGTATTCATAATAGTGGCTTAGTAGATGAATCTAAGTGAGTTTAATTTGTTTTAATAAATAGTTCTGGTGGTATGTACCTATAGTGCCTGTAGTCCCAGCTACTTGGGAGACTGAGGCAGGAGGGTTACAAGTTCAAGGCCATCCTTATCAACTTAGTGAGACCCTATCTCAAAAAACCTAAAGGATTGGGAATGTAGCTTGATTGTAAAGCACACCTAGGTTCAATCCCCAGTACCAAAAACAAACAAAACCACTCTTAAAAATTTTTTTTTTGCTTTGTACAATAATCAACAATGTACACGATTAATTGTATTCCAAAACTCCAGACCTTATACAAATGATTTTGTTACACTCTGCTGAGCATTTTACAAGTCTTAAGAGCCCGTGATAGAGGTCGAATGAAATGTTGCATACACTGAACAGAGACCACCTGCCTCATCAGCGGAGAGGATAGCCATCTGCTATCTATAGTGATGAATCAATGAGAAACAGCCTAGAGAGTCATCCAATATCAATCTTCATTTTTCTTTATAGTCTGAGCTACAAAGACTCACAGAGGCATTGCAGAAACATAAATCTAAAAATCTGCAGTGTGACTCACTCTGTTTTATTATAATCCCACTGTGTGTGTGTGTTGTAAGAAAGAATTTATAAATCTTAGCTGGTCCCCGTTCCAACCTAGTACGCTTGTGAAATCTTACAAAACATGGGGCAATTAAATCATCATCTAGGGGATCAATAGAAGAGGAGAGAAACCCTTTGATCTGTTTGGTAATCGTTCCTTTAAGGGATGCAGCAGGGCATGGTAATGTAATAAAAACAGTCCTTTGTTCAGCTGAATTCAGACGCTTACACTGAGTCTCCATTTGCAAATGGCATATCCAAGGGAGATATTTGAAAGTTGCAAAATGCATGATGACATCAATCTAACCTATACATTAAAATGGAAAATATTGCAAAGCCAATATTGTATATTCTGTAAAGAAAAACAAAATTTACATGTGAGCTCCATTTCAAGACCCTACAAAGTCCCCTCTCTCAGTTATTTCCATTGTACCTTACTGTATATTCTTTATTTGATTCTAAGGGGGAAAAAATGAATTCTTGCAATTTAGATGTTTTTCAGGACATTGGAGATGTCTGATGACATAATAATAAAAATAACAGCTGAAAGTAGTGATAAATGCTCCTAAATAAGCAACATTTCTAGCTGTTTTTGTTTCTTCTTTTATATCCAGGGTGATTTCTGGTTTTTTTTCTGCAGAATCTGTTTTGAAATCAATACTCTTATTAAATCTGGCTTATGTTTCCAAAAAGGGACTCCTCCTTATTGGGATGGACGCAGGTGGCTGTTCAAAATGGTCTCAGCTGGAGAAGGAGCTGTAGATTTCTGAGACTTTTTTTTTGTTGTTATTCCATAAAGTCCCTGTCAGTGGATTTTTTAAATTGAGGAAAGGTTTACATAACATAACATAACATCAATCATTTCAAAGTAAATCATTCTGTGTTATTTAGTACATTAATAGTGTTGTGCAGGCACCTCCTCTAATTTCAAAAGATTTCCCTCATTCCAAAATAAAACCCTGTATTTACTGACTACTCACTCCCCATTGTTCCCTCTTTATTCCTGGGAATCACCAATCTGTTTTTTGTCCCAGTGGATTTTTATTTTATTTACTCATTTATTTATTTGGTACCAGAGATTGAACCCAAGAGCCCTTTTCCCCTGATCCACATCCCCAGCCCTTTTTTATTTTGAAACAGGGTCTTCCTATGTTCCTGAGGCTGGCCTCAAATTTGCAATCCTCCTGCCTCACCCTCCCAAATCGCTGGGATTACAGGTGTGTGCCGCCATTCCCAGCTCCAATGGATTCCCCCTACCCTGCACCGTCTTTTGTACCAGGGATTGAATCCAGGGGCTCTTAACCACTGAGCCACATCCCCAGCCCTTTTTTAAATTTTGTATTTAGAGACAGGGTCTCACCCAGTTGTTTAGGGCCTCACTAAATTGCTGGGGCTGACTTCAAACTTGTAGTCCTTCTGTCTTAGCCTCCCAAGTCATTGGGATTGCAGGAATACACTCCAATGAATTTTAAAATACATTTTAAAATGGTTTCATGTTTGCCTTTAGAGTCATGAATGGTGGTACTGGGCCTTCTGTTTGAGTTAACAGCAAGTTCTAGAAGTTTATCTCCATGACTGTTTGTGACTTAGGAACTAAATATGAACTTTAGTTTCCAGATAATTGCTCAGATCTTATCCTTGCCCCTCCCTTTAATCAGTGTAGTAAAATAAATTCTAAATACAGAACTTATTTTCCTTTGAAGGGTCCCTTCTGTAATACTTCATTTCCAGACTCTTGAATTAGAACCTACAGAATACCTTTGCAAAATTATATGAAGCCCCCTCCCCTATTTTCTTAAAATATAGAAATAGCAGCAGACTTTAATTGGGAGCAGTAACTGAGGTGACTCATGGTTGGATAGGCCCAGAGCCCAGTTTTAGCCCAGTTTCTCCCACCTTACTACTATGCAGAAGGGCAGTAGCTGAGGAAGTTTGCACACTGTTGCAGATTGCCTATGGAACTTGGTATTGCCAAGGCTTTTCTGGGCAGGGTAAGCTTAAATGAGATAAAGATGAAAAGAGGGGGCTGGAGTTGTGGCTCAGTGTAGAACGCTTGCCTGGCATGTGTAAGGCCCTGAGTTCAATCCTCAGCACTTCATATAAATAAAAAAAAATAAAAGATCCATTGACAACTAAAAAAAAAATATTAAAAAAAAGATGAAAAGAAAGATCTGGTGATAAAGATAAAAAGAAAGATTTCTACTTCCTTATGTGGGCACTTTCTTTTATGTACAGAGGCGACATCAGGAAGAAAAGCAAACACTGTAGTCAGAAGACCAAGGACCACCTCTGCTACTTACTGTGTAAGATCAAACAAGGGTCTGAACCTTCCCATTCTGATGTTCATTTATAAAATGAATATGCACATACTACACCTAAAAAGTGTGTATGTGGTTTAAATGAGATATTATGTTTATTGTCTAGGACTACGTCTGAATAAGCAAATGCTGAATAAATTTAGCTATTTCTAAAGTCTCAGGTTGCAGGGGATCTCATCTAATGAATCAGTCATCCTGAGGATCATTACTCTACTTTGCAGGTAGGCCTTCCCACCAGCCTTGGACTCACTTTGTTTTCTTGTCAATAACACTTGATATCTTCACTTCCCTTTCCCGCCTCTCTCTGCCTTATGATTTCAAACATTTTTCATGTTACCTATGGTTCCCATTTAAAAATTTATCAAATCTGTAAGACGCTCTTAATGTCCTTCATAAATGAGTTCATGGTAATCAGTGACTCACTGAAAGGACGAAATTAGAGCCAGCCCGCCCCGAACCAAAATAGTGCTTCCCTCCATGAAGTAGAAACCACGTAACACAAATTATGTTGGTGGGACTTGTGTGACTTTTAATTTATTTTACTAATGTCTTACAGCAAGGGTGAGGAGTTAAGATAGGGACAGAGATAAGGGAAAGGAAGAAAAGTGTCTTTTGAGTTCCTTGAACTATTGAAGCATGTGCTAGAATAAGGAGGTTCAGTAAATGCATCATGTCCTCATCACCACAGAGCTCGTAATGGAGATGTGGGACAGGGACCGGGCAGCTGTAGCTCTGGAAGTAAGCGCTGACAGAGGAGTCCTGCATCAAACTTGGCACGTGTGGCAGGGAGGGCAACGTGGATGCTACACAGTCGGGCGGATGAGGAACTGACCCTCCACACTATACCCTAGGAAGTGAGGAGTGGTGTGTGCACCCCTTTAGGGTCTGAGTGTCTCTGCCTTTCCAGCAGGGACGGGACACCTGCCAACCATGCAGCAGTGGGGAAACTGTTGGGGAACACTGAGAACAATTTCTTTTTTATGTTTGCTGGTGATGCTGATTGACCAGAAGTGGGTTGTTATTGTTTTTAAACTTTTGGGCAATAGCATTATGTCCTGGTGATAAAATATCCTCTACTTAGCATTCTTAAAAGGCAAGGGAGAGTGAAAGCAAGACCTCTTTAGGACCTAGACTACTGAGAAGGGGACTATGTGGATTTTAAGGGTAAGGGCACAAAAAAGCTAATTCTATACCACACAGGGTCTGACACAGATGAGACCTTGGCTTTTTTCATTCTTAGAAATACCCACCTCTTCTAACATCCTACTACATCTAAGGTCAGCTTAATCACAGCTTGGGAAAACTATTACTGTACTTCTAAAGTTAAGGTGAAAGCTACATTCTTAATAAAGTGTTCCCCCCCTAATTAAATGGATTTGAATAAGTTGAAAGTCTAACATCTAGGGATTATTTTCATTATTTTGCTTGTTGGGGGAAACCCTTATAATTCATCACTGCCATTTTTTTTTAAACTACATAAAGGACATGAAATGGGCAGGGGTAAGTCATTACACAAATCACAGAAATGGTTGACATGCATCTAATTTTATCCATTGAGCAAAGAGACCTAAAGGGGATAAGTTCTTTTGAGAAAAACCTAAATGTGTTTAAAAGGGAAGCATACTACACTAGACCCTTTTTTTTAAAATTTTTCCTGGATGGAAGAAAAGGATATGTGGAATTGAAGGGAGTAGGGAAGAAAGTATCCATTAAACACCTATCATTTGTGACTCAGTTCTATCAGAGTAGAATTGGGTGTGGACCATTGGTTTATCTTTGGCAGTGATCTTATGTTTTAGGTACCTAGAGTAAGATTATATAGCTGGGTACTGGCTGCGTACAGTGAGTATATATGGGGTTTGTTTTTAGCTCACAGCAAATGATGATGATCACAGACTTAGCACCTTAGTTTGTACTTCCTCTGCACCTGAATCATCTATCGCTGTGAAGCCTGAGCTTTAAGTGAGAAAGCTGTATTCTTAGATAACTCCTCTGTGATTGTTCCAGGACTGCAGTTTGCTCCAATCTAAGGGCTAGTTTTCCTATTAGAGAAAAGTATTCAACACTAAATAGGAGACTGAAGCCTTGAAGGCATTATGTAGTGGTGAAAGGTGTTATGGTTCAGGAATAGGCTGTTTTAACAAGTCAAATACATATTATTCCCTCTAAGCATTAACTTTTTTTAAGCAACAGAATTATATATTTTGGCTTGAAATGGTACTTTCTTCTATATTTGACTTCTCTGTTTTCTTAGTAGATATTACTGTTTCCTCCAATATTTCTTCAAAACTTTCCCCTATCTGGGATGTTTTCTTAGAGGCAACCTTAGAAGCCTCCTCCTCTTCTTCCTCTTTCTTAAGTGACAGCCCAGTGGATGAAACTTTGGAGGTTGTAGAACTGAGAATTCTAGGAGGAAGCAGATAACTTGGATTGGGAAGTGGATTCAGCCCTGAAACACTTAATCCACTGGAGCTAAATCGTGTCTCTTCACCTTCCAGTAGTTTCCTGTAAATCCAAGAGAAAAACATTCAGAAATCAACTTGCAATTTCGTTTTTTAAGAACTTAAATTTCGGGGCTGGGGAGAAAGCTCAGTTGGTAGAGTGCTTGCCTTGTAAGCACAGGCCCTGGGTTCGATCCCCAGCACTCAAAAAAAAAAAACTTAAATTTCTAGTTTCTATTCACTTTAGAGACTTCAAAGGACACTGCAATTTCTTCATGAGCTTGAAATCAATAATATCACATTACAAAGCTCAAAGAGCTGGAGATTAGCAAGCATTTGTATATATACATACATATATACACGAACATCTTTAGCACCAGCTGTGTTTAAAACATAGTCAAAAGGAAACCTATCAGCTGGGCACAGTGGTGCACACCTGTAATCCCAGCAGCTTGGGAGACTGAAGCAGGAGGATTACGAGTTCAAAGCCAGCCTCAGCGACTCAGCAAGGCCCTATCTCTAAATAAAATATAAAAAAGGGATGGGGATGTGGCTCAATGGTTAAGTGCCCCTGGGTTCAATCTCAGGTACAAAAAACAAAAAACAAACAAAAAAGAAACCTATCCTACTCATAAAACTGAAGGAAAACTTACAGCCCCCCTTGGCCACCTTACACGCCATTTTTTAGCAATTAGAGTCTACAAAACTTTAGGAAGAAGTAATTTTACTAATTTAACTGCAACAGATAAGGACTTGAGAAGTCCACAAAGAAGGGAGGAACTACCTAATTCAGCCTGAACTCGAGATCTGTACTTTCTTAATTCATAAAGGTACAAAGTGATAGTCCCAGGTATGTAGGGGGCATGAGGCAGAAAGGATTGCTTTAGCCCAGGAATTCAAGGCCAGCCTGAGGAACACAGCAAGACCCCCATATCAAAACCAAAAATACAAACAAACCAAAGTACAAAGGGAATGGGATCAGCAGTAATAACAGAAGCTGGTGAATGACACTATTTAAACACCAGGATTTTTTCACCTTGGCCTGAAGAGAACCATTAAAGAGAGGTTCCTCCAGCTGTGCACACCTGTAATCCCAGTGGCTCAGGAGGCTGAGGCAGGAGGATCACAAATTCAAAGCCAGTCTCAGCAACTTAGTGAGGCCTAAAGCAACTTAGTAAGACCTTGTCTCAAAACTGAAAATAAAAGGGCTGGGGATGTGGCTTAGTGGTAAAGTGCTTCTGGATTCAATCTCCAGTATTAAAAAAAAGAGAGAGAGAGAGAATGAAAGGGAGAGATCCTAATAACTTGCTTCCCTGAAAACCAAAAACACAGTATACTATCAAATATTCTTGGAGCTTTATTTTGAAGTAGAATATAAGTGTAAGAAAAATGTCCAGACAGATCTGAGGTCAACTCTGAGCTGTGCCATATATCAAAGCTATGGCTTTGAGCAAGTCACACAGTATATGGTTGCCTTGATACCTAGGACAATCTTATGAAGTATTAATAAAGTGCCAAGCACACAGAAGTCATTCCAAAAATAGCACTTGTAATTACTTTTTTTTTCTTTTTTTTTGGCTGTACTAGGGATTAACCCAGGGCCTTCTACATGTTAGACAAATTCTGTACCACTGAGCATATTCTCAGCACACTTCAAACTTGGAATCCTTAATACCTCAGCCTCCCAGGTAACTGGGATTACAGGCATAATCCCACCATGCCTGCTACCACACCTGGTTTATAATTACCTTTTTTTTTTTTTTAAGGTAAATTGAACATTTACCTTTAACCTTACCTTGAATAAGAATACAGAGGGAAATGTCGCCTTTTAGGATTTTCTGTGTGTATAAACTCTATTTTAAAATTTAGAGTCTGATGAATTTTTATTTCAATTTTCATGTGACTCCATTATCCCCTTAAACCCTTGGCAGAGGTATGAAAAATACTCTTAAGACTAGTAAGGTGGGAAGGTGGGGCTGGGGGGATAGCTCAGCTGGTAGAGTAAAAAAAAAAAAAAAAAAAAAAAAAAAAAAGACTAGTAAGGTAAAGCTGGGATATACATTCAGATAGAGGGACAGAGAGGTTAGCTTGCCTGGAAAAGGCTAGTAATGTCCCTTCTCATCCTCCTCCACTGATTAGAAACCAAAGTGAGTAGAACCACTTATTTGAGTAGCACTGCCCCAGGTAAACATGCACTTTGCTTGGGTAAGCATGCCCTATGAAGTACCTGTAAGCTGCTATCTCAATGTCAAGGGCCATTTTGACATTGAGCAAGTCCTGATATTCCCGAAGGTGGCGTGCCATCTCACTCTTGGTGTTCCTCAGATCATTCTCCAGCTGTCCAATGCTATCCTGAAAAGTGATATATCCAAAATATTTAGGCCACAGTTACTGAAATTCATTGAAATTTCCCCCAAGGGAAAGGATTCTCAACCCTTACTACACATTAAAACCACCTATGAAAACTATAAAATACTCACATACAGGTGTGTCTCCCAGCTCAGATTCTGACTCATTTATTCTGGGGTGGGACTTAAGCATTTGCATTTTTTCATGGGGACCTCTAAGAGATTCAGATGCATGATGACGTTTGGGAACTTCTACCATGGGACACGTGGTTTTCAGGGGACACTGAGATTATTATTATTATTATTATTTTTATATTTATCATTCCTCCCTTGCTTGTTGTACTGGTGCTGAGTAACTCCATTATTAATGTCCTTTCCGAAACCTGAAGTATCAGGTTAGGAGCTTAGATTCAGGACATTCCAACTGTGGAAAGTACAGCAAAAACACCAAGTCTTCCCTGCTACTATTTCATGCCTTTGCTTGTCTTGATGGTTTCCTGGAAGTCTGCTACTTAATGACTATTGAAAACTCCTTAGCATGACCTATACAGTCTTCCTTTTGCTCAATCTGTTTCAGGCACCCTGGTCTTTCTTTTGTTCCTTTAAGTTACCAAGTTCATTGCTGTTTCAGGTCCTTTAAGTCTGCAATTTCTTTGGCCTGGAGAGCCCTATGTTCGGTCTTTATCAATATTCCTGTCATGCAAGATTCAGCTCAAATGTTATCTCCTCAGTTTTTCCTTTGCATTCAATTTAAGTACCCTCCCTGTACCAATCTGGAGGTACTTTCTGACCCCCAGACAGGGGATCTCCTAGCGCATGCAGAAACTATGGAAATTACAAAATGGTACCTCAAAGGAAGCACGGATTAGAAAAAACTTGAAAGTGACATCCTGCCCTTCACTCATCTTATAGATAAATTATCTTGTTTATATACTACTTTATTTTGTGTCGTTTTCTTCTACAATATGGTTTTCCAATCTTGGTACAGTTGATATTTTAGGATGAATAATTCTTTGTTGGTGGTAGGGGGGTTGCCCTGTGACTAGTAGTAAGTTTACCAACCTCCCTGGTTCTATCTGCTAGATTCCAGAGGCATACACACACTCTCCATGCCAGTTGTGACAACCAAAAATGTAATTGATATGGTGACTGGGGTCCTTTCTGTCTTGTTCACCACTAGGAGCCCAGATCCTAGCATAATATACAATGTAGATGCTCCATGAGTGATAGATGAATGAATGAATGATGCTATGTAAGTACTTCTCTTTCTTAAGACCTGAAAAGATATGATCAAATAGTCCATTAATTCAGCTCCAACTCTGTAGACATGAGGAGCATAGTGATTCAGAGTTATTTTTACGAAGTAGGGATGCAGATGAACAAGTCAGAAACCTTAAGAAAGCCAGTATTGAAGTGATGATGAAGCAGTAATGAAAGGCAAGGCTGATCCATCAGGGGGTGCAAACTTCCAAACCAAGAGAATTTGCAAAAAGAATTAAAATTCACACCACCCACCTGTTCTATAAATATTGACAGGAATACTGCAAAAAAGAAACTCAGCTGACTGATGGGTACAGAACAAAGAATGATAGATAAGCAGTGGGGGAAATTCAGATGATACTGGACAATGATACAAATATTCCAGTGTGTTAACAGTGCACACCTATAATCCCAGCAGCATGGGAGGCTAAGGCAGGAGGATCTCCAGTTCAAAGCCCGTCTCAGCAACCTAGTGAGACTCTGTCTCTAAATAAAGTATAAAAAGGACTGGGGATATGGCTCAGTGGTTGAGTATCCCCCGTACCAAAAAAAAAAAAAAAAAAAAAAAACAAAAAACAAAGAGAGATCATGAGGGCTTGGAAGAATTTTTACCAGGAAATTTTACTTGATGGTTGTTTTTTTGGGGAGAGGTGGGTATCGGGGATTGAACTCAGGGGCACTTGACCACTTAGCCACATCCCCAGTCCTATTTTGTATTTTATTTAGAGACAGGGTCTCACTGAGTTGCTGAGGCTGGCTTTGAACTCATGATTCTCTTGCGTTAGCCTCCTGAGCTGCTGGGATTACAGGCATGTGCCACCACGTCCAGCTTGATGGTTATCATCTGAGCTTAAGCCAATCTCCAGGCAAGTGTGCTAGTGATGCATTATGGGTAGGAGAATCACTATTACTATGACAATGCAGAAAGACACAGAGGGTGAGAAAGGAGAAAAGAGGGTGAAAATATCATTATTATGCAAAGGAGCAAGAGAAATGCATTGTGAGGAAGAGAGGAAGATTTCAGTGGTATCTTTGGCCTATATTTTTCTCCTGGCACTAACATTCAATGTTAGTTTTCTATGTTTTAGTTCTTCTAACCTTCCATTTCTGCATTTGGCAAATCAAATTTTTTTTTAAAAAGGGAAAATTACAGTGTTTACTCTTTTCCAAGGTATTCCAAGAGTCTCAAGATTCAAGTTTAATCTATCTTACATTTAATACATGATGAGTCTATTACTTGTTAAGTTAGAAAATAGTCATTAGAATAGCATGACACATAAGAAATAGTCAGTTAGTGATTTTTATTTTTGTTAATAACATATCATATGACTCTACCTTTTTGATGATATGAACAAATTATCATGATCTGTCCCTACAACCCCTTAGGTAATTAAGAAATCAATATAATAGTATATAATATTAATGTATAATAAAACTTAATTTTGGATAATGGTTAAAGCATCAGGTTTTAAAAAAAATAACAATTTTCAACAAAAACCTTTCTAAAGTGGACTATACCACTCACAAACAAGGTATTAAAAAAATGCAACCTTTCTTGGCAATTAAGCATCCATGAAAACAATAATTTTTCTATAATTCTGTAATGTGTTTTATCGCTTACGTATCTCAGGCTATTTCTACCCTAAACAACCCCAAAGAGTGGCATTTGAACTCAGGTTGCAGCTTATTGGTTTTCTTTGTCCTGAAAGACACCCAGATCTGCTGCTACTCATTCTTGACAATGCCTGACACCAGTGGTCGCCCTTCTCTATCCTGTTGCAGGTTTGAAACCCAAAAACAGAAGCATTTTAGAATCACATAAAGAATGATTAGGTTGGGGGTACCAAAGAGGTCAGTTTCCTAAAATGTAATTTGGAGATGCTATTTTGTCTCATCAGCAGGTTAATTAGGTCCTTTAAAAAAAAATACTTTTATTAAACAGTTGTACTTTCTGAATGAGAGACTGCTGGGAAGCTAAGTTCTAGATGGATGATATTTCTTCAACTTTTATGTCAGACATTTCATATGTCTACCTTGTGGATCAGAATGGACGAAAAGCACAACTTGGCATCTTCCTGAAGGGCTACCTGCTGACCATTGATGGCTCATCAACATGTAGGCCCCTTTGTTTGCACTCCCCTCCCCACACCAGTCTGTGTCTTGCATTGCCCTTCAAAAGCCCTGCCAAGATGGCCTCCAGCTCAAAAGCTGAGCAGAGCGCTGCAGTCTGCCCCCTCCCCCAACCACGCAGCTGCTGCTGGCTTAGCCCAAGGGAACCAGAGGCACTCCCTGTTCCAGCTGGGGTCTCTTCCTGGAGTAGCTAATACAACTGCAGAGCATCTGGCCCATGACTGGAAGGATGCAGGCTGGAGGAAGAGAAAGAATGAGCCACACTAGCATCTGCAGTGAAGAAGAGAGAGATAGTGCGGTGGATTTCATCACTCTTGGGGGGCCCCTCAGCCAGGCGAGTAGTAGTGAGTGCAGTACAGCCTGACTGAAAGGGGTCATGCAAAATTATTGTTCTGCATAATCAATTTAGGTGGGAAGAAAGGATTTTTAAATGTGGTCCACCCATGATGTACTGTCATTCCTTATTCTCACTCTTATCTTCGCTTCATCCACGTCTTTTCCCTTTTCTTTCTTTCTTCTACCACATTTTAAAAATTTGTATTATAAATATTTCTTTAAGTTAATTTACTGGAATATGTGGTTTTGGTCTATGCACTCCAAAGTCAGTCTGAGGACCAACAGGATGCAGCCCTTTTGTTGAAAACATTTATTTCTGGGCCCACTTGGAAACCACTGACTCCATATGTTTGGGAGTGGGCCCGAGGATCTTTCTAAATGGCTTTCTGTGTTAGACAATAGTAGGGTCATCCAGACATGGTGTGCAAGAAACAAGAACAACAGAAACTGCAGTTTTTTTTTAAGTTCCTACTTGACCTTGGTGAGTCACTAGGTTTAGGAACCACTGGTTTAAATTTGTTTCTGTAAAGGAGATGTCATGGTGGTCCAAAAGCAGTAACAGAGTGGAATAGCTTTTTTTTTTTTTTTTTTTAGAAAAGACCAAATATAGACCAAATATATATTTTTTCCCCCCTGAATTCCAATTTCAGAAATAGATCTATCAAACTATAGATTTATATGCAGTCAGTGTCACCTCCATCTCCCAGGGGTCAGACCCTTCCTGCTATTTAATTAGGCTACACTCCAATCTCATATTGGAGGGAAGGCAGACTTGGCTCTTCTCCCTGGAGAGCATTAACCAGCAGTGATCCTGATTGTTCAGCAAGGTCTTTCAAGGAAAGCTTTGGCTTTCTAAGACTGCCCACAGTTCAGGTCTGGGACCCTGAGTACCCTCTAGGAGTGTCTTTATACCTCTTTAGCACAACTAGAACTTTAATGGTAGTGAAGCAACTATGCGGGGATCAAAATCACCCTGTCAGAAATGGAAAAGTCTTCAACTTTCCATGCAAAGGGTTGCTGCATTTGGCTTTTGAAGACAAGGGCCCTAGCTCTTCTTAATCTCTTCTGCCTGATTCAGACTCTCATCCGCTATTGTGTACTTACTTTGTCACCTTGAATCATTCTTTACCCTTTCAAAAGTGTAATAAGTTTTCTCTCAGACTATCAGTTCTTTGGGGCAAGGAAAGATTGACTTTAATGGGGCCTTCCTGTGTCCCTGAGAGGGTTACCAAGCTTGCAAAGGAAAATGGGACTACTACCAATCTCTGCAGCAGAAGAGAACAGCTTCTCAATTACTGCAGTAAAAGGGGGTGGGGTGGGGTGAGAGGACAAGAAAACAATGGCTGGATCTCACTACGGAGAGGGAGGCTTTTCACCTTGAGTCAGTACTAAGATTTCAGAGAGAACAGCCAGAAGCTTTAGGACTTTGGATATATAGGTTAAACTGTGAGCCCCACCCCAGTCTTAAGTCCCAAAGGGTAGGAAATAGCTCTCTGTGGTCTGAACTCCTCTTCCACACCTATGGGTGGGTCCATGAGGCTCTGAAGACTACGGCTGACAAGGACAGCCCTGCAGAGCTGCAGATGTGCAATTTCTGTTGTTTTTTGCACACCATGTCTGGATGACATTACTATTGTCTAACATGGAAAGAGCAAATAAGCCAGACAACACTAGTACTTCCTCCTTGAATGTAGGAGATAAAACAAGCAAACAGAGTACATGGCAAAGCCTAATTCAGCCGACAGTTCTGGGTAAGTTAGCCTTTTTGTAGAAATACATAGTTTAACCTTTGAGGCTTCTGGAAGAAATCATGAAGTCTTAATCAAGTTTGATTAATTCATAATTCAGATCATGGAGGGGTACATAGTGAAAAGTTCAAGTTGCAGGTTTTGAAACAGAATTTAAGTATTTATTTGAATAATACTATAATACAAAGCTAACCAAACAGTCCAGGCTGGCTTTCTTCCTTTATCAAAGGGAGTCCTTTGTAATGAATATCAAATACCTGTACATCGATAATACTTTAACTCCTTACTAAAAATAGTACTTTTAGGATTTCATGCTTTTTCTCAGTTCTACTTTATTAATGTTCCCAAATCCTATTAATCTCATCAAATGTAATGTATTCTGGCTAGATTTATTTCAAGTTTCTCAATTGTTAACATTCTATTCCAAGAACTCTTTATTGTACCTTGAAACTGAACCACACTATTTTGTTCTTTTCAACATTTTTCATTCACCTTGCATCCCACCTATGCCCTTTGTAGCCATAAACCCAGAATATCCTATGTAGTAAAAACTGAAAATGCAGTGGTCTTTGTTGGGAGGAAAGAGCCAATCAATACCTTCACAAGCGCTTATAGGCAGGGAAAGATGGGAGGAAAATGTCGCCTATAACAAAGAAACCATCTCTGTGATTCAGATGCGAAAATGTTAAGATAATGAGAATTTTCAAGTGGGACCTCAGCAGCTGCTGAGCAGATTTTTTTTTTTTTTGAAGTGCCTAGCCATCCATGAAAGTGAAAATTGATGCTGTCCACGAGGTGACATATTGCAGGTAACCAAGACTGATGTGTTGGTATTGCAAAAGAAAAAAGTCAAAGCAGTTAATTGCCTAGAGATTCGTAACTGGGACACAGGGTAGGAGACATCGCTTTTGAGATGGGAGGGGGGCTGGGGATATAGCTCAGTTGGTAGAGTGCTTATCTTGCATGCACAAGACCCTGGGTTCAATGCCCCGCACCGCAAAGAAAAAAAAAAAAAATCATAAGAGATGGGAGGAACACGAATCAGCACCACGGACAGCGCCCTAGCCCTTTTTTTTTTTTTTTTTTTTTTTTTTTTTTCCCGTCTCCCAACTGGTGGAGGGAGAGCTTTCTTTAAGTAGGGAATGTCGCCAGTAGGTCGACTCGGAAACCATGGGGCGGGGCTGTGGGGGAAGGGTACAGCGGGGTGGTTGTTATTAGCTCAGTCACAATCCAGTTCCTCGGTCCCCAATCTGTACTCCTTTGAGGGCAAAAGTCATGAAAATGGAATGGGGCCCTTCCCATTTGCCAACACTGCTTGAAGCGCACAAAAAGAATTAATCGAAGAAGAATTAAACAAACAATAAAGGAAACTGAGACACAGTGGGGCCCATGGAGAAACTATGACCTGGCTCACTCCTACTTTGGGTGGGGGACTGTTTGCCAGGTTGCCAGTGTGTATGTCTACAAACTGACAGAGAGGCATAGATTTTTCGAACTCCAAAGAAGTTTAAGCGCTTCTTTGTTAGACGGGCCTGGACAGGAACATAATTAAGGGGCAGGGAAGAGAGCTTCCGGGTACCTAACAGTTCACAGTGGAGCTTTTTGTTTGGCAACGCCTCCCGTAGAGGCTCTTCTCTCCTCTTTCTTACGCTCCCTTGTTTCCTATGGCCCCCATTTTACAGGAAGTGCAGGTATGCACGGGAGAGGACAGGTTGTCCTTCCCTCTGCAGCGCTCCAGCCCTTACCTGGTAGCCAGCTACCTCCGCACTGTGCCGCTCCTCCAGCTCCAGGATCTGCCTCTCCAAGGATTCATTGGCCCCGCGCAGGCCCTCGATCTCGATGGTGCGTGCCTGTAACTGGCGCCGGTACTCGTGGATCTCCTCGCGGCTGGCTCGGATGGCCTCGGTGCTGCGCGCCGCCTGCTCATTCAGGTTGGCAAACTTGGACTTGTACCACTCCTCGGCTGACTGCAGATTCTTAGCGGCCAAGGACTCATACTGGGCGCGGATCTCCCTCAGCGCTGAACTCAGGTCTGGTTTGGCCACAGTCACGTCCACCTCAGCCGCGGCCTGCGACGATGCCTGCAGCGTGGCCAGCAGTTCAGCTACCTCTTCGTCGTGCACCTGGCGCACGAAGGCCAGCTCGTCCAGCAGCGACTCCACCTTCTTCTCCAGGTCCAGGCGGGCCAGAGTGGCACCGTCCACGTCGCGCTGCTGTGCCTTCAGGGCGCGCTCGGCGCCTTCGCGCCCGCGGCTCTCCTCTTCGCAGCGCGCCCTCAGTCGCTGCACTTCTTCCGCCAGGCCGTCGCGCTCCAGCAGGGCCTGAGCGCGCGCGGAGCTTGCCTCCTCCAGCTGCGCGCGCAGGTCGCGCAGCTCGCGCTGGAAGAGCTCTCCGACGCGCGACGGCTCGGCGTGGCGTTGCCGCAGCGCAGCCAACTCGGCCTCCAGTGCTCGGTTCTGTGTCTCCAGCTGGTGCACCTTCTCGATGAACACCGCGAAGCGGTCGTTGAGGCCCTGCAGCTGCTCCTTCTCGTTGGTGCGGATGATCTTGTACTCGTTGGTGCGTGCCGCCGCCTGGCTCAGGTCCAACCCGTCGGACCCCGGCAGCCGGCGATAGGCCAGGCCCAAGCCAAGCGACGAGGCCGAGGAGCAGGCGGCCGAGGAGGCCACATTGCAGCGGGACAGTGATTGCGAGCGGAAGCTGCCCGCGCCGCCAGTCCCGGAGAGACGCCCAGACAGGCGAGAGCTGTCCCCGAACACTTTGCGGTAGGAGGAGGCGGAGCACAGGTAGTGCTCCGAACCGAAGCTCATGGTGCCGGGATGAGGGCCGATAGAGCGGCTGGAGCTGGAGCTACTGAGGACGCGAGAGGTGCGGTAGGCTGGGCGCGGCGGGGCGGTGCGCACCGGGTTTTAAGGCGCGGGGGCTGGGACGGCGCGTTGGGGGCGGAGCTCCTGCTTCGGGTCTGGCAGGGAGAGGGAAGGGGGGCATGCAGGAGTGGGGGCGGGGACGCGCAGTGATTACCGCAGCTGCGCGCGCGAGCAACCTGGGGCGCCCAGACTGGGCCATCTGCGTAGGAGCCGCCCTATGGTTTCCGCGCCTCTCCAGGAGAATCGACTGGTTTGGAAGTGACTGGAGCCAAGAGTGCCTAAACGACCCGGGTTTCCCAGCCAGAAACCACACAGCTCTGTCGCGCCTCCAAACCCAGTCCTCCCTTCCCCCTTTAACCCACTGGGAGAGTAGGTTTTCTAAGTGTTCCCTATATCTATCCCCACCTCTGAATTCCCGAGAAGTCCTTTTTTCCAGTAAGAGTGGGGGCCCCCAGGACGAGGCCTTGTTCACTCTCAGGCGTCTTGGGGCTCCCAGGGAGAAAAGGAGGCCTACTGTCAGAAAGCATCTCTCCAGCTCTTCAGCTCGCTGGGTGGGAGGATGCAGAAGAGAGAGGCGATGGATAAAGAACGTGCGTCCAAGTTTCAGAGAATGGAAAGAAGAAGAGGTCGAGCCAGAAAAGGGCCAGGCGTGGGAAAGAAGAAAGCACTGGGAATTACTGGGGTTCTTTGGTAGGGCTCTAACACAGAACACAGACGTGGACCACAGTCTGAAGAGGGTACGGCAGACTTTTTTTTTTAATCATTATATTTTAAAACATTTCAAAATTCCATATTTAAACAGGTTTTACCTAAAAAGAAATTGGATTAATCTGGACTTTCTAGTATTCTACCCCTGTTCCTCTTTTGAAAATGGGAGGAGCTGGACTAGTCACTGTGGGTGGATGTGAGGCACCCTTGCCATTTGCATAAGTGTGTTCCGTTCACCATGGTCCCCCCAACCCTCCACTGAATCACACCCACCTTCTTAATTCATTACTTTACCTGTCTGAACCTGTAGGCATTTGAAATTCCAGTTTGGGTAAATTAGGTCCTCATCGGCTTTGGAAAGACATTTCCTGTGGAGATCTCTTTGGACAAGAGGTTCCTGCAGACTGATTAAATTTCCAGATTGGGGAAGAGTGTTGGTGACTGAGCTGGCCTTCTTTGTCACACAGTAAGGGAACTCAAAGAATGGGACTTGGAAAAATGAAGGTTAGATCATCAGTACTCTCCTTCAAGCTTTTAATTTTATCACAGACGGTGTGGATGTGGCTTTGGAGACACAAAGGGAAGAACTTCTCAGTTATATTTCAGAATGCCAGACTTAGGGCCTTTTTTGCTCTTGAAAGATTTTGTACTTAGAACTACAGGTAAATTGGGAGAGGGGGATATTACCTGGATAACCCACCAAAGGAAAGGGGAAAGTGAATCTTATGGGACTTTGGAGACTATCTCTTGGTTTTGTTCTTGATGTAGGAGATCTTAAGGCCCTGCTAACAACCTGTCCTTCTGTGTCATCACTCAATGAAGACCTGAACAAAAGAGACTCAATTCCGAGGTCTTTGGGTTCAGAAAGACCTCGGGGGTGGGGTAAAGTATGGAAGAGTAATAACATTACTGAATTTTTACTGCCTGCCAGCCATTGTGTCAGCAGTTGTGCTTTGTTTTGCCTTTTTCTGGCCACTCTTCAAGGTGGCTCTCACCCCTGTTTACGGTTAAGACACACCGAGGCTCAGGTACAGCACTCAGCCCAAGGCCACCAGCAAAGACAAACATGCTTTTGCATTCTTTCCTCACCACATAATTCTTAGTGCAATGAGAATCTTTTTTTTTTTTTTTTTTTTTTTTTTTTGGTGGTGCTGGGGTTTGAACCCAGGGCCTTGTGCATGTGAGACAGGTGAACCCAGGGCCTTGTGCATGAGAGACAGGCACTCTACCAACTGCACTATATCCCCAACCCCCCAGCCCTATTTTGTATTTTATTTAGAGACTGGGTCTCACTGAGTTGCTTAGTGCCTTGCTTTTGCTGAAACTGGTTTTGAATTTACAATCCTCCTACCTCAGCCTTCTGAGCTGCTGGGATTATAGGTGTGCACCACTGAGTCCAGCCAATGAGAATCTTAAAGACCCACTAACTTCTTTGTAGCCAGAATAGGGCCAAGTGGGCTTCAGAGAGTTTTGGTCTATAACAAATTAACAAGCTGGTTTGTAATTGAAAGAACATTGAACTCAGAAGTGGTGGGTTTGAATTGTGACTTCTGTCCTTATTAAGTATGTAGAGCCGGGCTGGGGCTCTAGCTCAGTGGCAGAGCGCTTGACTAACATGTGAAGTACTGGGTTTGATCCTTAGCATCATGTAAGAATAAATAGGTAAAATAAAAGCATTCTACAACTACAAAACAAGTTTTGAAAAAAAAAAAAAAAGTTTGTGGTGATAACAACACCTGCATCCCAGGGTCATGAAAGATTGAGCTGATAAACACAAACGTATTTTGTAAGCTGTATCTTCTCTTTGTCTTCTTTCTAGTTAAAGGATACTTCTTCATGTTCACTGGCAACAGGATATGAGTTGGGTTTGGTGAGAGGATTACGAGAAACTATTCACTACACCTTGCACAGGCCTCCAGGTTGCCCCTTGGGAGACACATACAGCCAACCTTGAGTGTGCATTGTACTACCAGCCTGCATGAGTGTGGCAAAGTGGAAACAACACTGGGCTGTGGTTCCAATATCATTCCAACAGTGTTACTCAGGACTACTAAAAACTATGTCCTGGTTGGAATTCCACCTTTATTTCTCTTTCCTTTCTCTAATAAAAGCAGTAACTCCCCCTCCCCACAAGACAAAACATACACAGAGCAAAAGAAAACAAAGCAAAAGGCCTAAATAATCCAACAAAGTGGCATTGGCCCTGGGAAGTCTAGAGTGGGCTGCATTTTCTCAACAGCTTACTTGAGCTTTCTCTGAGGGACATAAATCTCCCCTACCTTAGCATCTCGCCCCACAGACCCAGTTGTTTGACTTTAATAATTTAAGCACAAAACTATCCTACAAAGGATTTTGGCTGAATCTCAATCCATAACTCCTTCCAGCTGGCCAAGTTTCCTGAGGGAGTCCCCTGGCCATGCCAGGATGGTGTCTTCCCTTTCCTCTGGTGTCACACTCAGGCCTACAGACACATTGGTCAGTTGTCCCCAGATCTCCCTCATGCCATATCCTCCACAGTCCCTCTGCAGCATTTGGCAGTGCTAATCTTTCTCCTTGGCTTCAAGGACTCAGTCCTTGGCCCTCTGCTTTTCTTTTCATGAACTCTGATTTTTAGACATTAGCTTTCCAAGAGACAAGGAGACTTCTGGTGAAGTTGTTTCCCTGAAAGATGTAGTTTTGAATAATGATTATTCCTAGCCACGTGACCTTGAACACATTAGTATTATTGTATGAATTTTAGTCTATTAATCTGTGAAATTGTTATAAACTGTTCACCTATCCAGTGACTCGGAAGGCTGAGGCAGGAGAATTGCAGGGTCAAAGCCAGGTTCAGAAACTTTACAAGGCTCTGAGCAACTTAGCAAGACCCTGTCTCAAAATAAAAAGTAAAAAGGGATGGGAATGTGGCTCAGTGGTTAAGTGCCCTTGGATTCACTCCCTGGTACCAACAAAACAAAACAAAACAACAACAAAAAAACCTGTCCACTTGAGTGGTCTCCAGACCTGGCTGATCATTAGAATTACCTGAGAACTTAAACTCAGATTCTCAGGCCTTACTCTACACCCACTCTGAAATATAGGTTTCAGAGCCTTTGACCTACTTCTTATGAGATTACTCTGAAGTTTTAATAAGATTATGTATCCAAAGTGGGTATCACAAGGCCTTCTGTGTGTATATTCAATAAGTGGTGGCCATCAGAAGCATCAACTTCTTTAACCCATTTACTTAGCAAATAGTTACTGAATGTTTACTGTGTACTAGGGCATCTAACAAAAAGACTGACCTGTGCTGATGAGTCCTAAATCTCTTAATTCCAAATTCCAAATCCAAACTCACCTATCTAACTGCCTTTTTGTATCTCCTCATGAATGCTTGGAGTTACTGTATTTCTAAAAGTGAACTTAAGTAGGACACAGTGGCGTGTTTGTAGTCCTGGCTTACTGAAGAGGCTGAGGCAGAAGGACCACTTGAACCCAGGAGTTCAGGACCTGCCTGGGCAGCATAATAAGACCCTGTCTCTTAAAAACATACACACAGGGCTGGGGCGATAGCTCAGTTGGTAAAGTGCTTGCCTTGCAAGCATGAGGCCCTGGGTTCGGTCCCCAGCACTGCAAACACACACACATTTGTGTAAAAAGAAGTATATGAAAGTGAACTTGTGGTCTCCCTTGAGAATCTCCCTCCACTTCTTTGATTTTGTTTTTATGTCCCACCTTTGTTCCTCTGCTTGTGCAACTCTTTCCTCCTGGAATTTCCTCCCCTGTCCCACTTCGGCTGTTGAAATTCTTAAGGCTCCAATGCTGCCTCCTCCAGGTACACTTCCCTGGTATCACCAATGGAAACTGACCATCCCACCCATGAACTGTCCTGCTCTTGCCCCCAGCCTTTGCATGTTACTCATCATGGTCTGCTGTCATTGTTTATGTGCTTGTCTAAGCTGACCTGGGAGCTCCTAAGCACAACTCATCTTTATATCTAGTGCTGTCTCTCAGTATTTGTCATAGCGTCAAATACTTGGGAGGTGGAGAAAAAAATACTCTCCTGTAAAACCACTTGGAAAAGCCTTTGACCTAACCCCAAGAGTGAGATCCATAAAGGAAAAAACAAAAAATCAATAAACTTGACTTCATCCAAATTAAAATAATTTTCCATGTAAAAGGCTATGCTATGACATGACATACCTACTGGAGTGCTTAAAATACAAAATCCTAAGAACCCCAAGTACTCATAATGATTCAGAACAAGTCAATCATAATTTTTGTTCATTTGTTTGTTTGGCAGCCCTGGGGATTGAACCTCAGCCTTGTACTTGGTAGGCAAGCGCTCTACCACTGAGCTACATTCCCAGCCGTGGATCGTCTTACCTGTAGCTGGTAGGAACATAAAACGGTACAGCCACTCCAGAAAAACACTTTGGGTGCTTTCTTGGCATGGACAAGGCCCTAGGTTCAATCCCCAGTGCTACAAACAAATGAAAACAACAACTACAAAAAAATACTTTGACAGTTTCTTACGAAGTTAATATGTATTTATCACATGACCCAGAAGTCTTACTCCTGAATATTTAGCCTAGAAAAATAAACCTGTGTTACACAAAAATTTGTTCACAAGCCAGTCATGGTGGCACATGCCTGTACTCCCTCCAAATTCGAGGTCAGTCTGGACAATTTAGCCAAACCCTGCTCAAAATAAAAAGGGGTGGAAATATAACTCAGTGATAGAATGCTGCCTGGGTTTGATCCCCAACACTGAAGAAAACAATGTGTTTGTGAATTTCATCACAGCTTTCTTTATAATAGACAGGAAACAACCCAGATGTCCTTCAGCAGGTGAATGGGTAAACAAGCCATGATATAGCCATACCATGAAATATTATTTAGCATTGAAAAGAATAAACTACGTGCAGCTGGGTGCGATCGCAAATGCCTGTAATCCCAACAACTCGAGAAATTGAGACAGGAGGATTGAGGCCAGTCTCAGCAATTTAGCAAGGCCCTAAGAAAGTCAGCGAGGCCTTGTCTCAAAATTAAAAAAAAAAAAAAAAAGACAGGGAATGTAGCTCAGCGGTAAAGTGTCCTGGGGTTCAGTCCCTAGTACCAAAAAATAAAAAAATAAATATATGCAGCAACTTAAGTGGATCACAAGGGCATTTTCCTGAGTGAACAAAGATAATCTCTCAAAAATGTATATTTTGTTGTTTCATTTACATAATAGTCTTGAAGTGTCAAAATTATAGTGATGGAGAACAAATCAGTGGTGGATAGGATTAGGGATAGGGGAGGATGTAACTATAAAAGGGCAAAGTGAGAGAGGGGTTTTTTTTTGTGATGGAATAGTTCTGTTACTCAAATTAATATACATAATAATTTATAAAGAGAGAAATCCAAATAAGGTCTGTAGCTGAATTAATGTGCTATGTCAATATCATTTTCCTGGTTTTGATAATGTGTGGTTATGTAAGAAATTATCATAGGGGAACCAGGTAAATGTTACATGGGAACTTCCTGTACTATTTTTGCAACTTCTTGTGAGTCTTAAAGTATTTCAAAGTCAGATATATATAAAAATAGGCAAATGTTCTTAGGAGGTACATGCTGAAGTATTTAGGATTGCAGTATCATGGTTTATGTAACTTAACTTTCAAATGATCTGGCAGAAGCAGTACACACACACACACACACACACACACACACAGGAGATAAAGCAAGTATGATAAAATGTTAACCAGTTGGTAGACCAGGGATGTAGCTAAGTTGGTAGAGTGCTAGCTCAGCATGTACAAGGCCCTGGCTTTGATTCCCAGGACTGAAAAAAAAAATGAATTTATTGTGTTAGCCCTACAGTTTTATTCCAGATTTGAAACTTTTTAAAATGTTAGAAAAATGATTAATATAGAGTTAGGTAGGTAAAATAAATACAAGAAGAAAAATCACCCAAATATGGGATTGAATCAGTGACCTTCAAGTTAATACTTTCTGAAGTTTGGCTATTTATAAAGTCCTCTCCACACTCCCTTCTGCCAAACAACAGAAAGCCCTGCTGTTTTGGAGTAACGGAGGAAGGTCAGAATACTCTGTTAGAAGTGTGCTGCTCCGAGTTCTTGGTGTTGTCATTGTCATTCACATTTACTGAACCCTGGCTATGTGCCAGATGCTGGGATTGCAGAGATAAATGTAGCTAGCTATAATAAAAGGTGTCAATTTTCTCAGGGTAATTAAATTTTTTAAATATAGAGTCTTGATATGTGTTATTTACTCTGCTATAACTTTTTACATCATAAATCATAGATATTTTCTCACATCAGTTATATGTATCTGCTTACTTCTTTTTACAGTTCAATAAAAAGTTTACTTACATGGGTGTGCTCTAATTTGCCAACCTTGTTGGAATTTTGTGTTGTTTCTACTTTTTCTCTGTTAAAACCAGCAGTCTAAATTTCATGAAGAAAGGAAAAAGAAATACATTGCTTGAGTGAAGTCCAGTCTACCTCTTTACCTTGTCTCAGTCAACCAACGGACTAATATTAGTTGAACACCTACTATGTGTGTAATTGCATGTGTGAGAGAAGACATGAAGCATACTTGCCATTCCTAAAAAGCTTATGATTAAGGCTGTGGCTGACTCAGTGGTAGAGTTCTTGCCCAGCATGTACAAGATCCTAGCTTCAATCTCCAATTCCACAGAGAGAGAGAGAGAGAGAGAAGGGGGGGGGAGGGAGCGCGCGCGCGAGAGAGAGCGCTTATGATCAGTTGAAGAGTTGTGGCTGACTTGTCCTAACTTCAGGACCACCACAAGCCTGTATGCATTCAACATGGAACATACATACTACGTACTACAATGAAGCCTGCTCCTTTTCTGTGACTGGTTTTAGACTAGTTTTTTTTTTTCATCTGAGTTTTTTAGCCTCCATGAAAAGATGCTTGCATGAGCATATCATTAAGAACATTGGGCAGGATCATACTCCAAACTTTCTGGAGAAGGAGGAATTTTTTAACAAAGAAACATGAAAGAAAATGACATGAAACTAAGTCAGACTCCTATTTGTCCTGTGTCTATCTACATGGAAGATAAAAATGAATTATGAGTCCTTCAGTTAGCTCAGTTGATGGGAATACTTCTATGTAGTCGTAGTTCTGTTCACAGATCCAATTGGTGCAGTTCTACATTGTATTGTTTTGATGCACAACCTTTCTTCCCCCTACACTTGTTCCATAGTTTTGCTTAGGATATTTAGTGGTTTTTTTTTTTTTTTTTTTTTTTTTTTTTTTGGTGCTGGGGATTGAACCCAGGGCCTTGTGCATGCGAGGCAAGCCCTCTACCAACTGAGCTATATCCCCAGCCCCAGCTTTTCTTTTTTCTTTCTTCTTTTTTGTGTGCATATGTACATGTGGTACTGGGGATCGAATCCAGGTCCATACACATGCTAAGCAAGTGCTCTACCACTGAGGGTATTTGGGGTTTTTTGGTAACCATTATTATTTAAAAATGAAATTGAAACAGAAGTTTCTGTGTTTTGACTTCAGTAGTCTCTTGGTGTCTGCGTATTCAGATTCTCTTGTATTTTCTGTCTCCGTCTGATTCTTCCCCCTTCTCAGAATTTTCTCTTCATTCACTTGCTTCTAAGTCTGAAGCTAGGCTGAACCAGAGTCCTGAGCCCCAAGATTAGGAAAAAATGAGGAGACTCACCTGATCAGTTATTCTTCAGTACCTTGGACAGCTCCTTGGCCCTCCTGCTCTTTTTTTTTTTTTTTTAATATGGACCATCTCACAAATTTGTTTGTCATCCTTGTGGTAAGTGCCAACTTTATAGACTTCACAGAGTCAGAATGAATATGAATCGGGGCTGGGGATGTTCTTAGTGATAGAGCACTTCTCTAGTATGAATGAGGCCCTTGGTTGGATTCCCAGCACCACAAAAACAAAAACAAAGAAAAAAAGAGAATGAATTTGAGAGCCTGGCACAGTGGTGTATGGCTGTAATTTCAGCAGCTTGGGAGGCTGAAGTCAGAGGTTCAAGGTGAGCCTGGGCAATGTAGAGAGACCCTGCCTCAAAATTAAAAAAAAAAAAAAAAAAAAAAAAAAAAAAAGGTCTGGGGGCTGTAGCTCAGTGGTAGAACCCTTGCCTAGCATGTGTGAGACACTGGGTTCAATCCTCAGCACCACATACAAATAAATAAGTAAATAAACATATTGTGTCCATCTACAACTAAAAATAAAAAAGAAATTTAAAAAAGGGATGGGGTGGGGATGCAGTTCAGTGGTAGAGCACCCACTGGGTTCAATCCTGAACTATCACAAAAGAAAAAGCAAACAAACAAATGATAAATCATTTGGCCCACCCCTGTCTTTTGCTGATTCCCAGAGGAAGGATCCCAAACAGCAAATGGTTCAGGATTACTAATTGCCTGGCTGGGAAAAGATACAAAGGACCTGTAAGACATCTTTATCCTCAGATCTTCCTATACTTATGTGTCTGCTAATGACTGGGAAAAAAGAAAAATCTTTCCATTCAGCAGATTTGTATGCACTAAGCTTTTCCCTCCCTGGAAAACAACAAGGCCTAATACAGATACACACTCTGGGAAGGAAACAAAGGAACTGTAGTTTGAATAAGATAACTGTCCATCCTATGGGCTGGTCTCCATGGAAAATAGGGGAAGAGAGAACTAGGAGCATGGGGACCCCAGAAGGACTGGAGAAGGAATGTCAAAATGAAATGGGGAGGAAAGGCATTCAGGGACATCTGAGGTCCCTGGAAGCAGACTTGTTGAGCTTACATAGCTCACACCAGTTGCCCTGAGCCCGAAGTCAAAAGGTATGCCCTATAATTTCCCAAAGTGAGAAATCTTTCTCTTAGTATCTCTTCTTCCAGATAAGCAAAGCAAGAGGCATAAGATTTGTTTTCAATAGATAATTATGTAATGACAATGAATTTTGTGTTCTTTTCTCACAAGAAACTAAGAAAGTGTTTTATTACTCCCCTTTTCCAAATTAATAAACCATGACAGTGAGAGGTTAGACAGTTTGCCCAAGGTGGCACAGCTAGAAAATGGCAGAACTTGGCCTTGAACAAGTTTCTAAAACTCCAAGCTGGTTTTTGTTCCTTCTCACCCTTTATCCCTAACTGGAACTCTTTTTGTATTGGTAAAGTCTACATTAGTTTACTATTTTAACCATTTTAAGTGTCCAATTCAGTGGCATTAGTTACACCCAAATGTTGGGTGGCCACCATCACTATTTCTTTCTTTTTTGTACGAGGGGCTTAATTTGGGATATTTTACCACTGTGCCTCATCCCCGGCCCTTTCTTCCTTCCTTTCTTTTAAATTTTGAAACAGGGTCTTGCTAAGTTGCTTAGGTTCTCACTAAATTCTGAGGCTGGCCTCGAACTTGTGATTCTCTTGCCTCAACCTCCTGGGTCACTGGTATTACAGGCATGTACCACTGTGCCTGGCTTTCCTATCTATTTCTAAGATTTTTCCATTGTCCCAAATAGAAACTCTGTACTCATTAAGCAATAACTCCTTATCCCCCCATCTCTCTCATCCCATGGAAACCTCTATTCTATATTCTATGTATTTGACTATTCTGGAAACATTATATACAATACGTATATGGAACATACCATATTTGTGGTTTTGTGTCTGACTTATTTCCCTTATAGTAATGTCTTCAGGGTTTAGCCATGCCATAGTACATGTCAGAACTTCATTTATCTTTACAGCCTGATAGGGTTTCGTGGTTGCAAATGACCAAGATTCCCTCAGGTCACCAGAAACATGAGGAGTTATTGTCAAAATCTTGAAGAATTAAGGAAGACAGAAATCTCAGCCTATGCCTAGAAGTTCAGGAACAGTCATATGGCTGAATTTATTGGAACTTAAATACAGTTTGGAATCTGATCAGCACAGCTCTGAGGACCAAAATATCTCATTGTTCTAGTGATAGGAGGCTGTTGTCTTCTAAAATTTGGCTATTGTGTCAGCACAGTGATATTCTACTTAGTGATATTCTCCTCTATGGTCTGGTACTAACAAACAGCCACTTCATAACCTATGAAAAGCAATCCTCAGACTTTTGCTATTTCTGTATTTTTCTACCATTTCAGTGATATCCTGTCTTTTCTCCCTTCATCTTTTGTACCCAGTAACAGCTGATAAAATCTGCAACATTCTCTGGTTGTGTTTTCTGATTGAATTGGTTAATCTACAATCATTTCATTACATTCATCTCATAAACTACCTAAAAATTAGCTGCCCTTGAATTGAGCATCTCTTCTCCTTTGATCAGTTGCAGCCAGGGTGATAAGTCATATGCTATTGAACATGGCTTCTAATGGTAAAAACCTGCCTTTCTCGGGAGGAGATTGGGTACATGACAGGCAGAGGTCAATCACTGGCTTCTTCCCTCTCTATCAGCTCTCCTGTGTTCTGTTATTAGGTTCTTTATTGTACTTGTATTGCTCTATGGTCTGTGACTTCACATATCATGGACCAGAAGTGTATATATCTGAGCTGATGTGTACTGTGCAGGTGTTTCTACATATAATTGCCATACGGTGATATGTAATTTAGTGATACTTGGAATATTCTCAGCTTACATCA
The DNA here is from genome assembly GCF_902686455.1 of Sciurus vulgaris. Lineage (NCBI taxonomy): Eukaryota > Metazoa > Chordata > Mammalia > Rodentia > Sciuridae > Sciurus > Sciurus vulgaris. Next base: position 25,984,923 of record NC_136464.1, read on the forward strand.
AGTTGTTTTCTTTAAATTTCTGAATAGGGCTTTTTCTCTAAGACTGAAAATGTGTTTTCAGTTCTCTTGCCAAGTCTGGAGTAACAGGAAGGCATTCAGAACACAGGGCACACAGAGGTGTTAGCAAATCTACAAGGTGGGACACACTTTGTAAGCTATGGGAAAAAGACTGGATTGTGGGAATCAGGCTATTCCTAGTTCTGTGACTGTGACAGAGAATGTAGTGCTCACCAAATATCACATAAATATCTCATTTCCCCTTCCCCACTACATTTCCTGGTATCCCTTGTAGTAGGCAGTAACAGGAAATGATCCATGTTCTCCATACTTTCTGGAACATATGAGTTGGCAGAATCCCCAAAATAGAAACAGACTGGATCCCTGAGTCATCATTTGGAATGGTACTGTCCTGGGGAGCCTCCTGATTTTTCATGAGTAGGAGATAAACCTCTAAGTGTTAGGACCTGGGACTTTGGTGTTTAACTGTTATTGTAGTATAATGTAGAGCCACCCTATTGCACTTACTGACAAGCAGTGTGATCTCAGGCAAGTAACACAGTGTCTTCAGTCCTCACCATCCTCTTCTGAAGCATAAGAAAATTTCACCAGATAATCTCAAAGATCATGTCCATGATTCCTAATTGACTGGGGCTGGGGTTTTGGCTCAGTGATAGAGTGCTTGCCTAGCACATGTGAGACACTGAGTTCGATCCCCAGCACCACATTAAAGAAAAATCAAAATAAAGGTATTGTGTCCTAATTGTGTGCTATTCACTTTCCCTGAGCAAGATTTCTGTCCACTTCTTTCCATTCCTTTTTTTTTTTTTTTTGTACCAGGGATTGAATCCAGGGCTGCTTAACCACTAAGCCACATCCCCAGACTTTCTTTATATTTTATTTAGAGACAGGGTATCACTGAGTTGCTTAGAGCCTTGCTAAGTTGCTGAGACTGGCTTTGAACTCAGGATCCTCCCGCCTCAGCCTCCTGAGCCACTGGAATTACAGTGCACCACCGTGCCTGGCCCACTTTTTTCCAGGGTTAACTGCTATATAAGGTATATAACTTCTCACTTTGAGGTGTTCTCACAAAAGCCTCTTCTTTGACCCCCATGTCTCTAGGCTCACACATTTCAGTCTTCTCCATTCCTCAGTATATAGATCCAGTCACCATCCTAAAAGCCTTCACTGGGTACCCACTATGTGATGAATGAAGTCCATGTGATGTTGGATACTTGAGATCCCTTGAGATCCCTGATAAGTTGTAGTTGGTTATTTGTGCAGTTTTCTCTCCTTCACTCTACTGTGGGCTTTTTGAGGCCCAGTACCATGCCTGATCCAATTTATAGCTTCTCTCTCTCTCTCTCTCTCTCTCTCTCTCTCTCTCTCTCTTTTTTCCTTTCTTTCTTTCTTTCTTTTTTTTTTTGGATGGTACTAGAAACTGAACCCAGGGCCTTGAGCATGCATGGGAGGCAAGCACTCTGCCAACTGACCTATATCCCCAGGCCTAGCCTCTCTTTTTATTAGCCTCTCTAACATTTTTTTTTTCCCACCCGTAGGGATCACTACGTGTGTGCTGGAGTGAGCTCCATCTCCAGCCCCTTTTATTTTGGGGGGCAGAGTCTCACTAAATTGTTGGGGCTGACTTCAAACTTGTGATCCTCCTACCTTGGCCTCCCAAACCATTGGGATTTTAGGCATGTGCCACTGTGCCTGGCCAACTAATGCCTACTGAAATTGAGAGTAAAATAAATCCAAACTAGAAAAGAAGCTCTCATAAAATGATAAAAAAAAAAAAAACAAAAAAAAACCTACAAATGAATTGGAATGGTGAAGGTTGCCAGTAGCATACCTACTGAAAATATGTGGAATGTGTGTGTTAAAGTGCAGAATACATGTGTGTTGAAGCTCACATCCAAGGTTGATTGAAGACTATCTGGAAGGTGCCATGCAGTAAGGAACAGAGCGAGTTAGAAAAATGTAAACTGGAAAGCCAGGTCGCTGCCCTGCAGTGGAGGCGGAAGCAGTCTGCTTAGAATTGCAGGGAAACCTTCAGGTGGCTTCAGGCACCTTCCCAGGCACCGCAGACAGAGGACACTGGTTATTTGGGCAGGCCCTGGTGTAAAGCTTCTTCACAAGAAGTGCTGTGACTGAGACCTCACTGGCTTCACCACCAGTGCCACAGGCGACTCCTGGTGGGATCAAAGCAGGTTGAGTAGAAAAGAGTTGGGCTCAGAAAAGAGGGAGGAAGGAGCTGGAGTTGTGGCTCAGTGGTAGAGCACTTGCCTGGCATGTGTGAGGCCCCAGGTTCAGTACTCAGCACCACACACAAATAAGTAAAATAAGAGATCCAGTGACAACTAAAAAAATATTTAAAGGAAAAGAAAGGAGGGAGGGAAAGAAAGTGAAGACAAAAATGAGAGAGAAGGGAAGTGTTTCATTTGCATCTTGATTCCTAGTACAGGCAAGAACCCTCCAGGGTGGATGTTCATGTTTTCTTCTGCTGATAAAGACGGGGGCTGGGAAGTGGAAGGGGAAGGGAAGAGAGAGGGCAAGGAACTTGCCTGAGATCATAAATCCAGGTTTCTAACTCAAGGCCTTCTACAGTGTTCTCCATTGCACTGGTTCTCTCTCCACCAAGAGAAAGTGGCTCAGCTCTTTCCCAGTTTAGAATACTACTTAAAATCCTCTGTAAGGGCTCTGGAGCTGGGTACTAATCTGCCAAGTGCAGTGGCACTCACCTGTAATCCCAGCAACTCAAGAGGCTGAGGCAGAAGGATTGGAAATATGAGGCCAGCCTCAGCAATTTAGTGAGGCTCTAAGCAACTTAAGGAGACCCTGTCACAAAATAAAAATAAAAAAGGTTGGGGATGTGGTAAAAATGCCCCTCAGTTAAATCCCTGGTACCAAAAAAATGTGGGGGGGGCCTGTGGAGTGTCAGTGGTAGAGTGCTTGCCTAGCACGCTTGAGGCCCTGAACTTCATCCCCAGCACTGCAGAACAACAACAAAATAAACAAACAAACCCTGTAAAAAATCCTTTTTAAAATCATAAGGCCTCACTGGGTGCCACAACACACGCCTATAATCCCAGGGGTTCGGAAGGATGAGGAAGGTTGTGAGTTCAAAGCCAGCCTCAGCAAAAACCAGGCGCAAAGAAACTCAGTGAGACCCTGTTTCTAAATAAAATACAAAAATAGGGCTGGGGATGCGCCTCAGTGGTCAAGTATCTGAGTTCAATTCCCAGTACCCACTCCCCAAAAAACCATAAGGCCTGAGGGCTAAGACTAGGATAATACAAGATGAGTGTGGAGTGCCTTGTAGTAACAGAAAGAAGGAAGTGCTCAAAATGGATTAATAGGAAGATAAAGTAGGGGCATGTCAAAAGGACATTGGAGCTAACCTGAAAGTCCCTCAATGACTGAAGCTGGAAAAAATTTGATAAAATAAAATAAATTGTGATAGTAATTGATTATGACTCAATAAAATAAATATCTATGGGTCACACTGATATACAGAGAAGATTGAATAAATAACTAAATTGGGAAGAAGAAATAAATCTCCCTTATAGAAAAGTTCCAATTAATACATGTTAAAGGTATGAGGGTAAACAGAAAAATCATCAGTGGAACACCACTGAAATAATTGCTGCAGGTAAGGGCTGCTGATGAAGCTAATATTAGTGGGACGCATTTTAAGGAGAAACAGGATATTGCAGAGACATCAAAATACTTCACGCAATTCCTGACGTATGGTGATTCAGTTTAGGATTTTTTGACTTTGATACGGTGAAAGTGATGCATGTTCAGTAGAAACCATACTTCAAATGTTGAATTTCGAACTCTTCCCAGGTGAGCAATAGGTGGTAAAAGACTCTCTCGTGGGCAGCAGTGAACTGTAGCTCCCAGCCAGCCACACAGTCACCAGGGTGAACAGTTCATACTCTGTGGGATACTGTGTTGCTATGCTGTGATGTTTGGTAGGTGCTGTGGTTTGGATAGTGTCCCTGAAAGGTCCATGTGTCAAACATTTGGTCCCCAGGGTGGTGCTAGTGGGAGTAGTGTGGACTACTAGGTCCTTGGTGCTGTGCCCTCAAAAGGATTGTGGGACCCCAATATTTTTTTTTTAATATTTTTTTAGTTGTTGATGGACCTTTATTTTATTCATATATTTATATGCGATGCTGAGACTCAAAACCAGTGCCTCACACATGCAAGGCAAGTGCTCTACCATTGAGCTGCAACCTCAGCCCCCCAATCTGTCTTTCTCACTGTTACCTGGCTCATAATGTGAGCAGTTTGTTCCACTACATACTTCCTGCCATTGCCATCTGGTGCTCTCCCCAGGGGTCCAAATCAATGGGTGGTGACTGATCTTGGACTGGAACTTCCTGAACTGTGAGCAAAATAAAAATCATTTTGTTATAATATCAGAAAGCCAGGTTGTATTAAATGCATTTTCTATATACATTTATTTTTAATATTCTTTTTAGCTGTAGGTGGACACAATATCTTTATTTATTTTTATGTGGTGCTGAGGATTGAACCCAGTGCCTCATACATGCTAGGCAAGCGCTCTACCACTGAGCCATGACTCCAGCCTTTTGTTATACATTTAAATGCATTTTTGACTTAATATTTTCAACTTAATATTTTCAACTCAATCAGGATATAACCCCATTGTGAGTTGGGGAGCTTCTATATCTTGTTTTTAACATGTTCAAAAATGCTTTGTTACTTCTTCTTCCACAATGTAAAGCATAATTCCCCTCCCCTTAAATGTGGGCTGGATTTAGTGATGCTCTCCTAACAAACAGAACAAGGTTCAGCAAAGAGCCAAATAGGAAACGTGTTTGGCTCTGTGAGCCACATGGTCTCTGCTGCAACAGCTCATTTCTATTGTTGTAGCATGAAAGCAGTCACAGAAAATATGTAAACAAATGATGTGTCTGTGTGACACTAAAACTTTATTGACCAAAAAACAGGCAGTAGGCTCCAGCCATATTCTACTGATCTCTAGAATAGCATTTGAAAGAGAAAAAATAGTAACTTTGCAGTGGAAAACACCACCTGAACCAAATGACCAAGAATAACATTACCAGTAATAAGTCATATTGAGATGATCTCAATGAAAAAAGCAAAATAAAGGCTCCCCAAAAGTCTATCCTGCCGGGCATGGTAATGCATGCCTGTGATCCCAGCAGCTCAGGAGGCAGACATAGGAGAATCTCAAGTTCAAAGTCAGGCTCAGCAATGGTGAGGTGCTAAGCAACCCTGCCTCCAAATAAAATACAAAATAGGGCTAGGGATGTGGCTCAGGGTTGAATGTCCCTGAGTTCAATCCCCAGTACCACCCCACACCCCCCAAAAAAGAAAAATAAGTCTATCCCTCCATAAAAGCAATAAAAAATTTGTCAAAAACTGTCAGAATAAACTTTTCAGAATTCTGGACACTAATCAAAAGGCTGCAGTAACTGAGGGTATGTTTTTAAGAAAAACAGCTGAATCTAAATAAAAACAGCAAGCTTTGTAGTGTTTTAACTTATTCTGGTTTCATCCCCAGGCTGGCAATGGCCTTGAAGAAAATAGCATGTTCCAGTATAGACACCAGTACTGGAGGGACCAGGATGGATCTCATTCACAATTATGGTGGTTTGTTTTGACCTGTCTGGTGCTCCCTGAAGCACCAGCTCAAAGTGGTCTAATTGGAACTCTCCAATACTGAGGGTGACTAAGAAGCATGTTGAAAACATCTGCAGGCAAATAGTTGTTGGATAATGTTTGGATTATTCTAAAACTTGGGAGGAAAGGTTGGGAAATGAGATGAGTTTGAGAAGAAGGCCTAGAAAAACATTGACATATTCCTGGAAAACTAGAAACCCACATGCATAACTAGGGCTATGTACATGTTCAGTAAGGACCTGAGAATTCCATAAGTTCTCACTTCCAGCTGAATTTCAGGCTCTGCATAGGCATGAAGTGAAGAATAAGGAAAAGTTATAAACTGCTTGGCTGAGTATTGAAGGAATGCCCCCAAATAGATATAACCTATCAGCAAAGATTGGGAGAATTTTTTGGTCCCAGACTTTAAGGAAATCAGTGGCTTGTCACCAACTGACCAACTAAGGTAACAGAACAGATACTTCAGTGTCCACACACAACAAAGAATACTGACTTTACAGAGTGGATTCAGAAAAGCCATTAAATAAAACCCAAAAAACAGCATCAACACACTGCGGAGTGGGGAGAATCTGATTTTCAGAGTTGCCACTTTACAATATTCAATATGTTCAGTTTTCAACTAAAATTACAAGATGGGCAAAGAAACAATAAGATACGGTTCATATACAGGAAAAACAATCAGCAGAAAGTAATCAATAGAAACTGCTCCTGAGTAAGCCAAGATGTTAAACTTACTAGAAAAAGACTTTAAATCAGCTATTTAAATGTGTTCAGAGAGCTAAAGTAAACCCTGTCCACAGAATTAATGGAAACCATGAGAATGATATTTTACCAAATAGAAAATATCAATAAAAAGAAAGAAAAAAAAAAGGAACCAAATAGAAATCCTCGAGTTGAAAAATACAATAACTAAAATGAAAAATTCACCAGAGTTCAAAGGCACATTTGAGCAGGTAGAAGAAAATTTTAAGATAAGTCAATTGAGATGACCAAGCCTAAGGAACAGAAAGAGAAAGAATATGAAGATGTATGAAGAGCTCATAAGAGTCCTGAAATCCCAGGAGAGTTCAGAGGAAAGGGAACAAAAAGAATATTTGAAGAAATAATGCCTGACAACACCCCAAACCTAATTAAAAATATTAATCCACCATCCAGAAAGCTCAAAAAAATCCAAGTAGGATAAGGTCAGAGAGAGTCACACAAAGACACATTATAGTCAAATTGTTAAAAGACAAAGAAAGAATCTTGAAAACAAGACTGAAGTGACTAATTATGTAGACTGGGCACTGTGGATTACACCTATAATCCCAGCTACTCAGGAGGCTGAGGCAGAAGGATCATCCTTCCAAACTCAAGGTCATCCTCACAAGCCCAAGGTAACTGAGTGAGACTTTATCTCAAAATAAAAAATAAAAAGGGCTGGAAATGTTACTCAATGGTAGAGTACCCTGCTAGGGAGAAAAAAAAAGAAAAAGAAAAGGATTCATTATGCACAATTCTTTTTATTTTTTTAACTTTTTTGCAGTACTGGTAATTGAATCCAGGGCCTTGTACATTCTAGGCAAGCACTCTACCACTGAATTAGATCCCCAGCACTAAGCAGTGCTCAGAGGGAAATTTATATCTGAGAAATTTAATCCAGCCCACAATGGATTATTAATAAGATTAATAGCTGATTTTGCATCAGAAATCTCAAAGGCAGTGAACGACATGTTCAGAGGCCTCAAAAACAAAACAAAACAAAACAAAAAACCCGAAAAACTGTCAACCAAGAATTCTATATCCAGCAAAACTGTTTGTCAAAAATGAAGGAGGCACCTGGCGTGATGTCACATGCCTGAAATCTCAGTGATTTAGGAGGCTGAGGCAGGAGGATCACAAGTTCAAAGAAGGCCTCAGCAAAAGCAAGGTGCTAAGCAACTCAGTGAGACCCTGTCTCTAAAGAAAAAAATATATAAAATAGGGCTGGGGATGTGGCTCAGAGGTCGAGTGCCCCTGAATTAAATACCTGGTACCCACCCCCGAAAAAATGATGGTGGCAATAAAAGAGAAATTCAGACATTCCTAGCTAAGCAAAAACAGTCATTGCTAGTACACCTTCCCTATAATAAATATTAAAGGTATTCAGACTGAAATGATACTAGATAGTAATTTGAAATCACATTAACAAATAAAGAATGCCATAAAACACAAAGATATATGATGATAAAAAGCTGAATCAAGCCAGGTATGGTGGTGCAGTCCTGTAATCCTAGCAACTTGGGAGACTGCGGTAGGAGCATTCTAAGTTCAAGGTCAGCCTCAGCAATTTAACAAGGCCCTAAGCAACTTAGTGAGACTCTGTCTCAAAATAATAAAAAGGGCTAGGGACATGGCTCAGTAGTTAAGCATCCATGGGTTCAATTCCTGGTACTAAAAAAAAAAAAAAAAAAAAAAGTTAAATAAATCAAGAAGATAACAATTATAAAAATATATGCACCTAACAACAGAAATTCAAAATACATGAAGGAAATATTGACTATATTGAAAAGAAAAATAACTTTTAATTTCAATTTTTTATTCATGCACTCTAATTATATACATAATAGTGGAATTCATTGTTACATATTTGTACATGCACACAACATAATTTGGTCAAGTTCATTCCCCACTACCTTTTTGCCCTCCTCTGGTCCCCTTCCTCTCCAGAAGGAAAAATAGTTTGTTAATAGTAGTGGGACACTTGGGCTGGGGTTGTGGCTCAGTGGTAGAGCACTTGCCTAACATGTGTGAGGCACTGGGTTCGATTCTCAGTACCTCATACAAATAAATGAATAAAATAAAGGTCCATCAACACCTAAAAAAATAGTAATAATAGTGGGACATTTCAATACTTCATTTCCATTAATGAATAGAACAACAAGACATATTAGTAATAAAATAGAGAATGTTAACATATATTTAACACTATAACCAAATAGACCTAGTGGACATGTATAAAACACTTAGCAGGAGAATACAGTCTTCTCAAGTGCACACAGAACATTGTTCATGTCCTAACATGTGTTAGGACAAAAAAATAAGTCTCAATAAATTTCAGAAGACCAAAATCACAAAATCTCCTCTCTTACCACAACAAAATGAAACTAGAAACCAATAGCAAAAAGGAAATTTGGAAAATGATGATTGTATGGAAATTAAGTCACATGCTCCTAAATAAGCAAATAAAACACAAGGGAAGTTAGCAAATACTTTTAAGATGAATGAGGAAGGAAATACAATATGCCAAAGCTAATGAGATGTAGTAAAAGCAGTGCTCAGAGGGAAATTTATATCTGAGAACATGCACATTAAAGAGTAAGAATGAGGACCAGGCACGGTGACACATTCCTGTAATCCCAGGGACTCTGGAGGCTGAGGAAGAAAGATTCCAAGTTGGAGAGCAGTCTAGGATATTTAGTGAGACCTTGTTTCAAAATAAATACAAAAAGGACTGGGGATGTAACTTAGTGGTAAAATATCCCTGACTTCAATCCACAGAACCAAAAAATAACAAGAATAAAATCAGTCACCTACCTTTCTACTTTAAGGAACCTGAAAAGAATAACAAAGTAAACCCAAAAGAACAGAGAGAAGGAAATATCAAATATTAGAGGGGACTTACATGAACTAGTAGAACAATAAAGAAAATTAATAAAACAAAAAGTTCATTCTTTGAAAAAAATAAACAAATCTGACAAACATTTAGCTAGACTGCCCAAGAAGAAAAGGGAAAAGATTCAAGTTACTAAAATCAGAAAGAAAAACAGTGATATTACTACTGAGTTTACAGAAATAAAGAGGATTATAAGAGTACACCAATAAACAATATACCAGCAAATTAGATAATTTAGGGGAAATGGGAAAATTCCAAGAAACACAAAACTGCATGTCTTGGTCCACTTTGACTTGGGATAGGCTGGGTACTTGTGAAGAAAAGAGATTTATTTGCTTCACAATTCTCATGGTTGGAAAGTCCAAACAGCATACTACCAACATCTGGGAAGAGCCTCCCTTGCTGCATCACAACATGGTGGGAAAGCAGAAAGGGAAACAGCTATGTGTAGAAGGAGTCAAGCATGTGGGGGGGCCTTGCATTATAACAACTCAAATTTGTGAGAACTAGCCTAGTCCTATGAGAATTAATAATCCTATTTAAGCCTGGTGTCTCCTGTCCTAATCACCTTCTAGGCTCCATCTCCTAAAGATCCACCACCTCTCAGTGCCTCTAAATTGACTCATGAGGAAATAGAAAATATAAATAGACCTACAATGAGTAATGAGATTGAATCAGCAATCTAGAAACTTCCAGGAAAGAAAAGTCTCAGAACTAGATTGTTTTGTTTACTGGCGAATTCTACCAAATGTTTAAAGAATTAACACTAATAGTTCTTTTTTTTTTTTTTTTTTTTTTTTAAACTAGGGATTAAACCTAGGAGTGTTTTACCACTGAGCTCCAACTCCAGCCCTTTTTATTTTTTATTTTGAGATAGGTCTTACTGAATTGCAGAGACTGGCCTGGAACTTGCTATCCTCCTTCCCCAGCTTCCCGACTCACTGGAATTACAGGCATATGCCATCACATCCAATTAACACAATACTTCTCAAACTCTTACAAAAAAACAAGAGAGAACATTTTCTTATTCATTGTATGAGGCCAGTATTGATATCATGAATCAGAGATGCCCTATTAAAAAAAAAAAAAACTACAGATCAATATCCATTCTTCATACAGATGCAAAAATCTATACAATACTAATAAACTAAATGGAGCAGCATATTAGAGGACTATACATGATGACCAACCGGGATTTATCCTAGCAATTCACTGGTGGTTTCAACATATGAAAATCAACCAGTGTAATATACCATTTTAATAAAAGATGAAATCACACATGATCATCTTAACAGATGCAGAAAAAGAAGTTTACAAAATCCAATACATTTTCATTATAAAAACACTATGATCTGAAAATAGAAGGGAAATTTCTTATTTTCATAAAGAGCATCTACAAAAAAACTCCCATCTAACATCACACTTGATGGTGAAACACTAAAATTTGGGCTGGGGTTGTAGCTCAGTGGTACAGCGCTTGCCTGGCATGTGTGAGGCACTGGGTTCCATCCTCAGCACCACATAAATAAAATCAAGGTATTGTGTCCATTTATAGCTTAAAAATTTTTTTAAAAAGAAAACTACAAAATATTGAAAGAAATTAAAGACAATCTAAATAAATGGGCAGATATCCATTGTTCATGGGAACTTAATATTATTAAGATAGCAATACTCCCCAAATTGATGTACAGATTCAGTACAATCCCTATCAGCTGCCTTCCCCCCCCCCTTGGAAATAGAAAAGCTGATCTTAAAATTCATATTGACTTGCAAGGGCCCCCAAATAGCCAAAACAATCCTGAAACAGAACAAAGCTGGAGGACTCACACTCCTGATTTTAAAACTTACTATGAAGATACAATAATCAAAACAGTGTTTGCTGCCTAATTTAAAAAATGCTCTGCCCTTCCCCCACCGCACAACAGTGTGGTGCTAGCATAAGGATAGATCTGAAGTCACTTATCCAGAGTAAGGATAGTCTTCAAGAAATTACTTAGGGCCAGGCACTGTAGTATACACCTGTAATTCCAGCAACTCAGGATCACAAGTTCAAAGGCAATCTCAGCAACTTAAGGAGATGGGATTTCAAAATAAAAATAAAAAAGGTTGATGGAGGTAGCTCAGTGGTAAAGCAACCCTGGGTTAAAATCCCCAGTACCAGAGTAAAAAACAAAAACAAAACAAAACAAAACAAAAAAACACAAAATGATACAGTCCTTGTGAAAAATAATCTGGCAGGTCTCCAAAAGTAAAATGTTAAATATGACTTAGTAATTCCCTAACAGGTATATACTAAAGAGAACTGAAGATTTGTGTCTACACAAAAACTTATACATGGTTGTTTATGGCAGCAGTATTCATAATATTTCTGGAAATAACACAAATGTTATCAATGAATATATAAACAAAATGTGGTATCTCTATAGAATGAAATATTATTTGGCCATTGAAAAGAATGAAGTTACCAATACATGCTACAACATGAAGGAACCCAAAAGCATGCTAAGTGAACAAAAGCCAGTCACACAAGGCTACACAGATGATTCAGTTCATGTGAAATGTCTAAAACAGGCAAACACATAGAGACAGAAAGTAAAGTTAGTGGTGGCCAAGGACCCGGGCAAAGAAGACAATGTGGAGTGACTGCTTAATGGATATTGAGTTTCTTTTTGGAGCGATGAAATATCTGGAATTAGATAGTAGTAATAGTTGCAGAACATTGTTAATATAATAAAAAATCTCTGGGTTTGAATCATTTAAAATAGTTAATATGGTGAATTTTATGTTATGTGTATTTGATCTCAATACAATAAAAGTCATTGTAAATTATATATCTCTGACATGATGTGGTATTCATCCTGACAAGCATCACTTCAAATTAATCATGAGAAAATGTCAGACAAACTCAGGTTGAAGGATATGTTATACAATGCTTAACCAGTACTCTATCTGTTTTGTTTTTGTGGAGCTAGCAATGAAACCCAGGCTAGGAATGGAACTAGTGCTCACACATGCTAGGTGAGTACTCCCAGCCTGTTAACTAACCCTCCTACTGGAGACCATGAAAGACAAGGAAAGACCCAGAAACTGCCAGACTGAAGGAGACTGAAGGAGACTGAGGAGACACATACAGTGTGGTGTCCAGGATTGAATTCTGAAACAGAAAAAGGACATTAATGGAAAAACTAGTGAAACTGAAAATCTGAATGAAGCCTCTGGTTTAGTTGATGGCATTGTACCAATAATATTTATCATTTAGGGTTTTTTGGTTTTTTTTTTTTTTTCCTTTTTCTTTTTTTAGTACTGGGGATTGAGCCCAGGGGTGCTTTACCATTGAGCTATATCCCCAGTTCTTTTTATTTTATTTTTAACTTTTGAGACAGGGCCTCTTTAAATTGCTGAGGCTGGCCTTGAACATGAGATCCTCCTGCCTCAGCCCCCGCAGTCACTGGGGTTAAAGGCATGCATTAAAGGCACCACCATACACAGCTTAATTATTTAGTTTTCTCAATGTGTTTTAACATTAGGGTAAGCTGAGTGAAAGGTGCATCATCTTATAAACTCTTCTGTAAATTTAAAAATTCTTTCAAAAAGTTTTTTTAAAACCACAAAAGCCTGAGATTAAATGTTGCGGGAGCCTGATTGGAGCTTTAAAGTAGTCTGTTGGGGCTGGGGTCAGGGGAGGTGGATTACTCAGCTGCATAGCACCTGCCTAGCATGGTCAAGGCCCTGGCTGTTTGATCTCCAGGACAGGAAGGGTGGGGGGGAAAGTTCCCTTTCTCTTCTGTAGGTGGAAGCAAGTTCATGGCAAACAGATTTTCTGTGTGCATTGTTAAGTCACCTAAATCCCCTCCATCCATCCGTAGTTATATCATGATAAGGCGCCTGCTGTTGCAGAACAGGGTTATGAAATGGAATCCTTTGTGCAACCTGATAAAGGTGCAAAGGGCAAGGGGAAATTTGGGCAAAATAAAAATCACATAGTCTCAAATAAATAAAAATAAATGTCAGGGAATCTCTGATAAGAGATGAAGATTAAAATTCTAATCATTTATCTTTTGAGACTCCTTGTTGTTAGAATTTCTCTGATGGATTGAGATGGTCCTGAATAATATTCACTAGAGGAAAATGGGCCAAGAGAACCCACCAAGAGGAGGAGTTGTTAAGCCTGGTGACGTAGTGTGTGTGTGTGTGTGTTGGGTGGCAGGGAATTCTGGTGCAATGCGTGCTGAGATTGGAAACCCTCTGACCCACCCGTCACCACTGAACCCCAGGAACAATGACTAAGCAAGTTAGGGTGACCTTGGGAACCCAGCATGTAGCATCGCAGGGATCCAGAGCAGCAAGTTCCCGCAGCAGGACTAGGGATGCATTGGGTTGTGCAGGGACGGTTTATATCAGCTGGCTGCTCATGTGGCAGTGACGGTCACAGCTCTCCCAAACAGGTTTTTGGATGAATGGAAATGTGTCTTTGGTTTTCTGTCCTTGAAGCACTTAAAAACTGGCCCCTTTGGATTGAGCAAGCAGGGATGTTAGATGTTAAACAACTCAAAGGGAGGAGTAAGAGATACTCGACTTTCTGCTCATCTGTCATGTGGGTGGTCAAGTTAATTTTGAAAAGTAGAAGAGACATGACCTTGTTTATGTCCCAGGCTGGTGATTCAGGTCATTTCAGGTCATGGTGGTTACATAAGTTGAAATTGACCTTCTGAGAAACCATTACTTCATATCTTCTGTCACTTCTTTGGAGACCAGGACAGGATAGAGGAAAACAAATCCTAAAGTGAAGGGAAGGGACCTTCTCCTTCAGAGAAGACCATCTCAGTAGCCCCTCCCCCGCCCCCTGTATCCTAGTTTTCTATTAAAGGGACTATGCTCTGTTCCCACCCACCACAAGTTCAAGATTTTCTCATCACTTGGGACAATCTACTTTCCCCCCTTTCCTTTCTCATTGCTTCTTCTCAGGCCCCAGGGATAGACACTAATGCTCAGTGTTCTGTAACAAATGCCTAGTGATCCATAGATTCTATTTTAAATTCACTTTAAAGAAATTAATTAGAATCCCTGCTGTAGGAGCTGGTGATTAATGACTTGGTGTTTTTTTAACGCATTTCCTGGATGTGCAGGCAATGTCAGGGCCTAATTCAAAGATTTGTCTTTCTCAGGTCCTTAATTAAGGACAGTGTTCTCCCCTACCTTCCCCAACCTGGCACTTTACTCTCTAAGCCCAGGGATTTTGAATTCTTTCTCAAGTCACCAGTTCCAGGATGGTGCTATCAATTGATAGGAATTGGCACCAGGCTCATGAGTTCAAACCCATACTCTACTATTTAACAACTCTATGACCTTGAACAAATCATTTAACCTTTTTGAGCCTCAGTCTTTGTCAGCTATAAATTGAGATTTATACTGAAAATGTACAGTTGCATTAGAATTATCACGAAGACTAATTAAGGGCACATTTGTGAAAATACCCAGCACTCTATCTGGCACATGTTAGGTACTCTAAAGTATACGGGTTTTAAGGAGTCCCAAGATCAGTTCAGGCCCTAGGGACTGTGGAAACTTTTTTTTTTTTTAAACCAGGAAATTATATCCAAGAATTATAGCTTGGAGAGAACTCACCCCCGCAGCTAATCCAGTATGGGCTTTTGAGTTCTTGGAGAGGTTAAAGAAGGGGGCTGGCATGCCCCAGGGATGCCTTGTGGAGGACATGCAATTTGACTGTGTCTGAAAATTTAGGGTTTGGATAAACCACCCATTAGAAAGTGGAACAGCATGAGCAAAATCGGTAAAAGAAAGTTTGTTCTGGAGCCCAGAGTCAGGCCTAGGGCTGTCTTCCAGTCGGGGGACTTTCGGTATACCCAGACCAGAGATAATATATGGCTCGTGGCTACCACCAGGGGGCAGTATGACTCAACAGTGCTGCGCTTCAGAGGTTGGTTTAGAACCTGTTGCTGAGGTCCTATTTTGCACCAAATGTTCGCACTAGAAGTTTAAAAGACACTGCCATAAAGCTTATCTATTCACTAAGCTTAGGTCTGTAGAGCACTTTAAATGGAGGTTGCAGTAATCTGGTCTAATACTAACCACAACCCTGTGTGGTCTGTATGTATTAGTGTCATTCCCCTGGAGAAATCAATACTGAGGATTTTAAGTGATTTATTCAAATCCATATAAATGGTAGGGAAATCTGAATTTGAATGCAGGGGCATAATCTCTATCACTGCAACCTACTGCCCTTTGTTAAGCAGATAGAAGCTTAAACATATTTAGCATAATAATAAGAGTTATGTTAATAATGATTAAAAATCAATGGCAAAATTTCACTTTGGAAAGATGAAAAAGTTCTGGAGATGGATGGTAGTGATGTTTGAACAACAATGTGAATGTACTTAATGCCGTGGTACTATACACTTAAAAATGGTGAATTTTATATTTGTGTTCTTACAATTTAAAAAGGGGCAACTGCTACTTAATATTCATTAACAGCAACAGTTATTAGTAGCTGCCTTTCTAAAGCACTTATGAACTTAATTATTTCTCTAATTCTCACAAGCACCAATTGAGGTAGGTGCCCTTACTATTCCCATTTGACAAATAATTTTATCATCTGGTCTGTCCTTACTCCTCCCTCCTGCCCAACAACACTGGCAATGGTCTGCATTGAACTGGTTCTTGGTTGGCTGGTTGTGAAGTGGGATAGAGGGGAAATACCATGGGTTTTTGGAGTTGACTGACCTGGAGCTGTTATGAGTCTGCTATGGGACCAGCTGAATGTCAGTAAGCAAGGTACTCTCTCCGTGTCACAATTTTTTCATTTGTGAAATAAAGATAATACTTCCTAGGCCGGGTATGGTGGTGCACACCTGTAATCCCAGCAGCTCAGAAGCCTGAGCCAGGAGGATCACAAGTTCAAAGCTAGCCTCAGCAACTTAATGAGGCCCTAAGCAACTCAGTGAGACCCTGTCTCTAAATAAAATATTTTTAAAAAGTGACTGGGGATGTAGCTCAGTGGTTAATTACCACTGGGTTCAACTCCTGATACCAAACAAACAAACAACTTCCTAGGAATGTTGGAATGAGCAAATAATATAATGTGTGAATGTGAAATGCTTAGCACAGCCAGGTTCAGTGTGATAGGCTGACAGATTTGACTCCATAGAAAAATCATAGGCCAGGCTATATGGGCAATGACTAAACAGACTCCATTTTGCTCTGAGACTCCATGTTACATAGGAAATGCTTCTTCCATGGGAACGCCCCACCTCTGTACCCATCATCAGTTACTTAGCATGACTCATTTGGCAATACAAAATGACAAAATGGTAATTCTTGTATAATGAAAAGTTGTTTTTTTTTTTGCTTCCCATTTTCCTAAGCACTGTATCATGTCAACAGTGATGTTAACAATTGTCTAGATGTTAGTAACCATTCTTTAATTTGTACCTAAGTAGGTCATTTTGACCCACTTCCCCCTCTGCTAATGATTTCAGATCTCACTATGTTAGTTTGTAGTTTTGAATCATAGCAACAAACCCTTATGATTGATGTACTGATTTATGGTATAAAAACCCCTGCAACCCTATGGTGGGGGCTGTTCTCCCAATAGCCATTTTTGGGACATTGTGTGAGACATCAGCCAGCCGGCTTAATAAAGACTCAGATTTGGACTTCTCAGTGGGGATCTGTCTGTTCTTAATTTGCGCCCCATAACAGCAGTGGTGCTCACTGTCAGCTACTTGGGAGGCTGAGGTAGGAAGATCGATTAAGCCCAGGAGTTCAAGGCCAGCCTGGGCAATGGAGTAAGTACCTGGCACAAAGTACTTCAAAATGTTGACTGTTGTTATTACTTGCGCAACTAGGGTACATAGAAAATAATAAAGAAAGGAGGGGTATGTCCTGAGGGGACTTGAAACAGCTCCTGGCTCTCTCGGTGGGTGGAGGGACGGGGCCTCCAGCCGAGAATTCAGTCCCAGTCACTTCATTCCTGGAATGATAGGGCTACCTAAGATTCCTTGAGTCCCCCTGCATGATTTTACAAGTCCAAAAAAGGAGTGGTTTTATGTAAAGTCATCTCTTTTGCCAGTCAACCAGGAAGCACCCCTGAGAAGCAGTCTAGTGTGTATGTCAGGGGACAGACAGATGAGGATGATGGGAACACGAGGCTAAGAACTACAGTATGGGCCCACTGTGTTCACTGTCTGTCCCCAAACAGTGAGAGCCCTCCCAGGGCATCAGGTCCAAGGAGTGACGTGTGTCACCTTAGCCATCTCTAAGGGCCCCTCCCAGAATACCACGTCACCATCTAGGTCTGTTCTGAGAGGTCTGTTCTGCAGAGGAGCTAAGAAGACCATGCAAACGGAGAGCTCAGCAGTTTATCCCAGCCTCTGGGGCAGGGGGTAAGGGCAGACAGGGGAGGGAGGGGCCCTGGGCACCCCGCCACAGCTGCACCTTTGGTTAATATTTATTCTTTCTCCTTTCTCTGCCTGGAAACCAGGGGAAGGCTGGCCATGGCGTGTAAAGCAAAATACCAGGGGCTGTGAGAAGCTGGTTCCTGTGAGATGACTCAGCACAGGCCTTTAAAAGGATAGGCAGTGTCCCTGCCTGGATTCTGCACAGGCCCATGAGTGTTGCGTGGGTGTTGTGAAGACCTTGCTATTCATCTGCTCAGGGGGATTTTGTCTCCTAGGAGCCCAGGGAGGCCCAGCAGCCCCCAGCTCACGAGTGGGTAGTAGCATCAGGTCCTTGTTGCAGTTTGATCTCTGGGTACTGCACTCTTCCTTGAAGAGACCCCTCATGTCTTGTCTGGATGCTGCAATCCTTCTCCTCCCTCAGCTCTAATGTCAATACCACCTCAGCCTGAGTTTTCTAAAACACATTTCATCAGCATACACCCAAGGGGTACCTGTAAATTGAACTCTGAATTGGTAAGCACACTGTTACTGTAGCCCAGGGTTTCTCAGTGTGCTATGGACCACCTTCTTCAGACTCATTGAAGACATGATTCCTGGTCTCCAGACCTACAGAATCAGCTGCTGATAGAACCTGGGAATCTGCATTTTAATAATGTCAAAGATTTTTTTCTTTTCTTTTTTTTTATTGTAAACAAATGGGATACATGTTTCTCTGTACATGGCAAAAAGGCATACCATTTGTGTAATCATAAATTTACAGAGTAATGTTGTTTGATTCATTCTGTTATTTTTTCCCTTCCCCCCACCCCTCCCACCCCTCTTTTCCCTCTATAGTCCTTCCTTCCTCCATTCTTGCCCCCCTCCCTAACCCTAATTCTAACCCTAACACTAACCCTTCCCTCCCCCCATTATGTGTCATCATCCACTTATTAGTGATATCATTCGTCCTTTGGCTTTTTGAGATTGGCTTATCTCACTTAGCATGATATTCTCCAATTTCATCCATTTACCTGCAAATTCCATAATTTTATCATTCTTTATGGCTGAGTAATATTCCATTGAATATATATACCACATTTTCTTTATCCATTCATCAATTGAAGGACATCTAGGTTGGCTCCACAGTCTGGCTATTGTGAATTGAGCAGCTATGAACATTGATGTGGCTGTATCCCTGTAGTATGCTGATTTTAAGTCCTTTGGGTATATAGGCCAAGGAGTGGGATAGCTGGGTCAAATTGTGGGTCCATTCCAAGTTTTCTGAGGAATCTCCACACTGCTTTCCAGAGTGGCTGCACTAATTTGCAGTCCCACCAGCAATGTATGAGTGTACCTTTCTCCCCACATCCTCTCCAACACCTGTTGTTGCTTGTATTCTTGATAATTGCCATTCTAATTGGGGTGAGATGGAATCTTAGGGTGGTTTTGATTTGCATTTCTCTTATTACTAGAGATGTTGAACATTTTTCCATATGTTTGTTGATTGCTTATAGATCTTCTTCTGTGAAGTGTCTATTCATTTCCTTAGCCCATTTGTCAATTGGATTATTTGTATTCTTGGTGTAGAGTTTTTTAAGTTCTTTATAGATTCTGGAGATTAGTGCTCTATCTGAAGTATGAGTGACAAAGATTTTCTCCCACTCTGTAGGCTCTTTCTTCGCATTGCTGATAGTTTCCTTTGCTGAGAGAAAGCTTTTTAGTTTGAATCTATCCCAGTTATTGATTCTAGCTTTTATTTCTTGTGCTATGGGAGTCCTGTTAAGGAAGTCTGGTCCTAAGCCGACATGTTGAAGATCTGGACCTACGTTTTCTTCTATAATCTGCAGGGTCTCTGGTCTGATTCCGAGGTCCTTAATCCATTTTGAGTTTAGTTTCGTGCATGGTGAGAGATATGGGTTTAGTTTCATTCTGTTGCATATGGATTTCCAATTCTCCCAGCACCATTTGTTGAAGAGGCTATCTTTTCTCCACTGCATATTTTTGGCCCCTTTGTCTAGTATGAGAAAATTGTATTTATTTGGGTTTGTGTCCGTGTCCTCTATTCTGTACCATTGATCTACCTTTCTATTTTGGTACCAATACCATGTCGTTTTTGTTACTATTGCTTTGTAATAGAGTTGAAGATCTGGTATTGCAATACCCCCTGTTTCACTCTTCCTGCTAAGGATTGCTTTAGCTATTCTGGGTTTCTTATTCTTCCAGATGAATTTCATAATTGCTTGCTCTATTTCTGTAAGGTACGTCATTGGGATTTTAATTGGAATTGCATTGAATTTGTATAGCACTTTAGGTAGTGTGGCCATTTTGACAATATTAATTCTTCCTATCCAAGAACATGGGAGATCTTTCCATCTTCTAAGGTTTTCTTTAATTTCTTTCTTTAGTGTTCTGTAGTTCTCATTGTAGAGGTCTTTCACCTCTTTTGTGAGATTGATTCCCAAGTATTTTATTTTTTTCGAGGCTATTGTGAATGGGGTAGTTTTCCTAATTTCTCTTTCTGAAGATTCATCACTTATGTATAAAAATGCGTTGGATTTATGAGCATTGATCTTGTAACCTGCTACTTTACTGAATTCACTTATG
Source organism: Sciurus vulgaris (assembly GCF_902686455.1). Classification (NCBI taxonomy): domain Eukaryota; kingdom Metazoa; phylum Chordata; class Mammalia; order Rodentia; family Sciuridae; genus Sciurus; species Sciurus vulgaris. The sequence continues at coordinate 26,005,233 of NC_136464.1, forward strand.
AGTTCTAAGAGTTTTCTGGTGGAATTTCCAGGTTCCTCTAAATATATAATCATGTCATCAGCAAACAGGGATAGTTTGAGTTCTTCTTTTCCAATTCGTATCCCTTTAATTTCTTTGGTTTGTCTAATTGCTCTGCTAGAGTCTCAAGAACGATGTTGAATTCTTTTCTTTTCTTTTTGCCGGAGGGACAGGGTCTTGCTTTGTTGTACTGCTGGTCTTGAACTCATGAGCTCGAGTGATCCTTCTGCTTCGGCCTCCTCAGTAGGTGGAACTATAGGTGTGTGCCACCATGCCTGGCTCCGTGGCTGATTCTTGTGCAGGCTGCAGTTTAAGAACTCCTGTTCTGCCCAGGTGGGTTGTTCATTTTCCTGGCTGTATCTGGGCAGTCTCTCCTCAGTGCCTTCCCTATTCATGTCATTCCTTTTCCTAGAATGCCCTTCCTACCCTTTGCAACTGGGTGCACTCTGCTCCTCTTTGAAGGTTTATCTCACAGGTCAGTTCTTCTGTGCATTTCCACCAGATCTAACTTCTTCTCTTTGTTCACACAAGCCCATTGTGCTTTCTACCTATGTATCAAATTTTTCATTTATTTGTGATTCCAAAAGGACCATAGACTTTTTTTTCTTTTTCCTTTTTTTTTTTTTTTTTTTTCCCCTTTTCTTCTCTTTATTTATTTTTTTCCCCCTGTGCTGTAGTGGATCCAACTCAGGGCCTTATACATACCAGGCAAGTGCTCTATCACTGAGTCACATCCCCAGTACTGGATTTCATTTTTGAATTCCTGGACCGAGCAAAGTACCTGGCAAGAAGTCAGCATTTAGTACATGCTTGCTGAATGAGTAAATGAATGACTGGAGACCAGGTCCTGATCTAATTTGGGAAAGTAGGTTAAATCCATTGTGGAGTGACAGAGCCATGTTTATCATCAGACTCCTGCTTCCCATTTTGTCTGCAACTTGGTCGAAAAGTCTGATCTTCCCTGAAGGAAGCTATGGGTTTAGATTGGACAAGAGGTATTTAGGTTAGTGATGAGTTAGGTCTACCTAGAAATATTTTCAAAAACTCAAAATTTGTTTCTGTGGGAGGCCAAGGAACTGCTTTCCTTGATCCTTTGGAGGGCAGAAACTTCTAGACATTCCCTCCACCCATGACCTGTTGCTGAGAATCATCCTCTTCAGAATTCTTGACCTTCTAACTCTAGTGATGTAACTGCCACCTCACTCACACACGCCCTGGACCTTGTCACGACTGCTTCAGCTAAGAAATGCCAGCACGCTGTCCTCTGGACAGAACTTCCTTGCCTTCAGCTTGTTCACTTCCCCCACGCCCCGCTCACTGCTCTCAGACAGTGTGGCTGCCCTGGATCTCTTTTCTAAAATGGAGAGACCTCCTTTCTTCTTTTGTTTCCACAGGGAGGCCTCAGATGGCCTCCCATCTGAGGCCAGTCCCTCGCGTGGACACTGAACTCCATCTTTCCCGTCCCTTGGCGCTCTGCATCATCACGGTCAGTTTCCTTCCCTCCTTTCTGACTTTTTCCCCACTATGCAAAAACACAGTCAAGCTTCTCTCACCTCAAACAGAAAACCTCCCGTGGGCTGGGGAGATAGCTCAGTCGGTATAGTGCTTGTCTTGCAAGCACAATGCCCTGAGTTCAATCCCCAGCACCACAAAAAAAAGAAAAAAAGAAAACCTCCCCATAGCCATAAGTCAGCCTTGCAAGTCCTCTTGCCAGCATAGCTTATCAAAACGGGAGGCTACCCACTCACTCTCAGCCCCATTTCCATCCTCACCACCCTGCTTCCCAACGCCACACCAGCCTCCTAATTGCAAAATCCACTGAGTGGTTTTCAGTTGCACTTTGTACTTTGCGACATTTGACACAAGCTATTCCTCTCCTTTTGAATCTCTGTTTTCTGTTTGCAAAGCACCTTTTTTAAAAAAAAAAAATCTAGTTATAGATGGAAAGATACCTTTTTTAAGTTTATTTTTATGTGGTGCTGAGGTTTGAATCCAGTACCTCACACATGCTAGGCAAGCTCTCTACCACTGAGCTACAGCCCCAGCCCCTCTGCTAGCTTCTTTATGCAGTCTTCTTCCTACTGCCAAATGTCAGTAGTCCATATTTTTCCTCATTTAGTCCTTTTATTTGCTCTCTCTGTCATAACTTATATAGTCTAATGCTTTCCACTTCCTGTTCATGACATTTGACATCTCTGAGCCTTAGTAAAATCAAAGTTGTCCTGCAAAATACAACTTATGCATGTAAAAGGTCCAACAAGGGCCTGGGGTTGTGGCTCAGTCGTAGAGTGCTTATCTAGCATGTGTGAGGTACTGGGTTAGATTTTTAGCACTGCATATAAATAAATGAATAAAATAAAGGCCCCTCAATATCTTAAAAAAATTTTTTAAAAAAAGGTTCAACAAAGTGCTTGGCATGAAGTAGATGCTCTTTAAATGGTAGTACCTTGTATTGTTATTGTATTATATCTCATAAATTATGATATTAATATCATAAATATCTTTACCTCCAGCCTATAGGTTTGTATTTTTACTTATTAGGGTTTTTTTTTTTGTTGTTGTTGTTGTTTTGTTTTGTTTTGGTACTGAGGATTGAACCTAGCGGGGCTTTACTCCTGAGCTCCATTCCTAGCCTTTTCTACTTTTTATTTTTGAGACAGGATCTCACTAAGTTGCTCAGGGCCTTACTAAGTTGCTGACGCAAGCTTGGAACTTGTGGATCCTCCTGCCTCAGCCTCCTGAGTTGCTGGAATTATAGTTGCATGCTGGGCTCTTTATTTTTAAACTTTTAATTTGGTGAATTTTAAGCAGTACCCAAAGTGGACAGAATTGCTTATTGAATCTCCATATACCTATGACCCAGCCCCAATAACCATTAACTCATAGCCAATCCTGTCCCATTCACTCCCACCCTCTATAAAAGACACAAGTTTAAAGAATAATTACAATACTAATATCATAATTTTAAATATCCAATCTTTTGGAGATACAGATTTGTACCTCTGGTTCCTATGAGATACTGCCACATGGATAGCCCCTCAATACTTCAAATTCAACTTACCCAGGCTGGGGATATAGCTCAGTTGGTAGAGTGTTTGCATCGCGTGCACAAGGCTCTGGATTCAATCCCCAGCACACACATACCCTCCCCACCCCAAAAAAAAAAAAAAAAAAAAACCCACAAAAACCACAAAAAACAAACAACAGCAACTTGTCCAAAGCTGAACTCACCACCTTCTCAGAAACCTAATTGTTCTTTCTTCCCTTGTGGACCCTGTCTTGGTGCTGGTCACCATTGGTCACCACTGTTTACCAGTCCCTGAGGCCAGAACCTTGGAGTGGGCTTTGGCTCCTCATTCTCCTCACAGCCAGTCAGCCAGCCACCTCCTAAAAATCTCTAGTTCCTCTCCTCTGCATCTCCCCTGCCACTTTTATCAGGCTCTCAGCAAGTCATTGTTTTTGGGCATTAGCTTTCTAACTGGTCTACTTATTGAATCTTTAACCTTCTAATCTATGAGTACAATTGACAATGTTTTTTTTTTTTTTTTTTTTTTTTTTTGTACAAGGGGTTGAACTCAAGGGCATTCAACCACTTAGCTAAATCCCCAGACCTATTTAAAAGAAAAAAAAACTTTACTTTTTATTCATTTTTTATGGGGTGCTGAGGATCAACCCAGTGCCTCATACGTGCGAGGCAACCACTCTACCACTGAGCCACAACCCAGCTCCCTCTAGTTCTACTTTGTATTTTAATTAGAGACAGAGTCTCACTGGGTTGCTTAGCATGCCTCGCTGTTGCTGAGGTTGACTTGAACTCATGACCCTCCTGGCTCAGCTTCCTGAGCTGCTGGGATTACAGGCATGTGTTATTTATTTTCAATTATCTTTAGGCTTCCAATTATTTTTATTGTGGTAAAATATACAAAGAACTTACCATTTTAGTCATTTTATTTTTAAAAATATTTTTAGGTGCAGATGGACACAGTATTTTTATTTTTATTTAATTTATGTGGTGCTGAGAATTGAACACAGTGCCTCACACATGCCAGGCAAGTACTCTACCACTGAACTACAACCCCAGTCCTTTTTAGCCATTTTAAAGTGTCCAGTTCAATGGCATTTAAGTACTTCTACATTGTTACAAAACTACCACCACCATCCATCTTCAGATTTTTTTCATCCTCTATAATAGAAACTCAATACCCATTAAACAGTTACTGTCTATTTCTCCTTCCCTCAGTTCCTGGCAACCTCTATCTACTTTCTGTATCTGTAAATTTAACTGCTTTAGATGCCCCATATAAGTGGAACCATAGTATTTACCTTTTGTGACTGGTTTATTTCATCTAGCATAAAGTCTTCAAGGTTTAACTGTGTTGTAGCATGCATCAATATTGTTCTCCTTTTTAAAGCGGAATAATAATGCCATTATCCTTTGTACAGATCACATTTTGTTTATCCATACCTCTGTAGCTGGACACTTCAGTTACTTCTACCTTTTGACAATTGTGAATGTTGCTTATATCAATGAGAGTGTATGTACATCTCTTGGAGATCCTGCTTTCAGTTATTTTTTGGTATATACTCAGAGGCAAAATTGCTGGATCATATGATAATACTTGTGTGTGTGTGTGTGTGTGTGTGTGTGTGTGTGTGTGTGTGTGTGAGAGAGAGAGAGAGAGAGAGAGAGAGAGAGAGAGAGAGAGAGAGAGAGAGATTGGGGATTGAACCCCCAGGGGTGCTCTACCATTGAGCTACATCCCCATCCCTTTCATTTTCTATTTTGAGACAGGGTCTCACTAAATTGTCCAGGTTGGTCTTGAACTTGGAATCCTCCCTCAGCCTCTCAAATCACTGGGATTACAGGTGCTAGCCAACGTGCCTAGCAAAAGTTTTTAATTTCGATATAGTACAATTTCTCTCTCTCTCTCTCTCTTTTTTTTTTTTTTTCCTTTTCTTGCCTGTGCTTTTGGTGTTGTATTATCAAGTAATCTTTTCACTACACAACCGTATACATAGCTGATCCTTTCATAATGCTTCTATGGTTTCCTGTTTCAAACTCCTTAGCTGTAATGATCTGGTCTCCATCCTTCAGGCTTCTCTCTGACAACTCCATTCACCCAGTTATACCTGTCAGATCATTCTGAATTGCTATGCACCTCTGAGCATTTACCATGCTCTCTGACATCACCATGCCTTTATGGTTGCTTTGCACTAAATTAATCTCTACCCGTCTTTTAGGAGGTCCTTCAAGTACTTCTTCTGGGAAGGCTTCTTTGACTTTTCCCAGTCAGGTGCCTTTTTGGCTTTGCACGACAACCTCTACTTAATCCTTTGCTGGATTCTACTATAACACTCTAAGACTGTGGTTTATTTTAGTTTTTGAGATGGGGTCTCAGGTTGCCCAGGACAGTCTCAAACTACTAAACTCAAAGTGATCCTTCCACCTCGGCCTCATGAACAGTGTGCCACCCACAACCACTGCGTCCCACTCCAAACTAGGTGAGGGTTTTTTGGGGTTTTGTTTTATTTTTGTTTTTGTATTTTAATTCTGGGGCTCTAACCCAAGGCCTCCTGTGTACACCTCCAACCCTCCAGACTGTTGACTTTTTTTTTTTTTTTTTTTTCAGACTGGGTTTTAATGGTTGGCCCACCTACTTCTTGTCCTTCCCACTAGACTCTAAATTCCTCAGAGCAAGTGTGATCTCCCTATCTTGTCATCTCTATACTGCTCAAACTTGTTTGAACAGTTGAAATGGATTCTCTGTTTAGTTGCTTTGACCTTGAGCAGACTAGTTAAACTCCCTGGTGGCCTTTGTTTTCTCATTGGGTTATCGTGAAGATTAGTTGAGATTATGTTTGTAAAGTGCTTAGTGTTTACTCTGACCCAGAGTAAATGTTTAACAAAAATTAGCCATTGTCATCACTTGTTGAATTGAGATCTTAGACTCTTTTGAGTTGCATGATTTGGACAAAATTCTTAAACTCCATGCTTCAGTTTTTCCTTCTAAAATGAGGTGTTAGACCTGGATGATCTGTAGCAATGACTCTCATACTAGGCTGCACTTTGTAATCATCTGGAAAGCTTTAAAAATACTGATGTTGAGGGGCTATGGGGGTAGTTCAGTGGTAGAGCACATACTCAGCATGTACAGGGCCCTAGTATTGATCCCAAAGCCATACAAAATAAATTTTAAAACTGATGTCTGGGCCCCTCCTTCAGGGATGGTGATAATTGGTGTAAAGTACAGCCTGGGCATGGATATTTTTTAAAAGCTCCCTGATGGTTCTAATGTTCAGTCAGAATTGAAAACCACCAATCTAAAGTTTCTTCCTGATCTAAGATGCTAGAAAGTTGAGCTGCCAGGATTCCCTGGAGGCAGGAGCATGGAAGGTCTCCAGGCATTCTTCTGCTATCACCCTTTGTTAGTTCAGCAGGAAGCATTGCTGAACAGGCTCACTAAGCTGGAATTCCAAGGGTATTTGTGGATTCCAAAGTGTTTAAATTTAGCAGTTTACTTCAACCAGGACAAACCTAGGGAACCAGGGGTCCAAGAAAGAGAAAACAGAGACTTTTCTCTACCTCTGCTGTTCCCAGACCTGGTAGCCTAGATGTCCTGGAGTGTTGTGCTATGGAGTTCTTATCAGGTTGAAGGAAAAGATGGAGGAAAAGGTCCATGTATAAATTTGGTAGGGCACTTGGGATCCTAACTAGAAGGGTTGGGGACTGAGAGTTGCAAATACTCATTCCTTTTTCAGGACAGTGTTTTACAACCATATTCACAGCCATTACTTATTTGATTTCCCAAACAATCTCAAGAAATGTGGAGTGGATATTACTGCCTCCAATTTGTAGATGAAAATACCACATCCCTGAATGGCTAAGAGCCTTAACAAAAATTATAGTTTTTGCCTCTCAGCATGAGAGGCCCTGTATCCATCCTGATCCCTGTTTTGAGTGGGAAAACTCTGTATAATTAGGTAGCTCATAGTCCTTCTTGACATGGAATTAAGTTTCTAAATGGTCCCATCAAATGCTACATGAACCAACTAAAACATCTCTTCCCAACCCCCCCCGCCCCCCCCCCCCCCCCCCCCCCCCCCGTGGTCTGTCTACTTCTGAGCACAGTATCTCTTACTCTTTGGGATCATTAACGAATACCTTCCACATTACAAACTTGGGTGCTCAGTACCAGCCTTGAAGCTTGGTCATTCAGGGAGGTGTTAAGTGAGTACACCAAGTGTGTCCAGGAACACTGAATGGTTAGGTAGAACAGTGTTGACCAAATGCTGGGTCACACACAGGGATTGGCCATTGGCCACTGGCTCGATGAAGCAGAAAAAGGTAAAGGAGTAGTGATTTTTTTTTTTTTTAACTAAGCCTAATATAATTAATTTAAAGCCCTATTATTCTAAGATTACATCTTTCCTACTTTTTTGGTGTTAAAATTACTTTTCATGAAATAATGATAGTAGACGGCAGTTCATTTTGATGTTCTAACTGGCAGAGCTAAAAGATGGCCACCCTATGCAAATCCCCCAGTTGCTTAGCAGTCACTGATTCAAGAAATCCTGAGTCTGGAATCCCTCATCACATTCTAGGGCCAGGGTCATGTGATTCTAGGATTCTCACTTTGAGAAGCCACAGAATGAGCTTCACCCTGAGAGCAGTGATAGAAGGTCAAACAGTGAAAGAATCAAATCCCAGAGTTGGGTTTCGCTGCCTATAAGTTCATGTAGAAAGAAAAGAGCCATTTTTATTTTGGTTTTATTAAATGAATATTTATTATTATCTTCACTTCCATTTTGAAGATGAGGAAACTAAGACATGAGGGTGTTAAGAAACTTGTCCAAGGTCACAGCTAGTTAGCTGCACAGCCAGGAGTTGAAGCCAGTGGCTTTGGCTCTGGAATCCATGCTCTTAATCCCCACCCGACACAGCCTGGTTAAAAGGCAATTTAAAACTTTGGTGGCATGTAATGATCTATTTTCAGCCTCTGATTCCACAGACAGAAAGTGCCTGTGGACTAAGCTGCCTGATCTATGTTGAGCTGCTTGTCAATGATCCCTTTTTGAGGTGTTTCCACACCACCACTGGGAAAATAAGAGCAAGTAGACAACCCTTTGACAGCGTCTTGAAAGACAGTAGTAGCAAAAACAATGAAACTTTGGATAAGGTTAGAGCCCTGGGGGTTTAGAACCTGAGAGGTCCTCTAGAGCCTATGTTGGTGGGTTTGTTTTTGCTTGTTTTTTTGGCATAGGAGTTGAACCCCAGGGGCACTTTCCCACTAAGCTATATCATCAGCTCTTTTTATTTTTTATTTTGAGACAGGATCTTGCTAAATTGCTTAGGAACTTGCTAAATTGCTGAGGCCTTGAATTTGCAATCTTCCAGCCTCAACCTCTCAAATCGCTGGGATTACAGGTGTGTGCCATCATGCCTGGCCTAAACTGGTAGTTTTAAAAAGCATTTTTTAAAGCAACCAAACTCCTTTTTTCAAATATAGGTCTATAGACAGTTAATTATATACATATTCATACATGTAACACATATGTATGCATATACATATATGCATACACTCTATGTGGAACCCTTTCATATCAGATTAAAGCGGAGGTGTGGGGTTGAAGCAAAAGGAGAGTTGGCCCTCCTTTCATCCCTCATGCAGTATTGGGACCCAAGAGCTTTGATGAACAAAGTTTGAAAATCCTTGGTCCAGGCTGGGTTTTCTTGAAGCATGTCCTGCAAAAATAGTCTCAGAAGATGCAGGGGGAAAAAAAAAGTTTCATGTTCAAATACATTTGGGAACCCCTGGATGTGCTAACTTAGTTTTAAGAATTATAATCCGTTGTTAGTATGCTAAAGGCTCTGAGAAGTTCTGAAATATGAAGTATTCATTTTTAATCCATAATTTCCCTTAAAAAAAAATGATCGGGCTGGGGGTATAGCTCAGTTGGTAGAATGCTTGCCTTGCAAGCACAAGGCCCTGTGTTCAACCCCCAGTACCGGAAAAAAAAAAAAAAAAAGATTGATGAATTGGGTTACAGTCACAATGAAATACTACAGAGCAATGAAATTAGACAATTGCTAAATATATGGTTAGGTGGAAGACACCAGACACAAAGGCATGCATATTATATAAGTCCATTTACATAAAGTTCAAAAACAGGCAAAAAATGCATCTTTGGAATTGAAAGTCAGAGGAGTAATTATTCACTGGGAGTTGAAGTAGTGTGTGGGAGGAGGATGAAGCAAGTTTTGAAGCTTCTGTTTTATTTTATATCTTGATTTGGGTGGTAGTTATATATGTGTGCTCACTTTGTGAAAATGACCTGTGTATTTTTCTGTATATATGCAGATTGGTGTACACATATATATTTATTTTTATAAAATTCCTCCCTTTTTTTTTTCCTGACAGCACTGGATGTTGAACCCAGGGCCTTGTGCATGCTAGGAAAGCACTCTTCCTACTGAGCTACATACCCAGCTCTATTATCCTTCATTTAAAAGAAGAGGATGCTGGGTGTGGTGGCTCATGCCCGTAATTCCAGTGATTTGGGAGGTTGAGGCAGGAAGATTGCAAATTTAAAACCAGACTCAGCAATTTAGTGAGACTCTGTCTCAAAATAAAAAATAAAAAGGGCTGGGGATGTGGCTCAGGTTAAGTACCCTTGGGTTTAATTGCTGGTACCAAAATATAAAAAATAAAAGGGGAAAACAAAACATTGAATAGGCAAAAAAATGTACATGAATTTGTTTATTCAGATATAATACTTTTTTTTTCTTTTAAATCCTGCAGATTTTCTGAATCAATTTGCCTGGTTAAAAGATAACACTTTTGGAAAACTTGAAGAGTGACAGATTTCTTCTGAACCATCACTAGAGAAAGGGGAATATGGAACCAGGCAAGGACACCCTCATTTGTTGATCCCTTTAGTTCTGTATTTGTTACTGGTCTTCTTTCCTAATGCCCTGTGTATTTATTTTCCTATTGCTGCTACAACTAATGATCACAAAGTAGTGGCTTAACCAGGACAACTTTATTATGTTATAGTTCTGGAGGGCAGAAGTCTGAAATAGGTTTCAGTGGCAGGGCTGTGTTCCTTCTGGAAGCTCTGGAGAAGAAGTAGTTTTCTTGCTTTTTCCAGCTTATAGAATTGGCCTACATTTCTTGGCTCCTGGTCCCCTTCCATCCTCACAGCCAGCATTGGTTGGTCAAATCTTTCTCACCCAGTATCACTCTATATCACTCTGACACTGACTTGTCCCTCCATCTTCCTTATTTAAGGATATTTGTGATTACATTGGACCCCCTTGGAAAATTCAGGCTACTCTCCCTATTTAAGATCATCAGATTAACATAGTTAATTCCTTCTGCATGCCTTAATTCTCTTTTGCTGTGTAACATTGTCACAATTATTCCCCTTCCCATTCCTGCTAAGGGAGTAGATACAGATCCTGGCACTTAACCTATCCTCTTTCTTCCTCCCTTCCTCCCTCTTTCTTTTTTGCTTTGATACTGGGGATTGAACTCAAGGGCACTTTACCACTGAGCTACATCCCCAGCCCTTTTTATTTTGTGAGACTGGGTCTCCATAAATTGCTTGGGGCCTAAATTGCTGAAGCTGGCCTTGAACCTGTGATCCTCCTGCATCAGCCTCCCAAGCCACTGGGATTATAGGCGTGCACCATTGTGCTAAGCAACCCTCTTTCTCATTAGCATGGATTCTTTCAGATGGTTAGCATCTGAACCAAAGAATTAGTTGAGAAGAACTCATTTGGGTTTGGTGAAAATGAAAGTAATAAACTCAACCACTGGTCACTCACATGAGGTGGGACTTATTTACTTTTACCCTTGTAAAGGCAGGGGTGCTATAGGAGTCATGTAAGGGAGGACCCCCATCTTGTGGTGGGCTTTGGAAAATTATCTGAATCTTGACATTTATTGGAATTGTTCACGCCAATGAAATGCAGTCTTTGTGGGGCTAGCATCTGACATCTGAAATGGAGTTAAAAAGTGGGGGCAGGGGGTGGTGAGGATTAACAGATGGTCAATCTGAAGATGTGGGGCCATAGGGATTTATAATCCCTGATCCTGCAGCCATGAATCAATTTCTTTGGGTCAGTTGAATAATTTTTGCAGCACTCAGGAAATTGTTCAAAATGGCCCCTTGTGTTAGCAAACAAGCAAGAAGCTTGCAAAGTCAGTAGTTGCCTGGGCAGCAGGCATCAGAGGCTGGCTCTGATTGGCTGGTACCATGGCAACATTGATTGCTGTCACAAGCAGGCATGAGGTAGACAGTTAGCATTGTCAGAGAACACATGGACCACTTGCATCAGAATTACCTGGGAGTTTGTTTAAATCTGGAATTCCCAGGACACATGGCCAGGAATTCATAATTGGTAGGACTGGGCTAGGGTCTGGAATCTACTTTTTAGAAAATTCCCCAGGCAACCCTATGCCAGGTAAAGTTTGAGAACCACTGCTGAAGAAAATGGTGTGTTTCTTAAAAATCCCTTTATAAACCCCTTCTTACCTCTTTGGTCTGGAACCAGAGTCATTTTCTTGTGTGCTAAGACCTAATCTTAAAAAGACAAAGCTTATGTTCTGCCTTAAGCAGAACATAATAACAAGACCCATAATAAGAAATACCCAAATTGTTCTGAGTGCTAAGGGTTTAAGTAGGCTTTTCAAGATTTCTGCAAAAGGGGTGTAGCTTAGTGGCAGAGTGCTTGCATAGCATGCAGGAGGCCCTGGATTTGATCCCTAGTACCCTGCCACCCTACCCCAAATTCTGCAAGCATGGAACTTTTTTCCAAGAACTATCAATTAGGGCTGGGGAGATAGCTCAGTCCGTAGAGTGCTTGCCTTGTAAGCAGTAAGGCCCTGGGTTCGATACCCAGCACCAAAAAAAAAAAAAAAAAAAAAAAAAAAAAAGAACTATCAATTAGTTTGAAGAGGAGGACTTAACATTCCGGGTGGAGAAGAGCAAAGAAACTTGAAGCCATCTTACAAGCAGGAGGGGAACACCCTGGCAGAGATGAAGCCTGGTCCAGAACGGCTGTGTTGATTACTTAAGTGATTAAGATTCTTCCACACCTGTGAACTTCTTCCTGGTTTAAGCCTGTTTTAACTGGGTTTCCTGTTACTTGTGACCAAACATTTCCTAATGTCTGTGGCCACTGGTTTGTTCTGCACTCTCTTGGTTTATGCAATTTACATGTAGTAAAATGTAAAAAAAGTAAAAAGCAGAGAGAAAACTTGTTTTGGGGTTGAAAGAGTCAATGGTCTGTGGGATAAAGCTGTTATGAGCAAGCTGTGTCTTCCTCCTGTATTTTCACACCTTTCAGTTCCCATGAGTGTCCACATCCAGAAAACAAATTCATTAAATTAACTTTTATTTGCATTTCTTGTCTCAAAAATAATTGTTTAGCTTCCTCTTAGGGAGACAATTGTTTATTGAGGTCATGTGGAATGCCAAGATGGGAAAATTAAATCAATTAGGGAGTGCTTTCACTGACTAATAGTAGAAAGTCTAGACCTAACCATACTAATCATAGAATTGTCTTTTTTTTTTTTTTTTTTTTAATTTGGTACTGGGAATTGAACAAAGGGGTGTGTCACCCCGAGCCACATCCCAGCTCTTTTTATTTTTTCTTATATAATATCTTTATTTATTTATTTTTAATGTGTTGAGGATCAAACCCAGTGCCTCATTGTGCTAGGCAAGCGCTCTACCACTGAACTACAGCCTCAGCCCTTTATTTTTTTATTTTGAGACAGGGTCTTGCTAAATTGCTCAGGGCCTCACTAAATTGCTGAAGCTGGCTTTAAACTTGCAATCCTCCTGCCTCTGCATCCAGAGCAGCTGGGATTACATGGTGTAGAACTGGCTTTCTGAATTCACAAGTAATGCTCTTTCTCATTCTGGTATTTGTATGCTTCAGACTTTAGTACTGGTATGGGTGCTGCTTAACCTAAATGGGTGCAATACCCAGGCAGGCTGAGCTCTTGTAGAGGAAGGCTGTTGGTTCTGGCTGTGCAGTAAAAAGGTGTTCTGCTTTAAGTTCAACAACTATTTATTTATTTATGGTACTAGGGATTGAACCCAAACATGCTCAGCCATTGAACTACATTCCCAGTCCTTTTTATTTTTTATTTTGGGACAAAGTCTTGATAATTGTTGAGTGTCTCACTAAATTGCTGAGGCTGGCCTTGAATTTGTGATCTTCCTGCCTCAGCCTCCAGAGGTGCTGGGATTACAGCCATGTGCCACTGCACCTGGTTTACTTATCACTTATTTAGATGGATATTTAGGGGCTAAGGCTGAACGGCTGGTGATATATCAGTTCTCCCTGGAAACAAATTGTACTATTTTCTCGCTCAGGTCCCTGCTTCAAGAGATGACTGATGACTTCACGGGATAGAGACAGGAATGTAAGAATGATAGCCCCGGTTTGCTTTCCTATTTTTTAAAAATAATTTAAGTACAGTATTGTGCTGGGGGGGGGGTAGCTCAGTGGTAGAACACTTGTCTACCATATATGAGACCCTGGGTTTGATCCCCTGTACTGCAAAGAACAAAAGAGTATAGCACTGTAAAAAGCATTAAAATAAAATCTGCTCCCAAGTCCATCATGCATTCATTTAGTTATTAATTGCTTTAAAAATATACATGGAATTCTCAATGTTCAAGACCCTGGCTATGAGTTGTACCCCTGTCAGTGGACAAGATGGACATTGTCCCTGCACTCATAGAATTTACAGCTGGGATTGAGAAGAGAGATATTAGAAGGAAGATATGAAAGACATATCACACAAATTCTTATTTCACTGCAACTGTTTTAAGTTAGGGGAGGAAAAGGATGGCATAGGCAATATTAAAAAAAAGTAATGGGCAGGGGAAGATTTCTGTGATATTGGGTGTGGAATTAGGGAAGGCTTCTCTGAGTAACATTTGAGTTCAGGGCTTCAAGATGAACAGGAGCAAAACATGTGAAAAGAGCTTTTCAGATTGAACCCAGGGCCTTGTGCTTGCAGGCAAACACTCTACCAACTGAGCTATCTCCCCAGCCCTTGATTCGTTTTTTGAAAGTTAAAAAAAATTCTTTTTAGTAAAATATATATAACAAAATTTTCCATTTTAAAGTTATGATTCCGTGGTACTAATTACATTCACAACGTTGTGCAACCACCACCACTATTTCCAAAATGTTTTTGTCATTCTAAATAGAAACTCTGAACAATTAAGCAATAACTCCCCATGCTTCTTTACCCTTGGGTCCTGGTAACCTCTAATCTACTTTTTGTGTCTATGAATTTGCCTATTCTAGCTATTTCATGTAAGTGGAATCATACAATATTAGTCCTTTTGTGTCTACTTTTTTTCACTTTGTGTAATGTTTTCATGGTCCAACCAAGTGTCAAAATGTATTCCTTTTTATCATCCAAAATGTAGCATATATCAGAATTTCATTCCTTTTACCGTTGAAAAATCTTCCATATCTGGGGCTGGGAATATAGCTCTCGCCTAGGAAAAACAAAAGGACAAATCTGAACTGAGTCTGATCCTTGCCACTCCTCTGCTGTGCCCCCTTGAGTTACTCTCCCTTGCGTTTATGGCAAGGCTTTGGCTCATTAACATGGACTGCAGCACATGCCAGGTGTGGCCCTGCCTTCACTGGGACTGATCTTTGCCTCTTTTCGCCTTCTCTCTCTGATCATTCCTCACATACACAAGCCTCTCCCCTGTTTTAGGGCCTTTGAATTCACTCCTCTAAATAAGCCCTCTTCTCACTTTTTTACTTAGTCCTACTCATCCATCTGGTTTCAGTTGATATAACAGTTCCTTAGGGCAATGTTTCCTGACCTTTCTACCCCCAACTCTAGCCCCTATTTTTTTCTCCATTGTAGCATCTTCTACTTTTTTGTATAGCACTTATCAAATGATTACTGGTCTGTATAAAGTTAACCTTCCAAGTAGTCAGCAAACCCCCAGAGGCCAGAAACTCATATCTGTGTTGTTCAGTGTTAGGCACAGAGCCAGCCGAACTCAATGCATATTTTTAAAGAGAATTTCTGCCAAGCAGCAGAAAAGCTGCTAAGTGACCTGTGAATGGGGTGTGGATTCTGGATGACTCAGAGTTTACAGTAGTTTGAGTAAAACAGTGTTGATCAGATGGATAGGACAGCCATGTGGGTACATGGGCAGGAAATTCGGTGAGAGGCCATCCAAGGCCACAGTGAAGTAGTTTCTTTCATCAAGCAGTGCCTAGGCCCTTCAGGAATATCCGGTTAGAGACCCTAAGCAGATCTCCCATGATTTCTCAGCCTCCTAGCATTCTGTTGGAAGAGTGTTTCAGAAATTGGCATGGCTTGTCTTATCTCAGAAAGTCATGAGAACTAATGTCTTGACTTTTTGCTTTTTTTTTTTTTTGCATTGAAATAATTTTTAGTTACAATAGCAATACATGGTTAAATTTATCTTCTACAATGTTAAAACTAAAGCAGATACTCCCAATTCTGGTCCTTTACCTCTATCCTTAGGGTTAACCTCTGGTATGTGTTTGGCATGTAGCTTTACAGATCTGTTTCTTTTGTTGTTGTTGTTGTTTTTTTTTTTTTTTTTTTTTTTGGTACAGGGGATTGAACCCAATGGCGCTTAACCACTGAGCCACATCCCCAGCCCTTTTTTTGTATTGTATTTAGAGACAGAGTCTCGCTGAGTTACTTAGGGTGGCTTTGAACTCACAATCCTCCTGAATCAGCTTCACGAGCCACTGGGGTTACAGGTGTGTGCTGACTGCACCCTGCCAGATCTGTTTTAAAAAATCTTATAAACCTAATGTGATGATAGGAAATAATAGTAATATTTATGTCCGCATTTCGATTTCATTTTTTGCTTTTGAAATAATTTTGGATTTACAGAAGAGTTGCAAGATAGGACAGAAAGTTTCAGCATACCTTGCATGCAGCCTCTCCTAACGTTAACAATTTACATAATCCGCGGCTCAATGACAGAAGCTGAGAAATTAACATTGCTACAATACTATTAACTAAGCTAAACTAGACTATTCCAACTTTAACAGTTTTCTCACTAATGTTCTTTTTCTGTTCCAGGATCCCAGGATACCATATTGCATTTAGTTGTCAGGTCTCCTTCATCTCTTCATATTTGTTAGTAGGAAGAATCCAAGACAGTTTCTTAGTCTTTCCTTGGTTTCACAATCTTGACACTTTTGAAGAGTATAGGTCAGGTATTTTGTAGAATATTTTGTCAATTTGGATTTGTCTGATTTTTTTTCTTTCTTTTTTAAATTATACCTCATGTAGGATTTACTTCAAGTATGCAATATAGATGTTTTGGGGCTGGGGAGAGAGCTCAGTTGGTGGAGTGCGTGCCTTGCAAGCACAAGGCCCTGAGTTCAAATCCCCAGCACCGCCAAAAAAAAAAAAAAAAGAAAAAAAAATCTCAATATCGATGTTTTAGGTAATTGTTTTTTTTGTTTGTTTGTTTGTTTTTTTTGCGGTGCTGGGGATTGAACCCAGGGCCTTGTGCAGTGCTGGGGATTAAACCCAGGGCTTTGTGCTTGAGAGGCAAGCACTCTACCACTGAGTTATCTCCCCAGCCCTCATAATTGTTTTTTGACACGGGTATTGAATCCTGGGGCGCTTAACCACTGAGCTGCATCCCCAGCCCTTTTTATGTTTTATTTTGACATAAGGTTTCACTAAGTTGCTTAGGATCTTGCTAAATTGCTGAGGCTGGCTTTGAACTCATGATTCTCCTGCCTCAACCTCCTGAGCCTCTGTTTTTTATGTAAGTTTTTATTGGTGCATTATAATTATACACAATAGTGACTTTCATTGTTACATATGTATGCATGTCACATAAATTTGGTCAATTTCAATTGTTTCATAGTTTTTTCTTTTTTTTTATTAAAATCTTTATTTTTACAGACTGCATTTTGATTCATTGTACACAAATGGAGAACAACTTTTCATTTCCATGGTTGTACATAATGTAGATTCACACCATTCATGTAATCATACATATACGTAGGGTAATACTGGCTGTTTCGTTCTACTGTCTTTTTGTCCTCCACCCCCTTCCATCCCATTTTCCTCTACACCATCCAAAGTTCCTTCATTCTTCTGATAGTTTTTTCTTGATAAGCTTGAAAATTTATATTTGGGGGAAGGATTTAAAAATATATATGATATTATATGCCATATGTAGCAATACTATATGTATTCTTCTGTAACTTGCTATTTTCATTCATAATATAAAATTGAAATTTTCTTTGTTGATACATATAGATTGAGGTCAATTAAGTTCTCTACAGAATTCCATTATATGAGTATTCTCCATTCATTTAGCCATTCTGCTGTTGGTGGGCACTGAGAATGATTTCCAAATTTTCTTCCTTGATTGTCCTATACACATCTCTATGTGCACATGGAATTATGGTAGATAACCAGTGGTAGGTAGCATTGCTGACTTAGCAGGTATTCCATTGCCCTCTGAAGTGGCTGTGCCAGTTTATATGCTTTGATGTTACAAAGTTTGAAAATTGTTGCCAGTGTCAATTTTATTTATAATTTCTATGATTATTAGTGAGATTGAGCATCTTTGTGTGTGTGTGTGTGTGTGTGTGTGTGTGTGTGTGTGTGTTTGGCAGTTCATATTTCCTTTTCTGTGAACTATTAATATACTTGACTCACTTTTCTGCTGTTTTTTTTTTTCTTATATTCCAGACACAAAGGGTTTGTCTGTTTTATGTACTGCAAATGTTTTCTGCTAGTCTGTTATCTTTTAATTTTGTTTCCAATTTTTCAATTTATTTCATCTCTTTTTTGTGTGTGTGTGTGTGTGTGTGTGTGCTGGGGATTCAAGCTAGGTCTTCACACATGCCAGGCAAGTGCCCTACTCATCTCTCTGATTTTTTAAAAAAAAAAATTTTTCTGAAAATTTTCAGGAACAGAGTTCTTGATTATAAAAATAACACAGTGTAAAAGATTAAAGAAGAAAACAAGAAGAAAACATCTCAAGTCTTTTTTTTTTGTACCACGGATTAAACCCAGGGGCATTTAACCATTAAGCCACATTCCCAGCTTTTTTTTTTTTTTTTTTTTTGGTTGTTGATGGACCTTCATTTTATTTATCTATATGCGGTGCTGAGAATCAAACCCAGTGCCTCACACATGCTAGGCAAGCACTCCACCACTGAGCCACATCCCCAGCCCCCTCCTAGCCTTTTTAAAAGCATTTTTAAAAATTATGAGACAGGATCTTCCCAAGTTGCTTAGAGCCTCTCTAAGTTTTGGTGGCTGCTTTGAACTTGTGATCTCTTGCCTCAACCTCCTGAGCTGCTGGGATTACAGGTGTGCACTACTGTGCCAGCTCAAGTCTTATCACTGTGAGAAAACCATTGTTAAAATATCCTGCTCATATTTTCTTCTAGTCTTTTGTGTGTGTTCACATTTTTTTTATAGTTGCAATCATACTCCATATATGTGTGTGCATGAGCAAATTCAATCAGTACCAGTCTTTTTTAAAAAAAAACCTTTTAGTTGTAAATGGACACACTATCTTTTTATGTGTTTATTTAATTATTATTATTATTATTATTATTTTTTTTTTGTGGTGCTGGGGATTGAACCCAGGGCCTTGAGCATATGAGGCAAGCACTCTACCAACTGAGCTACATCCCCAGCCCCTGTGCTTATTTTTATGTGGCGCTGTGATAGAACCCAGTGCCTCACACATGTGAGGCAAGTGCTTTACCACTGAGCTACAGACCCAGTCCAGTACCACCAGTCTTTAGACACAAACCCTGGCCTTTTAAAAAGACTTTTAAACTTGGTTTAAAGATGGTGTTAAGCTAACTTCCATCTTCCCCATTCCCTTTTCTCCCATATCCTGAAAAATCTAGTAGGCAAGAGGCCAAGTCCCTGACCTGAACTGAATGAAGTTGGCTCAAAAACAAGGAGGAGATAGAAATGCTGGAGTAAAGTACTTATTAGAAAGACTTGCCGGGGC
Source organism: Sciurus vulgaris (assembly GCF_902686455.1). Classification (NCBI taxonomy): domain Eukaryota; kingdom Metazoa; phylum Chordata; class Mammalia; order Rodentia; family Sciuridae; genus Sciurus; species Sciurus vulgaris. The sequence goes on from NC_136464.1 coordinate 26,024,295, forward strand.
CGGGGCTACAGCTCAGTTGGTAGAGTGCTTGCCTTGGGTTCAATCCCCAGCACCGCAAAAAAAAAAAAAAAAAAAAAAAAAAAAAAAAACTTGGAAGGCTGGGTGTAGTGATGCATGCCTGTAATCTCAGCTACTCAGGAGCCTGGAGGCAGGGGAAGTGAAAGTTTGAGGCCAGCCTGGGAACTTATCAAGACCCCGTCTCAAAATAAAATATAAAAAGGGCTGGGAGTGTAACTCAGTGGTAAAACATCCCTGGGTTCAATTCCCAGTACCAAAACAACAACAACAACAACAACAAAACTTGGAGGTTTAAGTTGACTGAAAGTTATTTTTCCCCACCAAAAAAAGAAGTGAAGACCTCGGACACAAAGTCCAAGAGAAACACTACTCACAATAGACCGAATTAAAGGACTGCAGTGTTCTGAAAGGGTCTTCTTGCCTGTGGCAAGGTGGTGGTGCTGGGATGTCAATATATAACAACTACCATTTATTGAATGCTTACTATGTGCCAGAAGGTTTCACCTATATTATTTAATCCTGTCAATAATGCTAACTGTCCCTGCATACAGATGAGGGCACTGGCTGTAGTGAGGTATCTTACTCAAGGTCATACAGTTTGTAGGTGGTGAAACTGGGTTTGGATCAGTTCTGATAAATTCCAAAAGCCGGTGTTTTTAGTCATCAAGGGGATTCAAACGTGCTACAGGGGTATGACCAGAGGAGCCTTCAGGCTCATTCGAGTAAAAGGTACTGTGACTGGGAAGAAGGACGCTCTTTCCCTCTAAGGGAAAGCCTCGTGGGAGAGGAGGCGAGATGCCCACAGTAGAGAGAGTAGCCCGGGCCCTGCAGAGGGACGGGGATAGAATACCAAGGGATGGGGACCTATAGGAGACAGAAGGGTAGTCAACCTGCGTCACCCCACAGCTGGGCAACAACCAGTATTCTGTCGTTTGAAGATCCCCAGAGGCGCGTGAGCGGCAAACCACTGGCCAGATCGCGGCTCGCGTCCGGCGTCCAGTAGCAAGGCCAGGGAGCGTCGCCAACGCTGGGTTCTGCGGCGGAGTCGGGGGACGGAATAGCGCTCCGGTCCCTGGCCGGGCGCGAGCTGGGGGCGGTGCTGGGGCGGCGGGGGCGGGGAGGGCGCGCGCCAAGGCGGCTGCGGCAGTTGCGCGCTGGGATTGCAGCCGTGCGGCGGGGCCGGTGAGTGCCGCGGGAGCCGCGGGCGGGAGGGGAAGGAGCGGGCGGGCAGGCGAGGGAGGGAGGGAAGGAAAGAGGGTGCGCGGTCGAGCACGCGACCCCGGGGCAGGGGCCGCCGCCTGCCACTGTTTCCAGCTGCGGCGCCCCTTCAGACCCCTCCTCAGGCCGAGCCCCTGCCCGCGCGCCCGCGGAGCCCGCGCCGGGGTCCCTGCACGCCCCCTGCCCAGGCCGCTCCCGCCCCCGCCCCACCGCAGCCCCTTCCCGGGTGCCGCGGCGACGCCCCCGGCCCACGTCACGCTCGCGCCATTGTTTCCCGACGTCGTCTCGCTAGGACCCCGCCTCGCCTTGGCTGCGTTTCGTCCCCACTTTGGCACGCTAGAGGCAGTCCCGGTCCCGCTTCGGGAGACACCCTCTACCCGCTCTGCCTGTTTTTTCCGGCCGACGCGGGCGCCCCCGAGGCCAGCCCTTCCGCCCCTCCCACGCCCCCTCGGCCGCCCGGGAGGACCTGGCGGGCCCCGCGGTGGGCTGCAGCTTGGCAGCGTCTTAGCGAGAGCCTGAGACGCTGCCAACTTGATGGCCCACACGCCGGTTTTGTCGTGTGCCGCACTTCCTGGAAAGCTCACCTCGGGTTGTAAGCCGCCTCAGAAAGACGTGCTCGTTCTCCCGGACGGCTCCCAGTCGCGGGGTCCGCCGCCGGGGACCGCCGGTGCCTTTCCTTTTGCCCGGATCCCCGACGCCGGGGAGAGGGCGGGCGAGAGGCGGATGTGAGGCTCGTTGTAAGAATTATGATTTGGGGGGTCGTCTTTGGGAGGCCGCAGCTTTTAAAAGCTGTGGGTAGAGCTTGGTGTGGGATTTGTTTTCCGGTGCGTTCAGTTTACGGCCGTTATGTGTGAGGGCTGTGCCCCGAAGTGCGGTGCTCTGAAATGACTAGTCACCATTCCAGCGTTGTGGGGTGCGCGCGCACCCGGATGCGGGCAGATTTCCCATATTTGTCTCCTAACATCGATAGACTCTACATTTTTTCCTCTTAAGGATGCACACTCTGCTCACCGGGATGTGAAGGGGAGAATATTGAAACATTGCCATTTGCCAAAAAGACTTAATCAGTGTAGGGCAGGCTTCAGGTCTTTCAAATATTTACCCTGGTACTTCTCAATAGTGATTAACTGTTTATCCAGACGAAGACATCCAGACTTGAAAAGGTTAAGTTCAAGAAGACATAACTAGTTATTAAAATTAGAACTGCACATGCTGTGTCGATACTAGCAGACGTACTATTTAAAAAATTTTAGATGTTGATAGACCTTATTCATTTATATGTGGTGCTGAGAATCAAACCCAGTGCCTCACAACCCCATCCCCAGACATAATCTTCCTTAAGTGCCTTTCTTTTACACTATAAACCAGTACATTTCAGCAGCATAGGTTGCTGCCTTACTCTATATAACCTAGAATTTAGGTTTTAGAATTTAGTGACCAACTAATCTTCAAAATAAGGGGACCAAAGGTGTTCTGCTAGATTCCATTCAGTTCCAAGATTGAATGACAGTTCATGAAAACCGGTCAATTACAAGTTTCCAGAAGTTTACACTTGCCAGAAGACTTAAAATAGGTATTTACTTATAGTACCTACTAGCCTTTAGTAGAAGATACTAGATCTTCCTAAAAAAGCCAGATTAGCTTGTTGCGATGGCTGAGGCCTGAATTCCAGCGACTTGGAAGGCTGAGGCAGGAGGATCCTAAATTCCATGCCTTGGCAATTTAGTCTCAAAAAAAAAAAGGGCTTGGGGTTGTAGCCTCAGGGGTAGAACGCTCCAGGGTTCAAGCCTCAGTTGGGGGGCGGGGAGTCAAATTACAATGAATGTTAAGAGGAGTGGTGTTTATTAATGTTTCTAGGCTATTTCTACCGTTTTATGGGAAAAATACACAATATGTTTTTAAAAAGTGTGGGCTATGGATGTGTCTCCCTGGTGGAGCATTTGCCAAGCTTGTGCAAGGCCCTGGGTTCAAACCACAACAGTCTTATTGTTTAGCTCTCTTACCAAAATGCATAATGAAATAGTAAAAACTCCACAACTTTAGCATGTTATTTATGACCATGCATCTTTTAAATTTTTACATAAACATTGGTTTTTATTTAATGATAATAGTTGTGTACAAACTGTTTTGAATTTTGCATTTACATTTCTGGGATGTCCACATGACTGGAGAGCTCATTTTCATTCATAGAAGCTTTGTAACATGACTTTATAAAAAGCATAATAGTCAACAATGCTGGCACACAGACTTCGAGAAAATTTTTGTTGAATGAATGATGTATTGAACTTTGGAGACAGCTACTCACATAAAGTGTTAAATAGCATAAGGCATTTGTTAAGTGACATGTGAGCAGTAATGACAGGCAATACTTTAATACTTTGAGCCAGGAGATAGCATTGAATGTTCAGGGGCCTGGATTTTGTATCTGGGTTTGAGATCTGCTGCCACTTAGCATCCATGAGACCTTGGAGAACTTAACCATAGAGAGTCTCACTCATTTTCTTCACTTAAAAAAGGGGAAAATAGGATAAAATTCACAGGATTATATGGATTAAAATAGAATAATTCCATTGAAAAAATATTGGCAAACATTAAATTCTCAATAAATGTCAGATATTACTATTTTTGTTCAGATTGGAGAGAGATTGTAGGTTGGTGGGATCAGGGAAAACAAAACAAAAGGTGACGTGGAGGCTATGAGTATGCCAAAGTGGTATGTAAAGGGTGTGAGGAATAGATTGCTTTCAGTATGAGAACGAAAAGTTCTGGTAAGCTGTTTACAATACTTAGATTCTTTCTGTAGAGCAGAATGAAATGAAACTTTATAAGTAGTTGTTTTCTGCTTGGTCTGGTTTTTTATATTTAGACTTGAAGTTATTGTCTTAAGGAAGTTGGTAGCAAATTGCTATGGAGTGCTAAGGTCCCTATCACTTGACCCACTAAGTCTTCAGTGAGTTCACTAATTGAAATTTGATTGCATCCTATAATGATTGGTTGCCAAAGTTTGCAGTGGCTATTTGTGGAAAATAACTTTAGCAACAAACCAATAAAAATAGCAAAAAACTGGACTGGGGTTGTGGCTCAGTGGTAGAGCATTTACCTAGTATGTGTGAGTTCCATCCTCAGCACCATATAAATAAGTGAATAAAATAAAGGTCCATCAACATCTAAAAAGAATATTAAAAAACAGCAAAACTGCCAGCAGAGCGGCAAAAATACCCCTTTGTTATGGTGAAATTGATTCTGAGTAACAAATCATTTTTACCTTTGTTTCTCTTGTTTGGGAAACATTGTGAAAGAGTGTGATATAAAAGAATCTGCTTGTTAGGATCTGCTTGGAAAGAGAACTGAAATCTGGTACCTGAAATTATTGTCTTAAAAAAAAAAAAAAAGTAGCTGTTAGGTGTTACCATGCTTCCATTTCAAATATCCAGTAGAATATATAGTTTTAAAAGCTTTTTGTTTTAGCTTACTGGGATTTCTTAAATACTTTCATTTAAAATTTTCTTAAAATATTATGAAATATTCCAAACAGAGAATAATATTGTGACTGTTTACTGCATCTTCAATCCATTTCTTTTATTAAATTTTTTGTTGTTGGTACAGGGGACTGAACCCAGGGGCACTTAACATATCCCCAGCCCTTTTTTAAATATTTTATTTAGAGACAGGGTCTTGCTGAGTTCCTTGGGGCCTTTCCAAATTGCTAAGTCTAGCTTTGAACTTGGAATCTTCCTGCCTCAGCTCCTCAAGCTGCTGGGATTACACGCATATGCCACCCATGCCTGGCTCCTTTATCAAATCTTAACAGATAAGACAGACTGCCACATTTGCTGGGTGTGGTAGCACACACCTGTGATCTCAATGGCTTGGGAGGCTGAGGCAGGAGGATTGCAAACCATCCTCAGTAACTTAGTGAGGCCCTAAGTAACTCAGTGAGACCTGTCTCTAAATAAAATACAAAAAAGAGCTGGCTCAGTGGTTAAGTGTCCCTGGATTCACTCCCCAGTACCAAAAAAAAAAAAAAGTTTTTTTTAACTTTCCCATTTCATGTGGTCTCTATAAACATTACAGATACGGTGGGGCAGATGTGAATGCTTCCTGATCCTATTCCTGTTTCTTTTCCTTATTCATTCCCCTCTTGTCATCAATTATTCCCATTATGTTTTGTTTTGTTTTGTTTTTGTGGTGCTGGGGATTGAACCCAGGGCCTTGTTGTGCAAGGCATGCACTCTACCAACTGAGCTATATCCCCAGCCCTACCCATTATGTTTCATAATTTTTTTTTTGTTTTTGGTACTGAGGATTGAACCCAGGGATGCTTAACCACTGAGCCATAACTCCCCCCCCCTCCCACCCCCGGCCTTCTTTTTTAATTTGAGACAAGGCCTCAGTAAGTTACTTGGGGGCTCACTAAGTTGCTGAGACTTACTTTGAACTTATGATCTTTTGCCTCAGCCTCCTGAGTTGCTGGGATTAGAGGCGTGCTCCATGGTGCCCAGCTATACTTTTATTAACATGTATATATCTATAAAAGTGCATATACTCTTGTTTATTATATTACATGATTCTGCAACTTTTTTTTTTTCAGCTTTTTTTTTTCTTGCAGTGCTGTGGATAGAATCCAGGGCCTTGCTAGTGCTAGGCAGGTGTCTTGTCACTGAGCTACCCCCAGATCCAACCTTTTTTTGTGTGTGTATGTGGTGGTTGAATTCAGGGTCTTAAGCATGCTAGGCAAGTTCTCTACCACTGAGCTGTACCATCTCAGTTTTTAATTTTTTATTTTGTGACAGGGTCTCATTTGGTTGTCCAGGCTGGCCTCAAACTTGGAATCTTCTGCCTCAGCCTCCTGAGTCACTGGGTTTACAGACATGTACCACCAGGCCCAGTTCAACATCGTTTTTTGATGATGTGTCTTTAGTTCATTTCAGTTGCTGTGTTATATTCCATCATTTGAATAAGGCACTGTTTATGGATATTTAATTTATATGTTTCTGACTTTTTGCTAGTATTGATAACATAATAGACATTCTTGGATATGTAATCTTGTTTCTATGTTAGAAAATTCCAAACTTGAGAAATTCTTAGGTTGTAGGTAGGGGATGAGTCTCTTCAACTGCTATAGCACATAGTTCTAGGAATCAAACTCGGCCTGGCATACCCTAGGCAGGTGCTCTACTGCTGAGCTACACTCCCAGCCACCACTGCCCACCACCTTTTTTAAAGGAATCTTTACTAACAGTGCAAAGTATTATATATTAACTGAATGTAAAAATTGTGCAGCTTTGTAACTATGTTTTTGAAAGATCTAAGTTTAGTAATAGTTTTAAGATGTTGATAGCCCAACCTTTTTTTTCTTTTAAAAAATATTTTTAGTTGTAGATGAACACAATAACTTTATTTTGTTTATTTAGTTTTTTTTTTATGTGGCGCTAGGGATCAAACCTAGTACCTCACATGTTCTAGGCACTCTACTACTAAGCCACAACCCCTGCCTCATAGCCCAACCTTTTAAAATGTTTCCTTTGCATACTCTCTTTCTTCTGTGTGTCAGTAATCATATTATTATTGAAGGTTTGGTATTCTTCAAAACATTCAGTTAGAAGTAACCTTATTGCTGATGTAGAACAAATATATAGCATTCTATGTGGCAAATGTAAGGAAATTCTATCAGTAGCAGAGGAACATAAGAAAACTTAGGTCTTTTTGTGTGTTTCAAAACTTTAGGAACAGATGAAATAAATTTGTGTTTTCTAGTTAGAGTTTAGACTATAGATAGGAACATGTTGTTGCTGAAGAAGAAAGACATTGTCAGGTGATGTGTACTGCATTTTTTTACTTGACAAGATCTGTTAGCCCTGTTATTTTCCACCAGAGAACAGGGAATCTTTTGTTTTAAGGCCCAATATTGAAAGGTTAGCAAAATATTATTACATTAATCCAGCCAAGAATCTTTGTGTGTGTGTGTGTGTGTGTGTGTGTGTGTTACTACAGATTGAACCCAGGGCCTGGAGAATGCTAAGCAAGTTTTCTGCCTCTGAGCTACACTCTCAGCCTTTTTTAAGTTTTATTTTGAGACAAGGCTTATGAAGTTGACCAGGCTGACTTTGAATTTTTAGTCCTTCTGCCACAGCTTTCTGGGTAGCTGGAATGATAGGCATGTGCCATTGTGCCCAGTCTCAAACCAAGAGCAGGGTTTCACAAAGATTTATTTAGAGCATTAAAGGAATTTGTGTCCTATTTTTGCATTTTCAGGCTTACACAGAAATTAGCTTCTGAGCCTGATGTGATGGTGCGCACCTGTAAATCCAGTAACTCCAGAGACTGAGGCAGGAGGATCACAAGTTTCAGACCAGCCTCAGTAACATAGTGGTTGAGGACTTAGCTCAGTGGTAAAGCACCCTTGGGTTTACTCTCCAGTAACAAAAAAACAAAAATAAGCTTCTGAAAAGCAAAGGACTCTAAGTCAATTATTTCTGTATGTATCAAGTTTACTGTGCAAGATGCTGGGAATAGAACAGCAAATAAAACTGTCCTCATAGGGTGTACATTTTAGGGAGAAGAACCGACTAAATGCAAACTGTCAAAATGTATATGTCTTCAGGGGAGGGAAGAATAGAAGTTCATTGGATTAGACAAAGGGAAATGAAGGGAGAGGGAGTATGGGACTAGGAAAGACAGTAGGGTGAATCATACATAATTTTCCTATGTTCATATATGACCTACACAACCATTGTAAGGCCACATCATGTACAACCACAAAAATGGGAAGTTATACTCCCTGTATGTATAATATGTCAAAATAAATTCTACTGTCATATCTAACTAAAAAGAAATAATTTAAAATGTATTATGTCTGGAAGTGATATATGCAAAAAATAATAAATCAGGGAAAGTGAATGATATACATGGATAGGTAAGTAAGTGTGGTTTTATTTGTTGAAATTTGTTAGCCATCACTGGTGTGCAAGCTGCGTGTAGGCCTTTGATGAAATGTATAGTACAACTTGGGACAAATGATTTAAACTCCAAAAATAATGAAATGAAGAAAATGGGAAAAAAGCTGTTAGATACAATGCAGCACAACACAGGCTCTCAGTCTTTTCTGGAAAAATTTACATTACTTCATTTTAAAATATATATGTTTTTGGAACCAGGTATTGAATTCAGGGGCACTCAATCACTGAATCACATCCCCAGCCCTTTAGTATTTTATTTAGAGACAGGATCTCACTAAATTGCTTAGGGCCTTGCTAAGTTGCTCAGGCTGGCTTTGAACTTGTGATCTTCCTGTCAGCCTCCTAAGCTGCTAGGATTACAGGTGTGCGACATTGCAATCCAGCTTAAAATATTTTTGTGTATTTCCTTCCATATGTTACTTTTGTGATTAGAACACAAAAATAATTTAAAAGCTGTAGTTCAGAGCTGGGTGGAGTAGGTATACTTGTAGCCCTAGCTACTCTGGAGACTGAAGCAAGAGGTTTGAGCCTGGAGTTAGAGGCCAACCTGACAGTATAGTAAGACCTAGTCTCAAAAATAAACTATAGTTTATTTCAAAATGCTGTTCTTTGGGTTATAGGTAACACTGTTAACTACAGAAATGAGTTTTTCAGCAATGTCGGTAAAGTAGCATCTGAGTTCTTTTTATGTGTGTAACCCAGGGTTGCTTTACCATTAGGCTACATCCTCAGACCTCTTTATTTTTTAAAGTAATTTGGGGGGGGGGGTGGTACCAGGAAGTGAACTCAGGTACACTTGACTACTGAGGCACATCCCCAGCCCTATTTTGTATTTTATTTAGAGACAGAGTCTCACTGAGTTGCTTAGCGCCTTGCTTTTGCTAAGGCTGCTTTGAACTTGCAGCCTCCTGTCTCAGCCTCCTGAGCAGCTGGGATTACAGGTGTGTGCCACCATGGGCTCCCAGACCTTTTTATTTTGAGACACTAAGTTGCTGAGACTACAGAGTGGGAGAAAATCTTTTCCATACACACTTCAGACAGTGCACTCATCTCCAAAGTTTATAAAGAACTTAAAAAACTTTATACCCAAAATACAAAGAACCCAATCAATAAATTGGCTAAGGAAATGGGTAGACACTTCACAGAAGAAGATATACACTAAGTTGCTGAAACTGGCTTGGAAGTCCCCAGCCTCAGCCCCCCTGGTAACTGGGATTATAGGTGTACAGCACTGCACCTGGCAGACTTTCTTCTTTTTAAGGGAATAGTATTTGTTGGTTTGTGGTTGTGTTACAGAGCCGACCCTTAACTACAATGTAATGATAAAACCAACTGTGTAACCGTTACATATTCTTTTTTTTCCCCCTAGTATGCCATTCATATTCATGTTTTTTTTATTAAAATATTTTTTATTTTTACGGACACATTTTGATTCATTGTACACAAATGGGATACAATTTTTCATTTCTGTGATTGTACACAATGTAGAATCACACATTCATGTAATCATACTATATATAGGATAACATTGTTTCATTCTACTCTCTGTCTCCCACTCGCTCCCACCCCATTTTCCTCTAACGCCATCCAAAGTTCATTCTTTTCTTCCCTGCGTCACCCCCCCTCGTTATATATTGTCATGCACTTATCAGAGAAAACATTCAGCCTTTGGTTTTTTGGGCTTGGCCTGTTTCACTTAGAATGATATTTTCCAGCTTCATCCATTTACCAGCAAATGCCATAATTTTATTTTTCTTTATGGCTGAGTAATATTCCATTGTGTATATATACCACAGTTTATCCATTCCTTCAATTGAAGGGCATCTAGGATGGTTTCTACAATCTAGCTATTGTAAATTAAAGCTGCTATGAACATTGATGTGGCTGTATCATTGTAGTATGCTGATTTTAAGTCCTTTGGGTATAAACTGAGGAGAGGTATAACTGGGTCAAATGGTGGGTCCATTCCAAGTTTTCTGAGGAATCTCATACTGCTTTTCAGAGTGGCTGCACCAATTTGCCATGTATGAGTGTGCCTTTTCCTCCACCTCCACGTCAACACTTATTATTGCTTGTGTTCTTGGTAATAGTCATTCTAATTGGAATTAGATGAAATCTTAGGGTGGTTTTTTTTTTTTGGGTGGTGGGGATCGAACCCAGGGCCTTGTGCTTGCAAGGCAAGCACTCTACCGACTGAGCTATCTCCCCAGCCCCTTAGGGTGGTTTTATTTTGCATTTCTCTAATTACTACGGATGATGAGCACTTTTTCATATATTTGTTGATCACCTGTATATCTTCTTCTCTGAAGTGTCTGCCCATTTCCTTAGCCCGTTTATTGATTGAGTTCTTTGTATTTTGGGTGTAGAGTTTTTTAAGTTCTTTATAAACTTTGGAGATGAGTGCTCTGACTGAAATGTGTATGGAAAAGATTTTCTCCCACTCTGTAGGCTCTCTTTTCACATTATTAATTGTTTCCTGTGCTGAGAAAAAACTTTTTAGTTTGAATCTATCCCATTTATTGATTCTTGCTTTTATTTCTTGCGCTATGGGGATCTTGTTAAGGAAGTCTGATCCTAAGCTAACGTGATGGAGATTTGGGCCTACTTTTTCTTCTATTTGATGAAGGGTCTCAGGTCTAATTTCTAGATCCTTGATCCCTTTTGAGTTGAGTTTTGTACAGGGTGAGAGATAGGGGTTTAATTTCATTTTACTGCATATGGATTTCCAGTTTTCCCAGCACCAGTTTTTGGAACAGGCTATCTTTTCTCCATTGTAAGTTTTGGCACCTTTGTCTAGTATGAGGTTACTGTACTTATGTGGTTATGTCTCCGTGTCTTCTGTCCTCTACCATTGATCTACCTGTCTATTTTGGTGCCAGTACCATGCTGTTTTTGTTACTATTACTATAGAGTTTAAGATCTGGTATAGTGATAGCTCCTGCATTACTCTTCCTGCCCAGGATTGCTTTGGCTATTCTGGGTCTTTTGTTCTTCCAGATGAATTTCATGATTGCTTTTTCTGTTTCTATGAGAAATGTCATAGGGATTTTAATTGGAATTGCATTAAATCTGTATAGTGCCTTTGGAAGTATGGCCATTCTGATAATGTTAATTCTGCCTATCCAAGAACATGGGAGCTCTTTCAATCTTTTAAGGTCTTCCTCAATTTCCCTTTTTTTTTTTTTGCAGCACTGGGGATCGAACTCAGGGCCTTGTGCTTGCGAGGCAAGCGCTCTACCAGCTGAGCTATCTCCCCAGCCTCCTCAATTTCTTGCTTCAATGTTTTGTAGTTTTCATTGAGATCTTTCACCGCTTTGGTTAGGTTGATTCCCAAGTATATTATTTTTTTTGAGGCTATTGCAAATGGAGTTGTTTTTCTCATTTCCCTTTCAGATGTTTCATTTATGTATAAAAATGCTTTAGATTTATGTGTGTTGATTTTATATCCTATTTTGCTGAATTCATTTATGAGGTCTAGAAGTTTTCTGGAGTAGTTTTTTGGATCCTCTAAATAGAGAATCATGTCATCAGCAGATATTGACAGCTTGAGTGCCTCTTTTTCTATTCGTATCCCTTTAATTTCTTTGGTCTGTCTAATTGCCCTGGCTAGTATTTCAAGTACAATGTTGAATAGAAGTGGTGAAAGAGGGCATCCCTGTCTTGTTCCTGTTTTAAAGGGAATGCTTTCATTTTTTTCTCCATTAAGAATGATGTTGGCCATGGGCTTAGCATCAGTAGCCTTTACAATGTTTAGGTATGTTCCTATCCCTATTTTTTCTAGTGTTTTGAGCACGAAGGGGTGTTGTATTTTGTTGAACGCTTTTTCTGTGTCAATTGAAATAACTATATGATTCTTTCCTTAAGTCTATTGACATGATGGGTTACATTTATTGATTTATGGATATCGAACAAACCTTGCATTCCTGGGATGAACCCCACTTGATCATGGTGCACTATCTTCTTAATATGTTTTGGATACGGTTTGCCAGTATTTTGTTAAGGATCCTTGCATCTATATTCAAGGATATTGGTCTAAAAATTTTCTTTCCTTGATGTGTCTTTGCCTGGTTTGGGTATGAGGGTGATATTAGCTTCATAGAATGAGTTTGGTAGGGGTCCCTCCTTTTCTGTTTCCTGGAATACTTTGAGAAGTATTGGAATGAGTACTTCTTTGAAGGTCTTGTAGAACTCAGCTGAGAATCCATCTGGTCCTGGGCTTTTGTTGGTTGGTAGGCTTTTGATGCCGCCTTCTATTTCATTGCTTGAGATTGATCTGTTTAAATTGTGTATGTCTTCCTGGTTCATTTTGGGAGGATCATATGTCTCTAGAAATTTGTCGATGTCTTCGATATTTTTTATTTTGTCAGAATATAGATTTTCAGAGTAGCTTCTCGTTATGTATTTCAGTGGTGTCTGACGTGATATTTCCTTTTTCATCACAGATTTTAGTAATTTGAGTTTTCTCTCTCCTTCTCTTTGTTAGTGTGGCTAAGGGTTTGTCTATTTTGTTTACTTTTTCAAAGAACCAACCTTGTCAATTTTTGAATTTTCTTTGTGTCAATTTCATTGATTTTAGCTCTGATTTTAATTATTTCCTGTCTTCTACTACTTTTGCTGTTATCTGTTCTTTTTCTTGGGCTTTGAGCTGTAATGTTAGGTCATTTAATTGTTGACTTTTCTTTTCTGGAATGCGCTCCATGCAATGAATTTTCCTCTTAGTACTAATTTCATAGTGTCCCAGAGATTTTGATATGTTGTATCATCATTCTCATTTACCTCTAAGAATTTTTTTTATCTCCTTCCTGATGTTTTCTGTTATCCATGCTTCATTCAATAGCATATTATTTAGTCTCCAGGTGTTGGAGTAATTTCTGTCATTATTTTGTCATTGATTTCTAATTTCATTCCATTACAGTCTGATAGAACACAAAGCAGTACCTCTATTTTTTTTGCATTTACTCAGGTCTGCTTTGTGGCATAACATATGATCTATTTTCGAGAAGGTTCCATGTGCTGCTGAGAAGAAAGTGAATTTGCTCATTGACGGATGGAATATTCTATTAAGTCTGAGTTATTGGTTGTGTTATTGAGTTCTATGGTCTCTTTGTTTAGTTTTTGTTTGGAAGATCTATCCAGTGGTGACATGGGTGTGTTAAAGTCACCCAGAATTATTGTGTTGTGGTCTATTTGATTCCTGGAATTAAGAAAGATTTGTTTGATGTACATGGATGCACTGTTGTTTGGGGCATAAATATTTATGGTCATTATGTCTTCCTGATTTATGGTTCCCTTAAGCAGTATGAAATGTCCTTCTTTATCCCTTCTGACTAACTTTGGCTTGAAGTTCACTTTATCTGAAATAAGGATGGAAACCCCCGCTTTTTTACTGAGTTCGTGTGCGTGGTAGGTTTTTTTCCCATCCTTTCACCTTTAGTCTGTGGATGTCTTTTTCTATGAGATGAGTCTCTTGAAGGCAGCATATTGTTGGGTCTTTCTTTTTAATCCATTCTGCCAGTCTATGTCTTTTGATTGATGAGTTTAGGCCATTAACGTTTGGGGTTATTATTGAGATATGATTCGTATTCCCAGTCATTTGGGCTTATTTTTGGTTTTTAAGTTGGCTTGGTTTCTCCTTTGAGTGGTTTTTCTCTAAGGTAGTTCCTCCCTTTGCTGACTTACATTGTTTTCATTTCCTCCTCGTGGAATATTTTGTTGAGAACATTCTGTAGTGCAGGCTTTCTATTTGTAAATTCTTTTAACTTTGGTTTATCATGGAAGGATTTTATTTCATCTTCAAATCTGAAGGTTAGTTTTGCTTAGTATAGGATTCTTGGTTGGTAACCATGTTCTTTCAGAGCTTGAAATGTTGTTCTAGGCCCTTCTAGCTTTTCGAGTCTGGGTTGAGAAGTCAACTGCTATCCGTATTGGTCTCCCCCTATATGTAATCTGATGCTTTTCTCTCGCGGCCTTCAAAATCCTATCTTTATTTTGAATGTTAGGCATTTTCATTATAATGTGCCTTGGTGTGGATCTGTTGTGATTTTGTGCATTTGGTGTTCTGTAAGCTTCTTGTATTTGATTTTCCATTTCATTCTTTAGGTTTGGGAAATTTTCTGATATTATTTCATTGAACAGGTTGTTCATTCCTTTGGTTTGTATCTCTGTGCCTTCCTCAATCCCAATAATTCTTAAATTTGGTCTTTTCATGATGTCCCATAGTTCTTGGAGATTCCGTTCATGATTTCTACCATCTTCTCTGTTTGGGCAACTGTACTTTCAAGATTAAATATTTTGTCTTCATTGTCTGAGGTTCTGTCTTCCAAGTGGTCTAGTCTTTTGGTGATGCTTTCCATTGCGTTTTTTATTTGGGTTATTTTTTCCTTTATTTCAAGGATTTTCTGTTTGTTTTTTTTTTTTTTTTGGAGAATCTCTATTTCTTTGTTGAAATGATCTTTTGCTTCCTGCAGTTGCTCTTTCAACTGCTTATTGGTATGATCATTCATTGCCTGCATTTGCTCTCTTATCTCATCCTTTACTTCATGAATCATTTTCATTATGTATAATCTGAAGTCCTTTTCTGACCTTTCTTCTATCATACTGTTACTGGATTCTATTAATATAGAATCTAGATTTATTTGGATCATTTTTCTTCCCTTGTTTTTTCATGTTGTTCGTGTATCTTCCCCTCTAGCAGTGCAGATCTGGGGTATTACAGTTTCCCCCCCTATAGGTTTATAGTGACCCTATAGGTTTCCAAAACCTGTTCTTTAAGGGGGAGATCAATATTAGCAGTGCCCAGTTCAGACAGTATGCAACCCAAACCAAATAGCCCCATGAGGATGTTAAAAATATTGTCATAATAAACAGAATGAGTTCAATTATTATCTTCAATATAACAAATAGATTTGCAATAATGTCTACAGTTTCTAATGGAGGAGAAAGAGGATGTGAAAGGGTATAGGATGTAGCTGTTAATTGGATAAGAAAAGAATATATAGAAGTTCTAGATCATAGAAAGAGTGAGAGTGAAATCAAAAGAAGTTGGTTGTTAGCATGGGGAAAGGGAGAAAGGGACTCTGAGGGAACAGGTAAACAAAAGGAAAAGAATGTGAGAAAAGTAAAGAAATAAAAACTTAAAATTTTTCAATAAGGAGAAAAAAGAAAATCTGTACTATAACAGTCATATAGTATTCAAACCTCCCAGTCTTCAGTAGCCTGATGTATGAGAGGTACCTGACAATGAGCTTCCAGTCTCCAGCAGGCGTCTCAGGATGGAATTTGACCCACCTAAAGATGGGAGTTACAGCTTTCAGGATTTTCCAAGATGGCTGCTCTGGCTTCCAAATGTGTTGGCAAATGGGGAGCTGCAGATGGAGTGTGGGTGTGGTCTACTGTAGGTCCTGGAGGCTGGGTATTGTTGGTCTGATTGTGAGATCCTGGAGGTGGGATACAATCAGTCGGTCTGGGGGTCCTGGTGGCGGGGAGTCAGTCAATGTGAGGGCCCCAGAGGCAGGGAGTGATTGGTTGGGCTTGAGGGATCTTGGAGATGGGGCTCAATCAGTCCAGCCAGGGGTCCTGCAAGTCCTGGCTGTTGTCTCAAAATGGCGGCAGCCACTTGTAACCAAATCTGCATGTACTGTGACAGTGAACTTCCAGGCAACAGCAGGCAGCTGGTGTTCCACCAGTGTCTGTGGTCAGTCTGCTGACTGCTGTCGGATGATCGGGAAGTAAACCTCGGGCACTGGGTGATGGGTAGGTGAAAGGCAGGCGATGGACAGGCAAGTGGCAGACAAATTGCGGATGGTAGGCGCCAGATAGTGAGCAGTCAAGAAACAAATATCCTCTGCTTAAAACCTGAGTTATCTATTCTTGGTTTTACTTATCTGTCAAGGAGTAGGGTTATCAAGAGGTATGTATAAAATGAGTCTTAGAACAAAATGAAGCATTTTCATAGAAAATGGAGAGTATGGCATACTTTCTTTTTCCATAAAGCTAACCACTTTAGTAATATGCAATAAAAATTGTACTTATGAAGACCAAAATAAATTTCAGGTTAGTGAGAAAATTTGAAGAAATTTTTTAAAATTATTTTTTTCCATTTAAGTTATAGAGTAGTGTTCTTAGAATGAGAATGGTTGACTATAAAACTTAAAAATTTTGAGTTGGAGTTGTGGCTCAGTGGTAGAGCTCTTCCCTAGCATGTGTGAGGCACTGAGTTCAATTCTCAGCACCACACATAAATAATTAAATAAAGGTCCATCAACAACTAAAATATATATATATATATATATTAAAAAAAGTAAAATTTCAAGCTTTGGGCTGTGGCTGTGGTTCAGTGGTAGAGCTCTTCCCTAGCATGTGTGAGGCACTGGGTTTGATCCTCAGGACCACATTAAAAACCTAAACTAAAAAAAAAAAAAAAAAAAAAAATTCAAATTTATATTTCAAATACAAAATAAAAAAATTCAAGAAAGTGATAAAATAGTGAATGTTCCCATTTATTTACTGTTATCATGACTTATCTTGCCATATGTATTTCATTGAAAAGTGAACCAAACTGTGATGTGTTAAATACTACTCCTGATAGATCTATTCTATCTACTGTTTAAGTTGTCCCTTCTTTCCAAGTGAATTACTGACATGGTCTGAAACACCATTTTAAAAGTCATGGTAAGGAACCTTTGCCAAAGTGTAACTGGCAGCATGACATTTTGTCTTCACATAGAATTGTCATGAAAATGTTCCAACTGCTATTTGTATATTTCTATCATTTTGGGCTTGAAGAGTATTGTACTACAATTAATTAATTAGCTAATTGATTAATGTTAAGTTTTCTTAACATTATTTTATTGATAAGCATGGAATTTCCTTTGTATCAGATATCAAACCAAGTATAAAATTTCTTTTGATTGTCGTTTAAAAATAGTGGTTTTATTACATGGAACCAGCAGCATTTTATTAGCACTCTAATATTCACTGCAGATTACTAACCAGGCTTATCCTATAGTTTCAGTTCTCTGCTTCCTGTTTTTAGTAGTTTGTCTTTGAGGAGGGTAATGATAATGGTGAAGGAAACTGTATATGTTTTGCCCATGAAAAAATTTTAAAGTGTGAAACTGCAATATCTTAAGCACTTGAAATTTTGTTACTCTTAAGGTACTATTGCTTTTTTTTTTTTTTTTTTTTTTTTTTTTTGCGGTGCTGGGGATTGAACCCAGGGCCTTGTGCTTGCGAGGCAAGCACTCTACCAACTGACACATAATGGGGGGGGTTGGGAGGGGGACAAGAATGGAGGAAGGAAGGACTGTATAGAGGGAAAAGAGGGGTGGGAGGGGTGGGGGGTAGGGAAAAAATAACAGAAAGAATCAAACAACATTACCCTATGTCAATTTATGATTACACAAATGGTATGCCTTTACTCCATGTACAAACAGAGAAACAACATGTATCCCATTTGTTTACAATTAAAAAAAAAATGCAAAAAAAAAAAAGGTACTATTGCTTTGCAGGTTGGATATTTGTATTGAAACCAAGAATTATTCTAACTGTATCACCACTTTATGGAAAGAACCAAATTGTGAGCTCTTAATTTAGTATTAGTTGCTGCTTTACCTTACTGAAGCAACTGTTAAGGCTGACACTATAAAAAAGTGACAAATGTAGTGTTTACCTACTTGTTGGGCCCTTCTCTTTTTTTGGTCAGACGATAAAGCATCATTTTGAACTTTATACAGTAATCCTCCCTTATGTGTATGTGTATGTGGTATGTTCTGAGACCTTTATTGCATACCTAAAACCACAGATACTGCTGAACCCTATATATACTATATTTTTCCTATACATAACTATACAAATTTAATGCCTTCCCCTCTCCTTTTTGTAGTGCTGGAGATTGGACCCAGGGGTGCTTACCACTGTGCTATATCCCAGCCCATTTATTTATTTATTTATTTAATAAATAAATAAATAAATAAAATAAAGGGTAGTGATTGTTTGCAGCAATTTGGATATGCCCAAGAGAAGCTGGAATGCTTCCTTTAAATGAAAGGGGTAAATTCTTTTTTTTTTTTTTTTTTTTTTAGTATTCACAAAGTATCATTATATTTATTTAAATTATCCTAGGATTATAAGCAAGCCTTTACTTAATTTATGTTGAGTAGGGATATACAGGAATGTAAGGTCTTAAAAATTTTGTTTGATCAATTGATAATAGAGTACCATAGTAATAAGAAAGAATACAAATAAAAAATCTACATATATCCATTCTTCACTTTCCACTTATTGTAGTACAATTAAGAATCATACATACATGCACAAAGACAACCTATTTATAAATACACATACACTTAAATAATCCTATATATGTATGAACTATTAATTGTCCCTCATCCTGTTTTCACTTTTTTTTTTTTTTTTTTTTGTTGTGCTGGGGCTTGAACTCAGGGCCTTGTGCATGCAAGGCAAGCACTCTACCAACTGAGCTATATTCCCAGCCTGTTTTCACTTTCTTTTTTTTTTATTTTAATTTATTTTTATTGTAAACAAATGGGAAACATGTTGTTTCTGTTGTACATGGAGTAACAGCATACCATTTGCATATTCATACATTTACATAGAGTAATGATGTTTGATTCATTCCGTTATTTTTTCCTTTCCCCCTACCCCCGTTTCACTTTCTAAATGAATATGTTCTTCTAAAAATCTGATATAATACAAATTTATGTGTTAATTATGAGGGGTCCCCTAATTTCTGTTTGAGCATTATTTTTCAATGATCAGAAAGACTTCCTGAAAAAGGGGAAAAATTCTTGACAGTTTATTGGGACCATTAGTGGTCCCAAATAAGAATTACTTGAACTCAGGCATTGTGATAATGTGATAGTAGATCTGTGAACCAAAAGGCTACTAAGTGACTAATAGGCAGATAGAGAAAATGGATATAAGACAGAAGGGTCCTGTGTGCACCACCATGCCTGGCTATGTGAACTTTATGAAAAAAACAAGAGAACAAGTCAGGTACAGTGGTGCAATGTCTATAATTCCAGTGACTAAGGAGGCTTAGGCAGGAGGATCTCAGATTTAAAGCTAGCCTGGGAAATTTTGTGAGATCCTGTTTCAAAAAAAAAAAAGCCATTAGGGAATAGCTTAGGGGGCCCTGGGTCCTGGCTTCAAATCTTCAGTCCTAAAAACAAAACAAAACAAAACAAAAAAACTACCTTATATATCTGTTGTATCTATAGTATCTATATATAGATATTTGAAGGTAATATCTGTGGTAATTAATATGTAGTATACCATATATATCAAATATGCTATAGTATATCAAGTTTCATTTATAATAGTCTAGCAAATAACTTTTCTCCATTATACTTGAATAAAATTTTAATTAGAATTCTTTGCAAGTGCCAGTACTATAAACAGTGTCTGGAAATATTATTTCAAAACCATTATAGACCTAAGTTATATATCCAAAAGATTTGAAAACTGGTAGTCAAATGCATCGTATGTACCTATAAAACCAGCTCTATTCACAATGGCCAAAAGGTGGAAGTAGTTCAAATATCCATCAGTGAATGAATGGATAAACTCAAAATTGTGATATTATGCTTACAATGAAATATTGTTCAGCCTCCAAAAGGAATAAAATATCTGATACATGATACAGTGTGGATGAACCTCAGATACATTATGTCTAGGGAAAGAAGCCACTTGCAAAAGGTTATACATTTATTGTATGATTCAGTTTGTATGAAATATCCAAATGGTTAAATCCACAGAAACAGAACTTAGATTGATAGTTGGCAGGTACTAAGGGGGAGGAACTGTTATATGGGTAAGAATTTTTACTTTGGAGTTATAGAACTTTTTGAAAGTAAAGTCAATGTTCATAAAATATACTAAGTAACACTGACTTGTTCACTTTTTTGCGGGGGGGGGGGGGCGGGTAATCAGGATTTGAACCCAGGGGCACTTAACCCCTGAGCCACATCCCCAGTCTGCTTTGTATTTTATTTAGAGACAGAGTTCTGCTAAGTTGCTTGGAACCTCGCTAAATTTATCGCTGAGGCTGGCTTTGAACTTTCAATTCTCCTGCCTCAGCCTCTCAAGCTGCTGGGATTACAGGCGTGTGCCACCATGCCTGGCCTTTGTTCACTTTAAATGGTTCATTTTCTTATGTGAATTTCACCTCATTAAATTATTTTTTTTTAAATACAAACTTGTTTTATTTGAAAATTAATGTCATAAATGATTTTGGCATTTTTAAAATGGGAATTAAATTATATTTCAGATGTTTTCATAAATATTGGTAATTTAATAAAATGCTAATAAACTGGGGATGTAGCTCAGTTGTAGATACTTGCCTACCATGTTTGAAGCTCTGGATTTGATTCCCAGCACCACATAAACAAAAAAATAAAAACACCATTTACAGATAAAAACCCCCAAAATAGAGGTGAAATCTAAGACTACTGTAGGTGTCAAATTACTTAAAATGGACACTTTGCTGCCCACCCCATTCTAGATGTTTATTCTAAGATGAAATGTTTTTTCTTCTAGTCCTTAGGCTTTACTTTCAACTGAAAAATAATTTATATTAAAAAATATAAAAGCATGAAATAATTAGAAACATGTAAATTAGCATTCATTATTTAAATTTGTGCTACCATCGATTGAGGTTAGATGTTGATTAAGAGTTGCTTTTTTAACCTGTTTTCAAAACATATGTTAACCTTAGAAGATGGAAAGATCCCCCATTTTCTTGGATAGACAGAATTAATATTGTCAAAATGACCATACTACCAAAAGTGCTATACAGATTTAATGCAATTCCTATCAAAATTCCAATGACATTCTTCATAGAAATAGAAATGGCAGTCATGGAATTTCATTTGGAAAAATAAGAGACCAAGAATAGCCAAAGCAATCTTCAGTGAGATAAGTAAAGGAGGAAGCATCACAATGCCGGACCTTAAATTACCCTACAGAGCTATAGAAATAAAAACAGCATGGTAGTGGCACCAAAACAGACATGAAGACTAGTGTTACAGAATAGAAGACAGAGAGACAAACCCACATAAATACAGTGATCTCATACTAGACAAATGCACCATAAGCATACATTGGAGAAAAGAGCCTCTTCAACAAATGGTGCTGGGAAAACTGGAAATCTGTATGTAACAAAATGGAATTAGACCCCCATTTCTCACCCTGCACAAAATTCAAAGTGGATCAAGGACCTAGGATTAGGCCAGACACTTTGCACCTACTAGAAGAAAAAAGTAGACCCAACTCTCCATCATGTTGGCTTGGGAACCAATTTCTTCAACAAGGACTCCTAAAATGCAAGAAGGTAACATCAAGAATCAATAAATGGAAGCTGGGGTTTGTAGCTCATTGATAGAGTGCTTGCCTAGCATGTGTAAAGACTCTGCCATTTGATCCTTGGCACCATATATAAATAAATAAAGGTATTGTGTCCATCTATAACTAAATATATTTTTAAAGACTTAATAAATGGGATGGTATCAAACTAAAAAGCTTCACAGCAAAGGAAAATATCAAGACGTAAGACAAAGCCTATAGAATGGGAGAAAATGTTTGCCATTTGCACCTCAGAGCATTAATCTCCAGGATATATACAAGAACAAAAAAAAAAAAAAAAAAAAAAAAAACCACCAAAAAAGCCAGACAACCCAGTCAACAGTGGGCAAAAGATCTAAACAAACAGACACTTCACAGAAGAGGAAATATGATCTGTCCACAAAAATATGAAAAAATGTTCAATACACTAGCAATTAGAGAAATGCAAATAAAACTGAGATTTCATCTCAACTTCACTCAGAATGGCAGTTACCAGAAATACAAGTAACAAATGTTGGCAAGGATATAGGGAAAAAGGTACACTCGTACATTGCTGGTGGGAATGCAATTGGTGCATCCACTCTGGAAAGCAGTGTGGAGATTCCTCAGAAAACTTGAAATGGAACCACCATTTGACACAAGTTATCCCACTCCTCGGCATATACCCAAAGGACCTTAAAATCAGCATACTATAGTGTGCAGCCACATCAGTGTTTATAGCAGTTCAATTCACAATAGCTAAGCTATGGAACCAACTTGAGTGTCTTTCAACAAATGAAGGGTAAAGAAAATGTGGTATATATAGAAAATGTGGTACATATACACAGGAATATTAGCCATAAAGAATGAAATTATGCATTAGCCAGTAAATGGATAAACCAATCCCCAAAAACTAAAGACCAAATTGTTCTTTCTGACATGCAAATGCTAGCACATGCTAATGGAAGTTCATTGGATTAAACAAAGGTAAATGAAGGGAAGGTAGGGGGTATGGAAATAGGAAAGACAGTATGATGAACCAGACATAACTTTCCTATGGTCATATATGAATATAGGACCAGTGTAACTCCACATTATGTATAACCCACAGGAATGGGAAATTATACTCCATGTATATATGTCAAAATACAGTCCACTCTCAGGTATAACTAAAAAGAAAAAAGTACAAATAAATTAGTTAAAATTATATATAATCACAGATTTGTGTTTTCAGTTCCTTTCTAAAATCTAGAATTATATTTAATGATTGCTGGTGGTCTTGTTTAATAATTTGAAAGTAATGTAAATGGATCTTTCTGGATAAAAATTACCATGTGAAATTATTTTCCTAAATTTACATAGATGAGAAGTATCAATATATTTCCCTATTTAGTATATTTTAATAGGTAATTTATTAGTCTGTTTGCAAGCTAGAGTTCTAATATATTTTAAAAATCAGGTATAAGTACACTGATGGCAGTCTTAAGTTACTAAATTGCTGATTTTCTTTTCTAGAATTCGGCATATAATTAAGGTAAAATGACAACCTCCTGGAGTGATCGGTTACAGAATGCAGCAGATATGCCTGCTAACATGGATAAGCATGCCCTGAAAAAGTATCGGCGAGAAGCCTACCATCGGTAAGTGTTTTTTCGGTTTAATCCTCAAAACAGCTTCATGAGGTGGGTACTCATTATCCTCATTTTAGATGATAGAATTAATGTACAAAAACAGTAATTTACCCCAAATTATATAGCTAGTTTGTGGTTCATATACAAGTCCAGACTTAGAACTGCTTTGAACTGCCATACTGCTACTTATATCTACTAACAAAAATCGTTAAAAGAAGTAGCGGCTAGAAAATTGAACTTATGTTAATGATTTTTTTTAAGTTCTGAGAATTGTATACAGGGCCTTGTATATGCTACGTAAGTACTGTACCTCTACACTATATTCCCATCCCTTTTTAAATTTTTAAAAATTTGAGACAGGATTTCTCTAAGTTGCCCAGGCTGGCCTTGAAGTTGCAGTTTTCCTGCCTCAGCCTTCTTAGTGTGGGCCACCATGCCTGGCCTTTTTTTTTTTTTTTTTTTAAGATGGGTTCTTGGTGTGTTGCCCAGGCTGCCCTTGAACTCCTGAACTCTACTGATCCTCCTGCCTCAGCTTACTTAGTATCTGGAACTACAATGTGTGTGCCTTCACATCCAGCTGAAAATTAAAAAAAAAAAAAAAAAAAAATTGGTGATGAGGTACTGGGGAGTGAATCCAGGGCAGCTCAACCACTAAGCCACACCCCCAGCTCCTTTTTGTATTTTATTTAGAGACAGAATCTCACTGAGTTACTTAGGGCCTCACTAAATTGCCGAGGCTGGCTTTGAACTTTAGATCCTCCTGCCTCAGCCTCCGGTGCTGCTGGGATTATAGGTGTGCACCACCATGCCTGGCTGAAAATGAAATTCTTAATTAGGTATGTATCATGAATTGACTATAACTTTTAGACAAATTTTTAAAATTGCATCTCCTAGGTGTTGTATATTAGATTAAATGTAAGTAATTGGGTACTAGCAGAGTTTTCTTTTTTCTTGTTTTGATTTAGGATTTTAATGTTTTCTCTAAACATTAAGTTTAAATTGTATTTCCTTTTTACTTAACTCTATATAGATTGAATTTAATGTTTGCCTCTACCTAAGTCTTAAGTAGAAGTAGCTTAAAAAAAAAAAAAAGTAAGAGTTTTGGAACTGGGTAATACATTTATGTAGCATTTGTTTTTGGGCAGAAAGTAGAAGTTTACAATTTTACTGAATTTATAGAATAGAAATATATGGGCCCAAGGTTGAGTGTGGTGGTGCATGCCTGTAATCCCAGCGACTCCAAAGGCTGAGGCAGAAGGATTGCAGATTCAAAGCCAGCTTCAGCAACTTATCAAGGTCCTAAGCAACTTAGTGAGACCCTGTCTCAAAATGAAAAATCTAAAGGGCTGGGGATGTTGCTCAATGATTAAGCACCCCTGGATTTAATCCACAGTACCAAAAAAAGAAAAGAGAGAGAGAGAAAGATCTGGGCCCTACTAGATCCACCTGTGCGTCTCACTGCAAGAAAGCCAGAATAAGAAGAGATACTGGTATATTCCAGTGGTAAAAAGTTGCATGACTCTAGAAGTCTAAAGCAACTTATAATTACTTAACTATTTTGGGATTACAGGAAAGAAGAAATAAATATTACTTTTAAATTTTACTGGAAAAGTAATTATATGTAAGTAAGTTTTTGTAAGGACACCAAAAGAAAAAAGAAATTCCGATTCCATTCTTCCCTGTGTAGAAAAGCTAGGTCAGAATTAGGTAATATTTCATTTCAAATCAATTATTAATCAGTAAGCATTAATATTTTGAAGAAAATTTATTTGGAATTGTTTTTTATTTATTTTTGGTACTGGTAATTTAACACATTGACACTTTACCACTAAGTCACATCCCAACCTTTTTTTTTTGAGGAAGAGTCTCACTAAGTTGCTTATGGCTGAGTTATTGACACTTGTCTTGAAATTGTGATTCTTCGGTCTCAGTTTCCCCAGCCACTGGGATTACAGGCATGTGCCACTATGCCTGACTTGGTATTGTTTTAAAAGTTGTTTATTAATAGTTGGTTTTAAAGTAGGCTGTTGATATTTACTTCATGGTACGTAACTTTGTAGCATTTCTCATTGTTAGGCTACTGTTATTCCTTAAACCCTGAAAAAGCAAAAACATTTCTGGTTCCTATCAAGACTCCAGATCAATGAGTGGGTATTGATTCTTTTCTGTCTGTGACATGTTGGCATATGACATGGGAATTAAAGTGAAAAACAGCATTTACGTGTATCTGTGTAAAAAAAGACATAAACATTATGTTATATAGAGGTAGTCTATATCTTTTATTCACTTATTTCCTTAGTCTTATTCTACAAAGTATACATTTGATTAGGATGTAATATTTTTATCAGTGAAAACAAGGGCTAGAATTATGCAATGAAGAGGGATCACCTAGTAAACATCCTAATTGTATTTAAGGTGCCATAACCTGGATGCTTTTCTGACTCATTTAGAATGATATTTCCTGAAGGTTTTAGTTGGCCTCTCCACCCTGCATTCTTCACATAGTAGGGTGCAATATGAAACAGTAGGAATAATAGGAAAAGCATCTTCAATTGAAGTTTTTGTAAAATATAGAATTGGGTTCTATTATGATAATCTATTTTTAATTCTTAAAATATTCTTAGTTATGTATTTTTTTAATTTTGTGGTACTGGGGATAAAACTCCAGGGTTTTTTTTTTTTTTTACCTCTGAGATACTTCCCCAGCTCTTTTTTATTTATTTTTTGAGAGAAGTTTTCCCAAGTTGCCCAGGCTGATCTCAAACTCAGAATTCTCCCAGTTTGCATGAGATTACAGATGTGCACTAGTGTGCCTTGCTTTATTTTTTTAAATTGATAAAAATGATATGTATTTATGGCTTAAAACATGATTTTAAAAATGTGTATACTCTGAAATGACTAAATAAAGCTAATTAACATGTATTACTTCACATATTTACCAATTTTGTGTGTGTGGTGAGAACACTTAAAATCTACCCTCTTAGCAATTTTCAGGTATATAATACTTATTTTTTTTTTTTAAGATTTTTTGTTTTTAGTTGTAAAAGGACATAATACCTTTATTTTATTTGTTTATGTGATGCTAAGGATCAAACCAGTACCTCATGCATTCGAGGCAAGCACTCTACCACTGAGCTACAACCCCAGCCCTGTAATACTTATTGTTGACTATAGTCACCTTTTTTGTACAGTATAGATCTCAGACTTATTCCTTGTAACAGTATTTATTTTATTAAAAATTTTAAATAGAAGTAATTTAGAAGAAATTTATTTTAGTTTTATAGTTAAGTCAATTTGTATTCTATTTCTAAGACCTTTTATTAAAGACAATTATTCGAGTTGGTAACTTGCCACTGATTAAATTAGCCAGTCCGTGATGATATCATAAACTGTACATTGGATGTGATAGTTTAGAATTTTCTTTTAGAAGCAGCTAAATTCTTAAATATAACAGCTTTTTCTTGCTTAATATTAGTCTTCTAAATTTCAATATGGAAATGATAGTTGTGTGTCATTATTAAGAAACTAACCTTCAGAATGTATGACTGTTGTTCCTCTTTCATTTCCTTATTATGGATGTTCAGTTTTCTGGACTGAGGATAATTATCAGGCCAAACCCTTCATTGGAATATGTTTTGCTATATAGTCAGAAGATAGTGAGCTGCTTAGATGTTACGGTCACCTAAAGGAGGCAGGTTAGAAAATTATTTCTTCTAGTTCCTTTATGAACATCTAGAAGCTGGTAGTGGTTAATACAGATCAGAATTTGTATTTACCAATCCAAGAATGGAAAAAATAGATTTTTCATCAGCTCTTCACATTGACTGTGCCCTTGATGCTGAAGTCAGGTATTTGATTTTTACCTTTTTAAAGTTCTATTTATAGTACAGCCTGCTTTCTGATAGACAGTGAACTGACTTTTTTCTTAATGAACATAGCTTATGAATTCAGCAGTGGTTTTTGTCATGTTGAATTGAAATTTGATAAGTAGACTTCTGAATTTCTTGATAACCAGTCATTTGCCTTATTTTAAAATACATTACAACCACTTTAAAGTTTTTAAGACATTTGTATATTTATGTGAAATTTGTATGTTTATCTGAATTGATTAAAATTTAGGCCTCCAACATCATACCTATCTTTATTTAAACCTGTTGAACTGTGGTTTCCTCTCAAATTTATTATATGTATTTAAGGAATAAAAATAAATTTGTTTGCATGTATAAAATAATTTTGCCTGTAGCTTGACACACTAGTAGATTTTAAAATGTTTATAATGACTTTTTTTTTAAAACCTCAGATTAATAGCATGTATCAGGTTATATGCAGACAGAAATGCCAGGTCAGAGAGATAATTGTTGATTTCTTTTTCTCATAAATACTTACAAATATCACATGAATGTTGTTCAGCTTTTTTAAAAAATTGAGTCAAAATAGTTATACATATTTTGGGGGGTTCATTGATAATTAGATGCATGCATATGGTATTCAGTGAAGTAGTGGGTAATTAGCATTTCCATCTCCTTAAACACTATTTCTTTGTGTTGGGAGCCTTAGAACTCTTTTTTCAAATATAGGTCTATAGACAGTTAATTATATACATATTCATACATGTAACACATATGTATGCATATACATATATGCATACACTCTATGTGGAACCCTTTCATATCAGATTAAAGCGGAGGTGTGGGGTTGAAGCAAAAGGAGAGTTGGCCCTCCTTTCATCCCTCATGCAGTATTGGGACCCAAGAGCTTTGATGAACAAAGTTTGAAAATCCTTGGCCAGGCTGGGTTTTCTTGAAGCATGTCCTGCAAAAAAGTCTCAGAAGATGCAGGGGGAAAAAAAAAGTTTCATGTTCAAATACATTTGGGAACCCCTGGATGTGCTAACTTAGTTTTAAGAATTATAATCCGTTGTTAGTATGCTAAAGGCTCTGAGAAGTTCTGAAATGAAGTATTCATTTTTAATCCATAATTTCCCTTAAAAAAAAATGATCGGGCTGGGGGTATAGCTCAGTTGGTAGAATGCTTGCCTTGCAAGCACAAGGCCCTGTGTTCAACCCCCAGTACCGGAAAAAAAAAAAAAAAAAAGATTGATGAATTGGGTTACAGTCACAATGAAATACTACAGAGCAATGAAATTAGACAATTGCTAAATATATGGTTAGGTGGAAGACACCAGACACAAAGGCATGCATATTATATAAGTCCATTTACATAAAGTTCAAAAACAGGAAAAAATGCATCTTTGGAATTGAAAGTCAGAGGAGTAATTATTCACTGGGAGTTGAAGTAGTGTGTGGGAGGAGGATGAAGCAAGTTTTGAAGCTTCTGTTTTATTTATATCTTGATTTGGGTGGTAGTTTATATGTGTGCTCACTTTGTGAAAATGACCTGTGTATTTTTCTGTATATATGCAGATTGGTGTACACATATATATTTATTTTTATAAAATTCCTCCCTTTTTTTTTCCTGACAGCACTGGATGTTGAACCCAGGGCCTTGTGCATGCTAGGAAAGCACTCTTCCTACTGAGCTACATACCCAGCTCTATTATCCTTCATTTAAAAGAAGAGGATGCTGGGTGTGGTGGCTCATGCCCGTAATTCCAGTGATTTGGGAGGTTGAGGCAGGAAGATTGCAAATTTAAAACCAGACTCAGCAATTTAGTGAGACTCTGTCTCAAAATAAAAAATAAAAAGGGCTGGGGATGTGGCTCAGGTTAAGTACCCTTGGGTTTAATTGCTGGTACCAAAATATAAAAAATAAAAGGGGAAAACAAAACATTGAATAGGCAAAAAAATGTACATGAATTTGTTTATTCAGATATAATCCTTTTTTTTCTTTTAAATCCTGCAGATTTTCTGAATCAATTTGCCTGGTTAAAAGATAACACTTTTGGAAAACTTGAAGAGTGACAGATTTCTTCTGAACCATCACTAGAGAAAGGGGAATATGGAACCAGGCAAGGACACCCTCATTTGTTGATCCCTTTAGTTCTGTATTTGTTACTGGTCTT
Organism: Sciurus vulgaris; assembly: GCF_902686455.1. Classification (NCBI taxonomy): domain Eukaryota; kingdom Metazoa; phylum Chordata; class Mammalia; order Rodentia; family Sciuridae; genus Sciurus; species Sciurus vulgaris. The sequence goes on from NC_136464.1 coordinate 26,053,484, forward strand.
CTTTCCTAATGCCCTGTGTATTTATTTTCCTATTGCTGCTACAACTAATGATCACAAAGTAGTGGCTTAACCAGGACAACTTTATTATGTTATAGTTCTGGAGGGCAGAAGTCTGAAATAGGTTTCAGTGGCAGGGCTGTGTTCCTTCTGGAAGCTCTGGAGAAGAAGTAGTTTTCTTGCTTTTTCCAGCTTATAGAATTGGCCTACATTTCTTGGCTCCTGGTCCCCTTCCATCCTCACAGCCAGCATTGGTTGGTCAAATCTTTCTCACCCAGTATCACTCTATATCACTCTGACACTGACTTGTCCCTCCATCTTCCTTATTTAAGGATATTTGTGATTACATTGGACCCCCTTGGAAAATTCAGGCTACTCTCCCTATTTAAGATCATCAGATTAACATAGTTAATTCCTTCTGCTGCCTTAATTCTCTTTTGCTGTGTAACATTGTCACAATTATTCCCCTTCCCATTCCTGCTAAGGGAGTAGATACAGATCCTGGCACTTAACCTATCCTCTTTCTTCCTCCCTTCCTCCCTCTTTCTTTTTTGCTTTGATACTGGGGATTGAACTCAAGGGCACTTTACCACTGAGCTACATCCCCAGCCCTTTTTATTTTGTGAGACTGGGTCTCCATAAATTGCTTGGGGCCTAAATTGCTGAAGCTGGCCTTGAACCTGTGATCCTCCTGCATCAGCCTCCCAAGCCACTGGGATTATAGGCGTGCACCATTGTGCTAAGCAACCCTCTTTCTCATTAGCATGGATTCTTTCAGATGGTTAGCATCTGAACCAAAGAATTAGTTGAGAAGAACTCATTTGGGTTTGGTGAAAATGAAAGTAATAAACTCAACCACTGGTCACTCACATGAGGTGGGACTTATTTACTTTTACCCTTGTAAAGGCAGGGGTGCTATAGGAGTCATGTAAGGGAGGACCCCCATCTTGTGGTGGGCTTTGGAAAATTATCTGAATCTTGACATTTATTGGAATTGTTCACGCCAATGAAATGCAGTCTTTGTGGGGCTAGCATCTGACATCTGAAATGGAGTTAAAAAGTGGGGGCAGGGGGTGGTGAGGATTAACAGATGGTCAATCTGAAGATGTGGGGCCATAGGGATTTATAATCCCTGATCCTGCAGCCATGAATCAATTTCTTTGGGTCAGTTGAATAATTTTTGCAGCACTCAGGAAATTGTTCAAAATGGCCCCTTGTGTTAGCAAACAAGCAAGAAGCTTGCAAAGTCAGTAGTTGCCTGGGCAGCAGGCATCAGAGGCTGGCTCTGATTGGCTGGTACCATGGCAACATTGATTGCTGTCACAAGCAGGCATGAGGTAGACAGTTAGCATTGTCAGAGAACACATGGACCACTTGCATCAGAATTACCTGGGAGTTTGTTTAAATCTGGAATTCCCAGGACACATGGCCAGGAATTCATAATTGGTAGGACTGGGCTAGGGTCTGGAATCTACTTTTTAGAAAATTCCCCAGGCAACCCTATGCCAGGTAAAGTTTGAGAACCACTGCTGAAGAAAATGGTGTGTTTCTTAAAAATCCCTTTATAACCCCTTCTTACCTCTTTGGTCTGGAACCAGAGTCATTTTCTTGTGTGCTAAGACCTAATCTTAAAAAGACAAAGCTTATGTTCTGCCTTAAGCAGAACATAATAACAAGACCCATAATAAGAAATACCCAAATTGTTCTGAGTGCTAAGGGTTTAAGTAGGCTTTTCAAGATTTCTGCAAAAGGGGTGTAGCTTAGTGGCAGAGTGCTTGCATAGCATGCAGGAGGCCCTGGATTTGATCCCTAGTACCCTGCCACCCTACCCCAAATTCTGCAAGCATGGAACTTTTTTCCAAGAACTATCAATTAGGGCTGGGGAGATAGCTCAGTCCGTAGAGTGCTTGCCTTGTAAGCAGTAAGGCCCTGGGTTCGATACCCAGCACCAAAAAAAAAAAAAAAAAAAAAAAAAAAGAACTATCAATTAGTTTGAAGAGGAGGACTTAACATTCCGGGTGGAGAAGAGCAAAGAAACTTGAAGCCATCTTACAAGCAGGAGGGGAACACCCTGGCAGAGATGAAGCCTGGTCCAGAACGGCTGTGTTGATTACTTAAGTGATTAAGATTCTTCCACACCTGTGAACTTCTTCCTGGTTTAAGCCTGTTTTAACTGGGTTTCCTGTTACTTGTGACCAAACATTTCCTAATGTCTGTGGCCACTGGTTTGTTCTGCACTCTCTTGGTTTATGCAATTTACATGTAGTAAATGTAAAAAAAGTAAAAAGCAGAGAGAAAACTTGTTTTGGGGTTGAAAGAGTCAATGGTCTGTGGGATAAAGCTGTTATGAGCAAGCTGTGTCTTCCTCCTGTATTTTCACACCTTTCAGTTCCCATGAGTGTCCACATCCAGAAAACAAATTCATTAAATTAACTTTTATTTGCATTTCTTGTCTCAAAAATAATTGTTTAGCTTCCTCTTAGGGAGACAATTGTTTATTGAGGTCATGTGGAATGCCAAGATGGGAAAATTAAATCAATTAGGGAGTGCTTTCACTGACTAATAGTAGAAAGTCTAGACCTAACCATACTAATCATAGAATTGTCTTTTTTTTTTTTTTTTTTTTAATTTGGTACTGGGAATTGAACAAAGGGGTGTCACCCCGAGCCACATCCCAGCTCTTTTTATTTTTCTTATATAATATCTTTATTTATTTATTTTTAATGTGTTGAGGATCAAACCCAGTGCCTCATTGTGCTAGGCAAGCGCTCTACCACTGAACTACAGCCTCAGCCCTTTATTTTTTTATTTTGAGACAGGGTCTTGCTAAATTGCTCAGGGCCTCACTAAATTGCTGAAGCTGGCTTTAAACTTGCAATCCTCCTGCCTCTGCATCCAGAGCAGCTGGGATTACATGGTGTAGAACTGGCTTTCTGAATTCACAAGTAATGCTCTTTCTCATTCTGGTATTTGTATGCTTCAGACTTTAGTACTGGTATGGGTGCTGCTTAACCTAAATGGGTGCAATACCCAGGCAGGCTGAGCTCTTGTAGAGGAAGGCTGTTGGTTCTGGCTGTGCAGTAAAAAGGTGTTCTGCTTTAAGTTCAACAACTATTTATTTATTTATGGTACTAGGGATTGAACCCAAACATGCTCAGCCATTGAACTACATTCCCAGTCCTTTTTATTTTTTATTTTGGGACAAAGTCTTGATAATTGTTGAGTGTCTCACTAAATTGCTGAGGCTGGCCTTGAATTTGTGATCTTCCTGCCTCAGCCTCCAGAGGTGCTGGGATTACAGCCATGTGCCACTGCACCTGGTTTACTTATCACTTATTTAGATGGATATTTAGGGGCTAAGGCTGAACGGCTGGTGATATATCAGTTCTCCCTGGAAACAAATTGTACTATTTTCTCGCTCAGGTCCCTGCTTCAAGAGATGACTGATGACTTCACGGGATAGAGACAGGAATGTAAGAATGATAGCCCCGGTTTGCTTTCCTATTTTTTAAAAATAATTTAAGTACAGTATTGTGCTGGGGGGGGGGTAGCTCAGTGGTAGAACACTTGTCTACCATATATGAGACCCTGGGTTTGATCCCCTGTACTGCAAAGAACAAAAGAGTATAGCACTGTAAAAAGCATTAAAATAAAATCTGCTCCCAAGTCCATCATGCATTCATTTAGTTATTAATTGCTTTAAAAATATACATGGAATTCTCAATGTTCAAGACCCTGGCTATGAGTTGTACCCCTGTCAGTGGACAAGATGGACATTGTCCCTGCACTCATAGAATTTACAGCTGGGATTGAGAAGAGAGATATTAGAAGGAAGATATGAAAGACATATCACACAAATTCTTATTTCACTGCAACTGTTTTAAGTTAGGGGAGGAAAAGGATGGCATAGGCAATATTAAAAAAAAGTAATGGGCAGGGAAGATTTCTGTGATATTGGGTGTGGAATTAGGGAAGGCTTCTCTGAGTAACATTTGAGTTCAGGGCTTCAAGATGAACAGGAGCAAACATGTGAAAAGAGCTTTTCAGATTGAACCCAGGGCCTTGTGCTTGCAGGCAAACACTCTACCAACTGAGCTATCTCCCCAGCCCTTGATTCGTTTTTTGAAAGTTAAAAAAAATTCTTTTAGTAAAATATATATAACAAAATTTTCCATTTTAAAGTTATGATTCCGTGGTACTAATTACATTCACAACGTTGTGCAACCACCACCACTATTTCCAAAATGTTTTTGTCATTCTAATAGAAACTCTGAACAATTAAGCAATAACTCCCCATGCTTCTTACCCTTGGTCCTGGTAACCTCTAATCTACTTTTTGTGTCTATGAATTTGCCTATTCTAGCTATTTTCATGTAAGTGGAATCATACAATATTAGTCCTTTTGTGTCTACTTTTTTTCACTTTGTGTAATGTTTTCATGGTCCAACCAAGTGTCAAAATGTATTCCTTTTATCATCCAAAATGTAGCATATATCAGAATTTCATTCCTTTACCGTTGAAAAATCTTCCATATCTGGGGGCTGGGAATATAGCTCTCGCCTAGGAAAAACAAAAGGACAAATCTGAACTGAGTCTGATCCTTGCCACTCCTCTGCTGTGCCCCCTTGAGTTACTCTCCCTTGCGTTTATGGCAAGGCTTTGGCTCATTAACATGGACTGCAGCACATGCCAGGTGTGGCCCTGCCTTCACTGGGACTGATCTTTGCCTCTTTTCGCCTTCTCTCTCTGATCATCCTCACATACACAAGCCTCTCCCCTGTTTTAGGGCCTTTGAATTCACTCCTCTAAATAAGCCCTCTTCTCACTTTTTTACTTAGTCCTACTCATCCATCTGGTTTCAGTTGATATACAGTTCCTTAGGGCAATGTTCCTGACCTTTCTACCCCCAACTCTAGCCCCTATTTTTTTTCTCCATTGTAGCATCTTCTACTTTTTTGTATAGCACTTATCAAATGATTACTGGTCTGTATAAAGTTAACCTTCCAAGTAGTCAGCAAACCCCCAGAGGCCAGAAACTCATATCTGGTTGTTCAGTGTTAGGCACAGAGCCAGCCGAACTCAATGCATATTTTTAAAGAGAAATTTCTGCCAAGCAGCAGAAAAGCTGCTAAGTGACCTGTGAATGGGGTGTGGATTCTGGATGACTCAGAGTTTACAGTAGTTTGAGTAAAACAGTGTTGATCAGATGGATAGGACAGCCATGTGGGTACATGGGCAGGAAATTCGGTGAAGAGGCCATCCAAGGCCACAGTGAAGTAGTTTCTTTCATCAAGCAGTGCCTAGGCCTTCAGGAATATCCGGTTAGAGACCCTAAGCAGATCTCCCATGATTTCTCAGCCTCCTAGCATTCTGTTGGAAGAGTGTTTCAGAAATTGGCATGGCTTGTCTTATCTCAGAAAGTCATGAGAACTAATGTCTTGACTTTTTGCTTTTTTTTTTTTTTTGCATTGAAATAATTTTTAGTTACAATAGCAATACATGGTTAAATTTATCTTCTACAATGTTAAAACTAAAGCAGATACTCCCAATTCTGGTCCTTTACCTCTATCCTTAGGGTTAACCTCTGTTATGTGTTTGGCATGTAGCTTTACAGATCTGTTTCTTTTGTTGTTGTTGTTGTTTTTTTTTTTTTTTTTTTTTTGGTACAGGGGATTGAACCCAATGGCGCTTAACCACTGAGCCACATCCCCAGCCCTTTTTTTGTATTGTATTTAGAGACAGAGTCTCGCTGAGTTACTTAGGGTGGCTTTGAACTCACAATCCTCCTGAATCAGCTTCACGAGCCACTGGGGTTACAGGTGTGTGCTGACTGCACCCTGCCAGATCTGTTTTAAAAAATCTTATAAACCTAATGTGATGATAGGAAATAATAGTAATATTTATGTCCGCATTTCGATTTCATTTTTTTGCTTTTGAAATAATTTTGGATTTACAGAAGAGTTGCAAGATAGGACAGAAAGTTTCAGCATACCTTGCATGCAGCCTCTCCTAACGTTAACAATTTACATAATCCGCGGCTCAATGACAGAAGCTGAGAAATTAACATTGCTACAATACTATTAACTAAGCTAAACTAGACTATTCCAACTTTAACAGTTTTCTCACTAATGTTCTTTTTCTGTTCCAGGATCCCAGGATACCATATTGCATTTAGTTGTCAGGTCTCCTTCATCTCTTCATATTTGTTAGTAGGAAGAATCCAAGACAGTTTCTTAGTCTTTCCTTGGTTTCACAATCTTGACACTTTTGAAGAGTATAGGTCAGGTATTTTGTAGAATATTTTGTCAATTTGGATTTGTCTGATTTTTTTTCTTTCTTTTTTAAATTATACCTCATGTAGGATTTACTTCAAGTATGCAATATAGATGTTTTGGGGCTGGGGAGAGAGCTCAGTTGGTGGAGTGCGTGCCTTGCAAGCACAAGGCCCTGAGTTCAAATCCCCAGCACCGCCAAAAAAAAAAAAAAAAAGAAAAAAAAATCTCAATATCGATGTTTTAGGTAATTGTTTTTTTTGTTTGTTTGTTTTTTTTTTTGCGGTGCTGGGGATTGAACCCAGGGCCTTGTGCAGTGCTGGGGATTAAACCCAGGGCTTTGTGCTTGAGAGGCAAGCACTCTACCACTGAGTTATCTCCCCAGCCCTCATAATTGTTTTTTGACACGGGTATTGAATCCTGGGGCGCTTAACCACTGAGCTGCATCCCCAGCCCTTTTTATGTTTTATTTTGACATAAGGTTTCACTAAGTTGCTTAGGATCTTGCTAAATTGCTGAGGCTGGCTTTGAACTCATGATTCTCCCTGCCTCAACCTCCTGAGCCTCTGTTTTTATGTAAGTTTTATTGGTGCATTATAATTATACACAATAGTGACTTTCATTGTTACATATGTATGCATGTCACATAAATTTGGTCAATGTTCAATTGTTTCATAGTTTTTTCTTTTTTTTTATTAAAATCTTTATTTTTACAGACTGCATTTTGATTCATTGTACACAAATGGAGAACAACTTTTCATTTCCATGGTTGTACATAATGTAGATTCACACCATTCATGTAATCATACATATACGTAGGGTAATACTGGCTGTTTCGTTCTACTGTCTTTTTGTCCTCCACCCCCTTCCATCCCATTTTCCTCTACACCATCCAAAGTTCCTTCATTCTTCTGATAGTTTTTTCTTGATAAGCTTGAAAATTTATATTTGGGGGAAGGATTTAAAAATATATATGATATTATATGCCATATGTAGCAATACTATATGTATTCTTCTGTAACTTGCTATTTTCATTCATAATATAAAATTGAAATTTTCTTTGTTGATACATATAGATTGAGGTCAATTAAGTTCTCTACAGAATTCCATTATATGAGTATTCTCCATTTCATTAGCCATTCTGCTGTTGGTGGGCACTGAGAATGATTTCCAAATTTTCTTCCTTGATTGTCCTATACACATCTCTATGTGCACATGGAATTATGGTAGATAACCAGTGGTAGGTAGCATTGCTGACTTAGCAGGTATTCCATTGCCCTCTGAAGTGGCTGTGCCAGTTTATATGCTTTGATGTTACAAAGTTTGAAAATTGTTGCCAGTGTCAATTTTATTTATAATTTCTATGATTATTAGTGAGATTGAGCATCTTTGTGTGTGTGTGTGTGTGTGTGTGTGTGTGTGGTGTGTTTGGCAGTTCATATTTCCTTTTCTGTGAACTATTAATATACTTGACTCACTTTTCTGCTGTTTTTTTTTTCTTATATTCCAGACACAAAGGGTTTGTCTGTTTTATGTACTGCAAATGTTTTCTGCTAGTCTGTTATCTTTTAATTTTGTTTCCAATTTTTCAATTTATTTCATCTCTTTTTTGTGTGTGTGTGTGTGTGTGTGTGTGCTGGGGATTCAAGCTAGGTCTTCACACATGCCAGGCAAGTGCCCTACTCATCTCTCTGATTTTTTAAAAAAAAAAATTTTTCTGAAAATTTTCAGGAACAGAGTTCTTGATTATAAAAATAACACAGTGTAAAAGATTAAAGAAGAAAACAAGAAGAAAACATCTCAAGTCTTTTTTTTTTGTACCACGGATTAAACCCAGGGGCATTTAACCATTAAGCCACATTCCCAGCTTTTTTTTTTTTTTTTTTTGGTTGTTGATGGACCTTCATTTTATTTATCTATATGCGGTGCTGAGAATCAAACCCAGTGCCTCACACATGCTAGGCAAGCACTCCACCACTGAGCCACATCCCCAGCCCCCTCCTAGCCTTTTTAAAAGCATTTTTAAAAATTATGAGACAGGATCTTCCCAAGTTGCTTAGAGCCTCTCTAAGTTTTGGTGGCTGCTTTGAACTTGTGATCTCTTGCCTCAACCTCCTGAGCTGCTGGATTACAGGTGTGCACTACTGTGCCAGCTCAAGTCTTATCACTGTGAGAAAACCATTGTTAAAATATCCTGCTCATATTTTCTTCTAGTCTTTTGTGTGTGTTCACATTTTTTTTTATAGTTGCAATCATACTCCATATATGTGTGTGCATGAGCAAATTCAATCAGTACCAGTCTTTTTTAAAAAAAACCTTTTAGTTGTAAATGGACACACTATCTTTTTATGTGTTTATTTAATTATTATTATTATTATTATTATTTTTTTTTTGTGGTGCTGGGGATTGAACCCAGGGCCTTGAGCATATGAGGCAAGCACTCTACCAACTGAGCTACATCCCCAGCCCCTGTGCTTATTTTTATGTGGCGCTGTGATAGAACCCAGTGCCTCACACATGTGAGGCAAGTGCTTTACCACTGAGCTACAGACCCAGTCCAGTACCACCAGTCTTTAGACACAAACCCTGGCCTTTTAAAAAGACTTTTAAACTTGGTTTAAAGATGGTGTTAAGCTAACTTCCATCTTCCCCATTCCCTTTTCTCCCATATCCTGAAAAATCTAGTAGGCAAGAGGCCAAAGTCCCTGACCTGAACTGAATGAAGTTGGCTCAAAAACAAGGAGGAGATAGAAATGCTGGAGTAAAGTACTTATTAGAAAGACTTGCGGGGGCCGGGGCTACAGCTCAGTTGGTAGAGTGCTTGCCTTGGGTTCAATCCCCAGCACCGCAAAAAAAAAAAAAAAAAAAAAAAAAGAAAGACTTGGAAGGCTGGGTGTAGTGATGCATGCCTGTAATCTCAGCTACTCAGGAGCCTGGAGGCAGGGGAAGTGAAAGTTTGAGGCCAGCCTGGGAACTTATCAAGACCCCGTCTCAAAATAAAATATAAAAAGGGCTGGGAGTGTAACTCAGTGGTAAAACATCCCTGGGTTCAATTCCCAGTACCAAAACAACAACAACAACAAAACTTGGAGGTTTAAGTTGACTGAAAGTTATTTTTCCCCACCAAAAAAAGAAGTGAAGACCTCGGACACAAAGTCCAAGAGAAACACTACTCACAATAGACCGAATTAAAGGACTGCAGTGTTCTGAAAGGGTCTTCTTGCCTGTGGCAAGGTGGTGGTGCTGGGATGTCAATATATAACAACTACCATTCATTGAATGCTTACTATGTGCCAGAAGGTTTCACCTATATTATTTAATCCTGTCAATAATGCTAACTGTCCCTGCATACAGATGAGGGCACTGGATGTAGTGAGGTATCTTACTCAAGGTCATACAGTTTGTAGGTGGTGAAACTGGGTTTGGATCAGTTCTGATAAATTCCAAAAGCCGGTGTTTTTTAGTCATCAAGGGGATTCAAACGTGCTACAGGGGTATGACCAGAGGAGCCTTCAGGCTCATTCGAGTAAAAGGTACTGTGACTGGGAAGAAGGACGCTCTTTCCCTCTAAGGGAAAGCCTCGTGGGAGAGGAGGCGAGATGCCCACAGTAGAGAGAGTAGCCCGGGCCCTGCAGAGGGACGGGGATAGAATACCAAGGGATGGGGACCTATAGGAGACAGAAGGGTAGTCAACCTGCGTCACCCCACAGCTGGGCAACAACCAGTATTCTGTCGTTTGAAGATCCCCAGAGGCGCGTGAGCGGCAAACCACTGGCCAGATCGCGGCTCGCGTCCGGCGTCCAGTAGCAAGGCCAGGGAGCGTCGCCAACGCTGGGTTCTGCGGCGGAGTCGGGGGACGGAATAGCGCTCCGGTCCCTGGCCGGGCGCGAGCTGGGGGCGGTGCTGGGGCGGCGGGGGCGGGGAGGGCGCGCGCCAAGGCGGCTGCGGCAGTTGCGCGCTGGGATTGCAGCCGTGCGGCGGGGCCGGTGAGTGCCGCGGGAGCCGCGGGCGGGAGGGGAAGGAGCGGGCGGGCAGGCGAGGGAGGGAGGGAAGGAAAGAGGGTGCGCGGTCGAGCACGCGACCCCCGGGGCAGGGGCCGCCGCCTGCCACTGTTTCCAGCTGCGGCGGCCCCTTCAGACCCCTCCTCAGGCCGAGCCCCTGCCCCGCGCGCCCGCGGAGCCCGCGCCGGGGTCCCTGCACGCCCCCTGCCCAGGCCGCTCCCGCCCCCGCCCCACCGCAGCCCCTTCCCGGGTGCCGCGGCGACGCCCCCGGCCCACGTCACGCTCGCGCCATTGTTTCCCGACGTCGTCTCGCTAGGACCCCGCCTCGCCTTGGCTGCGTTTCGTCCCCACTTTGGCACGCTAGAGGCAGTCCCGGTCCCGCTTCGGGAGACACCCTCTACCCGCTCTGCCTGTTTTTTCCGGCCGACGCGGGCGCCCCCGAGGCCAGCCCTTCCGCCCCTCCCACGCCCCCTCGGCCGCCCGGGAGGACCTGGCGGGCCCCGCGGTGGGCTGCAGCTTGGCAGCGTCTTAGCGAGAGCCTGAGACGCTGCCAACTTGATGGCCCACACGCCGGTTTTGTCGTGTGCCGCACTTCCTGGAAAGCTCACCTCGGGTTGTAAGCCGCCTCAGAAAGACGTGCTCGTTCTCCCGGACGGCTCCCAGTCGCGGGGTCCGCCGCCGGGGGCCGCCGGTGCCTTTCCTTTTGCCCGGATCCCCGACGCCGGGGAGAGGGCGGGCGAGAGGCGGATGTGAGGCTCGTTGTAAGAATTATGATTTGGGGGGTCGTCTTTGGGAGGCCGCAGCTTTTAAAAGCTGTGGGTAGAGCTTGGTGTGGGATTTGTTTTCCGGTGCGTTCAGTTTTACGGCCGTTATGTGTGAGGGCTGTGCCCCGAAGTGCGGTGCTCTGAAATGACTAGTCACCATTCCAGCGTTGTGGGGTGCGCGCGCACCCGGATGCGGGCAGATTTCCCATATTTGTCTCCTAACATCGATAGACTCTACATTTTTTCCTCTTAAGGATGCACACTCTGCTCACCGGGATGTGAAGGGGAGAATATTGAAACATTGCCATTTGCCAAAAAGACTTAATCAGTGTAGGGCAGGCTTCAGGTCTTTCAAATATTTACCCTGGTACTTCTCAATAGTGATTAACTGTTTATCCAGACGAAGACATCCAGACTTGAAAAGGTTAAGTTCAAGAAGACATAACTAGTTATTAAAATTAGAACTGCACATGCTGTGTCGATACTAGCAGACGTACTATTTAAAAAATTTTTAGATGTTGATAGACCTTTATTCATTTATATGTGGTGCTGAGAATCAAACCCAGTGCCTCACAACCCCATCCCCAGACATAATCTTCCTTAAGTGCCTTTCTTTTACACTATAAACCAGTACATTTCAGCAGCATAGGTTGCTGCCTTACTCTATATAACCTAGAATTTAGGTTTTAGAATTTAGTGACCAACTAATCTTCAAAATAAGGGGACCAAAGGTGTTCTGCTAGATTCCATTCAGTTCCAAGATTGAATGACAGTTCATGAAAACCGGTCAATTACAAGTTTCCAGAAGTTTACACTTGCCAGAAGACTTAAAATAGGTATTTACTTATAGTACCTACTAGCCTTTAGTAGAAGATACTAGATCTTCCTAAAAAAGCCAGATTAGCTTGTTGCGATGGTTGAGGCCTGAATTCCAGCGACTTGGAAGGCTGAGGCAGGAGGATCCTAAATTCCATGCCTTGGCAATTTAGTCTCAAAAAAAAAAGGGCTTGGGGTTGTAGCCTCAGGGGTAGAACGCTCCAGGGTTCAAGCCTCAGTTGGGGGGGCGGGGAGTCAATTACAATGAATGTTAAGAGGAGTGGTGTTTATTAATGTTTCTAGGCTATTTCTACCGTTTTATGGGAAAAATACACAATATGTTTTTTAAAAAGTGTGGGCTATGGATGTGTCTCCCTGGTGGAGCATTTGCCAAGCTTGTGCAAGGCCCTGGGTTCAAACCACAACAGTCTTATTGTTTAGCTCTCTTACCCAAAATGCATAATGAAATAGTAAAAACTCCACAACTTTAGCATGTTATTTATGACCATGCATCTTTTAAATTTTTACATAAACATTGGTTTTTATTAATGATAATAGTTGTGTACAAACTGTTTTGAATTTTGCATTTACATTTCTGGGATGTCCACATGACTGGAGAGCTCATTTTCATTCATAGAAGCTTTGTAACATGACTTTATAAAAGCATAATAGTCAACAATGCTGGCACACAGACTTCGAGAAAATTTTTGTTGAATGAATGATGTATTGAACTTTGGAGACAGCTACTCACATAAAGTGTTAAATAGCATAAGGCATTTGTTTAAGTGACATGTGAGCAGTAATGACAGGCATACTTAATACTTTGAGCCAGGAGATAGCATTGAATGTTCAGGGGCCTGGATTTTGTATCTGGGTTTGAGATCTGCTGCCACTTAGCATCCATGAGACCTTGGAGAACTTAACCATAGAGAGTCTCACTCATTTTCTTCACTTAAAAAAGGGGAAAATAGGATAAAATTCACAGGATTATATGGATTAAAATAGAATAATTCCATTGAAAAAATATTGGCAAACATTAAATTCTCAGTAAATGTCAGATATTACTATTTTTGTTCAGATTGGAGAGAGATTGTAGGTTGGTGGGATCAGGGAAAACAAAACAAAGGTGACGTGGAGGCTATGAGTATGCCAAAGTGGTATGTAAAGGGTGTGAGGAATAGATTGCTTTCAGTATGAGAACGAAAAGTTCTGGTAAGCTGTTTACAATACTTAGATTCTTCTGTAGAGCAGAATGGAAATGAAACTTTATAAGTAGTGTTTCTGCTTGGTCTGGTTTTTTTATATTTAGACTTGAAGTTATTGTCTTAAGGAAGTTGGTAGCAAATTGCTATGGAGTGCTAAGGTCCCTATCACTTGACCCACTAAGTCTTCAGTGAGTTCACTAATTGAAATTTGATTGCATCCTATAATGATTGGTTGCCAAAGTTTGCAGTGGCTATTTGTGGAAAATAACTTAGCAACAACCAATAAAAATAGCAAAAAACTGGACTGGGTTGTGGCTCAGTGGTAGAGCATTTACCTAGTATGTGTGAGTTCCATCCTCAGCACCATATAAATAAGTGAATAAAATAAAGGTCCATCAACATCTAAAAAGAATATTAAAAAACAGCAAAACTGCCAGCAGAGCGGCAAAAATACCCCTTTTGTTATGGTGAAATTGATTCTGAGTAACAAATCATTTTTACCTTTGTTTCTCTTGTTTGGGAAACATTGTGAAAGAGTGTGATATAAAAGAATCTGCTTGTTAGGATCTGCTTGGAAAGAGAACTGAAATCTGGTACCTGAAATTATTGTCTTAAAAAAAAAAAAAAAGTAAGCTTGTTAGGTGTTACCATGCTTCCATTTCAAATATCCAGTAGAATATATAGTTTTAAAAGCTTTTTGTTTTAGCTTACTGGGATTTCTTAAATACTTTCATTTAAAATTTTCTTAAAATATTATGAAATATTCCAAACAAAGAGAATAATATTGTGACTGTTTACTGCATCTTCAATCCATTTCTTTTATTAAATTTTTTGTTGTTGGTACAGGGGACTGAACCCAGGGGCACTTAACATATCCCCAGCCCTTTTTTAAATATTTTATTTAGAGACAGGGTCTTGCTGAGTTCCTTGGGGCCTTTCCAAATTGCTAAGTCTAGCTTTGAACTTGGAATCTTCCTGCCTCAGCTCCTCAAGCTGCTGGGATTACACGCATATGCCACCCATGCCTGGCTCCTTTATCAAATCTTAACAGATAAGACAGACTGCCACATTTGCTGGGTGTGGTAGCACAACACTGTGATCTCAATGGCTTGGGAGGCTGAGGCAGGAGGATTGCAAACCATCCTCAGTAACTTAGTGAGGCCCTAAGTAACTCAGTGAGACCTGTCTCTAAATAAAATACAAAAAAGAGCTGGCTCAGTGGTTAAGTGTCCCTGGATTCACTCCCCAGTACCAAAAAAAAAAAAAAGTTTTTTTTAACTTTCCCATTTCATGTGGTCTCTATAAACATTACAGATACGGTGGGGCAGATGTGAATGCTTCCTGATCCTATTCCTGTTTCTTTTCCTTATTCATTCCCCTCTTGTCATCAATTATTCCCATTATGTTTTGTTTTGTTTTGTTTTTGTGGTGCTGGGGATTGAACCCAGGGCCTTGTTGTGCAAGGCATGCACTCTACCAACTGAGCTATATCCCCAGCCCTACCCATTATGTTTCATAATTTTTTTTTTGTTTTTGGTACTGAGGATTGAACCCAGGGATGCTTAACCACTGAGCCATAACTCCCCCCCCCCTCCCACCCCCGGCCTTTCTTTTTTAATTTTGAGACAAGGCCTCAGTAAGTTACTTGGGGGCTCACTAAGTTGCTGAGACTTACTTTGAACTTATGATCTTTTGCCTCAGCCTCCTGAGTTGCTGGGATTAGAGGCGTGCTCCATGGTGCCCAGCTATACTTTTATTAACATGTATATATCTATAAAAGTGCATATACTCTTGTTTATTATATTACATGATTCTGCAACTTTTTTTTTTTTCAGCTTTTTTTTTTCTTGCAGTGCTGTGGATAGAATCCAGGGCCTTGCTAGTGCTAGGCAGGTGTCTTGTCACTGAGCTACCCCCAGATCCAACCTTTTTTTGTGTGTGTATGTGGTGGTTGAATTCAGGGTCTTAAGCATGCTAGGCAAGTTCTCTACCACTGAGCTGTACCATCTCAGTTTTTAATTTTTTATTTTGTGACAGGGTCTCATTTGGTTGTCCAGGCTGGCCTCAAACTTGGAATCTTCTGCCTCAGCCTCCTGAGTCACTGGGTTTACAGACATGTACCACCAGGCCCAGTTCAACATCGTTTTTTGATGATGTGTCTTTAGTTCATTTCAGTTGCTGTGTTATATTCCATCATTGAATAAGGCACTGTTATGGATATTTAATTTATATGTTTCTGACTTTTTGCTAGTATTGATAACATAATAGACATTCTTGGATATGTAATCTTGTTTCTATGTTAGAAAATTCCAAACTTGAGAAATTCTTAGGTTGTAGGTAGGGGATGAGTCTCTTCAACTGCTATAGCACATAGTTCTAGGAATCAAACTCGGCCTGGCATACCCTAGGCAGGTGCTCCTACTGCTGAGCTACACTCCCAGCCACCACTGCCCACCACCTTTTTTAAAGGAATCTTTACTAACAGTGCAAAGTATTATATATTAACTGAATGTAAAAATTGTGCAGCTTTGTAACTATGTTTTTGAAAGATCTAAGTTTAGTAATAGTTTTAAGATGTTGATAGCCCAACCTTTTTTTTTCTTTTAAAAAATATTTTTAGTTGTAGATGAACACAATAACTTTATTTTGTTTATTTAGTTTTTTTTTTATGTGGCGCTAGGGATCAAACCTAGTACCTCACATGTTCTAGGCACTCTACTACTAAGCCACAACCCCTGCCTCATAGCCCAACCTTTTAAAATGTTTCCTTTGCATACTCTCTTTCTTCTGTGTGTCAGTAATCATATTATTATTGAAGGTTTGGTATTCTTCAAAACATTCAGTTAGAAGTAACCTTATTGCTGATGTAGAACAAATATATAGCATTCTATGTGGCAAATGTAAGGAAATTCTATCAGTAGCAGAGGAACATAAGAAAACTTAGGTCTTTTTGTGTGTTTTCAAAACTTTAGGAACAGATGAAATAAATTTGTGTTTTCTAGTTAGAGTTTTAGACTATAGATAGGAACATGTTGTTGCTTGAAGAAGAAAGACATTGTCAGGTGATGTGTACTGCATTTTTTTACTTGACAAGATCTGTTAGCCCTGTTATTTTCCACCAGAGAACAGGGAATCTTTTGTTTTAAGGCCCAATATTGAAAGGTTAGCAAAATATTATTACATTAATCCAGCCAAGAATCTTTGTGTGTGTGTGTGTGTGTGTGTGTGTGTGTTACTACAGATTGAACCCAGGGCCTGGAGAATGCTAAGCAAGTTTTCTGCCTCTGAGCTACACTCTCAGCCTTTTTTAAGTTTTATTTTGAGACAAGGCTTATGAAGTTGACCAGGCTGACTTTGAATTTATAGTCCTTCTGCCACAGCTTTCTGGGTAGCTGGAATGATAGGCATGTGCCATTGTGCCCAGTCTCAAACCAAGAGCAGGGTTTCACAAAGATTTATTTAGAGCATTAAAAGGAATTTGTGTCATATTTTTGCATTTTCAGGCTTACACAGAAATTAGCTTCTGAGCCTGATGTGATGGTGCGCACCTGTAAATCCAGTAACTCCAGAGACTGAGGCAGGAGGATCACAAGTTTCAGACCAGCCTCAGTAACATAGTGGTTGGAGACTTAGCTCAGTGGTAAAGCACCCTTGGGTTTACTCTCCAGTAACAAAAAAACAAAAAATAAGCTTCTGAAAAGCAAAGGACTCTAAGTCAATTATTTCTGTATGTATCAAGTTTACTGTGCAAGATGCTGGGAATAGAACAGCAAATAAAACTGTCCTCATAGGGTGTACATTTTAGGGAGAAGAACCGACTAAATGCAAACTGTCAAAATGTATATGTCTTCAGGGGAGGGAAGAATAGAAGTTCATTGGATTAGACAAAGGGAAATGAAGGGAGAGGGAGTATGGGACTAGGAAAGACAGTAGGGTGAATCATACATAATTTTCCTATGTTCATATATGACTACACAACCATTGTAAGGCCACATCATGTACAACCACAAAAATGGGAAGTTATACTCCCTGTATGTATAATATGTCAAAATAAATTCTACTGTCATATCTAACTAAAAAGAAATAATTTAAAATGTATTATGTCTGGAAGTGATATATGCAAAAAATAATAAATCAGGGAAAGTGAATGATATACATGGATAGGTAAGTAAGTGTGGTTTTATTTGTTGAAATTTGTTAGCCATCACTGGTGTGCAAGCTGCGTGTAGGCCTTTGATGAAATGTATAGTACAACTTGGGACAAATGATTTAAACTCCAAAAATAATGAAATGAAGAAAATGGGAAAAAAGCTGTTAGATACAATGCAAGCACAACACAGGCTCTCAGTCTTTTCTGGAAAAATTTACATTACTTCATTTTAAAATATATATGTTTTTGGAACCAGGTATTGAATTCAGGGGCACTCAATCACTGAATCACATCCCCAGCCCTTTTAGTATTTTATTTAGAGACAGGATCTCACTAAATTGCTTAGGGCCTTGCTAAGTTGCTCAGGCTGGCTTTGAACTTGTGATCTTCCTGTCAGCCTCCTAAGCTGCTAGGATTACAGGTGTGCGACATTGCAATCCAGCTTAAAATATTTTGTGTGTATTTCCTTCCATATGTTACTTTTGTGATTAGAACACAAAAATAATTTAAAAGCTGTAGTTCAGAGCTGGGTGGAGTAGGTATACTTGTAGCCCTAGCTACTCTGGAGACTGAAGCAAGAGGTTTTGAGCCTGGGAGTTAGAGGCCAACCTGACAGTATAGTAAGACCTAGTCTCAAAAATAAACTATAGTTTATTTCAAAATGCTGTTCTTTGGGTTATAGGTAACACTGTTAACTACAGAAATGAGTTTTTCAGCAATGTCGGTAAAGTAGCATCTGAGTTCTTTTTATGTGTGTAACCCAGGGTTGCTTTACCATTAGGCTACATCCTCAGACCTCTTTATTTTTTAAAAGCAATTTGGGGGGGGGGTGGTACCAGGAAGTGAACTCAGGTACACTTGACTACTGAGGCACATCCCCAGCCCTATTTTGTATTTTATTTAGAGACAGAGTCTCACTGAGTTGCTTAGCGCCTTGCTTTTGCTAAGGCTGCTTTGAACTTGCAGCCTCCTGTCTCAGCCTCCTGAGCAGCTGGGATTACAGGTGTGTGCCACCATGGGCTCCCAGACCTTTTTATTTTGAGACACTAAGTTGCTGAGACTACAGAGTGGGAGAAAATCTTTTCCATACACACTTCAGACAGTGCACTCATCTCCAAAGTTTATAAAGAACTTAAAAAACTTTATACCCAAAATACAAAGAACCCAATCAATAAATTGGCTAAGGAAATGGGTAGACACTTCACAGAAGAAGATATACACTAAGTTGCTGAAACTGGCTTGGAAGTCCCCAGCCTCAGCCCCCCTGGTAACTGGGATTATAGGTGTACAGCACTGCACCTGGCAGACTTTCTTCTTTTTAAGGGAATAGTATTTGTTGGTTTGTGGTTGTGTTACAGAGCCGACCCTTAACTACAATGTAATGATAAAACCAACTGTGTAACCGTTACATATTCTTTTTTTTCCCCCTAGTATGCCATTCATATTCATGTTTTTTTTTATTAAAATATTTTTTATTTTTACGGACACATTTTGATTCATTGTACACAAATGGGATACAATTTTTCATTTCTGTGATTGTACACAATGTAGAATCACACATTCATGTAATCATACTATATATAGGATAACATTGTTTCATTCTACTCTCTGTCTCCCACTCGCTCCCACCCCATTTTCCTCTACGCCATCCAAAGTTCATTCTTTTCTTCCCTGCGTCACCCCCCCTCGTTATATATTGTCATGCACTTATCAGAGAAAACATTCAGCCTTTGGTTTTTTGGGCTTGGCCTGTTTCACTTAGAATGATATTTTCCAGCTTCATCCATTTACCAGCAAATGCCATAATTTTATTTTTCTTTATGGCTGAGTAATATTCCATTGTGTATATATACCACAGTTTATCCATTCTTCAATTGAAGGGCATCTAGGATGGTTCTACAATCTAGCTATTGTAAATTAAGCTGCTATGAACATTGATGTGGCTGTATCATTGTAGTATGCTGATTTTAAGTCCTTTGGGTATAAACTGAGGAGAGGTATAACTGGGTCAAATGGTGGGTCCATTCCAAGTTTTCTGAGGAATCTCATACTGCTTTTCAGAGTGGCTGCACCAATTTGCCATGTATGAGTGTGCCTTTTCCCCCACATCCACGTCAACACTTATTATTGCTTGTGTTCTTGGTAATAGTCATTCTAATTGGAATTAGATGAAATCTTAGGGTGGTTTTTTTTTTTGGGTGGTGGGGATCGAACCCAGGGCCTTGTGCTTGCAAGGCAAGCACTCTACCGACTGAGCTATCTCCCCAGCCCCTTAGGGTGGTTTTATTTTGCATTTCTCTAATTACTTACGGATGATGAGCACTTTTTCATATATTTGTTGATCACCTGTATATCTTCTTCTCTGAAGTGTCTGCCCATTTCCTTAGCCCGTTTATTGATTGAGTTCTTTGTATTTTGGGTGTAGAGTTTTTTAAGTTCTTTATAAACTTTGGAGATGAGTGCTCTGACTGAAATGTGTATGGAAAAGATTTTCTCCCACTCTGTAGGCTCTCTTTTCACATTATTAATTGTTTCCTGTGCTGAGAAAAAACTTTTTAGTTTGAATCTATCCCATTTATTGATTCTTGCTTTTATTTCTTGCGCTATGGGGATCTTGTTAAGGAAGTCTGATCCTAAGCTAACGTGATGGAGATTTGGGCCTACTTTTTCTTCTATTTGATGAAGGGTCTCAGGTCTAATTTCTAGATCCTTGATCCCTTTTGAGTTGAGTTTTGTACAGGGTGAGAGATAGGGGTTTAATTTCATTTTACTGCATATGGATTTCCAGTTTTCCCAGCACCAGTTTTTGGAACAGGCTATCTTTTCTCCATTGTAAGTTTTTGGCACCTTTGTCTAGTATGAGGTTACTGTACTTATGTGGTTATGTCTCCGTGTCTTCTGTCCTCTACCATTGATCTACCTGTCTATTTTGGTGCCAGTACCATGCTGTTTTTGTTACTATTACTATAGAGTTTAAGATCTGGTATAGTGATAGCTCCTGCATTACTCTTCCTGCCCAGGATTGCTTTGGCTATTCTGGGTCTTTTGTTCTTCCAGATGAATTTCATGATTGCTTTTTCTGTTTCTATGAGAAATGTCATAGGGATTTAATTGGAATTGCATTAAATCTGTATAGTGCCTTTGGAAGTATGGCCATTCTGATAATGTTAATTCTGCCTATCCAAGAACATGGGAGCTCTTTCAATCTTTTAAGGTCTTCCTCAATTTCCCTTTTTTTTTTTTTTGCAGCACTGGGGATCGAACTCAGGGCCTTGTGCTTGCGAGGCAAGCGCTCTACCAGCTGAGCTATCTCCCCAGCCTCCTCAATTTCTTGCTTCAATGTTTTGTAGTTTTCATTGAGATCTTTCACCGCTTTGGTTAGGTTGATTCCCAAGTATATTATTTTTTTTGAGGCTATTGCAAATGGAGTTGTTTTTCTCATTTCCCTTTCAGATGTTTCATTTATGTATAAAAATGCTTTAGATTTATGTGTGTTGATTTTATATCCTATTTTGCTGAATTCATTTATGAGGTCTAGAAGTTTTCTGGAGTAGTTTTTTGGATCCTCTAAATAGAGAATCATGTCATCAGCAGATATTGACAGCTTGAGTGCCTCTTTTTCTATTCGTATCCCTTTAATTTCTTTGGTCTGTCTAATTGCCCTGGCTAGTATTTCAAGTACAATGTTGAATAGAAGTGGTGAAAGAGGGCATCCCTGTCTTGTTCCTGTTTTAAAGGGAATGCTTTCATTTTTTTCTCCATTAAGAATGATGTTGGCCATGGGCTTAGCATCAGTAGCCTTTACAATGTTTAGGTATGTTCCTATCCCTATTTTTTCTAGTGTTTTGAGCACGAAGGGGTGTTGTATTTTGTTGAACGCTTTTTCTGTGTCAATTGAAATAACTATATGATTCTTTCCTTAAGTCTATTGACATGATGGGTTACATTTATTGATTTATGGATATCGAACAAACCTTGCATTCCTGGGATGAACCCCACTTGATCATGGTGCACTATCTTCTTAATATGTTTTGGATACGGTTTGCCAGTATTTTGTTAAGGATCCTTGCATCTATATTCAAGGATATTGGTCTAAAATTTTCTTTCCTTGATGTGTCTTTGCCTGGTTTGGGTATGAGGGTGATATTAGCTTCATAGAATGAGTTTGGTAGGGGTCCCTCCTTTTCTGTTTCCTGGAATACTTTGAGAAGTATTGGAATGAGTACTTCTTTGAAGGTCTTGTAGAACTCAGCTGAGAATCCATCTGGTCCTGGGCTTTTGTTGGTTGGTAGGCTTTTGATGCCGCCTTCTATTTCATTGCTTGAGATTGATCTGTTTAAATTGTGTATGTCTTCCTGGTTCATTTTGGGAGGATCATATGTCTCTAGAAATTTGTCGATGTCTTCGATATTTTTTATTTTGTCAGAATATAGATTTTCAGAGTAGCTTCTCGTTATGTATTTCAGTGGTGTCTGACGTGATATTTCCTTTTTCATCACAGATTTTAGTAATTTGAGTTTTCTCTCTCCTTCTCTTTGTTAGTGTGGCTAAGGGTTTGTCTATTTTGTTTACTTTTTCAAAGAACCAACCTTGTCAATTTTTTGAATTTTCTTTTGTGTCAATTTCATTGATTTTAGCTCTGATTTTAATTATTTCCTGTCTTCTACTACTTTTGCTGTTATCTGTTCTTTTTCTTGGGCTTTGAGCTGTAATGTTAGGTCATTTAATTGTTGACTTTTCTTTTCTGGAATGCGCTCCATGCAATGAATTTTCCTCTTAGTACTAATTTCATAGTGTCCCAGAGATTTTGATATGTTGTATCATCATTCTCATTTACCTCTAAGAATTTTTTTTATCTCCTTCCTGATGTTTTCTGTTATCCATGCTTCATTCAATAGCATATTATTTAGTCTCCAGGTGTTGGAGTAATTTCTGTCATTATTTTGTCATTGATTTCTAATTTCATTCCATTACAGTCTGATAGAACACAAAGCAGTACCTCTATTTTTTTGCATTTACTCAGGTCTGCTTTGTGGCATAACATATGATCTATTTTCGAGAAGGTTCCATGTGCTGCTGAGAAGAAAGTGAATTTGCTCATTGACGGATGGAATATTCTATTAAGTCTGAGTTATTGGTTGTGTTATTGAGTTCTATGGTCTCTTTGTTTAGTTTTTGTTTGGAAGATCTATCCAGTGGTGACATGGGTTGTGTTAAAGTCACCCAGAATTATTGTGTTGTGGTCTATTTGATTCCTGGAATTAAGAAAGATTTGTTTGATTGTACATGGATGCACTGTTGTTTGGGGCATAAATATTATGGTCATTATGTCCTTCCTGATTTATGGTTCCCTTAAGCAGTATGAAATGTCCTTCTTTATCCTTCTGACTAACTTTGGCTTGAAGTTCACTTTATCTGAAATAAGGATGGAAACCCCCGCTTTTTTTACTGAGTTCGTGTGCGTGGTAGGTTTTTTTCCCATCCTTTCACCTTTAGTCTGTGGATGTCTTTTTTCTATGAGATGAGTCTCTTGAAGGCAGCATATTGTTGGGTCTTCTTTTTAATCCATTCTGCCAGTCTATGTCTTTTGATTGATGAGTTTAGGCCATTAACGTTTGGGGTTATTATTGAGATATGATTCGTATTCCCAGTCATTGGGCTTATTTTTGGTTTTTAAGTTGGCTTGGTTTCTCCTTTGAGTGGTTTTTTCTCTAAGGTAGTTCCTCCCTTTGCTGACTTACATTGTTTTCATTTCCTCCTCGTGAATATTTTGTTGAGAACATTCTGTAGTGCAGGCTTTCTATTTGTAAATTCTTTTAACTTTGGTTTATCATGGAAGGATTTTATTTCATCTTCAAATCTGAAGGTTAGTTTTGCTTAGTATAGGATTCTTGGTTGGTAACCATGTTCTTTCAGAGCTTGAAATGTGTTCTAGGCCCTTCTTAGCTTTTCGAGTCTGGGTTGAGAAGTCAACTGCTATCGTATTGGTCTCCCCCTATATGTAATCTGATGCTTTTCTCTCGCGGCCTTCAAAATCCTATCTTTATTTTGAATGTTAGGCATTTTCATTATAATGTGCCTTGGTGTGGATCTGTTGTGATTTTGTGCATTTGGTGTTCTGTAAGCTTCTTGTATTTGATTTTCCATTTCATTCTTTAGGTTTGGGAAATTTTCTGATATTATTTCATTGAACAGGTTGTTCATTCCTTTGGTTTGTATCTCTGTGCCTTCCTCAATCCCAATAATTCTTAAATTTGGTCTTTTCATGATGTCCCATAGTTCTTGGAGATTCCGTTCATGATTTCTACCATCTTCTCTGTTTGGGCAACTGTACTTTCAAGATTAAATATTTTGTCTTCATTGTCTGAGGTTCTGTCTTCCAAGTGGTCTAGTCTTTTGGTGATGCTTTCCATTGCGTTTTTTATTTGGGTTATTTTTTCCTTTATTTCAAGGATTTTCTGTTTGTTTTTTTTTTTTTTTTGGAGAATCTCTATTTCTTTGTTGAAATGATCTTTTGCTTCCTGCAGTTGCTCTTTCAACTGCTTATTGGTATGATCATTCATTGCCTGCATTTGCTCTCTTATCTCATCCTTTACTTCATGAATCATTTTCATTATGTATAATCTGAAGTCCTTTTCTGACCTTTCTTCTATCATACTGTTACTGGATTCTATTAATATAGAATCTAGATTTATTTGGATCATTTTTCTTCCCTTGTTTTTTCATGTTGTTCGTGTATCTTCCCCTCTAGCAGTGCAGATCTGGGGTATTACAGTTTCCCCCCTATAGGTTTATAGTGACCCTATAGGTTTCCAAAACCTGTTCTTTAAGGGGGAGATCAATATTAGCAGTGCCCAGTTCAGACAGTATGCAACCCAAACCAAATAGCCCCATGAGGATGTTAAAAATATTGTCATAATAAACAGAATGAGTTCAATTATTATCTTCAATATAACAAATAGATTTGCAATAATGTCTACAGTTTCTAATGGAGGAGAAAGAGGATGTGAAAGGGTATAGGATGTAGCTGTTAATTGGATAAGAAAAGAATATATAGAAGTTCTAGATCATAGAAAGAGTGAGAGTGAAATCAAAAGAAGTTGGTTGTTAGCATGGGGAAAGGGAGAAAGGGACTCTGAGGGAACAGGTAACAAAAGGAAAAGAATGTGAGAAAAGTAAAGAAATAAAAACTTAAAATTTTTCAATAAGGAGAAAAAAGAAAATCTGTACTATAACAGTCATATAGTATTCAAACCTCCCAGTCTTCAGTAGCCTGATGTATGAGAGGTACCTGACAATGAGCTTCCAGTCTCCAGCAGGCGTCTCAGGATGGAATTTGACCCACCTAAAGATGGGAGTTTACAGCTTTCAGGATTTTCCAAGATGGTGCTCTGGCTTCCAAATGTGTTGGCAAATGGGGAGCTGCAGATGGAGTGTGGGTGTGGTCTACTGTAGGTCCTGGAGGCTGGGTATTGTTGGTCTGATTGTGAGATCCTGGAGGTGGGATACAATCAGTCGGTCTGGGGGTCCTGGTGGCGGGGAGTCAGGCAATGTGAGGGCCCCAGAGGCAGGAGTGATTGGTTGGGCTTGAGGGATCTTGGAGATGGGGCTCAATCAGTCCAGCCAGGGGTCCTGCAAGTCCTGGCTGTTTGTCTCAAAATGGCGGCAGCCACTTGTAACCAAAATCTGCATGTACTGTGACAGTGAACTTCCAGGCAACAGCAGGCAGCTGGTGTTCCACCAGTGTCTGTGGTCAGTCTGCCTGGACTGCTGTCGGATGAATCGGGAAGTAACACCTCGGGCACGGGGTGATGGGTAGGTGAAAGGCAGGCGATGGACAGGCAAGGGCAGACAAATTTGCGGATGGTAGGCGCCAGATAGTGAGCAGTCAAGAAACAAATATCTATGCTTAAAACCTGAGTTATCTATTCTTGGTTTTACTTATCTGTCAAGGAGTAGGGTTATCAAGAGGTATGTATAAAATGAGTCTTAGAACAAAATGAAGCATTTTCATAGAAAATGGAGAGTATGGCATACTTTCTTTTTCCATAAAGCTAACCACTTTAGTATTAATGCAATAAAAATTGTACTTATGAAGACCAAAATAAATTTCAGGTTAGTTAGGAGAAAATTTGAAGAAATTTTTTAAAATTATTTTTTTCCATTTAAGTTATAGAGTAGTGTTCTTAGAATGAGAATGGTTGACTATAAAACTTAAAAATTTTGAGTTGGAGTTGTGGCTCAGTGGTAGAGCTCTCCCTAGCATGTGTGAGGCACTGAGTTCAATTCTCAGCACCACACATAAATAATTAAATAAAGGTCCATCAACAACTAAAATATATATATATATATATTAAAAAAAAGTAAAATTTCAAGCTTTGGGCTGTGGCTGTGGTTCAGTGGTAGAGCTCTTCCCTAGCATGTGTGAGGCACTGGGTTTGATCCTCAGGACCACATTAAAAACCTAAACTAAAAAAAAAAAAAAAAAAAAAAATTCAAATTTATATTTCAAATACAAATAAAAAAATTCAAGAAAGTGATAAAATAGTGAATGTTTCCCATTTATTTACGGTTATCATGACTTATCTTGCCATATGTATTTCATTGAAAAGTGAACCAAACTGTGATGTGTTAAATACTACTCCTGATAGATCTATTCTATCTACTGTTTAAGTTGTCCCCTTCTTTCCAAGTGAATTACTGACATGGTCTGAAACACCATTTTAAAAGTCATGGTAAGGAACCTTTGCCAAAGTGTAACGGCAGCATGGACATTTTGTCTTCACATAGAATTGTCATGAAAATGTTCCACTGCTAATTTGTATATTTCTATCATTTTGGGCTTGAAGAGTATTGTACTACAATTAATTAATTAGCTAATTGATTAATGTTAAGTTTTCTAACATATTTTATTGATAAGCATGGAATTTCCTTTGTATCAGATATCAAACCAAGTATAAAATTTCTTTTGATTGTCGTTTAAAAATAGTGGTTTTATTACATGGAACCAGCAGCATTTTATTAGCACTCTAATATTCACTGCAGATTACTAACCAGGCTTATCCTATAGTTTCAGTTCTCTGCTTCCTGTTTTTAGTAGTTTGTCTTTGAGGAGGGTAATGATAATGGTGAAGGAAACTGTATATGTTTTGCCCATGAAAAAATTTTAAAGTGTGAAACTGCAATATCTTAAGCACTTGAAATTTTGTTACTCTTAAGGTACTATTGCTTTTTTTTTTTGCGGTGCTGGGGATTGAACCCAGGGCCTTGTGCTTGCGAGGCAAGCACTCTACCAACTGACACATAATGGGGGGGTTGGGAGGGGGACAAGAATGGAGGAAGGAAGGACTGTATAGAGGGAAAGAGGGGTGGGAGGGGTTGGGGGTAGGGAAAAAATAACAGAAATAATCAAACAACATTACCCTATGTCAATTTATGATTACACAAATGGTATGCCTTTACTCCATGTACAAACAGAGAAACAACATGTATCCCATTTGTTTACAATTAAAAAAAAATGCAAAAAAAAAAAAGGTACTATTGCTTTGCAGGTTTGGATATTTTGTATTGAAACCAAGAATTATTCTAACTGTATCACCACTTTATGGAAAGAACCAAATTGTGAGCTCTTAATTTAGTATTAGTTGCTGCTTTACCTTACTGAAGCAACTGTTAAGGCTGACACTATAAAAAAGTGACAAATGTAGTGTTTACCTACTTGTTGGGCCCTTCTCTTTTTTTGGTCAGACGATAAAGCATCATTTTGAACTTTATACAGTAATCCTCCCTTATGTGTATGTGTATGTGGTATGTTCTGAGACCTTTATTGCATACCTAAAACCACAGATACTGCTGAACCCTATATATACTATATTTTTCCTATACATAACTATACAAATTTAATGCCTTCCCCTCTCCTTTTTGTAGTGCTGGAGATTGGACCCAGGGTGCTTTACCACTGTGCTATATCCCCAGCCCATTTATTTATTTATTTATTTAATAAATAAATAAATAAATAAAATAAAGGGTAGTGATGTTTGCAGCAATTTGGATATGCCCAAGAGAAGCTGGAATGCTTCCTTTAAATGAAAAGGGGTAAATTTTTTTTTTTTTTTTTTTTTTTTTTAGTATTCACAAAGTATCATTATATTTATTTAAATTATTCCTAGGATTATAAGCAAGCCTTTACTTAATTTATTGTTGAGTAGGGATATACAGGAATGTAAGGTCTTAAAAATTTTGTTTGATCAATTGATAATAGAAGTACCATAGTAATAAGAAAGAATACAAATAAAAAATCTACATATATCCATTCTTCACTTTCCACTTATTGTAGTACAATTAAGAATCATACATACATGCACAAAGACAACCTATTTATAAATACACATACACTTAAATAATCCTATATATGTATGAACTATTAATTGTCCCTCATCCTGTTTTCACTTTTTTTTTTTTTTTTTTTGTTGTGCTGGGGCTTGAACTCAGGGCCTTGTGCATGCAAGGCAAGCACTCTACCAACTGAGCTATATTCCCAGCCTGTTTTCACTTTCTTTTTTTTTTATTTTAATTTATTTTTATTGTAAACAAATGGGAAACATGTTGTTTCTGTTTGTACATGGAGTAACAGCATACCATTTGCATATTCATACATTTACATAGAGTAATGATGTTTGATTCATTCCGTTATTTTTTTCCTTTCCCCCTACCCCCGTTTTCACTTTCTAAATGAATATGTTCTTCTAAAAATCTGATATAATACAAATTTATGTGTTAAATTATGAGGGTCCCCTAATTTCTGTTTGAGCATTATTTTTCAATGATCAGAAAGACTTCCTGAAAAAAGGGGAAAATTCTTGACAGTTTATTGGGACCATTAGTGGTCCCAAATAAGAATTACTTGAACTCAGGCATTGTGATAATGTGATAGTAGATCTGTGAACCAAAAAGGCTACTAAGTGACTAATAGGCAGATAGAGAAAATGGATATAAGACAGAAGGTCCTGTGTGCACCACCATGCCTGGCTATGTGAACTTTATGAAAAAAACAAGAGAACAAGTCAGGTACAGTGGTGCATGTCTATAATTCCAGTGACTAAGGAGGCTTAGGCAGGAGGATCTCAGATTTAAAGCTAGCCTGGGAAATTTTGTGAGATCCTGTTTCAAAAAAAAAAAAGCATTAGGGAATAGCTTAGGGGGCCCTGGGTCCTGGCTTCAATCTTCAGTCCTAAAAACAAAACAAAACAAAACAAAAAAACTACCTTATATATCTGTTGTATCTATAGTATCTATATATAGATATTTGAAGGTAATATCTGTGGTAATTAATATGTAGTATACCATATATATCAAATATGCTATAGTATATCAAGTTTCATTTATAATAGTCTAGCAAATAACTTTTCTCCATTATACTTGAATAAATTTTAATTAGAATTCTTTGCAAGTGCCAGTACTATAAACAGTGTCTGGAAATATTATTTCAAACCATTATAGACCTAAGTTATATATCCAAAAGATTTGAAAACTGGTAGTCAAATGCATCGTATGTACCTATAAAACCAGCTCTATTCACAATGGCCAAAAGGTGGAAGTAGTTCAAATATCCATCAGTGAATGAATGGATAAACTCAAAATTGTGATATTATGCTTACAATGAAATATTGTTCAGCCTCCAAAAGGAATAAAATATCTGATACATGATACAGTGTGGATGAACCTCAGATACATTATGTCTAGGGAAAGAAGCCACTTGCAAAAGGTTATACATTTATTGTATGATTCAGTTTGTATGAAATATCCAAAATGGTTAAATCCACAGAAACAGAACTTAGATTGATAGTTGGCAGGTACTAGGGGGAGGAACTGTTATATGGGTAAGAATTTTTACTTTGGAGTTATAGAACTATTTTGAAAGTAAAGTCAATG
Source organism: Sciurus vulgaris (assembly GCF_902686455.1). NCBI lineage: Eukaryota > Metazoa > Chordata > Mammalia > Rodentia > Sciuridae > Sciurus > Sciurus vulgaris. Next base: position 26,082,620 of record NC_136464.1, read on the forward strand.
TTCATAAAAATATACTAAGTAACACTGACTTGTTCACTTTTTTGCGGGGGGGGGGGGGGGGCGGGTAATCAGGATTTGAACCCAGGGGCACTTAACCCCTGAGCCACATCCCCAGTCTGCTTTGTATTTTATTTAGAGACAGAGTTCTGCTAAGTTGCTTGGAACCTCGCTAAATTTATCGCTGAGGCTGGCTTTGAACTTTCAATTCTCCTGCCTCAGCCTCTCAAGCTGCTGGGATTACAGGCGTGTGCCACCATGCCTGGCCTTTGTTCACTTTAAATGGTTCATTTTCTTATGTGAATTTCACCTCATTAAATTATTTTTTTTAAATACAAACTTGTTTTATTTGAAAATTAATGTCATAAATGATTTTGGCATTTTTAAAATGGGAATTAAATTATATTTCAGATGTTTTCATAAATATTGGTAATTTAATAAAATGCTATAAACTGGGATGTAGCTCAGTTGTAGATACTTGCCTACCATGTTTGAAGCTCTGGCTTTGATTCCAGCACCACATAAACAAAAAAATAAAAACACCATTTACAGATAAAAACCCCCAAAATAGAGGTGAAATCTAAGACTACTGTAGGTGTCAAATTACTTAAAATGGACACTTTGCTGCCCACCCCATTCTAGATGTTTATTCTAAGATGAAATGTTTTTTTCTTCTAGTCCTTAGGCTTTACTTTCAACTGAAAAATAATTTATATTAAAAAATATAAAAGCATGAAATAATTAGAAACATGTAAATTAGCATTCATATTTAAATTTGTGCTACCATCGATTGAGGTTAGATGTTGATTAAGAGTTGCTTTTTAACCTGTTTTCAAAACATATGTTAACCTTAGAAGATGGAAAGATCCCCCATTTTCTTGGATAGACAGAATTAATATTGTCAAAATGACCATACTACCAAAAGTGCTATACAGATTAATGCAATTCCTATCAAAATTCCAATGACATTCTTCATAGAAATAGAAATGGCAGTCATGGAATTTCATTTGGAAAATAAGAGGACCAAGAATAGCCAAAGCAATCTTCAGTGAGATAAGTAAAGGAGGAAGCATCACAATGCCGGACCTTAAATTACCCTACAGAGCTATAGAAATAAAAACAGCATGGTAGTGGCACCAAAACAGACATGAAGACTAGTGTTACAGAATAGAAGACAGAGAGACAAACCCACATAAATACAGTGATCTCATACTAGACAAATGCACCATAAGCATACATTGGAGAAAAGAGCCTCTTCAACAAATGGTGCTGGGAAAACTGGAAATCTGTATGTAACAAAATGGAATTAGACCCCCATTTCTCACCCTGCACAAAATTCAAAGTGGATCAAGGACCTAGGGATTAGGCCAGACACTTTGCACCTACTAGAAGAAAAAGTAGACCCAACTCTCCATCATGTTGGCTTGGGAACCAATTTCTTCAACAAGACTCCTAAAATGCAAGAAGTAACATCAAGAATCAATAAATGGAAGCTGGGGTTGTAGCTCATTGATAGAGTGCTTGCCTAGCATGTGTAAGACCTCTGCATTGATCCTTGGCACCATATATAAATAAATAAAGGTATTGTGTCCATCTATAACTAAATATATTTTTTAAAGACTTAATAAATGGGATGGTATCAAACTAAAAAGCTTCACAGCAAAGGAAAATATCAAGAACGTAAGACAAAGCCTATAGAATGGGAGAAAATGTTTGCCATTTGCACCTCAGAGCATTAATCTCCAGGATATATAAAGAACAAAAAAAAAAAAAAAAAAAAAAAAAAAAACCCACCAAAAAAGCCAGACAACCCAGTCAACAGTGGGCAAAAGATCTAAACAAACAGACACTTCACAGAAGAGGAAATATGATCTGTCCACAAAAATATGAAAAAATGTTCAATACACTAGCAATTAGAGAAATGCAAATAAAACTGAGATTTCATCTCAACTTCACTCAGAATGGCAGTTACCAGAAATACAAGTAACAAATGTTGGCAAGGATATAGGGAAAAAGGTACACTCGTACATTGCTGGTGGGAATGCAAATTGGTGCATCCACTCTGGAAAGCAGTGTGGAGATTCCTCAGAAAACTTGAAATGGAACCACCATTTGACACAGTTATCCCACTCCTCGGCATATACCCAAAGGACTTAAAATCAGCATACTATAGTGTGCAGCCACATCAGTGTTTATAGCAGTTCAATTCACAATAGCTAAGCTATGGAACCAACTTGAGTGTCTTTCAACAAATGAATGGGTAAAGAAAATGTGGTATATATAGAAAACGTGGTACATATACACAGGAATATTAGCCATAAAGAATGAAATTATGCATTAGCCAGTAAATGGATAAACCAATCCCCAAAAACTAAAGACCAAATTGTTCTTTCTGACATGCAAATGCTAGCACATGCTAATGGAAGTTCATTGGATTAAACAAAGGTAAATGAAGGGAAGGTAGGGGTATGGAAATAGGAAAGACAGTATGATGAACCAGACATAACTTTCCTATGGTCATATATGAATATAGGACCAGTGTAACTCCACATTAGTATAACCCACAGGAATGGGAAATTATACTCCATGTATATATGTCAAAATACAGTCCACTCTCAGGTATAACTAAAAAGAAAAAGTACAAATAAATTAGTTAAAATTATATATAATCACAGATTTGTGTTTTCAGTTCCTTTCTAAAATCTAGAATTATATTTAATGATTGCTGGTGGTCTTGTTTAATAATTTGAAAGTAATGTAAATGGATCTTTCTGGATAAAAATTACCATGTGAAATTATTTTCCTAAATTTACATAGATGAGAAGTATCAATATATTTCCCTATTTAGTATATTTTAATAGGTAATTTATTAGTCTGTTTGCAAGCTAGAGTTCTAATATATTTTAAAAATCAGGTATAAGTACACTGATGGCAGTCTTAAGTTACTAAATTGCTGATTTTCTTTTCTAGAATTCGGCATATAATTAAGGTAAAATGACAACCTCCTGGAGTGATCGGTTACAGAATGCAGCAGATATGCCTGCTAACATGGATAAGCATGCCCTGAAAAAAGTATCGGCGAGAAGCCTACCATCGGTAAGTGTTTTTTTCGGTTTAATCCTCAAAACAGCTTCATGAGGTGGGTAACTCATTATCCTCATTTTAGATGATAGAATTAATGTACAAAAACAGTAATTTACCCCAAATTATATAGCTAGTTTGTGGTTCATATACAAGTCCAGACTTAGAACTGCTTTGAACTGCCATACTGCTACTTATATCTACTAACAAAAATCGTTAAAAGAAGGTAGCGGCTAGAAAATTGAACTTATGTTAATGATTTTTTTTAAGTTCTGAGAATTGTATACAGGGCCTTGTATATGCTACGTAAGTACTGTACCTCTACACTATATTCCCATCCCTTTTTAAATTTTTAAAAATTTGAGACAGGATTTCTCTAAGTTGCCCAGGCTGGCCTTGAAGTTGCAGTTTTCCTGCCTCAGCCTTCTTAGTGTGGGCCACCATGCCTGGCCTTTTTTTTTTTTTTTTTTTTAAGATGGGTTCTTGGTGTGTTGCCCAGGCTGCCCTTGAACTCCTGAACTCTACTGATCCTCCTGCCTCAGCTTACTTAGTATCTGGAACTACAATGTGTGTGCCTTCACATCCAGCTGAAAATTAAAAAAAAAAAAAAAAAAAAATTGGTGATGAGGTACTGGGGAGTGAATCCAGGGCAGCTCAACCACTAAGCCACACCCCCAGCTCCTTTTTGTATTTTATTTAGAGACAGAATCTCACTGAGTTACTTAGGGCCTCACTAAATTGCCGAGGCTGGCTTTGAACTTTAGATCCTCCTGCCTCAGCCTCCGGTGCTGCTGGGATTATAGGTGTGCACCACCATGCCTGGCTGAAAATGAAATTCTTAATTAGGTATGTATCATGAATTGACTATAACTTTTAGACAAATTTTTAAAATTGCATCTCCTAGGTGTTGTATATTAGATTAAATGTAAGTAATTGGGTACTAGCAGAGTTTTCTTTTTTCTTGTTTTGATTTAGGATTTTAATGTTTTCTCTAAACATTAAGTTTAAATTGTATTTCCTTTTTACTTAACTCTATATAGATTGAATTTAATGTTTGCCTCTACCTAAGTCTTAAGTAGAAGTAGCTTAAAAAAAAAAAAAAGTAAGAGTTTTGGAACTGGGTAATACATTTATGTAGCATTTGTTTTTGGGCAGAAGTAGAAGTTTACAATTTTACTGAATTTATAGAATAGAAATATATGGGCCCAAGGTTGAGTGTGGTGGTGCATGCCTGTAATCCCAGCGACTCCAAGGCTGAGGCAGAAGGATTGCAGATTCAAAGCCAGCTTCAGCAACTTATCAAGGTCCTAAGCAACTTAGTGAGACCCTGTCTCAAAATGAAAAATCTAAAGGGCTGGGGATGTTGCTCAATGATTAAGCACCCCTGGATTTAATCCACAGTACCAAAAAAAGAAAAGAGAGAGAGAGAAAGATCTGGGCCCTACTAGATCCACCTGTGCGTCTCACTGCAAGAAAGCCAGAATAAGAAGAGATACTGGTATATTCCAGTGGTAAAAAGTTGCATGACTCTAGAAGTCTAAAGCAACTTATAATTACTTAACTATTTTGGGATTACAGGAAAGAAGAAATAAATATTACTTTTAAATTTTACTGGAAAAGTAATTATATGTAAGTAAGTTTTTGTAAGGACACCAAAAGAAAAAAGAAATTCCGATTCCATTCTTCCCTGTGTAGAAAAGCTAGGTCAGAATTAGGTAATATTTCATTTCAAATCAATTATTAATCAGTAAGCATTAATATTTTGAAGAAAATGTTTATTTGGAATTGTTTTATTTATTTATTTTTGGTACTGGTAATTTAACACATTGACACTTTACCACTAAGTCACATCCCAACCTTTTTTTTTTGAGGAAGAGTCTCACTAAGTTGCTTATGGCTGAGTTATTGACACTTGTCTTGAAATTGTGATTCTTCGGTCTCAGTTTCCCCAGCCACTGGATTACAGGCATGTGCCACTATGCCTGACTTGGTATTGTTTTAAAAGTTGTTTATTAATAGTTGGTTTTTAAAGTAGGCTGTTGATATTTACTTCATGGTACGTAACTTTGTAGCATTTCTCATTTGTTAGGCTACTGTTATTCCTTAAACCCTGAAAAAGCAAAAACATTTCTGGTCCTATCAAGACTCCAGATCAATGAGTGGGTATTGATTCTTTTCTGGTCTGTGACATGTTGGCATATGACATGGGAATTAAAGTGAAAAACAGCATTTACGTGTATCTGTGTAAAAAAAGACATAAACATTATGTTATATAGAGGTAGTCTATATCTTTTATTCACTTATTTCCTTAGTCTTATTCTACAAAGTATACATTTGATTAGGATGTAATATTTTTATCAGTGAAAACAAGGGCTAGAATTATGCAATGAAGAGGGATCACCTAGTAAACATCCTAATTGTATTTAAGGTGCCATAACCTGGATGCTTTTCTGACTCATTTAGAATGATATTTCCTGAAGGTTTTAGTTGGCCTCTCCACCCTGCATTCTTCACATAGTAGGGTGCAATATGAAACAGTAGGAATAATAGGAAAAGCATCTTCAATTGAAGTTTTTGTAAAATATAGAATTGGGTTCTATTATGATAATCTATTTTTAATTCTTAAAATATTCTTAGTTATGTATTTTTTTAATTTTGTGGTACTGGGGATAAAACTCCAGGGTTTTTTTTTTTTTTTACCTCTGAGATACTTCCCCAGCTCTTTTTTATTTATTTTTTGAGAGAAGTTTTCCCAAGTTGCCCAGGCTGATCTCAAACTCAGAATTCTCCCAGTTTGCATGAGATTACAGATGTGCACTAGTGTGCCTTGCTTTATTTTTTTAAATTGATAAAAATGATATGTATTTATGGCTTAAAACATGATTTTAAAAATGTGTATACTCTGAAATGACTAAATAAAGCTAATTAACATGTATTACTTCACATATTTACCAATTTTGTGTGTGTGGTGAGAACACTTAAAATCTACCCTCTTAGCAATTTTCAGGTATATAATACTTATTTTTTTTTTTTAAGATTTTTTGTTTTTAGTTGTAAAAGGACATAATACCTTTATTTTATTTGTTTATGTGATGCTAAGGATCAAACCAGTACCTCATGCATTCGAGGCAAGCACTCTACCACTGAGCTACAACCCCAGCCCTGTAATACTTATTGTTGACTATAGTCACCTTTTTGTACAGTATAGATCTCAGACTTATTCCTTGTAACAGTATTTATTTTATTAAAAATTTTAAATAGAAGTAATTTAGAAGAAATTTATTTTAGTTTTATAGTTAAGTCAATTTGTATTCTATTTCTAAGACCTTTTATTAAAGACAATTATTCGAGTTGGTAACTTGCCACTGATTAAATTAGCCAGTCCGTGATGATATCATAAACTGTACATTGGATGTGATAGTTTAGAATTTTCTTTTAGAAGCAGCTAAATATTCTTAAATATAACAGCTTTTTCTTGCTTAATATTAGTCTTCTAAATTTCAATATGGAAATGATAGTTGTGTGTCATTATTAAGAAACTAACCTTCAGAATGTATGACTGTTGTTCCTCTTTCATTTCCTTATTATGGATGTTCAGTTTTCTGGACTGAGGATAATTATCAGGCCAAACCCTTCATTGGAATATGTTTTGCTATATAGTCAGAAGATAGTCTGAGCTGCTTAGATGTTACGGTCACCTAAAGGAGGCAGGTTAGAAAATTATTTCTTCAGTAGTTCCTTTATGAACATCTAGAAGCTGGTAGTGGTTAATACAGATCAGAATTTGTATTTACCAATCCAAGAATGGAAAAAATAGATTTTTCATCAGCTCTTCACATTGACTGTGCCCTTGATGCTGAAGTCAGGTATTTGATTTTTACCTTTTTAAAGTTCTATTTATAGTACAGCCTGCTTTCTGATAGACAGTGAACTGACTTTTTTCTTAATGAACATAGCTTATGAATTCAGCAGTGGTTTTTGTCATGTTGAATTGAAATTTGATAAGTAGACTTCTGAATTTCTTGATAACCAGTCATTTGCCTTATTTTAAAATACATTACAACCACTTTAAAGTTTTTAAGACATTTGTATATTATGTGAAATTTGTATGTTTATCTGAATTGATTAAAATTTAGGCCTCCAACATCATACCTATCTTTATTTAAACCTGTTGAACTGTGGTTTCCTCTCAAATTTATTATATGTATTTAAGGAATAAAAATAAATTTGTTTGCATGTATAAAATAATTTGCCTGTAGCTTGACACACTAGTAGATTTTAAAATGTTTATAATGACTTTTTTTTTAAAACCTCAGATTAATAGCATGTATCAGGTTATATGCAGACAGAAATGCCAGGTCAGAGAGATAATTGTTGATTTCTTTTTCTCATAAATACTTACAAATATCACATGAATGTTGTTCAGCTTTTTTAAAAAATTGAGTCAAAATAGTTATACATATTTTGGGGGGGTTCATTGATAATTAGATGCATGCATATGGTATTCAGTGAAGTAGGGGTAATTAGCATTTCCATCTCCTTAAACAACTATTTCTTTGTGTTGGGAGCCTTAGAACTCTCTCCTTTAGTCTTTTGTAAAATACATAATACATTGTTGTATTATACTCTACTCTGCTGTAGAACTCTAGAACTTACTCCTTTTATGTAACTATATTTTGGTACCTGTCATTCATCCTCTATACACCCTTCACCTGCCCTTCCTAGCTTCTAATGACCACTATTCTTCTCTCCCCTTCTTTGAGAGCAACAGTTTTAGCTTGCACTTACGATTGAGAAGGTGTATATATCTTTCTGTGCCTGGTCAGTCATCAGCTTTTTAATTGTCATTAATGAGGCTGAATTAACTATCATTTTAGTGTTATATCAAATATTCAAATGAATAAATCATTAAAATTTTAGCAACCATTTTATAAGTTGAAAAATCACAAGAAAAAATTAGATCCTCAGGAATGCTAGGGAGCCATGTTCTTTAAATAATAGATGGGATATGTCTTTTTAGAATAAGAGTGAGGTAGAGCAGCAAAATATTGTTAAAAATTTTTTATTAGTATATCATTCTAATGCTTTGATTATTGTTTCCACGTTCCTAAAGAATGACAGGTGAAAACACAGAAACTAGTAAGGTTTTATAGCTGATTTCTCCCAAAACATTTTATGAATCGAATACTAGTGAGCAGTAAAAAAAAGTGAACTATTTTTGTCCCATAGCTTTGATTTTTTTAAAAATTTGCTCTATTTAGTTATACATGACAGCAGAATGCATTTCGATTCATTATATGCAAATGGAGTACAACTTTTCATTTCTCTGGTTGTACACGATGTAGAGTCACACCATTTGTGCAGTCATACATGTACATAGGCTAATGATATCCTTCTCATTCCTCCATCTTTCCTACCCCCAGCCCCTTCCCCTCATTCCTCTCTGCCCAATCCTAAGTTCCTCCATTCTTCCCTTATGCCTCCATATCCCCTCCCCCATTATGTAACCATCCACTTATCAGAGAAAACATTTGGCCCTTGATTTTTCCATAACTTTATTGAGGTAAGGTTGAAGTACAGTAAAATGCACATATTTGAAGTATACAATTTGATCAGTTTTGATATATATGTAACCAATACAATCAATATAAAAAACATTTCCATTTTTTAAAATGTGAAATCATGCAGACTGTGGTTCCTGCATAATTTATTACATTGGAAATTAATCACTTTAAGATATATAGAACCCACCCTCATGTCAACTATTTCAAAATTAAATGGCACACTTATAAATATCTCAGAGGTCAAGGAAGAAAGCAGAAGAAAATAAATAGTGTTTTGAACCAAGTGATAATAAAGCTTAAAATGTCAGGATCTCCTGGGTGAAACAGTACTCAGATGAACCTTTATAACTTAAAGTACTTGTCGCAGAAAGAAACTAAAATAATTATCAAATTATTTTCAAATTATATAGGAGAAAGGAAAAAATAAGAGTTGGAGCAGAAATATATAAAATAATACAGCTAAAATTTTATAAAACTCAAGTCTAATCAAGGGGAAAAAAAAGCAAGAACACAAAGTTAATATCAATGGAAAGGGAGCTATCAAAATAACCGTACAGATGCTAAAAATATATTAAGGTAATATTACAATTGTATACCAACATATGTGATAGCTTATATAACATGGTCTATATTAGAGAAAGATCCATGTGCTGCTGAGAAGAAAGTGTACTCAGTCATTGATAGATGACATTCTATATATGTTTGTTAAGTCTGAGTTGTATTTTTTTTTTTTTTTTTTTTTTTTTTTGGCAGTGCTGGGGATTGAACTCAGGACCTTGAGCTTGAAAGGCAAGCACTCTACCAACTGAGCTATCTCCCCAGCCCAATAGCTTCTTTATTTAGTTTTTGTTCAGAGGATCATCTAGTGAAGACAGAGGTGTGTTAAAGTTACCCAGTATTATTGTATTGTGGTCTGTCTGATTCTTGAGATTGAGAAGGGTTTGTTTGATATATGTATATGCTCCATTGTTTGGGGCACACATATTTACGATTGTTATGTCTTGTTGATATATAATTCCTGAAGCTGTATGAAATGGCCTTCTTTGTCCCTTCTATTAACTTTGGCTTAAAATTAACTTTATCTGATATGAGGATAGAAACCCCTGTTTGTTTATGTGATCCATATGAGTGAGATGTTTTTTCCATCCTTTCACCTTCAGTCTGTGTATTTCTGCTTATGAGGTGAGTCTCTTGGAGACAGCATATTGTTGGGTCTTGTATTTAACCCAATCTGCCAAACTGTGTCTTTTGATTGATGAGTTTAGGCTATTAATGTTCAAGGTTATTATTGAGATATGATTTGTGTTCCTGGTCATTTGGGTTTATTTCTAGTTTTTAATTTGAGTTAGTTTCTTCTTTGATTGACTATTCCTTTAGTGTAGTTTCTGCCTTTGCTGGTTTTTGCTTTTTTTTTTTTTTTTTTCCATTTTTCCTCCTCATGGATTATTTTTATGAGAATATTCTGTAGTGCAGGCTTTCTAGTTGCAAATTCTTTTAACTTTTGTTTATCATGGAAGGTTTTCATTTCACCTTCAAATCTGAAGCTTAATTTTGCTGGATATAGGATTCTTGTTTGGCATCCATTTTCTTTCAGATCTTGGTATTTGTTATTCCAGGCCCTCCTAGCTTTGAGAGTCTGGGTTGAGAACTCAGGTGAGATCAGAATTGGTTTCCCCCTGTACGTAATCTGATATTTTTTTCTTCCAGCCTTTAAAATTCTATCTTTATTCTGTATGTTAGGCATTTTCATTATAATGTGTCTTGGTGTGGGATCTGTTCTAACTTTGTACATTTGGGGTCCTGTGAAGCCTCTTGTATTTGATTTTTCATTTCATTTTATAGGTTTGGGAAATTTTCTAATATTATTTCATTGAAAAGATTGTGCATTCCTTTGGTTTGTATCTCCACACCTTCATCTATCCTGATAAATCTTAAATGTGGTCTTTTAATGTTATCCCATAATTTTTGGAAGTTCTGTTTGTGATTTCTTAACATCTTCTCTCCATGGTCAACTCAATTTTCAAGATTATGTGTATATTTTTTGGGTACCAGGGATCGAACTCAGGGGTACTGAACTGCTGAGCCACATCCCCAACCTTTTTTTAAAATTTTATTTAGAGACAGGGTCTCACTGAGTTGCTTAGTGCCTCACCATTTTGCTGAGGCTGGTTTTGAACTCTCCATTCTCCTGCCTCAGCCTCCTGAGCTACTGCAATACAGGTGTGTGCCACCATACCCAGTGATATTTGGATTTTTAAAAAGGAGTTATACCAGTGAGGGTAATGACTAACAATCCAGTTGCTTTTTCTGTTCCCCCACTCTCAAATTATAGTAATTCTTTAAGTACTTGTATATGACAGACAACAACCCTATCACATGTTATCTCTGTTCCATAGATAGAAAAATCTGAGGTTCAGGTTAAGTAATTTATCTGCAGTTCCACAAAGTGAAGGAGCTGGGATTTAAACGTTGTTTTTTGTTTCTGTTTCTCTTTCTATTATGTTATATGCTTTTCTGAATAAAGTCGAAAATATTGCTACTTTGAATTTACAGCATGTAATAGTGTTTTTAATTACTACTTAAAAATCTTAATAGTTAACAGAAACCTTTATGGTAAAATATTTAGGTAATATATAAAGAGATAGGGGTTTTTTAAAATTTAAGTAGCATTTCCTTAAGGTATATGTATTTTATTTTTAATTTGAATTACCACTAGGAGGATTTATTTACCATCTGAGTGTTCTTAGACTTTTGCCTACTTGTTTACATTTCTTCTTCTGTTGTGTAATCCCTATGCATTATATTGGTCAGGAGACAGGAATGTTGCAGATGTTTTTTTTCTAAACTTCAGCTTGCTCTGAGATTTGAAATTAACTTTTAGAGTGTTCTTGATTTCCCCGCCCCCCCATATGCCAAAGATCTGTAACTATCTTTTCACATGAACTGAGAATTTTAGGCAGTTGAAATATTTGTGAACACAGATGTTTTCTCTAAGAGCAGTTAATAAAATTAGAAGAAAAGACTTCAGTGTGGAAATACTTTAGTTTCCTTCTGTAATGTGATCAGCACATAAATACTTCCTTCTCTTGTAGTTCACATCATTCACTTTCGAAGGGAGGAAATAACTAGTAATTAAAACAATAAATTATTTTACCCCCACCTTCCCGAGTAAACCAAAAATGATTGTGAGTGACTAGGGCTGTTTGATACTGTGACACATTGTTTGTGTACTGTTGGAGGGCCTCATTAAGGGGTAAAGTTGCTTTTTCTGTGTTTGCCAGTAACGATTCCTGTCTTTCACGGGAACTTGCCATTTGGATTGCCTTCTTCCTTAACTGGCCATTCTTAAACAGTTCAGGCCATTAGTTATTTTTCCTGGTCTTCTTTTTTTTTTTTTTTTTTTTTTTTCTATTATTAGGATTTAAAGTATTTAAAGCTGAGGATATTGGTCACAGAGATATTGCCTTGTTAGGGTTCGGCATTGTGCCCGAATTTGTTGGGCCTCTCAGGGCCTGAGTTCTCTGTGCGCTTAACAAATGAGCTACAGTTCTCAAGAGATCAGTGGAGCTTGTTTGTTGATCTGTATTCTTATTCGGAGGAAGTAGATCTTTAAGAATGTCTAAGGAAGGGTAAGTGAGTTTATTTTTCTTTCTCATTTTCTCAGTGAAGAGCTGTCATCTGAGTGAACTGAAAAATTAATAAGCAGTGCTGCCATTCTGAGAATGGAGGTGGAGGTAGTGATTAAAAGAAATTCAACCCAAAGCTTATAAGAGGTTCATGTGTAATCTACTGTAAAATTACTGTTGCTGTTTTCAGAGACAGCATTGAGGATGGGTAACCTTAATAGGAATTTAGTAAGATATAAGGACCCCTTTTATCCCATTAAAAGCTCATTTTGCTTTTTTGGCAGAATGTGTTTATAAAGCATGGAAGCAAACTGCTGTGGTTTACCCTAAGAATTGAGTGAAGTAGAAAAATTCAAAGGCATTTTAAAACAAATTGTACCTTTAGGAAATTTTGTGAAAGATTGAGTGAAAAGCAGCCTATGATTTTGTTTCTGGGAAGTGAAGGCAAAAAATAATTGAAAGTAGAATTCCCTGTTCCTCTTTGCTTGGTAATATAAAATACTTCTATGAGGTATTTATATAATTTTATTTTGAGAGTCTGAATTATTACTGATTTTCTTTTTTTGAGCACTGTAATAGGTGACAAGTAATGAATTTATGCCGTAGATTATTTCATCTCTAGTCTTAAAGCATAACTAGACCTGGTTAATTTTAGAGAGACATTCTCTTTGGTAAATAGAACAGAGATCTCTCAAAGAATATTTGAAATTACAGTAAAATTTTAATTTTGATTTTCTCAGAGCTTTTCTTTCTTTTGTTCTTTTGTTGTGTAAGAAATTCTGAGGTGGTTCCAGAGCCTTGCACTTATGATTTATTTTAATCAAATAATGTATTGATTATAGGAAGAATAAAACTGGCCCACTTTTACTGCTTTATTATTGAATAAGGAGAACAATCAGGTATTAATAATTCTGTATTATTTTTAGACCTCTCAACAGTTTTGTGGTTTCTAAAATGAAAATTATGAGAGGACTGCATAATTTTGGTTTTAGTTTTTTTCGAGGACTGGTTATAAATCTACAGTTGCTGAACAGTTTTTATGATAGGAATTGTCACAGATGCTGCATATTTGTCAGTCTTATATATATGGTTGTTTACAAACTAATTTGTAGATTTAAGATGAACTATATTTCACAATGCAGTTAAAATTCTTGGGACTTTTTATCTTTAAGCTTCCATGGGCAAATCCTTTATTATCTGAATAATCAACAAGTACATTTGAAGTACATGGATTATATAAATGAAATCAATTAACCTTAATTCTCTTTGCTATCTTTAGAAGTAAATGAATAGATTTTGTGCTATGGGATGAAAAGAATTCTTATATTTACTGTTTTTATACGTGTGAAATTTCATAGTCTTATTTCATATCTATGAAATTCCTTAAAAGTAATAGGAAGGAATTGTTATTAGAGTTACATTACCAAGAATTATTTAGGCATGTCTTGCATAATGATGTTTTGAACCTCTGTTCAAACCTCTGTTTGACAAGACCACATATCTGATGGTGGTCCCATAAGATAATAGCGATGGTGTAGTCATCATAAGACCCAACATATTACTCAGTTTTTTTGGTTTTTTTTTTTTGTGCTTGGTGTAGATAAACCAACTTTGCTGACCATAAAATATAGTGCATATGATTATGTGCAGTACATAATACTTAATACTTGGTAGTGATAATAAACAGTTGTATTACTGGCTTATGTGGATGTGATGGTTTTATGCATGCCTATAATCCCAGCTACTAGGGTGACTGATGTAAGACAGTTGGATGTTTGAGGCCAACCTTGTGAATTTATTGAGACCTTGTCTCAAAAATAAAAAGGGACTGGGGTTGTAGCTCATGGTAGAGTGTTTACCTAGCACAAGGTCCTGAGGATCCCTAGTACTGAAAGGAAAAAGAAAGTGATGTGATTGGTGATTGACCTACGTCATCTAGATTTGTGTAAGTGTACTCTATGACATTCACATGATGAAATCATCTAATATTGTTCGGAAGGTGTCCCATTTTCAAGTGGTGCAGAACTGTACTTGAGACTTATGTAAACCTAGTATTAGTGAAAAGATAGACATAAAGATCATGGAACCAAATATGGAATACATAGACAAATGTGACATATATATGTATATGATTTTTTTTTTTTTTTTAGCAGTGAAGCCAAGATAGTTTAGTGGTAAGATATTAGTATTTTCAACAATTCCTACATAAAAATAACACAAAATGGATGATAGACCTAAATATAATCTGTCACCATGAATTTGGTTAAGATTTTTTAGATAAAGTACATAAAAGACAAAATTGATAAATTGGCTTTCATAAACAAACAAAGATGATGCTTTGAAAAGACGCCATTAAGCAAAGTAAAAAGGCAAAATCTGGGAGGAAATATTCTCAATATTTTAAGAAAAAATATTAAATGTATATTTGTGTGTGTATATATATATATAAAATATATTATATGTATATATAATATATATATATTTTTTGGTACTAGGGATTGAACCTAGGGATGCTTAACCACTGAGCCACCTCCCCAGCCCTTTTTATTTTTATTTTGAGACAGGGCCTCACTAAGTTGCTTAGGCCTTCCTAAGTTGTTGAGACTGATCTTGAACTTGAGATCCTCCTGCCTCAGCCTCCCCAGTCACTGGGATTACAAATGTGTACCGTACCACCACACCCAGCTCAATACATTTATATTTGATAAAGGACTTGTATCCAAAATATATGAAGAACTTTTATTATGACATAATAATAAGACTAACAATCCAGTTTAAAATGGCAAAATATTTGAATAATTATTTTTTCTTCTTTTTTTTTGGTGACAGGGATGGAATCCAGAGGTGCTTAACCACTGAGCCACATTCTGAACCATTTATATTTTTTATTTTGAGACAGTTTCACTAAGTTGCTTAGAGCCTTAATAAGTTACTGAGACTAGCTTTGAACTTGAAATCCTCCTGCCTCAGCTGTGGCTTCCAACTTGAATAGATATTTCACAAAAGAAGCTTTGGTAGGGCTGGGGAGATAGCTCAGTCGGTAGAGTGTTTGCCTCTCAAGCACAAGGCCCTGAGTTTGATCCCCAGCACCGCAAAAAAAAAAAAAAGAAGGTTTGGTAAATAAATAAGCACTTGAAGAGATACTGTACATCATTAGTCATTAGGGAAACAGATAAAAACTACAATGAGATACCAACACATGCATTAGAATAGTTAAAATTAAAAACACTGGGGTTGGGGGAATTCTTGCCTAGCTTTTGTGAAGTGCTAGAATCCATCTCCAGCATTGCCAAAAAAAAAAAAAAAAAAAAAGAAAAATAATAAAAATAACTGGACTTGGTTGTACATGCCTGTAATCCCAGTGACTTGGAAGACTGAGGAAGGAGTATCGCAAATTTTAGGCCAGCCTCCACAAGGTATTGATACCCTCAAGAGCTTAGTGAGACCCTTCTCAAAATAAGAAAATAAAAAGGACTGGACTGGGGGCTGGAGTTGTGGCTCAGTGGTAGAGTGCTTGCCTCACTTGCATGAGGCACTAGGTTCAATCCTCAGCACCTCATAAATAAAAATAAAGTATTGTGTTCACCTACAACTAAAAATTTAAAAAAATTTTTAAAAATGGGACTAGGATGTAGCTTAGTGGTAAAGTACCCTAGGTTCAATTCCTAGTACCCCCCAAAATTAATAAAAATAAAATTAACCCACTCTGATAATGTGAAGCATCAGGGATTCCCATGCATTGGTGATGAAGAATGCAAATTAGAAGACTTTAGCAGTATATTTTTAAGTTAAATATACACTTACCCCATATGACCCTAGACTTCTACTTTTAGATATTTACCCAAGAGAAGTGAAGGTGTATGTCCACAATGATTGGTATGTGATTATTTCTAGCAGCATTATCTATAATAGTCAAAACTGGAAGCAATCCAAATGTCTATTAACTGAGTAGATAAAGAAATTATGGTATATGTATTATACATAAATACACACACAAACACACACTATGTACATACACACACAGAATACTCAGAAACAAAAGAAGTATGATACATGCAGCAACGTGGATGAATCTCACAAGTATTAATGCTGAGTAAAGAAAAGCCAGACATACAAGTACATAATATTTGAGTCCATTTACATGAATACTATAGTGACAGAAAGCAGAAATCAAGCCAGGCATGATGTTGCATGCCTATAATCTCAGTAGTTTGGGAGGTAGAGGCAGGAAGACCACAAGTTCAAGGCCAGCCTGGATAAGTTCATGAGACCCTGTCTCAAAATAAAAATTTTTACAAAATGGCTAGGGAATGTAACTTAGTGGTAGAGCTTCTAAACATCCCTAGTACTGGAGGTGGGTAGTGGGGAAAGAGATCAGTAGTACCTTGGGGCCAGGAATTGGAGAGAGTATCACAGAAGGACATGAAATAATTTTTCAGATTGAAGGAAATACTCTACATCTTGATTGTGGTAGTTGTTACACAAATGCATACTTTTGTCAAAACTCACTGAACTTTACTGGTAAAATCAGTGAATTTTATTTATTTGATTGATTAATTTTTATCTTTATTTTTTTCTGCAATAGGGTCTTACTATGTTGCCCAGTCTGACCCCGAACTCCTGGGCTCAAGCAAACCTCCTATCCAACCTCCTGAGTAGTTGGTACTGCAGGTGCATGCCACCTTGTCCTGCTAATTTTATTTATTTTAATGGGCAAATTATGCCTCAATAAAGTTAATGAGGGAATAAGACTTCAGGAGTTCTTCAGCTTGCTGACTTAATATCTTACAAATAAAAAGTTTGATTATTCATTATCCAAGGGACTATCTTTGGGAAAATACAGGCACTCCTAGGATGTGTAATGTAATATGCAGTGTTCAATCAATGTCATGATTCAACTAATCTTCTAGAGTTGTTAGAAATTTTTTTGTGTGTGCATTGTGGAGACCAAATCCAGGGCCATATATATGCTAGGCAGGTACTCTTCTACAGGGATTTATCTCCAGAATGCTTTTTATTACTAGAGCGGCTGTTCTTTAGGTGAAGGGCCAAAATGAATTTTATTATTATTTTTATTTTAAATTCCAGGTTTTGACATTTCTCCCATTGTAGGCATACAGTGTACTTTTTAATTGGGCCTATGCTTACCTGGATGATCATAGTTTCTTTAGTTTCTATCTCACGAAGTTCAACATTAAAATTTTGTTGCAGCTAATAAATTACCCTCTATATACTAATACTTCACAAATGGAAGAAAAAAAGTGAGAAGTAGTGGAGAATGGGAAAAAGTGATTGGAAAAACCTACATTTAATTAGACTGAGGTTTCAGAATAGTAAATATATTTTCAGATGTTCTGATATCATCTCTAATTTTTCCCTTTATTTGTGTATTTGTTGTTTGTTAGTCTTCTCTTTAATTTTTTCATTTCATTTAATTTTGTGCAGTACTGGGGCTTGAACCCATTGGAGCTATATCCCAGCCTTTTCATTTTTTTTTTTTTTTTTTTGAGTCACTTACTAAGTTACCCAGACTGGCCTTGAATTTGCAGTCCTCCTGCCTCAGCCTCCCAAGTAGTTGAACTGAGTAGCATTCACCATTGTACCCTGCTATTCTCTTATTTACCATCATTCTGCTTCCATTACCACAATTTCTTCCTTTGGAATGAAGGTGACAGGAATTTTAATTTTAATTGAATGCAGGGGTGCTTCACCATCCTTAAAAAAATTTTTTTTTTTTAAATTTATCAATTCTTTTTATTTTGAGACCAGGTCTCATTAAGGTCTCAAAATTAAAAGCTATCAACTGAGACCTCCCCCGCTTCTTTCCCCCTCCCTCCCTCCCCGCCTCCCAGTTTTCCTGGTAGTATAAATCAGTTTTCCTGGTAGTATAAATTCAGACCACAACATACAAGACGTACCTGTTCAAATTCTTGGGGAAGTTTTTCCTTCTCCCTGGGACTCAGTGACAAGGCTGACATATGCATTTCCTTGTCAACTTCTGTGTTACAGATGTATTTCAACTTTATCCTTGTCTTCTGGGTGTGTAGCCCTTTGATATCCTAGCTTTATGTGGAATCTCCTACTAATGCTTGTTGACTTTTTTTGCCCCCCCCCATTTTATACAATGTGGATAAGTTTTAGAGTTGTTGGCATCTTTCATCTAAATCATCTTAATTACATTTTTTAAAAAATATTTTATTTTAGTTTTGGGTGAACACAATACCTTTATTTTGTTTTTATGTGGTGCTGATGTTTGAACTCAGGGCCTCACATGTGCTAGGCAAGTGCAGTGCCACTGAGCCACAACCCCAGCCCTTAATTAAATTTTGTTCTGTATATGCCTCCATACTGACTTTTCCCTGGAACTTTTAAATATATGAGTAAAATGGGTACAGTTAGTTCATGTTTTATCTTATAAATGATGGTTGTTGTTCAGACTTTAAGAGCAAAGACTGCTATTCTTCTGGCACTATCTGTTAAACAAAATGTATCAGAGAAAATGTTAAATTAGTAACAAGTTATTGGCTAGAATTAATGAAAATGAAAACAAATGCAACTAAACAGTTTCTGTTTTTATAATCTCTTCCAAATTTTCTAGTGTTTTTCTATCTATGGTATTTAAACTTTGAATTTTCTATTTGAAAACCCATCTCAAAAAAACCTGGCTTAAAGTCCAAATCGGGGGGAAGCTAATTTAGCAGTGATTTTATATAGGTAGTTGATGGGTGTTCCCAGGCTGGTGGGTACCTTCTCAGTAGCAGATGGGCCAGATAGCACACTTCCGAAACTTAGTCATGAGATACTTTTCTGTTTTGCAAACAAATCTCAAGAACAAAGATCATTATTTCCTCACCCATGCAAGGCAAGCATTCTGCCACTGAGCTCCATCTCCAACCTCTTTTCTTTTAGAAAATGAGTCTAGTTAAGTTGCCAGGCTGATTGGGAATTCGAGATCCTCCTACATCAGTATTTATTTATTTATTACCAGGGGTTGAACCCAGAAGAACTTTACCACTGAATCACATCCCAGCCCTTTGCCCTTTGCCTATTGTTGTTGTTGTTTTGGTTTTTTGAAAAAGGATCTTGCTAGGATGCTTAGGGCCTTACTAAGTTACTTAAGCTGACTTTGAACTTGCCATTCCTCTGTCTCAGCCTCCCGAGACCCTGGGATTATAGACGTGTGCCACCACGCCTGGCTATGCCTCAGCTTTTTGAGTAGCTGGGATAATAGGTGTGTGCTGCTACTACATCTGGTTCATTGGGCTCTTCTTGTCACTCATTAGTTTACCTGCATACAGTTATTACAAAATGACAGGCTAGAGGGTGTAGCTGCCCCATTTGTTTGACAAATTCTTGGTAATGAAAGAAAACCACTTCATCTGATTATTATGAAGTCAAGGGTCAGGTGAGGTTACCTAGGAAATAGGGGATCTGGTCTCAATGCTTGGCTTCACATTCAATAATTTTTCTTTTATCATATACTAGGATATGTTCAACTTTCCCTATGTCTTCACAGTGATTCTTTTGGGCTTTTTTGTTTTGATTTTGAGTTTTTGATTTTGGTGCCGGGGATTGAACCCAGGGCCTTGTACATGCTAGGCAAGTACTATACCACTGAGTTATAAAAATTTCTAAATACTTGAAATTTCTGTATATGCATGTCATGGATTAATGACTAATGTTCATAGACCAGCAGTGGTGTGCAGACCACATTCTGAATAGCACTACTTCAAAGCAATTAACTTAGTATTCATGTGAAGGCAGAGCAATTGGGACATGATTTCTGAAGAATTAATTATGAGCTCTACAAGTTATCAGTGTAAGTCGAGTGGAAGACCTGAATTCCAGAGATATTTGGAAATTTAAATGAAGGCACATGAGATAATTGGATGTGATTTTAAGATTGAGTGGGAAAATGGGTGCCAATACCCCAAATAGGAACTATTCTGTATTTTTTTCTCCTCAAACTATAGTTTGAGGAAAAAAGTACTAAATTAGGTTTTCAGCAAAAATCCATATTGTAATGTTGTTCTGTTAAGTAAAAATACACATATATATTTGTTGGTTCATAATTTCAGTTTGTCAACTCAAAATGCACTTTTATAACTTCTTAAAAAACTTTTCCTTTCTTGATTGTAGCAGAGTTTGAATGTATAATGCCACAAACCCATAACTAAAACAGACGGCCAAGAAGATTTTACACTTGAACACTTAGTCTTATTTGTTCTTGCAGTTAACTGTTGTTGGGCACTTGGCCAGGAAATTGTGACTCCTAAGCAAGAGGAGGAGTTACAGATAAAGTTCACCATTGCCAAAGAAATTCTATTCCAAATGGATTTGTGTGGAGCAACAGTGATATCCAGTGACAAGTTAAATTAGACACAGAGGTGTTTTCTCCAACACTGTCTCAGAAGATACATGCCATTAAGGGGCCTTGTTCAGACTAAACAGTCTTTTTGAAGTTAGGTTAAAATCACACACAAAAAAATTATACTAGGGATTTTAAGAAGAATTTTGTTATGTGACTTCAAGAACTAGTTGACTCAGATAGTTTCACAGTTTGCAAAACGGCAACCAGT
Organism: Sciurus vulgaris; assembly: GCF_902686455.1. NCBI lineage: Eukaryota > Metazoa > Chordata > Mammalia > Rodentia > Sciuridae > Sciurus > Sciurus vulgaris. The sequence goes on from NC_136464.1 coordinate 26,103,467, forward strand.
GACAGATGAGGTAATTCTACTTTGAATTGTGAGTTAAATCTCAAAACCATTAAGAATTGCTGTTTACAAAATTTCATATATAGTAAATTGCATGTTCATGTTTAGCGTGAGACTATTAGAGCCCTTCTTTTTAAAGCACATTGTGTTAATGGTTTTATTTATGTTGGTTAGTATCTATATTTACATCTTCAAATTTTTTATGCTTACTGCACTGGGATATTATAATAAATGCTGTTATACTTTCCTTTGTATTAAAGTCTGTGTTCACTTTTATAATATTCCTGTCTCTTAGAGATGTTTTTCTTGTTAATACTTAAATATACAGCTTGCAAATTGCTTAGCATGTAGGACTTTCTGGCTAGTTATTGTGTTTTATGGTTGGATGCTTAGTTTAGTCATGCTTTTTAGAGTGACAGTTTTGTACTTTTTTTAAAACAATTTTTTTGTCTTAATTTTTTTAGTTGTCAATGGATTTTTAAATTTTATTTACTTTTATGTGGTGCTAAGTATCAAACCCAGGGACTCACACATGCCAGGCAAGTGCTCTTCCACTGGGCCACAACTGCTCCAGCCCTTGTACTTTTTTAAAGGTAAAATTGGAAAGTTAATTTCACAGATATGTGTAGACTCCTGAACATAAGAGTGGAGCATGTTCCACTGATTAATAATTTAGAAAAGTGATTCAGTAAATGCATTAGCAAAGGTACATAGTCAAGGTCCTGGTACAAATAGAAATTTTTGGATTCCCTAAGCAGATAAATCTTTTTGTTTTGAAGTGTGTAGTAGGGCAGTAAGCCTAGTTTTTTAATTGATAATATACCTTTTCATTGGTAGAGCATTTAACATTTTGTTTTAATCTCAGTGAAGAGTAGTTATTATTTTAAGGTCAAGAGATTAGTTTCTTTGAAGACTATATTCTGGGGACATACTATTTCAGGTTTAAGGCTGGCCCTATGCTGAAGTCAGTTCTTACTTTTTTTTGGGAGTATGTTATCTTTATAAACCTTAACCATGTATAGGCAATGACTGTATTCGACTTACTGAAGTTCATTATAATGCAGCTGTTCCATTTTGTTATTATAGCTTTGCTTATGCACTTTAGGTATTTCTACAGTGAATTAGATTTCATTCCATATTACTCCTCCCTCCATGTTTAATAGCTTAAGTTAGAGAAAGAAAAGGAGAGGTGATAATATATATGAAATTTTCTTTTTGTTTCATAAACATAATAATAGAAACAAATTGGTTGTGGGGGGAGAGAGGAGTGATTGTTGCTTTTTTAAGTTCAGAAACTGCTCTGTGAGTTAGGGTACTTGTTTTTAATGAAAATGAAAAGATAAAGGATATTTGGTGGAAGATCTTCATAGATGAACCTCTTATTTACTAATTTGAAGCACTTATAAAGTCTTCCCTAGCTCCGGCTACCTCCTAAAGGACAGCTTCTATGGTTTATGTCATAAAATGGTACCTGCTTTGTTGGAGACATTCAATAAATGTATAAATGAATAGTTAACAGGATTAGTTAAATCAAAGAGGAATGATGTTATTTTGGTAAAAACACTTTAAATCAAAGAGGAATGATATTATTTTGGTAAAAACACACTTTCATTTTCTCGAGATATGTCATCCCCAGAGTTTATATGGTTAATAAATGTTCTTTGTGATTTTTATATCTCTAAATACATATGTTTATATATATTTTACATGTTTTTATATTCTATAAATATGTATTTTATATTTGATAGATTTTCATGGCAGTATAGGTTTAATCTCTTTTCTGACCAGTAAAGAAACTGGTAAGCTACTTTTCAGGTACTGTTAGTAGTTTCTTTGTGCCTTTAGCACTGATTGACATTAGCAGAATTTAATTTTTTCTTATGATTTTAGCTGTGCCTGAAACCAGCTAGCATCTTTGTTATATCAAAATTAAAGTTATTTATTTTATTATGTGTTTCTACATCTCTTTCTCTTGGATTTTATCATGAGAAGAAAGATCTTTCCAAATTCATTCCTGTTTGTATTCCCATAGAATATTTTAGGCATGTCAGCTGTTGGGACTCTGATTAAGGATTTGATCCAGTTGGCCTCCTTGACTGAATTGTGTGAGTCCTTTGAAAAGCCTAAGCTTCAGTAGTAGCATGTAGTTTCTAGAGTTGGAACCACTAGTTTGTGCCTTTTACTCCTGTTATGTTTTCAAAAGGATTTGTGTAACTGGGAAAAGTTGATAATAAAGTTGATATTTTTATCAGTAAAAGCAATGTGAAGTTTAATACAGTAGTATAGGGATCATGGTGATACTTTTTAGTTGGGAAGTGTTTTTTTAAATAGGAGGTATCATTTATCCTCTAGTTCCTTTTGTTTTTCTTCTATCAACTACTCTTTTTCTCCCCCTCCCACCCATAACTAACCCAAGATAAAATAAATATATCGATTTTCCAGAAGACCAGATTTTCTTAGGGAAAGTATAAATATTTTGTGTAACATTTCTCTCAGGAACTAACAGTTTTTGTAAGCTAATCTATAGTGCACAGAAGTTATGCCTATGAGATTGCTAATAACTTTATATTTTTCAGAGAAAAAGAGGTGATTGTTATGAGTTCAGATGGTGGTTTTAAGTCCTCAAACTATATTAAGCAAATATTTGAAATATTCTTTATTTAAAGTTAGCACATACATTTTGAGATGAAAGAAAAGTTTTAAAAATTTAAAATAGTAAATATATAGTTAGTAAAGAGATTTTGTTTATTTATTTATTTTTATTTTTTTGGTGGTAGTAGAAATTGAACCCAGGGTGTTACACATGCTAGGCAGGTACTATACCACTGAGCTACATCCCCATCTCTTTTTCAAAATAATTTTTTTTTGAGATAGGGTTTCCCTAAGTTGCCTCGGCTGTCCTAGAACTTGTGATTCTCTTGCGGCAGTCTCCTGAAGAGCTAGCATTACAGGTGTGTGCCACCACTTCTGGCTTGTTTTTTTTTTTTTTTCCTTTTTTGAGACAGGATCTTGTTATGTTGCCTAGGCTGACACAAACTCCTGGGTTGGACTACAGATGCTGCCACTGTGCCCAGCTGGTGAAGAGTTTTTTTTGTTTTTTTTTTTTTTCAAAAAGTTATTAGATCAGTGGTTTCTAAACTCTTTGACTATTCTCTCAGTTAAAAAATAGAACATTCATTCTGGTGTGTATATTTATGTTATCTATACTACTGTCCTTATTTTTCATGTAATATAAAACAAATGAGACATTTTTAAGTTATAAAGTAAGTGTCAGTAGAAGATCTAATATTTTCTTACTGTATCTTAGTGGGGTCTTTTGCGTCTCCTGGTGCAGTTACTACTCTTTGGGGACTGTTAATCTAAATTGTCGATGGGGAGTACAATGCAGGTATCCTTATTTTTACAGTTTACGTAAATGATAGTGATTTTGACACACTAAAAGTTTGAGATCCACTGATTTGTGTCTTTTTCATTTCTCACAGGTACTTATAAAATGAAGGCCAAAAAAAAAAAAAAGTTTGGTAGTAAGAGAGGATAAACCATTCAGTTTTAATTTTGACTACAGACTTGGGGATCAAATGGACAAGGGTATCCTTATTTTCAAAGACAATTAAAACTTGCCCCAAAAGACAATCATGGCGATATCCCCTGTATTAGGATATGTCCAGCTTTCCCTATGTCTTCACAGTCTTGTGGGCTTTGAGTTTTTTGGTTTTTGTTTTTTTGGTGCTGGAGATCAAACCCAGAACCTTGCACATGGTAGGCAAACACTGTACCACTTAGGTACGTCCCTCGCCCTGCGTTCTGAATTTGAATTTATTTCATTTCTTCAAAATCTGATAATTTGTTCTTTCCTGTAAGAGTAAGTCCATTTTCCCTAATATGACATATAAAGCCTTTAAGATTTTGATGCCTGCTAACCCTTTTAAACTTTATAATTTTTATTGTTCTTTCCACTATCTCTATTCCCCCACAAAATGTCCTTCCACAAAAACAAACAAAAAAGAAAAATTAAACTCCTTTAATTAAAGAAAACTCCAGCCACAATAATTTGAATAATTTGAAGTTCATTGGAAACCTTTCCTTGCTTGGTTATTCTCCTTGCATTCTTTTTTCTTTTGTCCTACTAGAAAACTTCTATAGATATAGCTCAAACTCCTCTCCAACCTCTCTAAATGGCTGGTTCTCTCTTCTTCTTGTTATTTTACAGCATTTATTGAACTGCTATAATTATTTGCTTTTAAGTATTGTTAGTCTGAGTTACTCAAATTAAAGATAGAAGTTTGATGAATGCAAATATTCTTTTTTTTTTTTTTTTTTTTTTTTTGCGGTGCTGGGGATCGAACTCAGGGCCTTGTGCTTGAGAGGCAAGCACTCTACCGACTGAGCTATCTCCCCTGCCTGCAAATATTGTTGTTCAATTCCATATTGCCGTCTTAGCAAATATAGAAGGTAGGCAGTAACTATCTGTTGAATGAATATTTGTGTTTTGAATAGACCTTAAATCTTTTTTTTCTTAAATTTTTTTAATTGTTGGACCTTTATTTTTATTTATTTATATGTGGTGCTGAGAATCGAACCCAGAGCTTCACACACTCTAGGCAAGTATTCTGCCACTGAGCCACAACCCCAGCCTCTGTAGACCTTAAATCTTTGACAGTCAAATAAATTACAAAGATGTTATGAATTATGAATTATAAACTCTCAAAAATAAACTCATTTTAGGGGCCTGACATTGAAAAAAGAGAGTCTTGTTCTTGAAATTTTGAGAATGTGGCATTATAAGTGCCAGGATGCAACCATATATTTGGGGGTAATAGCTGATTTCACTTATATAAACAGGACTCAAATGATTTTTATTATAAATCTTAATATTGGTATTTAAATGAGAAGATCTAGAAGAAAACTGGGGGAAGCTCCTTGTTGTTGGTTTTGGCAATGATTTTTTTTTTTTTTTTTTTTTTTTAAGTATAGGCAACAAAAACAAAAGTGAATAAGTGGGGCTACCTCAAACTGAAAAGCTTCTTTGCAGCAAAGGAAACAACAAAATGAAAAGGCAGGATATGAATTGGGAGAAAATATTTGTAAACCATCTATTTGATAAGAGGTTAATATGTAGAACATACAGGGAACTCAACAGCAAAAAGAAGGAAAGAAAGAATAACCCAATTTAAAAATGGGCAAAGGATCTGAATAGATATTTCTCCCAAGAAAACATACAGATGGCCAACAGATATATGAAAAGGTGCTCAAAATTACTGATCATTGGGGAAATACAAATCAAAATCATAATGAGATGTCATCTCACACCTCTTAGAATGACTTTTATCAAAAAGACAAAATAAATATTGCTGAGTATGTAGAGAAATGGAAACCCTTGAACACTGTTGATGGGAATATAAATTGGTGCTACCACAGTGGAAAACACCATAAAACTTTTCCAAAGAAATTAAAAATATAGGGGCTGTGATTGTGGCTCAATTGTAGAACTCTTGCCTGGCATGTGTGAGGCACTGGGTTTGATTCTCAGCACCACATACAAATAAAGGTTCATCAACAACTTAAAAAAAAAAAAAAAAGAAATTAAAAATATAAACAGTATTAAATAAGCAGTAATACTGAAAAGGAGCACTTATACCTTAAGATTTAGGAGATAATGCTTGTAAATAAATTTAACTGTGTTACATATCAATAGGCAAAATATATAATGTTACATAGTATAATATGATGTGATTAAATTATAGTTCCTGCTGTTAAAAAAAAAATATATATATATATATATATATATAACTACAGCATGAACCAGCAATCCCTCTCCTGGTAATATGCCCAAAGGAAGTGAAATCCCCATGTTGCAAAAATATCTGCATTTCCATGTTCATTTCATCATTATTCACAGTAGTCAAGATGTGGAAATAACCAAAATATCTGTTCATGGGTAAATGGATATAGAAGTACACATAAAGAAACAAATAATATTTAACTTTCAAAAAGGATATTCTACTATTTCAAACAACATGGATGAACATAGAGGATACTGTGCTAAGTGAAATAAGCCAGACACAGAAAGAAAACTATGAGCTCATTTATATGTGGAACCTTAAAAAACTGAGTACATAGAAATAGTAAAACAGTGGTTGGTGATGAAAAGATGTAGATCAAAGAGTGCATAGTTGCAGTTCTGTAGGATGAATGTGTCTAAGAGATCTAATGTACAACATGAGTATTATAGCTAATAATGTGGGTATATTGATAATCTGCCAAGGGAGTAGATTTTTGGTACTTTTACTATTGAAGGGAGGGAAGAAAGGAGGATGGAAAACTAGATGCTTGATTCTAGTAATCACTGTGCCTGTGTATCAAAATAAACATAACAATGTTTTGTGAGCCAGACACAATGAAACATACCTATAATCTCAGCTACTCTGGACACTGAGGCAGGATAACCCACAAGTTTAAAACCAGTTTAGGCAGTTTAATGAGACCTGTCTCTAAACAAAAAATGCGAAAAGGGCTGGGAATGTTGTTCAGTGGTAAAGCACCCCTGGGTTTAATACCAAAAAACAACACAAAAAACATATTACACTTTAAATATATACAATAAAAAAGAAAAAAAATCAAGGAAAAATAATAAATGAGAAGATCTAGAAAAATAGCCAAGTAATTAATTAAACTTCCAAATTCCTTCCCCTGTATTAATTTTTTCTTTTTCTCTTTTTCTATAGGGTGTTTGTGAACCGAAGTTTAGCCATGGAAAAAATAAAATGTTTTGGTTTTGATATGGATTACACTCTTGCTGGTGAGTCACAACTTCTTATTGCTTAAGAACATCTGTTTCTGGTATGACGTAGTAGGTCCATGGGAGGCAATTCAATTAACATGTTGATTTAATTATATATTTGGCTGGCAGAAACTCTTAGTGTTGACTTGTTCTTATTGAGATTTGTGTATATTGAAATCCTATATGTTGGAGATTTCAGTTCATGAGCTTGAACAGATAGGTGGAATAAGTCCTAAATTATTTTAGAGGACCTGGTAAAAAATGATTTGGTGAAATTATACATCAGTAAATATATTGGGACATTTTGGGCTTTTACTCTATTAATCTGTTCTTCAGAGATGAAATTTTGTGTCTCAGACATAAAAGTAAATTATTATCATTTAAAAATTTTAACATCTCATTTTTGTTTTTTGGTGTTTTTTAATTTTAATTTTAATTTTTTTTGTAGTGTTGGGGATCAAACCTAGGGCCTTACACCTGCTAGGCAAGCACTATGCCTCTGAGCTATATCCACTGTCTCTTAACATGTTATTAACACAAGTGGGAAATGTTTTCATATTCCATTAAAGTGATTGCACATGTGAAAAATGGCTTCTTAAAAACTAGAGCTAGGGGCTGGGGTTGTGGCTCAGTGGTAGAGTGCTTGCCTAACACATGTGAAGCCCTGGGTTTGTTCCTCAGCACCACATAAAATTAATTAATTAACTAATTATTTTTAAAAAAACCCTAGAGCTACTAGTTTTATTCATTATCACATAGCACTTAGAGATGCCAGCACTGTGCTGTTTTTCCCCTTCTGTTTCTGAGATATAATTGAAATAGTCAGTGAATTAGTTAATAGGTATATGTCTTCAGAACTCAAGTAAAGTATTGCAATCTGATAAATATGTCAGTTAAGTAGTGGGAGGACCGAGGTTGTGGCTCAGTGGTAGAGTTCTTGCCTAGCATGTGTGAAGCACTGGGTTTGATTCTCAGCACCCCATATAAATAAATAAATAAAATAAAGGTCCATTAACAACTGAGGAAAAAAAAAAGAAGTAGTGGGAACCGAGTGCGATGGGCATGCCTTTAATCCTAGCAGCTTGGGAGACTGAGGCAGGAGAATCGAAAGTTCAAAGCCAGCCACAGCAACTTAGCGAGACCTAGAAGCAACTCAGTGAGATCCTCTCTCTAAATAAAATACAAAAAAGGACTGGGGGTGTGGCTCAGTGGTTGAGTGACCCTGAGTTCAATTCCTTGTACAAAAAAAAAAAAGTAGTGGAAGGAGAGATCAGGTAGAGCACATGTGTATGTGTGTTCATACCTGTGTACAATGATGATATTCAGAAAAGAATATTTCAGAAATTCTCTTTAAAAATTTTTGTCTTAGCTGGTCACAGTGGTGCATGTCTGTAATCTCAACAGTTCAGGAGGATCACAAGTTTGAGGCTGTCTCAGCAATTTAGCAAGATCTTATCTCAAAATAAAAAATAAAAAGGGCTAAGGAATGAACTCAGTGATAAAGTACCCCTGGGTTCAATCCCCAGTACTGAAAAAAAAAAATTTTTTTTTTTTTTTTTGTTGATCTTTTTTTTTAAAACCCACACTTTTGTTTTGTTTTGCTTTTTGGTCTTAAAGCTAGGCATAGTGGCATGTGCCTGTAGTCCCAGCACTTAGGAGTCTGAAGCAGGAAGATCTCTTGAGCCAAAAAATTTGTAACCATTCTGGGCAACAAAGAAGACCCATCTCAAAAAAAAGTTTTTTGTATTTAAGTACACAAAAATCTTAAAATGTATAAATTCACTTATCTCAGGAACCATTTATATAATAGTATTAGAAAATCAGTTTTCACCTCAAATTAGACATCTCAGTTTTGTTCAATTTATGCTACAAATATAAATGAATATATGTATAAAAATGAGCACATACAGGTTCTTGCCATATAGATACAACTAATTTTCTACCAAACAAGTTAATTTATTAAAAATAGATAGTCCTTCATTTGAATTTTTCTTTTCCTTCCATACTCTGCCTTATATTTGTTTTCATAATGACTTTATAATTGTTTTTTGAAGCATTTTAACTCTGTTAAAATGTTTTCTGAATTGGACACAGACTCAAGCACACTTGTCAGAAAGTAGGTGAACATGAATGGTGGGTTCTAAATTTCATTGTATGTTTTTCTGCCTCTATTGAGATGGTTATGTGACTTTTCTTTCTTTTTTTCTTCTTTAATGGTGAATTATAGCCAGGCATAATGGTGCATGCCCATAATCCCAGCAGCTTACAGGCCGAGGCAGGAGGATTGCAAGTTCAAAGCCAGCCTTAGCAATTTAGCAAGACCCTGTCTCAAAAAATGAAATGAAATGAAATAAAATAAAATAAAATGGGCTGGTGATGTGCACCCCTGGGTTCAATCCTTGGTACCAAAAAAAAAAAAAGGTGAATTACATTGATTGATTCCTGAATGTTGCACCAACCTTGCATTCCTGGAATAAAATCTGCTTGGTGGATATATTCTTTATCTTATTTATTTTACATATTGGTAGATTTGATTTGCTGAGATTTTGTGCACAATTTTTGCATTATGTTCAGAAGCAGGTATATGTAGTTTGCATTATGTTCAGAAAGAGGTTTCTCGTTTTCTTGTAAGATGTATATAATTTTAGTTTCAGGGTAATGTTAGCATCATGTATTGAGTTGGAAATCATTTTCTTCTATTTTGTGAAAGCTTGGATAGCACTGGTTTTAGTTTTTTGTTGTTGTTTTTTTCTTAAGTGTTTGTTGGAATTAACTAGAGAAGCCATCTGGGACCAAGAGTTAATTTTATGGGAATTGTACATTTAACTTTTAAAAATTGTAAGACCAATCAGAGATTCTCTTCCTTCTTGTATCAGTTTTGATAATTTGTGTTTATTTCATCTGTTTTAAAATTTATTAACAAAGTTGTTCATAATATTCATTTTTTTTTATTCTTTTGAGATCTGTAAGATTTAGTGATGTCCCCTTTCTCATTTCTTTTTTTTTTTTTTTTTGCGGTGCTGGGGATCGAACCCAAGCACTTTACCAACTGAGCTATCTCCCCAGCCCTCTCATTTCTTATATTGGTAATTTATATATGTGTGTGTGTGTGTAGGTGTATCTGTGTGTGTACACACACACACACCTACACACCTACACACACACCCTTTTTTTTTTTTTTTTTTTTTGAGATAGAGTCTTGTTATATTGCCCAGGCTGGCCTTGAACTCCTGGACTGAAGTGCTTATCCTGCCTTAGCTTCTTGAGTATCTGGGGCTACAGACAGGGCCCCACCTGGCTTGGCCTGTACTTTTTTTTTTTTTTCTTCTTTTTTTTCTCTTCTGGTCCTTCCATCATTTTAGCTAGAGGCTTATCAATTTTATTGATGCCCCTTGGCTCCAACCCCCCACCCCCACTGCCTACAAATAATTCACCTTGGGTTTCAGTAATTTTCCCATGTATTCTTTATATACAGCCAAAGTATTCCTTTGCTTTTTTTCCCTTGTGGTTGCTGGGGATCAAACCGAGGGCCTTGGACATACTAAGCATTTGCTCTACCACTTAGCTACATTCCCAACCCTCAAAGCTATTCTTTAACAGATTTGTTGACAACTTCTGTTACAAACTGGGAATTGATTAAATGTGTTATCTAGTACTGAATAATCTAGTAATTACCATCAGGGAGGAATGAGGGAGAGGTATCAAAAGAAGGGAGAGTGTTATATATAGTGCAGAAATGAACAACAGGGGATGTAGAGATAAGAGATGAATCTTGTCTTGAGGCAAGCTTCACTGATGTATGGAGCTAAGGAAAAATTTGGAAGGTTTGATGGGGGAATAAACTAGCATATATAAACTCATCTGAAGTTTAATATGATTAAGGAGATTTAACTAAATTAAGAGCTTAATAAATAATAGCTATACCTTTATTTGGGTATGGTGGCACAGGTCTATAATCTCAGTGACTTGTGAAGCTGAATCAGGAGGAGCTCAAGTATGAGGCCAGCCTTGCCAACTTAGTGAGATTGTCTCAAAATTAAAAAAAAAAAAAAAAAAAAGAAGAAGAAGAAGAAGAGGAAGGGAGGTCTGGGGGAGTAGCTCAGTGGTGGAGCACTCTTAGTCAAGTCCCCAGTAGAAAAAGAGTGAAAAGAGGGAGGGGGAGGCAGGGAAGAAGGAAGAACAACCCAATAAAGTATTAATTTTATCGGAAATGAAAAGATTAGATGTGCTGTTTTAGTCATTTGGGCTTATAACAAAATATCATCAACTGGATAGTGTATAAAGAACCGAAATTTATTTCTCACGTTTCTGGAGACTGAAGTCTAGGATCAAAGTAAATTCAGTCTGTGATGATGGCTTGCTTTCTGGTTCATAGATTGCTCATGTAGTGGAAGAGGAAAGGGAGAGGGCACTAATCTGTTGGGTGTGGTGGCAGGAGGATGGCAGGAGAATCAAAGCCAGCCTCAGCAACTGAGTGAGACCCTATCTTTAAATAAAATATAAAAAGGACTGGAGATTTGGGATGTGGCTCAGTGTTTGGTAGGGGTTTAGTCATCAGTACCAAAAAATAAAACAAAACAACAACAAAAAACCCACACTAATCCTGTTTGTGAGGGTTTTAAACTTGTGACCCCTAATCAGCTCCTAAAGTTTGTCACATTGGTGATTAGGTTTCAACATAAGTTTGTTAGTGGGGAGGTGACAGTGGGATTCAGACCATAGCATGTGCTATAAAACTTTAAATTAGCATAATCTGCAAATTGGCTATTCTGGCAAACAATATTCTGAGTGATACAAAGTTACCATTTACAGCATAGATGGGGTAGTAGTTTTCAGAGTTGGAGTATAGCGAAATTGATAGAACATAGTAATTGTGAGATTGGTGCTTTAAGTATCTATATAGAATATCCTGTCTCCAAAGGCAATGTTTTTGAGTGGTGTGTTAGTTAAGATATGATTACTGGTTCATGCCCTACCTTACTACACTGTTAAGTTTGCCTAAATTTGTTCTGAGGAAATAGCTATGTAGGGTTTCACCAAGTTTTTTTCCCCCTTTGCTTTCAAATATGTGAAACATATGTAATTTTTTTTCATGGAAAGAGTGAGGGAAAGGATTTAATCTTGGAGAATTAAGCTGTTTTCTTAAGGCATCAACTGTTTTGTTCCGGAAAATGACCATAGAAAATTTTTTTGAGGGGAGAAGCGGGTATCGTGGTTTGCTTTTGATTTTTTCAGGTTTATCTTGTTCATATTGATTGATAAAAAAATTTGTTTTAAATAGTCCTGGTGTTTCAAGAATCGTGTTCTCTATGTCAGTTGTTACTATTAATAGAATTTGTGGCAAATAATTTTTTTCTGTGAATAATCACTTAAATTTTTGATTTGTTACTAATAAGTGCAGAGGATAATTGAAGCAAGAATTCCTGCATATGAAGCAGGAATGTTAAACTCTGTATGTGTGTGTGTGTGTGTGTGTGTGTGTATTCTAAACTTGTGATTTTCTAAAAGTAAATTATATTGACCTTTTATTGAATGATATTGTCAGAGTGAGCGGGTAGCAAAGGTTATTTGTTCAGAGTAGTTTTTGAGAGAGAAACTGATGGCCTTATTTGTATTAATATTTTTTTCCCTCACAGTTTGGTAATCACTTATTCCCTGATTAAAGTGTATCACACAGTGTTTAGTAACATAATCCATTCTGATGGGAGCCTTATTGTCTCAGTCTCATTTGAATGCAAGCCTAGTAGTTTCAAAGAAAGTTCCTTTATTATCAGCTCTCCCTGTAATTGTAGCCAAATTTGATTTTTAATGTTTAACACTTTCTATTTTTCTATAAAAAAATTCAAAAAAAAATTTAATCAATGTGATCTCTCATGATTGTCTTAGACTCCTACATATAAAATTCCAGTATTGGTGGATTATGTTTGATGTAAAAATTACCTGTTGATCTATTTGCAATTCGTCTCTTACCACAGATTACTTGAGCAACATTCTTTCCTTATAGTACTGTGCATATTTTGGCTTCCTGTGAAGACTTGTTTTTCTTTTCCCTTTTGTTTTTCTACCTTGGAATCTGCACAGGATTGATTCTAGGACACACCTTCCTGCTAGGATACCAACCTTTGAGAATTCTCAAGCCCTTTGTATAAGACAAGAAAAAAAGTCTATACATGTTTAGTATCAATGCAACCATCCTAGGCTTAACTACATAGTACACATGAGCAGCATCATTCCCAAATATTTTTGTTGTTGTTGTTGTTTTGTATGGGAATTGAACCCACAGGCACTTAACCATGGAGCCAGTCCCCAGCCCTTTTTCTTTTTATCTTGAGACTGGGTCTCACTAAGTTGCTGAGGCTGGCCTTGAGATTGCAATCCTCCCTCCTGCCTTAGCTTCCTGAGCTACTGGGATTACAGGAGTGTATCACTGTGCCCAGCTCATTGACATGCTTTTGATAGGTACACAGGAGTTTTTCATTTTATATTTTTTAGGTTTAATTTTTTATTTATTTATTTTTTGTTTTTTTGGGTGCTGGGGATCGAACCCAGGGCCTTGGTGCTTACAAGGGAAGCACTCTACCGACTGAGCTATCTCCCCAGCCCCTAGGTTTAATTTTTTATTGGTGCATTTTAATGATGCTAATAGTGGGATTCATTGTGCTATATTCATACATGCACATTATATAATTTGATCAGTCTCATTCCCCAGTACCTTCCCTTTCCCTCCCCCTAATTCACTTGCTCTACTCTGTTGATCTCCCTTGTATTATTATCATTGTTATTGTTTTAATTAGTGCATTTTAATCATATATATGTATACATATAGATACATATGATTCATTGTGATATATTTGTACATGAACATAACCCAATTTATTAGATTTCATTCCACATTACTTCCCCCTTCTTGCATCTCAATCCCCTTCCTCTACTCTATTGGCCAAGGAGTTATTTGATTTTGAAACAACACTTTTAAGTGGAAAGAAATAGTTGACTTTCACAATTACATGAAAGACTTAAACGTGGTGAGTTTCATGGAGTTAACATCGAAATTATATATGTAAAATTATTAAATTTCCAGAAGTCTTAAGCATAAAGGGAAATTAGGGCAACCCTTGAGAGAAGAAGATTTGTTAATATTTACTTAAACCTTTTACAAATACAGTGGCTCTTCATTTAGAACTATGAAAATGTATTATTTCTAACTTGGTTTATTTGGAAAATCATCCTGGGGTTTTTGTTTTTGTTTTTAAATCTAGATTTTTAAAATTTATTTTTTGTTGGACATTCTTGTGAATCTAGGCTCAACAATTCACAAGGAAGTACATTACAGTTTTTTTTTTTACAACTCCAACATTTTAGATTCTGAACCATTTCAGTAAATCCAGCAATAAGCTCCTTATATCTGTTATCATTTCAGAACAAATGGGTACCCTGGCAGTGTCCAGTCCCTCACTTCCTTCTGAGAAATTTCCAGGAGTTCAAAAACCAACATTTATGAAACATGTACCTGTACTAGAAAATGTACTTTATATACAGTGTGCCTTTTAATCCTTTTAACAGCTCATTGAGGTAGGTATCAGTAGCAACATTTTATAAATAAGACTACCAAGTCAAGAGACAATTTGGCTTGCTTATAGTGTAGGAAAAAAGAAGTCTTTCCTTCCCATTTTTAGGTTCGTGGCTGAGACCCATGTAACAAAAAACAGGTTAACAAGAGAAAACCATACAAATTTGTTAAATATAAGTTTTATATGAAATGAGAGTCTTCATAAAGAAATGATGACCCAAGATACTGGTAAACCTATATATTTTTTATGTTGGGTTTGATGAAAAATTAGTCATGGAGAAGTATGATTTGATGAAGGGGCTATGTCCTAATGATTATAAACTGGGAGGAACTTACACAGGTCTATTCTCATTCTTCTCTGTACCTTCAGAGATAAGGATGTTCCTTTCCTCCAGTTATAGGAAGTGTACCTATCAAATGAGGGTCTTAGGAAAAGGTCAGAAAAATTATTCCTAAGTTTTATGACATGCTTCAGGGGAGGAAGTAAGAGTGACGTTCTGTTTTCTAAAATATCAAGGTGTCATATTTTGGGGTGGTGTGTCCTGAACCCCATCAGGGACTAGCAGCTGACTTTTATGCATAGCTGGAATTTAAACACAGGTCAATTTTCATTTCTCATGCTGCTTCCAGCTTACAGAGTTAAAAAATTGTCCCAAAGGAGATATGAATGGTAAAAACCCATAAATAAAAAAGGCCATTCTTCATTTTTTTCCAAAAACAAAAATCCTGCCTAGAGCAAATATGACTTTTTCTTGGAACTGAATTATAATTCTCATTTTTAGAATATAGATAGTTTTATGCAGTTTTGCTTAGTTTTTAGAAATAGTTTTCAGGGAATAGAATCTATAGTTTACTATATAAATACTTTGTTCCAGACATTGTTAGGATTCTAAAATTAAATTGTGTAATTTTTTTCAATTAAAATACTGAGAAAGGGGATTGAAAAATATATTTTATACTTGACTTCTCCTTTTTGGATTTTTTGCCGTCCCCAACTCTCTAGGCCATATCATTAGCCATTGGGGATGAAATCCAGTTATCTCAGACCTAAGTACTTTTTGTTGCCTCCAAAGTGTAGGGAGAGATATCAGAATAAAGCTATTAAGAGTACCAGGGAAGAAATTAAAAGAAACTAGCTCTTGGTGTTGGCAAGCCAGCAGGTTTTCCTGTTGCTAGGAAAAGCATTTCAGGACTTTTGAATGCTAACCTCTGATAAGTACACAGTACATACACTCTGATCTTGTTTTATTGTTACTGGAATGGACTCAATTCACTTGACATTTAAATGAACATTTTTGCATGGTGTGTTTACTTGGACTATAGTTCAGGGCGCTTATCATGTTTCTGTGAGCAATTGTATATCCTCACCTAACTTACTGGCATTAGAGGCATTTAGAGGAGTAAGAAAAACAATCTAAAGTAAGCAGTATTAGGCAATATTGATCTGTCACTGTAGACATCTCAAGTCAGAACACTTTCCTTTCCTCTTTCTCTCTTTGGTGGTAAAATATACATAACATAAAATTTATAATTTTTAACCATTCTTAATTGTACAACTCAGAGGCATTAACAGCATTCATAGTGTTATGCAACACTCACTACTGTCCATTTCCAAAATATCATCCCAAATTGAACCTCTTTACCCATTAAGTAATAACTTCCTATTCCTTCCTCTCTCCCCAACCTCTAGTCTATTTTCAGTCTCTATGAATTTGCCTGTTGTAGATGTTTCATAAAAGTAGAATCACAACTATTTATTTATGTGTCTAGCTTTTTTCTCTCAGTATGTTTTTAAGGCTCGACCTTGAATCAGAATTTCATTCCTTTTTAAGGCTGAATACTATTCCATTCCTTGTACATACTACTTTTTGTTTACCCATTCATCTAATATTAGACATTGGGATTGTTTCTAAATACGTGGATTTATAAGTATATGTTGAGTTCTAACTCTCACTTCTTTTAGTTATATACCCAGGAATGGAATTGCTGGGTCATGTACTAATTCTGTGTTTTAACTTTTTGAAAAACCACCGAACTGTTTTGTACAGTGGCTATAACATTTTACATTTCCATCAACAATGTGTGAGGGTTCTAATTTCTCCACATTCTTTTTTTTTTTTTTTTTTTCTTTTCGGTACCGGGGATTGAACTCAGGGCCTTGCGCTTGCGAGGCAAGCACTCTACCACCTGAGCTATCTCCCCAGCCCTAATTTTTCTACATTCTTGGCAACACTTGTTCTTTCCCTTTTTTTTTTTTGTCATTTTGATAATGGGTATAAAATAGTATCTGTTGTGGTTTTGATGTTTCCCTATGTCAATCTTCACATGTGCTTTTTAGTCATTTATACATCTTTGGAGAAATGTCAAAAAATTTTTTGGAAGTTTTTTAGAATTTTATTGTATGTACAAAGAGCTAGCATATTCTCTTTTATTGGGTGGCTATCTTGGGCAGTCCATTCAAGGAAGATCACTTAGTTTAGCTTAATGAAGCCTGTCCTTTCTGTGCTGACAGAAACACTGCCGGCTCATGTTGAAGCTGTGTTTCTGGATCAGACCGCTGGTTTGAACATTCACTGCAAGAGCAAGAACCCTGGCCGAATTTTTGCAGGTGGCTCCTTGGCGACCCATCTTGTTTTCAAGGGTGCAATGAGGCAAAAGGCAAAATGTCAGTTTTAAATTGGGTTGATTGTTATTGCTGAGTTGTAGAGCCTCTTTAAATATTTTGGATATTGCTGGGTAATTTTGGATATTACAGGTAATGCCTGTAATTCCAGCTACTTGGAAGATTAAGGCAAGAGATTGCAAGTTCAAGGCCAGCTTGAGCAATTTAGTGAAACTCTGTCTCAGAATAAAATATAAAAAGAACTGGGAATGTAGCTCAGGGGTAAAGTACTTGCCTAACCCGTTCAAGGCCCTGGGATTCAAATCCTTAATACCACAGCAAACAAAAACTCTGGATATTAATCCCTTACATATGATTTGCAAATGTTATCTTGTCATCCTGTGGGTTGTCTTTTCACATCCTTCATCTTATAAAAAAAAAATTGCCATATATGCAAGAAGAGCCCTTCTTTTTTTTTTTTTTTTTGGTGCTGGGGAACGAACCCAGGGCCCTGTGCTTTTAAGGCAAGCACTTTACCAACTCAGCTATCTCCCCAGCCCCAGAAGAGTACTTCTTACTAAATAATGAAATAAATTACAATGTGAAGTTTTATGTTTGTGCTTCAACATTTCATTCTAAAGAAAGGATAGTGTGCCAGGCATGGTGGCACATCCCTGTAAGCCCAGAGCTCAGAATGCTGAGGTAGGAGGACTGCAATTTGGAGGCCAGCCTCAGCAACTTAGTGAAAAAAAGAATAATGAAACAGTGATGTATGAAATTAATATGGAGCATTAAATAAATTGAACCTACTTTGGATATTTTATAAATTGATTGCATTTGAAGTTCTTTTGTGTGACGAGAGATTTTTTTAAAGGAGTTTATTTGTTGAAAAGTCTTGTACAAACCAAGGAAGATAACTTGTCCACAAAAGACCAGAGAAATTCTAGTCCTCAGTCATGAAATAGTACTCAGGTTATCTTTCCCACAACTTGGAAAATACAGAATTTGCATATTTGCACATAGGCCTCCAAACAAATTGTCTATATGCAAGAAGTTTGCTTGTAAGGGGTGAAAATTCTTGTTATAATTTGAAGTAAACATCTTCGAGACTATTATTTTAAGATTATTTATATTACATATAATATTAACATTACTTTTAGGTAGTCCTATTATGTATATAAGCCTAACTTACTGTTCAAGCTTTGATTCCCCTTATGTCAAGTCTATATCCCAGTTAAGGTTTTCGCTAGTATTAATCTCTCTGAATTGCAATAATATGTGGTTTGTTTCTAGATCATTAGGAAATTAAAAAGATTGCTTAATAAAACCCAATTCCATCTCCTTCATTACATGGTAAGTGATAGAAATAATCAGTTACTAGTGTTTATAGCTAGTGTTTATGATTTTTACTTTACGTCACCAGTCACAAAGCATTCAGATGTAAGCTGGATCTTTTTTGTGTGTGTGACTAAATGTCTTATATTAGTTGCATCAATAAAGTTACTAAAAGAAATCTTTTTTTCTTCTTAGTGTCATGGGCTATTTTCAATATTGCTAAACTTGTTTTCAAATTGTTCTAACATAATAACTATGTTCAATTCATTGTAGTTTTCCTGCTTCATGTTCTCTGAATGTCTGCTTTATATGTCCAGAGAGGAAAGGGCAAAGACAAATGAGAGTGGAATCAAGATCTGTTGCAAAAATTTAGGTTAAACCTTATGGACAAAATCTGCTAGGTCCAGGAACACTTCAATTCATGAGGACCTTGTGATTCTATTACACAGAACATTTGTTTTTGACAGTCATGTGAAGGAACCTTATCCAGATGATTACAATATTTTTGACACTGTAAGGGGGCCAAATCATTGACCACATCAAGGTTTTAATTTTTCCTTTTTTTTTTTTTTTTTTTTTTTTTTAAGTCCTTCCCCCCCCATCACTGCCCCTCTATTTTTCCTTGGAACGACTAGAACAACATTACCTAGGACACTTTGTGAATTTATTTCCATATGGGTTTCCAATTCATTAAGAACCTAAATTCTGTTTACTTCTTTAAAAGTTTTGAAGAAGATAGTCAAAACATTTCAGTTAAATAGGATAACTTATGTGGAAGTATCTGACCTAAAGTATGTGCTAGAAGGTACAGTGTTGGCCAAAGGACCCAACTCAGACTGTAAGATATAGTTTGGCTCAAAGAGTATATGCTTGTTTGTTTAATTGGGTCATTATTTTAAAATTAAGAGATTATAGGTTAAACAAACAAACAAAAAAAAGAAATCTAGCTTGACTCTTCTCATACAATTGGCAATATTTGGGGGCTGGGGAGAGAGCTCAACCAGTAGAGTGCTTGCCTTGCAAGCGCAAGGCCCTGGGTTCAATCCCTAGCACCACATACACACACAAAAAAAATTGGCACTATTTGGCTGTCATTCTCAAAGTTGCCTGTTCTATCAGCTATAGCTGAGTAGCCACTTCTAAGACCTCCAGGTAAAATGTGCATCCTCTTTTGGCCCACTTCACGCATCAGTTCACTTGCCCGACCCTGATGACCCTTGGAACATACTAGATGAATCTGAATCTCAGAAAGTTTATTAGGTACAGTTTATAGTACCTTGAAATACTGGTTATCAAAATGAGTTATCTCTATTAGCCTGAATAAATATTATAGTTTTTTTGTGTGTGTGTGTGGTGCTGGGGATCGAACCCAGGGCCTTGTGCTTTTGAGGCGGGCACTCTACCAACTGAGCTATCTCCCCAGCCCAATATTATAGTTTTTAAGGTAAGATTTCCTAGACAGTTCATTGGACTCATTTCTGTCTCTGTATCTTCTTAGTTATGTTACTGATCTTCTAAAACTTACAAATATGTAATTGTATACCCCTGTAATACAACATGAACTGTGTATGTACCTTCAGATCAAGGACCATGGGTTATTTTCTCTTGTTTTCAGCATCTAGTACCTGGTACACAAATGTTTGTTATGTATACAAATGTTTATTAAATTCCTCTAATTTTAGTATTGGCATTTGAGTGCCATGATCTGTTTTATTTTTTAAAAAAAGTATTAGCTATTTTTATTCTTTAATTACAGGCAATGTTGTTTAAATAGAATTAAAAAAAAAAACTATCCCCCAATTTTTTTTTTTTTGGTGCTGGGGATCGAACCCAGGGCCTTATGCTTACAAGGCAAGCACTCTACCGACTGAGCTATCTCCCCAGCCCCCAAAATTTTTAAATTATTCAGTCTTAAATTGAAAACTACTGAAAATTCAAGGCCTAATAAGTACAGATTCTTAGAGGAGAAATTTTCAAGTTAGGTAATTTTTTTCCTTTTATTAAAATAAACATTTTAATATTCTTATTTTTAAACAAATTTCTTAGCTACCATTAAATTTTGTCTTTGCAAGAACTGAAATACTGGCAGTCTTTCAAACTGTACTTATTTATATATCAGATCATTTGGGAGCTTATTTTATATTACCGAAAGTATTATGGTATATAGTTTTTAAGTAAATTAAAATTGAGATAATCTTAAACTTTAAATCTTTTTAGATCATTTGTGATCTCTTAGATTAGAGTAAAATTTTTGCCTATCTCTGTTTTTGTGTTAAAGATTTTCACACATTTTTTGAAAAAATGGAAAAAGTCCTCTGGTGCCTGTTTATATGATAATTGGAAAGATTTTATTTAACATTTTCTCAGGAAAAAATGTGCTTTTGTGCTTTATTACCTTTTCTAGTTATAACAGCAGAGAACCAACATTGTGTATCCTAATAACTAGAGTGCTGATGTTAATTATTAGACTTAAAGCATGAAAGCATATGTTTGTGGGTGATTGGATTGGATTTTGTTTTTCAAAGTGACTATTAGTGGTGGTTTTCAGAACTGTTAGACATTACATTTGACCATTTCTGCTTTTCTGTTGAGTACCACCCCCTGCCCCACAGTAGTTGGAGGAGTTCAACCCATGTTTTCAAAATGTAAATGTCTCTGGAGAAAATGACTCCCTGTAAAGTTAGACATAATGTATATTTTTAAAGTGTCAGTATATTTAAAGGATTATGTATGTATCTTCAACTCAATATTTTTACTAGACTAGGTAATTTCTTTGAACTTTATAAAGATTGTTATAATTCCACTTACTGAGGACAAATATCCACTGACAGGGAAATTCCCCCACCCCACTTCCATTCCATATCTAGACATCTGCAGCACGCAGTTGGTTCTAGTCCATTTCAAGATGACAGATTTAGGTGTTAAAGAGTGGAGATGTTGATATAGGTAGACTCAAATGGGTACTTGAAAGCAAGATGAGACTGCTTTGGTTTGATTTTGTATCCTTTATTTAATCTCTCTCACTAGACACTGTTCAATTTTAAACACCACTTACCAGCTGCATTCATTTTCTATTCTAACCTGAAATTTGCTAGAGAAAATAAACTAAGACAAATGGATTTATTTTTCTGTTTTTCTTTTGGCTTAATATATCAGGATCAGAATTGGCTTATATTCTAGATTCAGGATGCCAGAAAAATAAATAATACATAATGCTTAGACTTATCTTCAAAACACTTGTTTTGTTATGGCAAATTAGGTTAATTTTAGTGATGATCAGAGGCTTTTAAATTGGAGGGCAGTGGTAACTCCTGTAAATACCAGTTTCCAAATGGTGTCTCTCTGTTCCAGCCCGTCACAACAGTTTTAAAACCAGCTTTTGTTTTTGTTTTTGTTTTTGTTTTGTTGCTTTGTTTTGTTTTTTAACAGGAGAGCCAGTGTAACTCCTTCAAGACTGGAGTGACACACACTGCATCTGCATCTGCCTCATGTGAGTTCTCATTTTGGCAGCAGCACTCTGCTAGGCTGGAACCTCAGTAGAGGTTTGCCCTTTATTTTTATAAAATCTATAAACTACACAGTATGTCTTGGTGGCAAAGGTAAAAAATGCATGAGAGTTCCAGATTTCCCTGCAGAAAGTTTCTGCTCATTCTAAAGGAATTTTCTCTTCCATAGGTTCTTTTTTGTGTCAGCAGCATCTACTCAAAACAAAGCCTACAACTTTCATCCCCACAACACACAGTTATTTTTGAAGAGATGTTTTTTTCCTTGCAGATTATGGAGTAAAGAATATCTTTAAATGCTCTGAGTAACTTCAACTTTCAAAGGTTTGGTTGTTCTCTTTATAGTCTAGTTACATAACCTGAGAACACTCTGTGCTATCCTAGTGGCTGAAGCAGTCCTCTTTTTTGGACTCTGGCCCTTAAAACAATTTCTTTCTTTGTCTTTGGATATTGGGAAAGTTGGGGTAGCCCTGAAGACCATCTTGGAGAATAAATAAGCAGTTAATTTGCAAAGTTTTATTTCCCCTGAAGTTACGGGGTAGGTTTTAGAACCACAGGAGGTTAACTGTAAGAGTTGAACTTAAAACTGTGCATCATTTACTTGCCACCATTTTGTAAGAGATTGGAATTAGAGCCTTTGTATAAACTGGAGAGGCATAGAGCCCTACAGTCTGAGGTGATAGATATAGTTGCCTACAAATGTCTGAGACTGACTTTGAAGGGCCTGGATGATCAAAAAAGAAGTCTTGCTTTTTAATCTTTACTTTTTAAGGAATGGTAGTACTTTTTAAACTTCAGCAATTTTTTGTCCCTAGATCAGAAGAAAAAAATGTTTCGTCCTGAGGGAAAATAATAAAACATCTAAATTCACTGAGCAGCTGCAGTTCTGCTTTTCAAGCCATGGTTGTTATTTTGTACAGCTCTCTAGCAGATGATTTAATGACCTGGGAGTTTGTATTACTGAATTGATTATCCAGTAAGCTTATGAGAAAAACCTGTAGTTTTGTGGGTCTTAATGATTAATATAGAGCTTAATGAAAAAGATGGTGTGGTCACAATGGAACTTGAACTTTCTTTAATAAGATTGATTCATTTCCCACCTGAGACTAGATCACCTTATTTTGGACTAGTTGAAAGAAATTGGAGATGTAGCATATTTCAGCATCCAAGCTTAAATTTTGATGGTTATATAACCTAGAAATTCATAGCAGTGGTTGTGTTCCCCACCACAGAGAGTTTGGGATGAGACTCAGAAATCTTTTCTTTTTTTTTTTTTGCCAGGGATTGAACCCAGGGCCTTTTGCTTGCAAGGCAAGCACTCTACTGACTGAGCTATCTCCCTGGCCCAGAAATCTAAATTCTGACAGGAGGTGCTATTTGTACTGGCAGTGTAACTCTCAGGTCAGCAGATAAGGAGAATATACCCTATTTCTGGGTATATTCCGAACTCATTGACAGAAAGGAAATTTTTTAAGCATTTATTCCTAGGTGGAAAGTCACCTCACTTGAAAACTTGGATATTCTGCCTTGTGAATAAAGGCAGTGTGGCAAATATATACTGTTTTATTTTCTGATACAGTAAAAAATGGGGATTTGAGATTTTTTCCCCCTATATTTTTTTCCACTAAAAATTCTGAGTAAATTAATTTGAATTCTTCAGTCTAAATTTTCTCATACACATAGGTTTCAATCACAGACTACTCCACCACTCTGTAATGACTGACTAGGGAAAATGGCTGATTTAGGGATGAGCTTGGGTGAGGGTGCTTATGATTTATTTTTCATCCCCTGTTCTTAATACCACAAATCATTCTCCTGAAAAATTAATGGAAAACATTTTGTATGAATTAATGTTGGTAGGTTACCCAAATTACTTATCTGTACTGGAATTTTATGTCATTAAGTATTGTTTGAAATAACTGGGGCTTTGGTTTGGAAGAAGTAATTTTTGTTCTATGGTAATTTTGTTCAAGTGGAGACTACTCAAAGTGGGGTGAGAAAATGGCAGTGAGGGCAAGGTGAGAAATGTTAGTTTGTTTTTTGGCATAACTCAAATTTACATCAGTGGGTACCAGGATCATCAGCTTTTACTCTGTTAATGTTTTTGTACATGAAGCACTTCCTTTACTGCAGTTTGTGTCATACAGATTTAGGAATTCTACATATAAGGTTTCAAGGTGTGTGTGTTTGTGTGGGGGGGTATTGGGTGGAATGGGGGATAAAGCAGGAGATGAGGGGGAAATAAATACATTCAGCTTTGAAAAAGTTATCCAGAGTTATTAATTCTGGATTATTACCCCAAAACAACAAAAGAACAAAGATGACTTCTTTTGCATTGTTCTGCTGAGATGAAATGTAAGGATCTCCTGAAGAACCTTAGAATTTTTCTTTTAATCTGATAAATGTTATTAAAGGACTTTGGAAAGATCAGCTTGCTTTTTTAAAATTTCAATAAAAAATTATAAAAATATCAATAAGTTACAAATTTTAAAGAGCATACATGGAGGTTTCCTTCCTTTCCTTGTAACATTGCCATTCAATTCCCTTCTTTGGAGACAAGCAGCATTACCAGCTTCTTATATATTTCCAGAAATATTCTAAAGGATTGATTTTAGAAAGGGAAAGTTGAATTGTACTCACTAAAATATTAACACTAACTTGAACAAGTCAACTATTGCACTGAAAAATCAGTTTGATCCATATCATGTACAACCACAAGAATGGGATCCATTTTTAAGTGGAATAGGTTGCATTCCATTTATGTATAATATGTCAAAATATACCCTACTGTCTTGTATATCAAAAAACAATAAATTTTAAAAAATCAGTTTGAGCTGTAGGCTAAGCAGTTATTAATAATAGGTGGAAGAACTATAATAATAATATAATAATAGCTGCACAATTATGACTGCAAATATAGGGTGGATATTTTTGCCACATTTGGCATTAAACAAATTAAACAGGTCCTTATTTTTATTTTCAATGTGGCTTACCTATTTCTAGAGACTGATGGAATATTGCTAACCTAAATATTTCATTTGGAAGAAGCACATTTAAAGGAGCAAAAAAAATTTTTATGTTTAACTACAGTGATAATTCTAAAAAGTTTTTTCATTTTGGAAAATTTCAGACACATCCAGTAGTAGAGAGGAATCTCTATAATCTGGAATCTGTGTTATTTGACCTGTAACAAACTTGGTGTGCTCCTTTAGCAGATAAGGAGAAATATATACATATACATTTTATGTATTACACATACTTGCATGTATCCACCCTGCCATAATCATGTCTAATATAAAAGAAGTCATGATTCTTTAATCTCTAATTTCCAGTTGATATCCAGATTTTCCTATTATCTCAGGCATATCTGTTTATGGTTGGTTTATAGTAATTCTCTATAAAATGCAATTTTGAAGGCTATAACATTGTTAGAGTTGATAAGAAAACAAGTTAATCTGACAAGTAGAACAGATTCATTGTAAAGGAGTATAAAGCAAGTATCAAACCAAATAGGAATTTAAAAAATAAACTTAAGAAAATAGCTAATTTTGAAGATTCCTACATCAATTGTGCACATTATTGAAGACTTTGACAAACCCAGACTTCTCTTATCTACTTCTCTGTTTGTTTATTTTCTTACAGTTAATACCACAGCTGTACTCTTTTTGCCTTCAGATCGTGGAGAGTGAAAGAGTAGATAAAAGAAAAAAAATGTTTAGGTTTCCTAAGAATGAAGGAACTATTCTGAAATGTTTGATAATTCTTATATCTGCTTCTCCTGATATAATATGACCTATTTCCACAGACTAATAATTGAATTCTCTTAATTAATGGGGGTTGTGCAGAACATAGAGTGTGAGGGAAAGGAAAAGAAATTGCAGACTGAGGAGGAAGGAAGAATTGGGAAAGAGTAGAAACCCACTTGTTTGCCTTCTCTTTTAATGGGCTGTTCTTTATGCTGACTAATAAGAACCTCCTCTTTGTGCAGTGTACAAGTCCCCGGAGTATGAATCCCTTGGCTTTGAGCTTACTGTGGAGAGATTAGTTTCTATTGGCTACCCCCAGGAGCTGCTCAGCTTTGCTTATGATTCTACATTCCCTACCAGGTAATTTTTCAAGATATTTTTATCTTAAGACCACTTCCTCTATCCCCCAAATTAGTAATTCCCAAATTTATCCCTGACTAAAAGAATACATTAGATAATACCTTATTGTTTTTTGGTTGGTATCGATTCTAAATTACCATGGATCTTTCATTATACTGTATCTTTTGTTCTTGAATTGAACACAGTTAATTGCTATTGAAGAAGACCTACTTAGGGATATGCAAAAGCACCTAATGGTGCTTGGCGCAGTGGTGCATGCCTGTTAATCCCAGTGATGCAGGAAGTAGAAGCTGGAGGCTTGCAAGATCGAGGCCAGCTTCAGTAACTTACTGAGATTCTGCCTCAAAATAAAAAACATTTGGGATGTAGCTCAGTGATAAAGTGCCTCTGGGTTCAATCTGTGGTACCAAAAACAAAAACATTACCCTGATGGGCAATGATCACAGATGGTTCTTCCTATCTGTCCTACCTTTGGCTGTTAGAGAGCAGTTAAATGTTTTACTAATACATTTATTGGGTACTAGGAGTCTTCTTGGCCAGTTTGCATTTCTGGATTTGATAGGGAAGATTTAGGGTTCAACTGGATGTGGTGAGGCATGCCTATAATCTCAGCAATTTGGAAGGGTAAGGGAGAAGAATTTCTAGTTTGAGGCCAGCCTGGGCAATTTAGGAAGACCATATTTTAAGATAAAATTTAGAAAAAAAGGACTGGGGATGTAGCTCAGTAGTAGAGTGTTTGCTTAGTATGTGCAAGGCTATAGGATCAATCCCTAGTACTGCCAAAAAAAAAAAAAAAGGAAAAAAAATTAAGATTAAAAAAAATGATATTGCCAGGTGTGGTGGTGCACACCTGTAATCCCAGTGGCTCCAGAGGCTGAAGTAGGAGGATTGCAAGTTCAAAGCCAGCCTCAGCAACTTAGTGAGACATTGTCTCAAAATAAAAACTGAAAAGGGCTGGGGATGTGCTCAGTGGTTAAGTGCCCCTGGGTTCAATCCCTGGTTACCCTCCCCCGCCCCACCAAAAAAAAAGAAAGATGATATTTATTTGAAATACCATGATAATATGTCTTACATACAGTGTCAAAAAGAAATATAGGTCAGCTCACTTGTGGAAGGAAATTTAAAGACTGTTTTAGAATGATACCAGTTGTATTGGTAAGAATTATAGTTTATGCTGTTTGATTAAGCCCTTACTCCTAATAGAAAACATTTGTGATTATTTATCTGGAGTAAATATTTTTAATTGCTCTGGGATTCATTTTAAAGATTTTATTCACATACTTTAGCCTCTAAGGTTATATTGTTTTAGACTATGCCTAAGTTGCTACAAAACGAGTTAGAGGAGGTTGGCTTATGGTGAATTGAGTAGTACTGTATAAAACTGTTGTATGTATTACTTTGCATTATCAATGATGCCATTATTTTCACATAGAGGACTTGTCTTTGACACATTATATGGAAATCTTTTGAAAGTTGATGCCTATGGGAACCTCTTGGTCTGTGCACATGGATTTAACTTCATAAGAGGGTGAGTACAAAGAATGTTCAGTCTCTTTCTAGTGTTTGGTGGTTTTATTTTTTTCCTATAGTCAAACAACATGAAAATGACATTGTCTCTCCAGATGAAATATACTTTCCTATTCCTTATAAAGAATGATTCCTGGGCTGGGGATGTAGCTCAGAGATAGAGCACTTTTGCCTAGCATGTGTGAGGCTCCAGATTGAATCCCTAGCACTGGAAAAAAACAAAACAAAAGAGCCATTCCTTTATATAAGGATAGTTAATAATTATTTAAGCAGCTGTTAGAACTCAAACTAATTTACAAATGTAGTTATATTTTGTTTAAAGTTAGTGCCTTTTAATTATATAGCATCCAGTAAAAGTCTCTTCCTTCTTCTCCTCCTCCTCCTCCCCTTCCTCCTCCCCCCCTCCCTCCTCCCCCCCCTTTTTTTTTTTAATGGTACTACTATGGATTGAAGCTAGGGCCTCACGCATGCCAGACAAGTGCTCCACCATTGACCTACGTTCTCAACCCCCTCCCTTGTATTTTTATTTTGAGACAGGGTCTTAGCAAGTTGCCCAGGCTGCCCTTAAATTTACAATCCTCCTGCCTCAGCCTTTCAGAAGCTGGGATTATAGGTGTGTACCACTACATTTGGCTCAATAGAGCTAATCTTGAAACTTGTTTAAAAAGAACTATAGGAATTCTTTAATCCCAGTGGCTGGATGGGGGCGCCTGAGGCATGAGAATTGCAAGTTCAAAGCCAGCCTCAGCAACTTATCTAGGCTTTAAGCAACTTAGCCAGACCCTGTCTCAAAATAAAAAATAAAAATTGGGGGGTATAGTCTGGGGATGTGGCTCAGTGGTTAAGAGTCCCTGGATTCAGTCCCTGGCACCAAAAACAAACAAATAATTGTAGGAGTTTAGACTTATTTGAAATTCTAAGCTTTTTACTTTCTCCTTTTTAATACAGTTCTCAGGTAGCTACTTAGAAGAGGTATGTATATAAAAGTGCTTTGAAAAATTTTAAACTATAGCGATTTTTTAAAATAAATTTTTAAAAGCTAATACATTATTTTTTATATTCTGATAAATAGCTCAGACATTCATGTGATTTAAAAAATTTTTTTAAACATAGGGTTAAAAAATGAATACAGGGAAAGCTAGGCATAGTGGCGTGTGCCTGTAGTTTCAGCTACTCAGAAGATTGAGACAGAAGGGTCCTTGAGTCTGAGCAATATGGCAAGCCCCCAACTCAAAGAAGAAAGAGAGGGATAGAAAGAGTAATAATATATAAAACAAAAAAAAGATAAGCTTATTTTCATAATAAGGATATTATGTCACTAATTTGAGTTTTCCACCCTGGAAAATAGCAGATAAGAACATTTGGTGTTTATTATTATTATTATTTTTTTTTGGTGAAACATCCCAGTGTTTTCTTTAAAAATCACAATATTACAATTAGACAACTGCTATAATTGTGACTTTGTGTTTTCTCTGTTTACTACCTTATTTACTATTGACACAGTATGACAGAACAGCAACTTTTATTTTTATTTATATATTTATTTTTGCAGTACTAAGGATCAAACCCAGCACATTGCACATGCTAGGCAAGTGCTCCGTCACTGAGCTACATCCCCAGCCCTTTTCAATTTTATTTTAAAATAGGGTCTCCCCAAGTTTCTAGCTTATGATCCTTCTGCCTTAGCTTCATCACTGAGATTACAGGTGTGTGCCACTACACCTGGCTGTTGCAGTGCTGGGGATTGAACTCAGGGCCTTGTGCTTGCAAGGCAAGCACTCTGCTAACTGAGCTATATCCCCAGCCCCTGTTATTCATTCTTGACAGCAGAGTTGTGAAAACTTTAGTCATATTGAAATTATTAAAAAGACAATGTCTTTTGGCAGACACCTTTTGTTGGTAAGAGGCACTAAGGATCTGAAATTGTACCAGAACTTTGTTTAAATCTGAGGTCACAGTATTGCCCCACTTAGAATTGAACCATCTGATACAGTACTTTTCAGATGGCATTACTGACATTACATGTGCACAGAGATGTCTCACATATACATACCAAGAACAGTGTGAAGTAAATATCCATCTTGACATATCTAGGCCAGCCAGAAAGATTATATCCACTGTTCTTTTCTTTGGGGTTTTTCAAGATCTATAAATATCAAGAAGCAGGATTTAAACATAAAGTGATTACATGTAGTACTAGTAACCTAAGCTCTTTTATATACAAATGTTTTCACTTTTATTCAGAATCCCAATGAGGATGAACCAGTTTTCTCACGTCTGAAAAGGAATTTTTGTGTTACTGGAGGGGTAGATGGAGAAGAAAAGGAAGAAAAGCTGTTCATTAAATTAGTTTAATAATCAAATTTACTAATTGAAGATTCACAACCACCTCTCCTCCCCCCGTAAAGTTTCCAAATAGTTCCTCTGGAAATATATTTAACGGTATTTCAAAAATATGTACTTTTATGAGTAGATGCATAATCATTCAAATAACACAGTACAGTTCTTTGACTCAAAAGGAAAAGCTGTTGGAAAGGAGAAACAAGATGGAAAGAATGGGAGAAGTAGTTATTGATGGACAAGGCCAAAAGAAGTCAGGGCTTCATCTGGCATCACATGTCTTGCTAATAATTTGGAACTTAATTTTTCAGAAAAATTATTCTGTGGGTCACAGAAAGTTAGCAATAATCTGTACTATAATTAATTTTCTTCCCACTCCAAGTGTACTGCCCTACTTTTATGGTGCATTGCCTCTCCCTGAATTGATTTTTTATTTTAAATACATATCAGCATAATTTGATATTTAAACAAAATATAATTTCTGACTGTATATATGTCAGTTTGGGTAGTAACTGCCTAATAAATGTTAATTGTCTTTGTAGAGGAATTCCTCTTTACTGATGGATTAGGAAAGTATATTACATTTCAGGAGACAGTATCATCTTACTAAAACCTCACTGAGGAAAGAAAGTACCTTATTATTCCCTTGCCCCTTATTTTTCATTACATAAAATTTGGAAGACTAGACGATGAGGTATTCTACAAAGTTACTTTTTATTAGAAACACTTATTTCAGAAGAATGGCTAAGTGGTAACTAAGACAGGATCCTAGTAAGATTTTATATGCCTAACTGAATTTTATGCCATTTGCAGTTAACAAACTGAAGCAGAAATTTACCCAAGTCACTCAGTATTGTTTGATTTATTTTATTTATATTTGTTAATTTTAATATATTCACTGAGAATTGTGCATTTTTATATTTAAGTCTTTGTTTTAGCTTTTCTAAAATATTTTTATTAATACTGTTCCCTTTTTCTTGAAGTGTTTCATTTCACTCACAAGCTTCTTTTGCATCTCTAACAATATCTCTCTCGCTGACTTTTTATTTACACCCTAAATATTCTCCATAGTTCTATTTTCAATTTCTTCTCTATTAGTTTTCATGATTTCATCTATTACCTGTATATAGATGATTCCATTTATCTTTCAGGTCTGACTCTTTGTTTTAAAATCTTGACCTTTGTTTCTGATTGCCTACTAGGAATCTTTTTTACTTCAAGCTTAGCATAGCCAAAATAGAACTACACTTATGTCTACTTCTTCCAAATATTTTTTTCTTTTTTCTTTTGTGTTATTGGGTATTAAACCCAGGGTGTTCATGTTTTATTAACAGTTCCAATCAAACTCTCAAGAGAGACCTAAGCATAAGCATCATCATTTTTGACTATGAGGTCTCTCATCTGCCACACCCATGCAGTTGCCTAGTCTTACTCATTTCCTCAACAGTCTCTCAAAATGCCTTTATTCCTTTATTTTCCTCTGATGGTATGCTAGCACAAGCTCTACTGGTCTCATCTGGACTACTATATTAACCACCTACCTAACCGATTTTCTCTTATTTTTTATAGTTGACTTTTGCTGCATAATAAATTATTTCAAAACTTGGTGACTTAAAACAATGACTGTTTTATTTAGCTCTAAGTTGTGAGTCAGCTGGGCAATTCTAGGATTGCTCAAGTGATCTCTCTGGGCTGTTTCTTGTATCTGTGGTCAGCTGGTAGGTCAGCTGGCAGCTGATCTAGAATGTCCTCACTCACATGTCTGGCACCTGGCAGGCTGTTGGCCTCATTTCTTCATGAATTCTTTTATCCTTTACTGGACCATTTCACTGTTATTCACATAGTAGTCTCAGGGTTCCAAGTGCAGCAGGAGAGGGCAAGCCTTAGTGCACAAGTGTCTTAAAAGTTTGCTTGGATTCCATCTGTTGCTATTGTTCACACCTATATTCAAGGATGAAGAAACAGACTGAACTTCTAATGGGAGAAACCATAAAATTGCATTGCAAAATGTTGGGAAGAATTTGTGGCCTTTTATGCAATATGTTGTATTTTCTTTCTTCATTTTATTCTAAAACTGCTACCAATTTAATCTTCTTACAGTTTATTTCTTTTATATATATATATATATATATATATATATATATTGTATCAATGGACACAATACCTTTATATTATTTATTTATTTATTTTATGTGGTGTTGAGGATTGAACCCAGGGCCTTGTGCTTGCAAGGCAAGCACTCTTCCAACTGAACTATATCCCCAGCCCCCTCTTAGCTTTAAAAAGAATTTTTTTTTTAGTAGTCAATAGATCTTTATTTTATTTATTTATATGTGGTGCTGAGAATTGAACCCAGTGCCTCACGCATGCTAGGCAAGCACTCTACCACTGAGTCACAACTCCAGCATTCCTCTTAGCTTTTAAGTCACCTCTTTCATGAATCCTAGATTTGCCTACCCTTTTCACATTTGCTTCTCTGCCCGTTAAGTTGAAACGATTTCCCCTTTCTCAGTTTTCTTATAGCTCTTTGTAGCTTTCTTGTAGTAGTTGTGATTTTTTTTTTTTTTTTACCTTGTTATATGTGTATTTTTCTCACCTCCCTACCAGACTGAGAACTCTTTAAGGCTAGAACCTGAGCTTGTTCACCTTCTAGTTACCCATATTTAATATTTGGAACCCTGTGTTCCATAGCCATAGCCATCAAAATATTTCAATGGATCCTTGAATAATGAATATTCTCAACAGTCATCATGTTAATTTTTTGAATGTCAATTTTTAAAATTTTTCTTTCAGGCCAGAAACTAGAGAGCAGTATCCAAATAAATTTATTCAACGAGATGACACTGAAAGATTTTACATTCTGAACACACTATTCAATCTACCAGGTAGACTCATTCTATGCTTATATATATATTGGTGCTTTCCCTTCTTTCCATAACCATTTATCTTTACTCAAAGGAGATAATAAAATGTTTGAATTATTTTACTTGTAGCTTATGAATATCTATTCTTCATTTTTCAGAGACCTACCTGTTGGCCTGCCTAGTAGATTTTTTTACTAATTGTCCCAGATATACCAGGTGTGTATATGCTACAATTTTCTTTGTCCAGTTGATTTTAAAAAAAATTAATGTACAGGGTTTTAGAGAACTGGCCATTGTAGGTCTTTTCTGCTTTTCTAAAGTGAATTTAGTGCTAGTGAGAGATGCTACATTGCCAGCCTGAGAGATGGGACAGCACCAGCAGCTCCATGCAGGCTCTCACCTCCCACACGGCCCCTCTCCTTGCCAGTGTGCTGCAGCCATGTTTGGAAGGGACCACTTCTGATTGGCTTCTCCTGGGAATGAAGACGGCCAGCAGAGGTGCTAATTGTGACAACTGAGTGGGAGGTTTGTGTGATGATTATCTGTCCAAGCAGAATTACACTAA
Organism: Sciurus vulgaris; assembly: GCF_902686455.1. Classification (NCBI taxonomy): domain Eukaryota; kingdom Metazoa; phylum Chordata; class Mammalia; order Rodentia; family Sciuridae; genus Sciurus; species Sciurus vulgaris. The sequence continues at coordinate 26,136,657 of NC_136464.1, forward strand.
AACCCCCCAACTCATTTCACAGCAGCTACCCAGGAGCCATTCAGGGATGGTAATTTAGTTTCATTCCCAGGCCCAGCAAGATTTCATTGAAGACTAAATACTGCTTATTTTCCCTGAAGCAAATTTTTGCTTAAGTCTTGAATAAGTCATCCTCTATTTTTATGGGGAATGGATAACCTTTGCTGAAAGTGTAGCCATATATGCCAGAGTTTGCTAACTTCTTATTAGTCCTTACCCACTTAAAGACACTAAATATGGTGTAAAGTTGAATTGCTAAGAAAATGGATATTACCTTTATACCTAGGGACAATGTCAGAAAGAAGTCAGGGTAGAAAGAACCTAAATGACCGATTTTAAGTTTTGGATGTTTCTTCAGTGAGAACCTGTTTCTAAAAAGTAATGAATAAAAACTTGATATTTTGATACTTTGACCTTTTAGCTTCCATTCTATATATTATTCTATCACTTTGTATTTGTTCACAGTTACTGTATTCCATTGAACACATATGGCAATTTCTGGTGGTCAAAAATGGATTTTTATTAGGGAGTAATTATTTTCCTAATTAGCCACAGCCAATACCCATATGATATGGAACCTTTGGGTCCCCTGGGAAACTTTTGACAGTCGTTTTATTTACCCTCTTTTGAATTCCCTGTCACATTCTTTTCATCTTTCTGTAGCTGTGAGACAGGATTTAAAGATGGGGACCTCTTCATGTCCTACCGGAGTATGTTCCAGGATGTAAGAGATGCCGTTGACTGGGTTCATTACAAGGTACTTAGAAACTGCTTCTTTACCTGCTCACTCTCTGGCATGTATTTACTTTTCAAGTGCAAATGGAGTAAAGTTTTTCTTCATTTAAAAAAAAAGGGTTAGGGATGAAGGGATTTGCTGCCTAGCAGTGAATCTCTAAACTATATTTATTCTTGTTTGGTCATCCTAGCCGGCTTTTCTCACTGGTGATGCTTGACTTCTAGATTTTATTGAGTTTGCAGTTCTCAAACTGACTTAGAAGAGATTTTGGTGTAAAAGATTTTATTTAACAAACCTTTGTGGGTGATGGTCCATTTTTTTGGTCCCTGTACCTCCCACCTGACTAATAACATTAACTAGTTAATGTTAAATTTATATTCACTATAAATTATGCTGAATAAAATATAAAACTTTTTTCTAATTTAAAATAGAAACAATTTCATATTTGAAGACAAGTTTTGGTGGCAGAGTTGCAGCAAATCATATCTACTACTTTTTCCTGACCCTCTCTAGTTTATTTGCTTTTCCATTTTAGTAAACACATAAGAAATTCATTCTGGTTGATAGTAAGTACATTTTTCTTGTGAACTAAATGTTAAAAACTTAATTTGTTCTTTTCTCAGCTCTTTTTTCTTTTCCCCAGGGCTCCCTTAAGGAAAAGACAGTTGAAAATCTTGAGAAGTATGTAGTCAAAGATGTAAGTAATAAAAGGAACAACAGATCTACATAGCTTATTTTACCTATTAAAGAAATGAATAATAAGCCTGTTTATAATGAAATGGACAAAGGAAGATAGGTCTTTGTTGTGACATAGTATATGCCAGGAATAATCACCAAGAATTTGAAAGTAGAACATAGGTCTTAGTTTTTCCTGTTGCTTAATAAGCAAGAAGACGAAGTGTTTCATTTGTTCTTTTAGCTCTAATGATAATATGGGGTTAGTGTTGTTGCTCAGTGGTAGAGCACTTGCCTAGTATGTATGAAACACTGGTTTCAATTCTCATCAGCATATATAAATTTTTTAAGAAAATCTATCAATAAATAAAAAAAATTTTAAAAGTAAAATACCTTTAACCTATCAACAGGAAATAATGAGGAAGGCTTTAAAATACCTTAAAAAATGAGTGGGAAACAGATTAAAATTTTTTAAAAAATCTATAATTTAATAAATTAATAGGATCTTACCAGTATTTTAGGTTTGATATTTATACTATGGTTAAGTAAAATGTTACTCTTAATGAAAGCTGAATGAAGAATACAGGGGAACTGTTATTTCCACAACTTTTCTAAAAAATCTGAAATTGTTTCAAATTAAAAAGTAAGCACACAGATTCTCAAAATCAGATACTTATTTCTTTTCTAAAGCATGTAAATAGCAGAATACAGTATTTTCTCAAAGCACTGTAGTAAAGATTTCTTTTTTTCAGGATTTGTACTTCCTATTTCACTCTCCTCCCCTTACTGTTTCAAGAACACTAAATGGGGAGGTTCCATGTTTTAGTCAACTTTTTCACTGCTGTGACTAGGATCAGACCAGAACAATTTTAGAGGAGAAAAAGTTTATTTGAGGGCTCACAGTTTCAGAGGGCTCAATCCATAGACAGCAGACTCCACTCCTCAGAGCTCAAGGTGAAGCTGAATATTATGGCAGAATAGTGTGGCAGAAGAAGCAGCTTACATGATGATCTGGAAGCAGAGAGAGAGACTCCACTCTCCAGATATAAAATACACCCTAAAGCCATGTTCCTGATGCCCCACCTCCTCCAGCTACATAATGCCTAACTTCAGTTAACACTCAATCCCATCAGGTGATTAATTCACCCATTGGATTAAGGTTCTTTAAACCCAATCATTTCTTCTCTGAACCTTCTTGCCTTGTCTCACATGTGAGCTTTTGGGCAACACCTCATATCCACACCAAACAGTCCAGGAGAATTGTGTAAAGGAAGCTATTTATTGTAAGAGAAGAAAAGGGTGTTTTTCTTTTAAGTCATATCAGCAGTTAGAATTTTCTTATCTGCTGGTGGGTGTGGGCATTTCTAGATTCATCTGTACTTGCCATTTCATTCTGCAAGGTACTTATAAAACATATAACACTGTATACATAATGTGACTTTATCAAATAAACTCCACATAGAAAATTTGCTGGTCATGTTTAAAATGAACTTCCTCTGATTTCCAGCACACTTAACTCATATGCTTCAGATAATCACAAAGTACTTTAAACTCTTTCTTCAGTCAGACATTATGAGAAAGGTAGAAATGTGTTAATGTCCTTTTAGTCATTTTACATATAAATCTAGATGCTATGTGCAGTTTGTATACTACATATGTTAATATTTTTTTCATGTATAGTGCTTATGGGGGCTTTTAAATGCAATATTCTGAAACCAACCACAAATCCTTAAAAGACTTACTATACTCCTGTTTCAAGGGACAAAAATCTATTATATGACTACCCCAAAATGAAAGTATTTGTGTTTTAGTGTTTTTGTTTCTTGTTTTTTTTTTTAATTACTTTTCAGGGAAAACTGCCTTTGCTTTTGAGCCGGATGAAGGAAGTAGGGAAAGTATTTCTTGCCACCAACAGTGACTATAAATATACAGATGTAAGTGCTTAATAGTCATACTTTTTATTTATGCAGAGAAATTATTTTGGTCTAAAGAACCTTGAAAATAATGAGGACAGAGTTTTTAAATGGAAGTAGTTTCTGCCATCTTAATTTGAAAGCAGAATGAAAAAAGCAAAACTATAGGATAAGGGCCATATCATAATCCTTCTAATTTTTTTAATTCTTTTTGACTCTTTTCCCTGATTGGGGTTACTTGAAGATTTTAATTTTAGGACTATTTAAAATATTTGTGCTGATTAAAATGGCTTTTGTGTTTCTTTGGACCATCATTTATATAAACCTAAGAAATCATACCCTTTACTTTCTGTATTCCATGAAGCCCCATAGTAGTAAGTGGTACAAAGATGTTTTGAATTTTAGTCATCTTTAAAGTTATTTTTTTACTCTGATTAAAGCATGTGGAAAAGCTAATTTAACTCCTTATTTACTTTTGCTTAGACAATTACAAATTAATAGTGCTAGCAAAAAGTTCTCTCCCCAGTTCATTTTTAGAAAAATTTGATAAGACAGTGTATTATTTCCATATGAGTCATTAGTTTTCTCTGTACCCTTATATGCCCCTTACCTCCACTTTTGTGGAAAAAGTGAATAGGAAAAGTGAATAGGGATATATGTATGAATCTGTATAGAAACCTCTAGAAGTGTACAGCTTCTCTGAGAATGTCATAGGGTTTGTTTTGTTTGGTGTGAGGGAATCTTGTATGATGAAGCATTAATTTCCAGCTTCCACTGCCATAAACTAGAAGAAACAAGAATATGGTAAATAGATTCTATATTGAAAAAAAGACATGTTTTATGAAAAGGCTTTGATTTTTTTTCAGTTATTACATATCTGCTGTGAACCTTATTTTGCATTTTTTTTTCCAGAAAATTATGACTTACCTGTTTGATTTCCCGCATGGCCCCAAGGTATTTTAGTAACTTAATAGACCATTGCTGTTGTAATAATGAATGCATTTAATCATTCAGGAATATTTAGGGAAAGAAATTGGGTGGGAACTACCCAGAAAAGTCCTAGATTTTCAACCTTTTGTTTAATTCTCATTAAAAGAAGAAATCCAGGAGCTAGTACAATTTAAAATCATTAGCAATTTGAATATTTAGCAGATTGGAATAAAAAAGGATATTCATGTGGAATTTAGTAAGGTGGGATCAGAATAATTTCATGCCTAAGTTCTGTATGGAATTGTTAAGTTTGTGTGACAATGAAAAGAATTTTCAGGGGCTGGGGAGATAGCTCAGTCAGTAGAGTGCTTGCCTTGAAAGCCCAAGGCTCTGGGTTTGATCCCCAGCACCGCAAAAAAATAAATAAATAAAAGAATTTTCAGGTCGAGAAATGTATTTGGTTAATAGAAACAAAATTTACATGTGTTCTTGACAGTTTCTAGATTCTACTACTATTAGTTATTGCTGAGTTTTGTGCCCAAAGAGCAGTTAATGTTGGTATTTAGCAAAGAAGTCTTCATTCCCACAGTATGGCTATATTTAGATTGAAGGAATACTCATTACAACTTAGTCATATACTTGTAGAATTTGATTCCTAGACTTCTTTGAATAAACATCAACAGATCCCTGTTTTGAGATCACCCAAAATTAATGCACAGTGCTCTTCAGGATGGAACTAATTTTAATGGGCATAACTTCTACATTACTGTTGTGACTGCTTAGTATTATGAACCAAAGACCAGTATACACCTAGAACCATCATTCTAAGAACAAGTAAAATTTCCTGAAACATGATCTATGTAGTTTATATACTTTAGTTCTAATGCTGATCAAACCTCCTCCTTTGACCTTGGGTGTTGACTTGCATCTCTCCCTAGCTCCTTTTCATACATTTCAGATTATGAGCACATCTTTATATATTAAAGTACTATGGTATAAGTTTCTGGAACTCAGGAGATTAAATGATTTAAAATGTAGAGATTACTTTTTTCGGGCGGTATCAGGGATTGAACCCAAGGAACTTAACCATTTGGCCACATTCCCAGCCCTTTTTTATATTTTATTTAGAGACAGGGTCTTGCTGAGTTGCTTAGGGCCTCACTAAATTGCTGAGGCTGGTTTTGAACTTTTGATCCTCTTGCCTCAGCCTCCCAAGCCGCTGGGATTACAGGTGTGTGCCACCGTGCCTGGCTATAGAGATTACTTGAGTCTATTTATTATTTACACCTGGCTGCTTCCTGAAAGATGTGGCTTATAATTAGACACTGTGCATTTGTAAAAAATTAAATAATGAGATCTTCAGGTTATATTTAGTACTTCTGAATTCCTTATATTTGAACAAGATTACATATCAGTGTCTTAAGGTAAGGAGTGATGTTTTGGTTTTTACGGATTCTTCTTCACCAGCCTGGGAGCTCCCATCGACCATGGCAGTCCTACTTTGACCTGATCTTGGTGGATGCACGGAAACCACTCTTTTTTGGAGAAGGCACAGTACTGCGTCAAGTAGATACTGTAAGTTGAGAGGGAATCTGTCTCCTTCCCCTCTTCCCATTCTTCCTAAGAAAAGAGATGTTTTTAATTTACTGGCCACATTTCTCTTAAAATTTAGAGATTTGGTTAAAACTGAGATTAGTACAACAAACCAAACCACTAATTGAAAAGAATAAGTGCTGTGTCTTTGGCTGCCTGGCCAAGTAGTGCTGGGGGTGGATTGTGTGATAGGATGATAAAGTATTACAAAGGATGATAAAGTATTACAAAGTCTGTATTATTTTCACACAGAAAACTGGCAAGCTGAAAATTGGGACATACACAGGCCCACTACAGCACGGCATTGTCTACTCAGGAGGTGAGTCACAAACTTCCGAAGATTTTTTTTTTTTTGAGGTGCTGGGGATTGAACCCAGGGCCTGTGCATGTGAGGCAAGCACTCTACCAACTGAGCTATATCCCCAGCCCCCAAAGATTTTATTTGATGTTTTTGCACAGTTTCGTCTTTGCTCAGACCTCACTGTGAAAACTTTGGTGTTTTCTCAGCATAGTGCCACATGTATTCTTCAGTATTTTAGAGATGTTACTTATTGAAGGTAAATAAGTCATCTACTAAAGTAATAAAAGTCAAGGAGAAAGAATTTTGTTTTCACTAGTAGGATCAGTTTCCCCCTCCTTCTTTTACCTATTTGAGACTTTTTCTCAGGGGTTTTCAAGGAACCCATGTGGGCACATATACAGGCTCAGATACGTATTAAGTTAAATAGTTGAACAAAGCTAACTTAGTGGCAAATCTGTGATAAAAAACAGTGATGGTGCTTGTGAAGGGTGTGTTTACTTAAGCTGAGAGACAGAATTGTGTTAGATTTGGGATTAGAATTCTGGACTAAAGATCTTGTTTTAGAGGCAATAAAAAGAATGGTAAGAAGAAGAATGACAAGTCTTTGTTGTTAATAAAGATCTGTTTCTCAAATAAGAGTAAAATTAATCACAGTATTTAATGGGTATGGTACTTTGCTGACTTTAACATAGAGACCTTTTTCTCGTTGTTCATGGTTTCAGGTTCATCTGATACAATCTGTGATCTGTTGGGCGCCAAGGGCAAAGATATTTTGTATATTGGAGATCACATTTTTGGAGACATTTTAAAATCAAAGAAACGACAAGGGTGGCGAACTTTCTTGGTGATTCCTGAACTTGCACAGGAGCTTCATGTCTGGACTGACAAGAGTTGTAAGGGACTATTATTCTATTTTGTAAATCTTTGATATAGCCAGTTTATATCTAAATGGCCATCTTTGAATCAGTCATTTTTGATAAACCTGTATTGTGTGCAGGGAATCAGATGTGGTCAAAAGATGGACCCTCATAGTCACTTTAGAATATTCAGCTATTTCACCGAATTCCAGAATTTGAAGAGGTTATTATCTTGTTCAGCTTCCTTTTATATTTCCTTTTTGCTAACTCTTTTTTTTTTTTATTTCTAGTTCTAGATGGACACAGTACCTTTATTTATTTTTGGGGGGTGCCAGGATTGAACTCATGGGCACTCAACCACTGAGCCACATCCCCAGCCCTTTTTTGTATTTTATTTAGAGACAGAGTCTCACTGAGTTGCTTAGGTACCTTGCTAAGTTGCTGAGGCTGGTTTTGAACTCAGTGATCCTCTTGCCTCAGCCTCCCGAGCTCCTGGGATTACAGGCATGTTCACCACGCCTGGCTATTTTATTTTTATGTGGTGCTAAGGATCTAACACAGTGCCTCACACGTGTGAGGCAAGAGCTCTACCACTGAGCTACAACCCCAGCCCTTGTTCAACATCTTAAATCCCTTTGAGGTTAAGTGTAGAATGTTGGTGTCCTGAGCTGTGTTACAGTAATTGCTAATCTGTGCTCCACTTCCTCTGCAATCCATATTTCTCCAACCATGCCTAGTTGCCATTCTCTCTCCTAACAGTCCATATCTAAGATTCTGGGAAGTGTCAGTTTTTTGAATATTAATTACCCAGTATTTATTTACTATTCTGAGAAGTAGAGAATGAAGACAAATTGTATTCTTGGACTGAGCCACACTGTATATTTGCAGTACATATGCTATATTAAATTGAGCTATGAATATAATTATATAAAGGTGTTTGACACACAAGTTCTCCATGTAGCCCTACTGAGTATCACTCAGAGTGTGGGTGACTCCAGAAATTTGGCCTATCCTGAATGAGAACCCTGAATCTATCGCTTAAAATCTGCCCTTAGGTAAGTTACTGAGATCCCCTATGCCTTAGTTTCCTCAAATATTAAAATGGGGGTAATAGTAATAGCACCTACCTCATAAAGTTGATGAGACTTAGGGAATATGTGTATAAAGATGATAGACATTACAACCCTTCTCAACCGAGGCTCCTTGAACCAACAGAAAATGTTTGACTCTTTCCTCAAATTTGCTAAAGATAATAGAAGAAAAAATATGTAAATAAATAAATAGGACTTAATTGCCTTGGGGAACCCAGGTTAAGAAGGGCTATAACACATGGGAAACATGCAGATACCGACTGTTGCTCTTACTATTGTCTGTACTATCAATAGGATCTTCTGGCTATCCTTTCATGTACATTTTCAACTTTCCACCTTTGAAGTTTTAGAAATCTAGTTGATTTGGCTATACTATTTCCTGCATTTGTGACCCTGGACAAGTCACTTCATTCTCAACCCTTTATCTAAAAATGGGATTATCAACTCTTGCTTTTTGCTAACTGGTTAGGAATTGGTATTTTGCAATCTCAGAATGAGCACAACAGATGGAAGAAAAAGTTGCAGTCAGTGGTGTTCAAGTAAAGAAAAGGTAAAGAGGAAATTAAGGTGTTGAGCTGCTGCCACACTCTAAACAGGATAGCAGTGGGTTTTCTTGAAGGAGAAGGAGGTCATTTATACACATGCGTCTGGCATGTCGGTCCCGACTATATACTTTTGGGTCATATGTACAACGTTTTTCTTAAGTTTCAGTGGCAGTTAAAAACTGGGCACTTTTTTATTTATGTAAAAAATTTTCCTTTTCTTTCTAAACTTTAGCCCTTTTTGAAGAACTTCAGAGCTTGGATATTTTCTTGGCTGAACTCTACAAGTAAGTTTCTCAATTCTAAAAATTGCTTCCCTAAAAACCATCTACCTTTTTAGGAGTCACTTTGATGTAAGAAATGTTCTTTCTGGAGATTTTCACTTGGTTTTTCTCTTATCTCCAGGCACCTTGACAGCAGTAGCAATGAACGTCCAGACATTAGTTCCATCCAGAGACGTATTAAGGTATCCAGACTAGATTTGGGAGAAAATGGAAAATGAGTTAAATGATTTTCAAATTTTTTGTTTTTTACAGGGACTGGCATATAGCTGGTGCCCAATAAATAACTTCTTGAATGAACTGAAAATCAATCTTGTTCTTTTTTTAGAAAGTAACTCATGACATGGACATGTGCTATGGGATGATGGGAAGCCTGTTTCGCAGTGGCTCCCGGCAGACACTCTTTGCTAGTCAAGTGATGCGTTATGCTGATCTCTATGCAGCATCTTTCATCAACCTTCTGTATTACCCATTCAGTTATCTCTTCAGAGCTGCCCATGTCCTGGTAAGTAAAGTTACTTTTGATAGTTAAAATGCACTTTAAGATCAAGATCTGCAACCAGCTTTGCGGAGTGGCACAGGAGACAGTTTTGAACATTCTTAAATGCAAAACCTAGGGAAAGATTATGTGGTTGCACAAGGACCTTTGAGAAAGTATCACCAAAAGTAGACATTCACAGAATATAACTTAACTCTCTGAAGTCACAACTTACATTGAACGGTGAAGACTTTATTCTTTTGTCAATATTAATTGAAAGAAATATAGTTTTTATATTCCTGTGTTCTGATGCTGAGCTGTTTGGGACTGACTGTGAAATTGAAATTAATAGTCTTCTCTGTCTTACCCAGTTTTCAGCTGTAGTAAAGAATCCATTTACTATTTTGGGAATAGGGAGAGAGGCAGTTTTAGATAGTAGTTCTGTAAAGGTATATCTAAATGATTTGTTTGTTGTAACCACATGGCCACTTAATAGGGGAGAAGGGGATAGGATTTGGGGAAGCATCTTTTTTGTTCTTCTGGTGTAGTGAGCTTCTTGCTTTGTTCTAGATGCCTCATGAGTCAACGGTGGAGCACACACATGTAGATATCAATGAGATGGAGTCTCCACTTGCCACCCGCAACCGCACATCAGTGGATTTCAAAGACACCGACTATAAGCGACACCAGTTGACAAGGTCGATTAGTGAGATTAAACCCCCCAACCTCTTCCCACTGGCCCCCCAGGAAATTACACACTGCCATGATGAAGATGATGATGAAGAGGAGGAGGAGGAGGAGGAGGAAGAATAAGGAGGAAAATCAAAACCCTGAACACCCATTAAACAAGTTCTGGCAGGACCCACGGGAGCAAAGGATGTTCTTGTTTGGGTTCTACTGGGGAGGGTGGGTGGGGGTGCTCCATCAGAGGTATGTCTGGAAAGTTTCTAAAGACTTTAAAATATTCTAATCATAGAGAGATACTTGTTTTAGTTTTGTGTATCTGTATTCTTTTCAGATGGCTCAGAATTGTAATGGAGTCTGTATTGGAAGAAAGTAAGGGTAAAGTCAGGCTGAACTGCATGCAGATGGCTCCATTGTGGCTTTTGACACTGTTTGCTTGTCCTTTATCATCAGTATGTCATAGTGTATCTGGATACACTAAGGGTGGTGAAGGGTTTCAGAGTGTAACAAGGACAGTGGGAAGAGATGATCCAAAAATGCTGTATTGTTACAAATTGTTCTATTACTCTTAAAATCCAACTTTTTCAGTGCATTACACAGTATTGTATATCAGTGGAGAAATATATTGTTTCCATTATTGAGTGTAGTCTTCTATTAAGGTCAAGTTTCCTTTTATAAGCCTTCAAAGTATCCTCAAGGATTAGCAAGGCTGCTGCTGTCAGTAACCTTGCAGTATTCTTTGCTTTAGGGCCAGTCTGGAATGGACTGCAGGGATTCTATTTTGACATAAAAGTCTTCATTCTTTCTGCATTTTTTAGGTTGCTAGTACAAATGCTTATTATCTAAAAACTTTTTTTTTCTCATCAGTAATAAATCTATAAAGGAATTTAACTGAAAGATGACAAAGGAGCAAGCCCCCAGAAAAGAAGAGGAACTTTCTTATATTAGAGGGTGGTTGAGTAAAATGTATCAGGATGGGCTGTAATTTTGGCACCTGCTACTCAATTTCACATTTCTTTATCCTCTAGGGTTGACTGTTGTATTTTAAAGTTGAACATTAGAATATGGGAAGAGGACTCTAAGCCAGAGCCTTACTAATGCAAACAGCAAAATCAGAATAAATTCAGAGTTCCAAGTGAAATCAATTCTTGTTTTGAACAAGAATGAATTATTATGTAGACATTAGGGTCTTATTAATGCCTCACCGGAATAGTAAAAGTTGTTCCAGCATTTTGAACAGTAATATATAGATTCTTAACTTTAGCTTTCATATATTTTCTTCCAGTCTTTCTGTCATTGGTCTATAGGGGAGGATAGACTAGTTGCTCTAGAATTCAATAAAATGCAATGTTTCTAAATACTGACTTTGACCCCTTCTGTAGCACAACTGTAATAGCTATTGGTTTTCAAGTGGGTTTAGGTTTGGCTAGTGACAGCAGTTTGACAGTTTCTTGGGAGATACACACTCCTGGAACTCTGAGATCTAACATGATTATAGCGTCTCACAGGCCTCAATTTTTTCACAATGGTTTTTGTTATAGGACTGTGAGGTGAGGCTTAAAAAAAAAAAATCATTTTGTAGGTAGGGAACGCAACTCAAGTCACTTAACCAAAGTTGCCCTGCCTCATGACTTGCACTTTAGATTAAGTACATGAATCATATTCTGACTGCAATCTATGGAGACTGTGTGCTCCTTTGAAAGAAATCAGGTTAAAAATGCTATTGCATTTTCAAAATTAGATGCTATCTCTTTTAAGATGTTAGAGAATGTGGTTGTAGTTACCAGTTATTCTCATCCAAGATAAAGATGTTGCCCAGTTTCATATAGACTTAAGTGTTCTCAAACCCAAGTCTTTAAATGATTTATTACATCTACAGGGCTGCTTTATTATATTTACATATTTCCCCTTTCACAGCAAAGTTCACTTTATTTTCCACATTTTTTGTATTGTGTCTATATAAGAGTTTCTTATTAGCCAAAGGATTCTCTGTGTCCAGAGCCTGAGAAGTGGAAAGCACACAAGTGGAATAAGAATTCCACTGCTAGCCAAAACTTTCTTCAGGACCTCCAGACCATATTATGAAAGAGCTAGGATTCTAGGAAATCTAAGACCCAAGGGGCTGAGTGGTAGAGCACTTGCCTGGCATGTTTGAAGCCCTGGGTTTCACCCCTAGCACCACACAGGCACAAATATAAGACCCAGAGCAACATGGTACTCTCTGTATACTCTTCTTGTTAAGCATGTGCCATGGAGTCAGTGTTCGTGGCCTGGCACTCAGAGTAACTGTGACTGGACATTTTAAAACTTGAATTTCTATTGCCAGTAGGTTAAGAAAGCTGAATTTAAAATACATACTTTTCCTTTAAAAAAAAAAAAAAAAAAAAAACCTAAGAACTTAAATCAAGAATCTTTTTTTTTTTTTCTAAATATTTTTTTAGTTGTAAATGGACATAAAACCTTTATTTTTATGTGGTGCTGAGGATAGAACCCAGTACCTCCATCACTGAGCCACAGCCTCAGCCTTAGAGCAACCATCTTTTGAGAATTTTTTCCTAGGTATTCCGAAAATACCAATGTACAGGTTTTATAGAATATTGGGCATCCTCTTTGTGAGTGCTAAACTGAACTCCAAAACTTGATTGTATACTAACAGGGACCCGGACATACCAAACAACTGATCAGAGGCGCTACCAGTTCCATCAGAGAGCAATTGCCCAATACATTCCTCTCTGCAGAGATGGTCAGTTAAAGCTCTGGTGGCAGTAGCTCAGAAATGGTTTTGAAGCCAAGATTTAGTGTTGTTTTTGACCAAAGACTTTCTTTTACTGTAAACATTTATCTGCTTACTTAGATCTGAAATAGTCGAGCAAAGCCCTTCAAACTTTTTTTTTTCAGTTATAGATGGACATAGTACCTTTATTCATTTATTTTTATGTGGTGCTGAGGATTGAACCCAGTGCCTCACACATGCTAGGCAAGTGCTTTGCCACTGAGCTACAACTGCAGCCCCCCAAGCTACCCTTTCTAAGATGCTTTTAGAAGTGGTTTTAAATAGGACTATCAACTGATAAGTCATGTTAGGTTGTTCTTAAGAAACTGCTTATAGGGCTGGGGTTGTAGCTCAGTGGTAGAATGCTTGCCTAGCATGTTTAAGGCACTGGGTTGGATTTTCAGCACTGCATATAAATAAATAAAGGTTTAAATTTTTTTAAAAACTGCTTATAAAAGTCACATGCATTTTTATGTCAGATTTAAAAGAACTTTATCCATGTTTAGATATTTCTAAATCAGGCTTTTTTGTTTTAAAGAAATACTTTGTCAATAACTCAAGTCCTGCAGTTTTTCTTTTTTCAAGGCTGCCTGGTCATTTTAAAGTTCTTTGCTTATTCACAACAAATAACTAGAGATAAACAACTAAATAAGTCTATTAGGGTAGCAACCCTGCCCACATTCCATGTTATAGATTTTTTTTTTTTTTTTTTTTTTTTTTTTTTGGCAACATTGAAGATTGAACCCAGGGGCACAAATTCCATGTTATGGAAACTATTTAACCTTTCTTCAATAGTGGGAAAAATGATAACTATGATCCAGCTATTGCCATATCCTTAACAGCTTCATTCCCTCACTTGGCTTTGTGGTTCAGGACTCAATGCTTATGTTTCTCATGACATTCTTTCTTGGTAAATAGGACATCCAGCTCTTCTTAAAAGTATGTCCTCAAATGGAACAATTTCAAATGGTATACAACTTTGGGAGGCCCTGAGAATGAAATATCTACCATGGAACTACCCAAGCAACATTGTTGAAGGTAGAAGAACAAGTGTACTACTGAGAAACAAGAATGGCATGGCAGCCAGAAAGCAGAGCCAGGTGACTTCCAGAAACTACACCGCCCATCAGATACTTCCACGAACACTAAAGCAACATTTTTCACACTGTTCTCTCACTGCAGAAATAGCAGAAAGCAAATCATTCTGAAAAGAATTTGTTAGTTTACAAAATGAACAATATAACTTTTCTGTTCTCCACCATTTTCCTGTCCTTGAACAGAATGTCTTCATCCCAAGGCTACAACAATTATACAAAGGTATGTAAATTCAAAAATAAAACAGCCATGTTCTGCATAATGACACTTCAGTCAACAATGGACTGCGCATACCACAGAGGTCCCATAATATTATGTCCCCTAGTAATGTTGCATCCATCTTTGTGTAAGTACCCTCATGTGATGTTCCTACAATGATGAAAACACCTTTCATCACATTTCTCAGAATGACACATTTCTCAGAAAATGTTTCTATGGCGAAGTGATGTGATATTCAGTGGTTTAAGTTCCTCTACAGAACTTTAACACAAAATAATATTCCTCATTGAGCTCAGAACATTTCATTTCAAACTTGCTGAATTTTCCAATTTAAAACAAACTGACCAGTTTTGAGTCTTATCCCTTTGTTTCCTCACACAAAATAAAGATACCTGGATTCCATTTTATTAGTAGAATAAGAATGGCTGAGATAGATTGTTTCATGAATCAAATTAGATACAAATATGTCTCCAGATGTTCTGTTCTCCCCAAAGGTCTGTAAATGGGGTCTGAAAGAATCTGGGTTGAGGTAAAACCTTCCCATACAAACTGGAACCCACATAACACAGTGGAGTCCACATTTTTTCCCATAGAGGATGGAATGGTCCAAGATACCTGAAGGAGAATTAGCCAAGAAAACCTTACCAACAGTGAAAATGTTTATTAAATATCCAGACTTCTTTTGAGAGAAGGTTTTCACCAGATGTAACCTTTGACTTATGAGTGTGGTTATTTTGAATCGTGTAACTGTTTGGGGGCCCACTGCTTAGAACTCAATGATGTAGCAAAACTGTGGCTTAGTCTAAAAGTTTCTGTCAGGTATTGGCCTACTGTGTGAACATTTTACAACCACTAGCACCCTCAGGAGAAAAGCACTTCAACAAAGGAGTTTGGCAACTCATTCCCCCTTAAAAACATGGGTTCTCAGGTCTCATGATCATCTACCAGAGGAGATGGCATGCCGATAGAAAGTTACAGTGCAAAATTACAACCATCTTTGTCCTAGGACGTCTTGAAAATAAGAGTACAGATGTGAGACCCTTGGAAAGAAAATGTTGAAGCAGTTACACAAAGAAAACGAGTTTATTAGCCATCTAATAGAATTCAACTTTGACTTTAATAAGGAGTCAGCCTCTTTTCTAAGTTTAACTACTTTCCAAAAGTATAAAGTTTCCAGAAATCAACTCCAGGCTATGAAAAAGTGATTCAGTTTGTATCAGTCACTTCCTCTACAAGACTTTCTGATCAGTATTTGTTTCCTCAGAAGCATTGAGTTAAGAAGAGGCTCTGTGGAACACAGTTTATGTAAAATAGAACACCAGAGCATGTCATAATAAAACATAGGAATGAACTGATGTGTAGCCCCAAGGATGCAGAGGAAGAACTTAGGCAAGTCCTTCACAGTAGGAAAATTTACCTCCACTTTCTGTGGGCATTTCCTGGTTTAAGCTAAAGATTGACCTAGACAGAGTGAGAATAGCAAGAAAACCCAATGAAAACTAAGTTAGGAATGAATGTGCTGCAGTGATTTCCTTCTGCCTGCTACTTGCTTTGTATCCTGCTTCTAAGGAAAGCAGACAGGCTCCCAAGAAGATAAACTTAACTGGATATAGATAAATCTCATTCTACTTCCAAGGAAATGGGGTAACAACTGGGAATATGGGAGTGGTGGTTAGGTCAGGGAGGGTCTCAAAGTAAATCTTGTCAGCAGTTCTTCACTGAAACGTCTCCATCCACAGGACAAGTGTAAGTAAAATGGACTGTAAACATCATGGTTAATTAAATATAGTGAGGACTATAAGAGAACAGTCAAGAAACTCAGTTCTTACAGCATGATGCTCTTTGGGATGTAAAATAGAGACTATGAATAGAGCAAAAAATAACTCCAAAAGGGGGCCTAGGAATGGATCACAGAGGGGTCCTAAAGATTGGAAGATCCTCGGGGTTCAGTCAAATGTGAATAAAAAGGGTGCATAGGAATAGAAGACCTGAAGTGGCGATGGAAGGAAATGAGGTTCATACACACTGTATTATTGGGGAATGTAGGCTATCTATTGAGTCCTAAAGAGCATCTGAACATACTGTCCCACACTTGTGCCAGGTGTTTGAATCTGAGGGTGACCCATCTATGCCTGCTCTCTGACCTTCCTCCTATACTTAATATAAAGAAGGACCTACAAAGCCTTTCTCATCTTCAAGAGCCAGTTGAGATGCCTGCATAAAAGCCTTTTTCTTACCCAGAAAAACCCAGTCTGGCCATTTGCCCGCTGAGCTGAGCAGCCTGTGTTTGGGGCAAGTTGATTGGATACTTCTTAGTATTTTGATTTAGAGATTAACTGATGGGAGACAGACTTCAGTCCTTGGAAAGAACACCTCTTCTTCCCCTAAACTGGCAGTAACAGGCTGTAACTTGGAAGCACTGAACTTGTATTCACTCTGTTAACACAGACTGCAGTGTCTGCCCAAAAGAGATGCCTTCCTGAGATCCAGTCCCAGCTTTCTCACCAGTAAAGCTATGCAGTTGGGTGGGGACCAAGGACTGAACAAGATGGCATGGTTGGTGTTGCATAGATGAAAAGGGAAAGAGGGAACACACATCTGCTAAAAGGGTGAACAGAAAATCATCATTTATCTAAATAGAATAGAAATAAACAAAAACCTTTTAAAACAATCACAAAATTTACAAATAAATTGGTACAAAATAAATAGGAGAAATTGTAAATCTACAACATTTGATTTATAAAATGCATTCATCATGACAATCAGCATGAAACCTATACACTCAACTTGTGCTTATTTAGCTTCACACAGCTGTCAATACTGTGTTCAGAAAACTTCACTGCTCAAATGCATGAAATGTACACCATGATACAGTGAGTAAAGGCTAAGGAGGATGAAAATCAGACACAAAGCAGGTGCTTACATGAGGACCAAGGCATTGTTGGCATTGGGCCCCAACACCAAGAAAAGGCAGATCTAACAGCCCAAGTGGGCAGGCAGCTTCCATGGTCCAGAGAGAAGCATTCTGTAATTCAAAATGAGAAACAGAGGCCATCGCTGTGGGGCCAGGCAACCAACCTGGCTTGGGAGAGGGGTGAGGAAGGAGGCCCGGGGTTTCAGCCATAATGTACCACTGTATGGGAGAAGAGACCCAGTCACCAAGAAACCACCTCTGCAGTACATCATGGAAGGATTTGAGAGGCCCTGCCACAAGGTAGGAGATCTGCCTTCATAGTCCTCCCAAACACTTGTCATCAGGAATAGAGGTGGGCCCCCAGAAGGGGCTGGGGATACAGGGACCAACATAAGAGCAGCAACATGTTTTTTAGGAGGAAGGAAGGAAAAAAAAAAAAAAAAAAAAAACACTGCCCTCTCACCCAACTTAAGGTACAGCAGAATCCTAGGCTCCATGGATGAGGGGCTTCCGAACACATCTCATCTTTGTCACAGACACACTAATGGTAGAGGTGTATGTACATAATAAATAATATAAAATAAAGCATATACATTTGTGAATTTAAAGACTGAAAAAACGAGAAAAGTCAATGGATTGATACACTCTACCTTCACAACAGACTTCAGACATGGTGGGTAATGAATCAGAAGCTAGGCTGGGGCTCTGAGGAATGAGAATCCAAAGACCTCATTCTTTCTCACTCCCTCTACTCTGTGCCAGGATGCCGACTGCTTATACTCAAGGATCCTGAGTCTCCAACAAAAAGGGCGGGCACCCAACCAAGTCTTTCAGGCCCATTAAATAGTTCTCTACAGGGTGCTTCTGAAGAGGAATCTAGCCCTCTATGGTTTTCCTAAGAGTCCATGTACATTAGATTTGGGCAAACACCAGAAGGTAACCTTCCAGGTGAAGTAAGACAATACTCCCATCATTCTTTGAATTTGTACATGGTCTCAACAGATATTATATCCTGAAAACATTGTTAACGGTAGACTACTCATGTCTATGTTGATCTGTGTACATATAAACCTTGACAAATACCTAAAATTTGACTCTTGATACTAGAACTGTTTTCCACGTTACTTAAAATGCCACCTGGTATTTCCCATCAAAAGCTATTAATGCAGTTCTAGTTGAGATGATGTCAATGGCCTTACTATACAGAAAAGAGTTACTTAAGCTACTTAACCATAAGTTACTTAAGTTACTTAAGTTACTTAACCATAGGTCTAAGAAGCAAAGAAGATTCCAGCAAAAGGCAGCAAGAGGAAGGCCACTCCTTCTCTGCCATTGCCGGTAACTGCCATCTCTTCCTCCGGTCGTATGACTGACCAGGGACTCTGAATGTGAGTTTTCCATTAAGGAAGAAGCAGAGGGAAAACCAGCAAGCAAGCATTGGCGGCTGGCAGAAAGCATGCAAGTGCTAAAGGAGGGAGGCCCACATGTCACAGCCTTGAAGGACAGCAGTATCAGCAGGCTCAGTCTTGGTGCACCACTCATCCCTCAAATGTTGGCAAGTGAACCTCAACCTAGAAGTCTCTGAACTCATCTCTCCTATCAGACCACTCAAAACACAAAAGAAAGGAAAATGGCCCTGAGGTATAAAAATCCACTGAGTATCTTGCTCATGGATAAAATTTGTATAAAAAGTTTCTGAATTTCCAAAAATTGCTTTCATATTCAACTCTAAATCCCTAATTCTGGGTTAACCTACACCTCACCCAGTTACCCTTGCCAGAATGAAGCACCACTAGTGTACAGCCCAGAACAGCAGCAACGTGGCCCAGGAGAAAGCCCATTTCCTCTACAAAGAAGGGAGCAATAGTGCCACAGAAGCCACCTAGCCCTTCCCTGCTGGATCAGCTTTGTGTCCTCAGCCCTTTACAAAAGCCTGTCTCTAGGCTCAGAGCAGATAGGGGAGTTGTGCCCGTTGCACCTGGGAACATGGGTTATACAGTGCAGTGTGCAAAGCCAGCCCTCCTTGGCCTTCTCTTGGAGTCCCAGTGACCAAGGAAAGCACATTTCTGCACCAGCCCAAGGGGTCATCTGCCTGGGACTGTCCCTGAAAAGCTCTTTGGAGACTTTCCCCCATGGCCCAGGTATTGCAAAGATGACCACAGATCCCTGGTGGCCTTTAGAAGATGACAGGGGGTTGTATGTTTTTGCCAGCCAAGACATGGGCTCAAGTCAGTACCTTCTTAGGTCTGCTCCTCAACCTAAAGAATTTGAAGGCTGAAATTCATGGTCTCTGCTTAGCTCAAAAATCATCCTGTTCCTTTCTTTCCAAGGAGGAAAAACGCATTTTTGTTGGGATCTACCACTATTTTCCTGGACTTGAAAAAGCTGGTCCTTTAGTTATACAGAATGGGGATGTCAGGGTAATTCTGTTCAGTAGTGTTCAGTATTAATGTGAAGTTCTGCATTCAACATTTGCACAAGTTCCTTGAAATACCATTAGAAAGAGGCAAGATGCCCTACTTTCTCCTCTGGGGAAGCCAACCATGTCCACCATGGTACGGAGTTCTCTGCAGGGAGTGCAGTGAGACGGGGGAAGAACAGAATTACATGTGGCACCCTTTCAGATTCAACTTATTTAAGTACCAAGGCTTCAGCTATTTGATTAGTGCCCTAATAAATGCATTTACAAATCTTAGAGTTCTATTTTCCTAAGAGTTTAAATGCATGATTTGGGCTTGCCTGATGAATACAGACAGAATGATGAATACAGACTAGAATCAGGAAGGGAGGGAACCTCTAAAGACAGTTGGAAATAGCCCACTTGCAAAGAGGGCAAAATGTCCTGGACATTCAGACACTAGGAATCTAGTTCCAGTGAAGCCTTCAGGATGCCAGAGTGGCTGCTTAGGAGCAAGTGTGGGCTGTCCCATCCCACAAAGCCAGGGCTGGCAGCAGAGGCCACCATAGCAGAGGGCAAGGCCCTCAGGTCTGACAGTATGTTCAGAACTGGGGGTGAGGAGCTGCATCTGATGGCAACCCTAGGAGAGGACAGTCCAACCACAGCTGCTGAGATGCAGCTGTGCATGAAGTGTTCAACTACTTGACAGACTTTTTAGCCCGGCCAGATCGGCTTTACAACTCTGACTGGCACAGGCCCTCCTGAGCAAGACCACTCTCCTGCTGCCCCAGAGAAGAAAGGAGCCAGTGTTTCTCCTTTAACTGCCCAAGGGATCTATCTCAGAGGGAACATGAGGTTTAGAAGAAAATCTCGAGGTTCAGACGAGTGCCATTTGAAGGGTCTTTTGCTCTCCTCGGAGTAGATGTAATTATAGCCAGATATTCACATTTGTTCCTTTGGGTACGAGATAGGAACTGTTTTGGATTTCCTGTTATCAAATAGTATGAATCAAAGGTGAAGAGTAGTTAATAGAAAATGAGTAAAAACTTGGCAGGTTAAAACCTCATCCTTTGGGAGCCCCACTGCAGCGTCACCTTGCCAGCTCCTTACAAGCAGAATACTCTGCAAGAAGCCACCATGCTGAGCAGCAAACAGCATACTAAGAAGTTCCTGTTTCTCCTAAGAGGCCGCGGCTGGTGTTCCCTCTGCTCCCCTGACTCACAGATCTTTAGGCTCCATGAAGAACAGTGGGACTCTGAAAAAGAACCCAACCTGGGACTCAGTCCAGAGGCGCCTTTTAGCAGCAAGGCTGCCCTGAGACTGTACATGGAGACGGCCCTGGGCCCGAGAGGGGGTCTGGGTGAGTTCTTGAGGCTGAAAAGCCTCAGCTCAACCACCTGGCTCCTGAGACCTCAGGGAAGGCAAGCACCACTGGGCCAAAGTGGCAGTTCATTGAGGGAGAGACTTCTGCTATGTCCAGGCCCAGGTTTCTTTTTGTTACAGGAAACTCTCATTTTACACACTTACCACATCTGGGTTGTGCCTGGCTAGATGCATCTTAGGAAGTGGACTTTTTAACTTGGATGGACATGCTTGAAGAAGGGGACACTCCAGTGTGGGGTGCTACATGATGGAGGCTCTGTCCTAAGGTGGCAGGTTGAGTGCTAGGAGGTCACTTGGCCCCCTTAGGGGCACTCTCCGTGCCTCTCCACCAAGTGAGGCCAGTACCTCTCTCACTAAGGGACATGGCAGCACTTGAGGAAGACATAGTTCTGCTGCCTCAGGGCAAACACTTAAGTCAGTTGTGTAATACCAGAATCACCAAACTGCTTACCAAAAGACCGGCCCAGCAGGTTCCACACCATCACCCCTGCCCCAGAGCCCAACCTGGGATGAGCACACTTCCTGAGGGGGCAGAAGACTGCTGCTGAGCTCCTGTGCCTCCTGCATACAGTAAGCCCAAGGCAGAAATGCTCTCTTCTCTGCTAGTGACCAGCTGCAGTGGGTATTGATAGTCCTATATAAACACTGTGGTCAGGAGAATTCATTTCAGTGTATGAACATCGCTACCAAGATGCACCTATCGCTTGGGCTAACAGTAAAACACAGATAAGCTAGTTAAGAACGCAGTCACTCAAATATCTGCTGACATTAATTTCACTACACATGGTAAATTTGGTATTAAAATAAGACGGAGACACACATGAAATGGCCATAACACACATTTGGTTTCTGAATTCCTGTTTGGGGCCAAACTGACCCTGGCTGTCCAGGCAGCCTCTCTAGTGTAGGCTGCATTGGAGGCAGGAGGCACAGCAGCCCTTGGGGGATGCTGCCACTATTGGGCTTAATGGGCCCAGAGACAGAAGGACAGT
Organism: Sciurus vulgaris; assembly: GCF_902686455.1. Taxonomy (NCBI): domain Eukaryota; kingdom Metazoa; phylum Chordata; class Mammalia; order Rodentia; family Sciuridae; genus Sciurus; species Sciurus vulgaris. The sequence goes on from NC_136464.1 coordinate 26,158,530, forward strand.
TGGCTCCCTGGAACAAGGGTTAGGGACTAGAAATCCCCAAAGTTCCCTCCTTTAAAAACATGGGTTTAGGCATGCCTTCTTGGCCCCAAGTAAATAATCCATCTCCTGTTCTGATAACTACGTATATTCCTGTGGGAAGGGGAGGGGTGTGACCTCCACACCACATGTTTACTGAAAAGCCCTGTGGAAGGTCTCCATTTGGCATCTGTGTAGCAGCATCCTGGGTTAGCAAGAGCAAGGGCTGGGGAGAGGCGACGGCGCTCTGTGAGCTGGGGTGAGAGAGGACAGCTGGCTGAGCCAGAGACCCCAGGCTGGAGGAATGTCAGGATGAAGTCAACTTGCCTCTTGCCAATGATAAACCATGGGTTTAAAATTCATTAACATTCATTTTGGTGATAAAAATTCCTTAGGGTGGGAGCAAAATCACATTCCCAAGCAAATGTTAAACCTTCCTGAGGGAAAGGGGCATGGTTAAACATTAAATTCTCAAAAACAACACTGAGCTCAGAGAGGCGACCCACCACAGGTCCCTCTGCAGGCCACACCCCACAGTGACGACAGACTTGGCAGGTTCTGCAGTGACACGGTTTTCTTCATTCATCCATCAAGTTCGACAGCGACACCCACTGGGGCACAGAGGAAGGGTGTCCCTCCTTGGGAGGGCCAAGGAAGGCCACTCGAGGGGCAAGTCCATCCTATTAGGGTCACATCATGGGACCACAGCAGAGTTCAGACAGAACAAGTTAAAACTCTGCAAAAGACACTTTTGAAAAACATGATCTCTTGAAAAAATAAATCGCAACAATTTTCAACTTCATGCAAATTGGGGAGGAGAGTGAGTAAATGATAAAAGGTACAGCTGAAAAAATAAACATGATTCTATTTGGGCGGAAGTTCATCTCCAAAATCTCAAACACCATGCCCCAGCTGTCGCTTTCACATCTCTGGTTTCCCATTCCTTCTCATGCTGTCCTCTGCGGCTTCCAGGAAAGGGACAAAGTCTTTGGTCTCAGAATGTTGCAGGACGCAGCATGGCAGACAAGCTCACACTAATGAAGTCATGGTCAGACAGAGAGGCCAGGGCCTCGGGAGGGGGACGGTTGAGGAGTGCCAGCGCGGGCGCCCCTAGATGGCGCCTTCGTTGTGCAGGCTGTGATTGGCCTTGCTGTGCGTCACGCAGTTCTGTTCATTGAGCAGGTTGGCCGTTTCGTCTGGCAACCCATCATGCAGCTCCGTAAGAGTCAATTCAATTTTAGTGTTTTCACTGTCTGAAGACTGAGGAGTTTTGTCCATCCGGGATGCCATCAAGGCATTTTGGTATTGCTGTCTTGAGATCTGGGGCCAGAAGATGGCACAGAAAACAAACCAAGAGAATGCTTAATTTTAGGTCCTTTTGTCTCTACACCATATTATACATTAAATCCCCTCAAAGGCCCATAATAGTTACTACAGGAGAAAAATTATCCTTGAGTGTAAACTAAGCCATGTATTTTTTAATTCCCTTTGAGAGATGGGGTCTTGCTATGTTGTCCAGCCTGACCTTGAATAATTCTCAGCTTCCCGAGTAGCTGGGGCTGCAGGCGTGAGCCATGGTGCTAGGTATAAATGGAGTCACTTTTTAAAGTTCTCTTCACTTACCTTGACAAACTGAAGGTCAGAAAGGGCTCGCACTGAGTAATCAGGGATGTAGACTTGCAGAAATGAAGAATTGAGCTGGTTGTTGCTGCTCCCCAGCGTTGGTGTTATTGCATCAATCCGGTCACTTCGACTGAGAGAGTCTGAGTGATTCAGGCCACATGGGCGAGGAGGCGACTTATTTTCACCTACAAAAGGAGAAAAAGAAACCCTTAAAGTGAAGTAGATGCAGCCAATAGACAGCTCTCTATTCCAAGTGAAAACTAATAATTACCACACAAGTCCCATTTGCTTATCCCAGATGCTGCTGCCCTGCAGCTACAGTGTAGGGCGTCCTGCAGACTCGCTGGCTTCTCAGGGACAGGTTATATTTGTCTCAGTTGTGACGGATACAATCCTCCCAAACCTCACAGTAGCCTTGTACCTTAGGGAGGAACATAACTGATTGCTATGACATGTACAGATGAGGATGGGCCAAGGCCTGAGCTGGAAAAGTTGCCTGATACCAAACACGGGTTATGAGAAAATGGCTCTTATCTTGCCAGAAGCAAAAACAAAGACTGGAGAATGTTCATAAATCCGTATGTGTTTGAAAGGGCTCAAGATACTTCTGTTTGCTTATCCCGTGACTCCCAACCAAACCTATTACCTTTGTCTCCAATCCCAATAATCCCATCAGGCAGCTGGAGGATAGCTCAGGAATACTGGACATGGGTGATACCAAATCCTTAAAGAAGTGGGTCGAAGTTGTCTTAGGTGCTATGAGGTTCCTCAATGAGATTTTTTTTCCAGTTTTTTTCTTCTTCTGTAGTACTGGGGGTCGAACTCAGGATCTTGTACATGCTAGACAAGCACTCTGACGAAGCTATATCCATAGCCCTTTTAATTTTGAGATAGGGTCTCACTATGTTCCTGAGGTTGTTCTTAAATTGGCAATCCTCCTGCCTCAACCTTCTGAGATTATAGGGATGTGCCACCACACTCTGTCTCAGTGAGGTTTTAATAGCATCCTTTCATTAAGATAAAGTAAAAGGAGTTATAGGTGCATGTAAGTGTTCTTAGAGGAAACTCATTGTAGCCTTTAATATAAATTTTTTAAAAAAATAAAACCCATTTCACAAGGCTTCCTCCATTTCTGCTTTCCCAACCACCTCTATTGCATAGATATGCACAGGTGCTCACAAAAACAGGTCCTGACTTGTATAATGTCACAGGCGTGGAGGGGACCCATTTTTGCAATGTGTCCCTGACAGACACTCCCACAGAGGAGCTGCCTGCTCTAGTCTTGCCCTTCCATTATCAGAAAGTTGTTCTTACAGCCAATTGAAATCAGCCTCCCTGACTTTCCATGACAGTCTAGGCTCACTACCACTCTGGAGTACTACTGGACAACTTTCATTCATCTGCTATTTGAAATAGTCCTTAAAAATCTGAGGAGAGTCATGTTTTCCTGAAGTCTCCTTTTCTTGAGGTCAAATGCTTCAGCTGTTGTTCTTTATCCCGTGTATTATCCTGATCACCATCTTAACCTCCATTTGTAAATGTCCCTCTTCAAATAAGACATTTGGAAGAAACATTACTACTCTGGGATACTCAGATGAAGAATTCACTTTCTCCTAAGAGTTTCATGTCAAAACTTTTATATCTACAATTGTTGTGTCATTAGTTTTCCACTGCTAGTCAAAATTAAATTCAGAACAGCAGCTCCTCTCATTTCTTCCCACTATCTTCTATGAGAACAAAGCACATTAATAATTTACCAATGCAGAATGGAACTTTAGAACTGGTGACCAAATTTGTTACGCTTCAAATTCCTTATCGGTAAAAAGTGCACAATAAAGTACCTACCTCATAAGATCTGAGGGGCAAAAAGATAGCAACACCTGACACCTACTATGAACCTGATAAATGTGCCTTGTTCACATTTCATATTGTCTCCTGTTAGCTTCCTCACAGACTCCACTACGAAGCAACCCTCAGGATCAAGTCTTTCCATGCGGTGATAATGTTACCCATGATGATAGGTCCATCAGTTGTTTCTTGTTTATTTTTTGCCGGGGATTGAACTCAAGGGTGCTTAACCACTAAGCTATATCCCCAGCCTTTTTTTTTTTTTTTTTTTTTTTATCTTGAGACAGGGTCTTGTTAAGTTGTTCAGGCTGGATTTGAACTTGTGATCCTCCTGCCTCAGGACCCCAAGCCACTGGGATTACAGGTGTGCACCACCACACCTGACTATACTTCTGAAACAGTTTTTACTTCTAAGTGTTAACATTTAAAGGTATAAAGAGCAAGGTGCTCACAGGACACTCTGGTTTTTGGCCAAACCCCATGCATTGGCAGATGGAGGCCAGGGTCTCTGCATACTTCTGGTTCCCGTTAGTGACCATAGCCCTTTGTTTTTGGGGATGAACCCTCTCCTTTGCTGGGAGCCCACTGCCTGTCGTCATAGCCATAGCAGAGTCTGGAGAAGCAGCCTGTTTCTCAGGACCCTTTCTACAGTGCAAGAGGTGCCTGGCATAATGGGATGGGGACACAACCCTTGGTTTCCGTTCACAGTTTGACACTTCAAGTTCAGTCATTATAGCAATTAAAGTAAGACTTAATAATACAGGTCCACACCTTTTATCCAAAGCCTAGGAATTTATCCTAAATTCCTGAAATTTAGGAAGGTAATATGACCCGTATGCCCTGTGTCGCATGCACCATCCAGTAATTCTGGGGCAGCTCCCGGAATGAAATGCATTCACCTGCGATGAGATACAGGGAGACCCACCACCACACAGAGTTAAGGCTGGAGTAGCTGTCCCTCAGTTCAGGTCATGTGTTGTCACCAAATTTATGTGCTAAGGTTTCATAAAATTATGGGGGAAAATCTTCAATTTTTATTTCTTGTTGGCTTCTCAGCATTTTATGTTATTGTTTTGTCCTAACTGATTTCATCCATCCTGCCTCGGACTCAATTCTTCTCTTTAGGCAGGAAGCTAGAAGGCACAATAAAGAAACACTCCCTAAGTCCCTGAGCTCCTAAGGCCCCTTTCTGGAAGAGGCTGGGAATCAGTGGTTCCATCCCACTTCTGTTCACTAGATATCACGTTGTGGCAATGTGAGCATCCCTGCAAGTGTGGACCCACAAGGGACTTTGCTATTACTGGATCAGATGAAGTGGGCAGAGCTGAGAAACTTCTAAGTTCTCTGAGAAAAGTAAAATGCAAATGACATTTCCAGGGGTTTCCTCAAAAGGTCATCTGCTTCAGCATCTGGAACATTTTAAATAGGTAACAGATGCAAGCAAACAAAATGGGAAAATGTGTGTAAACACACACACACACACACACACACACACACACACACATTTTGCTGGCTCATTTGCTTAGAGTTCTATAATATCTTACCCCCAAACACACCAAACTTTAAAAGCAAAGATTTGAGGGAACATTAGTTTCCTTCTAAGACAAGGATTGCCTCTTTCACCAAATATCAGCATTGTAGAGTTTTGCTAAACTGGATTATGAGATGCAAATTTCATCAATCAGGTTTAAAAATATAAGCTGTATGGAATGAAAAAAATATAAGAAGTTGTGTTACCCAATAGAAAAGTCCAGCAAGTTTAATTAAAGAAAGATTAAACCTTTCTTTTTAATGGGTGGACATATTAGCTAGGCATGGCCAAACTCTCCTGCAGGGCAGTAATCAGCAGCTGGTTAGGAATGTGCACGTTACTAATTTCAAAACAAACAAAGGGAAACAGGGAGAAGCAGGGGCCACCTGACTGACAGTAAGCAGAAATACATGCCCCCCATTCACATGGATGCTGGAAAAATGACCAAGAAACAGGAATGTTGTTGGCCTCTGTGGATGGAGAATTTTCCTTGCTTGCTAACAAAAGTTCATAGTCCTTCAGGCTTTGATAGAATGCTTTCTATAGAGGATGAATGTGTTCTAGCCTCAGGTTTTGAGGCTCTGCAAAGCCCATACCCCATAAATTGCTGAGGTCAGAGTAAGGTACAAAAGGCACACCTGAGAATTCCAGGCCAGCAGTACAGTTGGGTGAGGCAGAGGAGATTGATGACCACTGCCAGTCATTCTCCCTTTCTGTGTTTTATCACTGCTCATGTTCCAGAATCCCTTCTCAGCTTTCTGAACTCTTTCTGTACCTGCTGTGGCTTATGCTTTCCTGAATGGCTCACTATTAAGTCACAGAACCTCAGTTTCAGGGCTTGAAGGAAAATGAGAAGCAGACTTGTCCCAATAGAGGGAGCAGACGGGGCCAGCCAGCTTGCACAGGGTCAGGGGAGGCAATCAGGAGAATGAAAAGGAAACATGCAGAATTACCTGGAGAACCTGCTGCTAACAACTCTGTTCTGCTGACAACAAAGGTACGAGACAGGGACAAAGGAACTGAAAAAATGAAGAAAAACAGGGTGAGACCATATCGAAAGGCAAGAAAGGAGATCTCTAATCAAGGGACAGGAGTGGACACCTGTTCTACCAATAGGAGCATTCAATCCCAGAAATGCAAAAGCCCATGTGATAGTACATAAACAAAAAAGAGCCCACACTGCTTTCCAGGAAGAGGTGTACGGGGAGGCTTCTGTCACGAGAAATCCTATTCACATGCCCTTTCCTAGCCTAGAAATGTCTTAAGCCAATAATACTGAATCAAGGTTTATAGCCCCCAAATGTGCTGCTCTTAAGGACCTAATCACAAATAGCCACACGAAAAGGGAGCCCAACTGATCAACTACGCCAGGACGATGGCCAAGCCGTACCCAATGCTTATTCAGCGCACAGCCCACAGCGCTCGGCTCCATGGCAAGTAATTAATTATTCAATTCATTCGCATTCTTGGTTCGTCTTTTTTGACCTGATACTTTGCACTGCTTTGGAATAATTTCAAATTTCAAAATAGAGGAAAGTGAATAAAGCATTTCATGCCCAGATTTCCTTGATGGCTGATCAAGGTCATGCTCATCACCACTTACTCGGAGGGGGAGCTGCAGTCCCACCGACACACAACGTCGGGCACATCTTGAAAACCATGGATTGTGGGCTTTTTCCAGACAACTAACTTTAATAAATAGAAACAGGCATCTCTTTATCTTGACATGCCTGCACTAAATGCATCCCTCAATGAATATCCAAAATTCCAGAGAGCTAGATATAAAGTCAAGCAAAACTCTGGGCTTTGGAATAAATGAAATACTGTTAATTAACTTTCCCTTCTTTATTGATAGCTCCAAACTAGGCGAGGGAGGATATTGCCACCCCAGGGCTTTGCTGGTGAAGGGGCGCTCTTCACTTCCTCTTCTGAATGACTTTTGTCCTTCAAATGTAGTTCAATGTGCACTGTGCTAATATTTAGGTCTAGAGAACCAGCATCAATGAAAGCGCATAGGTCAGTCTTCTGTCTTTTCAAAGCCACCACACAGATCTGGTTCTTCTAACCTGGGGCTAATCTGAGGCTGGCTGCCAAAAGTAGTCACAACTACAACACCTTTCTATCGTGTGACCTTCTGCTTACGTTTTAGAGGTTACCGCACTCCGTGGAACGAGCGCTGCATTCTGTCCTAGTGATCACAGGAGGTAAATATCATCATATTCCTTTAACAATGAGGAAGCCAAGGACCTGTGCCAATGTCACACGGCCTACATATGATGGGACTGCAGCTGTACCCAGATCTTCTCCTCGTGTCTGGTTAACAGTAAAAACGGGCTAACAGTAAAAATGGAAGAGCACCTTCAAGTTTACCCTAGATACACCTTCTAATTAGGGTCAGAAAAGCCCGTGTTCCTACTGGGTGTTGGTCAGCAGTTGGCCAGCACCCATGGCCCTCACACACCTGCATGGGAGAGTGAGGAGATGCATCTGAACCAAAGGAAGTTTAGAAATTTGGGGAAAATCCAACAATGCACTGGCTTTTTTTTTTTTTTTTCTTTTTGAGATGCTGGGAATTGAACCCAGGGCCTTGTGCTTGACAGGTAAGCACTCTACCAACTGAGCTATATCCCCAGCCCAATGCACTGTTTTTCTAACTGTAACTGCTTGGGTCCCTCAGCCTACTGGGTGGTACAGTAGATAAAGACAAACATCACAGAAACAGACTTGTCTACAGATGTCCTCTCCCTTTTTAAGAGTAGTTTTCAAAAGTGACAGTCTTTTTAGGATGGGTTATTTTTAGGTTGGAGGTTTGTTTCCTAAGACAGTCTATCATTTGGCATTTTGGCCACAAGGTGGCACTCCGGCACCTGTCTACCTGCCGACCAGTTCCTGCCAGGGTAGGACTGTAAGTGAATGCCCTCTAAAGCAAACGCAGAGGTGCCACTCAAGACCCAAGCAGACCAGGTATCCGAGTTCACGGCCCTTCTAGGACCAGTGCAGCTTTATGGCATCTTGGAATCTTTTGCACAGAGAACTTGGTTAATCCACCACAGCATACCCATCCACCCCTTAGCTTACCAACTCAAATGGCCCACTCTATAAAGGACAGCTGGCTATAGGCTGTAGCTACACAATAACCTTGTTCATTCTCAGGAAGATGCAAATTAGAATTTCTAGAGAAGTTAACAATTAAAAGACTCAAGTGTAGGATGGAGAGTAACTGGAACCCTCCCAGAACAGGCAGGGATGTAACTGGTCCAACACTTTGGGAAACTATTGGGTAGTGTCTATTAAAGCTGAAGCAGCGCATACACCACGCCCAGCAGTTCCACCTCAGCACACACACGTTCATCACGAGACGTGGCCAGGAATGTTCTGTCATGCAATTCAAGTAGCCCCAAACAGGAAAGGACACTACACAGTGTCCATCAGCAGTGAAAAGGACAAATGTATTGCTGTAGATTCTCAGAGTGGATATAGGCAGCAAGAAGAAACAGTGTACAAGCACGCACAAAACCACAGATGAATGTGGTAAACTGAGGGAGCAGAGCTCCAGGGAGTAGATTCCGTGTAATTCCATTTATACACTCAAGAAGATGGTGGTTGCTTCTGGGGAGAGTGACTCAGGAAGCCCGAGGGGGCTTCTGTGAGGTTGGTGATGTTCTGTCTTGACCTCCATGCTGGACTACACAGGCATGTTCAGTGTGTGGAAACTCACAAAGATGTATGCTCAGGATTTGTACCATGTTTGTACATATGATATACATCACTAAAAAGTTCAAAAAGTATGGTCAGCTGGCAGGTACAGACAGAAAGCTGGTTGTAGAAGGGGGTGAAGGCAAGGCCCCACCCTGAGAATCAGGATCCAGACTCACCTGGAGAGGCTGTCAGGGCCATGACGCCGTAGTATGAGAAAGCACTTGCCTCAAACTTCATCCCTTCTTTGCCAGCTTCTACTTCCACTTTCCCCTGTGGAAAGAAAAGGGGGTGTTCAGTCTGGCCACATGAGTCTATGTGCACAGTTAGCACAAAATTTGGTCCTTCCTCAGGTTTTTATCTAGATTTCTTTCTCAATAATCCCAAGGAAGCAAAGCTTCAGATGATTTTTCTCATGTTGAAGAGGGGGTTAATTCATCTTTATAGGAAAACTGGATTTGGATGAAACATGCAGGTGATAATGTAAGTGTGACAGTTACACTCTGCGAGTCCACTTAATATTTTCCAGCCTCCTTAGTTCTTGGGCTCTTCAAGAGCCTCCAGTAACAAAAAGATGGTGCTGTTGCTCCATCAGTGAGATAAATGCTGAGTTGGTGCTCAGCAGTGGCTGCCCAAGATGGCTTGCGGGTCCCAGAGTTGGGGCAGAATCGGGATCAAGGGCCAGCATGGTTTGTGGCCATGGAACAAAGTCCTGGACAGAACCCACTCTAATCTCACAAACCCTGTGTCCTGAGCAACTGAGCAGAGACCTAACAGGCCAGCTCCCTGGAGGCACTGCGGCACACGGGCCTTCTTATCATCTTGGAAGTGCCTAGCAAGTCTCCTTCCATTGAAAAAACTCCCTGTGCCTCCCCTAACCTTTCCCTTTGTTTCCCTTTCTCTAACTTGTCTGCAACCTCTCCACCATTATCATTTCTTTGGGAAAGACTGCCTCATCCATCCCTCTAGCCCCGAAGCCACAGGAGGTGCCCCACATGCCTTTTCTGGACTACGCAATGTTCTCAATGTTCTGACCCAAGCAGGGGTCAGAACAGCTCTTGCTCACATTACCTGTGACTGCCTCTCCAGGGAGTGGGCATCTGCTCAGTACGTTCTTTACAAGGGGTAAACAAACATTAAGCAACCATGCATCGAAAAGGCAGCTGTGCTAACACCTCATGATATTTTATTAATTCATTTAATGCTCATAACTCTATGACGTAGACACAATTATCTCTCTTATAAATCAGGAGAGAGAGGCTCATATTTAGTGGTCACCAAACATGCTACACATGCCACCAACTAATATGAACTCCATTATTCTGATCACTCCCTCTTAAATTATCCTATATTAAATTCTCAATTACAGAAGCTCTTTCTCAGATCACTTCTTCAGGAGGAAGACTATCTGTGCCCCTCTTTTAGGTTTTTCTTCACTCTATGGAAATACTAGTTTTTACCAGTCCTAGACAATTCTCTTGCTGTAAGAAAGTAACTTAAAATTACAAATTACACACAACTTTATTTTATTTCTTTGCAGTGCTTGTGTTTGAACCCTGAGCCTTATGTCCCCAACCCCTCAACCCACAATTTCAAATCAACCTGCAAATAAGTGGACGCTGAAAACCCTTGCCATGCTCACAGGGCCCCATAGGAGGTGCTGTGGAGCCCATGGGAAGGCAGCCTTGGCCTTCTAGGAGCTTACAGTCCTGTGGGTAGAGGACAGCACAGGAAGACCAATGACGTGAGCTAATAAACAAAAGGGCAAAAGACAAGAAGAATATAAGGAGGTCAAAGGAAAAACCTTTACTTCCTATTCTTGATAAAGACACATCTTACACAAGAAGGAAAGTCTAAGGATGAGCAGGATCTGGTTGCACCAAGAGAAAGGAGCGATGTGAAATAAAGTCAGAGGCAGGTGATGGCAGGCACCAGTTTCACAGGTTTGCACCAGGAAGGAAGTGAGAGGAGTATGGAGCACAGGGCTCCAGGAATAACGGACTAGGGCAGGTGGGTTCTTGGGCAGGGGAACGTGGTTTCAGGAAGATATTCTAGGGTGGTGGCTGTTGAACTGGAAAGATATTGCAATGAGAGAAACCATGGGTCAGGAACAAACAGCTCTGTGAAACTGTCAGGGAGAGGAGGGCTGGGAGTGAGTCATCTGAACAGAGGCTGAGCCATCTGAGAAGGCTTCGAGTGGACATAGAATGCTGGCCAGAGCTGCACGAGTGGTAAGGCTGGGAGGAGAGGAAGACCCCAGTTCAGAATGAGGCCTTCTGAAGAGGCTCCAAAGGTGGAAATGGAAGAAACCTGAGGAGAAGATCAGAACTGAAGACAGATCTGGAGTGGAGGCAAACAGACAAATGGAAGAGAAAAGGATCAACCCACAGACTATGACCAAGAAGAGAAGAAAAACCAGAAACCAAAGTGGAATCAGAGAAGTCCCAAAAGTGTTTCATCACAATGTAGCTGGGGGTTCGTGATAAAGGTCGGTCAGCAGCATGAATGACCATAGGGAGGTCAAGGAGAGCAAGAGAGCTGATGAAGGAGTTGCTGGTGGCCCTCAAGGGTATTTCCATCTCACAGAGAAGAGAGGAATCAGATAGTGGACTGAAGGTGGAAAAGGCAGCAGGTTGCCCCAAGAAGGAGAAGGGTACTGGCAACAGGGCAGAGTGGGTCAAAGGAAGGATGCGCAGGACCCAGGGGCCATGTTCAATCAGTGTAGAAGAGAAGAGGTGCTGATGGAAGGCAAAAGTTGGCTGGCAGGAAGAATGGGATGTAGGCACAGTGACTGTTGCCAGAGAGGGCAGGGTCCCCTAGAGAGGAGGGAAGACAAGGCAGGGACAGAGATGAAGAGCAATAGGGGGAGACCCAAGATGGCAGACTAGAGGGAGGCAGCATTCCTTGTTGCTCTGTAACTCAGGATTCAAGCAGAGGAAATATTGTTTTTCTGCAAGGCAGTCATCACTGCCCACCAATCCCCTGCTGTTTACCCCATTGGTCCACCTTGATCACCTGCCATCTGCCAGCATTTCACCTGCCTTTTGAGTGTGTATCGCTCACTGACTGCCACCTATCATCCGCCATTTGCCCATTTGCCCGACTCTTGCCTGCCCATCACCCACCTTTCACCTACCCATTACCCACCACCTGATGTCTACCTGCTGATTGTCCACCATTAGCCTGCAGACCACCCACAGACCTCCAGCAGATTGCCTGTTGCCCACTGTGGCCTGGAAGTCCATTGTCACAGTACCTACAGGTTTGGTTACACATGGCTGCCACCATCTTGGGACAATGGCCAGGGCCTGCAGGTTTACCACCGTGGTCACCTCAGTCTGGAGACTCAGGTCAGGGCCTGGAGATATATTGGGGTACCTGTAGGTCTGGATGCACCTGAGGTCTTTCTGCTTGGTGTGGTAGTGGCTGCCATCTGGCTGCCTCTTTGCAGGGTCGCCCCTTTGTGTGAGTGCATGCCTGGTGGTCTCTCTGCAAGTTGAAAGGGCATTGAGATCTTGGGACTGCAGCAAGACTGGGCCTGGGGAAGCTTAAGCCCAGGTCCGTCAGATTGCAGTTGGGTTTGTGTGGGCCAGTCTGGGTCTGGCAAGCTGGAGACTAGGGGCAGTTCCCTGAGGGGTGCAGAGGTTGAAGAAACTGGAGAAAACGGGGCTCTCTCCAGCTCCGTGAGTACTGAGGTGTGCAGGGAGGGAAGGGGCCAGCTGTAATGGTGGGAAGACTGCTATTGGCTCCCCCAACCCAACCAGTCTGGCACCCACTGTACTGGAGCTAACATCAAACTTCAGACAATCCCACCTATCAGGGGATAAGGGAAGGTGAGAAAAATTTTGAAAGCCAGTAGAAACAATCACTCAATTTTCCGTCGAGAATTTTCTCTTTTTTCTCCCTCTTTCTTCGCCCTCTCTCTCACACCTCTACCATCTTTGAATCCAAATATTTTTCATGCATCAACTTATTGAGGAGTGGGCTGTCTGAATAGTATATGCTAGTTTTGTTGTATATTCTTATATTTTTACTTTTTTAAAAAAATCTGTACATATTTTTTCTCTCACCCACTTGTCTCCCTGGATTCTCTTTCTCACTTTCTCACTTCTCTCATACTAACAGCCAACCTCTATTAATTCCTCCCTCGCCCTTACTATAAATCTTTACCTCTGTGTTCTCTCCCTCTCTCTCATAAACATCACATCTTACACTACTTCTGTTTCTTCACTGTCCATCATTTGACACAGTAAACCATTTTAGCAAACTTACTGTTTATATTGTAGACAACTGGACACTTTATTTCTATTTACTGTGACAAAACTGTGAACGCATTAATAGGAGCCATTTGGTTTAAAGTGGTATATCATTTGCCTTGGCTGCTGTTAATATTGGTCTCCCCCTTAAAGGTGAGGTACTGGAAGTCTTCAGGGACACGATAAGACTACAGGGTAGAAATTGTACTGCCACAGATCCATACTGCCAGATGAGAAGACAAAAAACAACATGAAAAGACAAGAGAACAAAGTGCCTCAAACAAACCAAGATATTCCAAAAATAGAATCCAAAGACAACACAGTAGAAGAAATGTCAGAGAAGGAGTTTAGAAAATACATAGATTGATCTTTGAAATAAAGAATGGTATTGGAGAAAAAATACAGGAAGTAAAAGATCACTTCAATAAAGAGGCAGAGATTATAAAAAGAAATCAAGCAGAAATCCTCGAAATGAAGGGAAAAATAAACTCAATTAAAAATTCAATGGAAAGTATCACCAACTGACTAGACCACTTGGAAGGCAGAACCTCAATAAATGAAGACAAAATATATACTCTAGAAAATAAAGTTGACCACACAGAGAAGATGGTAAGAAACCATGAAAAGAACTTGCAAGAAATATGGGATAACATGAGAATATCAAATTTAAGATTTATCAGAATAGATGAAGGCATGAAGGTACAAACCAAAGGAATGCACAATCTTTTCAATGACATAATATCAGAAAACTTCCCAAATCTAAAGAATGAAATGGAAAATCAAGTACAAGAGGCTTACAGACCCCAAATATACAAAATTACAGCAGACCCTCACCAAGGCACATTATAATGAGAATGACTAACATACAGAATAAAGATAGAATTTTAAAGGCTGTGAGAGAAAAAAATCAAATTACATATAGGGGAAAACCAATTTGGATCTCAGCCGATTTCTTAACCCAGACCCTCAACACCAAGAAATTCTGGAATAACATATATCAAGCTCTGAAAGAAAATGGATGCCAATCCAGAATTTTATATCCAGCAAAATTAAGTTTCAGATTTGAAGATGAAATAAAAATAAACAATGATAAACAAAAGTTAAAAGAATTCACAACTAGAAAGCCTGCACTACAGAACATTCCCAAAAAAATATTCCATGAGGTGGGCTGGGGAGATAGCTCACTTGGTAGAGTGCTCGGCTCACCTCAAAAGCACAAGGCCCTGGGTTCAATCCCCAGCACTGCCAAAAAAAAAAGAAAAAAAATATATATAAATAAACATACCATGAGGAGGAAATGAAAAAAACAATGAAAACCAGCAAAGGGAGGAGGAACTACACTAAAGGAAAGGTCAATTAAAGGAGAAACCGAGTTAAAAACCAAAAATAAACCAAAATGACTGGGAATACAAATCATATCTCAATAATAACCCTGAATATTAATGATCTAAACTCATCAATCAAAAGATATAGACTGGCAGACTGGATTTAAAAAAAAAAAAAAAAAAAAAAAAAGACCCAACAATATGATGTCTTCAAGAGACTCACCTCCTAGGAAAATACATCCACAGACTGAAGGTGAAAGGTCAGGAAAAAATATCACTCACATGGACTGCATAAACAAGCAGGGTTTCCATCCTCATATCAGACAAGGTGGACTTCAAACCAAAGTTAGTCAGAAGGGATAAAGAAGGACATGTCATACTGCTTAAGAGAACCATAAATCAGGAAGACATAACGATTGTAAATATTTATGCCCCAAACAACGGTGCATCCATGTACATCAAACAAATCCTTCTCAATTCCAGGAATCAAATAGACCACAACACAATAATTCTGGGTGACTTTAACACACCCATGTCACCACTGGATAGATCTTCCAAACAAAAACTAAACAAAGAGACCATAGAACTCAATACCACAATCAATAACTTAAACTTAACAGACATATATAGAATATTCCATCCATCAGTGAGCAAATTCACTTTCTTCTCAGCAGCACATGGAACCTTCTCGAAAATAGACCATATGTTATGCCACAAAGCAGCCCTTAGAAAATGCAAAAAAATAGAGATACTGCCTTGTGTTCTATCAGACCATAATGGAATGAAGTTAGAAATCAATGACAAAATAAAAAACAGAAATTACTCCAACACCTGGAGACTAAATAATATGCTATTGAATGAAGCATGGATAACAAAAAATATCAGGGAGGAGATAAAAAAATTCTTAGAGGTAAATGAGAACGATGATACAACATATCAAAATCTCTGGGACACTATGAAAGCAGTACTAAGAGGAAAATTCATTGCATGGAGTGCATTCAAGAAGAGAATAAAGGGCTGGGGAGATAGCTTAGTTGGCAGAGTGTCTGCCTTGCAAGCACAAGGCCCTGGGTTCAATCCCCAGCACTGTAAAAAAAAAAAAAAAAAAAAAAAAAAAAAAAAAAAGAAAAAAGAAAAGAATAAAAAGTCAACAACTAAATGATTTAACATTACAGCTCAAAGCCCTAGAAAAAGAAGAAGAGAACAACACTAAAAGTAGAAGACAGGAAATAATTAAAATCAGAGCTGAAATCAATGAAATTGAAACAAAAGAAACGATTCAAAAAATGGGCAAAACAAAAAGTTGGTTCTTTGAAAGAGTAAACAACACAAACAAAACCTTAGCCACACTAACAAAGAAAAGGAAAGAGAAAACTCAAATTACTAAAATTCGTAATGTAAAAGGAAATATCATGACAGGCACCACTGAAATACATAATGAGAAGTTACTCTGAAAATCTATATTCCAACAAAATAGAAAATACCAAAGACATACATACGTCATTTGATCCATACATAACAAGATATAATAATCATAAATATATATGCCCCAAACAATGGAGCATCTACATACACCAAACAAACCCTTCTCAATTTCAAGAATCAAATAGACCACAACACAATAATACTGGGTGACTTTAACACAAATCTCTCACCATTGGGTAGATCTTCCAAACAAAAACTAAACACAGAAAGTATGGAATTAAGTAATACAATGATTTAGACTTAACAGACATATATAGAGTATTTCATCCATCAGTGGGCAAATACACTTTCTTCTCAGAAGTACACGGATTCTTCTCTAAAACAGACCATATGTTATGCCACAAAGAAACTCATAGAAAATACAAAAAAAGAGAAATACTGTCCCGCATTATATCAGTTCATAACGAAATCAAAGTAGAAATCAATGATTTAAAAAAAAAAAATAGAAGCTACTTCAACCTGGAGACTAAACAGCATGCTATTGAATGATGAATGGATAAAAGAAGAAATCAAGGAATAAATAAAAGGTAAATGAAAACATTTAGAGGTAAATGAGAACATCAATACAACATATCAAAATCTCTGGGATGCAGTGCTAAGAAGAAAGTACATTGCATCGAGTTCATACATTAAAAGAATAAAAAGTCAACAAATCAATGACCTAACATTACATCTCAAAGCCCCAGAAAAAGAACAAATAAATACCAAAAGCAGCAAAAGACAGGAAATAATTAAAATGAGGGCTGAAATCAATGAAACTGAGAAGAAACAATTGAAAAAATTGACAAAACTGAAAGTTGGTTCTATGAAAAAATAAATTGATAAACCCTTAGCTATGCTAAGAGAGAGAGAAACTCAAATTACTAAAATTTGTGATAAAAGGAATTATCACAAAAGATACTACTGAAATACAGACGATCATTAGAAACTATTTTGAAAATTTATACTCAAGTAAAATAGAAAAATTGAAGACATCGACAAATTTCTAGAGATGTATGATCTATTCAAACTGATGCAGGAGGACATACACAATTTAAACACATCAATTTCAAGCAATGAAATAGAAGACACTATCAAATGCCTATCAACCAAGAAAAGCCCAGGACCAGACAGATTCTCAGCCAAGTTCTACAAGACCTTCAAAGAAGAATTAACACCAATACTCCTTAAATTATTCCATGAAAGAAAAAAGGAGGGAACCCTTCCAGACTCATTCTATGAGGCTAAAACCAGACAAAGGCACATCAAGGAAAGAAAACCTCAGGCCAATATCCCTGATGAACATAGAGGCAAAAATTCTCAATAAAATTCTGGCAAATTGCATACAAAAACACATTAAAAAGATAGTGTACCACGATCAAGTGGGGTTCATCCCTGGAATGCAAGGTTGGTTCAACATATGGAAATCAATATACATAATACTTCACATCAATAGACTTAAAGAAAAGAATCATATGATTATCTCAATAGATGTAGAAAAAGCATTTGACAAAATACAGCACCTCTTCATGTTCAAAACACTAGAAAAACTAGAGATAATAGGACCATATCTTAACATTGTAAAAGCTATCTATACTAAGCCCATGGCTAACGTCATATTAAATGGAGAAAAACTGAAAGTACTCCCTCTAAAAACTGGAATGAGACAGGGATCCCTCTTTCACCACTTCTATTCAACATTGTTCTTAACATTCTAGTCAGAGCAATCAGACAGATGAAAGAAATTAAAGCGATAAGAATAGGAAAAGAGGGCTGGGGAGATAGCTCAGTTGGTAGAGCCCTTGGCTTGCAAGCACAAGGTCCTGAGTTTGATCCCCAGTACCGCAAAAAAAAAAAAAAAAAAAAAAAAAAAAAAGTTTCCTCTCTTAAAAAAAAAAAAAAAAAAAAAAAAAAAAAAAAAAAAAAAGAATAGGAAAAGAAGAACTCAAACTATCACTATTTGCTGATGACATGATTCTATGTTTAGAAGATTCAAAAAATTCCACCAGAAAACTTCTAGAACTCAAATGAATTTGGCAAGGTAGCAGGATATAGTCAATACCCATAAATCAAATGTATTTCTATACATAAGCAATGAATACACTGCAAGAGTAATTAGGAAAATTAATTCACAATAGCCTCAACAAAAATAAAATACTTGGAAATCAATTTAACAAAAGAGGTGAAAGACCTCTACAATAAAAACTACAGAACACTAAATAAAGAAATTGAAGAAGACCTTAGAAGGTGGGAAGGTCTTGCATGCTCTTGACAGGCAGAATTAATATTATCAAAATGGTCATACTACCAAAAGCGTTATATAGATTCAATGCAATTTCTATTAAAATCCCAATGACATTCTTCATAGAACTAGAAAAACCAATCATGAAATTCATTTGGAAAAATAAGAGACTCAGAATAGACAAGGCAATTCTTAGCAAGTAGAGTGAAGCAGGAGGCATCACATTACCAGACCTTAAACTATCCTACAGAGCAAAAGTAACAAAAACAGCATGGTATTGGCACCAAAATAGACATGTAGACCAAGGGTACAGAACAGAAGACACAGTGACAAACCCACATAAATATGGTTATCTCGTACTAGACAAAGGTGCCAAAAATATACATTGGAGAAAATATAGCCTATTCAACAAATGGTGCTGGGAAAACTGGAAATCCATATGTAACAAAATGAAATTAAAACTTTATCTCTCACCCTGTACAAAAATCAACTCAAAGTGAATCAAAGACTTAGGCACTAGAACAGAGATTCTAAGCCTAATAGAAGAAAAAGTAGGTCAACTCCCTATCATGTTGGCTTACACAATGACTTCCTCAATAAGATTCCTAAAGCACAAGAAGTAAAATCAAGAATCAATAAATGGGATGGTGTCAAACTAAAAAAACATCTTCACAGCAAAGGAAACAATCAAGAATGTGAAGAAAGAGTCTACAGAATGGGAAAAAAATCTTTTACTACCTGCACCTCAGATAGAGCACTAATCTCCAGGATATTTAAAGAACTCAAAAAGCTTAACACACACACACACACACACACACACACACACACAAACCACAACAACAAATAACCAATCAATAAATGGGCTAAGAAACTGGACAGACACTTCACAGAAGAAATACAACTGATCAACAAAAATATGAAAAAAATGTTCATCATCTCTTGCAATTAGACAAATGCAAATCAAAACTACTCTAAGATTTCACCTCATTCCAGTCAGAATGGCAATTATCAAGAATACAAGCAATAATAATTGTTGGCGAGGATGTGGGGAAAAAGGTACACTCATAATTGTTGGTGGGACCGCAGACTGGTACAAGCACTCTGGAAAGCAGTGTGGAGATTCCTAAGAAAACTTGGAATGGAACCACCATTTGACCCAGCTATCCCACTCTTCAGTTTCCCAAAGGACTTAAAATCAGCATAACACAGTGATGCAGCCACAGCAGTGTTTATAGTAGCTCAATGCACAACAGCTAAACTATGGAACCAACCTAGATGCCCTTCACAACATGGATAAAGAAATGTGGTACATATACACAATGGAATATTACTCAGCTTTAAAGAAGAATGCAATGATGATATTTTCAGGTAAATGGATGGAACTAGAGAATATCATACTAAGTGAAATAAGCCAATCCCAAAAATCTAAAGGCCAAATGTTTTCTCTGATAAGTGGATGCTGATCCATAGTGAGGGGTAGGTAGGGAAAAATGAAGGTACTTTGGACTATGCAGTGGGGAGTGAGGGGAGGGGTAGGGCAATGGGGATGGGAAGAATGGTAGAATGAGACAGATACTATTACTCTATATACTTGTATGAAAAGAAATTATTTTAAGTAAAAAAGAAAATCAAACAAAAGAGAGATGAAGAGCAATAAAACAGAAGTGCTTGATGGCCTATCTGTGCCAATTACTTATCCATCTCTTCCTGGACTAACCCAGGATTTTCCATCAGAGTTAATATGCTCTCTGGAAACCTGTTTGTAGTTTGGAATCTCGAGAGTGGCTGCAAGTCCATCTCTTCCTGAACTTCTGCATAGAATCAAGTAGAACAGAGTCTCATAGCCATTTTGGTCTACAGAGGATCTGGGGGTTTGTACTATAAGTACCAGGCCATCTGTGTTCTGAGTCTCTGCAAGTGAGTGTCAGTTCACAATTCTTTTGTGACAAACTATCAGCACCAGAAAGGCAAGAGTCACAACCAGAACAGGACTGAGGGAAAGCCCTGTGCCTGCTTCCTGGAAAGGAACCTTATTTGGGGCAGAACTTGCAGTATTGGGGCCCGGAGCTCTGCCTACTTGACCCAAGGGTGCAGCTGAAGTCTGCACTGAATTAACTAGTATGGCGTACAACCTTGGCAATAGGATTTTAAAGAAGTCCTCTAGGTGATTTTAGCAAGCAGCAAAGTTTAGGAGTCAACGCTTGCAGGTTGTCGATGAACAATGGCCCTAGCCCTAGAAACTACATGCCTTGACCTCTCAATAGATATGCAGAAAGGCAAAGCGGCTGTTGGTCTGCCAATCAAACAAGGTCAGCTGAAGATCAGAGCACAAGGCCACAGTCATCTCAGCTGACTTCAGATGTCATCCTTTGTCCGTCAAGACAGGCCCTAGACCAGGGAGGATCAGCCGTCTTCCTTCTAGAAGCTGCTGAGTTCAGATCATCAGGCTGCAGGAAGCTGGGTATGGACACACCACGTCAGTGGCCCCTGAACATTTGAGTTCCAAGAACTAGTAAAGCACTCCTCTCCTCGCAATGGGTGACAGTTACAGGGCTGCCAGATTTCTATTTCATTTTCTTCTGTTACCATCATTTCATAAAAGACCAGATATTTTAACCCCACAGATTTAGAAAACAATTTCAAAATAACAGGACTTCAAGTTGAATACATAATCTTTTTGAAACATTCATTGTGAGCATCTTTTTCTCATTTTGCCTCAAAGTGATAAAAACTGTTGTAGTATCAGCACTTAGGAACCACACACCACATTAATTTTATTCCACTTATAAAATCACAATAGATGAAAGGATCCCTGTGGTCTCTCAGTTCTAGCAGTCTATGATTCTGCAGCCACGTGAATTTTAACAACCGCCTGACCATGTGCCCTCTCTATAGGAGTTGAGCTCTTCTGACAGGCAGGTTTTAGGAACATCCAGGAAACACATTTTCTATTCATTAGTGTGTGTCAGTGGCTCCAAAAAGAGATCATTTTCAAATAACCCCACCATTACACAGACTAGGGCCAACCCCATGATGAAATGACTTGCCAGGCTCCAAATCAATTAGGTGTCTTCTCAGACAACTTCTTCCACACATAAGGAGCAACACATTGCTTTTACTTTTGAAATATTCCTAAATTGACTATCATATTACCAAAACAAAAAATCAGGACAGGACATGATGGACTCTAGGATTCCCAGAGGGAACTAGGGCTTCTATTTGTAAACTGACAAACAGGAAATCTCACAATGCCAAGCAGAGCTGGCTTCCCAAGTAAAAATCTAGCACAGAACCCCACCTTCCTTTGGATGAAGGTCTTGGATGATCTCTTGTCAATTTTTCTGTAGACCCATGTCTGCAGAGTCTGCTGCTGTCACTGGCCTTAAAGTGTGGTCCTACCTGTCCTGGCAGGTGCAGCACGAGTGTGGTGGAGCAGACATGGGTGCTCACAGTGGCCAGATTGCTGCACGTGACTTTCTCGGGTACCAGAATCCCTGCTCGCCCTCAAGTTGAGATCCTCTTACACTCGGTCTCACTTTTGTTTTTCGGATCACTACCCTAAAGCATCCAGTAGGGCTTGCCTTCAGAGAAGAGGCGACTAAACGCCAGGGGCACAAACATGAAGGGTTCCCCAGCAGCCCCAGCAAGAAGGAAGCGCCACCCAAAGATGCCTGTGGCTTTCCATCCAGAACTGCAGATGCAGGCCTGGGGTTCCAAGTTTGCTTCATAAACATTTACTTTTTAAATTTTGGTGGTCAGCATGGTAGCACATGCCTCTCAGCTACCTGGGAGGATGAAGGAAGAGGATACAAGTTCAAGGCAAGAAGATCATGAGTTCTTGCTAGTGCCGGCAATTTAGCAAGACCCCATCTCGAAATAAACTCCCTAAAAAGGGTTGGAGAGGGCTGGGGCTGTGGCTCAGTGGCAGAGCACTTGCCTAGCATGTGTCAGGCACTGGGTTTGATCCTCAGCACCACATAAAAACGAATAAACAAATAAAATAAAGGCATTCTGTCCATTAAACAACAACAAAACCAAAAAGGGTTGGAGATAAAGTTCAGTGGTAGAGCACCTTGGGTTCAATACCCATAACTGGGAAAAAAAAAAAAAAATATATATATATATATACATATATATGCATATATATACACATGCATATATACACATGTATATATGTATGTATTATTTATGCATGTACATATTCTTCTGGTCAAAAATTAACATATATTTTCAACCATCTGGTTGACCATCTTCTAACAAAGTTCTCATAAATGCATTGGCACCAAGTTGTGGGACAGTGACTGGAATCATCTTGTGGCTAAGCCATGATACTCGACTAGCTGGGAACTTGTTAGAAATGCAGGCTGTCTCTACCTGAGGCCCACCAATCAGGTTCTATGTTCAACAGATCCCTAGGGATTCTGGTGCCCACTAAAGCATGAGGGATGCTGAGCTAGAGAGCAGATACAGTGGGACTCACACGGAAAGAATTCATTCAGCTCCATGGAAACCAAATGCACTATGCCAACATTAAAGTAGCCCATGTCTGCTGAATGAAAAGGAGCCCTGAATCCGGGCGTGGTGGCACACACCTGTCATCTCAAGAGGCTGAGGCAGGAGAACTGTGAGTTCAAAGTCAGCCTCAGCAATTTAACAAGTTGCTTAACTAAGCAACTCAGGAAACCCTCTCTCTAAATAAAATACAAAAAAGGGCTGAGGATGTAGCTCAGTGGTCGAGTGCCCCGGGCTCAAGGTTCAATCCCTGGTACAAAAAAAAAAAAAAAGAAAAAGGGGCCTCGAAATACACCATCCTGCATCGTACTGGGCGGACCGAGCTTTTAGGTGGGCCAAACAATATCATTTACACATTCAGACGAGATCGGGCGCGTTTAGGGTGGTGTGGCTGTAGACACACATTCAGAATTATATATTAACGTATAAATTTGTTTTGATTTATAGTCAGAGTTCTAAGCCAAACAGGCTTGTACCCATTTTTATAGTTATGCATATTTAAGTAGTATAAATTTTTTAAAAATAGGGTTAGTGCTGGGTGTCCCAGTTGTATTTTTCTTTAAAATAGGTGTGTTATCTGTACTTGGCTCAAGATTGCAGATACATTCCTAATCACTCTGTCATTCAAAAATGCCAATATTGAAGTTTAAATTCTCCCAATAACAGGTGAAATCACATAGTTTTGTCAAGAGCCATGTGAATTCCAAGATGCCACCTGCCATCTTCACAATAACCATTTTAGGAAAAATACCTTTTGAATTCACATCAGAAGCTCTAATAGAGTGTGGATAGGCAGGTGATGAAAGAAAAAAGTAACATTAATCTGAAGCACAGAATCAAGAAAAAGTAACTCCAGGAAAAAAAGATATTCTGGGCCAGCCGCAGTGGCATGTGCCTGTAATCCTAGCAATTCAGGAGGTGGAGGCAGGAGGATTACAAGTTCAAAGCCTCAACTCAGTGAGACCCTGTCTCTAAACAAAATACAAAATAGGGCTGGGGATGTGGTTCAGTGGTCGAGTGCCCCTGAGTCCAATCCTTGGTATCTTCCACCAAAAAAAGATATATATTAAATTGGCAAAGAAATCAGCTATTCCTTGTTTTCCCATCATCTCTTTTTGTTTATCTTTATTTTTCTTAAGTTTTGTTTTTGTTTTTAGTTGTAGATGGATACAATACCTTTATTTATTTATTTTCATGTGGTGCTGAGGACCGAACCCAGGACCTTGTACGTGCGAGGCAAGAGCTCGGCTACTAAGCCACACTCCAGCCCCATCATCTCTTATGTTTACAAACATTGTAATCTGGTCCTGTGCTGAGAAAAAGCAATCATACTCATTCATTTGCTTATTTAGATATATTACTCCTCAAACAACTACTGAGTCCTTTGTTGTAAAACATCAACCGTATAAGTTATTCAGTGATCTATTATATTTTGTCCATTTTTATTAGGCAAACAATTTATAGCAGTTATAATTACTGTGCATATGCAATTTTTTTTACTTGACATACTTTTGCATGTGCTTTGTTTTTTTACTACATACTGGTGCCTCATATTATGATATCTCAGAGTTTGATTAGTTACTAAGCATGTGAAATAGTTCTATTTTATAATTAATAGATTTGCTATAAATACATTTGCACAGATAGCTTTGTAAAACAATGGTTTATTTAGATGTGAGAGTGCTAACTTAAGAATCTGACAGGTTGATAGCACTTTTACCTGGATACTATTTAGAATATAGTCTTTAAAAAGATTTTTAATTTCTAAAATCAACAGTAGATGCTTAACTTAGTTGCCTTTCTGATATTTATTGAAATAAGCATAACAATTTTTTATTATTTTAATTAATGTTGCATTTTTTAAATTATACTAACCTTTCATTCTAAAATAAACCCAATTCAGTCTCAGTCACAATGAATAAGTCTTTGGGTATATTGTTATTATCTGTGGCCTTTTTATTGAGAAATTCTACATCAATGTAAAAAAGTGTCACTGAACCATGATCTTATCAGGTTTTAGGATAAAGCCCGTATTATAAAGAATATATTTATTTGACTATCATATCATCTTGTTCTATGATAAAGAAATAAGTTGTTCAAAGTTAGATTTTTTCCCTATCAAATCTTTTATTCCAGCTGCTTTTTTCAAGAACGAGAACTTTTTTCTTCTTTAATCACACTAATTATGAAAGATAATATTGATTTTATTATTATTATTTTTTTGGTAGCCAGAGCCCCATGCACACGAGGCACTACCACTCTACCACTAAGCTACATCTTCAGCCCTAGTTTTGATAATCTTTTAAAAGAACCAAATCTTGGGTGGTGCACACCTATAATTTCAACAACTCGGAAGGCTGAGGCAGAAGGATTGCAAGTTCAAGACCAGACAGCAATTTAGCAAGACCCTGTCTCAAAATAAAAAATAAAAAGGATTGGGGGAACAGTGCGTGGTGGCACAGGCTTGTAATCCCAGTGCCTTGGGAGGCTGAGGCAGGAGGACTGCAAGTTCAAAGCTAGCCTCAGCAAAAGTGGGGTGCTAAGCAACTCAGTGAGACCCTGTCTCTAAATAAAATACAAAATAGGGCTGGGGATGTGGTTCAGTGGTTGAGTGCCCCTGAGTTCAATCCCCGGCACACACACACCCTGAAAAAAAAAAAAAAAAAAAAAAAAAGGACTGGGGATATAGCTCAGTGATAAAGCACCCCTGGGTTCAATTCCCAGTACCTTTATTATCAGTAACAATAAAATAATAGGAAAATCAAATCTTGATTATATTTATGGGTTGTAAGGGTTTTTTTAGTTTATTTTTATGACATTTTATTGTTTAATTTGTTCTTTTATAGTTTATTGCTTTGCCCTTTCTTAACATAATTGTAGTTGTTTTTATTTAAGTACTTAAAATTTCTTAGAACTGCATAAATGGTATTTGCATTACTTAATAATCTTTCATGGTATGCTACATATTTTAAGATATTCTATATATTTTCTCCCTAATTCAGTTGCTATTCAGTTGCCATTAATTTTAATTTTTAGTAATTATCTTTTTAAATAGGAATCAGCTCAACCCACATAGTGGGAAACACCCCGCCTTGGCTATACTCCCCACCCTCAGGCCTCCTCCTGAAAGAAGACAACTACCACTAGCTTCTCAGGTACCTTTCATGTGTGTGAAAGAAAAGTGCAGGGTTTTTTTCTTTTACACAATGAAAATGAGTTATGCACACTCACTGCGCCTCAAATATAAACCTACATAAGAGAATTTATCGCAATTTTAACATGGCTTACTACTCTTTGATTATGCTTTTATTCCTAATTTCATTATGATCCATGCAAGTAGTTTTATGAAATTTCCATTTCTTGTGTTTATTAGAATATACCCTGTGACATAGTAAATGATCAATTTTTATGAAAGAGTTGCACAATTTTTTTTTTTTTTTTTACAAAGTGTATTCTCTGGCTTTTTTGTTTTATTTTCTTCAAATCTGTTATCTTACTGGTTATGCAATTTAAAACTACTACATAACTTTTCTTGATATGCTTGCTGTTTTAAAAATTATTTTTATATATATTTTTAGTTGTTGATAGACTTTTATTTTATCCACTTATTTATATGTGGTGCTAAGAATCGAACCCAGTGTCTTACACATGGAAGCAAGTGCTCCACCATGGAGCCACAGCTCCAGCCCGTATGCTTGCTCTTTTATGATGATGGAAGAACATCTTCACTGAGATGCCTCAAAAAACTAGGGATCAAACCATCTTATGACCCAGCTTGGTATTTTCCAGAAGTTCTAAAATCAGGATACTCTAACGATACAGCTACCTCAATGTTTATAGCAGCACAATTCACAATAGCTAAATTATGGAATCAACTGAGATGCCTGTCAATAGATGAATGAATTAAGAAATTGTGGGGCTGGAGAGATAGCTCAGCTGGTAGAGTGCTTGCTTCACAAGCACAAGACCCTGAGTTCGATCCCCAGTACCGCAAAAAAAAATAAATTAAAAAAAATTGTGATATCTATCTACTTATTATACATACACACCTGGAGTTCTACTCAGCTATAAAAAAGAACAAAATCATGACATTTCGTGGTACATGGATGGAAGTGGAGACTAGCACGCTAAGTGAAAGAAACCAAATGCAGAAAATCAAAAGTAAAATGTTTTCTCTCACATGCAGAAGCTAGAGTAAAATAAAGAAGGATAGGATAACAAAGAACCAATCAAATATAAACTTACAGGCGAGTGAAAGGAAGTCTAGTAGAGGAAGGAGAAGCAGGGAGGACAGGGAGGGAAAAGGGGGGTTAATGAACTAGAATCAATTTCTACTAGGTCTAACCATAAAGCTCCACGTATATATTTCGTGAGGTTATTTCAGGCATATATTGCCAATAAAGGTTTTGTTGTGATTTATTGTGTTTTTATCATTGCCCTTATTAACCCCTCAATACAATGTAGTCTGATAATCTATATTTCCATTTAAAATTTGAAGTTTTAGCCTTTTTATGTATGCATGGTGGGAGGTATGTACTTTGTATTATGTAATTTATAAAATATTATTTTAATTAAGTTTATTCAAATCATTTTCTTTGAATAAATTATACTTTATTTCATCTAGGGCTTAAACTAAAAAAATGATGTTTCTAAGTATAATTAGAGTCACAATGTCAATTACTTAAGATATTTTTCTAGAGTCAAAGAGGACAGTTATTTTCTGGGTACCTCAGGTAACTGGCTAGTCAGCTAAACTCTACAGATTAAACACCTCCAGAGGCCTGTTCATCAAGTGATCAAAGCATTTATAACACCCCCATGACACTGTCAGGTCCACAAACCTGTCAATTTACGTAAATATTTAACAGGAAAAGATATTCAAATACTAGTACATATACATAAATGCCTTATCAAAAATATATTTAAAAGGCTTGCTTGTAAATGGACAGAGATGATAAAGTCCCTTTCCTACAACATTTTAAGAACCATGGATATAGCCAACAGAGCAACAGAGCATTATCGAATCACAACTAAATAAAAGCCAACTACAAAAAAATAGACAACTGGAAGCCACATGACTTGTTACTCCTGAAATTCACAGTATCAATCCTCAAAATTCTTTTAAACAACAACCTTTAACATAACTCAGTTTTCTAGGCTTAGGGAATAGATGAAATAAATGAAATACCTTCTCTCCCGTGCCCTCAGTTTTGAGCTTACAATACACAGTGTAAAGAAGAGGGAATGAATGAGGCTAAAGTCTGAAGGATCAGGATACTGAATTTGTGGACCTGGAGACGGAAGCTGCTAAGAGTGGCATGTGACCAGTACTACAAAGGTGTCTTTCCACTCCTCCGTCCTGGTCCCAGACACCATGATCCTGTCCAGATGTGGGGCATACCTGAGCACAACACCTGCCAGAATTTCTGACACCTACACATCTGAGAAGAGTTGTTTTTAAGTAAAAATAACTTTCTTGATTCAGAAAACTGGGGCCTTTCAGGACTCATGTGAATTTTAGGCCCTATCAAGTACTAATTATATTCTTGAAAACTTGCTTCCACTTCATATCTAAAGAATAAGAAATATCAGAAAGCTTAAGGTGCTGGTATTCTTGCATTGAAATAAACTCAGATTTCCTGAAAAAGTGATTCGCCAATAGCGAGATATAAGCTAGGTGCAGTGGTGCATGCCTTAATCCCAGCAACTTGGGAGGCTAAAGCAGGAGGATCACAAGTTCATGGCCAGCCTCATCAACTAAGGGGAGCTTTGTCTCCAAATAAAAAGGACCACCCAGTCCCAGTACCAAAAAGTAAAATAAAATAAACAAACAAACAAATAAATAAATAAATGGACCAGGGATGTAGCTCAGTGGTAAAGTGTCCCTGGGTTTAATTCCTACTACAAAAAAAAAATTAAAAATTTAAAAGAAAGAGGTATGAGAAGTCACAAAAACTGGAACTTTATTCACTGTAGTACTCATCTTGGTCTCCATGCCAAGGACAGTGTGCAGTGCACTGAGTTATAACAAGGCTTCCTGCCAACTTCAGCACCAAAGCTCCACAGAGAATCAGAATAGACGGACTTCCCCTTGGGTAGTGGACTGTGTTATGATACTGTAAGAGGAACTAGCTACCGCTGCCTGGAGATGTTGTCCTCCTTATATCAGTTCCTCTGTCAGAGTCTAGTTAGCATCAAGGAATTAAAAACAACTATAAATGGATTATTTTGCTGGTGCTAATGGTTTGGTCACTATGGAAGGCCAAATTCTCATGAGGGATGAAAAAAGAAAAGAGGTTATCCAAGGAACCCATGACAATAAATTTCAAATACCCACTGAGACAGATACAGGTACTTTTCCAAACTCTTCAAAAAATACTAACAATCAAATTCACCATCCTACATTGGGTTCAGAGCCTCAGCAATCACTAAGTGCCTTTTGGCACTGGAAACTAAAGTACCTAATGGCACTGCTTTGTAGCAGAATTATTTTACAGATATGAAAACAGATGAAATGCTCCCTTATCCAAAAAGTATGGAAACCTTGACACCCATTCACCTCCACCAGACCTCCTCAGGTTGAAAAGTGGGTATTCAGTGAAGCAAACAACTGTTGAATAATTCCTCTGACCTGCAGAATGAGAACGAAGTAGTCTACAGGTTTGTTGCGCTGGTAGAGGTAGTACTCTGGGGCTTTCTTGTTCTTCTCATCATACTTCAGTTCCTGGATGACATTGGGGTGCTTTAGCAGCCTTAGAAGGATCTTCTCTGACATCTGGGATGGGCTAAATGCTTCTACTTCTATAGACATAAACACAACTTGACATTACACTTCAAATGGACGGATAAGATCACGCTAGTAATCAAGGTGTTCAGATAGTAAGAATACTTGGCATCAAAGTGATACAACATGGGTGAACGAGACTTCCATTTCGTGATCCACTGGGGACAGATTACCTGGGAGAAATTAGAAAACGCTCATTTCTCGTATTCGTTCCTTTTTAATCTTTCCTTTTCACCCTGGCATTGGGTTCAGTCTCATAAGAACGCCCTATGTTTCTGACATGGAAATGAAAACCAATCAGCAGCAGGCTCCTTGAGCGGCAGGAGGCCTCCAACAAGCAGGACAACCAGACTGTCCAACCACAGCGGGAGGAGGAAGCCAAGGTCGGGAAGCGCCGAGGCGTGGGTTAGTACCGGTGCAGACACGGGCTCCCCTGCCACTCTCCCACGCAACTATCCTGCGGTTCCGGGACCACGGAGGGAGAGATTCGGAATAAAAGCAAGGCCGTGCACACATCAACATGCACTCCAACTTGCCAACAAAAAAAAGGAATGTTGGTCAGCATTAACAAAGATAGGAACTTTATTTTAAAATAACAAAAGTCCAAATTACTGAATTAGGGTGCTATTCCTGAAACTGGACTTTATGATTTCTCAGAGGCAGAGTAGGATAACATTCAGTTTTAACGTGTGGTTCTTAAATGATGAGAAACAATATCATCGGAATTAGAAGAATAATAATAATAAGCGAGTAAAAGATATTGTTTATTTTTATTTTTAAATTAGATACTATGTAAGAGCTATAAATTCTGTATTCACTTCTGCAACTTTTTTGGTAATAAAAAATACATAGCAGAAAATTTGGAAAATACAGAAAAAGAAAATAAAAATTATGTATAAGCCAACCACTTAGATAACCATTGAGAGCAATTTGGTGAGTATTTCTTTCCAGTGCTTTGCCTAGGCCTGTGTGCCTGCGTACGCATGTCTGTGTACCACAGAAACACAACGGTAATCTTAATGTACACATAGCTTTATGTCCTGTTTTTTCCCATTTACATTAACTCATGGACACCTTCCCATGTCATAAATATGAGATTGTGAGCACTTCCATGTATCTGAAAACATGATTTGAAAGCGTAGGTAGCATTCCACCACGTGGCTGTTGTTGGCCTTCTTTTCAAAATATGTTAAGTATACTGCATGCAGTTGAAAGGTACTGGCTGCCCATCTTGGAAACAGACGTCTTCTACAAGCCTCTGGTTACTTTCGGATTTTCTCACACTTCCCCTGGCCAACAGAGCTCACCCTTCACCTAGGGAGCCATTTGGGGATGTGAGAGGGTTAGTCAGTCTCTTAAGTCCATTCAACCTTGACCTCTCGGGAGCAGTCAGTGCCGGCTGGGTTGGTGGTTTTAATAATGTAAACACTTGCCTCCTGGAATGGGCCCAAGTTAACAATCTGATTTGAAGAGGCCACCAAGAAATCCATGTCAAAGTCCTTAGAATTTCTGATTTCATCAAAACCATAAAAGATACAGATTTAAGTCTGAAAACCTATGTTTCTTCTTTGCAAATCATAGCACCTGTGTTACCACTGATGTCCAACTGTTCTTCCAAGGCAAGCTGAAGAGAGAATTACTCAACTGTCCAATCAAACGAGCTGTGTCTGGTCTGCACTGTCAGCCTACTCGGCCAGCTGGCTCGCCCATGGACTTAGCTGGAAGGAGATGGCCTGGCCTACTGAACACATGCAGTGTGGCACTGACATTCATCCTTACCTTTCAGACCAATTTTAAGTTACTGGTCCACCCCTGGTAAATGTCTCAGAGGGTTCATGCCGACACTGAACACAGGAGAGGAGAGAATTTAAAGAGAAAAAAACAAAACAAAACAAAAAAACAAAAAAAACAAAAAACAAAACACAAAAGTGGCATTACTTATCACCCCATTTCCCGGTCTCCACCCCCAGCCCCCCACTCAGTGCTGGTGAGAAACGGCTCCAGGGCTGGCAGCGATCTCAAACTGTGATAAGCGCACTTGCCTGTTGCTAGGAAACGGTGCATGGCCAGGAGAAGCTGCGGTGATATTTTAACCTTCATCTCGCTGTCTGTCTGCTTAAAGGCAGAAAAATCTTGCTTTCTTTCACGGTGGGCCACTTTCTTTTTTGTTCTGTTATCGGCTGAGGGAGGAAGGAGAAAAGAAGAAAAATAAGAAAACACAGTCCGTTAGAACATGATCTCTTCAGATGACAGAGACAGCACTCCGAAGGCCAGACTCTCCAGGGGTGGCACTCCGCCTACAAGCACCACCCCGGAGGAAGGGGCAAAGTCCCACTGACTTGGCCCAGGGCCACTCGTCCCCAGTGACCTGACCAGACCTCACGAAGGTCGTCAGACCTGACAGGGTAGTCGGGGACAAGCCCCTCGCAGAAGCACACAGCAGCAGACTGTGCCCTGAAGGGCACGCATGGCCTCCTGCAACTCAATGTCACCACACTCCAGTGAAGAACCGCCATCAGGGTGCGCACAAGGGAAGGTGTCTCTGCCCTTAAGAGGCCCCTTAGCCTCAGAAGAAAGAAAATAAACACAAACAAAGCCCCTCAAGAAACAAGAAAGCATTCATGAAACACTATTTTAATTACATCTGTTGACTGCTCTTCTAGCCCAGGCCATGATATCCTCAAGGTCAAGTGAACATGAAGAAGGTGATCCAGAACAGGGCCCAGCAAGCCTCTCCTGGAAGGGCCAGGGAGTGCAGACCTTAGGCCCTGTGAGCTATACAGCTTTTGTTACACGAATCCACACTGCAATACAGCATGAATGAGCGTGGCTGGAGTCCAACAAAATTTCATTTATGGGCATAGAAATTTAAATTTCATTTAATCTCTACATCACAAAGTAATTATTCTTGAATTTTTTTCCAACTTAAAAATGTGAAAAGTTCTTAGCTTGCAGACCATACAAAAATAGGAGACAGGCAATCCTGGGCTATAAGCTTGTCAACCCCTGATCTAGAAGGCATTTCATATCAAACTATTTTAAAAAATTTTTTTTCTGGACAAAGTAATGATCAAGGAAAAAAAAAACAAAACAAAAAACTGGCTTAAAGACAAGACCCCAATTTCTTGCTTATCTCCAAGAACCATGAGTCAGTGCATTATCACTTTGTGCACAGGGCCAAATAGATTGATTACAAGGCTTTTCAAGGGGAGAAGGCAATCACATCTTATATGCTTTTCTTCTGTCTCAAATTCTTTTGAAAACCAGACAATGCAAACTATTATAGATCAAGAATATACCTGAAATCACAAGTTTGGCACTGAGTACCATGCTGGGTACCAGTAAGTAATGGGAGGGAACACTTCTGTGGGAACAAAGTCCAATCCCAGTTTAAAAGAAGTTCAACTAACAAAGGAGGTGAGATCTCAAACACTGTAAGCATCTTTCTAATGACAAGAGGTACCCCAGGAAAACACACAAGCATTCAGAGACACACTTGGTATTAATCAGTGGCTTGGGAGAAAGGATAAAAAGAATGTAAACATACAAATAACAATATTCTCTGTTATGAAGCTTTGACTACCCTCCAAGTGTCAACAGGACATGTCAAAGCAGACATGGGAAAGTGTTTTCAAGAACTCTCTACAGCCATTTATGTATGATGTGTCAAAATGTGTTCTACTGTCATGTGTAACTAGAAAAAACTTTAAAAAAATTAAAATGTATGGTTGAAGTCAGAAAAAATGTATACAGATGTGAAGGTAAAAAAAGGACACATCTTCAGAAGCTACTCAGTAACATATAAAATGCCTTCTTTCAAGGGTATATAGAAGACTATTAATTTTAAGATGAGGAAGGTTTCTTTCTAGGGCAGACTGAATAAAATCATTCTCTTTGAGTAAGGAAGGCTTTGTACTGAGTGCCTTAGCCCACTGGGACAGTCCCTGTCCCCCTCCAAGCCAGATTTCAGAACCAAGAGGATAAACAGAACAGAGCATCTGCTCTTCTCTACCCAATCCCGAGAGCCCCCAATCTCTCAGGCCTTACGACCTCCTTGGCAACGACTCCTGGAAGGCCCTCACATTGCTAAGAGTAGGATGGAGAAAGCTGAGGCTCCTCTGTCCAGCAATTCAGTTGTACACTCGAATGAGACAGGATGCAGGTGCAACACTTAGCCCAGGGTCCAATTCTGGGCAAAAAAGTTATGAATATTTTCCTACCCCCTCCTGCCCTGAGCCAAGCTCTTCTCCATCCCCACCTGCCCCTCAAAGGCAGCAGAGAACAGGAAAAATACATCCTTATTGTGTACCCATCCAGTCCTGCCTCCTGGATCCCAACCACCGCCACTACTCCAGCAAACTATGCCTGCATACCTTACCTGCACCCTGCCCCATGGGTTCTGAAACAGACATTTAATCAGCAGTCATCCACCAGTTTAACAAACCCTATTCACTTTTGAAATGCATTAATTATGAGCTTAAGAAGAAACTGAAATTCATTTGAAAACAATTTGCCCAGCTGTGTAAAATGAAAATTTAGTAAAGAATGATGTAAAATACATTTGGAAACCAAGAGCAAATTTCCTGTTTTGGGCAAGCAACACACAGATTAATGGTCAAGAGAAGCTGGCTTTTCAAAGAACAATGCCACTCAATGTTACAGAATCTGTCTCTTCCTCCCCCTTGATAAAAGGACTGGAATACACTAAAAGGGTGTACCCAGCCTACACACATCATGCTTAAGTATAAACAGAGGCGGCCAACATGGGGGAAGAAATGTCAGATGACTCACAAAAAGCATGACAGAAAAAACCAAAGGTTTTAGGAAATTACACTCAGATGATTCTACTCACTGTATAAATCTGTTTCATCTAGAATCTCAGATTTGATGATTTCTTCAATCACATCTTCTAAGGTGACAATTCCCAGAACTTCGTAAAATGGATCCCCTTCTCCCTCATTGTTCACCCGCTGCACAATAGCCAGGTGAGATTTACCTTTAGAGAAGAGAAAAGAAAAAGTTGAAGGGCTAATTTTCAAGATTCCTTGAGTGAAATCTTATATGTGATTATTGTAAAAATAGTAGCAAATCTTTTGCAGAAAAAAATTCATACCATATTATCAAACTCTGCATTTCAGTACTTGAAATTGGTATGGAAATCAAATGGAAAAGCTTCCTGAATCATCAAAAGCATTAAGGTTGGAACAGTTTTTGTACATACTGTCCAGCACCACAGTCCTCTGCTCACTCAGGGATGCGTCTTCAGTGCTGGCAGCTCTTCCCTTGGAAAATCT
Source organism: Sciurus vulgaris (assembly GCF_902686455.1). Classification (NCBI taxonomy): domain Eukaryota; kingdom Metazoa; phylum Chordata; class Mammalia; order Rodentia; family Sciuridae; genus Sciurus; species Sciurus vulgaris. Next base: position 26,193,120 of record NC_136464.1, read on the forward strand.
TAGCAACTGACATACAAGCAGAGCAGTTGTCTCAAAGTGTGGTCCACGGACCTCCTAAGGGGTCCTCAAGACCCTTAGGTGGTTGATGAGGTGAAACTATTTTCCTAAGAATATTAAAATGTCATAGGCCTTTCGCCTCTGTTGATGCTTGAATCGATGGCACAAAGGCACCTTGCTTAGCCTGGAGCCAGGCCATGGTCCCTGGCACAAGTGATTACTACTCACCACCACACACTTTCAAGAGGACAAAGAGTTCATTTCTCTTAAGAATGTTCTAAATAAAGCAGTACAAATATTTACTCCATTAGATCTTGACCCTGAGTACATCTCTTTTAATATTCTACTTGACAAAATGGGAAGGACCATAAATACTTCTGCTGCATTCTGAAGTGCCATACCTGCCTTGAGGGATGGCACCTGGCTGACGACTCCAGCTGAACCAGTCAGGTTTTTCTTCTCTTTTTTCAGTGCTGGGGATAGAACCCAGGCCTTGCACATGCCAGGCAAGCACTCTACCAGTGAGCTAACCCCTCGGCCCAACCCCTTTTTTCTAGTGAATGCCATTTTTACTTAAAAGAATAACTGCCAGACAAACTATGGTTATTTAGATGTATTTGGGAGACATTTTTGCAAAAATGAACAAAGTGATCATGTCACATCAAGGAAAGCCATGGGCAGTGTTTGCTGCCAAGATAAAACCTGAGATTTCAACAGAACACTAGAATTTTGGGAAACTCATATCAACCACAAGGAAGCGCTTGACAGTTTCTCAATGGTTAAAGACCTTTTTTTTTTTTTTTCTGGTGGGGAGGTTGGGAGAGGTAATGATATTAATGAATGCAACTTTTAAAACAGTGAATAATGCAGATGTATGGACAGTTTGAAGAGCTGCATAACTCAGTGAACCAGTGTTTTTTAAGTGACCATGGCAATGATATTACAAAATCACGCATGGGTAAATAATATGTTCAAAGTACAAGACAGAATAATGGAATTTTTTTAAAAAAGAAAATACTATATATATTTGCAGAAAAGTTGCAAGGATGGTGGAGAGAGTTCCTATGGACTTTTCACCCCGTTTTTCCAAAAAAAAGTTCTTCTGTTTCATTGTCTAATACAGAGCACTGTACTGCATCTAGTTATCATGGCTTCCAGTTACCTCTGGTCTATGACAATTTCTCAGTCTTCCTTTGTTTTTCATGACAATTTTTTGTGGGGGTCCAGGGGAGGCAGGGTACTGGAGACTGAATCCAGGGACAGTTTACCATTGAGCCACATCCCAGACCTTTCATTTTTGAGACAGGGTCTTGCTAAGTTGCTGAGACTGGCCTTGAACTTGCAATCCTTCTGCATCAGCTTCCTGAGTCACTGGGATTACAGGTATGCACCACCCACAGTCAGCTGACATTGACAATCTTACAGAGTACGGGTTGGGTCTCGGGTTGTCTGATGTTTTTCTCATGATTAGAGTGGTTATAGGTTTTGTTGCTCCATCACATAAGGGGTTACACGATACTCTCACGACATGGCTGATGATATTCACCTTCATCATTTGGTTAAAGTAGTGCTTCCCAGGTTTCTTCATGGTAAAGTCACTCATTTGTCCTAATTCTATTTTTGGAATCAAGTCACTAAGTCAAATCTGTCCTCAAGGGAGGGGGAAGGAAGAGTAACTAACCTCTATTTCCTGGACAGGGGGGGGTATCTACATATATAATTTGAAGAGAAGAGTATCCACATATAATCTGTGAAAAGAAGGATTTTTTTTTTTTTTTGTGGTACTGGGGATTGAACCCAGGGCCTTGTGCTTGCGAGGCAAACACTCTACCAACTGAGCTATATCCCCAGCCCAAGAAAGATTTTTTATATGTCTGTTTTTTAGTTGTAGGTGGACACAATACCTTTATTTTATTTTTATGTTGTTTTGAGGATCAAACTCAGGGCCTCACACGTGTTAGGCAAGTACTCTATCACTGAGCCACAACCTCATCCATCCCCTCAGCCAGATGATTGTAATGGGACAGAGTATTGAAAGTTCATTGGTTTGATTTCAGATTCTATGATGCAATTACCTTTTAAGGAACTACTACTTATGGAGCTTTGGTGTACTCAAAGGAGAATAGCTTCAACTACCCAAAAAGGCAATTAAGATACATAGCTTTCCCAATTTATACCTGTGTGAAATCAAATTTTCTTCACGTATTTCAGCTGAACACAATATTGCACAGGCTAAATGTGGAAGGTTACAAGAACCCAGCTGACTTCCATTTAGCTAGATAATACATGCAAAAAGGTAAACACAGACATTCTTTTACTCTGTTTTGGAGAATATGGTTATTTTAATAAAAATGTTAGTTATGTCAACATTCATGGATTAATGTTCTTTAAAATGAGCTAATGATGGGGGAGGAGCTCAACAGCAGAGCACCTGCCTCAGACATGTGAGTTCCTGGGTTCCATACCTAACACACACACAAAAGTTAGTAAAGTAAATATGTTTAAATTTCAGTTTTATTTCAAATGCAATAAACGTCAAAAGATATGATCAACATGGACAAAAGTTCACAGGGTTCTTAATAACTTTTAAGAGCTTAAAAGGATTCTAAGACAACAAAGGTTAAGTATTGTTGCCTTAGGGGATGACAGAGGGCGGAGCAAGGCAAGAGCGTGAGCTCTCAAGTTCAGTAGTCTTGAATTTGAACTCCACTCAATAGCCATCATAGCCATATGACCATAAGCAAACCTACGGAACTTTCTAAGGCTTCAGTCTAATCTTTGAAAACCAGGCTCATGATAACTGCCATTGCATAGGGCTGCTGTGAAGATCAGAGATAATGTTGCTACCCAGCAAAGTCAGTGCCTGGAATCAATAATGGAGTCATCCATAAATGGTAACTCTTATCTTATACATGTTTTTTCCCAGTTGGAAGGCAATCATCCACTTATTACCAGTTTAGTTATAGGAGGGAAAATCTACCACATGAAACATACACAGTGATTAAAAGATGCATTTCAATTTCAGAAAAATATTTTAAAATAAAATAATAAAATACATTTCTCAAACACAAATACTGGTTTGATGGAACTAAGGCATACAAAACATATTCATAAGCCAATGCAGAATATGATCTGGAAACTTTACTTTTTAAATGATAGTGGGAGATGTTTAACTAAAGCTAGTGAACACTTTTAAGCTGGGTAAATTCATGCAGACACAACTAGTCAGACAAACTAAAAATGTTCTCTAAAGGCCAGGTCTGATCACATTCCTCGCTCATACTCAGAAACCAGCTTTGCTTCTGGGTTTGTTGCACTTTCTTTCCTCAGTGGTCTGAGTTCCTGCTCTGCCTCAGACCCTGCACAGGGAGCAATGTCTGCAGGCCTAGAAACTGGACTGTCAGACCATCAGGCATCCTAGCAATTTTCATCCCTAGTTGCTCATGCTCTAAGAATGAAATATTTTGAGCAAAGGAGACTAGGAGGGAAACTTTATCAGCAATAGATATAAACCCTGCACCAGGTCAAGTCAACTCTCGTCTAGTCAATTTGGTCCAGTAGGTTTCTCACATCTGCCTTCCCAGGGACCCAACATAAGCAGTTAAAAATTCTTGGTAAATGCTGTCTGTTGAAGTTAAATATTCTTTTGCTATTCCCAGCTTGTGATCATTTAAAAAGGAATTTTCCAAAGCAAGGTCTAATATTAGACTCAAAATGAAGTTTCCATTCCACTGAGGCGCTATTCTCACCAAAGTAACTACCGCATGATCAGATTGTCTTGGAGCTATTCGTTTAAATGCAGATGGGACATACTTGAAATACCAGCTCAATAGCACCAACAGATCTGGAAAGGTCTTACTTTGGGAGAAATCATTCGTGTGAATTAGGCTTCTTACATTGAAAATTATTAAGTTTTTCTCCCAGCTCATTTATAGACATTCACACCCTCTCCTTGAACTTTGAAACTTCTTTGGCCCCAAAACTGTACACTTTCAGTTTGGAATTCCTCTTGAGAATTTGTTTTCTAAACCTACTTCCTGGTACACACACACACCACACACACACACACACACACACACACATTCACACACACACACACACGACACCCTATTCCCCTCCCAGGCTTTTGGAGAACAGTGATTCCATGCACCTGCCTCATTTAACCATTCACTGCAATGACCTAAGTCTTCAGACCTCATCCAGGAGTCAATCAGAAGAAAAATGTAAACAACCTTCCAACACAGAGAATATCCATCCCTGTCCCCAGAACTGAGGATGGAACCCAAGACTTCAGGCATTCCAGGCAAGCACTCTACCACTGAGCTATAGCCCCAGTTCTTTTACCAACTCAAGAGGCTGAAGCAGAGGATCACAGGTTTGAGGTGAGTCTCAGCAATTTAGTGAAACATTGCCTCAAAATTTAAAAAAAAGGCTAAGGATATAGATCGGTGGTAGAGCATACCTGCATTCAATTCCTAATACCAAAAAAGAAGAAGAAAAGAAGCAATTTTTCACTATGAGTAATTAAAATGATCTATGCAAAGTTGAACTGGGATCAAATTTTCACCTCCATGGACCCACAAATCAAAGTTTATTACTTGCGTCTTCTTTGTGGATTGGTAAGCCAGCCCAGAACGGTAGTGTGTTACCACTTTGTACATTTCTAGGCTCAATTTTGAATGACAAGTACCATTTGTCATTTGGGGCAGTGATTAGGCTAACAAAAGTTTGTAACCACCTGATGAAAATACAGACTCCGTTTGCTGTCACACAACATTGCTGGCAATGCAGTGATACGGACAGCAACAGACCGACCGTAACCGTAATAACTACGGAAGACAGCCAAGCAGGAGGTGCAGGAGAGTCGAATTAGGAACAACTTGACACCGCTGCGCTAATAAAAAAAGTGACCTGCAGTAGTCAGAAAGACCTCATGATGTGACCGCAAGGCCAACGGAGCCTGCGGAATCCTAAGGTGCACCCAAAGAGGATCCAAAAGAGAACCAAGGTGGCTTTTTATATTCACCATCGCTGCCATGTGGCACAGCTCCAGGGGGCACAATCAGCCCAGAATGCAGAGCTGCAGAGCAGCCACAGTGTGTGGTGGCATGGTCCCCTCACTAACCAAGGATGGAGCAAGCAAATATTTTACATGCTTTCGTTTTTAATGGATTTCCAATTTACTAACACAAAACTGTAATAATACAATAAGTAGGAATCAGTGAAGTTCTCAAGAGGAAGTTCTATGCAACTATTGATAAAGGAAATAAACGGTCTCCAGGTAAGAACTCAGGTGCCATATAACTAACAAAATGAGATGTAAGATATATTTTAATGGTCATAGTTAAGATCTCCCAAGGAAATCAGTTTGCAGATTAGTAGTCAAGGAAGTTGATGCAACTAGATTTGGATTTAGTCTATTTACAAGTGAACAAACTGATCAATTATTGATATGAACAATTTATAAGCCATAAAACACTATGTAAGTATTGAACTAGTGTTACACAAATTCATTTATTCATTTAATAACCATTAACTGGTTGCCTACCATGAACCAGGCTCAAACCAAGGGAGCAGAAGCCATGCATCTCAAGGAACGTACTAGCAGGAAGGCAGACATTACAGGAAACAGACAAAAATGCACATCAGATTGTGTTAAATGTGCTGTGAAGAAACAGAAGGTAAGAGCGGGATCACATTTAATATAGGATGTTCAAGACCTGCCAACAGAGGTGACATCTGAGCAAAGCTGAAGGACATGAAGAAGCCAAAGGACAGACATGGGCTGGGTAGAGGCTGTTTCAGGTAAAGGAATAATGGAGTCCCTGAGAGGGTGATGCTTGAGCAGTAGGAGAGAGACTCGGTCATCATGGCTAGAACAGAGCGAGTAAAGAGGACAGGGCTGGAGGTGTGCTGGAGGGGAGGGGAGGGTGCAGATCACACAGCTGTTATAGAGGCTTTGGCTTTACCTAGAGATGGTGAGTCACTGGAAGGTTCTGAGCAGAAGAGGCGTGATCTAACTGATGTGTCGAGGGGTCACACTGGCTGCTGGAGGAAGAGGATGGCAGTAGAGCTGAAGCAAAGACACCAGTGAGGACCTGTTTCAGCAATCCCAGGGAGAGGGGGCAGGGGTGACAGTAGAGCCAGGAGTAGATCTTGGATTCTGGGAATTATATCTAGTTTTTTCAGTCAGGGTCTTTCTGTGTTGCCCAGACTGGCCAGCTCAAGTGATCCTCCTGCCTCAGCCTCTGAGGAGCTGGGACATCAGGGCCATCTGTGCCGGCTTTGGATATGTATTTTAGATAGAACTGTCAGGATTTGCTGATGGATTGGAAGTGGGCAGAAGACAAAGAGAAGAATCAAGGCTGACTCTCAGGTTTTCTGGCCTGGCGATGTGAAGGATGAAGTTGCCATTTACCAAGGAAAACTCTGGAAGGCGAAATCAGCTCCGTTTTGAACTGGTGAATTTGAGGTGCTTAACAGATATCCTACTGGAAAGTCAAAGAGGGAGTTAGACATGAGACCAGAATTCAAATGAGAGATGAGAGAGAGAGAGAGAGAGAGAGAGAGAGAGAGAGAGAGACAGAGAGAGACAGAGAGAGACAGAGAGAAAGAAAGAGAGAGAAATGTGGCTTACAGATGAAAACTGGGAATCATCAGAGATAGAGGGAGGCACAGCCAGAAGCCCAGTGAGACAACAGGGAGTAGACAGAAAAGAGCTGTCCTAAGCCCAGGGAATGACAATGTTTCAAATGGTTAGGAAGCTGAGATGTAGCCAAGAAGAGCTTAAGAAAGAGGGACCAGCGAGGTAAAGAGAGACTACACAGAATGGTGTTTTGGAAGCCAATTAAATACATATATATATATAAAAATGTATGTATGCATATATATTATAAATTTAAATTTATATTAATAGTATTAATATATATTAAATATATAATATTATATAAATTTAATATCTATATAAATAATTTATATAAATAATTATATTTATGTAAATATAAGTTATGATATGATATAAATATAAGTATATTTATATTTATTTTATTTAATATTTATAAACCATTTATATTTATAATATAAATAAGATAACAAGTATAAAATATAAATATATTTATGTAAATATAAATATATACATGTGTATATTTCAAGAAACAGAGAGCAGTCAAAAGTTATCAAATGTAGCCAAAGGGTCATGAAAGATGATTTTGGTGACAAAACAAAAGTTGTGAATGAAGGATCCAAGGACGTAGTTTCAGTGAAAGACAGTCCAGTGTGAATTTCACTGCTCCCAACAGGGAGTGAGCTTGGCTGCTTCAGCCAGGCAGCCTTGACCAGAGAGAAAACTCTGCCCTATGACTTGTCCTCTTCCAAAATACACCTCCTGTGTGGGTCTCACTATTCTACAAATGATAAATTAGATTTCAAATCACCCAGGCTTAAAATCCTGAACTTGTCTTTTCTCCCCCCTCCATTTTAATGAATACATACATAAAATACATCAAATACACAGCTCAACGAAACTACACATGTGTGCATGAAGGGCGGGTGGAAGCAAGAGCATTAATAATGGGCATGGGGTGAGTGGACAGGAGGCTGCAGGCAGCAGAGAGGAGCAGAGCAGTGATAAGAGAAATGGCAAAGCGGGTGAGCCCCACAGGAAACATAGCTGGTGCGTGGCCTGCTCTATAGGACCAGCATCTCTCCCCCATCTCCAGATAGAACACAACTTCAGAACAAGGGAAGCCATTTTCCTACTATTGAGCTATACCTGGAATACTGTTAAGGTGTGGGTCTTGGACTTTTACAAGAGGCAGACAGAGGAGACACACAAGCTATGGCACAGGAGGAACACTTGAAAGAAGCCACACTCGTTAGCTGGAAGAGAAACCTGGGCAAGGATGACAGACAGATGCCTGCAAACATCGGAAACCAAGGGCAGTCACTGGGATCTTGTGCCTCCTCGTGACATGTTTTGGTCCTACACTCCGGATTCACCTCTGTGTCGCCCCCAACCCTTTCCCTCAACCCCTGCCAAGTCTAGCACAACACAACACCCCAGTCTCTTCTCTGCTCCTATATCCAAAAAAAAAAAAAAACAAAACAAAACTTATTAACCACAACTTAATCATAGTGTTCCACTGTTCACAAGTACTCAGTTCCCAGCAACTACTGAATTAAGAAGAAAAGCTTCTGAGAGCAGGGTTCAAGGTCATAGCATCCCCAAGGTCGCCAAACACTCTGTCTTCCATCCTCCATCTCTCTGCTTTTCTTATGCTCTGTGGTCCAGTCAGATGACCCACTTGCCCCATTAGGGCCTTCCCCAGCTTCTTCTGGGCTCTCCTGGCTATCCGGGCCTTTTAATCCTTTCATGTTACCTTATTCCACTACAATATTACCTACACTAGGAAGCCTTTCCTCTTCCCCAAAGCCAGAAACCATCTTTTCCATTTCTGAATGCCCATGTGTTATCTGAATTTCTCCTAAGGCATGTGTCTCTTTTGGCTTCACATTTAGGTCTGTGCTCTTTGCCCTGCTAGATGAGAAACCCCCAGGTCCCCATCTCTCTCCCATAGCACCGTGCTTGACGAGCACCCTCTGCACAGAACAGGTGAGAAGGGGACAGGGTCAGCAATCACAGGACCCCGCCCACTCACTGGCTGTCCTCACACGACCTCAACAGCCCTGTCATAGCCACACCTGGGCACTGGGAGTGCCTGGGTCCCTTGGCACATATTGCAAAAGGATAGGCCCTTTTCCTTATCCACATCCCCCAACTCAGCAGCTCTACAAAATCAAAAGAAAAGTCCTGAATTATAAAACATATAACACAAGCACCTAAAGCCATCTTCCTAGATTTCTGTAATAAATACATGAATGAATGGTTCTATACATCTTGTAGGTCTTCTACAAGTACAGGGAGGTTGATTACGGTATGAGCTATGCTTAACTTGCCAAGCAGAGGGCAATACAATTTCATTTAGGAGGAGTTATCACCTAGCTATTTCTGTACTGCATAAAGCTAAAATAAAAATAACAAACTGACGGTTTTGTTTGTTTTTTAAGTATTTATTTTACCTTACCATCCCCACCAGAGCTAAGTGCATTTTTTCCAATTGAGTTTTCCCACATAAAATACACCAGAAAAATGTGACACGGATCTTAAAATAGCCTATATAAACAATACGTGAGTGTATATATAGAAGTGCTTGCTGTATATAGACATGGCTGGGTTTTAAAATGATGATAAAGTTGCTATTTTAGGAGACAAAGCCCCCTTTTAACCAAAGCTTTACTACTTCCAAAAAATCCACGGCTGACCAGTAAGTGGCTGGCCTGCGTCATCCCTAGCAGGACAGCTCCTCCGCCCAGCCACCAATGACCCAACTCCCAGGGAGGCCTGACAGCTGTCGTTCCTCAGTGAGGCTCCTGGGGTGGAAGGTAGCATCATGATTTCCCCCAAACAAAAACTAAACCTAAACTTTTTTTTGATGAAGGTAGAAGTTTACTGGATACAGATACTATATTTCCTAGATAGAATCCTAGATATATTTACTGAATGTAGTGGCTTATAACTGCTTTCAGGAGTAGGTTTGCTGCTGCTCTTTGGCCATTGGGACGAATCTGAAAGTAGGGAGGAAGCTACTCACTGAGGTGATCAGCCTCTAAGGGATCTTTTTTTTTTTTAAAGAGCAGTTGAGCCAGGGTGTCTCAGTGGCAGTACACATGATTAGTATGGTGCAAGGCCCTGAGTTCAAAACAAAAAAACAGAAAAAAAGTGAGAAGCAAAGAAGACAAGTCTTCTCCACCAGAGTGGCTGACTCAGTCTCAGCACAGTGCATGGGGACCTGGGCTCAGTTTGCCAGCGCTCGGGCTGGCCACACCGTCTGCCCAAAGGGAACCTCTCATGTTGTCTCAGGCTTCCTTCTGTTGCTATAAATACTGTTTCTTAACACGGAAGCTAAGTTTGAGCCCACCTTCCCATTCCTCTCTCTATATCCCTAAAACAGAATTGCCTGAAAAACGAAGATTCAAAATGAAAGTACCTTTTAAGACAATTAATATTTAAAATAATTATTTTTAATATGTATATTTTTTGGTGTGCTGGGGATTGAACCAGAGTTGCTCTACCACAAAGCTACATCCTTGGTTTTCTCCCTTTTTCTTTTTTTTGTACCAGGGATTGAACTCAGGGGCACTTGACCACTGAGCCCATCCCCAGCCCTATTTGTATTTTTATTTAGAGACAGGGTTCACTGAGTTTGCTTAGCACCTCACTTTGAACTTGTGATCCTCCCAGCCCCCCGAGTCGCTGGGATTACAGGCGTTGTACCACTGCACCCAGGCTCTCCCTTGTTTTTGAGACAGGATCGTGCTAAATTGGCCCAGGCTGGACTTGAATTTAAAATCCTCCTGCCTCAGCTTCCCAAGTAGCTCAGATTCACAGGCATGCACCACTGTGCCTGGTGTTATTTATAGTTATTTAAAAAAGCTATTCAAATTATTGACTGGTTGAATTATACTCCTCCATAAAAATCCTTATAAGATCAGAAAATTGATACATTAAGAAAAATCTAACCATGTGGCTCTGATTTTAGTTATGTCAATGGAGATCTGGGGATGGTGTGCCTGCTTTCAAGGGTGTGTCTACATTTACATGTTAGGAAAGTTTCTGAAATATATTAAAACCATAGATACCTGCCTAGAACACTAGACATAAGCAAAAATTTAATAAGTGGGGGAATCTACAAATTTATCTAAGTTCTTTGAACATATTTTAATTTCAGTTTATACAAACTTCTGGGTTAAAAATGATATATTTGTTTGAAAACTACCTCCTACACATTTCTGGAGGTTTCCTCTGAACTTAGATTTTAAGTTTTGTCTGGCATTATTTTTGAAGTTATAATCATATCTTGTCTTAGTCATCATTACAGAATGAAGACTCTATATTTTATAGTATACCTAATATTTCATCTAAGAATTGTCCTTGGTTTTTTTTTTTTTTTTTTTTGTCCTTGGTTTTTACACAATGCTTTTATATTCAACTGTACCTGCAATTTTCCCATCAGGCATACTTTCTTTCACTGATCAAATATATACTGAGCATATTTCTAGCACAGGGTTATATATATAGATGTCTACCTCAAGAAGACATGATCATTTTTTAAAGATAAATTAAGAGAATGAGTGTTCATATAATAAAAGTATTCTATGGTTTACAAAGTGTATCATTTTATTTTGAGATAACTGTATATTCACAAACTGTATATTCATAAACTGTTTTAAGAAATAACCAAAAGAGGGGCTGGGGTTGAAGCTCAGTGTTACAGTGCTTGCCTTGCACGTGTGAGGCACTGGTTTCAAACCTCAGTTCACACAAAAATAAAAATAGAATAAATGTACTGTGTCCATTTACAATTTAAAAAAATTTTTTTTTCAACAAGAAATAACCAAAAGAGACTCATACATCTTTGCCAAGATCTACATGTACCTTTATCCCCCTTTCCCCATTGGTACATTTTGCAAGACTTTTAACTCCGATTCACGACCAGGAGGTTGGCCTTGATATAGTCAGGTATGAATGTTCCCATCACCCCCGAGATCCCTCCTACTGCCCTTCTATAGCCACGCCCACTTCCCTTCTACTCCTCCCTGAAAACATCCTTGGAACAGCTTTGGTGAAATGAGTACCGGTTTTCCAGTGGTGATGATTCTTAAGCTTTAGTTTTTAAGTTTAAGCCAACAAAAAAGCTCACAAAATGGCAATCAAGGGGCAAACATCCTCATCAATAAGAATCTGCTTTACATCCAGTGTTTCCGCCCATTGAGATGGAGTCTCACTATGTTGCCCAGACTGGTCCCCAAACTCCTGAGCTCAAGTGATCCTCCAGCCCCAGCCTCTCGAGGAGCAGGGACTACCAATGTGTGCCACTGAGTCAGTCCACGTGCAACTCTTGAAAACTCAGGAGTAGGGCCCAGTCCTGACAAGATTTGCTAACCATGCTTTCCTGGCTGAGGAAGATGGTAGGCAGTTATACAACTGAATGTTCAGACAGACTGCTTTTAGAGGACAGCAGAGTGCTGGCTATATAGCCCATCACGTAGTGTGCCTGCCTTGCAAGAGAGAGACCCTGGTTCGAGTCCCCAGCGCTGTTAGTTTACGGGAAATAACAAACAAAAACAAATTCAGAAATTTAGAGGACAGCAGAGACCACCAGCCTTGATTTAACAGATGCTGTGTGAGGCACCTCTATGGCAGTATTGTTTTATTTTCCAGACAGCTCCTCTTTAGTTTCTCTCAATGTGAGAGATTTAAGCGTTGCCAGTAATTCAATTAAACACTAATGCAGGTTGCTGCTGTTAAAGAATTCTCTAGATGTAATTTAAATCCCTAAAAGGTTGACTTTCAGTAAGGAGATTATTTCTGGGTGGGTCTGACTTCAGTTAGAAGGTTTTAAAAAGCTGGATGATGGCCTTCTGAAAGAAAAAATTTGACCTGTAGCAAATAGCTTCAGACTGTACCTGTGGGCTCCAGCTTGCCCCTGACTTTCCCTTCCCAAGGGCCAACCCTGTCAGCTTTGGACTTTTAGCCCTGTAACACACAGGCCAGTTCCTTATTTAAAAACCCCTGATGATATATGCAGGTGCGGGTGTGCAGGCGTGTATCCTACTGATTCTGTTTCTCTGGTTGAAGCCTGAGTGACAGGAGTAGGATCCACACCACAAAGGGATTTAGAAAGCAGACACCAAAACTGGTTTTGGACTAAGTCCCTACTTCCCCGAAGCCAAGACAATGGACAAATGGCTGTCCAAGAAGATAAATGAACGTGTCCGTGTGGTACAAGATGGACCTGCTCAGTGAGCTGGTAAAGTAAAGTAGCATGTGGAACAAAGATTACCCTAAACTGTGGTTGTGTTGAAAAGATGAAGCCAAACCCTTTTCTATATCCCCTCAAAGTCAACCCACCTAGACAGCCAGCCCTCTGGCCCTTGCACCTAAGCTAGGCTTCCAGGCCATAAGCAATGGAGGGGCTCACATTCCCACATTCCCACCAGCGTGTTCTTTCTTTTGCCTGTTCTTCACTCTTGCTGCCAGATACTGTAGCCAGGAACCCAAAGTGAGGCAATTAATAGAAAATTCCAGTCATTATGTGACTTGCTTAATGGCCCATCCAAATGATTGGTGAGAAAATCTCATGAACCAACAGAGCAGAGACTGAAGAGTTTTTTCCATTATTTCTCTCTCACCAGAGTATTTAAAGACTTAGATTTTCCCATCTTTTGGGGAAATATTTTCTTATAAATAGTGAGGCATGCCGGGCATCTCCACTTCATATCTTTTTGGTGGTCTGTAACACGCACTGTACACTCACTGGAATGTTTTCCTAGTAAATGATCAGCAATGGAAAACATGGCTAAGACAAAGGATGGCTTTCGGGCTGAGAGGATGGGAACCTTCCCATCTTTCCCAAGAGACAGGTAGTGCTTCTCTAGAACTGAGGGGTTTATTTTAGAACCAGGAGTCTATTTCTAGACTTGTAGGCTTGGTATGGATGATAAATGAAGACTGAGTATACCAGTTAGGTAATAGGTTCAACATGTCCAATAACAGTAGGAGATTTTTTTAAAAGAGAAATATACTTTTGCTGCCCAAATATTAGTGCTTTAATTTTATGAATTACTCTTCTGTTCCTTCCTTGTGTTTTAGTTTTTCGACCAACAATCACTTAGAACTTTGTTTTGTGTTAAGTTTCTGGATTTCAACTTTAAGTTCCTGAGTGATTTCCATAGCACAAGTAGACGATATCAGTAATTATACAAAGTCTTGCATAAAAATAGGGCCCTTTTCCTCCTCCTAAAAAAGGTCTTCCTGTGACATTCACAGTGAACAAAAATTACCTAATCCTGGACATCATGCTAAAGACTACTGTAGGCCAAACACAACACATCTGCTATAACAGCAGGCTTGTTAAGGACAGGGATGAAGTCATCAGCGCGTGCTCGAGCGCGCACCCTCTATTTATTTTTGGTACCAGGGATTGAACCCAGAGGTTCTTAACCACTGAGTCACATCCTCAGCCCTTTTTATTTACTTTTTTATTCTGAGACAGGGTCTTGCTAAACTCTTACATTTCTGAGGCTGGCTTTGAACTTGTGATCCTCCTGTCTCAGCCTCCTGGGCCACTGGGATTGGAGGCATGCACCACTGCGCCTGGCTTCATTAGTTCTCGTTAAGTCTGCTTAGCGTGGAGGGCTGGGTGTGCAGCTGAGTGGCAGAGTGCCTCCTAGTGGGTGCATGGCCCTGGGTTGCACTGCAGCCACCATAACACACACACACCTGCTGAAAGGGGGAAACCGAGGGTTGGTTTTGTTACAAGAAGGAAGACCTTATCTCCTTTTCTCACTCCAGTCTCCTCCTTTCAAGGGTCCTTCCTGATGACCTCAATGCTACAGAAATGCTATTATGTTATACACAGTTAAGTTAATACAAGTTAATAATGACTATATACATAATGACTATATACATAAGGATATAATTAATTATCAGGGGGAGGAGTTATCAAAATTATAAAAAAATCATTGAATACTGGAGTTGGTGGAAAATTCCCAATGTAGTTCAAATTCTTATCTACTGTATTCATATCTTTGGCAAATTTTGTGCACATAATAAACTTGAAAAAAAAGTGAAGAATGCAAAAATATTTCAAGGTTTCCTCATTGTCCTGAAATAAAAGAATCCTGGCATTTTACTCTTCTGTTTCCTGTCCCCAGAAACACAAGCAGCTCATTATCATTATAAAGAAGAAAAGTTTTTTGATGCTATCAGATGATTTTTTAAAAATATTTTCTACTACAAATTCCTTTGTGATTCCTTCCCATTATCTACCTCTCCCCACAACTCTCAAAACACATACCAGGTAAAAGAAAAAGTCTTTCCTATTTTTATGAGAAATAAGTCTAGCACCTAAACATTCATCAATAAAAGCCTAGATAAAGAATTCTAGTATATCCTGGAAATGGGATACTATTCCATTAATTAACATGCAATTGTAAAAAGAAGCAAAGTGGAACTAACAATAACACAAACAGAAACATAACAAATTGTTATAAAAATTTACCCAAAATTCATTAAGAAAAAAACTGGAATATTATACATGATATTATTCCATCCATTTGTATTAATTAGACAAAAAGAAAAATTCTAGAAATATTTAACAGTGGCATTTTGGCTGAAATTTACAAATTTGAATCCTATAGAGTAATTCTGATAAAATGTCTGATTCTCACTAAAAAGCAAAAAAAAAAGTAGACTCATAATGCTGCATACACTGCCTTATTGTGTATGATCCTAATAAGAGAAAATGCTTGCTTTGACTAGGAATCAACGAGAAGCGAATCCTGTCAGTTCCGGACCCCTCCCAAGGCACAATCCTCTGACTGCGCTGCCTCCCTCCCTCACTGAGTGGACCAGCAGCAAGCAGCCATGTGCCTTTTCTTTCCTGCTCCTTATCTCCCTACCAGTGCCCCGCTGCCTGCTCCCCTGGGACTGTGACATACAAACCGCTCTGCACGCGAGCCTTCCCAACAGGCTGACACATCTTAGAGGAGTGGAAGTTTTTCTACCAAACAGTTATTGGCTTCACACATTTCATGCTCTTCTACTTGTATTGATTTCAGTGCCAGATGTGCCAGGACACATTCACATGCCACACAATGCAGGCCCTGCCCCTTTGTGTCAGAACATCACACTGGTGTGGGGCAGGTACGCTATGGATGTCATTCCACATGGGGCTGGCTGGCAATGCCATACATCAAAGTGGCTGTAAAACCACACAGATCCCACTTCACACCACACTAGCTGTATGCCAAGCTTAACTTCTCCAGAGCTGGATCCCCAAAATGCCTGGGACCTCTGCAGTATCACCACACACTGAAGGAAAAAGAGTGGGAAGGAAAATTTGAACTAGTTGTTAAAATATCTAGGGTCCAATTTACAAAAACATACAACCACCTTGGCTAGAGCCCATCCCAGGGTTTTGGAAGAGGCCCACACAAGAGATGGACTTAAGCTTCAGCGTGAGCAATTTTATGGTAAAGATGCTTTTCCCTAGGTACTAATCAAACAACTGCAACAAAGATAGGCAACAACATAGTCTGAAAACTGAAAATCTCTATGTCACCACTGTCCCCCAGGTTAACCTGGTAAACTTCAGATAAGAACCCAACCCATTTGCCCACTTGGACCTCTTCACTTGTCCCATGAGGATCTCAAATCCAACACATCCACCAACTAAATCTACATCCCCTCCACTGAACCTGTCCCTGCATTTGTACTCCTCTGACTAATGCACCATGGGAATATACCAATGTAGATGCTGGGAGTCAACTTTTGGATTCCTCTGCTCTCCGTTTTCACCTGCTAGGGCACACTCGTACTATTACATTCGGTTTCTGACTACGAAGCTACCTCCTAAAGAGCTATCATTTCATTTTCTCCATCTCTGAACCAGCTTAGTTCCAGGTCCTCAGTATTTCTCCTCTGTGCTGCCACAACCCTCTAACTTACCTTCCTAACTTAAGGGCCATTTCTCAAAGCACCTCACTGACCACCATAGTTACTTTTTAAAAACCAAACCTGCAATTACTCCCCCACTTAAAATTCTTCCACGGCTTCCCATTACATTTAGGAGTTTCAATGCTGCGGCATGGCCAACGATGCCTGTCAGACAAGATCCTTCTCCACCTCTTACATCACTGCTCATTCCATGAAAGAGCACATTTTTTGCAATTCCAAAACTAGATATGCTATTTCACTGTTCCCTCAGTCCCGAACATGGTCCTCCTTGGCACCTTACCCTCTTTCCTCAAAGATGCAATTCCAGAATCATCTCTTGGCAGTCTCCCTACCTCACTTGCACGGGTTGGGTTTGGTTCTCACTGAGGCTTGGTGAGCTCTCTTAGAGCATTTATTATGCTGTATTAGTACTTTTTCTTTCCTCTATGAGATCCATCAATCTTGGAGATTCCTGAAGGCAAAGGTTCTCTTTCCCACCCTAAAGTCTCACACTCAGTGCCTGATGTATAATACTCTCAATAAATGTTGAATAAATAGCTCAAATTAACCATAAGAAAATAGATGGGGGGGGGATAAAGATTCAGAGAGGAAAATGGTATTATCTTTGCAAGATCTTGTCATAAGAAGAGATTGTTTTCTTCCTGGGACACAATGCAGTAAATGAGGCCAGTAAGTGCCCAGTTAATTATAATTTTAAGCAACTGTTTCCCAGAAGAGTGGCCAATTGTTGTTACCCTAATCTGAGGCCTCTTACATAAAAGACATTCATTTCCTATTTAACTTAATTGTACTGATTTTATTATTTTAACTCCTATTGGCACCAAATTCTAGAAAAGTCACAATAGAGTTTATCCCCAGACGAAGCTGGCTTAAAAAACAAGTAGAAATCAAATCCTATGCTCCTTCCTGTTGAGCTTGAGAATATCAGTGAAGAATGTTCATTGTCTTCATAAGCATAAAACATGAGTTCAGCCTGAAAAACCAAGACTCTGATAGTCAAATATGATGTGTTGTCAAGTAAAAAAGAAGCACTCTTGCACATCTTACTGAATGAATAAAATGAATGAGTGCATGAATGGTCAAAAGAATCCAGTGCTCCGTTGCTTACGTAAAGCTCCTTAAAAGCAGACCATTTTTCTGAGGTATTACTCCTGAAAAACAAAAACAAAAACAAAAACTTCTCTTAAGCCTCCTGGGAGCAGGTGCCTGGAATGTCACCTTGATTCCCGAAATGCCATTCCGAAGATTCGGACTGTCCCTGATCACTGACCCTTCATCAAACAAGGCACAGTGTTCCAGAGCTCAGATATGTGTGACAAGACCTTAGAAAATATTCCCAGTGATTTTGAGCTTAAACTCTCAAGCTAGGCAGGTTTGGCTCTGCCACACACTGTGACTGAGAGCCTGTCCCTCTCGCTCTCATGGGCTCTCACGTCAATCATCTGTAAAATGGAGACAAATGCTAAGTTGACTGAAAACTGAATGGAAAAAAAATTAGAATTTAACACGGTGTCCGGCACACGCAGAGTGCTCTGTAAAGGGTCATGATGACATTACTGACGAACTAGCTCTGGGTCTGGAAGCTTAAAAAAATAAGTACCTTGGGGCTGGGGAGATAGCTCAGCCAGTAGCGTGCTTGCCTTGTAAGCACAAGGCCCTGGGTTCGATCCCCAGCACCAAAAAAAAAAAAAAAAAAAAAAAAAAAAAAAAAAAAAAAAGTACCTTGAATGTTAAAATCTATACAAGCAGGAGCTTGGGATTACTGGAAATTACTGGAATTATTCAGCTACAGTAGTTTCTTCAGAAATATAAATTATAGGCTTCTATCAAAGACCATAATTTATATCACCTGAGGATTCAATCATACACAAGCTCTTCTTGAAGTTCTTCCATAGAGTAACTCTATAAATTGTTTACTGGTTCTCAAAAAATCACCATTTGCAGCGAGGTGGGTCACATGGGTTATGGAGATCGTCCTCCCTCCCCCTTCACCTCTAGAAGTGGTCGCTCCCGCTTACTGGAGGAGGCAGTGGGAGGGGGCCATGAAGGAAGCGTGTACAGCCACTGCCTTTGCCATATTTCCTCTGTGAAGAAACACAAGACTTCAGTTCCTGGGATTGGTCAAGCTCTAGAACAGAGAACTAAGGAACTGCTTTGCATTTCCCTAGGAATCTGATCTCCATGTACAGAGTGCCACTGAAGCAACTGCCACACATTTGCTTTTGCATCTGTCAGGAAACTGGAATGATAATAAACACAGGTAGCTTGCAATACACAATAAATTGAAGGAAATTGGCACAGAGCAGAGAAAGTCTCAAAGACCAAGGGAATGAGAAGAGAAAACCAATGACAGAATGAATTGTGCACAATGACCAAACCAACCCGGACATGTGCAAAGATTTCTAGGTTTAGGATCAAAATTCACTTGAGGTCAATATGGTCTCCTCAGGGGCTGTCATGGATTCATTCAACAACTATTTTACTATATGCTAAGCAGCGCTCTAAACATGAGGGATTAAAACAAACACAAATAAGACTTATCCTTTCTGCCCAGGAACTAGAAGCTTATTTGGGAAAAAAGACAAGTAAAATCATAGCCTGGTAGACTCTTAACTGACCTCCTTGGAAAAACTTGCTGATTAACTGACACTGACTCCCTGAGGCCCAGGACACACTGAGCACTCTGGCTTTTAGACTGCTACCTGGCAGTCCTCTAGATTAAGTAGGATGTTTGTTAAGAATTGGTGATTTTTGTTCTTGAACCTATTTATGACATTTGTACTTGCTGTAATCATGTAATTTAAATATGTAATTTATGAAAACAAAGTTATTATTTCTATGGATACTACAATGAATCCTTGCCAAAGAATCAGTAAAAGCAAGCTGCTAAAAAACAAATTTACTGAACTAGGAATGGGTGAGAGAATATGATAGGCAAGGAAAAGCCTAGAAGGATTCTGCACTTGGATAGCTTCAGAAATCTTTTGCATTGCTTGTTCCACTTTAAAAAATGACAATTCAATTTTTAAAAAGATTTAGAGAATTTAGAAAAGATTATAATGGAAGTGGTTCATCCACATTGCACACACACCAATCAGCGGGCCCAGACTCAAAGACAGCCTCTTGGTCCTACATCAGAAGAAAAGCGATACCATTTTCCAGGGCCAGTTTAAATAAATCGACTTAGGCAAAGAACATTAATAGCTGCTAAATCCATTAGGGGCAAGGTCGATGGGGCATGTGGTGCCAAAGTACCATCCTGCATATTACTGCTACTTCTGGGGGAGAAAGCACATCTCCACAGCAGACAACTGACAAGTCACCTCATCAAGTGGTCAACTCTAGCATCATTGCCGGGCCTGGTGGTGCAGCCTGTAATGCCAGCAGCTTCAGGGGCTAAAGCAGGAGGTATGCAAGTGAGAAGCCAGAAGTCAATACCCATAAATCAAATGTATTTCTATACATAAGCAATGAATACACTGCAAGAGTAATTAGGAAAATTAATTCACAATAGCCTCAACAAAAATAAATACTTGGAAATCAATTTAACAAAAGAGGTGAAAGACCTCTACAATAAAAACTACAGAACACTAAATAAAGAAATTGAAGAAGACCTTAGAAGGTGGGAAGGTCTTGCATGCTCTTGACAGGCAGAATTAATATTATCAAAATGGTCATACTACCAAAAGCGTTATATAGATTCAATGCAATTTCTATTAAAATCCCAATGACATTCTTCATAGAACTAGAAAAACCAATCATGAAATTCATTTGGAAAAATAAGAGACTCAGAATAGACAAGGCAATTCTTAGCAAGTAGAGTGAAGCAGGAGGCATCACATTACCAGACCTTAAACTATCCTACAGAGCAAAAGTAACAAAAACAGCATGGTATTGGCACCAAAATAGACATGTAGACCAAGGGTACAGAACAGAAGACACAGTGACAAACCCACATAAATATGGTTATCTCGTACTAGACAAAGGTGCCAAAAATATACATTGGAGAAAATATAGCCTATTCAACAAATGGTGCTGGGAAAACTGGAAATCCATATGTAACAAAATGAAATTAAAACTTTATCTCTCACCCTGTACAAAAATCAACTCAAAGTGAATCAAAGACTTAGGCACTAGAACAGAGATTCTAAGCCTAATAGAAGAAAAAGTAGGTCAACTCCCTATCATGTTGGCTTACACAATGACTTCCTCAATAAGATTCCTAAAGCACAAGAAGTAAAATCAAGAATCAATAAATGGGATGGTGTCAAACTAAAAAAACATCTTCACAGCAAAGGAAACAATCAAGAATGTGAAGAAAGAGTCTACAGAATGGGAAAAAAATCTTTTACTACCTGCACCTCAGATAGAGCACTAATCTCCAGGATATTTAAAGAACTCAAAAAGCTTAACACACACACACACACACACACACACACACACACACACAACCACAACAACAAATAACCAATCAATAAATGGGCTAAGAAACTGGACAGACACTTCACAGAAGAAATACAACTGATCAACAAAAATATGAAAAAAATGTTCATCATCTCTTGCAATTAGACAAATGCAAATCAAAACTACTCTAAGATTTCACCTCATTCCAGTCAGAATGGCAATTATCAAGAATACAAGCAATAATAATTGTTGGCGAGGATGTGGGGAAAAAGGTACACTCATAATTGTTGGTGGGACCGCAGACTGGTACAAGCACTCTGGAAAGCAGTGTGGAGATTCCTAAGAAAACTTGGAATGGAACCACCATTTGACCCAGCTATCCCACTCTTCAGTTTCCCAAAGGACTTAAAATCAGCATAACACAGTGATGCAGCCACAGCAGTGTTTATAGTAGCTCAATGCACAACAGCTAAACTATGGAACCAACCTAGATGCCCTTCACAACATGGATAAAGAAATGTGGTACATATACACAATGGAATATTACTCAGCTTTAAAGAAGAATGCAATGATGATATTTTCAGGTAAATGGATGGAACTAGAGAATATCATACTAAGTGAAATAAGCCAATCCCAAAAATCTAAAGGCCAAATGTTTTCTCTGATAAGTGGATGCTGATCCATAGTGAGGGGTAGGTAGGGAAAAATGAAGGTACTTTGGACTATGCAGTGGGGAGTGAGGGGAGGGGTAGGGCAATGGGGATGGGAAGAATGGTAGAATGAGACAGATACTATTACTCTATATACTTGTATGAAAAGAAATTATTTTAAGTAAAAAAAAAAATCAAACAAAAGAGAGATGAAGAGCAATAAAACAGAAGTGCTTGATGGCCTATCTGTGCCAATTACTTATCCATCTCTTCCTGGACTAACCCAGGATTTTCCATCAGAGTTAATATGCTCTCTGGAAACCTGTTTGTAGTTTGGAATCTCGAGAGTGGCTGCAAGTCCATCTCTTCCTGAACTTCTGCATAGAATCAAGTAGAACAGAGTCTCATAGCCATTTTGGTCTACAGAGGATCTGGGGGTTTGTACTATAAGTACCAGGCCATCTGTGTTCTGAGTCTCTGCAAGTGAGTGTCAGTTCACAATTCTTTTGTGACAAACTATCAGCACCAGAAAGGCAGAGTCACAACCAGAACAGGACTGAGGGAAAGCCCTGTGCCTGCTTCCTGGAAAGGAACCTTATTTGGGGCAGAACTTGCAGTATTGGGGCCCGGAGCTCTGCCTACTTGACCCAAGGGTGCAGCTGAAGTCTGCACTGAATTAACTAGTATGGCGTACAACCTTGGCAATAGGATTTTAAAGAAGTCCTCTAGGTGATTTTAGCAAGCAGCAAAGTTTAGGAGTCAACGCTTGCAGGTTGTCGATGAACAATGGCCCTAGCCCTAGAAACTACATGCCTTGACCTCTCAATAGATATGCAGAAAGGCAAAGCGGCTGTTGGTCTGCCAATCAAACAAGGTCAGCTGAAGATCAGAGCACAAGGCCACAGTCATCTCAGCTGACTTCAGATGTCATCCTTTGTCCGTCAAGACAGGCCCTAGACCAGGGAGGATCAGCCGTCTTCCTTCTAGAAGCTGCTGAGTTCAGATCATCAGGCTGCAGGAAGCTGGGTATGGACACACCACGTCAGTGGCCCCTGAACATTTGAGTTCCAAGAACTAGTAAAGCACTCCTCTCCTCGCAATGGGTGACAGTTACAGGGCTGCCAGATTTCTATTTCATTTTCTTCTGTTACCATCATTTCATAAAAGACCAGATATTTTAACCCCACAGATTTAGAAAACAATTTCAAATAACAGGACTTCAAGTTGAATACATAATCTTTTTGAAACATTCATTGTGAGCATCTTTTTCTCATTTTGCCTCAAAGTGATAAAAACTGTTGTAGTATCAGCACTTAGGAACCACACACCACATTAATTTATTCCACTTATAAAATCACAATAGATGAAAGGATCCCTGTGGTCTCTCAGTTCTAGCAGTCTATGATTCTGCAGCCACGTGAATTTTAACAACCGCCTGACCTGTGCCCTCTCTATAGGAGTTGAGCTCTTCTGACAGGCAGGTTTTAGGAACATCCAGGAAACACATTTTCTATTCATTAGTGTGTGTCAGTGGCTCCAAAAAGAGATCATTTTCAAATAACCCCACCATTACACAGACTAGGGCCAACCCCATGATGAAATGACTTGCCAGGCTCCAAATCAATTAGGTGTCTTCTCAGACAACTTCTTCCACACATAAGGAGCAACACATTGCTTTTACTTTTGAAATATTCCTAAATTGACTATCATATTACCAAAACAAAAAATCAGGACAGGACATGATGGACTCTAGGATTCCCAGAGGGAACTAGGGCTTCTATTTGTAAACTGACAAACAGGAAATCTCACAATGCCAAGCAGAGCTGGCTTCCCAAGTAAAAATCTAGCACAGAACCCCACCTTCCTTTGGATGAAGGTCTTGGATGATCTCTTGTCAATTTTTCTGTAGACCCATGTCTGCAGAGTCTGCTGCTGTCACTGGCCTTAAAGTGTGGTCCTACCTGTCCTGGCAGGTGCAGCACGAGTGTGGTGGAGCAGACATGGGTGCTCACAGTGGCCAGATTGCTGCACGTGACTTTCTCGGGTACCAGAATCCCTGCTCGCCCTCAAGTTGAGATCCTCTTACACTCGGTCTCACTTTTGTTTTTCGGATCACTACCCTAAAGCATCCAGTAGGGCTTGCCTTCAGAGAAGAGGCGACTAAACGCCAGGGGCACAAACATGAAGGGTTCCCCAGCAGCCCCAGCAAGAAGGAAGCGCCACCCAAAGATGCCTGTGGCTTTCCATCCAGAACTGCAGATGCAGGCCTGGGGTTCCAAGTTTGCTTCATAAACATTTACTTTTTAAATTTTGGTGGTCAGCATGGTAGCACATGCCTCTCAGCTACCTGGGAGGATGAAGGAAGAGGATACAAGTTCAAGGCAAGAAGATCATGAGTTCTTGCTAGTGCCGGCAATTTAGCAAGACCCCATCTCGAAATAAACTCCCTAAAAAGGGTTGGAGAGGGCTGGGGCTGTGGCTCAGTGGCAGAGCACTTGCCTAGCATGTGTCAGGCACTGGGTTTGATCCTCAGCACCACATAAAACGAATAAACAAATAAAATAAAGGCATTCTGTCCATTAAACAACAACAAAACCAAAAAGGGTTGGAGATAAAGTTCAGTGGTAGAGCACCTTGGGTTCAATACCCATAACTGGGAAAAAAAAAAAAAATATATATATATATACATATATGCATATATATACACATGCATATATACACATGTATATATGTATGTATTATTTATGCATGTACATATTCTTCTGGTCAAAATTAACATATATTTTCAACCATCTGGTTGACCATCTTCTAACAAAGTTCTCATAAATGCATTGGCACCAAGTTGTGGGACAGTGACTGGAATCATCTTGTGGCTAAGCCATGATACTCGACTAGCTGGGAACTTGTTAGAAATGCAGGCTGTCTCTACCTGAGGCCCACCAATCAGGTTCTATGTTCAACAGATCCCTAGGGATTCTGGTGCCCACTAAAGCATGAGGGATGCTGAGCTAGAGAGCAGATACAGTGGGACTCACACGGAAAGAATTCATTCAGCTCCATGGAAACCAAATGCACTATGCCAACATTAAAGTAGCCCATGTCTGCTGAATGAAAAGGAGCCCTGAATCCGGGCGTGGTGGCACACACCTGTCATCTCAAGAGGCTGAGGCAGGAGAACTGTGAGTTCAAAGTCAGCCTCAGCAATTTAACAAGTTGCTTAACTAAGCAACTCAGGAAACCCTCTCTCTAAATAAAATACAAAAAAGGGCTGAGGATGTAGCTCAGTGGTCGAGTGCCCCGGGCTCAAGGTTCAATCCCTGGTACAAAAAAAAAAAAAAGAAAAAGGGGCCTCGAAATACACCATCCTGCATCGTACTGGGCGGACCGAGCTTTTAGGTGGGCCAAACAATATCATTTACACATTCAGACGAGATCGGGCGCGTTTAGGGTGGTGTGGCTGTAGACACACATTCAGAATTATATATTAACGTATAAATTTGTTTTGATTTATAGTCAGAGTTCTAAGCCAAACAGGCTTGTACCCATTTTTATAGTTATGCATATTTAAGTAGTATAAATTTTTTAAAAATAGGGTTAGTGCTGGGTGTCCCAGTTGTATTTTTCTTTAAAATAGGTGTGTTATCTGTACTTGGCTCAAGATTGCAGATACATTCCTAATCACTCTGTCATTCAAAAATGCCAATATTGAAGTTTAAATTCTCCCAATAACAGGTGTGAAATCACATCGTTTGTCAAGAGCCATGTGAATTCCAAGATGCCACCTGCCATCTTCACAATAACCATTTTAGGAAAAATACCTTTTGAATTCACATCAGAAGCTCTAATAGAGTGTGGATAGGCAGGTGATGAAAGAAAAAAGTAACATTAATCTGAAGCACAGAATCAAGAAAAAGTAACTCCAGGAAAAAAAAGATATTCTGGGCCAGCCGCAGTGGGCATGTGCCTGTAATCCTAGCAATTCAGGAGGTGGAGGCAGGAGGATTACAAGTTCAAAGCCTCAACTCAGTGAGACCCTGTCTCTAAACAAATACAAAATAGGGCTGGGGATGTGGTTCAGTGGTCGAGTGCCCCTGAGTCCAATCCTTGGTATCTTCCCCCAAAAAAAGATATATATTAAATTGGCAAAGAAATCAGCTATTCCTTGTTTTCCCATCATCTCTTTTTGTTTATCTTTATTTTTCTTAAGTTTTGTTTTTGTTTTTAGTTGTAGATGGATACAATACCTTTATTTATTTATTTTCATGTGGTGCTGAGGACCTGAACCCAGGACCTTGTACGGTGCGAGGCAAGAGCTCGGCTACTAAGCCACACTCCAGCCCCATCATCTCTTATGTTTACAAACATTGTAATCTGGTCCTGTGCTGAGAAAAGCAATCATACTCATTCATTTGCTTATTTAGATATATTACTCCTCAAACAACTACTGAGTCCTTTGTTGTAAAACATCACCGTATAAGTTATTCAGTGATCTATTATATTTTGTCCATTTTTATTAGGCAAACAATTTATAGCAGTTATAATTACTGTGCATATGCAATTTTTTTTTACTTGACATACTTTTGCATGTGCTTTGTTTTTTTACTACATACTGGTGCCTCATATTATGATATCTCAGAGTTTGATTAGTTACTAAGCATGTGAAATAGTTCTATTTTATAATTAATAGATTTGCTATAAATACATTTGCACAGATAGCTTTGTAAAACAATGGTTTATTTAGATGTGAGAGTGCTAACTTAAGAATCTGACAGGTTGATAGCACTTTTACCTGGATACTATTTAGAATATAGTCTTTAAAAAGATTTTTAATTTCTAAATCAACAGTAGATGCTTAACTTAGTTGCCTTTCTGCTATTTATTGAAATAAGCATAACAATTTTTTATTATTTTAATTAATGTTGCATTTTTTAAATTATACTAACCTTTCATTCTAAAATAAACCCAATTCAGTCTCAGTCACAATGAATAAGTCTTTGGGTATATTGTTATTATCTGTGGCCTTTTTTATTGAGAAATTCTACATCAATGTTAAAAAGTGTCACTGAACCATGATCTTATCAGGTTTTAGGATAAAGCCGCGTATTATAAAGAATATATTTATTTGACTATCATATCATCTTGTTCTATGATAAAGAAATAAGTGTTCAAAGTTAGATTTTTTTCCCTATCAAATCTTTTATTCCAGCTGCTTTTTTCAAGAACGAGAACTTTTTTCTTCTTTAATCACACTAATTATGAAAGATAATATTGATTTTATTATTATTATTTTTTTGGTAGCCAGAGCCCCATGCACACGAGGCACTACCACTCTACCACTAAGCTACATCTTCAGCCCTAGTTTTGATAATCTTTTAAAAGAACCAAATCTTGGGTGGTGCACACCTATAATTTCAACAACTCGGAAGGCTGAGGCAGAAGGATTGCAAGTTCAAGACCAGACAGCAATTAGCAAGACCCTGTCTCAAAATAAAAAATAAAAAGGATTGGGGGAACAGTGCGTGGTGGCACAGGCTTGTAATCCCAGTGCCTTGGGAGGCTGAGGCAGGAAGGACTGCAAGTCAAAGCTAGCCTCAGCAAAAGTGGGGTGCTAAGCAACTCAGTGAGACCCTGTCTCTAAATAAAATACAAAATAGGGCTGGGGATGTGGTTCAGTGGTTGAGTGCCCCTGAGTTCAATCCCGGCACACACACACCCTGAAAAAAAAAAAAAAAAAAAAAAAGGACTGGGGATATAGCTCAGTGATAAAGCACCCCTGGGTTCAATTCCCAGTACCTTTATTATCAGTAACAATAAAATAATAGGAAAATCAAATCTTGATTATATTTATGGGTTGTAAGGGTTTTTTTTAGTTTATTTTTATGACATTTTATTGTTTAATTTGTTCTTTTATAGTTTATTGCTTTGCCCTTTCTTAACATAATTGTAGTTGTTTTTATTTAAGTACTTAAAATTTCTTAGAACTGCATAAATGGTATTTGCATTACTTAATAATCTTTCATGGTATGCTACATATTTTAAGATATTCTATATATTTTCTCCCTAATTCAGTTGCTATTCAGTTGCCATTAATTTTAATTTTAGTAATTATCTTTTTAAATAGGAATCAGCTCAACCCACATAGTGGGAAACACCCCGCCTTGGCTATACTCCCCACCCTCAGGCCTCCTCCTGAAAGAAGACAACTACCACTAGCTTCTCAGGTACCTTTCATGTGTGTGAAAGAAAAGTGCAGGGTTTTTTTCTTTTACACAATGAAAATGAGTTATGCACACTCACTGCGCCTCAAATATAAACCTACATAAGAGAATTTATCGCAATTTTAACATGGCTTACTACTCTTTGATTATGCTTTTATTCCTAATTTCATTATGATCCATGCAAGTAGTTTTATGAAATTTCCATTTCTTGTGTTATTAGAATATACCCTGTGACATAGTAAATGATCAATTTTTATGAAAGAGTTGCACAATTTTTTTTTTTTTTTTTTACAAAGTGTATTCTCTGGCTTTTTTGTTTTATTTCTTCAAATCTGTTATCTTACTGGTTATGCAATTTAAAACTACTACATAACTTTTCTTGATATGCTTGCTGTTTTAAAAATTATTTTTATATATATTTTTAGTTGTTGATAGACTTTTATTTTATCCACTTATTATATGTGGTGCTAAGAATCGAACCCAGTGTCTTACACATGGAAGCAAGTGCTCCACCATGGAGCCACAGCTCCAGCCCGTATGCTTGCTCTTTTATGATGATGGAAGAACATCTTCACTGAGATGCCTCAAAAAACTAGGGATCAAACCATCTTATGACCCAGCTTGGTATTTTCCAGAAGTTCTAAAATCAGGATACTCTAACGATACAGCTACCTCAATGTTTATAGCAGCACAATTCACAATAGCTAAATTATGGAATCAACTGAGATGCCTGTCAATAGATGAATGAATTAAGAAATTGTGGGGCTGGAGAGATAGCTCAGCTGGTAGAGTGCTTGCTTCACAAGCACAAGACCCTGAGTTCGATCCCCAGTACCGCAAAAAAAAATAAATTAAAAAAAATTGTGATATCTATCTACTTATTATACATACACACCTGGAGTTCTACTCAGCTATAAAAAAGAACAAATCATGACATTTCGTGGTACATGGATGGAAGTGGAGACTAGCACGCTAAGTGAAAGAAACCAAATGCAGAAAATCAAAAGTAAATGTTTTCTCTCACATGCAGAAGCTAGAGTAAAATAAAGAAGGATAGGATAACAAAGAACCAATCAAATATAAACTTACAGGCGAGTGAAAGGAAGTCTAGTAGAGGAAGGAGAGAAGCAGGGAGGACAGGGAGGGAAAAGGGGGGTTAATGAACTAGAATCAATTTCTACTAGGTCTAACCATAAAGCTCCACGTATATATTTCGTGAGGTTATTTCAGGCATATATTGCCAATAAAGGTTTTGTTGTGATTTATTGTGTTTTTATCATTGCCCTTATTAACCCCTCAATACAATGTAGTCTGATAATCTATATTTCCATTTAAAATTGAAGTTTTAGCCTTTTTATGTATGCATGGTGGGAGGTATGTACTTTGTATTATGTAATTTATAAAATATTATTTTAATTAAGTTATTCAAATCATTTTCTTTGAATAAATTATACTTTATTTCATCTAGGGCTTAAACTAAAAAAATGATGTTTCTAAGTATAATTAGAGTCACAATGTCAATTACTTAAGATATTTTTCTAGAGTCAAAGAGGACAGTTATTTTCTGGGTACCTCAGGTAACTGGCTAGTCAGCTAAACTCTACAGATTAAACACCTCCAGAGGCCTGTTCATCAAGTGATCAAAGCATTTATAACACCCCATGACACTGTCAGGTCCACAAACCTGTCAATTTACGTAAATATTAACAGGAAAAGATATTCAAATACTAGTACATATACATAAATGCCTTATCAAAAATATATTTAAAAGGCTTGCTTGTAAATGGACAGAGATGATAAAGTCCCTTTCCTACAACATTTTAAGAACCATGGATATAGCCAACAGAGCAACAGAGCATTATCGAATCACAACTAAATAAAAGCCAACTACAAAAAAATAGACAACTGGAAGCCACATGACTTGTTACTCCTGAAATTCACAGTATCAATCCTCAAAATTCTTTTAAACAACAACCTTTAACATAACTCAGTTTTCTAGGCTTAGGGAATAGATGAAATAAATGAAATACCTTCTCTCCCGTGCCCTCAGTTTTGAGCTTACAATACACAGTGTAAAGAAGAGGGAATGAATGAGGCTAAAGTCTGAAGGATCAGGATACTGAATTTGTGGACCTGGAGACGGAAGCTGCTAAGAGTGGCATGTGACCAGTACTACAAAGGTGTCTTTCCACTCCTCCGTCCTGGTCCCAGACACCATGATCCTGTCCAGATGTGGGGCATACCTGAGCACAACACCTGCCAGAATTTCTGACACCTACACATCTGAGAAGAGTTGTTTTTAAGTAAAAATAACTTTCTTGATTCAGAAAACTGGGGCCTTTCAGGACTCATGTGAATTTTAGGCCCTATCAAGTACTAATTATATTCTTGAAAACTTGCTTCCACTTCATATCTAAAGAATAAGAAATATCAGAAAGCTTAAGGTGCTGGTATTCTTGCATTGAAATAAACTCAGATTTCCTGAAAAAGTGATTCGCCAATAGCGAGATATAAGCTAGGTGCAGTGGTGCATGCCTTAATCCCAGCAACTTGGGAGGCTAAAGCAGGAGGATCACAAGTTCATGGCCAGCCTCATCAACTAAGGGGAGCTTTGTCTCCAAATAAAAAGGACCACCCAGTCCCAGTACCAAAAAGTAAAATAAAATAAACAAACAAACAAATAAATAAATAAATGGACCAGGGATGTAGCTCAGTGGTAAAGTGTCCCTGGGTTTAATTCCTACTACAAAAAAAAATTAAAAATTTAAAAGAAAGAGGTATGAGAAGTCACAAAAACTGGAACTTTATTCACTGTAGTACTCATCTTGGTCTCCATGCCAAGGACAGTGTGCAGTGCACTGAGCTATAACAAGGCTTCCTGCCAACTTCAGCACCAAAGCTCCACAGAGAATCAGAATAGACGGAGTTCCCCTTGGGTAGTGGACTGTGTTATGATACTGTAAGAGGAACTAGCTACCGCTGCCTGGAGATGTTGTCCTCCTTATATCAGTTCCTCTGTCAGAGTCTAGTTAGCATCAAGGAATTAAAAACAACTATAAATGGATTATTTTGCTGGTGCTAATGGTTTGGTCACTATGGAAGGCCAAATTCTCATGAGGGATGAAAAAAGAAAAGAGGTTATCCAAGGAACCCATGACAATAAATTTCAAATACCCACTGAGACAGATACAGGTACTTTTCCAAACTCTTCAAAAAATACTAACAATCAAATTCACCATCCTACATTGGGTTCAGAGCCTCAGCAATCACTAAGTGCCTTTTGGCACTGGAAACTAAAGTACCTAATGGCACTGCTTTGTAGCAGAATTATTTTACAGATATGAAAACAGATGAAATGCTCCCTTATCCAAAAAGTATGGAAACCTTGACACCCATTCACCTCCACCAGACCTCCTCAGGTTGAAAAGTGGGTATTCAGTGAAGCAAACAACTGTTGAATAATTCCTCTGACCTGCAGAATGAGAACGAAGTAGTCTACAGGTTTGTTGCGCTGGTAGAGGTAGTACTCTGGGGCTTTCTTGTTCTTCTCATCATACTTCAGTTCCTGGATGACATTGGGGTGCTTTAGCAGCCTTAGAAGGATCTTCTCTGACATCTGGGATGGGCTAAATGCTTCTACTTCTATAGACATAAACACAACTTGACATTACACTTCAAATGGACGGATAAGATCACGCTAGTAATCAAGGTGTTCAGATAGTAAGAATACTTGGCATCAAAGTGATACAACATGGGTGAACGAGACTTCCATTTCGTGATCCACTGGGGACAGATTACCTGGGAGAAATTAGAAAACGCTCATTTCTCGTATTCGTTCCTTTTTAATCTTTCCTTTTCACCCTGGCATTGGGTTCAGTCTCATAAGAACGCCCTATGTTTCTGACATGGAAATGAAAACCAATCAGCAGCAGGCTCCTTGAGCGGCAGGAGGCCTCCAACAAGCAGGACAACCAGACTGTCCAACCACAGCGGGAGGAGGAAGCCAAGGTCGGGAAGCGCCGAGGCGTGGGTTAGTACCGGTGCAGACACGGGCTCCCCTGCCACTCTCCCACGCAACTATCCTGCGGTTCCGGGACCACGGAGGGAGAGATTCGGAATAAAAGCAAGGCCGTGCACACATCAACATGCACTCCACTTGCCAACAAAAAAGGAATGTTGGTCAGCATTAACAAAGATAGGAACTTTATTTTAAAATAACAAAAGTCCAAATTACTGAATTAGGGTGCTATTCCTGAAACTGGACTTTATGATTTCTCAGAGGCAGAGTAGGATAACATTCAGTTTTAACGTGTGGTTCTTAAATGATGAGAAACAATATCATCGGAATTAGAAGAATAATAATAATAAGCGAGTAAAAGATATTGTTTATTTTTATTTTTTAAATTAGATACTATGTAAGAGCTATAAATTCTGTATTCACTTCTGCAACTTTTTTGGTAATAAAAAATACATAGCAGAAAATTTGGAAAATACAGAAAAAGAAAATAAAAATTATGTATAAGCCAACCACTTAGATAACCATTGAGAGCAATTTGGTGAGTATTTCTTTCCAGTGCTTTGCCTAGGCCTGTGTGCCTGCGTACGCATGTCTGTGTACCACAGAAACACAACGGTAATCTTAATGTACACATAGCTTTATGTCCTGTTTTTTCCCATTTACATTAACTCATGGACACCTTCCCATGTCATAAATATGAGATTGTGAGCACTTCCATGTATCTGAAAACATGATTTGAAAGCGTAGGTAGCATTCCACCACGTGGCTGTTGTTGGCCTTCTTTTCAAAATATGTTAAGTATACTGCATGCAGTTGAAAGGTACTGGCTGCCCATCTTGGAAACAGACGTCTTCTACAAGCCTCTGGTTACTTTCGGATTTTCTCACACTTCCCCTGGCCAACAGAGCTCACCCTTCACCTAGGGAGCCATTTGGGGATGTGAGAGGGTTAGTCAGTCTCTTAAGTCCATTCAACCTTGACCTCTCGGGAGCAGTCAGTGCCGGCTGGGTTGGTGGTTTTAATAATGTAAACACTTGCCTCCTGGAATGGGCCCAAGTTAACAATCTGATTTGAAGAGGCCACCAAGAAATCCATGTCAAAGTCCTTAGAATTTCTGATTTCATCAAAACCATAAAAGATACAGATTTAAGTCTGAAAACCTATGTTTCTTCTTTGCAAATCATAGCACCTGTGTTACCACTGATGTCCAACTGTTCTTCCAAGGCAAGCTGAAGAGAGAATTACTCAACTGTCCAATCAAACGAGCTGTGTCTGGTCTGCACTGTCAGCCTACTCGGCCAGCTGGCTCGCCCATGGACTTAGCTGGAAGGAGATGGCCTGGCCTACTGAACACATGCAGTGTGGCACTGACATTCATCCTTACCTTTCAGACCAATTTTAAGTTACTGGTCCACCCCTGGTAAATGTCTCAGAGGGTTCATGCCGACACTGAACACAGGAGAGGAGAGAATTTAAAGAGAAAAAAACAAAACAAAACAAAAAAACAAAAAAACAAAAAACAAAACACAAAAGTGGCATTACTTATCACCCCATTTCCCGGTCTCCACCCCCAGCCCCCCACTCAGTGCTGGTGAGAAACGGCTCCAGGGCTGGCAGCGATCTCAAACTGTGATAAGCGCACTTGCCTGTTGCTAGGAAACGGTGCATGGCCAGGAGAAGCTGCGGTGATATTTTAACCTTCATCTCGCTGTCTGTCTGCTTAAAGGCAGAAAAATCTTGCTTTCTTTCACGGTGGGCCACTTTCTTTTTTGTTCTGTTATCGGCTGAGGGAGGAAGGAGAAAAGAAGAAAAATAAGAAAACACAGTCCGTTAGAACATGATCTCTTCAGATGACAGAGACAGCACTCCGAAGGCCAGACTCTCCAGGGGTGGGCACTCCGCCTACAAGCACCACCCCGGAGGAAGGGGCAAAGTCCCACTGACTTGGCCCAGGGCCACTCGTCCCCAGTGACCTGACCAGACCTCACGAAGGTCGTCAGACCTGACAGGGTAGTCGGGGACAAGCCCCTCGCAGAAGCACACAGCAGCAGACTGTGCCCTGAAGGGCACGCATGGCCTCCTGCAACTCAATGTCACCACACTCCAGTGAAGAACCGCCATCAGGGTGCGCACAAGGGAAGGTGTCTCTGCCCTTAAGAGGCCCCTTAGCCTCAGAAGAAAGAAAATAAACACAAACAAAGCCCCTCAAGAAACAAGAAAGCATTCATGAAACACTATTTTAATTACATCTGTTGACTGCTCTTCTAGCCCAGGCCATGATATCCTCAAGGTCAAGTGAACATGAAGAAGGTGATCCAGAACAGGGCCCAGCAAGCCTCTCCTGGAAAGGGCCAGGGAGTGCAGACCTTAGGCCCTGTGAGCTATACAGCTTTTGTTACACGAATCCACACTGCAATACAGCAATGAATGAGCGTGGCTGGAGTCCAACAAAATTTCATTTATGGGCATAGAAATTTAAATTTCATTTAATCTCTACATCACAAAGTAATTATTCTTGAATTTTTTTTCCAACTTAAAAATGTGAAAAGTTCTTAGCTTGCAGACCATACAAAAATAGGAGACAGGCAATCCTGGGCTATAAGCTTGTCAACCCCTGATCTAGAAGGCATTTCATATCAAACTATTTAAAAAAATTTTTTTTCTGGACAAAGTAATGATCAAGGAAAAAAAAAACAAAACAAAAAACTGGCTTAAAGACAAGACCCCAATTTCTTGCTTATCTCCAAGAACCATGAGTCAGTGCATTATCACTTTGTGCACAGGGCCAAATAGATTGATTACAAGGCTTTTCAAGGGGAGAAGGCAATCACATCTTATATGCTTTTCTTCTGTCTCAAATTCTTTTGAAAACCAGACAATGCAAACTATTATAGATCAAGAATATACCTGAAATCACAAGTTTGGCACTGAGTACCATGCTGGGTACCAGTAAGTAATGGGAGGGAACACTTCTGTGGGAACAAAGTCCAATCCCAGTTTAAAAGAAGTTCAACTAACAAAGGAGGTGAGATCTCAAACACTGTAAGCATCTTTCTAATGACAAGAGGTACCCCAGGAAAACACACAAGCATTCAGAGACACACTTGGTATTAATCAGTGGCTTGGGAGAAAGGATAAAAAGAATGTAAACATACAAATAACAATATTCTCTGTTATGAAGCTTTGACTACCCTCCAAGTGTCAACAGGACATGTCAAAGCAGACATGGGAAAGTGTTTTCAAGAACTCTCTACAGCCATTTATGTATGATGTGTCAAAATGTGTTCTACTGTCATGTGTAACTAGAAAAAACTTTAAAAAAATTAAAATGTATGGTTGAAGTCAGAAAAAATGTATACAGATGTGAAGGTAAAAAAAGGACACATCTTCAGAAGCTACTCAGTAACATATAAAATGCCTTCTTTCAAGGGTATATAGAAGACTATTAATTTTAAGATGAGGAAGGTTTCTTTCTAGGGCAGACTGAATAAAATCATTCTCTTTGAGTAAGGAAGGCTTTGTACTGAGTGCCTTAGCCCACTGGGACAGTCCCTGTCCCCCTCCAAGCCAGATTTCAGAACCAAGAGGATAAACAGAACAGAGCATCTGCTCTTCTCTACCCAATCCCGAGAGCCCCCAATCTCTCAGGCCTTACGACCTCCTTGGCAACGACTCCTGGAAGGCCCTCACATTGCTAAGAGTAGGATGGAGAAAGCTGAGGCTCCTCTGTCCAGCAATTCAGTTGTACACTCGAATGAGACAGGATGCAGGTGCAACACTTAGCCCAGGGTCCAATTCTGGGCAAAAAAGTTATGAATATTTTCCTACCCCCTCCTGCCCTGAGCCAAGCTCTTCTCCATCCCCACCTGCCCCTCAAAGGCAGCAGAGAACAGGAAAAATACATCCTTATTGTGTACCCATCCAGTCCTGCCTCCTGGATCCCAACCACCGCCACTACTCCAGCAAACTATGCCTGCATACCTTACCTGCACCCTGCCCCATGGGTTCTGAAACAGACATTTAATCAGCAGTCATCCACCAGTTTAACAAACCCTATTCACTTTTGAAATGCATTAATTATGAGCTTAAGAAGAAACTGAAATTCATTTGAAAACAATTTGCCCAGCTGTGTAAAATGAAAATTTAGTAAAGAATGATGTAAAATACATTTGGAAACCAAGAGCAAAATTTCCTGTTTTGGGCAAGCAACACACAGATTAATGGTCAAGAGAAGCTGGCTTTTCAAAGAACAATGCCACTCAATGTTACAGAATCTGTCTCTTCCTCCCCCTTGATAAAAGGACTGGAATACACTAAAAGGGTGTACCCAGCCTACACACATCATGCTTAAGTATAAACAGAGGCGGCCAACATGGGGGAAGAAATGTCAGATGACTCACAAAAAGCATGACAGAAAAACCAAAGGTTTTAGGAAATTACACTCAGATGATTCTACTCACTGTATAAATCTGTTTCATCTAGAATCTCAGATTTGATGATTTCTTCAATCACATCTTCTAAGGTGACAATTCCCAGAACTTCGTAAAATGGATCCCCTTCTCCCTCATTGTTCACCCGCTGCACAATAGCCAGGTGAGATTTACCTTTAGAGAAGAGAAAAGAAAAAGTTGAAGGGCTAATTTTCAAGATTCCTTGAGTGAAATCTTATATGTGATTATTGTAAAAATAGTAGCAAATCTTTTGCAGAAAAAAATTCATACCATATTATCAAACTCTGCATTTCAGTACTTGAAATTGGTATGGAAATCAAATGGAAAAGCTTCCTGAATCATCAAAAGCATTAAGGTTGGAACAGTTTTTGTACATACTGTCCAGCACCACAGTCCTCTGCTCACTCAGGGATGCGTCTTCAGTGCTGGCAGCTCTTCCCTTGGAAAATCTTAGCAACTGACATACAAGCAGAGCAGTTGTCTCAAAGTGTGGTCCACGGACCTCCTAAGGGGTCCTCAAGACCCTTAGGTGGTTGATGAGGTGAAACTATTTTCCTAAGAATATTAAAATGTCATAGGCCTTTCGCCTCTGTTGATGCTTGAATCGATGGCACAAAGGCACCTTGCTTAGCCTGGAGCCAGGCCATGGTCCCTGGCACAAGTGATTACTACTCACCACCACACACTTTCAAGAGGACAAAGAGTTCATTTCTCTTAAGAATGTTCTAAATAAAGCAGTACAAATATTTACTCCATTAGATCTTGACCCTGAGTACATCTCTTTTAATATTCTACTTGACAAAATGGGAAGGACCATAAATACTTCTGCTGCATTCTGAAGTGCCATACCTGCCTTGAGGGATGGCACCTGGCTGACGACTCCAGCTGAACCAGTCAGGTTTTTCTTCTCTTTTTTCAGTGCTGGGGATAGAACCCAGGCCTTGCACACGCCAGGCAAGCACTCTACCAGTGAGCTAACCCCTCGGCCCAACCCCTTTTTTCTAGTGAATGCCATTTTTACTTAAAAGAATAACTGCCAGACAAACTATGGTTATTTAGATGTATTTGGGAGACATTTTTGCAAAAATGAACAAAGTGATCATGTCACATCAAGGAAAGCCATGGGCAGTGTTTGCTGCCAAGATAAAACCTGAGATTTCAACAGAACACTAGAATTTTGGGAAACTCATATCAACCACAAGGAAGCGCTTGACAGTTTCTCAATGGTTAAAGACCTTTTTTTTTTTTTTCTGGTGGGGAGGTTGGGAGAGGTAATGATATTAATGAATGCAACTTTTAAAACAGTGAATAATGCAGATGTATGGACAGTTTGAAGAGCTGCATAACTCAGTGAACCAGTGTTTTTTAAGTGACCATGGCAATGATATTACAAAATCACGCATGGGTAAATAATATGTTCAAAGTACAAGACAGAATAATGGAATTTTTTTAAAAAAGAAAATACTATATATATTTGCAGAAAAGTTGCAAGGATGGTGGAGAGAGTTCCTATGGACTTTTCACCCAGTTTTTCCAAAAAAAAGTTCTTCTGTTTCATTGTCTAATACAGAGCACTGTACTGCATCTAGTTATCATGGCTTCCAGTTACCTCTGGTCTATGACAATTTCTCAGTCTTCCTTTGTTTTTCATGACAATTTTTTGTGGGGTCCAGGGGAGGCAGGGTACTGGAGACTGAATCCAGGGACAGTTTACCATTGAGCCACATCCCAGACCTTTTCATTTTTGAGACAGGGTCTTGCTAAGTTGCTGAGACTGGCCTTGAACTTGCAATCCTTCTGCATCAGCTTCCTGAGTCACTGGGATTACAGGTATGCACCACCACAGTCAGCTGACATTGACAATCTTACAGAGTACGGGTTGGGTCTCGGGTTGTCTGATGTTTTTCTCATGATTAGAGTGGTTATAGGTTTTGTTGCTCCATCACATAAGGGGTTACACGATACTCTCACGACATGGCTGATGATATTCACCTTCATCATTTGGTTAAAGTAGTGCTTCCCAGGTTTCTTCATGGTAAAGTCACTCATTTGTCCTAATTCTATTTTTGGAATCAAGTCACTAAGTCAAATCTGTCCTCAAGGGAGGGGGAAGGAAGAGTAACTAACCTCTATTTCCTGGACAGGGGGGGTATCTACATATATAATTTGAAGAGAAGAGTATCCACATATAATCTGTGAAAAGAAGGATTTTTTTTTTTTTTTGTGGTACTGGGGATTGAACCCAGGGCCTTGTGCTTGCGAGGCAAACACTCTACCAACTGAGCTATATCCCCAGCCCAAGAAAGATTTTTTATATGTCTGTTTTTTAGTTGTAGGTGGACACAATACCTTTATTTTATTTTTATGTTGTTTTGAGGATCAAACTCAGGGCCTCACACGTGTTAGGCAAGTACTCTATCACTGAGCCACAACCTCATCCATCCCCTCAGCCAGATGATTGTAATGGGACAGAGTATTGAAAGTTCATTGGTTTGATTTCAGATTCTATGATGCAATTACCTTTTAAGGAACTACTACTTATGGAGCTTTGGTGTACTCAAAGGAGAATAGCTTCAACTACCCAAAAAGGCAATTAAGATACATATCTTTCCCAAATTTATACCTGTGTGAAATCAAATTTTCTTCACGTATTTCAGCTGAACACAATATTGCACAGGCTAAATGTGGAAGGTTACAAGAACCCAGCTGACTTCCATTTAGCTAGATAATACATGCAAAAAGGTAAACACAGACATTCTTTTTACTCTGTTTTGGAGAATATGGTTATTTTTAATAAAAATGTTAGTTATGTCAACATTCAATGGATTAATGTTCTTTAAAATGAGCTAATGATGGGGGAGGAGCTCAACAGCAGAGCACCTGCCTCAGACATGTGAGTTCCTGGGTTCCATCCCTAACACACACACAAAAGTTAGTAAGTAAATATGTTTAAATTTCAGTTTTATTTCAAATGCAATAAACGTCAAAAGATATGATCAACATGGACAAAAGTTCAAGGGTTCTTAATAACTTTTAAGAGCTTAAAAGGATTCTAAGACAACAAAGTTTAAGTATTGTTGCCTTAGGGGATGACAGAGGGCGGAGCAAGGCAAGAGCGTGAGCTCTCAAGTTCAGTAGTCTTGAATTTGAACTCCACTCAATAGCCATCATAGCCATATGACCATGAGCAAACTACGGAACATTTCAAAGCTTCAGTCTCATCTTTGAAACCAGGCTCATGATAACTGCCATTGCATAGGGCTGCTGTGAAGATCAGAGATAATGTTGCTACCCAGCAAAGTCAGTGCCTGGAATCAATAATGGAGTCATCCATAAATGGTAACTCTTATCTTATACATGTTTTTCCCAGTTGGAAGGCAATCATCCACTTATTACCAGTTTAGTTATAGGAGGGAAAATCTACCACATGAAACATACACAGTGATTAAAAGATGCATTTCAATTTCAGAAAAATATTTTAAAATAAAATAATAAAATACATTTCTCAAACACAAATACTGGTTTGATGGAACTAAGGCATACAAAACATATTCATAAGCCAATGCAGATATGATCTGGAAACTTTACTTTTTAAATGATAGTGGGGAGATGTTTAACTAAAGCTTAGTGAACACTTTTAAGCTGGGTAAATTCATGCAGACACAACTAGTCAGACAAACTAAAAATGTTCTCTAAAGGCCAGGTCTGATCACATTCCTCGCTCATACTCAGAAACCAGCTTTGCTTCTGGGTTTGTTTGCACTTTCTTTCCTCAGTGGTCTGAGTTCCTGCTCTGCCTCAGACCCTGCACAGGGAGCAATGTCTGCAGGCCTAGAAACTGGACTGTCAGACCATCAGGCATCCTAGCAATTTTCATCCCTAGTTTGCTCATGCTCTAAGAATGAAAATATTTTGAGCAAAGGAGACTAGGAGGGAAACTTTATCAGCAATAGATATAAACCCTGCACCAGGTCAAGTCAACTCTCGTCTAGTCAATTTGGTCCAGTAGGTTTCTCACATCTGCCTTCCCAGGGACCCAACATAAGCAGTTAAAAATTCTTGGTAAATGCTGTCTGTTGAAGTTAAATTCTTTTGCTATTCCCAGCTTGTGATCATTTAAAAGGAATTTTCCAAAGCAAGGTCTAATATTAGACTCAAAATGAAGTTTCCATTCCACTGAGGCGCTATTCTCACCAAAGTAACTACCGCATGATCAGATTGTCTTGGAGCTATTCGTTTAAATGCAGATGGACATACTTGAAATACCAGCTCAATAGCACCAACAGATCTGGAAAGGTCTTACTTTGGGAGAAATCATTCGTGTGAATTAGGCTTCTTACATTGAAAATTATTAAGTTTTTCTCCCAGCTCATTTATAGACATTCACACCCTCTCCTTGAACTTTGAAACTTCTTTGGCCCCAAAACTGTACACTTTCAGTTTTGGAATTCCTCTTGAGAATTTGTTTTCTAAACCTACTTCCTGGTACACACACACACACACACACACACACACACACACACACACACACACATATACACACACACACACACACGACACCCTATTCCCCTCCCAGGCTTTTGGAGAACAGTGATTCCATGCACCTGCCTCATTTAACCATTCACTGCAATGACCTAAGTCTTCAGACCTCATCCAGGAGTCAATCAGAAGAAAAATGTAAACAACCTTCCAACACAGAGAATATCCATCCCTGTCCCCAGAACTGAGGATGGAACCCAAGACTTCAGGCATTCCAGGCAAGCACTCTACCACTGAGCTATAGCCCCAGTTCTTTTACCAACTCAAGAGGCTGAAGCAGAGGATCACAGGTTTGAGGTGAGTCTCAGCAATTTAGTGAAACATTGTCTCAAAATTTAAAAAAAAGGCTAAGGATATAGATCGGTGGTAGAGCATACCTGCATTCAATTCCTAATACCAAAAAAGAAGAAGAAAAGAAGCAATTTTTCACTATGAGTAATTAAAATGATCTATGCAAAGTTGAACTGGGATCAAATTTTCACCTCCATGGACCCACAAATCAAAGTTTATTACTTGCGTCTTCTTTGTGGATTGGTAAACCAGCCCAGAACGGTAGTGTGTTACCACTTTGTACATTTCTAGGCTCAATTTTGAATGACAAGTACCATTTGTCATTTGGGGCAGTGATTAGGCTAACAAAAGTTTGTAACCACCTGATGAAAATACAGACTCCGTTTGCTGTCACACAACATTGCTGGCAATGCAGTGATACGGACAGCAACAGACCGACCGTAACCGTAATAACTACGGAAGACAGCCAAGCAGGAGGTGCAGGAGAGTCGAATTAGGAACAACTTGACACCGCTGCGCTAATAAAAAAAAGTGACCTGCAGTAGTCAGAAAGACCTCATGATGTGACCACAAGGCCAACGGAGCCTGCGGAATCCTAAGGTGCACCCAAAGAGGATCCAAAAGAGAACCAAGGTGGCTTTTTATATTCACCATCGCTGCCATGTGGCACAGCTCCAGGGGGCACAATCAGCCCAGAATGCAGAGCTGCAGAGCAGCCACAGTGTGTGGTGGCATGGTCCCCTCACTAACCAAGGATGGAGCAAGCAAATATTTTACATGCTTTCGTTTTTAATGGATTTCCAATTTACTAACACAAAACTGTAATAATACAATAAGTAGGAATCAGTGAAGTTCTCAAGAGGAAGTTCTATGCAACTATTGATAAAGGAAATAAACGGTCTCCAGGTAAGAACTCAGGTGCCATATAACTAACAAAATGAGATGTAAGATATATTTTAATGGTCATAGTTAAGATCTCCCAAGGAAATCAGTTTGCAGATTAGTAGTCAAGGAAGTTGATGCAACTAGATTTGGATTTAGTCTATTTACAAGTGAACAAACTGATCAATTATTGATATGAACAATTTATAAGCCATAAAACACTATGTAAGTATTGAACTAGTGTTACACAAATTCATTTATTCATTTAATAACCATTAACTGGTTGCCTACCATGAACCAGGCTCAAACCAAGGGAGCAGAAGCCATGCATCTCAAGGAACGTACTAGCAGGAAGGCAGACATTACAGGAAACAGACAAAAATGCACATCAGATTGTGTTAAAATGTGCTGTGAAGAAAAAGAAGGTAAGAGCGGGATCACATTTAATATAGGATGTTCAAGACCTGCCAACAGAGGTGACATCTGAGCAAAGCTGAAGGACATGAAGAAGCCAAAGGCAACAGACATGGGCTGGGTAGAGGCTGTTTCAGGTAAAGGAATAATGGAGTCCCTGAGAGGGTGATGCTTGAGCAGTAGGAGAGAGACTCGGTCATCATGGCTAGAACAGAGCGAGTAAAGAGGACAGGGCTGGAGGTGTGCTGGAGGGGAGGGGAGGGTGCAGATCACACAGCTGTTATAGAGGCTTTGGCTTTACCTAGAGATGGTGAGTCACTGGAAGGTTCTGAGCAGAAGAGGCGTGATCTAACTGATGTGTCGAGGGGTCACACTGGCTGCTGGAGGAAGAGGATGGCAGTAGAGCTGAAGCAAAGACACCAGTGAGGACCTGTTTCAGCAATCCCAGGGAGAGGGGGCAGGGGTGACAGTAGAGCCAGGAGTAGATCTTGGATTCTGGGAATTATATCTAGTTTTTTCAGTCAGGGTCTTTCTGTGTTGCCCAGACTGGCCAGCTCAAGTGATCCTCCTGCCTCAGCCTCTGAGGAGCTGGGACATCAGGGCCATCTGTGCCGGCTTTGGATATGTATTTTAGATAGAGCTGTGAGGATTTGCTGATGGATTGGAAGTGGGCAGAAGACAAAGAGAAGAATCAAGGCTGACTCTCAGGTTTTCTGGCCTGGCGATGTGAAGGATGAAGTTGCCATTTACCAAGGAAAACTCTGGAAGGCGAAATCAGCTCCGTTTTGAACTGGTGAATTTGAGGTGCTTAACAGATATCCTACTGGAAAGTCAAAGAGGGAGTTAGACATGAGACCAGAATTCAAATGAGAGAGAGAGAGAGAGAGAGAGACAGAGACAGAGAGAGACAGAGAGAGACAGAGAGAAAGAAAGAGAGAGAAATGTGTCTTACAGATGAAAACTGGGAATCATCAGAGATAGAGGGAGGCACAGCCAGAAGCCCAGTGAGACAACAGGGAGTAGACAGAGAAAAGAGCTGTCCTAAGCCCAGGGAATGACAATGTTTCAAATGGTTAGGAAGCTGAGATGTAGCCAAGAAGAGCTTAAGAAAGAGGGACCAGCGAGGTAAAGAGAGACTACACAGAATGGTGTTTTGGAAGCCAATTAAATACATATATATATATAAAAATGTATGTATGCATATATATTATAAATTTAAATTTATATTAATGTATTAATATATATTAAATATATTTATATAAATTTAATATCTATATAAATAAATATTTATATAAATATATTATATTTATGTAAATATAAGTTATGATATGATATAAATATAAGTATATTTATATTTATTTATTTAATATTTATAAACATTTATATTTATAATATAAATAAGATAACAAGTATAAAATATAAATATATTTATGTAAATATAAATATATACATGTGTATATTTCAAGAAACAGAGAGCAGTCAAAAGTTATCAAATGTAGCCAAAGGGTCATGAAAGATGATTTTGGTGACAAAACAAAAGTTGTGAATTAAGGATCCAAGGACTGTAGTTTCAGTGAAAGACAGTCCAGTGTGATTGCACTGCTCCCAACAGGGAGTGAGCTTGGCTGCTTCAGCCAGGCAGCCTTGACCAGAGAGAAAACTCTGCCCTATGACTTGTCCTCTTCCAAATACACCTCCTGTGTGGGTCTCACTATTCTACAAATGATAAATTAGATTTCAAATCACCCAGGCTTAAAATCCTGAACTTGTCTTTTCTCCCCCCTCCATTTTAATGAATACATACATAAAATACATCAAATACACAGCTCAACGAAACTACACATGTGTGCATGAAGGGCGGGTGGAAGCAAGAGCATTAATAATGGGCATGGGGTGAGTGGACAGGAGGCTGCAGGCAGCAGAGAGGAGCAGAGCAGTGATAAGAGAAATGGCAAAGCGGGTGAGCCCCACAGGAAACATAGCTGGTGTGTGGCCTGCTCTATAGGACCAGCATCTCTCCCCATCTCCAGATAGAACACAACTTCAGAACAAGGGAAGCCATTTTCCTACTATTGAGCTATACCTGGAATACTGTTAAGGTGTGGGTCTTGGACTTTTACAAGAGGCAGACAGAGGAGACACACAAGCTATGGCACAGGAGGAACACTGAAAGAAGCCACACTCGTTAGCTGGAAGAGAAACCTGGGCAAGGATGACATGACAGATGCCTGCAAACATCGGAAACCAAGGGCAGTCACTGGGATCTTGTGCCTCCTCATGACATGTTTTGGTCCTACACTCCGGATTCACCTCTGTGTCGCCCCCACCCTTTCCCTCAACCCCTGCCAAGTCTAGCACAACACAACACCCCAGTCTCTTCTCTGCTCCTATATCCAAAAAAAACAAAACAAAACAAAACTTATTAACCCACAACTTAATCATAGTGTTCCACTGTTCACAAGTACTCAGTTC
Organism: Sciurus vulgaris; assembly: GCF_902686455.1. Lineage (NCBI taxonomy): Eukaryota > Metazoa > Chordata > Mammalia > Rodentia > Sciuridae > Sciurus > Sciurus vulgaris. The sequence continues at coordinate 26,238,035 of NC_136464.1, forward strand.
CCAGCAACTACTGAATTAAGAAGAAAGCTTCTGAGAGCAGGGTTCAAGGTCATAGCATCCCCAAGTCGCCAAACACTCTGTCCTTCCATCCTCCATCTCTCTGCTTTTCTTATGCTCTGTGGTCCAGTCAGATGACCCAACTTGCCCCATTAGGGCCTTCCCCAGCTTCTTCTGGGTTCTCCTGGCTATCCGGGCCTTTTAATCCTTTCATGTTACCTTATTCCACTACAATATTACCTACACTAGGAAGCCTTTCCTCTTCCCCAAAGCCAGAAACCATCTTTTCCATTTCTGAATGCCTATGTGTTATCTGAATTTCTCCTAAGGCATGTGTCTCTTTTGGCTTCACATTTAGGTCTGTGCTCTTTGCCCTGCTAGATGAGAAACCCCCAGGTCCCCATCTCTCTCCCATAGCACCGTGCTTGACGAGCACCCTCTGCACAGAACAGGTGAGAAGGGGACAGGGTCAGCAATCACAGGACCCCGCCCCCTCACTGGCTGTCCTCACACGACCTCAACAGCCCTGTCATAGCCACACCTGGGCACTGGGAGTGCCTGGGTCCCTTGGCACATATTGCAAAGGATAGGCCCTTTTCCTTATCCACATCCCCCAACTCAGCAGCTACAAAATCAAAAGAAAAGTCCTGAATTATAAAACATATAACACAAGCACCTAAAGCCATCTTCCTAGATTTCTGTAATAAATACATGAATGAATGGTTCTATACATCTTGTAGGTCTTCTACCAAGTACAGGGAGGTTGATTACGGTATGAGCTATGCTTAAACTTGCCAAAGCAGAGGCAATACAATTTCATTTAGGAAGTTATCACCTAGCTATTTCTGTACTGCATAAAGCTAAAATAAAAATAACAAACTGCGGTTTTGTTTTGTTTTTTAAGTATTTATTTTACCTTACCATCCCCACCAGAGCTAAGTGCATTTTTTCCAATTGAGTTTTCCCACCATAAAATATACCAGAAAAATGTGACACGGATCTTAAAATAGCCCTATATAAACAATACGTGAGTGTATATATAGAAGTGCTTGCTGTATATAGACATGGCTGGGTTTAAATGATGATAACTGTTGCTATTTTAGGAGACAAAAGCCCCCTTTTACCAAAAGCTTTACTACTTCCAAAAATTCCACGGCTGACCAGTAAGTGGCTGGCCTGCGTCTCCCTAGCAGGACAGCTCCTCCGCCCAGCCACCAATGACCAAACTCCCAGGGAGGCCTGACCTGTCGTTCCTCAGTGAGGCTCCTGGGGTGGAAGGTAGCATCATGATTTCCCCCAAACAAAAACTAAAACCTAAACTTTTTTTGATGAAGGTAGAAGTTTACTGGATACAGATACTATATTTCCTAGATAGAATCCTAAATATATTTACTAATGTAGTGGCTTATAACTGCTTTCAGGAGTAGGTTTGCTGCTGCTCTTTGGCCATTGGGACGAATCTGAAAGTAGGGAGGAAGCTACTCACTGAGGTGATCAGCCTCTAAGGGATCTTTTTTTTTTTTTTAAAGAGCAGTTGAGCCAGGGTGTCTCAGTGGCAGTACACATGATTAGTATGTGCAAGGCCCTGAGTTCAAAACAAAAAACAGAAAAAAGTGAGAAGCAAAGAAGACAAGTCTTCTCCACCAGAGTGGCTGACCAGTCTCAGCACAGTGCATGGGGACCTGGGTCAGTTTGCCAGCGCTCGGCTGGCCACACCGCTGCCCAAAGGGAACCTCTCATGTTGTCTCAGGCTTCCTTCTGTTGCTATAAATACTGTTTCTTAACACGGAAGCTAAGTTTGAGCCCACCTTCCCATTCCTCTCTCTATATCCCTAAAACAGAATTGCCTGAAAAACAGAAGATTCAAATTGAAAGTACCTTTTAAGACAATTAATATTTAAAATAATTATTTTTACATATGTATATTTTTTGGTGTGCTGGGGATTGAACCAGAGTTGCTCTACCACAAAGCTACATCCTTGGTTTCTCCCTTTTTCTTTTTTTTGTACCAGGGATTGAACTCAGGGGCACTTGACCACTGAGCCCATCCCCAGCCCTATTTTGTATTTTATTTAGAGACAGGGTCTCACTGAGTTGCTTAGCACCTCACTTTGAACTTGTGATCCTCCCAGCCCCCCGAGTCGCTGGGATTACAGGCGTGTACCACTGCACCCAGCTCTCCCTTGTTTTTGAGACAGGATCGTGCTAAATTGCCCAGGCTGGACTTGAATTTACAATCCTCCTGCCTCAGCTTCCCAAGTAGCTCAGATTCACAGGCATGCACCACTGTGCCTTGTGTTATTTATAGTTATTTAAAAAAGCTATTCAAATTATTGACTGGTTGAATTATACTCCTCCATAAAAATCCTTATAAGATCAGAAATTGATACATTAAGAAAAATTAACCCATGTGGCTCTGATTTTAGTTATGTCAATGGAGATCTGGGGATGGTGTGCCTGCTTTCAAGGGTGTGTCTACATTTACATGTTAGGAAAGTTTCTGAAATATATTAAAACCATAGATACCTGCCTAGAACACTAGACATAAGCAAAAATTTAATAAGTGGGGGAATCTACAAATTTATCTAAGTTCTTTGAACATATTTTAATTTCAGTTTATACAAACTTCTGGGTTAAAAATGATATATTTGTTTGAAAACTACCTCCTACACATTTCTGGAAGTTTCCTCTGAACTTAGATTTTAAGTTTTGTCTGGCATTATTTTTGAAGTTATAATCATATCTTGTCTTAGTCATCATTACAGAATGAAGACTCTATATTTTATAGTATACCTAATATTTCATCTAAGAATTTGTCCTTGGTTTTTTTTTTTTTTTTTTCTGTCCTTGGTTTTTACACAATGCTTTTATATTCAACTGTAACCTGCAATTTTCCTATCAGGCATACTTTCTTTCACTGATCAAATATATACTGAGCATATTTCTAGCACAGGGTTATATATATAGATGTCTACCTCAAGAAGACATGATCATTTTTTAAAGATAAATTAAGAGAATGAGTGTTCATATAATAAAAGTATTCTATGGTTTACAAAGTGGATCATTTTTATTTTGAGATAACTGTATATTCACAAACTGTATATTCATAAACTGTTTTAAGAAATAACCAAAAGAGGGGCTGGGGTTGAAGCTCAGTGTTACAGTGCTTGCCTTGCACATGTGAGGCACTGGTTTCAATCCTCAGTTCACACAAAAATAAAAATAGAATAAAGGTACTGTGTCCATTTACAATTAAAAAAAAATTTTTTTTTCAACAAGAAATAACCAAAAGAACTCATACATCTTTGCCCAAGATCACATGTACCTTTATCCCCCTTTCCCCATTGGTAACATTTTGCAAGACTTTTAACTCCGATTCACGACCAGGAGGTTGGCCTTGATATAGTCAGGTATGAATGTTCCCATCACCCCGAGATCCCTCCTACTGCCCTTCTATAGCCACGCCCACTTCCCTTCTACTCCTCCCTGAAAACATCCTTGGAACAGCTTTGGTGAAATGAATACCGGTTTTCCAGTGGTGATGATTCTTAAGCTTTAGTTTTTAAGTTTAAGCCAACAAAAAAGCTCACAAAATGGCAATCAAGGGGCAAACATCCTCATCAATAAGAATCTGCTTTACATCCAGTGTTTCCGCCCATTGAGATGGAGTCTCACTATGTCGCCCAGACTGGTCCCCAAACTCCTGAGCTCAAGTGATCCTCTAGCCCCAGCCTCTCGAGGAGCAGGGACTACCAATGTGTGCCACTGAGTCAGTCCACGTGCAACTCTTGAAAACTCAGGAGTAGGGCCCAGTCCTGACAAGATTTGCTAACCATGCTTTCCTGGCTGAGGAAGATGGTAGGCAGTTATACAACTGAATGTTCAGACAGACTGCTTTTAGAGGACAGCAGAGTGCTGGCTATATAGCCCATCACGTAGTGTGCCTGCCTTGCAAGCGAGAGACCCTGGTTCGAGTCCCCAGCGCTGTTAGTTTACGGAAATAACAAACAAAACAAATTCAGAAATTTAGAGGACAGCAGAGACCCCAGTCTTGATTTAACAGATGCTGTGTGAGGCACCTCTATGGCAGTATTGTTTATTTTCCAGACAGCTCCTCTTTAGTTTCTCTCAATGTGAGAGATTTAAGCGTTGCCAGTAATTCAATTAAACACTAATGCAGGTGCTGCTGTTAAAGAATTCTCTAGATGTAATTTAAATCCCTAAAAGATTGACTTTCAGTAAGGGAGATTATTTCTGGGTGGGTCTGACTTCAGTTAGAAGGTTTTAAAAAGCTGGATGATGGCCTTCTGAAAGAAAAAATTTGACCTGTAGCAAATAGCTTCAGACTGTACCTGTGGGCTCCAGCTTGCCCCTGACTTTCCCTTCCCAAGGGCCAACCCTGTCAGCTTTGGACTTTTAGCCCTGTAACACACAGGCCAGTTCCTTATTTAAAAACCCCTGATGATATATGCAGGTGCGGGTGTGCAGGCGTGTATCCTACTGATTCTGTTTCTCTGGTTGAAGCCTGAGTGACAGGAGTAGGATCCACACCACAAAGGGATTTAGAAAGCAGACACCAAAACTGGTTTTGGACTAAGTCCCTACTTCCCGAAGCCAAGACAATGGACAAATGGCTGTCCAAGAAGATAAATGAACGTGTCCGTGTGGTACAAGATGGACCTGCTCAGTGAGCTGGTAAAGTAAAGTAGCATGTGGAACAAAGGTTACCCTAAACTGTGGTTGTGTTGAAAAGATGAAGCCAAACCCTTTTCTATATCCCCTCAAGTCAACCCACCTGAGACAGCCAGCCCTCTGGCCCTTGCACCTAAGCTAGGCTTCCAGGCCATAAGCAATGGAGGGGCTCACATTCCCACATTCCCACCAGCTTGTTCTTTCTTTTGCCTGTTCTTCACTCTTGCTGCCAGACACTGTAGCCAGGAACCCAAAGTGAGGCAATTAATAGAAAATTCCAGTCATTATGTGACTTGCTTAATGGCCCATCCAAATGATTTGTGAGAAAATCTCATGAACCAACAGAGCAGAGACTGAAGAGTTTTTTCCATTATTTCTCTCTCCCAGAGTATTTAAAGACTTAGATTTTCCCATCTTTTGGGGAAATATTTTCTTATAAATAGTGAGGCATGCCGGGCATCTCCACTTCATCTTTTTTGGTGGTCTGTAACACGCACTGTACACTCACTGGAATGTTTTCCTAGTAAATGATCAGCAATGGAAAACATGGCTAAGACAAAGGATGGCTTTCGGGCTGAGAGGATGGGAACCTTCCCATCTTTCCCAAGAGACAGGTAGTGCTTCTCTAGAACTGAGGGGTTTATTTTAGAACCAAGGAGTCTATTTCTAGACTTGTAGGCTTGGTATGGATGATAAATGAAGACTGAGTATACCAGTTAGGTAATAGTTCAACATGTCCAATAACAGTAGATTTTTTAAAAGAGAAATATACTTTTGCTGCCCAAATATTAGTGCTTTAATTTTATGAATTACTCTTCTGTTCCTTCCTTGTGTTTTAGTTTTTCGACCAACAATCACTTAGAACTTTGTTTTGTGTTAAGTTTCTGGATTTCAACTTTAAGTTCCTGAGTGATTTCCATAGCACAAGTAGACGATATCAGTAATTATACAAAGTCTTGCATAAAAATAGGCCCTTTTCCTCCTCCTAAAAAAGGTCTTCCTGTGACATTCACAGTGAACAAAAATTACCTAATCCTGGACATCATGCTAAAGACTACTGTAGGCCAAACCACAACACATCTGCTATAACAGCAGGCTTGTTAAGGACAGGGATGAAGTCATCAGCGCGTGCTCGAGCGCGCACCCTCTATTTATTTTTGGTACCAGGGATTGAACCCAGAGGTTCTTAACCACTGAGTCACATCCTCAGCCCTTTTTATTTACTTTTTTATTCTGAGACAGGGTCTTGCTAAACTCTTACATTTCTGAGGCTGGCTTTGAACTTGTGATCCTCCTGTCTCAGCCTCCTGGGCCACTGGGATTGGAGGCATGCACCACTGCGCCTGGCTTCATTAGTTCTCGTTAAGTCTGCTTAGCGTGGAGGGCTGGGTGTGCAGCTGAGTGGCAGAGTGCCTCCTAGTGGGTGCATGGCCCTGGGTTGCACTGCAGCCACCATAACACACACACCTGCTGAAAGGGGGAAACCGAGGGTTGGTTTTGTTACAAGAAGGAAGACCTTATCTCCTTTTCTCACTCCAGTCTCCTCCTTTCAAGGGTCCTTCCTGATGACCTCAATGCTACAGAAATGCTATTATGTTATACACAGTTAAGTTAATACAAGTTAATAATGACTATATACATAATATATGTATATATGACTATATACATAATGACTATATACATAAGGATATAATTAATTATCAGGGGGAGGAGTTATCAAAATTATAAAAAAATCATTGAATACTGGAGTTGGTGGAAAATTCCCAATGTAGTTCAAATTCTTATCTACTGTATTCATATCTTTGGCAAATTTTGTGCAAATAATAAACTTGAAAAAAAGTGAAGAATGCAAAAATATTTCAAGGTTTTCCTCATTGTCCTGAAATAAAAGAATCCTGGCATTTTACTCTTCTGTTTCCTGTCCCCAGAAACACAAGCAGCTCATTATCATTATAAAGAAGAAAAAGTTTTTTGATGCTATCAGATGATTTTTTAAAAATATTTTCTACTACAAATTCCTTTGTGATTCCTTCCCATTATCTACCTCTCCCACAAACTCTCAAAACACATACCAGGTAAAAGAAAAAGTCTTCCTATTTTTATGAGAAAATAAGTCTAGCACCTAAACATTCATCAATAAAAGCCTAGATAAAGAATTCTAGTATATCCTGGAAATGGGATACTATTCCATTAATTAACATGCAATTGTAAAAAGAAGCAAAGTGGAACTAACAATAACACAAACAGAAACATAACAAATTGTTATAAAAATTTACCCAAAATTCATTAAGAAAAAAACTGGAATATTATACATGATATTATTCCATCCATTTGTATTAATTAGACAAAAAGAAAAATTCTAGAAATATTTAACAGTGGCATTTTGGCTGAAATTTACAAATTTGAATCCTATAGAGTAATTCTGATAAAATGTCTGATTCTCACTAAAAAGCAAAAAAAAAAGTAGACTCATAATGCTGCATACACTGCCTTATTGTGTATGATCCTAATAAGAGAAAATGCTTGCTTTGACTAGGAATCAACGAGAAGCGAATCCTGTCAGTTCCGGACCCCTCCCAAGGCACAATCCTCTGACTGCGCTGCCTCCCTCCCTCACTGAGTGGCCAGCAGCAAGCAGCCATGTGCCTTTTCTTTCCTGCTCCTTATCTCCCTCCAGTGCCCCGCTGCCTGCTCCCTGGGACTGTGACATACAAACCGCTCTGCACGCGAGCCTTCCCAACAGGCTGACACATCATTAGAGGAGTGGAAGTTTTTCTACCAAACAGTTATTGGCTTCACACATTTCATGCTCTTCTACTTGTATTGATTTCAGTGCCAGATGTGCCAGGACACATTCACATGCCAACACAATGCAGGCCCTGCCCCTTTGTGTCAGAACATCAACACTGGTGTGGGGCAGGTACGCTTATGGATGTCATTCCCACATGGGGCTGGCTGGCAATGCCATACATCAAAGTGGCTGTAAACCACACAGATCCCACTTCACCACACTAGCTGTATGCCAAGCTTAACTTCTCCAGAGCTGGATCCCCAAAATGCCTGGGACCTCTGCAGTATCACCACACACTGAAGGAAAAGAGTGGGAAGGAAAATTTGACTAGTTGTTAAAATATCTAGGGTCCAATTTTACAAAAACATACAACACCTTGGCTAGAGCCCATCCCAGGGTTTTGGAAGAGGCCCACACAAGAGATGGACTTAAGCTTCAGCGTGAGCAATTTTATGGTAAAGATGCTTTTCCCTAGGTACTAATCAAACAACTGCAACAAAGATAGGCAACACATAGTCTGAAAACTGAAAATCTCTATGTCACCACTGTCCCCAGGTTAACCTGGTAAACTTCAGATAAGAACCCAACCCATTTGCCCACTTGGACCTCTTCACTTGTCCCATGAGGATCTCAAATCCAACACATCCACCAACTAAATCTACCATCCCCTCCACTGAACCTGTCCCTGCATTTGTACTCCTCTGACTAATGGCACCATGGGAATATGCCAATGTGAGATGCTGGGAGTCAACTTTGATTCCTCTGCTCTCCGTTTTCACCTGCTAGGGCACACTCGTACTATTACATTCGGTTCTGACTACGAAGCTACCTCCTAAAGAGCTATCATTTCATTTTCTCCATCTCTGAACCAGCTTAGTTCCAGGTCCTCAGTATTTCTCCTCTGTGCTGCCACAACCCTCTAACTTACCTTCCTAACTTTAAGGTCATTTCTCAAAGCCACCTCACTGACACCATAGTTACTTTTTAAAAACCAAACCTGCAATTACTCCCCCACTTAAAATTCTTCCACGGCTTCCCATTACATTTAGGCGTTTCAATGCTGCGGCATGGCCAACGATGCCTGTCAGACAAGATCCTTCTCCACCTCTTACATCACTGCTCATTCCATGAAAGAGCACATTTTTTGCAATTCCAAACTAGATATGCTATTTCACTGTTCCCTCAGTCCCGAACATGGTCCTCCTTGGCACCTTTACCCTCTTTCCTCAAAGATGCAATTCCAGAATCATCTCTTGGCAGTCTCCCTAACCTCACTTGCACGGGTTGGGTTTGGTTCTCACTGAGGCTTGGTGAGCTCTCTTAGAGCATTTATTATGCTGTATTAGTACTTTTTCTTTCCTCTATGAGATCCATCAATCTTGGAGATTCCTGAAGGCAAAGGTTCTCTTTCCCACCTAAAGTCTCACACTCAGTGCCTGATGTATAATACTCTCAATAAATGTTGAATAAATAGCTCAAATTAACCATAAGAAAATAGATGGGGGGGGATAAAGATTCAGAGAGGAAAATGGTATTATCTTTGCAAGATCTTGTCATAAGAAGAGATTGTTTTCTTCCTGGGACACAATGCAGTAAATGAGGCCAGTAAGTGCCAGTTAATTATAATTTTAGCAACTGTTTCCCAGAAGAGTGGCCAATTGTTGTTACCTAATCTGAGGCCTCTTACATAAAAGACATTCATTTCCTATTTAACTTAATTGTACTGATTTTATTATTTTAACTCCTATTGGCACCAAATTCTAGAAAAGTCACAATAGAGTTTATCCCCAGACGAAGCTGGCTTAAAAAACAAGTAGAAATCAAATCCTATGCTCCTTCCTGTTGAGCTTGAGAATATCAGTGAAGAATGTTCATTGTCTTCATAAGCATAAAACATGAGTTCAGCCTGAAAAACCAAGACTCTGATAGTCAAATATGATGTGTTGTCAAGTAAAAAAAGAAGCACTCTTGCACATCTTACTGAATGAATAAAATGAATGAGTGCATGAATGGTCAAAAGAATCCAGTGCTCCGTTGCTTACGTAAAGCTCCTTAAAAGCAGACCATTTTTCTGAGGTATTACTCCCTGAAAAACAAAAACAAAAACAAAAACTTCTCTTAAGCCTCCTGGGAGCAGGTGCCTGGAATGTCACCTTGATTCCCGAAATGCCATTCCGAAGATTCGGACTGTCCCTGATCACTGACCCTTCATCAAACAAGGCACAGTGTTCCAGAGCTCAGATATGTGTGACAAGACCTTAGAAAATATTCCCAGTGATTTTGAGCTTAAACTCTCAAGCTAGGCAGGTTTGGCTCTGCCACACACTGTGACTGAGAGCCTGTCCCTCTCGCTCTCATGGGCTCTCACGTCAATCATCTGTAAAATGGAGACAAATGCTAAGTTGACTGAAAACTGAATGGAAAAAAATTAGAATTTAACACGGTGTCCGGCACACGCAGAGTGCTCTGTAAAGGGTCATGATGACATTACTGACGAACTAGCTCCTGGGTCTGGAAGCTTAAAAAAATAAGTACCTTGGGGCTGGGGAGATAGCTCAGCCAGTAGCGTGCTTGCCTTGTAAGCACAAGGCCCTGGGTTCGATCCCCAGCACCAAAAAAAAAAAAAAAAAAAAAAAAAAAAAAAAAAAAAAGTACCTTGAATGTTAAAATCTATACAAGCAGGAGCTTGGGATTACTGGAAATTACTGGAATTATTCAGCTACAGTAGTTTCTTCAGAAATATAAATTATAGGCTTCTATCAAAGACCATAATTTATATCACCTGAGGATTCAATCATACACAAGCTCTTCTTGAAGTTCTTCCATAGAGTAACTCTATAAATTGTTTACTGGTTCTCAAAAAAATCACCATTTGCAGCGAGGTGGGTCACATGGGTTATGGAGATCGTCCTCCCTCCCCTCTCACCTCTAGAAGTGGTCGCTCCCGCTTACTGGAGGAGGCAGTGGGAGGCGGGCCATGAAGGAAGCGTGTACAGCCACTGCCTTTGCCATATTTCCTCTGTGAAGAAACACAAGACTTCAGTTCCTGGGATTGGTCAAGCTCTAGAACAGAGAACTAAGGAACTGCTTTGCATTTCCCTAGGAATCTGATCTCCATGTACAGAGTGCCACTGAAGCAACTGCCACACATTTGCTTTTGCATCTGTCAGGAAACTGGAATGATAATAAACACAGGTAGCTTGCAATACACAATAAATTGAAGGAAATTGGCACAGAGCAGAGAAAGTCTCAAAGACCAAGGGAATGAGAAGAGAGAAACCAATGACAGAATGAATTGTGCACAATGACCAAACCAACCCGGACATGTGCAAAGATTTCTAGGTTTAGGATCAAAATTCACTTGAGGTCAATATGGTCTCCTCAGGGGCTGTCATGGATTCATTCAACAACTATTTTTACTATATGCTAAGCAGCGCTCTAAACATGAGGGATTAAAACAAACACAAATAAGACTTATCCTTTCTGCCCAGGAACTAGAAGCTTATTTGGGAAAAAAGACAAGTAAAATCATAGCCTGGTAGACTCTTAACTGACCTCCTTGGAAAAACTTGCTGATTAACTGACACTGACTCCCTGAGGCCCAGGACACACTGAGCACTCTGGCTTTTAGACTGCTACCTGGCAGTCCTCTAGATTAAGTAGGATGTTTGTTAAGAATTGGTGATTTTTGTTCTTGAACCTATTTATGACATTTGTACTTGCTGTAATCATGTAATTTAAATATGTAATTTATGAAAACAAAGTTATTATTTCTATGGATACTACAATGAATCCTTGCCAAAGAATCAGTAAAAAGCAAGCTGCTAAAAAACAAATTTACTGAACTAGGAATGGGTGAGAGAATATGATAGGCAAGGAAAAGCCTAGAAGGATTCTGCACTTGGATAGCTTCAGAAATCTTTTGCATTGCTTGTTCCACTTTAAAAAATGACAATTCAATTTTTAAAAAGATTTAGAGAATTTAGAAAAGATATATAATGGAAGTGGTTCATCCACATTGCACACACCACCAATCAGCGGGCCCAGACTCAAAGACAGCCTCTTGGTCCTACATCAGAAGAAAAGCGATACCATTTTCCAGGGCCAGTTTAAATAAATCGACTTAGGCAAAGAACATTAATAGCTGCTAAATCCATTAGGGGCAAGGTCGATGGGGCATGTGGTGCCAAAGTACCATCCTGCATATTACTGCTACTTCTGGGGGAGAAAGCACATCTCCACAGCAGACAACTGACAAGTCACCTCATCAAGTGGTCAACTCTAGCATCATTGCCGGGCCTGGTGGTGCAGCCCTGTAATGCCAGCAGCTTCAGGGGCTAAAGCAGGAGGTATGCAAGTGAGAAGCCAGACTGAGCAAGTTAGGGAGCCTCCGCCTCCAAATAAGAAATAAAGATGGAGGATGTCACTCAGGGGTAGAGCGCCCCTAGGTATAAGCCTTAGTACTGAAAGAAAAAAGAATTACCAAATCTAGGAGATGTGTATGAGGATATTCATTATGTTAATCTTTTGATTTTGTGCACTTTTAAAAAATCTTCTAAAGTTCATCAAATGATTGCAAATTTGCTTTATTTCAAAGTATTTAGTTACACGCATCACATATGATTTCTGAAGACTATACACTTCCACTAGCTTAGCTGCTTAATGAACTAAGGGCAGGAGAGGAGAGGGCCCAGACAGTGGTGTGCTGATAGATGTGTAACTACTACTTTTAGAAAAAGCCCTGATGTGTAGCATTTGCCAATTTTCATGGTGATTCCCAGTTACTAACCTAATGTCACTGAACACAGGGCTGGAAGAGATGAGTGGTAGGAGTCAGTTCCAACACACCACAGGGCCCAGATAATAAGAGGGACACTGGCTGAAACAGGAGAGGAGAAGATGGTTTTTCAGAAAACAGAGAAAGAAGCAAAGTCATCGGCTGACAAGAGGAGATGAAGGAGAAAGACATGTAAACAGGGGGGAAAAGAAGTATGATGGTATCCTCCTTAAAGTGCAGGTATGAAGATTAATTATATATAAAACAGTTAACTTTATGACATATGGTTACATAACTTACCAAGTGCCACCTCCTATTATTATTTAACTGGATCCATAATCTAAAAGATCTCATCCCATCTCTTTTTAAAGTTATTTTGTGGTTGCCTCTAGACAGGGGAACTGAATGGCTACATAAATCTTCAGACATCCATCTCCTGAAAAAGCTCTGCTCATCATGAAATTCATTTGGAAAAATAAGAGGCCCAGAATAGCCAAAGCAATCCTCAGAGAGAAAAGTGAAGCAGGAGGCATCACAATACCAGATCTTAAATTATACTACAGAGCTATAGTAACAAAAACAGAATGGTACTGGCACCAAAACAAATGTGAAGACCAATGATACAGAAGACAGACAAGAACACACATACCATTATCTCTTATTAGACAAGGCACCATAAATGTAATTGGAGAAAAAATAGCTCTTCAACAAATGGTACTGGAAAACTGGAAATCTGTATGTAACAAAATGAAATTAGACCCTATCTCTCACCCTGCACAAAACTCAACTCAAAGTGGATCAAGGACCTAGGGATTAGACCAGAGACCGTGCACCTACTCGAAGAAAAAGTAGGCCCAACTCTCTATCATGTTGGCTTAGGCAATGACTTCCTCAGTAAGACTCCTAAAGCACAAGAAGTAAAATCGAAAATCAAAAAATGGAGATCCAAGATGGCGGACTAGAGGGAGGCTGCGTTCCTTGTTGCTCCGCAACGTGGGATTCAAGCAGAGGATATCTGTTTCTCGGTGAGGCAGTTTTTGCTGCTTATCGATCCCCTGCTCTTTACCCCATTTGTCTGCTGTGATCACCTGCAATCTGCCAGCATATCGAGACCTTTTTTGAGAGCAGATTGCTCACTGTCAAGTATCTATCATCTGCCATTTGCCTGCCTCTCGCCTGTCCATCGCCTGCCTTACCCCTATCCATCACCGAACGCTTGAGGTTCACCTCCCGATTGTCCGACAGCTGCCAGCAGATTGACCGCAGACCGCCAGTGGAGAACCAGCTGCCTGCTGCTGCCTGGAAGTTCACTGTCACAGTACCTGCAGGTTTGATTACACGTGGCTGCCGCCATTTTGAGACAATAGCCAGGGTCCGTAGGACCCCTGGCCGGACTGACTGAGTCCCGTCTCCAGGATCCCTCAGCCCGACCGATCACTCCTTGCCTCTGGGGCCCTCACATCAACTGACTGCTCCCTGCCGCCAGGACCCCCAGACCAACTGACTGCGCCCTATCACCGGGACCCCAGACCGACTGATTGCACCCGGCCTCCAGGATCCCACAACCACATCAAACACACCCGACCTCCAGGACCCCTGCCGGACCAACTGCATCCTGTCTCCAGGACCTCCAGCTGACCATGTCCACCCCTGAGCTGCAGCTCCCCATTTGCCAACACATTTGGAAGCCAGAGCAGCCATCTTGGATAATCCTGGAAGCCGTAGCTCTGATCTTCAGGTGGGGCAAATTCCATCCTGAGAAGCCTGCTGGAGGCTTGAAGCTCATTGTCAGGTACCTCTCATGCATCAGGCTACTGACCACTGGGAGGTTTCATTAGTATATGACTGTTATACAGTAATTTTCTTTTTTCTCCTTTTTAAAAAAAAATATTTAAGTTTTTATTTCTTTACGTTTCTTGCTTTCTTTTCCTTCTGTTTACCTGTTCCCTCAGAGTCGCTTTCTCCCTTATTTACATGCTAACATCCGATTTCTTTTGATTACACTCTCACCCTTTCTATTTTCTAGAACTTCTGTATATTCCTTTCTTATCCCATTAACAGCCATATTCTTCATCCCTCTGCATCCTCTTTGTCCTCCATTAGAAACTGCAGACATTATTGTAAACCTGTTTGTTTTACCGAAGATAACATTTGAACTCATTTTGTTTATTATGACAATTTTGTTATTGTTCCCATAGGGGCTATTTGGTCTAGGATTGCATAGTGTCTGATTTGGGCACTGCTAATATTGATCTCCCCTTCAAGAAAGGGTTTTGGAAACCTATAGGGCCACTATAAACCTATAGGGGGAAATCTGCGATACCCCAGATCTGCAGCGTTAGAGGGGAAGATACATGAACAACATGAAAAAACAAGGGAAGAAAATGATCCAAACAAATCTAGATACTATATTAATAGAATCCAATGACAGTATGTTAGAAGAAATGTCAGAAAAGGACTTCAGATTATACATGATTAAGATGATTCACGAAGCAAATGATGAGATAAGAGAGCAAATGCAGGCAATGAATGATAATACCACTAAGCTGAAAGAGCACCTGCAGGAAGCAAAAGATCATTTCAACAAAGAGATAGAGATTCTCAAAAAAAAACCAAATGGAAATCCTTGAAATGAAGGAGACAATAAACCAAATAAAAAACTCAATGGAAAGCATCACCAACAGACTAGACCACTTGGAAGACAGAACCTCAGACAATGAAGACAAAATATTTAATCTTGAAAATAAAGTTGCCCTAACAGAGAAGATGGTAAGAAATCATGAACAGAATCTCCAAGAACTATGGGACATCATGAAAAGACCAAATTTAAGAATTATTGGGATTGAGGAAGGCACAGAGATACAAACCAAAGGAATGAGAATCAAAAAATGGGATGGTATCAAACTAAAAAATTTCTTCAAAGCAAAGGAAACAATCAAGAATGTGAAGAGAGAGCCTACAGAATGGGGGAAAATCTTTGCCACCTGTGCCTCAGATAGAGCATTAATCTCCAGGATATCTAAAGAACTCAAAAAACACCAAAGACAAACAAACAAACAAACAAACAAACACAAATAACCCAATCAAATAGATAGAGTAACTGAACAGACACTTCACCGAAGAAGAAACACAACTGGTCAACAAATATATGAAAAAATATTCAACATCAGTAGCAATTAGAGAAATGCAAATTAAAACTACACTGAAATTTTATCTCACTCCAATCAGAATGGCAATTATCAAGAATACAAGTAACAATAAATGCTGGTGAGGATGCAGGAAAAAGGTACACTCATACATTGCTGGTGGGAATGCAAATTGGTGCACCCACTCTGGAAAACAATATGAAGATTCTTCAGAAAACTTGGAATGGAATCACCATTTGACCCAGTTATCCCACTCCTTGGCATATACCCAAAGGACTTAAAATCAGCATACTCTCTTGACATGGCCACATCAATGTTTACAGCAGCTCAGTTCACAATAGCTAAGCTATGGAACCAACCTAGGTGCCCTTCAACACATGAATGGATAAAGAAAACAGTACATATACACAGTAGAGTATTACTCAGTTATAAAGAAGAATGAAATTATAGCATTTGCCAGTAAATGGATGGAACTGGAGACTATCATAAGTAAAATAAGCCAATCCCAGAAAACCAAAGGCTGAGTGCTCTCTGTTTTGTGCATGCTGACTCACAAAAGGTGGGGTGTGGGGCTGGGGTTGTGGCTCAGTGGTAGAGCACTTGCCTAACACATGTGAGGCACTGGGTTCCATCCTTAGCATCATGTAAAAAACGAAGTTATAAAAAATGTTTAAAAAGAAAGGTGGGGGTTGGGGATGTGGCTCTGTGGTAAAGTATTTGCCTAGCATGCATGAGGCCCTGCGTTCAAATTCCTCAGCACCAAAAAAAAAAAAAAAAAAAAAAAAAAAAAGTGGGGTATGTGTGTAATCAGATTAGGTAGGGTGGAGTGGGGGGAAGGGTGGAAGGATTGAAAATAGAAAAGTCAGGAGGATGAACTGGACATAACTTTCCTATGTTCATGTAGGAATACATGACCAGTGTAACTCTATACCATGTACAACCATAAGAATGGGAAGTTACACTCCATGTATATATGATATGTCAAAACACATTCTACTCGTACGTATAACTAGAAAGAACTAATAAGTAAATTGCCAAAAAAAAAAAAAAAAAAAGAAGAAAAAAAGTTCTGCTCTTCCCTTACCTTAGCCCACTGACCTGACACCTACCCAGTAATGCCTTTTTCCCTACCATTCCTAACAGAGGGATTTTTAAAAAATGGACTGCAAATCAGTTAGAGAAGTTCCCATCAGAGCATTCAGTTGACATGGTAGAAGATGGAGTGTCACAGGTCTACTCCCACGTGGAGAAGTCAGAATCTTAGCTGCTTCTGGGCCCATGATGAAATTCTCATGAGGTCTTCAATCAGAATGTCACCTAGCACTTGAAAGTACATTCATTCGGTAATTCTTTACCAGGCACTTTTTATGGATTTGGGCCTAGGAATATAGATGCACAGACTAACCTTAAAGCTCTCTCACTTGCCCTTCCAGGATCTCCTTTACTAGGAATTTATTTGAATCACAGGCAATTCTCCCTAGGCTGAAATTACTACATTACCAACACACCCATGTGCACATAAAAGAAAAAAGCCCTGGCTTTTAGCATTTGCCAATTTTTATGGTGTAAACATTCCTACCCAGGTTGATTCCTAGTTACTAAAAGAATGTCATCATTGGTTCTTAAAGAAATCAGTATTTTCTCACAAATTTACTAGAACAATACCTTTTGTTAAGTGAATCCTATTTTGAAACCACAAATTAGAGCAGTATTTTTCTGGGGGACAAAGTCCAAAGAAAAAGGGTAACACGGACAATGATTCTTAAGATGATTCACAATGGTAAGTCCAACTCTCTGCATGTCCCCAACAGCAGGGGTAAAGAGGGGATTGCTGGGGCAAGATCATCCCCCTGCAGGCCCCATCCATCACCAAGGTCTAGTGGGAGCCCAGAACACTTTGTGTTTCTGGCAACACTACTCCCAACCCTGCTTCTCAAAACCCACAGCCACCTTAGTCCATCAGGACTAATTTTATCTACTCAGCACTAGAAATCCTGGACTCAGAGTCCATCCCTTATTTTTCTGCCTACCGTGGTGGGTTCCTGACACATGCAACTCTACTGAAGACAGGAGAACCCCTTCTGATCTCTAGAACCTTCCCTTCACCAACATTCTGCAAGTTCCAGTCTCTGGCTTCCCTGAATTCTCCACTCAGACTCCTCCACTCAGGGAGACCGTGGGGCTCTGTTTCAGTTGCCACCTGTGCAACCCCAGAACACACCTTCTGTTAAGGACTGCCTTCTTCCCTGTTGTCTGAAGTCTGGAAGCAGCTACATCAGTGTATTTGGTACAGTTTGAGTTGTTGAGGAGTCACTCTGGGCCGTGGTACTCCATGGTGGGCAGAAGCAGAAGTCACTTTTTAATGTGTTTTTATTTTCTATCCTCAGTCCCTTTCTTCCATGGTCACTCCCATGACCTTGTCACCCACAATTTCCGCATCATTTCAATTCCAAACATCCACCCCCACCATCTCTGTCTTCTTGGATCATTCCTGCTGGTGCTCCAACTCCAGCAGTCCTTAGCCTCGCTTTCATCCATCCTTCCTGCCACCCGTGTCCATTTCCTCTTCCAAACTAGCCTCCTTCATTCCACTGTCAAATCATTTTAACCAGATCCTTGAATCCCTCCCTCTTCACCTCAGACCATTTGGTTGGTTGAACCACAACCTGGGTTAAATCCAACTCACTACCTAACATAGTACATATTTCATATTTTGATTTTGTTAATATTCCACTAGAAAGCAAGCTCCCTGAGGGCAGGATTCTCATCCACTTTATTTATCCTTGTATTTCCAAAGCTTCAGACAACTCCCAACACATGGAAAATACTCCTTAAATGTTTATTGAGTGATACTCAAACTCAATGCTCAAAATACAAATTCAGATGAAAATACCCATAGTAAAAGTATACCACATCCAGAACACAAAACTGCTTCTTGCTGCAAAAGAGATCATCTTAAAAACAGAAGGAGAAAAAACACATACATTCATCATTCATTCTTATTCTTAACCTCCTTTTTTTTTTTTTTTTTTTTTTTGCGGTGCTGGGGATTGAACCCAGGGCCTTGTGCTTGCCAGGCAGGCACTCTACCAACTGAGCTACATCCCCAGCCCCTTAACCTCTTTTTTGCTGATTAAAAGTTATACATATTCTGACGAGATGGCTACAGTGGGTCCCCCACACAACTTTGGGGGTTACTGAGACAGGTGAATGACAACATCCAACTAACACAGAAGTGTGAGACAAACCTTAGGCAACAGGAGGCAGCCAGGTCTCAGCTGGTGAAGAGAGGCCCATGCTGGCCCGGGCAGATACCAGGGAGGAGAGAGATGGCAGATTTCACTGAAGATGTCTCACGGTTTCTTTGCCCCCTAGGCTCACCTGCCTAACAGCTCTGGCAGCAGTATGAGGTGGCGTGGCCAGGTGAGCAGGCTGGGGAGCAGCAAAAGGCTGACAAGCTGCAGGGCCCTGGCCTGATCTTCCTTCCCTGCCCACCTCACAGCAGGGGGAAGACAGCCCAGAAAGCTCTTGGAGGCACAAGCCAGGGCCTAGGCAAACTCAGGAGTGCAGGGATATAATGGCTAATGTCCAGAGGAAAAGGAGCTCAGAAATTCATGAGCTTACCTCAGGGCACACTGCTAAGGAGAAACACAAACCACCCATGAGGCCAAAACCAAGTTAATGGGACCATATGGAGAAGAGTCAAGCAAGACTAACAAATAGCTTCAAAGAGATAAGGGACCATACAGGAAATGGGAAGCAGAAACCACAGTTTTATTTTTTTATTTAAAAAAATTTTTTAGATGTTGATAGACCTTTATTTCATTCATTTATAAAATCAAACCCAGTGCCTCACACACACTAGACAAGCACTCTGCCACTGAGCCACAACCTCAGTCCACAAAACTACAGTTTTAAATAAGAATCAACTAGAGTTAATGGTATGAAAATTGTAAGAGCTGAAATACAGAATCAATAGCTGGGCTGACAGTTGCAGATCAGGTTGAAGAACTATCCTCAAAGACACAGGAAGGAAAATATGGGAAATATGAAGAAACATTAAGAGACAGGAGGACCAGGGCTGGGGTGGAGCTCAGTGGTAGAGCATGTGGCCCCAAGCCTGGGTTCAAGGTCCAGCACAAAAGAAGTGTGGGAGGACTCCAGAGGAAGTGTCAATAGACCTACATAACAGGAGGCCAGAGGGGAGAGGCGGAGGTATAGGAAGGGAAAATTAGTGAGAAGTAATTAAGATTTACCAGATTTAAAAAGTCATTAGATTATAAAGGTCTTAGAGAAAGTGAACAAGGATAGAAAAGAAAATATGTTTTAATAATCACAAATAATGAAATGAAAGGAAAGGAAAATAACAAGAAAAATTCCAGCCAGGTACCATGGCGTATCCCCATAATCCAGCAACTCAGGAGGCTGAGGCAGGGGGATCACAAATTCAACAACAGCCTCAGCAACTTGGTGAGGCCCTGTCTCAAAGTAAAAAATAAATGTGGCCGGGGAAGTAGCTCAGTGATAAAGTGCTTCTGCACAACCCTGGTTCAATGACAGCAGTGGAATGGCATTTTCAAAGGTAGAGAGGACAGACCTTCAAACCTAAGGTTTATACACTGTTCAATTACTCAAATGCAAAGGTAAACCAAAGATATTTTAGATACATAAGTCCTCAGAGGGTTTGTCACACAGTCTTTCCTGAAGTATTCTAGCCAGAAAAAATACATATTGTAGAATATACTATAAAAATGGGAAGAGTAAGTAAATAACTTGAGTGTACTTTTAACTAAATAAGGTATAAGACATACAAAAAAGAATCCAGAACTAAATTTCTTTAGAGAATAGGTACTTTTTTTTGAGAAGGTGGAAGAGAGAAATTAATATATCCAATACATTGTTTTTGAAAGGGTGGGGAGAATACATACATTTAAAGGTTAAAAAACAATCAATAGGAAAAATGAACGTAAGTCTAGATATCCAACTAATGATTAAAGACAACTACCAGAAGAAAGAAAACAGACATGTATATAACTTTCAGGAGCTGGGTGTGGTGTGCATACCAGTGATCCCAGTTACTTGGGAGACCAAGGCAGAAGGACTGCAAGTTTGAGGTCAGCCTTGGTGACGTAGTGTGACCCTGTCTCAAAATGAAAAAAATAAAAAGGACCTGGCACAGTGGTGTGCACCTGTAATCCCAGTGTCTCAGAAGGCTGGGGCAGGAGGATCATGAGTTCAAAGCCAGCCACGGCAACTTAGCTAGGCCCTAAGCAACACAGTGAGACCCATCTCAAAATAAAAAATAAAAAGGGCTGGGGATGTGGCTCACTGGGTTCAATTCCTGCCCCCCCCCCCCCCCCACACACGGAAAAAGAGCTAGAGATGTATCTCTGTGGCAGAGTGTCCTTGGGTTCCATCCCCAGTACCAAAAACAAACAAACAAAACAAAACAACCACCTTCCCTAACTGCCACTTTCACCTCCCTAAAACTGAGGGGGCTCACGGAGTCACACATGGTAAGTTGCTCCGCTATCCCTGGGCTCTTTCTCTGTTGGATAATTTTATTACCATACTAAAAAACTGAGCTATCTCCATCTTTAAAAACAGAAAACTCCAGATCCCTTGCCTCATTCCTTTTATAGTTCCCTTTCTCTATTTCTCCTTACAGCAAAATCCTAAAAAGGCCCGGGGTGTAGCTCATGGTAGAGCCTTGCCTGGCGCCACTGAGGTTCCACCTCCAGTACTGCAAAAACGAGGGACGCGGGAGCCTTGAAAAGCTGTCCATTCACCACCTCCATCTCCTCCACTGTCACTTCTCCTCAACACGCTCTAAGCCAGTCCTGCCCATCGACACCACCCTCGTGAAGATCTCCAACGACCTCTCACTTTGCTAAATCCAATTGTTAAATCTTAAGACCTCATCTTATTCACTCTTTGATTCCTTTTTTGAAACAATGTTCAACTCGGCTTCCACCACACTTGCCTGGTTTTTTTCCTTAATGGCCATTCAGTCTCAGTCCTCTCTCCAAGTCCTTCCTCTCAGTCACCAAACCTCTGGAAATCAGAGTACTCTTGATCTCCATCCCCGGTTCCCTTCTCTATGTGTGTTCACTTGAGCAATTACTTCAGTTACTCTCAAGGTCTTAAGTGCCTTATCTACTCATGACCTACCTGTGTATCTCCATCCAGATCATTCCTCTGAAATTCACTTTACTACATCCAACTGCCTACTTGACATCTCTGCCAGGCTGTCTATCAAGTACAGAAACTTAATTTTCTTCTTCTAAGTCTGCCCCTACCTCAGAAGGAAAGCATGCATCAATATTCACCTCGTTGCTCAAGCCTCAAACCTACGTCTCACCCTTAACTTTTCTCCTTTTCTTACAACCCCCACCACGACCCTCTTGATAAGTCACCCTGAATTACAACAGCTGAGCTTACTCTTGCTCACCACAATAAACTCTGCAAAATAACCAAAGAAACCTTTTTTTTTTTTTTTTTTTAAATAAAGGTAACTAAGACTTTGTCATTTTCTTGCTCAAAACCCACCAATAACTCATTACACCTAAAGTTAAAAACAAACCCCAGGGGGAATGGCTCAGTGGTAGAGTGCTTACTTAGCATGACATAAGCCCTGTGTTCAAACCCCCAGCACTGCAAACAAACAAAACAAAACAAGCAAGCAGCACCCTCACTACATACAGTACAGTAAGGCTGTACTGGTCCCTGCCGACCTTTATGGCTTCCTCACCCACCATTTCTGGCCTGGCTAACTTTTCTTCATTCAATTCTTGCTGTTTCTCTAATGAGTCAAATGTATTTCTAAGGGTCTTTTCTTTTCCTGCTCCCACTTCTGGATCACTGTTCCTGATTTTTATGTCACTTGCTCCCTGACTTCATTCGGGCTTCTGCTCAAATGCCACCTCCTTGAGAGGCCTTCACTGACCTTCCAAGAAGGGCAGCGGGCCTCTGTCATTATGCCCTCCTGCTGTGCCATATACATCACTTAACAGCCAATGTTGTACTTCATGCTGTTTATTTGCTTAGTCTGTTCCCTACTTAGATACAGAATCTATGAGGGCAGGCACATGGTCTTATTCACTGCTGTACCTTCCATGCCTAGAACATTGTCTGGCACATAGTAAGCGCCTCATCGATATTTTTCAGGTGAATACTGACTGACAGCCTTGGTCTCAGATCTTCATGCATCGGTCCACTCCATGCTAATGATCCGTCCTTCTCTACCCGGCTAAAATGCAGTCAGACAAGAACAAAAGAGGCATGACAAAATGTTTCAAACACACAGTCTAGAAGAAAACATGATGTACATATCCCCAGCCTAAGAAATAAGATATTAAAAACATAGTTGAGACCTATTGATCGATACCCACTCCACTGCGGAAAGTCAATATCTGGATTGACAAAAATCTTTTAAATAACTTTTAAATAAAAAAATCTTTTAAAATTTCTTTTAAATAACTCATAAAAAAAAAAACAGTAAATCAGAAAACTACATGACAAAATACTGTAAGTACACTGGTATTCCAGAGGGAGGAAACAAAGAAGTCAATAATCAAGAAGTGGCAGAAAGCAGCAGAGACCTGGCAGGTTCACACAGTGACACCAAAAGGAGGTGGCCACGGGCATGGGTCAGGTACTGTTAGGAATCCAACTAGATTTCCTATTGAACTCCTGATTCCAGTAGGTTGTCAAGGAGACAGAGAATGATGCCTGGCTGCAGGATCAGGGTCTAATTAAATTAGGATCCAAATACATCATAGAAAGTTTGGATGACACTATAATCAGCTTGGCACGGCGCATATGTCAACGCTGGCAAGCTAATGTTGCAAATGACAGAGCAGAAACAGCTTGTGGTTCAAAAAAAAAAAAAAATGTGGGCAGTAGTTAGAAAATCTTTTCAATCAGATATTTTTAAAGGACTTACTAAAGAGTTAAACTGCAAACACCATGACCCATAAAAGAGATCTTCTGGCACTTTGCTGCTAAAAAGCAGTATTGGAAATCCAACAGAACAATCTGCTATGCAATCAAGCCTAATGCACCGAACAGTACCCTAATACTATCCTACCACAAAAGCAACTGGCTCCGTGAAGAGCTGGTTCTAGTCTTGAGCAGTAGGGATAAAAAGTCAAGATGGAGCTAGAACATCTTGTTTTTGCCAAAAAGTCTAAAAGGGGCCTGTTCAATGGCCAAATGGTAATTTGACCATTAATTCTGTGAAAATCCAGGCTTTTTTTTTTTTTTTTTTTTGGTACTGGGGGTTGAACCCAGGTGTGCTTAACCACTGACTCACATCCTCAGTCCTTTTTATATTTCAGAGACAGGGTCTTACTAAGTAGCTTATCGCCTTACTAAATTGCTGAGGCTGGCTTTGAACTTGAAACCCTCCTGTCTCAGGCACCTGAGCCTCTGGAATCATAGGCGTGAGCAACCATGCCCAGCTCATGCTTCGTAATGGTACTGAAAAGGTAGGAAATCTTATGAGCTCCAGTGGGGTGGGGAAGAGGGCAAACAGAAGTTAAAATCTTGCCAGGCTCCACACACTGAACCTTGAGCCTTGATCTGGGGCCTTTTTGTCATTCATCTACCCAGAGGGGCACTGCCTGTGCTAGATCTGGTTCTGGGCCTGGGATTCTGGAGTATAGGAGTTTCCACATTATTTATAAAGTGTCATATTAGTCAACCCATGAGTATTGGGCAAAGTTCTATCAGTGCAAATCAGACAGTGAAGATGCACTCTGGGTAAGGTCTACAGAATCCTGCCACCTCTAAAATAGGTAAAAGACTGTGGTCAAAAATTGGGTGAGCACACAATTCAAAAAGAGGGACAGGCTTAGACGATCCTGTTACTATGAAGGGCTTAGTTCAATACAACAAGCCCTGGCAGTCATTGGCCAAGTCTTAAATCTCCAATCAAAACTCTACAGAAAGTTTGAAAAAGTTATTGCCTACCTTGTTTGGGCAAATAAAATTGTAACCTCTGAATCTTTCTTTAAATGGTAGGGGTAGTGTGTCTAAATACACAGGTGTACTAATGATCCGAGTAATCATTATGCTCATTAGCATATGCTTCTTTTTAACATTTAAAATTCTTGGGAGGCTATTTGACTTATTAAAGTTATGCATTTCACTTACTAGAAGTTTAACGATCTTGAGATATTGGATACAGTAAATTTCCAAGTATGGTTTGAAATGTTGAGGAATCAACATTTACAACATACACAATCAAGTTTGTATATGGTATTTAATAAGAGTTTCACCTTTCAGATTTGCAAGCATTGGAATGTCAAAGAACAAGCAAACATGCACATTTAACATTAAACACACAAATAATTTTCCAGTAGATTTTTAAGTTGCATTTCAGGTCTAAAGAAAAAGTAGGTTTTTAAAATTATAACTTTAATGAGATAAACTCTAAAGTATAAATAACTTGGGGCAGCCTGGCATAGTGGAATCAGAGAGCTTAGAATCAAATTCCCACCTAGCTATTTGTTGGCAAGTTACTTGAATTTTTATGCCTCTGGATATTCATCTAGAAAATGAATATTATCTGCACCAAAGTCCTTCTGAGGATTCATTTAGCTAATGTACAAAAAGAACTCTACTTGGGAGGCGGAGGCAAGAATATTGCAAGCTCAAGGCCAGCCTAGACCATGTAAGACCATGTAAGAAAAGAGAAAAAGAAAAA
The DNA here is from genome assembly GCF_902686455.1 of Sciurus vulgaris. Classification (NCBI taxonomy): domain Eukaryota; kingdom Metazoa; phylum Chordata; class Mammalia; order Rodentia; family Sciuridae; genus Sciurus; species Sciurus vulgaris. The sequence continues at coordinate 26,263,147 of NC_136464.1, forward strand.
AAGAGGGAAAGAAATACAAAACACTAAGTCAAATTACTAAGCAAATTACAAGTGCTTTAATAGTTGGCTATAATTAACATCACTATTATCATCAGTGGTATAATCTGTCAACACTGAATAGCTTGAGGGCAAGGAAAATATTTCATTGTCTCTATATTTCCAAAGTTAAGTACATTGCTTGCTACCCAATATCTATGCAGTAAATGCTTCCTAAATTTAATGAACTACACTAAACTTCTAGCTAGTAGTTTACAGGTTTCAAGTTGTAATACATAAAGGGAACCAACATGATAAATGGCAGGGGCAAAGAAAAGGAACCAATGGGGGGTGGGGAAAGAACCCAAAATTTTATAGTCGAAAAATACTGTTTCTTAGAACAGCTTCCATTTATTGAGTTTCTCAAGGTCCAAATTGCATTAAGGGAATGTCTGTTGGATTGGATGGTAATAGCTGATCTAAATCTTGACCCTTGATCTGGAATTACACAGATTTAATACAGAATTTGAGATTTCCCCCATAAATTTAATCTAGCCCAGTTTACCAGAATTAATTACTCAAACTTTTTCCAATCACCAAAACTTGTTTCTGAATTGAAGCACAACACAGCCTTAACTCATTCACTACAAGCGCCCTTTTTATTTTCCATTGCTCTTGCAATTTTCCAGCAGTTTAGTCCCATCTGGGTTAATTACCAGTCCTCCAGATGGAAACTTTCCCTGGTAGGGTGTTCCATTCACAGCCATTTAGAAAGCACTGCTTGCGTCAGACTCCGCTTTCTGATTGGATAAAGGGGGCTGTTACTCCATCCCCAGTTTTCCTTGGCATCCTGCAGTCACACCTCACCGAGTGCACCTGGTACATGCCTTCTAATAATGACCTTTTGAAACAAAATGCTTTATCTAGCCCACTAGGTTAGCAGATTTACCTTTCTTCTGAATACAGATTAAGTCCATGCAGGCTCCTTCAACAACAGACCACCAATGACTGTAGTAATGGTAATAATAATGCACAAGTATTGAACATAAGACACTGTATAGCTCACTTAATTATTCCAAAAATCTCATGAAGAAGAGGCTATTATTTATCACTTCAGGCACACAAGGCAAACGCTCTACCATACAGCCACATCCCAGCCCTACTAATCCTACTTTATAAATTGTAAAATTAGGATGTTAAAAGGTAACTAACATTTCCTGTGTTTCCAGCCTCCCTTCCTTCAAAGGGCTCTTGCAGATTAACCAAACAATTTCTTCTTACAGAATAGGGCCCTAAGAACTACTTACCCTGGGCTAGGATTGTGGCTCAGTGATAAAGTGCTTGCCTAGCACGTGTGAGGCACTGGGTTTGATCCTCAGCACCACATAAAAATAAAAAAAAAAAAAAGGTATTGTGTCCATCTACAACTAAAAAAAAAAATTAAAAATTAAAAAAAATTTAAAAGAACTATTATTCTTATTTTATAAAGGTTAAGAAATCAGGATACAGATCAGACTGTTTGCCTAGCATACATGAGGTTCTGGGATCCATCCCAGCAGCCCTCCACTGTCTAAGATTATACAGCTAAGAAGTAAATATAACTATCCAACACTTATTCTGTCAACTTACTGTGCTATGCGAGCTATGCTGTGGTTCTGGGGTATAAATCCACAGCTATGAGCACGCCAGGCAAGCACTCTACCACTGAGCTACAGCCCCAGTTCTTTTTCAAAACTTGAGACAAGGTCTCGCTAAATTACCCAGGCTGGCCTCCAACTTAGAATACTCTACCCTCAGACTCCCAAGTAGTTGGGACGACAGGTGTGTGGCACCATGTCTGGCATACAATATAATGCAGCTTTTCACAGAAGTCCCCTTCCATTCTCAGCTAGAGAAATCTGCCTGAAAAGGCTCTATTTCATATTGTACTTCTTGTTTTATGTTTGAAGAAAGATGGGGAAGAAAAGAGAAGAAAGGTAAGGCGATGGCAAACTTTCTCTCCAAAGGATCTTTACCTCTTCTCTAAACAAACTGTACCAGTCTGGTTAGAGTCACAATAAACTAGGATTAAGTGCTGAATCCCTTCCAGAACATTCTTCAGTGCTTGCAGATCTTGAATAAATGGTTTAGCTTCCAGGTAAATAATTTCAACCTGTATTTTACAATTCAAATAGGTTTTTTATTTTGGGGTTTTTTAAAATTTTTTTTTAGCTGTTGATGGACCTTTATTTAAATTTATTTATTTACATGTGGTTCTGAGAATCAAACCCAGTGCCTCACACATGCTAGACAAATGCTCTACCACTGACCTACAGCCCCAGTCCCTTGGGCTTTTTTTTTTTTTTTAATGGATGTGTTAAGTTATCTTTTTCTTTTTTGGTACTGGGGATTGAACCCAGGGGTGCTTAACCACTGAACCACATCCCCAGCCCTTTTTAAAGACAGTTGCTTAAAGTCTCACTAAACTGCTGAGGCTTGCTTTAAAATTTTGGTCCTCCTTTCTCAGCCTCCCAAGTTGCTGGGATTATAGGCCTACGCCTCCACATCTGGCTCTCTCTTTCTCTTGAAACCCACTTCTAACAGGTTATTCTATAACACGTATCACACAATACTCTATTGAGCTCAACTTTTATATTTTGTTTTTTGCTTTTGAGATGGTCGTGCTAAATTGCCCAGGCTGACCTCAAGTCACCCTCCTGCCTCAGTCTCCCAAGTGGCTGGGACCACATGTGCCATCACCATACCCCTGCTCTCAGCTCAGTTTTGATTGATGAATTTGGACTCATCTTTAGCAACTCTCATTCTACTTTTTTTTTTTTTTTTTGGGGGGGGGGTATTTATTTTATCATTCTACAATTCTTAACTGGTAGAAATTATTTCCAAATTTCTAAGTAGTATCCAATGCAGTTCTACTCACTCTAAATAAATTCAGTTATACCAGATTACTTCTTTAGAATAGTATCACTAGCTGGGTTGTTTCTGGTTTGTTGGTTCTGTTTTTTTTTTTTTTTTTTTTTAATGAGTCTCAGTTTAAAATGCAAACTTGGAGGAATATTCATGAATTTAGAAATTACCCTCAAGTTCTAGTAGTAAACATCTCCAACAATTAGAAAGTTGTATTACTGAAGACTCCTGATCTAAAATATATACTACGCATTGTAATTTCATCTCATTACAAGAAGGTCATGTTTACAGCTTAAATGTTATGAAATTACATTTAAGTAATAAAGTCCTAATCATGGGGCTGGGGAGATAGCTCAGTTGGTAGAGTGCTCACCTCGAAAGCACTAAGGCCCTGAGTTCAATCCCCAGCACCGCAAAAAAAAAAAAAAAAAAGTCCTGACATGAAAGTTGTCAAATAATTTTTTTAGATATAATATTTGGAGACGATAAAGAAATGTACTACGGATCTGATGGAAAAAATTTAAAATAAATTAAAAAGGTCTGTTTAAGAATTTGATACATATTTTACCAAATGGTCTTCTAGAAAGAGTACAAGGCAAGATCAATTTTTTCTCAAATTTCACCACTGGATTTTCTCAATCTTCACATTTTACTTCATTAAATAAAATGTGAAGTATTGTTCTGTTGCCAGACCTTTACTACCATAGAGATTTAACATAGTTTCATGTTAACTGAATACCAGTATTTCTTTTGTTTATATCCTTTTTTAAACCATTGTTTATGATTTTAAGTTTTTTTAACTTAAAAGCTCTTTGTAAATTAAAGATTTTGTGTTATTTGTCTTGAAAATATTTATCCCAATCTGCAATTGCCTTTTAACGTAGTTTATAGGTTGCAGCCAAATCTGTCAATCTTTTTCTTCATGAATTATGAATTTTTTGTAATCTTCCCTTCCCCATGGAGAAAAAATAATGTATTCTCCTACAACTGTTCCATCTGGATTTTGTTCAGAAGAGGCCACCTGTTTTGTTTGAGTGTCCCAAATATCCCTGAATTCTAAAATTTCAAGATACGTTGATCATACATGTTCTTCAAGATGACATACCTTGCAAAATAGTATTAAATAAACATAAGGTCATATTACAACATGTGAAATGAAAAAATTGGGGAAGATAAACTTTGAAGTGTATAAAGAAATCTATTACAGATCTGATGGAGAACACTTAAAATAGATGAAAAATAACAATAGTTATTGTCTGTTGGTAGTACTATTGAAATGAATTTCATTTTCTTATGTTTAACACTGTCTTCCTAAAGAAAATTATTATTGTTTTTTTTTTGTGTGTGTGGTGCTGGGGAATTGAACCCAGGGCCTTGTGCTTGCAAGGCAAGCACTCTACCAACTGAGCTATCTCCCAGCTCAGTATGTTAACATACTAAGCCTATATTACTAACATACTAAGCCTATATTACTTTTTCCATTAAGAAGGGAGTTTTTTATTTTGGTTTTTTTTTTTTTTGGGGGGGGGGGTTTTGTTTGTTTGTTTTTGTTGTTGTTTTGGTACCAGCTATTGAGCCCAGGGGCACTTAACCACAGATCCACATCCCCAGCCCTTTTTGTGTTTTATTTTGAGTTGCTTAGGGCCTTGATAAGCTGCTGAGGCTGGCTTTGAACTCTATCTTCCTGCCTCAGCCTCCTGAGCCACTGGGCTTAGAGATGAGCACCACCACACCCAGTTTAGAAGGGAGTTCTGGTCACATGCTGTATGATGTTTTGATCTAGGACAGACTACACACACATACACACACACACACACACACACACACACAGTAGCAACACAGGATTATAATGGAGCTAAAATATTCCCATTGCCTGGTGATGCTGCACCTCTCTGACGCAGTGCCATGTGTTACATTTCTGGTGATGATGTGGAAACTAAACTCCAGCTCTGCCAGACATATAAAAGTATAGCACATCTAAGTACGTACAGTACGTACCACTTGATAATGATAATAAATGGACTGAGTTATTGTCGTAAGTAAGTACTTACTATAGTAGACCTTTTTCCCATTAGGGTATGCTCCAACTTATGAAAAAAAAATTCACTGCAGAGCAGCAGGCCCCCTTACTCCAGCAGCAGCCTCGCACAGCTAACGGTGCCTCTTGCACCTAGAGGCTACGCTGAGTGGCTGACCTATAGCCTCAAGCTCTGTGCGGGTACACTCCCACGTTCAGTGATAAAACCTCCCCAGGATGCATTTCTAAGAATGAATCTCTGATGTTAAGTGTCTCATGATTATCCTTCATTTTGAAAAAAAAAAAGTAAGAGTGACCTAATGTTTTAACAGGGGCTGTGTATCCTTTAAATTTTAGTGCCTATCCCAGTGCCTGACACATGTGAGAACTAGAAACATTTATACATACTAGGAAAAGTATGTGTCAAAGAGCACCTCATCTTTGCTTAATAGAGCATCTTGTAGTCATTAGCAAAATAAAATTAGTTATTTTAAGAAAAGCTATGTTATGAAATCAGGCAAGAATTAAATGAAAAGCTATGTGTGTGGTACAAGTTAGAAAAATAAAATTTAAAAAGTAACTCGTAAATGCTTTGTTATTGGTTAATCTTTTGCATAGGTAATACTTTTACAATGTATGAAGTTTTTAAAGTACAAAAAGATAAATTCTTCCCCCAAATATCACTATTGAAATGTTTTAAATTGTTTTAACCAAGGTAATATGTACATGATTAAAATTCCCCTACTTATCCTTTCCAATGTGTTTTGACTTGTTTTAGCAGTTTCTTTTGTAATTATTTCTATCTCTCTAGTGTTTCTACCATTATTTCCTTTTTGATATTTTGTGAGATTTTAATAAAATAACTTTGGGTTTAGGGCTGGGAAGATAGTTCAGTTGGTAGAGTGCTTGCAAGCACAAGGCCCTGGGTTTGATCCCCAGTACTGCAAAAAAAAAAAATAATAATAACAACAACTTTGGGTTTAGAGTGCAGCTCAGTTGTAGAGTGCTTGCCTAGTATGTGTGAGGCCTTAGATTTGATCCCTAGCAGTGCAAAAAAAAAAAAAAAAAAAAAAAAAAAAAAAAAAAAAAAAAAAAAAATTAAAAATAACTTGTTAAGCTGGGGTTGTGGTGGAGTGGTAAAGCACTTGGCTAGCATGTGTGAGGCACTGGATTCAATTCTCAGCACCACATATAAATAAAATAAAAGTCCATTAACAACTAAAAAAATTTACATATATATTTTAGTTGTAGTTGGACACAAAACCTTTATTCACTTTTTATGTGGTGCTGAGAATTGAACCCAGTGTCTCACACATGCTAGGCAAGCGCACTACCACTGAGCCACACTCCCAGTCCAAAAAAAAAATTTTTTTAAATAACTTGTATTAGCAAAGTTCAATGAGATCTTTGAATTTATGTCTCTGTTAACTATAAAAAATAAAATCCAAAGTTGTCTCCAATTTGCCTGTGACAGTCACAAATCCAGACTGATTCAGGTGTATCTGTACTGTTGACAAATACATCAAGCTAAGCAACCGTCAACAGTGCCATCATTGGTGAACAGCTCCCAACTACCACCATCCCCTGCTTTATTCTGCTTAGACACAATCTGAGGACTCTGGCTCACTACAGGTCATTTTCAACACATCGCCACTCTGTTCCTTCATTCTCCCAAATATACTTATTACTAGGGTACGCTGGTTACCTTGGCTAATCACACCTTTATTTTCTTTTCCATCAACCATACATGGTATTCTTTTACTTGCTACTTTGTGACACAAGGATGTTAACATGAGAAAAGTAAGAGTAACATCCTTTCCTAGAAGAGCAGGTCTCTTCTCCTTCCGCTGACCTTCTGAAATCTCAGTCTGCCCTTGTGTACAATGGTTAAGGACGCCATGTCTGCTGACTGCCTCACTTGCCATGTATGGATAAATGGTAACTTATCTGATTAAACCCCAAATGAATGGATATGTTATAATGGATAGATATTATCAATTTTCATCCTCATAAGCAATGCTTAAATAAACATTCTTACATACACCTTGAAAACTGGTAGTTTTTTTCCTTTAAATTCTTAGAAGTGGAATTTTCTTGGTGAGCTACTTTGTTAAAGTCAAACTACCTTGCAAAAATATTTTAGTAGTATGAGGGTATGCAAAGTGCTTTTAAAGACTAGTTTTAAAAAATTATTGGAAAAATTATCCCTGAACTTTCAAACTTTCTTTCATGCTTTTTCCCAAAATTAATTTTATTGAGAGGCCTGGCTCTCATTAAGTACAACAGAGCAGGACTGGGGTTGTAGCTCAGTGGCAGAGCGTTTGCCTAGCATGTGTGAGGCACTGGGTTCAATCCTCAGCACTACATATAAATAAACAAAATAAAATTTTTAAAAAAGCACAACAGAGCAAAATATATTCATTTACACATACATGTGCATTTGAACAATTCCTTTATTCTCTTACACTCTGAAAACAAAACCTGCAGAAATTAAAATGTTTGGGTACGTTTATAAATTCATTAACTAGTAGCTTTTGATAGTTTATACAGAAAAGTCATCAAACTAATAACATAAATTGTAATTATAATTCTGATGTAAGGTATAACAAGATTATGAATGCCAGTGGTGTCGTTAGGAAACTTTTGAATGAATCACATACATCTCTAAATTGCACAATTGATCAGTCAAAAAAAAAAAAAAATCAAACACCCAATGAGACTATGCACCAGTTTTGAGCTTAAGAAAACACACAGACACACATTCCTGCTGACAAGAATAATTTTTCTTTAAACACTGTCTCTAAAATCTATTGAGCAATACTTTTCTAGTAAAAATCTTATTTAAAAAAAAGGGGTCGGGGAGGAAAGAGACTGGCTCTCTCTCTGATGCCCTGGTTGCCCCTCAACCTGGACTCAAGTGATCCTCTTGCTTCAGCCTTCTGAGTAGCTGGGCCATGTTTGAAAGTTCAAATGAAACAAGTTGATACCTCATAACTAATACACACACACACACACACACACACACACACACTGATCAAAAGAAATAAAATAGCCCTTTATCTATGAAATATGCTAAATCTGTAACTAAAAACCATCCCTCAAGGACAACTCTAGGTCTAGAGAGATTCACTAGTGAACTCTTTCAGATAGGCAAGAAATAGGAACCATCTTATATAAACTCTTTCAGAGACAGCATAGTGAGGATACTACCCATGCATTTTATCTAACAAAAATATAATAAAGAACAGTATATACCAATCTCACTAATGCAGATATAAAAATTCTTAAAGTATTAGCTAATCTGGGGGAAGGGGTCCCAACTAAATTAAACTTATTCCAAGAACACAGGGTTGGTTTAACATTTTAAGAATTAATCCATGTAATTCATGTCAACAGAAGAAATGCAAAAAGTTACATAATTGCTTCAAAATAAGGACAGCTAACATTTGACAAGATGCAATGCCTAGCCATGATTTCAACAAAAACAAAAACCCTCTCAGCAAATTTAGGAATCAAAGGAATCTTTTTTAGTCTGATGAAGGGTATCTACACAAAATCTAAAGAAACATCACACACACAGAAAGTCTTCCCCCTGCAATGGGAAATCAGACAAGGAGACTGCATCGCTTTGTTCAGCATTATACTGGAGATCCTAAGCAGCACATTTACACAAGAAAAAGAAAGAACACAGTATAAAGTTTGGAAAGGAAAGAAAGAAAACTGGTTATTTGCATATGAAATGACTGTGTTCACAAAAATCCAAAGAATCTATATATAAACCATGACACTTAGTGAATTTACCAACATTGCTTGATTAAAAGTTAATAATAGATGAACTATATTTCTATATATCAGCCCCCAAAATTAAATAGAAATTTTAGAATAAAATCTTTGATAATAACATTCACAAATCAAATACTTAAAAATAAACTAGCACTGGCACAGTGGCCCATGCCTGTAATCCCAGTGACTAGGGAGGATAGCAGGAGGCCAGCCAGGGCAATTCAGCAAGACGCTGTCTCAAAAAAATAATAATAAATAAAGGTCAGGAGATGTGGCTCAATGGTAGAGTACCCCTGGATTCCCCCAGGTCCATCCCCTCCACCACCAAAAGGGAAAAAAGGCAAAATAAAACCTCTATGCAGTTTGTGCACAATGAATCAAAATGCAATCTGTAAGAATTTTAAAAATAATACATTTTTTAAAAAAACCTCTACACAGAAAATTAAATGGTACCGGGGCTGGGGTTGTGGCTCAGTGATAAAAGGCTTGCCTAGCATGCGTGAGGCCCTGGGTTTGATCCTCAGCACCACATAAAAATAAAGGTATGTGTCCACCTATAATTAAAAAATATATTAAAAAAGGAAAATTAAATGGTACCACTGGAATAAATCATAGAGCACCTCAAAAAATGGAGAACCATATACTATCATGTTCAGAAATTTGAATAACATAAAAATATCAATTCTTATTCAAATTGATCTATAGATTCAATACAACCCAAATACAAAGTTTGAAAGAAACAGATATTCATACACAAAGGAATTTCATATGCTGCTGGAAGGAATGTAAATTGACAATTACTTTGGAAAACAGGTATTGTTTATGAAAATCAAAACACAAACAAATCCTGTGACCCTGCTACTTTAAGCATGATGCATGACCAGCACACCTTACATCCCCTGGAGCTTTTTGGACACTCAGATGTTCAGTCTCCACCCCGGGACTATGGAAGCAGCCTTCTGATGAGACCCTCAGGTGACTGATGTGCACTGCACATTTCAAGAAGCACTGCTCTATGACCTAGAGATTCTACTCTCACTGGAACACGCCCATCAGAACTGTATCCAGAGGGCCACCAAACGCACGCACAAGGATGTTCACAGTGACACCATTTGCTGCAGCAGCCAAAAACTAACCAGATGTTCTGTGATAGAAAGCATAAACTGTGGGCCAGGTGCAAAGGCACACACCTGTAATCCCAGTGACTCAGGAGGCTGAGGAAGGAGGATCACAAGTTCAAAGCCAGCCTCAGCAACTAAGTGAGACCCTGTCTCAAAATAAAAAGGACTGGGGATGTAGCTCAGTGGTAAATCAAACCCCAGTGTTCAATTCCCAGTACTGCAAAAGAAAAAAGAAGTAAAAGAGTCTGGTATAATCACACAATGGAGTACTATTCAGGCATAAGAATGGGCTCTCTAACTGCAACTCACAAATAAAATGCTGAGTGCAAAAAGAAACCAGACCAAAAGGAATATATCTTGTATGTTTTCATATAAAGCACAAAAGCAGAGAAAACTAAGAGGTGCTGAAGTCAGGGCAGGACTTACCTGTAGGGGATATATTGGCCAGGAGGGAGTAACGCTCCTGCTTCTTTTTTTATTTATTCTTTTTTTTTTTTTTTCAAGTGATTGATGTACCTTTATTTTATTTATTTATTTTTATGCGGTGCAGAGACTCGAACCCAGTGCTTCACACATGCTAGGCAAGTGCTCTGAGCCACAACCGCAGCCCACACTCCAGCTCCTGGACATGCGCAGTCATACCGGTGAGAAAACCCATTCACCGCCTGCTTCTTGTGTATTCTTCTGTACAGGTTATACTTCAATTAAAAAGCTCATTTTAAAAAGCACTGGAAGGAAATATATCAAAGTCCTAAAAACAATTATCTCTGAGGAAGATTAATGATTTATTTTCTTTACTCTTCTCTGAGTTTTTCATTTCATATTTTCTATCACAACAAACTCTTATAAAATATTTTACATTATTTTCATTGAAGAAGATTGGTAGATTTCCCCAAATGGTAACCTCCCTAGATTCAGAGAAACCTCTGAATGAGACTGGGAAACCATTCAAAACATAAAATGTCTATATTACCTAAATTTAAAAAAAATTTTTTTTTTTGTTTTTGTTTTTGAGGTGGGGTCTACCTGTGTTGCCCAGACTGGTCTCCAAGACTCCTCCAGCCTCAGTCTTCTGAGTACCTGAAATAAAGATGCACCACCATACCCAGCTTGTTTGAATTCTTAAAGCTAACTTATGATACCTATGTACAAGACAAAATTTCTTCTATGAATTACCATGTTTTCTAGTAGCTGAAAATTTTCTAAAGAGTTTGACCTCAGATATAACAATAGAGACAACACAAACAAAATTTCAATGCCTCAAGTTGATTTCTGTAGTTTTGAAAAAAAAATTTAACTGGTAATACATATTACTTTTTATTGCTAAATTATACATATTTTTTCCCATCAATATTTTTAGATCTACTTTATTCCTTTCTAAAAGCAGCTTTAGATATAATTCACATGCCACACATTTCACTCATTTAAAGAACACACTGCAACAGTTCTTATTGTATTCACAGATTAGATAGTGGTGATGGTTATACAATTTTAGAACTTTTTCATCACCTTGAAAAAAATTTGATACCAATGAGCAATCACTCCCATTTCCCCCAATCCCCTAACTCCTCCCCTAGGCAGGCACTAATTCACTTTTTTCTATAAATTTGCCTATTCTGGACAGTTCACATAAATGGAATAATACAATATACTGTAGTCTTTCATGACTGACTTCTCATTAGCAAATCCTGAAGATTTATTTGCTGTAGCATGTATCAGTATTTCATTTCTTTTTCTCTTTCTTTTTTTGTTGCTTAGTAGACCATAGCACGAGTGCACTACCTTATTTATCCAATCGTCAGCTGATGGACATTTGGGTTTTTCCCATTCGGGGCTATTGTGAACAATACTGCCATGATCATCTGTGTACAAGTTCTCATGTGCACGTGTTTTCATTTCTCTCCGGTAGACATCTAGGAGTGGAACTGCTGGGCAACTTCCTGTTTGTATGGCAACTTCCTGTTTGTATGGCAACTTCCTGTTTAACACTCTGGGCAGCTGCCACTGTTGTTCAGAGCGACCCACAACACTGCACCTCACCTCTAGCAATACACAGGGATCCCAGTTTCCCCACATCCTTGACAACACTCGTCATCTGTCTTTTTTGTCCAACCATCCCACTGGGTATGACTTGGTATCTCACTATAGTTTTGATCTGCATTTTCCTAACGGCCAGGCTAATGATGTTGGGCATCTTTTAATATGCTCAGAAGTTCTTATTCAAGATTGCTTTGGCTATCCTGGGCCCCTCCCATTTCCATATGGATTTTACGATCCATTTACCAATTTTGGGGTGGTGAACAGCTAGAATTTTGATAAGGCTGGTTTAAAATGTGCAGACCAATTTGGGGAGTGCTGTCACTTTAACATCAACTCTTCAGATTCATGGACTTATGAAGGCATGAACGTCAGACATCTCTGTTTATGGAGATCTTCCTTTCAACAATGTTTTATATTTCACAGAAAACAAGTTTTGCAAATCTTTTGTTAAACTTGTTCCCGAGTATTTCAATTTATCATAAACGAAACTTTTCTTAATTCCATTGTGAGACTGTTCATTGGAAATGTATAAAAACACAAGTGATTTTTGTATATTGCTCTTAGACCCTATTATCCTGCTGAACTTATTTACTAATTCTAATAATTTTGTTGTTTATTTTTTGGTACCAGGGATTGAACCAGGTGGCGGGGTTGGGGTGGGAGAGCTTAGCCACTGAGCAACACCCCTGGCCCTTTTTGTATTTTATTTAGAGAGAGGGTCTTGCTGAGTTGCTTAGGGCCTCGATAAGTTGCTGAGGCTGGCTCTGAATTTATAATCCTCCTGCCTCGGCCTCCCAAGCCACTGGGATTACAGGCATGTGCCATCACTCCTGGCCTCTAATAATTTTATAGTGGCTCCTTTAGCATCTTCAATGTACAGGATCATTGTCATTTGCAAGTAGAGATCGTCTTTACTTCTTCCTTTCTAACCTGGGTGTTCACCTTCCTTCCCCCTTTTTAAGGCCTTTATTATTCATTATTACAATCATGCTGATAACTGTAAAGACCATCTTGCCTAGAGGAATGTTAGTGTTTTTCAAGTTCCTTAGATTTAGCATTTATACACGAGGAATCTGTAATCAGATAGTTGTCAGAAAGACATTATAGTGTAGTACTTACATGGAGTTGCAGTTGATGGCTAAGCAAAAAAAAAAAAAAAAAGTAGAAAATAATTTTCTTTAAAAGTATTCAGTAGCCTGTCAATTATACATGGATGTCATTGGCCAGGCCATTCTAATTCCCTTCGCCCAGAGGAAAGCCCAGAGTGGGCCTCCCAGCTCTAGATGGAGATAGAACTGCTTGGCAAATATAAAAAGTGAGCATTCACTGAGCACCACCCTGCTGCGTGAAATCACAGTTGCATTAAGAGTAAGAACATCACAAGCGAAGTCTCCATATAACTATGGGATTAATCCTCTTTAAAAATTTTTTAAATTTGTTTTAATTAGTTACACATGATAGTAGAATGCACTTTTTTTTTTAAACTTTATTTTGTTTATTTATTTTTATGTGGTGCTCAGGATTGAACCCAGTGCCTCACACATGCCAGGCGAGTGCTCTACCACTAAGCCACAACCTCAGCCCTAGAATGTACTTTGATACATCATATATAATGGAGTATAATATCTCATTCTTCTGGTTATACATGATGTAGAATCCCACCAGTCGTATAGTTATATACGTACACAGGGTAATAACATCTGACATTTTACTATCCTTCTCATCCCCATACCCCCTCCCTTCCTTTCAATCCCCTCTACCTAATCTAAAATGTCTCTATTCTTCCCTAGCCATGCCACCAGTACTATGATGGAAGAAATGAGAGAGATTAATCCTTTTTACAAACCAGTATTCAAGAACCTCTGAGCAACCTGTCTCAAAATAAAAATAAATAAAAAGGACGGGGACTCAGCTCGGTGGTAGAGCACCTGCCTAGCATGTGCAAGGTCCTGACTCAATCCCCAGTACCACAAAAATAAAGAAAAATAAGAGAGGTAGCAGCAGCAGTAGCTATATGATTATATCAATAAATGCAGAAAAAGCATTTGACAAAATCCCAAAACTCCTGATTAAAAACACTTGAACTGAACTTGCTCAACTTCGTAAAAGGTAGCTACAAAAAAAAAAAAAAAAAAAAAGTAACAACAAACATTAAACTTCATAGGACAGGCTGGATGTGTTCCCTCTGAGATTGGCAATAGGGAGATTTGCTCTTGCCACTCTTCAACAGTCCACTGAAAATCCTACAGTTTAGCAAAGGAAGATAAAATAAATAAACAGTATAAAATTAGAAAGGAGACAACAACTGTCCCTATTCCTGACAACACAATCTACAGAAAATCCCTATTTATTAACAAAACAACTAGAAAGAAATCACCGTTGGGGGGCGTTGAGACCACAAAGGGATAGCAAAAGGGAGTTGTTCAGGCTGATGATGGTCCCGTATCCCGATCCTGGGAGTAGGTCAACAAATCTGTACCATGTTAAAACTCCCAGTATAACAAGTGAAATCAATTTTACTGTGTTAATAAAAAATTACACTTCTTCTTCAACATGACATGATTCAAGCATGCTATCCTACAGAGGTCAGTGCACCGAAGTGCATTCTAAAACCTTAAGTCAATGGACTATCATCTTTCCACAGTCTCTGCCCCATACACACTGGATATAACCACGTCTAATAAACTAATAAAAGTGTTATGGTAAATTAAGTGGTTGCAAGCTATGGACGTCTACTTCTGATAACATGGTCTACGTGACCTGAAAACCTCCTTTAAAATGCCACATTAAATAAAACTTTTTTTTTTTTTAAAGGCAAATTTGGGTTAGCAGGGAAGAGAAAACCTCAGGTACCAGAAAAGCAGAGAGAACTAAAAGCAGATGTCCCTTTCCTGTGCTGGGATGGTGGGCAGACCCTGTGCTCACAGTCAAGGGGCCAGAGTTGTAAAAATCTGACATTGATAAGAAAGGAGAGTGTGGGAGAGGGAAGCTGGCATTTGAAATCCATCCTATCTTCCTCACAGGGTGTCTGCTCTGCACTTTGGAGGCTGAAAGGTTAAAAAAAAACTACATTTCCCAGAATCTCTTGTGGCTAGGGTATCTGGTATGATTAGTTTCCTCCAATGACATGCACAGCATGAATATGGCAAGAAAAACTGAAGACCAGCTTTTAGCACTTTGGCATATAGGCAGAACAAACTGAGAATCTATTTCAACCCTTCCAGCAATTGTGCAAAGCTCTCCTGCTTCCAGTACCTAAACTCTGCAACTCACAACTCATTTAAAGTGGGGACTAGGAACTAATATTTCTCTATAAAGTCAGAACCATCAAAGGGATATAAATTTAAGAAAGAGTAGACAACAAAGAATCTACCCACTATGCAAAGTGAGATGCTAAGATTCTGCAGAGGTTCTGGGACCAAAGAGAAAAAAGTTTACCCTAGGAAAAGAATTGTTTTCTTTGAGGAGGGTCTTGCTGTATTGCCCAAGCTGGCCAGAACTCTGGGTTCACGCCATCCTCCGGTCTCAGCTCCCGCGTAGCTGAGAATACAGGTGCACACCACAAAAAATTCTAATGACAGGCCTGCACCTCACACGGATTTGAAGCTTAAATTTTCATTACCTGAGTGGCCCTGGAACCTCTAAGTCAACAAATTAACAACAAAGGACACATCCTCAACTAGAGCAATTCAGAAACCCCAGATAAAGCTCTTGGGGTGGAGGGAGGACACAAACATCTCAAACAGCAGGAGAAAAATTCACTAGAATAGACCAAATTGAATTCCAAAATTAGATAATAAAATTCTTTTGGAAATAGCTATACAAAAGCTGCAATCGTCTAGAACCTTTACCAATTAAGGGGCAAAATTGGGTAAACTGGCATCTGCCAGTGTCCGATGAAGACAAGTCACCTCTCCCTGATATCTTTTCTAGCCTTCTTCCTAGAAAAGATAATTTCTAGAAGTCAGACAGCAATCTGGAGGAAATTTGGGAATATATGCCTGGCCAGTCAGATCAATAAACCACTCTGACCACTGCTTAGGTACAAGACATACCATCCATCCTCAGAGCAAACCTAACAGTATATAAGCTTCTCAATACATGTAATAAGTGGCCATGATGAAATCCAGATACTATGGTCAGCTCAAAGAAGAACTGCAGCATCTATTCATCTGATTAACATTTCCTGAATATCATGTCCTATTAGCGAGGTACAAAAACAAATAAGAGCTGGGTGTGGTGGTTCACGACTCTAATCCCAATGGCGAAGAAGGCTGAGGCAGGAGGACTGCAAGTTCAAGGCCAGCCTCAGCAATTTAGTGAGGCTCTAAGCAATTTAGCGAGACCCTGTTTCAAAATAAAATATAAAAAGGGTTGGAGGTGTGGCTTGGCAGTAAAGTTCCCCTAGGTTTGATTCCCAGTAAATAAATAAATATAAATAAGTAAACAAACAGTGTTCAAGAAGCCACTATCTAGTTAGATAATGTACAACAGGATCTTGATTAAAAGGGCCCTCTTCAAAAAGACTGAGGCAGATGATAAACTTATCTACCCATTAATGGGCCAGGAATCCTGTCTACTTCTACCAAAAATCCCTCCTGGAACATGTCACATCCTGATGAGGTTGTAACTGTGACCCCTGTTTCCCTTCTCTGTTTTTCTTTTATTGGTTCTTTTTAGTTACACATGAAAGTAGAATGCATTTTCACATAATTATACAAGCATGGAACATATCCTGACCCCAGTACCTCTCCTTCCACCTTCCCTCTCCCCAGTTCCTGCTCTCTTCCCTCTATTGATCTTTCTGCCATTTACCCAGTTATTTTCTAATTGGTTTCTTGTGATGTACATGATGGTGAGATTCACTGTGGTGTGTTGATATACGTATGTGGGAAAGTTATGTCAGATCCATTCACTGTCTTTCCTTTTTTCTACAGAGAGGAAACCAAAGCCTGGAGAGCTCGATTCACACACAGCCGAGGTCCAACCCCAGGGCCGACTCCAGAGCCCTGACTTTACTGAGCCGGTACCAAATGGGCAGGTGTGAGGGCCCAGAGACAAGCACGGACTCACTCCCACTCGCCAGCAGGTAGACGGACGGCACACAGCTTGGTCCCCGACCCTCCTGGCAGCTCCCCACGAAAGGGTACCCAGGCATCTCTGGCAAATACATTTACTTTGGGAACAAATAATAATGCCACAGTATGGGGTTCCTGCCCTCAGAAAGCTTAGTCTAGTTTATACACAAAGATTATTTCAAAGTTCCCATGAATACGTAGTAATATCATATGTACACAATGTATCAACATGTGTGCGTAGTGGATCAAATAGCTGCGTAAATGCACCTACATGGAAAGAGAAAAGACAAATTTTCTCTAAGGAAAAAAAAAAGATCCTAGTGACTCCACTCTACTTACTTGTAATACTTCATATAGCTGAGCTAAATTTACCTTTACCTACCTATGGAGAAAAAAAAGGTTTCTTTGATAAGAGTTGAACCAAGACTTTAAGGGTTACTGGTTAAACTATTAAAAATTCTTTCTAAGCAGACTCGAGCACTTAGAAGCATCTATTTATGAGCAAAAAAATCAAGGTTCAGGTAATTACCAATTCTTTTATATATATTATATATATATAGTGTGTATATATATGTTGTGTGTGTGTATATATATATGTTGTGTGTGTATATATGTGTGAATATATATATAATATATATATTATATATATATATATATAGAGAGAGAGAGAGAGAGAGAGAGAGAGAGAGAGATGTTGATGGACCTTTATTTTTATTCATTTATTTATATGTGGTACTGAGGATCAAACCCAGTGCACTCTACCACTGAGCCACAACCCCAGCCCCTAATTGCAAATTCTTTAAGGACCAATCCTAGGTGACACTGTGGTTCCAGTTATTTTGCACGTGCCCAAGTTATAATCCTTGAAAAAATGCTAGTTTATTTTGGTCTTCCCTCTATTCCTTCAGTAATTTGGAGTACTAAATTAGTATGGCTTCATTTCAGATGACAGAATTTAAGAAATAGAAAAAAAAAATCAAAATTACAAAGAGCTCACCAAACCAAATATGAAAAAGTGGGAGGTCAGTGCAATGGATGAAATTAAATTAAATTAAATTAAAATGAGAGGAGTAAATAATCCAACAGAAATAAATATAAGCATCACTTTTAATCAGTGTGGGTTTTCTTCCACTCATTATTTCCACCATTTTCCAGTCTGGAAGGATTCCACCAGGAGGAAAAGGAGCAGCAGCACACCCTTTCAAAATTAAAGATGTCCTTGGGCCATGACGGAAAGCGTAAGAATTGGGTCCCATTCTTGAGGTGAGAACTCTCTAGTCTTCACTTTCCCACTACAACTGAAGTTCTCCATTTGGATTGAAGAACAGAAAGGGTCAAAGAAATCAAAAGGTAAATTAACATGGAGGTCTCTGAAGCTCCACAGCCTCAAACATTCAAAGCAGGTCACATCAAGGAGGGGACACTCTCCTGTCATGCCTCAAATAACAATAGGAGGGAGAAGATGGAAAGATGGCCAAAATAACCTTGCAGATGGCCTCGCCCCACTGCAAGAATCAGAGCAGAGGGTAGGTAACAAGGGCTGGGATCAGGAGGCTGGCTGTCCTGTGCCCACCCTCCTCACTGGTTGTGCGCCCCCTCTGTGTAGACGCTTAATGGACGTGGAATGGTAGGAGCACTGTGTGAACACAGGGTGCCCTTTCTGCATCACAGGTCACTTCTGAAGCACCTGAAGCCCTACAGTTAGGTGCAGAGTGAAGAGGGCCTTAGGAAACCCAAACAACCTTCAAACGGACCATTTTCTAAAACTGCCATTAGTCCTGGTTCACTTTAAGAACCCACATAAAGCAAATTTTTCTTCTCCAATATACAAGGCAAACCTAAATAAAAACGAAACTGTTTGCTGAAGTATCCCCTCAAAAATGAGAAAAAGAAGACCACAGTGAAGTCTTTAGAAAAGACAGAAGTTATTCACTAAATGATAAGTAATTTAACCTTGACAAGTTAAGACTCAAAGAAATTGTTACCTGAATGGAACTCTTTGAGATGGCTGAGAAGATAATGGAAGGTTCCACAGTTCCCCCTGACAGGTTGCCAGGGCTTTAGAAACAGCAGTTTGCTTACCTGAGCACACAGAAGCTACTCATGAAGGTGGACTGCTGCGCTTACTCCAGTCCACCCAGTGGAACACCATGTTCAGAACTGGACCTGTCTAGCACATAAGGGAGTCGAGAGGACAGCAAGGAGAGCTGAACTACTCAAAACCAAGAGCGCCTTACTGGAAAAGTCAATGTAATTTGACAGCGGTGTCACTGGGTACTCACTGTGGATCCTACACCCCCAGCTCCTAATCTGCTTAAATTTTTAGAAGTCAAAACCACCCCCTTTGAAAGGGCTAGTTCTCAGCTGACAAAAGCCATTCAGCCTCATTTCCTGAGTCCCATTGATCAAGGCACCATAATGGCTTCCATGCTGAGCTCTATTCACAGATGAAGTGATCACCTTTCCCAAAGCTAGCGTTAGGTACAGTTAACTGCTAAAAGTTTGCGGGGTGCAGGTTTTATGAAGGAGAATTGTGACTCAACCTTGGTGAAGAGAACAAATCAGAAGCCAAGTTCACTGGATGCTTCAGGTCGGCTGCAGAACTGAGACACCCCTGAAATTACATGCTAAGAGTGTCTGTGTATGTGTGAATGTGTGTGTGTGTGTGTGTGCGCGCGTGTGTGCACGCGCCGGCGGATGCGTGCCCCCACATGCACACACATGTGCAATTTCTGTGGGAATGGTCCATTTCTCAGAATGATACATACAATTTTGTGATAAGCCACAAAACAGGAGAAATCCTCTGGTCAAATGGAAGCGCTTTTGCAACGTGTGTCACTAACTTCCATTCGCACCTGGACGCTGTCACAGGTTTCAGTCCAAAAGTACTACCATCACTGAATTTAGTAAGGGTTTGGGGGCCCTAACTTTGTTCAATACCTTTTTAACTTTCCACATCAACTAAGAGACATGGTATATACAGTAGGTTCCAGAATTACCTTCTGCCATGGCTCACACTGAGGCCTCACAGGAAGACAGTGGACGCTGGCACCAGCTCCTGTCTTACTCTTTAGAGCCTCAGTTTCCTCTGTAATTTAAGAAAAATAGTATCTGCCCCATAGTTCATATGATTGTTGGGAATGACATATTGAACCAAAGACGCTAATGTTCACAAATGTACTGGGTCATCTTGATGCCACTTTCAGCACAGGGACAAAACACTGTCAACATCCTGCCCCCACAAAACAAAAAAAACAAACAAACAAAAAAAAAAAAAGCAAAAAACCCAGGACCTTACAGGAGGTCTCTTATGGAAGCAGTAGTGGGCGGATGATAGAACACAGTTCAGGGCACCAGTGTCTAGAAATCCTTCAGCCATCACCACCCCATGAATTCCCACCCAAGGGTGAAGCCATAATTTCTTCCCCCAATTTCACTCCAGCTAACCTGCCTCATCTTTCTCCCACTCCCCCACGATAGAGTAAAAATGCTCAGCTCACTCCTCTGTCCTTCCTCGGGCTCATTCAGCACACACTTAGGGCTCACACCATTTCTCTGGGTAGAAGCAGAGTGTAAAGAAAGACATTACTATGTGAATGATTTTATATATTTACTTTCCATTCTGTCACATGTATACAGTGATGATCTTTGTAAACTTGAAAGCACTATATAACTATACTAAGGTAAAAAAAAAAATCAATTAACTCATGAATGCTAATAATGAACAGCCAGCCTTCCATTGAGATTCTCTTTATCACTGATAATTATTTTGCACCAAGTAATGAGAAACTCTCTCAAACCCAGTTTCCATCACATTGCTCATGTTTCAGCACTTAGGAAGCACCTGATTTTATCAGATGAATAGCTCCTGCAGCTTACTATTTCCAAGACTCTTCAACTTTCTCATATAGACACACACACCAAAAAAAACCCACTAAACCGCTAAACCCATATTTTTCTAGGGGCTTCTTCAGCTCAGCCTTTCCCCTTCAGTCACATTTGCCTCAGCCTATCTGTGGAAGCCAGTGGAAGGCGTCCCCTCACTCCCAGGAAGAGCCTCCCTCTCTGATCTTCTAGCACTTGCTACATCCGAGATGTATGATTTCCTGACTTATCCTTACATCTTCAGAATCTGGCACAGGCAGGCACTCAATGTTTGCTGAATGGTGAATAAAGACTGTCTACTCACCTGAGATACTGATTAAAATTTATCTCTTTCCAGGCCTTGGCTCCAGACTCGCACTGCCCCTGAAGCCTTCTCTGATTAACCTACTCCATGCCAATCCCGCTGCTATAATCTCAGCTAGCCGGCTGGCCTGCCTGCCTGCCTTCCTTTCTTCCATGCTTCCCTTCTTCCTATTTACTAAGCCTCTATCACAAGAAAGGTAGTGCTCTTGGCCCTGGTAATAACGCAATAAACCAAACAGGTAAAAATTCCTGTCCTCATGGCACCTATACACTAACAGAGGATCAGTTCATATTTGATTTGCACTTCATTATAATTCACTTGGTTTGATTCTATATTGATTCAAGTGACTATGTCCAGACACCTGTGACAGATTACCTACAAAGATAGCTACCAATAATTCCTCCCCTCCTGCTAGGCATATGAGGGCTCCTCCCACCAAGAAACAGAATATTTCTTCTCTACTTGAACCAGAGCTGATCCTGTAATTTGTTTTCATCAAAAGAATCAGAAGTGATTGCTCTGCTCATTCTGGGCTGGATCTCTTAAATGGGTATAGGCTAGAGAAGACCAGGTGGCCAGAAAGACCCTGAGGATGGGGGACCGTGTGCAAGAGGAGACACGGAGAACCATGGTCCTTTAGCTCACAGCCATGTGAGTGACTGTCACCTTTGACCTCCAGCCCTGTCCAGCCATGAGCTGAATGCAGCCACTGAGTGAGCCAAGCAACCACCAGCTGAAACAGAGACAAGACCTCCCTGATAAATTTCTGAACTACACATCATGACCCATAAAATGGCTGTTGTGTTAAGGCCACTAAATTTCGGGGTGGTTTTTTAGCCCTAATAACTAGACCATGCTCTTAACCAAAGTCAGGGATGATATCTTCTACATTCTATATTCTTCAGTATGTCTATTATGATTAGGCAAAGTAAATACACAATCCATACTTGATGACTCCTACTTACAAAACTAGATGGGAAATATCTAAGCATGGAAGACCCAGAGTGGTTATTCGGTTTGTGAGACAGGGTCTCAATATGTTGCCTAGGCCTGTCTTGAACTCCTAGGCTCAGGGATTCTCCCTCCTCAGCCTCCCAAACAACTGGGACTACAGGCACACACCACTGAGGCCAACTGAGTTTTACTTTTTAGGACACAAGTCTCAAACCATTTTTGACTATGTACTTTATGAAAGTGTTACGAGCAACAACAGGTGTTGGCGAGGATGTGGGGAGAAAGGTACACTCATACATTGCTGGTGGGGCTGCAAATTAGTGCAGCCACTCTGGAAAGCAGTGTGGAGATTCCTTAGAAAACTTGGAATGGACCCTCCATTTGACCCAGCTATCCCACTCCTTGGCCTATACCCAAAGGACTTAAAATCAGCATACTACAGAGATACAGCCACATCAATGTTCATAGCTGCTCAATTCACAATAGCTAGACTGTGGAACCAACCTAGATGCCCTTCAATTGATGAGTGGATAAAGAAACTGTGGTATATATATATACAATGGAATATTACTCAGCCATAAAGAATGACAAAATTATGGCATTTGCAGGCAAATGGATGAAATTGGAGAATATCATGCTAAGTGAGATAAGCCAATCTCAAAAAGCCAAAGGACGAATGATATCGCTAATAAGTGGAGGATGACACATAATGGGGGGGAGGGAAGGGTTAGTGTTAGGGTTAGAGTTAGGGTTAGGGAGGGGGGCAAGTATGGAGGAAGGAACTACTGTATAGAGGGTAAAGAGGGGTGGGAGGGGTCGGGGGAAGGGAAAAAATAACAGAATGAATCAAACAACATTACTCTATGTAAATTTATGATTACACAAATGGTATGCCTTTACGCCATGTACAAACAGAGAAACAACATGTATCCCATTTGTTTACAATAAAAATAAATAAATAAATAAAAAATAAATAAAAAAAAAGAAAGTGTTGACCATACCTCACCCAACTTATTTGTATTTAATTATGTTTTATATATGTATGTTAATGTATTATATAAAGAAATGAGTACAAAAATTTATATATATATATATATATATACACACATACATATGTGTATGTATATTTCTAAATCCTACTGCATCCCTGTGGTTGACCCCACATGTCATTTACCTTGTGGACTACAGCTTTAGAGAATACAATTTTCTGTCATTCTCTAATTCCTTCCTCCTCCCTTGGTCTTTGTATCCTAGACTACTCTCATTTTCTGCCTTTGAATGTTCCCCTTTAGTAGCTCCACTTCCAGCTCCCAGCTTTGAAATCTGGCCTTAAGTTCTTCTGGGTCCCCTCCCTTGGCAGTCACCTTGCTCGCTGACTAGCCATCATCAGAAATCTCAGCACCTGTCCTGTTTTTCTACAACTACAGGACATTTATACATTACTCAAAACACTCACTACTAGTGCATCCCCTGGCCTACCCTACCCAATTTCAGTGATGACAGAATCCTGAAAAACTGCCTATCCAAATTCTACTGAATCACCTGTAGTAATATAATCAACACATCTGGAGGCAATTAAGGACACTGCCAACTTATACTGAGCTGGCTTCCTGTAGCTTCCACATTGGTTCTGGTTTCAGCCGCTGAGGTCTCATAAGAAGCCCATCACCACCCACACTCAAGTCTAAACCAAAGGCACCATCTTCGTAATCTCGAGAATTCTTGACAAGAAACGACTCTCCTCCAGTAAAACAGGGCAGGTGAACCTCAGAGCTAGTGTGCACCTGCAGAGCGAAAGAGCCTCTGAACACAGCAGACAGCGGGGCCGCTCGGGCATCTCTAGGAGGAAGGCACAGCTTAGGAAAGTGGATGGGACCAGACAAAAAACCTGTGGGCCTCCAAGGTCCCGATACTACAGTGAAGTCTGGTACGCCAGCCATCATCACTGAGGAGAGAAGAGTGGCAACTTCTCCTCAGTGAGCAGGCCTGCTGGCTCTCTGTCCAGAAAACTAGGAAGCCCTCTATGACCCTAAACCTGCTTTCACTACTGTTCTTCAATGAACTGTTGACTGATTACACTGTAGCCTAAAAAGAGTTATTCCACCACCCTAAACCAATAATTTAAGAAACAAATCCAGAACATTCTGCTATAGTATAAGTGCTTATCCAGCCACAGGAACTTCAGGGTCCTCATCAAGTTGTTGGTCAGGAAGTTAAGAGATGATAGATACAAGGATGACTAAGAGCAGCCAATAAGAACCAAAGGAAGGGTCTGACATAGGCCGGGTGGCATGTCAGTCAAGAATGTACCCAGAGAATGAGAATGAGCCAGCTTAGGGTCATCCACTTGAAAGTGAGGGACCCAAAGAGCTAAGCTATGATGAAGAGCCTGGCCGGCGAGCGGCTTTGGAAGCTCTCAGTGATGCCTGAAGGATTTTGGCTGTATCAAACAAAACAGGAGGATACAGAGGAGGATTCTTAATTAAGTTAAATGTGAGGGTGAGAAGGGGAAAAACATGTTTCAGATGAAAAGAAAAAAAAATCAACTATTCAAATTGTTTTGAAAAAAGGAGACAAAACAATCTAGATCCATTTAGAATTCTCAAGATCTGCCAGGGTTTCCTGCACAAAGCAGAAATTTTATCCAACTTGTGAAAAAAATTTCCCTTTCACATTAGGAAACATTAACAAAATTCAGTCTTTCTGTACTTAACACAGCCTGGAATTCAAAAGAACATTAGCTGGGGGCTGGGGTTGTGGCTGGGGTTGTGGCTCGCTTGCCTAGCATGTGTGAGGCACTGGGTTCGATCCTTAGCAACACATATAAATGAACAAATAAAGGCATTCTGTCCATCTGCAACTACAAAAAAAAAAAAAGAAAGAAAGAAAGAAAAAAGAAAAAGAGAACACTAGCTGGGCACAGTGGCACAGGCCTATAATCCCAGTGACTCAAAAGGCTAAGGCAGGAGGACTGCAAGGTAAGCCTCGGCAATTTAGCAAAACCCCATGCAACTTAGTGAAACCTTATCTCAAAATAAAATAAGAACTGGAATGTAGCTCAGTGGTAAAGTGCCCCTGGGTTCGATCCCTAGTGACACACACACACACACACAAACACAAAATAAGGGACATACCTTTAAGTTTTACAACTTCATGATTAGGTAACATAGCATGTGTATTTACTACTTGATTGGCTCATTAAAAAAAAAAAAAAAAAAAAAAAAAAAAAAAACAGGTGATATGGCACACACCTGTAATCCCAATTACTCAGGAGGCTGAGGCAGGAGGATAGACAGCAAGTTCAATGCCAGCCTAACTTAGTAAGACCCTGTCTCAAAAACAGGGCTGGGGATGCAGCTCAGTAGCACAGCACCCTTAGGTTCAATCCCCAGGACCTGGGGGATAAAAGCAAAAACCAAAAAAAAAAAAACCTGTTACTACCGAGAAAAATGAAGTTAGTCACAACCAAGCAAGGTCTGCTTCAACCCAGGAGCAAATTTCTAACTCCATCCTGTCCTGATAAAATCAGTATCTCAGCTGATTTTACACAAAAGGCTACAAAATGAAAAAGGCTGAAATGGTTAACTAGACCTAAACAGCAGGACTGGATGAGTTCATCTGAACCTGCGCAGGGACGGGGATGGGCTCGGTGGAAGAGCGCTTGCCGAGCATACACAAGGCCCTGAGTTCCATCCCCAGTTTTGGGGGTGCAGAGTGGACATCCCAAAGTAACTTCATGTTTGAAGAACAGTTTTTAATAATATTTAATTCTTCAGTTCACTTGTAGATTTTCTGTAAATTAAATTTAATTAGTGTTGATTTTCTTTCTTTTTTTTTTTTGGTATGGGGCACTGAACCCAAGGGTGTTTAACCACTGAGTCACATCCCTAGCCCTTTTTATTTTTGAGAAAGGGTCTTGCTAAGTTGCCAAGATGGCCTTGAACTTACGATCAGGAGGACCATGTGCCATGGTGCCTGGTGGTAATTAACGTCAATTTTCCATATATTCCAAGGTTTATACTATAATATAAACTTACTGAACACAATACCCAATACAAATCACAAAACTGTAGTGGAACTCAGTCCATGAGCTTAGAAACTTGTTCTCTGAACACTCCTTTGAAATAACAATGAAAGTACTGTCATCTAACTCAGAACGCGACAACAAACACTATTGTGTGCAAACAGAAACACTTGACTCTAGCTGCTTATGAGTTCCACAGTCAAAATTAATACACTGGCGAAAACAATTACTCATATCTGAAATCCCTAAAGCCACAAAGAGCCACCTGCTAACCAAAGGGCCATAGACTAGATTACACAGGCGACCCAGCTAGGCACTCAAAGGGTAGCCCTAGCATAGTCACAGTCCCTATCATCAATGGACCTGAAGGTCTAGTGGGATAGACCAACATAAAACAAGCAATAAACAGTGTTAAAAATATAAATTAAGAACAACAGGGTACTAAAATAGATGAGAGACACAGAGGAGAACCTAAGCTAGTCTAGGAAGGCAAAGGACACCTGAGAAAGGGACTTGTCAACAGACATCAGAAGGATAGTAAATTTCTTAAATCTGTTCCTGCACCTTTGCACAGATAATTTGAGTTACCAAATTACAAAACAGGATGTTTTTGAATATGTAGATAATATATTTAAAGTCTAAGAAAATCACATTTGTCCTCCCCCATTATCATGAGAAAACACCCTGGCTGAACTTCTGGTTCCCCAAGCATTATTGTGGCAATAGATGACTGGTACACGAGATCTTTAAAAAGGTACCATTTCTACATATTTTCTCTGTAAACTAAAGGAGGACTTAATCTCCCAAGACAATTGAGTAGACCAAAAAAGACTCTGACATGAGACTGGGGATATAGCTCAGTTGGTAGAGTGCTTGCCTGTCAAGCACAAGGCTCTAGGTTCAATCCCCAGTACTGCCAAAAAAAAAAAGACCCTGACACAGGGATCCAAAAGTAAAGGATTCAACACAGGGGACAAAAGATGCAGAGAATTCTTAAGTTACCTTGAGAAGGGAAGTCCAGGGCCACGGCAGTGCAAAGGCCAGAGCAGGCTGGCAGTTCTAGGAGAAACGCCTCCCAACAACCCAAAAACCAGACATAACCTAATTGGTTGATTTGAGCATTCTGGCAAAGGGCAACACCAGGGAGGTGAAGACAAGAAGGCATATTAAAAACAGTGACTTGTGGAAAATTCCAGGGATGCAGGAGGCTGTGTGAGGAAAAGACGAGATCAGAACATGTTGCTTGGCTTGCGGTGAATAATCCTCACCTAGTCATAATAATGCAAACGCTGGACACATCAGCCTGGCCCGACGCCTGAAGAGACAGCTGGAGCATGTCTTTACATCTGTGATGATGACTACACTGGCAGAGGGGAATAGAGAGGAAAAATCCTTATCTGTTAGCGTAAGAAGCCAAAAAATGAGATGTAAGGCAGAAATGAAAGAAATGACAATTTAACTACAAGATTTAGAAATACTGAGTTTAATAGGGTACAAGAAAGAAAACTTGAAAGTGGTAAACTGGAGAACTAGGAGACAGCGAGGTTGCTATTTGTAATTATAAGCCCTGAGTCTCTATGCTACATATCAAATTGATAAAAATAATTTTAGGGCTGAGGATGTAGCTCAAACAAAGAGTGCTTGCCTAGCATACCTGTAGGCCCTGGGTTCAATCCCGAGCAACACCAAAATAGTGATGATGATGATGATGATGATGATGATGATGATAATGATAATAATTTTTGCAGATTTTTCACTTCACTTACCTACTTCCTTCCATTCCCCAAATTCTATTTTCATCCCTGTGTCTATTACAACTATTTTATGTATTCATTTATTCATTCAGCTATGTGTTGGACAACTACTAATGTCCACTGCTGTAGATGATATGAATACAGCATTTAAGAAAAAACAAAGTCTCTGGTGGGGCTGGGAACAAACAAATGTTACACATATATAACACATATTTATTTTAGATACACTGAATGTGTATTTATATATATATATATATATATATATATATATATTCAGGGCAGTAAATGCTAAGAAGAAAAACAGTGCAAGACTAAGGTAGGGATAGGGTGGGCTGCTTCACATATGTCACTGAGAGGCGAGTGGACAGCTGATTCTAACAAAGGAGCAGGCTGAGTAGATATGTACCAGAAGGACAAATGAGGTGGAGGAACAGCTAATGCAAAGGTTCCAAAATAAGGTATGCTTAGTGTGGTCAAAGAAAACAGG
The DNA here is from genome assembly GCF_902686455.1 of Sciurus vulgaris. Classification (NCBI taxonomy): domain Eukaryota; kingdom Metazoa; phylum Chordata; class Mammalia; order Rodentia; family Sciuridae; genus Sciurus; species Sciurus vulgaris. Next base: position 26,291,474 of record NC_136464.1, read on the forward strand.
GCTACAGCCAGGTGCATGGCACAGGCCTGTAATCTCAGCAGCTCAGGAGGCTAAGGCAGAAGGATCAAGAGTTCAAAGTCAGCCTCAGCAACTTAGCAAGGTACTAAGCAACTCAGTGAGACTCTGTCTCTAAATTCAAAATAGGGCTGGAGATGTGTCTCAGTAGCTGAGTGTGCCCCTAAGTTCAATCCCTAGTACCCACCCCCTAAAAAAAAGAAAGAAAAACAGGCTACAAGGTCATGCAGGACCTTTTATGTCACTAAGAATTTCAGCTATATTCTGAGTGAGTTTATAAGCCACATTTGACAGGTTTTCAAATGAGTCACAGAAATCAACATTTCCAGAAGATCCTTTTCTATGTACAACCACTTTAGAAAGCTATGCTTAGGCTGTGTTTATGCATACATCATGAACCAGAAACCTGACTTCTAGGTATACACCCACCATAAGGTATACATATACTTTTCAAAAGACATGTACTAGAATGTTCATCATAGCATAATTCAAAATAGCCAAAACCCAAGAACTATCTGAAAGCCCATCAAGAAGAGAATGAACATATAAATTGTGGTATATTAGCTCAGTGTAATAGTACACAGCAAGGAGAAGAAATCATTTACAAATTCATGCAGCATGCCAGGTACAGTGGTGCACACCTGTAATCCCATTGCTCAGGAGGCTGAGACAGGAGGATCGCAAGTTCAAAGTTGCCTCAGCAACTTAGTGAGGCCCTGTCTCTAAATAAAATATTAAAAAGGGCTGGGGATGTAGCTCAGTGGTTAAGCCTCCTGGGTACAATCCCTGGTGAAAAAAAAAAAAAAAAAAAAATCATGTATCATGGATAAAGGGTGCATAAAAGAAGGCAGAATCCAAAATATTACATGTTGTATCATTCTACTTACATGGAGAGATGAGGACAGACCATGCTACTTCCAGTGTCTAGAGGGACCATGAAGACTTAGTGACATTCTGTTTCCTGCTCTGGATGCTGGTTATATAGTTGTAATCAGTTTGCAAAAATTCACTGTAAATTCAAAGGTATACTTTTCTGTGTGTGTCAGTAGAGTGTTTTTTAAGAGATCACTCTGCTATGTGGAAAATTATAAGAGGGAACAGATGAAACAGGAGGGAGACAGTTAGGAAGCTAATACAATAATCCAGCATACAAAGATGGTGGCTCAGGTTGAAGAAGTAGAGATAGTGTGGACCTGCCACATTTTGTAACTATTTTGAACAGTCATTATACATAAGGGTGAGAGAAACAAAGGAATAAAAAATAACACTAAGATTTTTAACCTGACAACTGGAAAAACAGAAGTGTCCTTAGTTGAAATGGGGAAGACTGCACCACGCATAGATTTGGAGAGGGTTGGGGGGTAGGAAATCAATAGTCCGTCTTGAACATCTTGTGTTTGAGATGGCTCCAAGTGGAGCTGTTGAGCCTAGAGCTGGATAAATGAATCAAGTTGCATACAGTCTGGGTTAGAAAATAAATTTAGGAGTTGTCAAGAAAAGCACATAAAGGCAAGGGGCTGAACACCTCGGCAAAGTGAGCAAGGTCATATTAACAGTGATAAGTCATGTTGATAAAATGTACACTTCAAATGAGGTGACAAGAATGGTACTTTACTTTGGGATCTTCCTCCCATGAGCCCTCAACTCCTGAAAAATTGTTAGATAAATCATTCCACAAAACCCCTGACCAGGGGTTGTCAAGGTCATCAAAAACAAAGAAATTTGAGAAACTGATTGTCAAGAAAACCCTAGTGAATCATGTCTCCTACAGGTAATGCAGTCTCCTGGAACAGGAAAAAAGGATGAAAGATAAAAAACAAAAATTGGAATAAAATGTGAATTTTACTTAGTAATGATGTATTAAGATCAGATTATCAGTTTGACAGGTGCACCACGCTAAGACAATATGTTAATGATGGGAAATGATGGGGGGGGAGGTGGTAATGTCTTTGTAACTTTTATAAATCTAAAACTATTCTAAAATAAAAAGTTTATTTAAAAAATGACAAGGACCCGATAAGTGTCACCCAGGGAGTGAGAAAGTGAGAGTGGTCCAAGATGTCTGAGGAAAAGTGATCTGGGGTCCCCCCTATGAGCATGGACCCTCCTGGTCACCCGCTCTCCTCAGTTCTCTCACCTCCTAGCCCACACCCCACCTCCAATCCAAAGTCTCCCTGCTTGCCCGGCTGCTCCCTCTAGAGTGGCGCTAACAGAACTTCTGTGACAATGGAGATGACCGAGTTATGGACTAACACAGTGGCCATTAGGCGCAGTGGCTACTGAACACGTGGTACCGTGTCCTGTGTGATGGAGGAACTAGCATTTGAATTTTATGTAATTTCAGTCCACTTCCATTTCAACAGTCACATGTGACTGCAGGACACTATTTGGACAACACGAGCTCTAGAGTGCAAAGATCCTTTCTTTTCCCGGTCCTTTAAAGCTGTGGCACTTCTGATTCTCCTAATGGGATTATCCTGACTCTAGAACATCTTTGAAGAATGCCTGGGGCTGGGGTTGTGGCTCAGTGGTAGAGTGCTCGCCTAGCATGCGTGAGGCCCTGGGTTCGATCCTCAGTACCATATAAAAATAAAACAGGGCTGGGGAGATAGCTCAGTTGGTAAAGTGCTTGCCTTGCAAGCACAGGGCCCTGGGTTCGATCCCCAGCACTGCAAAAATAAATAAATAAAAATTAAAAAATAAAACAAAGGTACTGTGTCCACCTACAACTAAAAAGCATATTTTAAAAAAAGAGAATGCCTGAAGCTGGCCTTCACTTAGCTTTGGTCGCTACCCTACTACTGGTCCACAGGATGGAAGGGGACCTCCCAGTCAAAGGAGCTCCCATTAATCTGCCGATAAGGCATCAATGGATTCCTCTGCATTTCTCAAGGTGAATTTTTTTTTTTTTTTAACAAGGAAGAAGAAAAGATTCCCAGTGTTAACAATGGACCAATATAAACTCAGATATTAAAAACCCTTATAAAATAAGAACTATGATACAGTATTCAAATTAATGATAAACTTATTGAGATTGGTAATGTCATTGTTAAAACTAAACCACCATCCCCACAGAAGTCTGTCCCATCCCATACAGCACATACGCCTACGTTCACATACTTCTTCTGTTCAAGCAATTATAAAATCATTTGCGCGGTGTCCCTTTGTAGTCATTAAACATGAAGACAGGGCTGGGGCTGAGTGGCAGAGCACTCACCTAGCACGTGTGAGGCACTGGGTTCGATACTCAGCACCACGTGAAAATAAATAGATAAAGGTATTGTGTTCATATACAATTGTAAAAAAAAAAAATTAAAAAAACATGAAGACAGAATTTTACTAAGTTCTTCTGTCATTACCACACACCAATTATGGCAGCATAACTATAATTTTGCTGATTCAAAAATCAAGAGGCAGGGCTCAGTGATAATGTGATTATACAGATAATATATACATATTTTGAAAGACTATTGAGATGAAATAGTCTTTTAATTTCACAAGGAAACTCAAAAGATCCTTAAAGTAAGTCCCCAAATCATCAAGGAACTACAGTTTGAGAAGCAAACTATTCCCAATTGAAACACAAACATCCACAAGAGAGTAGAAGAGCCTGTCATGATTTAGCGATCACGTTTTCCACTCTGTGGTGAGGTGGCAACAGCCCTTCAAGGAGTTAGTCTCACAGAGGTTAATTTTTTTAACCTTTTTATTATGGAGAAAATAATATAACAAGCCTCTCCATACCCAAAACCCAACCTGGCCAATTATCAGCAGGCAAAGGTGAAGAACTGAGAGCCAAGACAGACTGCTTGATGAGGTCATCAGCAACACCTCAGAGAAGTGCCAAGACAAGGAAGTAGTGTGGCAAAAAGGAAAGAGGTTCTCATTTATTCATTCAACAAACACTTATTAAACCCTTAACAGACTTCGAACCCTGAGAGTACAAAGACGCAGACATGGTCCTTGTCTTTGAGCTTGCAGTGGAGGGTCTGAAAAAAAACTAAATACAAAGCAAAGGAACACACACAACACCAGGCATAACGCTGCAGTGCTGTCATGGACACCTAAGACAGACTGGAGGGTCTGGGGAGACTCAAAATCAACACACAAAGTAGTGATTTATTTAATCAGAATCACAACTTGGTAAGACTAATCTGGCAGCAGTATATAAAGCTAATTATGGAGTCGGGGGAACACTGAAGAAGGAGACACCACTCAAATAAAGACCAATATAGAAAAAACACACTGATGTAGCGTAGATCAAAAGTGAAAAAAAAAAAAAAAAAAACCGCCAGGTGTGGTGTGCACACCTGTAATCTCAGTGGCTTGCAAGGCTGAGGCAGGAGGATGGTGAGTTCAAAACCAGCCATCAGTAATGGCACTAAACAACTCAATGAGACCTTGTCTCTAAATAAAATACAAAATAGGGCTGGGGATGTGGCTCAGTGGCCAAGTGTTCCTAAGTTCAATTGGAAGGAGGGAAGGAGGGAAGGAGGGAAGGAGGGAAGGAGGGAAGGAAAGAGGGAAGGAAAGAGGGAAGGAAGGAGGGAAGGAAGGAGGGAAGGAAGGAGGGAAGGAAGGAGGGAAGGAAGGAGGGAAGGAAGGAGGGAAGGAGGGAAGGAAGGAGGGAAGGAAGGAGGGAAGGAAGGAGGGAAACTTCCTTAAGGAAGAATTCCACTATAAGTAAGAAAAATGATAAATTCTGAGAAAATACTTGCAGATTAATATTTAATGCCTATAATATATAAAGACCTGTCAATTAGTTAGAAGACACAGCAATCCAAAGAAAAAATAAGCAAAGCAATAGTCAATTCACAAAAGCACAAATGGATAATAAACCATAAGAAAAATGTTTAGTCTCACCAAAGAACTGCAAGTTGTGATGAGTATTTTTCACTTATCAAATAGGCCAAAATGTTTAAAATGAACGTAACCACTGTTGATAATGCTATCTGAAGAAATAAGCATCATTTATATAACGACTTGAACTACATCAACAGTTAAGCAAATTATGGCAGAACCACAGAGAGAAATGCTATGTAGCTGACAAAACACCCAAGGCCAACCTGCATGTATGCACATCTACCACATATGGAGCCAAGTTTTAAAACACCTTTATTTTAGAATATGTATACTCTAATTTCATTTTTGAAAATCCAACTAAATATGTTTATATGTGTATAGAAAAAGGTCTAAAAGTAAATAGACCAAATGCCTGAGTGATGAATTCACAGTAAGCATCTGAGGAGGGGGCAGGTGACTGGACTCTTACTTCATATATTTCTGTTTTCATTTTTACAATGAGCACCTTTTAAATTCTCAACAAGTTAATTGAGAGTATCTATGTTGTATAACACCACTTTCCATGCTTCATACAAATAGTTAACATGGCAACTTGGTCAAGAAAGTTGCATTTCCTTTCTCCTCTCTCCTCTAGAAGCCTTTGCTACCAGGGCCCAGAGACTAATTCTTTTCCCTTCTAACCAGAGCCTGCAGCCAGGAAAGAGCCCCTGAGCAAATTAGAGTCTTTCAACATGTCAGCGTGAGTTTGTGAGTGGACTTGGGTTTCCCAATGAACAACAAACTGGAGAACCAATTCGGGAACTGAACTAAAAGGACAGGTCAGTAATAAAATCTTCTCTGCACCCAGCCAGCATCTGGAATGAGTCAGAGCAGGGGTGAGCAGACTGCCTCTGGAAAGAGCCAGATAGTAATATTTTCAACTTAGTTGTAGGCTTTGTTGCAACTACTCAATTCTGGACCATCAATACAAAAATGAATAAGTGTGGCCAAGTCCCAAGTACGACTTATTTGTGACACTGAAATTTGAATTTCATAAAATTTTCACATGTATTAAAAACTATTCTTTTGGGCTGGAGTTGTAGCTTGCCTCACATTTATAAGGGTTCAAGTCTCAGTACCGCATATAAATAAATTTAATAAAAATCTATTGAGAACTAAAAATACTATAAAAAAACCATATTTTTGTTTTCTTTCAACCATTTAAAATTTAAAATCTTTATTGCTGAGGCACACCAAAGCAGGTGGCAGACCACAAGTAATAGTTTATATTGGATAACTTTACAAATCTCAAAGAGAAAGTAGGGATAGGGATGTAGCTCAGGGGTAGAGTCCTTGCCTAGCATGCTCAAGGTCCTAGGTTCAATTTCCAGTACCACAAAAGTAGTAATAATAATAGTGATAACAACAACAAAGCAAAGTTTCTATGAAAATGTCATCTGGATTCTTTACGTACAAAACTGCTTTCAAAGGTTTAAAAAATAATGAACCACAACAGCAACTGTCACTGCTATAGAGGATTTTTCTTTGAAAGAATTGATAAAATTTATGATTATTAAAATAGATTCCTAGATATCAGGGAAATACTAAATAAAACCACAATAAGAAATCCCTATACTCCCATGGCACAGTTACACTGTAAAAGACTGGCAATACCAAGTGTAGGAGGAAAAACCAGAATTCCCAAGTGTTGCTGGTGTGTAAAAGGGTATATCGTTTTGGAGAACAATTTGGTGATTTCTTTAAAAAGTTAAATATATACTTACTGCATGGCCCAGCAATTTCACTCCCCAGGAGAAACAAAAACCTATGTCTGAACAAACACTTATGCAAACATCCATAGGAGCACTATTCACAATAGCCCCAAACCTAGAAGCAATACAAAGGTCCATCAACTAGCAAAGAACAGGATTAATCAGTAAAAAGGAATAAACTACTGATACGTGCTAAAAATGGCTGAGCTGAAAAAACATTAAGCTAAGTAAAAGGAGCCAGACGGAAATGTCTATTTTACAATTCCATTTCTATAAAATTTCTAGACAAGGCAAGTCTATAGAAGCAGCAGACCAGTGGTTACCTGGCGCGGAAGATGAAAGCAAAGACGAGCGTAAATCAAAAGCAGAGAACTTCTAGGAAAAAGGCAAATGTTCCCAAACTGGGTTGGGGTGGTGGTAACACAACTCTATAAACTTACTTTAAATAATCACTTAACTGTACATTTAAAGTGGGTGGATTTTATGGTATGTAAATTAAACCTCCATAAAGCTGTTTTTAACAGGAGGTGTGCTCCCGAGAGTCCAGTGCCCTCTGGTATGCTCACAGATCCCTGCATTCTGCAGCTCTTCCCAGGAGTCCATGCCTAGATGCTCAGTCCACTCTGAGGCTTCCTTAACTAAACACTGCCTTCTAGAAACTTCTCCATCCATAGCCCATCCTCCCTCCCTCCAGGATCCCAAGTTGACTGTGCCTTCCTTTAAACCCTCCCAGCACTTTGTGCCCAGCACGTGGTCCCCTTTACTCCCACCTCCCAAATCTGTAATAAATGACTTGGAGGAAGAATTGTGATATCCACCCCTCTGTTCTTTATTGCACACTACACAGAGGAACTCAATAAATATCTGTAATACTGAGTTACAAAATCTAAGGGAATAAGCACCATCTAAACATGATCTTCTACGGTAGCAGGACAGTGGCAGAAGATCTGAACTCTGAAAATTCATACCACTCCCACCCTCCATCCAACCATTATCTAAACTCCTTCCCATTTTTCAGAAAACATTTTAATTTATTGAATCTAGATTTTTTCCAATTTAACCATGCAAGTACAGAAATCACAAGCCACATTTCAGCTGAACATGAAATCCACAAGTCAAAAAGATGGTGGAACTTAAGACACAAGAAAATATGGCTCCACATACCTCAGCAAAGCCAATTTTCAATAGCATAAAATTCCCAAAATAAATATCATCTCTAAAAGGTTTTCCAGTGAAAATGCTGGTTAAGATGAAGAGCCTCAGTTGTGACGAAGTCCATCATTTACCTTAACAGGTATCAGATCTGTCACTCTGGCCTAACAAACAACGGAGACCTTGAAGCTTAGAAACCTAGCAACTTGACAATCTTCAAATGGTGGGCTTTAGTTCTGTTACTTCTCACATGACTTATGAAAATTATTTGCTCAAAGAAGGTAGAACAGTGCAACTTATCTTTGAAATCACAATATGCATCAGATGGAATTTAACCTTCCCAAAAATGACTCACAGAGATAGAGCACATAAAGGCAAACACTAGTCAGGATAAAGCAGCTGACTTGAGACTGTATGTATAATATGCCAAAATACACTGTACTGTCACGTATACCTAAAACAATAAAAAATGATTTAAAAAAAAAAAACAGTTTTAAGATGACACAGAAGCTGCAGGGAATTACAAGCCATCTACTGGCAATCTTTAATGAAGCAGCCACTGAGAGTTTAATAAGTTCAATTCTGAGGGAAATAGCAAGCTTTAACTATTAAAACAGTGTAAGCTGATTACACCCTTGGAAGGAGGCACGCAGCTACAGCCAGGAAAAAAATTAACTTGCCATTTGTCTTCTAACTCAGACTTTCAAATAATTAGACATCTAAATGAAATATCTGTGATTTTATTAAATATCAACCATCCCAATTTGACAGTAAGTGGTTCACCCTCAAGGGGAAAACAAAAAATGAATATTGAGAGCATATTAAACTTTTCATTGTTAATGGCTGCTCCTCCAAATGAGCCAGACAGTTGGCGGGGTAAGCGTGTGCTTGGAGATCACGGCATTTGTTGATTTTGATAACTCTGCTTGAGGGTTTTACGTATCTTAGTCTGTTCATTGCTGCTGTAACAGACTGGGTAATTAATGAAGAACAGAAATTTACCTCCCACAGTTCTGGAGGCTGTGAAGTCCAAGATCAAGGCGGCAGCAGCTTCAGTGCCAGGTGAAAAGCAGTTTCCACTTCCAAGGTGGTGCCTCCTCTGTGGGGAGGAACTCTGGGTGCTCTCACGGAAAAGGGCAAGAGAGTCCGATGCTACATGAAGCCTCTTTTATAAGGACCTAAATTCCATCCACAAGGGAGGAACCCGTGAGGCCTAATCACCTCTTAGAACCCCACCTGCTAATACTCTCATATTGGCCATTAAATTTCGAATCCTGAATTCAGGGTTGGAGATATTCTTAAATCTTAGCAATGTCTAATATCTCACTTAATCCAAACAAGAATCCTATGAGGTTTTTTAAATATGGAAAACTAGTGGCCTGGGGAGATAGCTCAGTTGGTAAAGTGCTTGCCTTGCAAGTACAAGGCCCTGGATTCAATCCCCAGCACCACAAAAAAAAAACAAAAAATAAATATGGAAAACTAAGGAACAGAAAAGCACAATAAAGCTTACTACAGCTCTGAGCTAGCAAATAGTGGAGCCAAATTATGTTTTTCCTACTGTATCACATCACCTTATAGGTTGAGCTGTCCAGTTAACTAGCTCTGCCAGTTCATTAACTACAGAACACCTGACACCAAGAATGCTCTGTTGATTTCTCCATCAGGAATATTTAATTAGTCCAATTAAATGAAATTTCTACAATTTTTGGGGGGGAGGGTTGGTAACTGGGAACTGAACCCAGGAGCATTTAACCCCTGAGCCATAGCCCCAGCCTTTCATTGTATTTTTTTTAGTTGTAGATGGACACAATACCTTTATTTTATTTATTTATTTTTATGTGGTGCTAAGGATTGAACCCGGAGCTTCACACATGCTAGGCAAGTACTATACCACTGAGTCACAATTCCAGCCCCTTTACTGTATTTTATTTAAAGACAGGGTTTCATTGAGTTGCTTAGGGCCTTGCTAAATTGCTGAGGCTGGCTGTGAACTCTCGATCCTCCTGCCTCAGCCTCCTGAAGCACTGAGATTACAGATGTGTGCCACCACACCTGACTCTACAAGTAAATTTTAATATTACATTATTTTATGCCCAAAATTATGGTTCACTACAGTTGATGGATTACAAACTCTTTGAGGGTAAGCTCAATAAATATTTGTAGAATCTGTAAAAAATATTAAGTAACTCTAAAAGATACATATATAATAGTTATCTATTCTTCATTTTTCACAAAACATGCAAAAAGGACCTGTTTAATTTCTTTAAAAATATGATTCCAAGACAAGAAATAATTGCTCCTCTAAATTCCACCATGTCCCTTTCCCTTTGAACACATACCACCTCATATTTGTATTTAAACTATTTCATACATTCTGTATCTCCTATACCAGACTTTGAACAACTCTAATGGGCCCATGCATCCAGCATGGCATCTGCTGAATAAATGTTTAAATAAAGGAAACAATCTTTTTTCCTTATACTTCTGCCACATAGATGCTCAGAAGCAATGCAGTTAATAAAAAAAGAAAAAGAAAAATTTTCTACAATAATAATGAGATTCTCCAGCAACAATCAGCCTTGAATCAAAGTTGATTTCTGTCATCAGGTTCTAATTAAGAACGGCAGATAAAGCAGATGGAGAACAGCTTTAATCTTCATGCTAAGTTGATACTACTCTGGTGAAAACACAGAAAAATTGTTTGGACAAGCCAACTGAACAAACATGATATTGGATGTCTAGAGGAAAGTCATTCTTAAAGAGTCTCCTTTCCACTAGATGGCTATCTGGACTTCAACCGAGACAGTTAGTTGAAGGGAAGGGGTCACAATGTTACTGGCATTCTATCTGGGTGGGTGGGGGGTGTTAATGGAGGGAAAGGTCAAGGGCAGGGAGGTTTTTCATTTTTAAAAAGTTTCTCCTTTTGGAACTACTTACTTAGTCTTCTTCCCATTTTACCTCCCCATGTCACTTATTCCACAGTACAGAATATTTTCACAGAATTGATGAAATTGTACAAAGTTCTCATCAAAGAAGTATAGAGTTCACTTAGTCTGCTTAGCCACTTGACTTCAGATGCATGTTCTTGGTCTTCATTTTAGCCATCTAAATGTGAAATTTTACCTACATGAAATATTTTTATGAACAGCTCCTAGATAAATATAAGCACTTTTAAATGCTATCAAACCATTTTTCCATTAAGTATAACGTGCTGTGATTTATACAGTAAAGTTGACCTGCTGGAGGGAACCATTTAAGGGTCATCTGTTCAAATCATCAGTTTGTACCAATGTTTATTCACTTCTTTTTGATTAAAGAATCAAAGTTCATTGAAGAAATTTTGGAAAAATTTGAAAACAGTTTATTTTGTTTCTAGTGTTTAATTCTTCCATGCAAATATAAAATTGGCAAAATTATATATATACACACACAGAGTTTTTATCATATTGTGAGCATTTTCTCAAGTTAGTAATGATGCTTTGAAAATATGATGCTAATGGTTGTCATCTAACAGCTTTAGATAGATTGACCTAATTCTTCATTTGTTGAACATTTAAATTGTTTCTAATATTTGTCTGATATAAATAGTACCTTGATAAATGTCTTTGCGCCTGAATCAGACCAAGTCTTCAGGGAAGGATGACTAGAAGAATAATCACAAGAGTCCCAAATAAGAATGTTTACCAGAAAGGGTGTGTATGTCAATTCCCAGAATCCATGAGAGTGCCATGTCTTATCAAAGACCATACTGGACATACCATTAAAAAACCATTACAAATTTTTTGCTAATTAGGCAAAAATTGATATCTTGCTTTTTAATTTGTATTTCTCTTATTACCAAAGTGGAACTTTTCCAACTTTTAAAAATATAAGTAATTTATTGCAAGTCAGAAGTCTGTTCTCCATTAACATGCTTAGACAACTTTTTAAAAATTTTTTTAAATTTTAAATTGGCTCTAAAAGACCTTATTCTACACAATAAGAGGACCTATTTGGCTATTCTTAGATTAAGTACCACAGAGAGAGTAATATCTTCTAAACAGGAGCTTCAGATGCTGAATTTTTACAATTAAAATGCTAAGTGAGTCTCACTGCATTAAATTCAGTAGCCAAAAACAAGGTCAATTTCCCCATTTTACAGAAATCCTTGAGAGGCTTGAGGATGACACAGTCTTCACTAATAATCACCCTGAGAGTGGAAGCCACCACAGATATTCCACTGTAGATCCCACATACAGATTGCAGCTTCCTGGCTTCTAGAAATATTTCACTAATTATTTTCCTTTGTAAAATATAAATATTTCTTTTCATAGGACATGCTTAGGTGATTACTAGAGAAATAACCACAGTGCCAACAATGAATTACTAGAGAAATAACCACTATATTGCCAAAATATAGTAAATCTTTAAGCCTAAGTAAATCCTCTATCTTTTCATATTCTCAGTTGCTTCTTATAAATGAAGCTTATCCTTGTCTTAGCACAAAGGTTTAAGTATCAGTTAAAACAGCAGAATTGAATTACTCAATGATACATTACCAGTACGGTGGTGTCTGTTTTAGGCTACATTATTTAATGAAGAAAAGACAATGGGAAGGTAAGAAGGGTCTGATGGGATATTACTTCAAAGCCATTTAAAATTATGTTGGCTTTGGTGGTAGCACATGCCTGTAATCCAAGCTATACCAGAGGCTGAGGGAGGAGGATGGCATATTTGAGGCCAGTGTAAGTAACTCTGCAAGACTGTCTCCAAAAATAAAAAAGGGCTAGGGATGTAGTTCAGTGTTAAGCACCCTAGATTCAATCCCCAGTACTGGAAAAAAAGAAAAAACATGTTGACTTTAAGACATAACATTAAATGTGAAACAAAAAAGATAACTGTGTGTAATCTCAACTATGTTAAAATAAATAAATAAAAAATAAATATGTAGTGGAGGAAAAAAGATATGTTGAAATGTTGACAGCTTTATCTCTTGTGGTAAAAACAGCTGCAGAAAAACAAATGGCATTGCTTCAATAGTTAAATATTGGTTGTTGTTTTATTGCAATAACATTAATGTAACACAAACAGAAGATTTCACAATGTTTTACTTAGTATCCTTCCAATAACCTTTCAGTAGTGATCTGCAGAGCATATACCAATCACAAGAGCATGCACATTAAAACTAGAAAATGGCAATGAAATTCTCAATATTCAAAGCATCCACCAAATTCTAAATGAATTGCAAGTTTAAAAATCACAGATTTAAAAAAAAACTACTTTTACTGAGCATTTATATGTCAGGCACCATGCTGAGTTCTTCACATGGATGGGTTCATTTAACTTTTCACGATTCTAGAAGATATTGTTACTACTCTCATTTTATAGTGAGAGTGTAAGCTACTCAAATACTCCAGATACAGACTGTGGCTTTCTGGATTCATTTACTTTTCTACAAAGAGCTTGTGAATTCCTACTGAACAGAAGTAATATATTTGGGGTTGGAGTTTTAGCTCAGTGGTGGAGTGCTTGCCTGGCAACATAAAGCCCTGGGTTCAATCCTCAGCACAGCTGGGGGGCGGGGGGGAGAAAGAATATTATTAATATATTCGATTTGCTTTTCATGTGTAGTTATATGGGTAAATGGAACATATGACAATGAAATTATCTCACTTGAAACTGCCAGTCTGAAGGCACACGTTAAATTCTAGCTATCATCTAAAAGATGATTTCAAGAGCGCCAATCTGAAGCAGCTATCACAAATCAAAGCACAAAGTCCAAACTAACAAAAATGAACACAAGTGGCTTGAGTTCAGACCCAACAGCCTGCATTAGAAACGGGACAGTTTCAGGATGAGGACATGCCCAAAGCCATCAACTTCAAGTTATGTTCACTTTTATTCATTTGCTTTCCATACAACATTGTTTTTGAAACTAAATGTAAAAAGAAATCGCAAATTATTCCCACAACTTGGCTTGCAGCTTTCTCTCCCAGAGCCAACTTCAAAGCCAACATGATGCTCAAAAAGCTTCTGATTTGGGGAAAAGGAGTATACAGGCCTGATACATATGAAACCCTGGGTTTAGTCCCCAGCACTACAAAAAACAATTTTACAATTAAAATAGCAATAATAATAATAATAATAATAAAGGTTCATATTTTGCACATTTGGATTAGAGATGCTCAACCAGGAAAGCCTATGCAAATATTTCAAAAATCTAAAAAAAGTCCAAAATCAGAAAAGTTCTGGTCCCAAGCATTTGGGTAGCAGATACTCAAAATGCTGAAGTAAGCTGGCTATCAGTCTAATATAGCTCAAAGTGACAGATTGATTTTCATATGGCATCTTAAACTGTATCAAAACTGAATCAAGAAATTAGTCAACATCTTCAAAGCATGATTTTCCTCTGTTAGTGCTTATTCCAAGGACAAAACCCAAGACCTCAGATGTGTAAGGAGTCCTAACAATGAAGGCTATTAAAAGAGCTGTCCTTGGTGAGAAGAAAAGCCATACAATTCTCAAAACAATAGTTTGTTGATTTCCTCATATAAAAATAGTGACTGAAGATAACAGATGGTTGGTAAATGTCAATAAATAGAATTACCTAGTACAAAAAGGTCAAATCACTTACCTAAACACTCAAAAACTTTCCCTTCTAGACATTTACCTTTCCAGCCCCATCTCCCCCTACTCTCTCTTCCTTGGCTTTGCCCCCTCAAGGGAAATGTCCTCTCCTGTCTTTATCTTTGCCAGCAGAAATCTTATCCATCTTTCAAGGTCCTCCTCAAAAGCTGACTTCTCCTGGAAGTCCCTCCTGGAAAGAAATTTGGAACAATGTTCTTTATCTCAAAATACCAGCTGACCCAATGCCTATTGGCTATCTCTTTCTCCTTGCTAATTGACACTACTGCAAATTCCTGGACCAATCCTCACACTGTCCGCATGAGCCTGGCATCTTGTACACTGTTCACAGAGCCTCAAAAAATACCTTTGAAGAGATGTAAGAGAAGACATGAATGGTTAATCTACATCGGGTCCCTCGCTGTCTTATAAGTATTTATTAATTGATTTATGAATGTCTAAAAGCCAAACGTATTGAATGTGACTGCTTGAAAATATGGCACCTGCAGGACAGCACAGTGGTAAGTATCTGAGCAGTTTCAGGTTCCATTCCCACTTTGCCACTTACTTACTGTGTGACCTTGAATGACTTGCCTTGCTGAGCTTGTTTCCTGACTTGTAAATTAGCACTAATAATAACTACTTCATTGGGCTCCTGTCAGGTAAAATTAAATAACACAGTACCTGACACATAGTAAAACCTCAATAAATGAACTACAGTTATTATTACCTAAAAACTCTTCCCTTAGGAAAAGACTTTATGGCATAATCTCAGTCCATTAGCTTTTAAGAACTACCAATTACAATCTCCAGGGCTTCTTAATTTAAGGAAAAGAAAAAGAAAACAAAACAAAATGAAAAAAAGACCTGAATAAATGTTACTTTCTTGGTTAACTAAATTTCCACCTAATTTCTATTTAAACTAAGAAATGTTCATGTAGTGATTTCTGGAAAGAGTATACCTGATAACTGCCTACATTTGTGCTTGATTTCATGTGTATTATATGTACTAATATATCACTAATCTATGCAAAGTTTGCCAATATTTTAAGTATTAAATAGTGAAAGTTACAAAAAACAAACTCTTCTTTTTTGCTGGATTACAAATTTTTAAGTAGCAATCTAAATAAAACCTGACACCAGCATCTTTTATTTTTTAGAATTTTATTTCTCATAGTTCTTTACTGAGAAATCTTAAGTCGCAGTCCATAAATTTACATAATATAACTGGTGGGAGGGATGTTGACACTTTAAAGTTCAGTAAACAAACTCAAGAAAATAGGTCATTCAACACACACTAATGTTCTATATTCTCAATTGCACTCAGCAATAGAGAATAATTCCAACAGTAATTTCCAACTAGTTCCTTAGAATATAGACTTCACAATGACATCACCAACATTCAAAGCTATTACCAGCCCTATTAGCAAACCTCATATATTTCCAGCACAGAACAACCAGAACCTTCTATTCAAGTACTAAAGCAGAACTACCTTTTAGTTACAGTTTCATCGATACATTTAAGAGTCCTAGGGTTTGGGGTATGGCTCAGTGGTCCAGTGTTTGCCTAGCATGTACAAGGCTCTGGGTTTGATCACCAGCCAGGCTGCTCCAGAGAGAGAATTCCAACAGGATTATTCAAAAGGATACTCATTTAACATAAAAAAAGTATATAATAAAAATCCATTTTTTAAAAATTTAGACAAATAATTATAAAACATAGCAAAACAGCTAAACTGAATTTGGCAAGTTTCCAAAAGAAATCACCTACATTGCCCGGCATGGTGGGGCACGTCTGTAATCTTAGCAACTCTAGAGGCTGAGATAGGAGGATTGCAAGTTCAAAGTCAGCTTCAGCAAAAGCAAGGCGCTAAGTAACTCAGAAAAAAGAAAAAAAAAAAAAAAAAGAAACCACCTCCATTGCCCTCAAGAGAAAAAAATATTACACAAAATTTATTAGTACACTTCATTTAAAGATAGGTATGTTTTGGGCTGAGGTTGCAGCTCAGGCAGAGTGCTTACCTCGCATGCGTGAGGCACTGGGTTCAATCCACAGCACCACATAAATAAATACAATAAAGGTATTTTGTCTATCTACAACTAAAAACAAAAATTTTTTTTAAAAAGATAGATATGTTCTACTGGTTTCTGTGAAACAAACTTCAGATAAGAGACTTTTGTGGGGCAGTAGGAATTTGAACTACGGACACTCTACCTCTTAGTTATATCCCCATCCCTTTTTATTCATTCATCTTTTTCAAACAGGTTCTCCGTAAATTGCCCAGTCTGGCCTTGAACTTTCAATCCTCCCCTCTCAGCCTCTCAAGTAGCTGGGATTACAGGTGTTCATACACCATTGACTGATAAGTAACTTATTTTGTGATGCATGTTTTATAATCACTCAGTCGGAGGAAAAAATAAAAAATCACCCTCAAATTACAGCTAGTTTTCCCAAATCACTTTCAAAGAAAAACAATAACTTTCTGACAAAATATCAATGCCATTCAAAATAATTCCATGGTGTAAAAGAAAAGTGCCCAGTAGAAAATTGGGAGGGGGTCTGTTTCTTGTATTGTTTCTACAAGGTAATGCTTAATGCAGTTTAGCTAAGTTCTTTACTGACATGAAATTTCAACCTTTGCAGGTTTTTTAAAATTTACCTTAGTAATTTCCCCCTACCAAATTAATCAGGTAAGTACTTTCTAGACATCTTCACCTATGACACACATTATAACACATATAGTCCCTTCTCATTCCAGAAATACCATACTATGACTGAAATGATCCCTATTTACCTGGGACTAACTCAGCCCAAAGCCCTTCCTTGGGAGCCCCCAGAGCATCCTGAATATACCTCCCCACTGAAGGTACTCAGATATTCAAGTGTGTTCTCCTCTATGAGACAGTGAGTTGACAGTTTCCATATTTTATAAACCATCTGAACAGCACCAGAAATGTAGTATGAGCGCAACACATCAATATTATCAACAGATTGGTAAACTGTGACTTACTGATAGGCTTATTCTCAACTAAGTAGTCAGATTGGAGTGTGTTCCCTCATCAGAAGGCACTAGTGATTAAAATAACACCCAATGAAACTGACAGGGCAATGTTCAGTGCCAGATGCCTCAAATGAGCTTGAATGCACAGGAGCGGGACACTGCAGCTGGTGGGTATCACTCAGGGACACTTGAGCTCTCCAGCTGAAGCTTCTGCTCTAGAAAGACAGCAGACATGAAAGAGCAGTGTTTTGAGACCAGCCTGAGATCTACTTTTGCTTACTAAAAGCATGATCGTTGACTCTCCAGGTCTCAATTTCAGAGGAGCTAGCCATATTTTGCCTTTCTCAGTGTATCAATGAAAAGGGGGTTTGGTAAAGTCCTGCCCTCACCAGCAGCTTCAGAATTGGTCAACCTCTCTCCCTTCTAACCATCATGACCAGAAGCCCGGCTGTGATTATCTCTCAGCAGACTTTCACAAAAGCCTCCAGTTGCTGGTCTCTCAGCATCCGCTCACTCTTCTCCAGCAGGTTTTTCACATGGGAGTTACTTTTTCAAAACGCAGTTCTAGTCATGTCATATGCAAATACCCCCAACGCTGGAAAGGTACACTAATGCTCTGAGAGGAAATGCTAGAACCTCTGCGCGGTCTACAGTGGCTCCTCCACTGAGTCCGGGGCTGCTTCCCCACTTGCACTGTGTACCCTCTGCCCCCAACACACACACACACACAACACACACACACCCTCTGTATTCCAGCCACACTCAACTTCCTTCAGTTCCTTGGATACACAATGCCACCTCCACCTTATCATCTCTCTCTGTAACAGTCTTTCTTCAGTCCCCAAATTCCCCCAAGTTGACTCCTACTTATCTGTCAGATCTCAAGGCACCCAAATGCCACTTCCTTCCCTCACTTCCCACCTGCCATTATTCTCAGGGCGTGAGTGCTCTCTCCAGAGCACACTGCATGTAGCGAGTTTACCTGTGCAGTTACCTGTTTCATGTCTGTCCTCACCCCTGCACTAAACCATCTATGCCATGAGGACAGCATCAATCTGGTTCGACATTAATCGTTTCAAAAAATAAGTCATCTTTTGAAACTTGATAATAGAAAATTACAAAAGATCAATGTTTTTATCTATGTATTTTCTGTTTCTTTATTTCTTCTTTATTTTACAAGCATTTCCACATATTTTTAAAAATTCTAGCCAAGGGCTGGGGATGTAGCTCTGTGGTACAGAGCCTACTAGCATGCAAGAGGCCTGGGTTCCATCCCCAGCACCACCCCCCCAACACACACACACACACAAACTTTGCCAATATTTAAAGTGATCAGTGAAAACAATGCCAGAAGACTAATATAGCTTTCTAAAAAGTAGTAACAAAGGCATTCCAAATCAAAAGCTTTCGCCTGCCTGAACTTACAGCTTTAACAATGTGAAACATGGCTATTAAATGTAAAACAGCCCTTTACAGAGTTATTTTAAAACACAGGGAACTATAAAGGATTATAGCTCCTATGAATCAGTAAGAAAACGATCAAAATATATGCCAGAGAAGGGATTACCAAACATACGACTAGAAATTTTATGGCAGTGAGGTTAGTAGCTATAAACTAGTTCAGAGGAAGCCAATTCTTTAATGGCTCACCCTTCCCATCTCACCAATGTGTACTGTGAACATAAAGTTCTGGCATTTGATGAAGAATTGCTCAAAAGTATATACAGAATTGTAATTTAAAGAAAAAAATGGAGATTAATTATTAAATATAGCATGTGTTTAGTCCTTTCTCAGGAGACAATACTGTTTTCTCCAGGTTGGGACTTCTTTTTTTTTTTTTTTAATACTGGGGATTTAACCCAGGGGTGCTTAACCACTGAACCATATCCCCAGCACTCCTTACTTTTTATTTTGGGGCAGGGTCTCGCTAAGTTGCCTGGGGTCTCACTAAGCTACCAAGACTGAGGCTGGCCTGGAATTTGCCATCCACCTGCCTCAGCCTCACCAGTGACTGGGATTACAGGCGTGCTCAGTTCCAGGTTGGGACTTCATATCAGCATGTTGTAGGGGTTTTCTCCTTATGTGAAAAGTAAATAGCTAGAAAATAAGCACCACGTCAAAATCCCCAGCCCTTTCTCTATGGTGCTTAAAGTCCTATCCTGTTTATAAATCAAAGTAGTTAAATAACTCCTGCAGGCTACAGAAAACACTAACGTTCAGCACTGAAGCAGTGACGACTCGAGTTCAATTATTAATGTACTTACCCTAAGGCTTAACCCAGCTAACACAGGAGGGAAGGATTTGAGCTCAGCAGAGCCCAGCTAGGGGAACAGACTTTTAAAAAGTGATACTCTAGTTAGAACAACAGGGACCGCAAGTGCCTTTAAAAGTTTTCCATGGTAAAACTGCCCTAAGAGAGGCTTTTCTGTCAATACAGATGTTCAATTAGTATCACTAAATGCTTTTACTTGTACCTAAAAGCAAAATGGAAAAGACTCAGGACAACAATCAATATATACAAAGAATAGTCAATATGTGCATTATCTAGAGAACAGAACTCCTAAAAGGTAGTCAAATCAGCTGCTCAAATTCGCCCAGACACAACTTTCCTGCCTCTGCCTTTGCCAGCATCGTTCCTTCCTGATAGAATGCCCTGACCCTCCCCGCAGCCTTTGGCCTCCTTCAGGATTGCCTGAGGACCAGTCCTGTCCTCCTATTGCTAAAGCACTTCATAACACTCCCCACGGCACCAATTAACTCTTCCTGCCTTTTTCATAACTACCGCCAGGAATTTTCCCCTATGATCCTCGAGGACTTGCACAACAGGTAAAATAGCTTTCCACTTTCTCCACAACTTTGAACATTTCAGGCCACATATTCATGAAAGCTGTCAGAACTGGAAACATCTGAAGGTCTGAGAATCAACCCTGTCTTTATGGTAAGCAGTAAGTGACCTGTCCTTATGGTAAGCAGACAGAATTGAAGTGATTCACTGGAAGTCGAGTATGTACTGAGCACCTCTAAATGGGAAGCCCAGAAGTGAGCTAAACAAAATCTCTGCCCTCAGCTGGGTGTAGTGGCGCACGCCTGTATGTAATCCTAGCAACTTGGGAGGCTGAGACAGGAGGATCTTGAGTTCAAAGCCAGCCTCAGCAACACTGAGGCACTAAGAAATTCCGTGAGAGCCTGTCTCTAAATAAAATACAATAGGGCTGAGGATGTGACTCAGTGGTTGAGTGCCCCTGAGTTCAATCCCTGGTTAAAAAAAAAAAAAAAAAAAAAAAAATCCCTGCCCTCAGTGAGCTCACACTCCAGTGGAGAAGTAAACAACAATTCCACAAAGGGAAAAAACAGATCCACACTGTGATAGGTAAAGTATGAACAGGGTCCTACTATCATACAGAAGAAAGCAGTAACAGCCTGAAGCTAGGTAGGTAAAGGCCTACTTTGCAGAACTCAGCTCAAAAAAGGCAGGGAGGGAAAATGTAACAACCAAAGGAATAGCACATAAGGCAGAGAGGTGAGAGACCATGGAGTTCCACTTTATGTGCTGGAGCTTGAAGGAAAGGGGAGGAGAAATAGAGGGAGGGAGGAGAGGGGCTGGTTTGCTTCTTTTCAATAAGTGAAAAAAATGAATGTATACAAAAAAAAAAAAAATATATATATATATATATGGACTGGGGTTGTGGCTCAGTGATAGAGCACTTGCCTAGCATGTGTGAGGCACTGAGTTCAATACTCAGCACCACATAAAAATAAATAAATAAAATAAAGGTGTGTCCATCCACAACTAAAAAAAATTAATATATATATATATAAAATACACACACACACACACATATATGTATGTATCTTTTTTTTACTTGCAAAATGTTACCCTCTATTTGAAATAATACCATATTTATTTTGTATTCTTCTTTAGGGGTCAATAAGAGACAGCTAGAAATAGCCCTGGATAAAGAATCAGGAAGCTCAGGTTTTAGTACTAACTTTGCCACTAACTACACAATCATTCTTAGGCAAAATATTTAATGCACATCTGGAATACAAGATGCTTGATCTAGATACACTATTTTCTCTCCCTACTCACTATCATCTATTTTCATGCTAGAGGTGAAGAAAGAACAGACTGTGCCACACAAGGCTGTTCAAGCAACTTTGTAGAATGGTACTTTTTACAGATGCGAGATGCCAAACAAAGCCTGGGGTTAAAGTCTGTGAGGTGTGCAGGACGTGTACACTGTCTCAAAGCATCATCCCACCCATTATTAACTTAGCATTAAGGGATATTTATATGTGGTATTCTTGTAAAAAAAATTAGGGCCTGGGTTTGGTGGCTCAGTGGTACAGTGCTCACCTAGCAGGGTGAGGCACTGGGTTCGATCCTTAGCACCACATAAAAATAAAATAAAGGTATTGTGTTCATCCACAACTAAAAAAAATTTTTTTAAATAAACCCTAATTGTAATTGTAAAAAAATCAGTCAAGACAAATTCAGATCGTGGATCATTATACAATTCAGCTGGCTGGGACTCTTCAAAAATACCAATGTCACCTGTGTGGTGGCCCATGTCTGTAATCCCAGAGGCTTGGGAGGCTAAGGCAGGAGGATTGCAAGTTCAAGGTCAGTCTCAGCAATTTAGCAAGATCCTGTCTCAAAAACTAAAAAGGGCTGGGGATGTGGTTCATTGGTAAAGCACCTCTGGATTTAATCCCCAGTACAAATAAAACAACGACAAAAAAAAAAAAAAAAAAAAAAAAAAAATGTCGTGAAAGAAGACAAGAAAGGGGAACTATTCTAGATAAAGGACACCAAAAAGACAAGGCAATTCAATTAATATGAACTATAATATTAGATAATATGTTTGTATTAATGTTAAACTTCTTGACTATCATAATAGTATTGGGCTTTTTCCTGAGAAGATCCTTATACTTAAGAGATTCATGTTGGGGGCTGGAGTTGTGGCTCAGTGGTAGAATGCTCGCCTAGCATGTGAGACACTGAGTTTGAGCCTCATCACCACATAAAAATAAACAAATAGAGGTACTGTTTCCATTTACAACTAAAAAAAAAAAAAGTGAAAAAGAAAAAAAAGATTCCTGGGCTGGGGTTGTGGCTCAGTGTAGAGTACTTGCCTAGCATGTGTGAGGCCCTGGGTTCCATACTCAGCCCCACAAGTAAATAAATAATATAAACGTATACAACAAAAAATATTTTAAAAAAAAGAAGATTCATGCTGAAGTATCTGGAGTGAAGTATCATGATGCCTGCAATCTACTTACTTTTTTGGGGGGAGGGTTCTTTTATTTTTCCTCTTTCCATATTTTTTAATTGGTGCATTGTAGTTGTACATGATAATGGGATTTGATGCTACATATTCATATATACACATAGAATAACAATATAATTTGGTCGATTCCCTCCCCCCACCTCCTTCCCTTATAGTTCCTCTCATCCATTGATCTCCCT
Organism: Sciurus vulgaris; assembly: GCF_902686455.1. Taxonomy (NCBI): domain Eukaryota; kingdom Metazoa; phylum Chordata; class Mammalia; order Rodentia; family Sciuridae; genus Sciurus; species Sciurus vulgaris. Next base: position 26,314,273 of record NC_136464.1, read on the forward strand.
TTGATTTTCATTAGATCCCTACCCCCTAAAAAACACACACACCTTTCTTTGTTCCTCTCTAGTTTCCACATATAAGAGAAAACATACAACTCTAGACCTTCTGAGCTTGGCTTATTTCACTTAACATAATGGTCTCTAGTTTCATCCATTTCCCTGCAAATGACATAACTTCATTTTTATTTACGGCTAAATAAAACACTATTGTGTGTGTATATATATGTATATATATATATACCACATTCTTTATCCATTCATTTGCTGATAGTCACCTAGGCTGGTTCCATAATTTAGCTATGTGAATTGTGCTGCTATAAACATGGGTATGCATGTATCACTATAGCAGGGTGACTTTAATTCTTCATGATAAATACCTTGGAGCGGTATAGTTGTACAAACACATGCGTATATATATATATATGTGTGTGTGTATAGAAAATGACAAACATGACAAGATATTAACAATTGGTGAATCCAGGTGAAGGGTTCACAGGAATTCACTGCAGTATTTGCTTAAACTTTACTGTGCTATGAATTTTTCAAAATATAAAGTTTCAGGGAAGAAGGGTAGGTGAGGATTAGGTTAAAAAAAAAAAATGAAATCCCCTCGGGCATAAAGAGAGTTACAGAAGAAGCAACCTAAAGACTGAAGAGAATTAGGAAATCGGAGGTTTGAATTATAGGACTTGAGGCTAGGTGATGGAAGTTCAGAGATCAGTAGAGACATCAGGAAAAACTGGAATTTTAACTAGGTATAAAGGCTGGGTAGAGTTTTAGATGGGTGGTACACGTTTCATGTAGGACAGGAACATAAGTAGAGCTGTGTTGGTCACATACAGTGTGCAGAGACAAAGCCACTTTACACATGTAACACACAGATACACATATGACCTGTTGTTACAAGTGCACCCATTTTGGACAGAAGACAAAAATAGGGGCTACAGCAAGAGTGTAAAGAGCTCTGCAAACTCTGGAAGAGTCTGGATTCCACACAGGAGGCAAAAGAACTTCTGAAAGTTTTTTGTATTTTTCTCCTAAATAGTAGAACCTGCTTAATTAGAAAGAAAAGAAGAACCTATGATGAATATAAAAATAATGCCATTTTTATTATTGACATTTCAGTGTATTTCCTACTAGCTCTTATGCAGTTTGGAAAATTATTATTATTTATAAGAGATGGGATCTTACTATGTAGCCCAGGCTGGCCTCAAGCCATTTTCTGAGTAGCTGGGACTAGGCACAGACCACTGCACCCAGTAAGACTATGTTGCACTTTTCCCTTAAAATAATCATTTCCCTATGTTATTTAAAACTTTATAAATGTAACTCGAAATGGTTGTATTACATGTATATACCTGCACCTGTTTTTGTTTATTCATCCTTTAATACTGGACTTTTGGACTCTTATAAATTTTAAGTTTTAGGGGTCTTCTTTTGCAGGGGTACCAGGGATTGAACTCAAGGGTACTTAACCACTGAGCCACATCCCCAGCCCTTTTTTGAGTTTTATTTAGAGAGAGGGTCTCCCTGAGTCGCTTAGGGCCTCTCTAAGTTGCTAAACTTCCCAAGCCAATGGGATTACAGGTGTGCACCAAGGCACCTGGCTCAAGTGTTTGCTATTTAAAAAAAATATTTAGTTCCTCAAAATATTAACAATAAAATTTACCAGCTATGCCAGGTAGCACACGCCTATACTCAACTACTCAGTAGTGTGAAACAGGAGGATCACAAATTCAAGGTCAGCCTGAGCAACTCAGCAAGACCCTATCTCCAAATAAAAGATAGAAAGGACTTGGAAAATAGATCAGTGTTAGAGCACCCCTGGCTTCAATCCCCAGTACCAGGGGAGGATAAGAAAGAATAAAATTACTACGACCCAGTAATTCCACTTCTGGTTGTACACCCAAAAGAACTGACAGAGAGTCAAACATGCTCATAGTAGAATAATTCACAAGAGCCTAAAGTAGAGGCAACCCAGAGTCCACCAGAAACTGAATGGATAAACAAAATTGGTACATATATATGAAGGAATATTACTCAGCCTTAAAAATTAAGGGAATTCCAACATGTGCTATAACATGGATAAACCTTGAGGACTTCATGCACAGTAAAATAAGTAAATCATAAAAAGACAAATACAATATAATTCTATTTATGAGGCACCTAGAGTCATCAAATTCCAACACAGAAAGTAGAATGGTGGTTGTCAAGGGGTGCAGGAGGGGGAATGGCAAGCTGGTAGTTCGTGAGAACAGTTTCAGCTCTGCAAGATAAAAGGGTTCTAAAATAGTTGTGCTACAATGTGAAAACACTAACACTACTAAATTGCACACTTAAAATGGCAAATGTTATGTTTTATGTGTTTTACCACAATATTTTAAATAAATAAAACTTTGGAAATTTTAGAAGCTATTTAGATGAGCATCTCTGTGTTTTAAGTTTCTGATAGTTCCTGAGATCAGCTCTCTGGAAGTGAACCAACTAGAGAAAGAATATATAGAAAGTGTCAAGTTCTTAAACATGTGGCCAAATTGCTTTCTGGGACAATTATTCCAATTAACAATACCATGGCTATTATAAAGAACACTTGCCTCACACCACACCTTCAACAATATTCACTTCATCCAACTACATCTACCAATATGGTTGCCAGGTCCTATTGTGGTATTGTGGGCCCTGGGAATACAGCAGGGAACAAGACAGACTAAAGTCCAGGCCCTGCCCTCATGGAGCTTAAATTCTAGTGGGACAAGCAAGCGCGCGTGCGCACGCACACACACACACACACACACACACACACACACACACACCCCCCAAAGAGAAGAAAGATAAACAAGCACAAGATACAGTAAGGGTCTAAAATAATAATATAATAGTAATGTAGGAAGGTAAATAAGTGTCACTGGGAAGGGACTGGAATTTTAGATGGGAAAGCCATAGACAGCCTCATGGAAGTGGGACCTTGAAGGAAGGGAGACAGTCTTCTGGGGCAAGGACGTGCCAGGGAGAGGGAACAGAAGCTACAAAGGTCCCAAGGCAGCAGTCTGCCTGCAGTATCTATAGTGCTCAAGAAACAGCCATGAGGCCAGTGTGGCAGAAGCAAAGTAACTCAGGGGTAAAGAAGCAGAAGGTACAACCAGAAGGGGTCTGCATGCCATGGGCCCTTGACAATTATCTTTCCTATTATATTAACAAGTAAAAAGGCAAAATTGCATTACTTTAATTACAGTAGACTTTTGACAACCTGGTAAAATAAAAGCTATGTTTAAGGATTATCAACCCGGCTGGGGCATGCCTGATGAAATGTTGACAAAATAAGAGAAGCCATTTTGGAAACTGTACAATAATTAAGATAGATTCATTCATTCAAAATGCATTTATGTTGGACTGAGGATATAGCTCAGTTTGTAGAGTGTTTGCCTCACACGCACAAGGCCCTAGGATCAAGCCCCAGCACCAAAAAAAAAGAATTTGTGGAGCACCTAATTAGCAGGCACGAATAAAGAGGCTAAGGCCTAAGAGAGTAGCAGCAGGAATGGAAAGAAAACAAGCAGCATAAGAAGCATTTTCACCAAAACAAAACGGTAAGAGATAATAAAGAGAAAAGAGTACACATTCATATGTGTAACAAGTCACTTAAGAGTAGCAAATATATCTAATTCAACTTTGTATCTCCCACAGTTATTTATTATGATGGGTAATGAAACATGGATTAAAGATGAATCAAAGAAAGCTTTCTCAAGCTGACAAAAGACCAGGCCCAGTGGCACATGCCTGTAATCCTAGCAGGTTGGGAGGCTGAGGCAGGAAGATTGCAAGTTCAAAGCCAGCTCAGCAACTTAATAAGACCCCAAGCAACTCAGCAAGACCCTGCCTCAAAATAAAAAAAGGCTGGGATTTGATGGAGACTATCATGCTAAGTGAAATAAGCCAATCCCCAAAACCCGAAGGCCAATCGTTCTATCCAAATGCTAACACACAATAATGGGGGAGGGGGATAGAAGTTCATTGGGTTAGACAAAGGAGAATGAAGGGAAGGGAGGGGCATGGGAACAGGAAAGACAGTAGAATGAGTCGGACAGAACTTTCTATGTGCTTATATGAATACAGAACTAGTGAAACTCCTCATCATGTACAACCCCAAGATTGGGATACTAATTAGAATACGTGATACTCCATGTAAGTATAATGTCAAAATACATTCTACTGTCATGTATATCTAAAAAGATTAAAAAGGGGTGGGGGAGAGGCTGGGGATGTGACTCAGTGGTCAAATGCCCCTGGGTTCAATCCCCATACCAAAAAAAAAAAGATGGCAAAAGACTATGAAAGAGAGGGACAAGGAGGTACACTCAATTAGGAATGAAAGGGAAAATCAGGAACCTAAACAGAAAAGGGAAGGAGACAGAGAAACCACAGGACCATGCTGCAGAAGTCAAGAGAAAAGACAAACAGGTAAGGAAGACAGGCACTCAACCAGAAATACCTACATTTGCCTCTGAACATGGGGTGAGGCGAAGCCAGCCCCACAGATTTATATCACTCAACCAGGCTGGGGCCTCAAGCGACCAGGTGAGCTGGATGAATACAGCAAAGAGCCTATCCACCAGGTGTGGAAAAGCCTCTCTCCAACAGGTATGTGAAAAAATCTTCACATCTGCTCTAATACCTGGTTTGGTAAACGGCCTTACAAGCTCACAGAGAAAGTAATAACTGCTGATTTGTTGGATATTTAGCTAATATGAGATAAGCCAGCTTAAATCAATTAAGGTTCTTTTCTTGCTTGTTTTAGTCTCTGTGATTCCTCCTGGAGGCTCTCCATGCATGTTCCAGAGGGAGGCACTAAAATGCTCCTGGGAGGTCTGTGCCAACTGATGAGCTTCACTGTAATCAGGTCAATTTTTTTTTAGACAAGGTCTTGCCAAGTTGCTGAATCTCACTAAATTGCTTAGGCTCTGGCCTCAAACTTTCAATCCTTCTGTCCCAGCTTCCTGAGTCACTGGGATTACAGGCATGTACCACTGCACCCAGCATTTTTATATACTTTTAAATATCCAGGCACTAAATAAATAATCAATCTGTGTCATACACATGGGACGATATGAGAGCAATGCTGCTTGTAACCAAAGGGGACATCAATTTCTCTTCTTAAATGCTGAGTTTTCTTGGTGAGTTAGCTAAATGAATAGAGCAAACTCTGTCGTCATTATTTTATGTTATTTTAAATGAGACTTAAGTAAAGACATCTAAATGACTGCTAACTTCTCCTATGACAGGGATATATTCTGAGATCGAGATGGTTAGGCAATTTTGTAGTTTTGTAAACATCACAGCATATACGTATACAAACCTAGGTGGTATAGTCTGCTGCACATCTAGGCTATATGATATATATATATATATATATATATATATATATATATATATAAAACATATATATAAATATCACTCCCAGGGTCATGATGAACAAAACAATGCAAGGTTAAATCAAGTACAAGAAAAAATAATGCAATCAAGAGACATAGTAAACAGAAGATAAGGAGGCTACTGTCAGAGCAACACAGCACACTATTTCCCAGCAAAATGATTTTATAAGTAGAAAGAATATATCTAAAATAATGATAAAAAGTATAGATTAATAAATACATAAACCAGTAGCATGGTCATTGTTATAATTATCAAATACAACATACTATACAAAATCGCACATGCTATACATTCACACAGCAGGCAGTGCAGTACATGTGTCTGCGCAGTTTCATCATAAACATGAGTAACACATTACACCAACATTACAACGTTACTAGGCAACAGGAATTTTTCAACTCCATTATATTTTATGGGACCACAGACCTATATGTGGTCTGTCCTTGACCAAAATGTCATTATGCAGTACAAGACTGTAATTAAACAGAAAAATTTTGTATGCATTCAGAAGAAAAAAAAAAAAAAAAAGAAGAAGAAGAAGAAGAAAGAAAAGTCAAATGGGCTTGGGATGTAGCTCAGCTTATAGAGTGCTTGCCTGTCAAGCACAAGGCCCTGGGTTCAATTCCCAGCACCACAAAAAAAAAAAAAAAAAAAAAAAAAAAAAGAAAGAAAAGAAAAGTCACATTTTTGAGGTGGGGTTGTGGCTCATTGGTAGAGTGCTTGCCTAGCATGTGTGACTCTGGTCTGAGTCTCAGCACTACATATAAATAAAAGAAATAAAGGTCCATCAACAACTAAAAATACATATGTAAAAATTTTTTAAAATCACATCTTTTATCTGATAATATTATGATTTTATAGAAGTATAATCAAACTAAACAAATACCTGATCCTTATCAGGCTGGAGTTGTGGCTCAGTGGTAAAGTGCTTGCCTGGCATGCATGAGGCACTGGGTTCGATCCTCAACACTACATAACAAATGAATAAATAAAATAAAGGGGTTACATCCATCTACAACTAAAAAAAATTACAAAAAAAAAAAAGTTAAAAGGTCCTTTTCCTTTAGCAAAGTGCATAAGATAGCTTAGGAACTAGTAAATGAGCTTCAAGCCCAGGTGGTTCCAGAACATTTCCTTTTAATTTTTGTCTCCTTGTAATAATGACTAGATTTCCAGTGATGATTTCTATAGACAAAACAAAGCACCAGTTGACAGTATCCCATGTTGCCAAATGAAAGGTATTTTAGGATTACATTTTTATGCTGGCGGTATAAATCTAGTTGGAGCTGAACTACTTCAATCTTTTATTGAATCAGATAAATATCAAAAAGTTGGAATCAGATAAATATCAAAAAGTTGCATTCCAGGCATTGCACACACAAATCTAAACAAACTGTATTTTTTTCACCTAATAACAAGTTTTGAAAACAAATGCAATCTGGAAGACTAAATTTTTTATTTCACACACAAAATTAATTTCACTAAACTTGCATTCACACACATGTGCATGCGCATGCACACACCCCGTCGGTTCTCAAATACTATTCATTTTTTTCCCACATTGTGATTCCAATGCAGATGTAAAAAAGATGGTATAAATGACAGTATACTGTCATTTTATGGATAAAACAGTCCAGATTTCCTAAGGAGAAAAGTGAATTTCAATTAAATTCACTGAATTTCAATTAAATACCTTTAAAAAAATTAGTGGCTCAACTTACAAAACTTACACCTTAGTTTTAATGGATTTAGCTTCCCCAAACATTACGAAATACACATTAAACAACAACAACAACAACTCGGAGCAACACAGAAAAACACTTCTTTCCGCCCAAATCCATCAAGAGATAGTCATTGTTAGTTAACATTTTAGTAAACATTCTTCTCATTATTGCAGATACATGTATATATACAGGAACAAACAAATACAAATTTAAACGCATAATGTGATTATATCAGAATTTTAACTAATTGACTTGCTTCCAGCAAAATTTCACCCCGCTCCCAACTCATACCCTCACACCCCCACTGTGCACGCATGCGCGCACGGCATGGCTTATGCATGAGTGCGCGCGCATGCACAAAACAGAGGACAGGTTCCACTTTGTCTCTTCCGGCCACTTGGCACCTCAGACCCTCAAGGATCACACTGTTGATGGCAGTATGAAATGGAATGACTAATAGGGTTCTTCTCAGCTCTGTAATCAGCTCTACAGAGAAATTATTCCTGACATCTTAAACCAAGGAAGTTCTCTAGTGACTAAAAGAAACGAGCCTTGAAAGAGGTGACAGCGTGCTGTCTGGTTTGAGCTGTTTTTCCATTTTAACATGACCTCTTAAAATCTACTCAAACATTTCCATCCCTTGCATGATTCTCAGGACTGTCTAAGCCCCAAATGCCACTCTGCAGAGGCTTCCAGCTGAGTCAGCACATTGTTTTTATGATTGCAGATGGGCAAATGGAAAAACTGAGGCTTTGCACACTCCCATAAAGATCAGACGATGCCCTCAGTCTGCCTTTGCTAGCATGGGAAAACATTCGTCCTCTCAGGTTACCAACCCCCACCCCCATGGCAGGAAAAAAGAAAAAAAGAGCAGAGTTTCATTTTGTCTTTTCTGGTTACCTGGAACCCAAAACCCTCAAGGATCATGACAGCGGTATGAAATGCAGAGTGACTGAAAGTCGGGGGTTTTTCTAGTTTCTCCAAAGAAGCCCAAAGAAAAGCCCTGATAAAACCACTTAAACACAGTTTTCTCTAGCTTATCTCCTAGCATGAACCCCTAAGCTGAAACAAACTCACCCTAAACATTGAACAGGTTGGCACAGTGCCCCACATCTGTAATCCCAACTACTCAAATGGCTGAGGCAGGAAGAATCTGTTTGAGGCCAGCCTGGGCAACTGAGCAAGAGCCTGTCTCAAAGTAAAATAAAAAGGGCTGGGCATGTGGCTCAGTGGTAGACCTTTTGCCTAACATGTGTGAGGCCCTGGGTTCAATCCTCAGTACTGCTAAAGGAATAAATACGAGATACCACCTCCCGGTTCCAGAGAGCTAGCTTTTTTTGGTCTTGACTGACACATTTCATACAACCTCTTTGTCTCTTCTTCCTATATCCAACCTGAGATAGAAAATTTACTCTTTCCTCTAAAAATTTTTAAAGAAGGACTCAGTCAACAACCAATTGTGAATGTTTTACTTTGCATATGAAAGTAGCAGGTAAAAATGCCCAGATTTCTGAATGACAAAATATAATCCACTACAATCAAATGAAATAAGTAAATGTTAGATAAACCCAAGTTCATGTGCTTTTAAAAAGCTTTTTACTATTTTAAGAACCATTTGTTACCTAATAAGCAAGTTCAACAGGTTACAGGCTATAAAATTAATATATAAAAATCATTTGTGCGTCTATAAACTAGCAATGAACAATCTGAATATGAAATTAATAAAATAATATCATTTACAGTAACATCAAAAATAAATAAAATACTTGAGAATTAATTTAACAAAAGGATTGCAAGTTTTACTAAAAACTGTAAAACACTGTTGAGGAAACTGCAGAAGACCTAAACAAAAGAAAGTACATTCCTTATTCATGGATGATGACTTATATTATTAATATTGCAATACTCCCCAAACTGATCTACAGATTCAATGCAACTCCTATCAAAATTCTAGCTGCCTTTTTTTCTTGGGGGGCGGGGGGGGTGATAACCAGGGATTGAACCCCAAGGGGTGCTTAACCACTGAGCCACATCCCCAGCCCTTTTTGAATTTTTTACAGGGTCTCACTAGGTTGCTTACAGTCTCACTAAATTGCTGAGGCTGACTTCGAACCTGTGATCCTGACTCAGTCTCCCAAGCTGCTGGAATTACAGGCATACACGATTGTGCCCAGCTGTTTTTTGTTTTTTTTTTAAGAAATGGACAAGATGATACATGAAAGATCATATTTAATTGCAAGGTATCCTGACAGCCAAAACAATCTTTAAATGAACAAAGTTGGAAGATTCATACTTTCCAATTTCAAAATTGATTACAAAACTACAAAAAACAAAAAGTGCAGGAATGGCAGAAGAATATCAGTGGAAGAATTTAAGAAGCTAAGAAAGAAACCCTCAAATATATGGCCTGCTGGTTTTAACAAGGAAGTCAAGACAATTCAGTGGAGAATAACAGTCTTTTCAACAAATGGTGCTGGGACAACTGAATATCCACAAGCAAAAGAACAAAGTTGAACTCCTGTCTCATACTATCTAAAAAAATTAACTCAAAATAGAGAAAAGACCTAAATATAAGAGTTAAAACTCTTAAAAGAACACATAAGCATAAATCTTTTGACTCTGGATCAGGTGATTGTGTTTTAGACATGATACCAAAAGTATAAATAACAAAAGAAAAATAGACAAATTGAACTTCATCAAAATTAAAAACTTTTCTGCCTCAAAGGCCACTACTAAGAAAGTAAAAAGACAACTCACAAAATGGGAAAAAATATTTGCAAACCATACATCTGATAACTGACTAGTATCCAGAATATAAAAAGAACTCTTGCAATTCATCAGTAAAAAGACAACCCAATTTAAAAATAGGCAAAAGAATTGTACAAACATTTCTCCAAAGAAAATACAGAAATAGCCAGTCATCAAAGGAAGAAATGCTCAATATCATTTACCATTAGTGAAATGCAAATCAAAACCACAAGGAAATGCCACTTCATACCTGCGAGCATGGGCAGAATCAAGACAGATAATTAACAGCAAGTGTTGGTGAGACTGTGGTGAAACTGGAAACCTCACACATGGTTGGTGGGAATGTAAAATGGTGCAGCCACTTTGGAATGATCCAGCAATTCTACTCCTACCTATATACTCAAGAGAATTAAAAATATATGTCCACATCAAAATTTGTACACCAATGTTCCTAGTAGCATTATCCACATAACATATAGATTTATAATTATGATATATGGATATTATATACAGACAAAAAGTGAAATAGCCCAAATGTCCATCAACTAATAATGAACAAACAAATGTGGTATATCCATAAAATGGAATATTTGGAGATATAAAGGAGTGAGATATTGATTCATGCCACAACATGGACAAATCTTGAAAATATTATGATAAGTGAAAGAAGCCACAAAAGACTGCATTTCATTATGTGAACTGTCCAGAATAAGCTAATCCACACAGAGAGAAAGTAGATTCATGGTTGCCAGGGACTACGGGGAGTGGGGAATGAAGAGTGACTGCTTCCAGGTAGAAAGTCTCTTTGAAGGTGATAAGAAATGTTCTAGAAGTAGACAGTAGTAATAGTGGCACAACCTTGTGAATACACTGAAAGCCAATGAAACATACAATTTAAAGGATGAATTTATGATATGTGTATTATATCTTAATTTTCTAAATTTTAAAATGAATCATTTGTTCAGCAGTAAAATTTCCTAAAGAGAAATGGAATAATACACTTTCCTT